>NC_138664.1:11794681-13199308 GCF_964273445.1 Streptopelia decaocto | reverse complement strand
CCAGAGCTGGGATGGCGTCAGACCTCTGTGCACCTGGAATGTGCTGTGGGTCCAGGTTGGCACCGGCACCCTCAGACCTTGGTTGGGGCAGCAGCACTGCACTTCCTCTAGTAAGAGGGCAAAGGGGATTAGCAGCAATTAACTCTAACGTTTTTGTGCCGGGTCTGCGGTGCCTGTGGGGAGGTAACAGCCAGTTTAGATACCAATATCCTCATGGCGCCTGGCAAGCAGCATGAGTGCTAGGAGCAGGGCTCAGCAAGTAGCTGGGCTGAAGGGGTGACACCTCAGGGTGCAGGTGGCTCTGGGTGCTGTGGTGTGCTTGGTGGCAGGAAGGGACTGTGGAGGGGAGCCCCTGCACCGCTGGCGCCCAAGGCCCTGCAACACTGGCACAACAGAGCTTTGAAATGCCAGCAATGCCCTTGCAAGGCTCCCCACAAGGCCGGGGCACCTGGGACTGTTGTGAGGCTGAGCAGTGTGCCTGGCTCTGGTGACCACAGCCAGGATGGCAGGAGCGCTTGGTTGGTGGTGAGTGACAAGCAGGATTTACCTCGTCACTTCTGTGTCATGGCATTGCCAAGGAAAACTGAACAAGCTTCATGTGACCACTGGGAAACACGAGCCTGTGAACAATGAGGCAGTGGCTCACACTGAGGAGCGGCCGGTCCTGCAACCCCAGCTGGCACGGTGCCCTGTGCTGGCTCTGTGCTCCATGCCCGCCCCTGTGTGTGGTGCCTGGTACTGCAGAGGGGCTGTGCACGCCCAGAATGGGGGTCCCATACCCACCGCCGTACCCCTGGGGCTGCGCACACCCGCTATGGGGGTCCTGGGCATACCCAGTATGGGGACCCTATGCCCAGTGCCGTGCACTTTGCCATGTGGGGGTCACGTACCCTGAGGCACCACGGGGCCGCGCTGTCGGGGGCGGTGCCGCTCGCTCCCTGATTGATTTTCCTTCCCGCGGCGGGGCCGGGTTTCCCTGGAAACCTTCGCACCCGCCGGCACCGACACCTGCGGGGCCTGGGAACGCGGCGGGGGGGGCCCTCCCAGCCCCGCCCCCACGCGGCGGGGTCACCGCGCCCGGGCCGCCGCTCCGCGCACCCGCCGGTAGCGGGCACGGTGGCGGCTCCGCGCCGGGCTCAGCGGGCGGCCGCGCTCATTAGGGGCAGCGTGTGAAACGCCATTAGCGGGGGCTGCGGGGGACCTGCGGCAGGGGGGCGGCCGGACTGTGGTCCCCCGGGCTGTGCCCCCCGGCACCGGGCGCGGTGTCCGTGTCCTGCAGAGCCGCGCTGGGCACCGGGGCTGCCCGGCTGGGGCCACAGGGATCTGGAGCTGGCACTGCTGCAGCTCACACCCGCTGCCAGCCCCACTGCGCAGTGCACTGCCAGCCCACTGCACAGCCCACTGAAGACCTTGCTAAAGGCCTTGCTTCAAATCCCATTGCAGCCCCCACATGGGGGCCAAGCCCCATCCCCAGGACGGTGCGGGGGGCTGGTGCTGCTGGGGGGTGGGCAGCACAGAGCAGCCTCACACTGCCGGGGTAAAATTTGTCACTTGCCTGTTCAAAGCCGGCTGCCCTCATCCCCCCCCACCCCAGCCTTTGAAGTGCTGCTGATGCAGCCACGAAGGTGCCACTTCACACCTCCAGCCCTGCATAAAGCCGGGGCAGCCGGGGGACACCGGCACACGGCCACACCACCATGGCCCGCTCGGCAGCTCCAGGCCTCCCGCTCCCCACCACGGCCCTGCTGCAGGACTGGGGCTGCCGTGGGCCCCCGGACTCCGAGGGCTACAGCAGCAACTCACCCGCGCCCTCGCCTGACTCCTGCGGCCTCTCGTCTCCCACTGCTGCCCGGGCATCCTGCTGCAGCCCTGCCACCCCCCGCCTGCGGGGCGGCCCTGGGGGCAGGAAGGGGGTCCGGGGCCTGGGGCCAGGGGGCCCTCGGCAGAGCGCCAGCGAGCGGGAGAAGCTGCGGATGCGGCGGCTGGCGCAGGCGCTGCTGCGGCTGCGGCACTACCTGCCGCCCGCGCTGGCACCTGCGGGGCAGAGCCTGACCAAGATCGAGACCCTGCGCCTCGCCATCCGCTACATCGCCCACCTCTCGGCCCTGCTGGGGCTCAGTGAGGAGGTGCTGGCCCGGCGGCGGGGGGCAGCCCCCCAGCACTGTCCCCTCTGCCCCCAGGGCCTGGGGTGCTGCCAGGTCCCGGCCCCCCACCTACATCCACCGGTCCCAGGCCCGCGGGATGCTTTGGCCCCTGACACTGTGGGCCGGGGGTCACCTCCCACAGCAGGGACACCCCTGGAGCTGCACAGGGCTTCCGATATGGGGCTGGGTGTCTGGGGGTCGCCCCCTTATGGCCCTGCTGTGGAAACCTCCCCAGAGGTGCTTGGGGTTCCCAACATGGGAACGGGAGTCTGGGGGTCACCCCCCTTCATCCCTGCGATGGAGACCCCCTTGGAGCTGCATGGGGCTGTCACCTCCAACGTGTCCTCCTGGCTGTCCTCTCCTCACTGTGCAGGGGCAGGAGCCCCCCCGGACCTCCCTGGTGACCCCCTCCTGGACACGGGGCTGACGCTGCCAGAGTTCGTGGATGCAGGGACTGTCACCCAGGTACGTGCAGGGTTCAGCCCCCCCAGTGCGCTCAAAGCCCCCAGCCCTTGGCTTGGGGCACTGTGGGGTCCGGTTTTGGGGTAACGACAGCCTTGTGTGGGATTGGGAATGGAGAGGTGTCTCCTCTCCTCCCTGCAGTGGGTGCAGGAGGATCCTTTAAACTGCTCCCATCCTTCCCTGTGCCATCCTCCCTTGTGTTTGTCAGGGTCCCATCAGCTGGGACAGACCTGGGGCTCTGGTCCTGCTTGTCACTGACCTGGGGCCCTCCTGGTGGCTGGGGTCTGTCAGCCCTGATTCATGCTCCCTCCACATCTCCTGCCCTGGCCAGTCACCCTCTCACCCCTCTCTGTCCCCCAGGAGCTCTCTGCAGACCTGCTCTCTCTCTTGGAAGCTCTGGTCCCACCACAGTACCAGGACTGACCCACAGCACCTGGCATCACGCAGCCCCATGATGCACCGTCCAGATTCCTGCAGCTCGGGGGATGCATTTTCCCCGTCGGACATGGGAGGTGGGGGGGAGGAGCTGCCTGTGGTGTGAGCCCAGAGCTGTGCTGGACGTGCTGTGGCAGCTGTGACTGTACATAAATAAACCCTTGTGCCCCACCGTGTGTCACCGTGTGGCTGTTCCCGCAGCAGGAGCAGGTCCAGGATGGGGTGCGGTATGTCTGGGCCACCGTGTTGGCTCTGGGGGCAGGTTTGGGGCTGGGGGGATGGCAGAGCTGGTGGAACCCCCACTGTACAGCAGGGCAGGCCGCGGACATCCCACCCGTGTGTGCAGAGGCTCAGCACGGAGCCAGCACTGCCATGCCAGGGGGCCGGGGCCGCGGCACACAGCTGTGGGTCAGCTGGACAGCATCTGGGAGAGCGATTGTGGGGGAGCATTGGGAGAGACACCTCCCTGCTGGGGAGGGGGTCACCAGCACCCTCCAGATCGGCCCTGGGTCTCAGTGTGAGAGCCCCCACAGCACAGGGTTAAATGGGGGGGGGGTTGGGGTCCAGCAACAGGGGACGGGCTGGGGTATGGGGCTGAACCTGTCGGGCTGGAGGCCCCACAGGTGGAGGGGAACAGGGGGCTGTGGGGGAACCCCTCTGTGCCCAGGCCTGTCGGCGGTTCCCTGCGGGGTGCAGGGCTGCAGGGTCCAGCACAGAAACCCGGGCGGCCCGACAGCCGGGTGCTAATGCGCCGGGGGGGGCCCTTCTCCGCCCACTCCGGGGGTCGGGGGCAGGGGGTCTGCAGGGCTAATAAGCCCCACTTATCTGTGAAATGACTTGCTAATCACGTTAATTCCCTCTGCCGGCGGGGCGGGGCGAAGCCTTTGAAATGCAAAGCAGCTGCCCTGCCCTTCCCCAGGCTGCGGCTGCCCCTCAGCAGCGCTCAGGGGACCTGGGGACACGCTCCAGCCGTGTGTACATGTGTGTGCATGTGTGTATATGCACATGCGTGCATCGACAGGAATGTGCGAGTCTCTGTGTGTGAGCACTGTGCGCACTCCCGTGCGTGTGTGTGTGTGTGTGTGTGTGTGTGTGTGTGTGAGCGAGCACTGTGCACACTCCCTTGTCTGTCTGTGTGTGTGTGAGCGCTGTGCACACTCCCCTGTCTGTCTGTCTGTGTGTGAGCGCTGTGCACACTCCCCTGTCTGTCTGTGTGTGTGTGTGAGCACTGTGCGCGCTCCCCTGTCTGTCTGTGTGTGTGTGTGAGCACTGTGCGCACTCCCCTGTCTGTCTGTGTGTGTGTGAGCACTGTGCGCACTCCCCTGTCTGTCTGTCTGTGTGTGTGTGAGCACTGTGCGCGCTCCCCTGTCTGTGTGTGTGCGTGTGTGTGTGCGTGTGTGTGAGCACTGTGCGCACTCCCCTGCCTGTGTGGGTGGGTGGCACAGGGTGAAGGACCACACTGTTCTGAGCAGGCTGGCTGCGTCAAGCAGCAACCTGAGCTGCCAAGGGCATCCCACCAGCACCTGCTGAGCGTGGCCCGGCAGCGGGCACAGAGGTGGCTGCAGGCACCGGCACCATAGCGGTACCTGTCCTGCTCCCCTGCTCTGCTGCTGGGCACAGTGCGGATGCAGGATCCCCCTGCGCGGAGCTCCAGCAGCGCATGAGCAGCAGCCCTGCCATGGGTGGTGCTGGGCAGGACACTCTGGCTGGAGGTGAGGTGGGGGGAGGGGGCGCCTGGATCCTGGGAGCTCCAGCATCGGGCTGGGAGGGTCCCCATCCCCATGCAGTACTACAAGGCACGGGATGGGGTGGGGGTGGATGGGCAGCAGGAATAGCCTGGGGCAGGTGGTGGGTTGGGGTTTGCCCCTGCCCTGCCTGGTGCCAAGGACCCCTGCAGCTCTATGGGGTGTGGGGGAGCTCTGGAGGAGCCACATGATGCAGAGAGCAGCTGAGGATGGAAACGCAGTGAGCTGGGGTGGAGGTTGCGGCAAAGGAACCTGTTCTGGGAAGGGACCCGGGCTCCAGGGGACAGGACCTTCTATGCTGAGGGTGACCTGTCCCCCCAGAGCCCCACCCCAGGCTGCCACTGCCCGCTACAGCAGGAGGAGGCTGGCCAAACCCAGACCCCACACCGGGGAACGCCAGCACGGAGCCCTCCAGCAGCCTGTTCCCCCCTGAGCAAGGCTGTGCCTGGAGCCCCCCGGCCGAGGGTGGTGAGGAGCCCCTGCGGCTGCCCACCTTCTCCCCTGCCGCCCAGGCCCGCGTGGCCGTCACCTTCGCCCTCTTCACCCTCTCAGCCGGATGCAACCTGGCGGTGCTGCGGGCGGCGGGGGCCCACGGGGGCAGCCGGCGCTCCCACATCCGCCTCCTGCTGCTGCACCTGGCGGCCGCCGACCTCCTGGTGACGGTGGCGGTGATGCCGCTGGACGCCGTCTGGAACATCACGCTGCAGTGGCGGGCGGGCGACTTGGCCTGCCGCCTGCTCATGTACCTGCGGCTGTTGGCCATGTACGCCTCCGCCTTTGTCACCGTGGTCATCAGCCTGGACCGGCAGGCTGCCATCCTCCACCCGCTGGCCATTGCCCGTGCCCGCAGGAGGAACCGCATCATGCTCTACATCGCCTGGCTCCTCAGTGCGGGGCTCTCGGTGCCACAGGTACCCAACCCAGGGTCTGACCCCCGGTTCCAGTGGTCCTGGCTCGAGACCTCGGTGCCTTGAGGAGACATGGAACCCCCATCACCCTGTGGTCCCTGGGGATGGGGGCTGCTGTCCCACCTCTGCTCTGCCCCCAGCTCTTCCTCTTCCGCACGGTCACTCTCGGGCCCCCGCACAACTTCACCCAGTGCACCACGCGCGGCAGCTTCCCCCAGCCCTGGCACGAGACCCTCTACAACATGCTGGGCTTCGCCTGCCTCTTCCTGCTGCCGCTGCTCATCATGCTCTGCTGCTATGTGCGCATCCTCCTGGAGATCTCCCGGCGCATGGGCTCCAGCCTCTGTGAGTGTCCCCGTGCCCGGGGCTTCACAGGGACTCTGGGGCGGTGGGAACAGGGGGAGCCCTGGCTGGGGCTGTGCAGGGACCCCCCGGCCCTCCCTCAGGGCACAGGGTCCCTGTCCCAGCCAGGCTGCTGAGCATCCCTCGCTCACGGGCCGTGTCCCCCCAGTCTCCTCACAGGACGTGTCGCTGCGCTGCTCCAGGAATAACATCCCACGGGCACGGCTGCGCATGCTGAAGATGAGCCTGGTCATTGTCTCCTCCTTCATCCTCTGCTGGACCCCCTACTACCTGCTGGGGCTGTGGCACTGGTTCTGTCCACGAGCCATGGAGAAGAGGGTCTCGCCAGCCCTCACCCACATCCTCTTCATCTTCGGCCTCTTCAACGCTTGCCTGGACCCCATCACCTATGGGCTCTTCACCATCCCCTTCCGGGGGGGCTGGGGCTGCCCCTGTGGTCACAGCCCCAAGCCACAGCCCCCGTCCCCGGCCACCGGCTCCTTCCGCTGCTCGGCCTCCTCCCTGCCGCCCAAGCGGGGTGTCACGGGGGCATGGGGGCAGCGGGTGCCCCCTGGGATGGGGCTTCCTGACAGGGCTGGCTCCTGCCAGAGCAGCTCCCTGTGAGCTGGGCATGGAACTGTGCCCATGGAGACACCTCAAGGTGCTCAGCAGGAACCAGGGCTGTGGGGACAAGTGGACCAGCAACAGGAGGGACCTGGTGGGGATGTGGCTGCTGCTGCTGCTCTCTTCTGTGCCCCAAAGTGCCTCTGTGAGTGGTGGGGCCAGTGTGGGTCCCCCCTGTCCCCTCTCTGTGTCTGCTGAGCCCTGCATAGTTGTCGGAGCAGAGCCCAGCACAGCAATAAAGTGTCCCCTGGTCACCTCCTGTCCTGCCTGTGTCCTGGGCTATGAGCTGGGGTCCCCAGAGCCAGTGCTGCTGGGGACAGGCTAGTGGGAGCCCCAGCCTGTTAGCCCCAGGGGTGGCTGGTTCAGAGTTGGTCCTGGCTGCTCCCTTCCCTGCCGTGGATGCTCCCAGGGCCCCCCACAGGCTGGCTAGGGCTAGGTGCTGCTCTCCCTGCAGCAGCTGCTGGGGCTGTTTGTCCCCGTGAGGCTCCTGGTCCCCGCTGGTGGCACGGGGCTGGCAGCAGCCCCGGAGCTGTGCTCCCCGTCACAGTCTTGCACCCGCCAGCAGCTACGCTCCAAACAGGAGCTCTCAGCTCCTGCCCAAGGTTGTTGCAGGACCCAGCTGCTCAGCAACGGCCCCAAGGCCAGTGCTGCAGCAGGAGCTGGTGCAACTGCTGGGGCTGGGGAGGAAGGGAGGGAGCTACAGCCCTGGGCCTTGAGCAGGGGCTGGGGGTGCCTGAACCCCTCGCACCTCCAGCACCCTGGAGCAGTCGGCCCAAGCCCTCCCCCAGGGGAGGGCTGCAGTAACTGCTACACTAAAACGTCCCCTCTCGGACAGGGGTTTGCAAGGGCCGAGGCAGGGGACTGGCATCACCCAGCTGGGTGCTGAGCTATCTGCAGAGTGGAGGGGGTTGAGTGCCACAGCCATCCCTGGCTGCCCCTCCTGAGTGCCCAATAACAGCAGTGCAAACCACAATCGCAGGGGTTTATTACGAAGTGGCAAAATCAGATGCTGACGGTGCTGCCCCAGCTCCACAGGCGCAATCCCGTGCTGCGCAGGGCTCCTGGGACTCTCGTTGGGGGTCTCTGTTTGGTGGGGCTCCAGGGAATGGGGCTGCAGTCACAGGGACACAGGGGTTCCTCACAGCTGCTGGGGCGCAGATGGGGCTCCCTGGGCACGGGGGGCAGAGCTGTGCCTGCTCCTGCTCTGCTGGGCATGGCAGGATGCGCGGGGGGACCAAGCCCCAGGTGTGGGCTTGTGTAAGTATGAAAATACCATCTGGTATGGGGTGCGCTGCTCACTCCCGTGGCAGAGGCGGCTTTGGGAAATGCTTTGTTGTGACGACAGGGGCTTGCACAGCAATGGAAACCACCAAGCAAAAAGCCCCTGCTGAAACCTCACCTCTGTTTTTCAGCCAGCAGCTGTGGGATGCTGCTGCCAGCCCTGGCCCTGCTGCGGGGAGACCCTGCCTTCTGTGGGGACACCCTGCTGGCTGCGGGCAGCACCCTGCCTGCTGTGGGCAGATGGGGCAGCTGTGCTCATGGCTCTGCCTGTAGCTCAGGGCCCACAGCTGGCAGACAGCTCTGCTCTGGGCTGGCAGCAGGTGGGCTTGAGGCAAGAGCACTCAGGAGGTGGGTGCTGGGGGTGCTGGACGGTCAGCGTTGCCCCGTCCTCTTGCTGGCCTGGGCAGAGCTCCTGGCCCTGCAGGGTGTGTATGGGCAGCAAGGGGTCTCGCTTGCCGCCAGGCTGCACCTTGCAGTCCCATTGGGCTCTGAAGAGGCACCAGGCATCGGACAAGGGGCTGGAATGTTAATGCCAAACCCCAGCACACCCACCCACTGCCCTGGTGGAGCCGCTGAGCGCAGACAGACCAGCCAGGAGAGAGGACAGAGCGGCAAGACAAGCACAGGCAAAGTGGGGAATGATGCTGGGGGTAATTTGCTGGGGCCACCTGCGCTTTGGTGACTATTTTCCATGCGGCTCAGCAGCATCACATCCTCCCATTTCCCCCAGAGCCACCTCCCGGTGGCAGCACCTTGCAGAAAATAGAGGTAAAGCCTGAGCCAGGAGAACACTGCCGCCCCACTTCGCCCAGCATTTCGGGCACAGCATGGCTGTGGCTCTAGGTGCTGGCCCCACTGCTGCCAGGTCTCTTCTCAGTGAAGAAGCTTTTGAGCAGCATCACTTGCCCGATGCTGACCACAAAGAGGATGAGGGTTTCCCCAACTGACCAGTACGAGACCCGGCCATTGAGGTCTTCAGCTCTGCTCCGGTCCTGTGCTTCCCGGAGGCGGTAGTGAGTCTGGGAGTCGATCACTGTGTTCAGAGCCTCATGGATGGTGACACAGGCGGACTCCATCTGAGGAGACAAGGACGCTTCATTGCTCCTGCCCCAGCACAGGGCACGCCGGGGCTGGCAGCCGAGGGAGCTGGGGACGGTGCTGGGGCACCCAGAGCAGGACAGCAGCTGTTCTGCTCAGAGGGGCAGCATCACAGACTGTCTCGGAGAGCGAGCCTGCTGCGAGCACTGGGGCACAGCCGAGAGCCCTGATGAGGTGCTGAAGGTTAAGGGCAGGGTCTGGGTCCCAGCCCAGGGTGCAGCCATCCCTGTGGGCTCACAGGGTGGAAAAGCTTTGCTGCACTTCCCTTGTATGGGATAGAAACTGGGCGCTCAGGCCAGGGCAGATTCACACCCAGAGCAGCACCTCTGCCCACACTGCCGAGAGGAGGACGTGGCATGTGTGTGGTGGGGCAGCTGGCTGGCGGTTGGTACTTCTGCATTCAGCAAAGGGGAAGGGGGACAAGCCCCCAGCTGCTGTCTTGTGGGGCCGTTTGGCCGCAAGCAGGAACTGCAGCAGGATGTTCCTCCCGCGGCAGCGTGCACGGACCCACCTGTGTCAGGGCGGTGACGCGGTTGCTCATGTCAGGCAGGATCGGTGGCTCATCGCCCACCTGGAAGTCGAAGTAGACAGTTTTGTGGGAGAAGGTGGAGAACTCGTTGCTGAAGCAGAAGGTGTAGACGCCCTCCACTTCGGTGCGGTGCGAGAAGCTGTCGTACTGCTTCTTGGTTTCCTTGTAGACTGTCCTGCCGTTGGGGTCCTCCACATAGCAGTCCACATCATAGTGTCCCCCGGTGATCACCTGCACAAGGAGATGCAGGTGGCACCTGCTGAACCATGTGGCGAGACCCTCCTGGCCCAGATGGAGCAGCTCTGCCTGGCCCCATGCCCGCGTGCACAGCCTGGCGCGCACGGCAGCACCCTGCCCATGGCTGCTTGCCACAAGCCGGGGCCAGGCCCAGGGGAACCTGTGCCCTACGGTGCTCAAAGCTCGGGGGTGTGCCTGGACAGGGGGATAGCCCTGACGGCTGGGTCAGGGCCTCCTGTGGCCGCTGTGGGCACATCCAAGTACCAGCTTTGGGGTGGGCACTGGGTCAGGGCTCAGAACGCCTCCTGGTGCAGCATGGGGGGAGCTGGGGGTTGCATGGGGCCCTGCTGGGGCTCAGCGGGGCACGGCAGTGGCACGGGCAGGGGCACAGGCACGGGCAAGGAGCAGGTAGAGGAGCACAGGCAGGGCGGTACCTGATAGTCCAGCGTGAACTTGAGGCCGCGCTGCAGCTCCTGGTGGAAGCACTGCCTGGCGCTGTCGGGCAGCTCGAAGGTCAGCTCGGTGCCGCCGGCCCGCAGCGCGCACAGCAGCGCAGCCAGCACCAGCACCCGCGCTCCGACCCGCGTCCTCATCGCCGTCCCCATCGTCATCCCTATCCGCATCCCGCCCCGGCCCCGCCCCGCCTGACGTGGCGCCCGCCCGGCACGGGCGGCGCTTCCGCTGGGGGCGGCCGCGGGCGCGGCCCCTCCCGCCGCCGGGCGGGACCCCCGGGTACTCTCGGCCGCTGCAGCGCGGTCCCGCAGGGCGAGTGGCGGGCAGCGCTGGGTATTTGTGAACGCAGCCGTCGTGGGAAGGTCTGTCGAGCCCCGCGGCGTCACCCCCGCACCTGCCCGCGGGCACCTCCGCGCACACGCGCTTTAATCCGTGCATTAAAACGCTCCCGGAGGGACGCGCCGCTCGCGTTCCCGCTCCCAGGCACAGGAAGCGCCGAAGGGGGGACCCGCGTTCTGCAGCCCCGCTGGCGCCGATCACCGGCTGGAGGCGGAAGACGGCGCTTACAAAAAGATGAATGCGAGATATCGGAATACTTAGAAACGAACGGAAAAGGTGAACTACGGGATTTAAAATTCGACACTCTAAAATACAGGACAAATATCATTGTTATAGGGAAAATATGCCTGAAATTCGATCTATAAGACATTTGACCTACAGAAAGTATAAACTTTAAGGCTGTAAAAATATAAGCCCAGCTTTGCTATAAATAGCATACTTAAATCTAAAATGCACTTCCAGAGAACATTCCTGTGCAGTTAAAACCAAAACGCAGTGCTGCTTTGTGCAAGAACTGTGCAAAGTTTTGCAACAGCCTGGAGAACAACAGCTAATGCCCTGGGCAAGGAACCAGCTCATCGCCAGTGGTGTTGGAAGGACGAATGGACAAAGTGTCTGCTGGGCTCATCGAGGCAAAGGCAGAATCCAACACCAGCCCCAGTGGCTGAGACTGGTGCCCCTTGCTTGTCACAGCGACGCTGCCTGTGCAGTGGGTGTCAGGACACAGGAGACTTCACTGAATAAACCCCCCAGGCATTGTTCTGGCCCAGGTTTGTATGAGTGCCCAGCATTCGGGTGGGCTGCAGCCCCAACATGCTCCCCAGGCAGTGGCACAGCGCCGGAGCCAGGTAATGGGTTTGGCTGAGACCGACAGCAGCTACGGCACATCCAGCCCATGGTCCCAGCCAGGCGCGGGGTGAGGAGTGCTCCCCAGTGCCGGCCCGTGCTGCCTGAGGCTGGGGCCGTGTGGGTGAGAGGGGGTGAGCAGTGCACAGTCCCACTGCCCTGATGCTGCAAAGCTGCCATGTGCTGCTGGTCCAGGCCCAGTTCTGTGGTGGGGTGCTGCAGGGTCCCGTGCACAGGGCTGGGTGCTGCAGGGTCTCATCTGCAGGGCTGGGCACCCAGGTCCCTGTGCACCAGGAAGGCACTGCAGTCACACCCCACCTCCAGCCATGCAGACACACTGGCTGGCCCAGACACACTGCGTCAGGCCAGTGCAGAGAGCTGCTGCAGACCCCCCTGCCATGCAGACCCACCCCATGGCCACCCCCTCCTCCTGCCTGCTTGCAGCCGCTAGCCCTCGCTCAGCTCTGCTTTGGCCCCAAAGAGCAGCCGTTGCAGTGGAGTCATCCCCATTGCAGTGCTGTGCCTGCAGCCTCTCCTGCCGCTCACCATGTGCCATCCTTGGCAGCTTGGCATCCTTGCTCCCCCACCCTTGGCAGAAGCTGCCCACACAGACAAGGTGGGAGCACTCCCCACCCAGGAATTCAGCGCTTGGAGCTGCGCAGTGTGGTGGGAAACGCCTCCCAGCCTTGATCGTTTCAGAGACAAACCCGTTCCCAGGCCAGCCCACTGGAGGCAGCGGGTTGCAGCAGTAAGGGGGTAGCTCAGCCTTGGGAGTTTCAAAGTGCTTGGAAATCTCTGCGGTGGCACGTTGTCTCCCTCTCCAGCACAGTGAGGACACCAGTACCTTCAATTGCCAGGGAGGGCTAGTTCTGTTCTTCCAACCTCGTGCAGCATTAAGGTCCTTTTCTTCCAGGTAGGCACTTCACAAACACATCAGCACCACAGCATCCTGGTGTGGGGCTTCAGACACGTTTTTGTGCCAGAGCGAGCAGGATGGAAGAAAAATGGATTGTAAATAATGAGGAGTAAGTGAACTGCGGGCAGGAGCCTTTATGTGATCTGGGACTGATGTCTCAGGTTGTTGCTTCTGGGAAAAAGTCCAGAAGTGAATGAAGAGTGGGAGAGAGAGAGACACATCAGCTGTTTGGGCTGGGGGGCTGGGCTCTCCCTGCAGCTCTGGCAGGTGGGAGCAGGAACCTCCAACTCCCCCCAGGCACAGCTCTGACCGCCATGGCCACCAGCACTTCCCTGGAGCTGGGCAACCACTCGTGCAGGAACCATCACATTTCTGCAGGGAGGGCACTGGTTTGGTAAACTTCCTGGGAAAGAAACACTGACGTGGTTACTGGGCCACTATTTCCTCGAAATCGGAGAGCTGCCGCATCTGCTCTGCTTGCATGGAGTGTCTCCGGAGGAGCTTCCTTTTGGCTCTCAAGTCGCCCCATCGGGGTGAGCTGGGAGCAACAGGTACCAGGGACTTGAAGCCAGCAGCAAGCGGAGAGGGGGTTTTGCTGTTGGAGCCAATGTCGGGGATTGGGGGGTTGGGGTTCACATTTAGCGGGGGCAGATATCCTGGCCGTGTGTGGGAGATGTGGTCCAGCAGCAGGGTCCCGGACCCTCGCCTCTCCAGCAAGCCGGGGGGCCGGCGTCGGGTGGTGCCGGGTGATGTGCCGGTGCTGCCGTCCAGGGCCTCCCGCGAGCTGCCCAGCAAGGCCAAGTGGGACCCGCTGAGCTTCCTCCTCTCTGACGGCACCTTCCCTGCCTCGGCTGGGCCGGGGACGCTGCAGAGCTGGGTGTCGCAGTCGTGGTGCTCGGCACTCAGCCTCCGCCAGTGCAGCGTGTCTGCTGCTGCGGCCGAGGAGCTGACGCTCTCTGGCTCTTCAGGGACCGTGCTCCTGCGGGGCAGGCGCTGGTGGGTGGCCTGGCTCTTCTCGTAGGCGGCTTTCCTTGCCAGGGCTGGCCACAGAGCCTGCTCATCTACCGGAGGGAAGACAGAGGGGTCTTTACTCTTGCTGCTGCCACTGTGGGCCAGTGGAGCCTTTTTGGAGAGCGAGAGGTCACTGATGCCCATGGTCACCTCATCGTCAGCACAGACCTGTGTGTCGTCGTGGTACGAGGGGGCTGCCAGCACCGAGGGTGCCACCAGCCCCCAGGGCTCTGAGCGCAGCCGCTTCAGCTGGGGCAGGCGGGCTCTCCTGGCCGCGCTGGCTCTCCGGCCCGGGGAGGGCAACTCGTCAGCAGCCCTGGCAGAGGGGGGGTCCCCGGTATGTGGGCTGAAGATGCCATTCTCCTTCTCAGCAGGGGAAGGTGCTGAGACGGTGGTTTTCGGGTGGGCGCTGGAGGGTGCTGTGCACGCCTCGGGGGGGCTCCTCTCCTTGAACTCCAGCAAGGGGGGGACATTCAGGTACTGCTTGGTGGTCTTGGTGCCAGAGGCTGATTTGTCCATGGTGATAATGATCACCTCCTTCCCTTTGGCCTTGCAGGCATTCAGGAGATGCTGCAGCACATCCTTGTCATCGGCATTGATGGCATGGACTAGGGCTGATGCTCCCGAGTGGTCCTCCAGGCTGGGGTCTGCCCCGTTCTCCAGGAGCAGCGACACCACATCCGCCCCGGCCCCACGGATGCAGGCGTGCATGAGGGCTGTTTTCCCGGACTTGTCCTGGATGTTGGGGTCAGCTCTGTTGTCCAGCAGGTACTTCACCATCTTGGCCTTGTTAATGCTCTGCTGGTCAACGTGCTTAGTGATGCAGGCCACCATCAGGGCAGTCTCCCCTTTCTCGTTGCTCTCGTTGATGTAAGCCCCCCCTTCCAGCAGCAGTCGGGTCAGCCGGAGCCGGCCGAGCCACACAGCCTTCAGGAGGGAGTTGCCCCCCATCTCCAGCTCTGTCACCTCATCCATGGCACTGGCTGGTCCTCACTGGTAGGCAAAGGCAGCATCGGCCAGCAGCTGTGGAGGGAACCGGGAGGAGGTGAGGCTGGTTCCTCAGCCCTGGTACTCCCCTGCCTTCCTGGGGGTGTCACACTCTGGGCACTGCTCCACACCCCACCCTGTGGTACTGGGAGCCCCTAAAGCCACCCTCCTACCCGTGTGCAGCACCACAGCCCCCCTCACACACAGGGGCTCCTGCTGCCTGCGCACTACCTGGGAGGTGCCCGGGACAAGGCAGGCGGGTGCAGCAGGAGGAGGGGCTGCTCTCCTTGGAGTCTCCTGAGGAACAAGTGCTGATTGTTTCCAGCCGGGAGATGCCCCAGCCCTGCCTTCCCACAGCCATACCATGCCCTGACTTCATGGTGTGGGCCCCCTCCCAACACCCTCATCTTTAGGATGTACTGTGTTTTTCTGTATTGGCCATGGAGCTGCTGGCCTTCCTCTGTTCTAGACATGCCGGAGGACCTGGTCTACAGAGCTCGAGTGGACTAATTACCCCTAATTGCCCTGAGCAGCCTCACCTGAGATCCACACCCACCCTCACCCTGTCCCTGGGCTGTGGGCTCTCTTTAAATGCTGACCCAGACCTGGTTTGAGTTCTGAAGGTGCCTGAGGCTCCATCTACCCCCTCAGACCAGGCTTGTTCCTTGGGCTTCCCTTGTGGACCTGGGACCTGACTTGCCACCTTGTCTTGACCTAGTGATCACTGTTGATGGGACCTGTCACTGGCTTGTCCCTGCCCTGCTGATGAGGTCTTGTCCCCTGCCTGTGCTGTGGTCACTCTCAGCTTATGGCTCTTCTTCCCTTATTGGACAGCTTTGCTCTTGCTGCTCCCTGGAGATACATCTCAGCTCATCTTGCCTTGCTCTTCTCCAGCTCTGCTTCCCCAGTGGCCATGCTGCCAATTGACTGGATGCAGCTGATTTCCCCAGGTGCCAGAGAAATCAGAAGGTTCCTGATGCTGAGATGATTTCCTCTATGTCTTCTAGGTCTCTGGGGCTGTAACGCAGAGCTCACTGGGGACAGTGTGAGCATCTCCCACAGCTTCTTGGGCTGCAGCCATAATCTTTGCTTCCTCACTGCTAAAGGAAACATTAAGCAGCTGCGGTCATGCTGTCTGTAACCCTGTGCTGCTCAAATGGTGGTGTGAGCCACTTGTGTAGGAGCATGGTGCAAGAGCAGCTTCCCCCAGAGCAGCCTTAGCAGCAGGACTGGCTCAGGAGGATCAACAGACATCATATCATCTCTGCTGGCCAGTGCTTCCCTGCTGCTGCTTGGCGTGGGCTGGCTGTGGGAAATTCAGCCAGGTGAGGCTCCTGTGCATTGTTCCACAGCCAAGACACTCCACTCAAGTGCCTCGTGACCCTTCTGCCCATGTCCTTGAGGAATAACACCTGTCCCCTGCAGCTCTGAGACTTGGCAGGCTCTGTGCACAGGGCAGAGGCAGCAGCTCAGAGCTGTGCTGGAAGAGCCAGCAGATGCCCAGCACCATGGAAACATCACAAAGGCACAGAAATGGACCTTCGGCCAGCATGGCCAGGGGCCCTGCCACCCAGTTGCCCCATGCTCTCATTGCCCTTTGCTGCCTGTCCAGCTGTCAGCAGCAGTTTTCACTCCCCAGGCTGTGCCCAGCACTTCCCTGGAGCATCCCCACCAGTGAGGGGCCTGGCTGAGCTGCTCGCTTGGCTCCAGAGCACCTGGCAGCCTGTGCTCACCTGGTCTCTCCAAAACCTCCTCCGTGTGCACCAGCCTTTGCCTGTCCCCGCCAGCCCGTGCCCGTCGTGCCCCGGAAGACGAGGGGAACCTGCAGGTCCAGGACCAGCTGTCAGTGCTCGCACTGGGAGCATCGCCCCCAACCCCCTCAGAGGTGCAGGCGGTGTCACCGCCTCCCGGGAGCCGTGCCCCTGAGCTGCACCGCGGGCTCGGGGTGAAGTTGCTCCCGGTCGGTTCTCACCTCCAGCTCCTCGCCGATCGCTTCCCCGGTGCCGCCGGAGGGTCCCAGCTCAGCTGCAGTCTCGCCCCTGCTCCCACTCGGCCCCGGGGCTGCGGAGACACCGGGGGGAGAGCAGAGCCCCGGGACAGGTGCCCCCACGCCGCCGGAGCCGTCCCGCTGCCGCCGGCCCCTGGCCGAGGTGCTGATGGGGGCGCCCCTGGGCCCGTTACCTGCTGCCCGCTTTGCCGTGTCCGGTGGCGGTGCCGGGCTACCCAGCCGGTGGCCCCGGCGCCCCGGCCCGCATCGTCCGTTATGTGCGCTCCGGGCGGCTGCGTCACCCGCCGGCCCTGCCTGGCCCGCAGCGGGGCTGCGCGGGGAGGAGGGCGCGGGGGGCGGCGCGTACGCCCCCGCCTGGGTGCGGGGAGAAGCGGGGCGGGGGTGTCCGTGTGCGGGGGTGCGCACGTGTCCGTGTGCGGGTGTCCGTGCCCACCCGTGCGTGGGGTCTGTGCGCAGGGGTGGGGTCCGGGTGAGCCGGTGTGTGCAGGCGCTGAGTGCGGGGGGGTGTGTGCAGATGTTGGAGACGTCGGTGTCCATGCTGGTGTTTGGGCGTGTGTGCAGCTGTTGGAGGTGTCGGTGTCTGTGCCGGCGAGCGGGGGGGTGGCCCTCTGCGTGTGCCTTCCGGTGTACGTGGGGGTGTGCACTGGGTCCCTGGCTGGGGCTGGGGTGTGTCCCTTTGTGGGGCTGCATCCCTGTGTGTGTCCATGTCTGTATGTCCTTGCACAGGTGTATTTGCACGTGTATCCATGCACAAGGGTGTGTCAGTATACAGGTGTGTCCGCAGGGGAGCGTCCGTGTCCCCGTGGGTCTGCATGCCCACGTGTGGGGAGCTGTGTCATGCATGTTCCCTGGTGCCCCTGTGTGCCCAGGCGTCAGAGGTGGACGTCTATGTGTCCATGTGTGCTGACAGTACCCTGTGGGTGCCACAGTGCCCAGGTGTCACTGTGGGGACCAGCCAGCACTAGCAGGGGCTCCCTGGAGAGGTTCTGCTGTCTCCATCCATCGTGGAGGGTTTCCAGACCCAGCCATCAGCAAACTGGTCTGAGCCCACAGCTGAGCCTGCCTGGAGCAGGGGTACGGAGTAGAGACCCCATGAGGTCCCCTCCAGAGCTAATGGCCCTGTGGTCCCCGTGTGCAGCCAGGGTATTCCCCTCGCGTGCTGCTCTCCAGGGCACAAAGCGTCAGTGAGAAGTTACCAGGATTAGCACCCTTCTGCTGTTCCCAGCACACCTCTCTGCTCCCCAAATCTCTCGTCCAGGCAGAAAACTGTTTTTCTGCAGAGTCCAGCCCATTTTAGCCAGTGGTTGCTGAGAAAATTGGCTCTTTAGGAACAGTCCCAGCAGAAATGGGTAATTGGTGGAAGGGGGGAAATGGTCATAAGTGCGCGATAAACACGATGTTACACGCGGCTCTGTAATTTAGCAGACTACTCTTGCCTGTAATGGTATTTATCATAGCACTCTCTCAGATTGGATTATTGTTAGGGAAAATTTCTCTTGTGATTACTAAAATACAATCTAAAATTGCAACCTTCTCTGGTAAAAGATGATAATAATAATCATAATAATCAGAGCTAGCAGAGAAATGAAGTAGGTCTTATTACATTAGTAAGCATTTGGGAAAACCTTATGGCAGCTTCTTTGCTAACTCCAGGAAGGCAGAGACTTCTCAGGAGCTTGCTGAATTTGCCATAGAAACCCTGAAAGTGTGTTTGTCCATTTGTTTTCAGATGTGTGTACGCACTCCAGATTACTTGTAGAAAAGCTCTACTTAAAAAAAACGCATTTAGAGGCAGACGGGTTGCCTTGGCGGGATGAGCAGAGACTCTGCCCAGGGGTGTGGGTTTGTTCTCTGGCACCAGAGAAAATTGTCACAGCATCCCAGCACAAAGTGCCTGGGCGAGGGGGAGCTCACAGCCTTGCCCAGGGCCTGGGGAGCCCCGGGATGGGTAAGAGGCAGCCACGATGGGGTGGGAGCAAAGGGAAGGTCCTGGGGGATGTTGGGAGGGGGTGCCCAGGGCAGACAGCTGTGCGGGGCCACCCACACCCACCCAGAGCTGCTGCTCTTGCCTCACGGCACTGCTTGTGGCATCAAACATGCTTTATTCACGTGGGATTACATAAATGACCAACAATTTATAACTGATCTATGCAATACCAAAAAGCAGGCTGTCTGCCCTGCCTTTGCCTTGCTGCTTGCCATTGGGTCATCGGGGAAAAAGCTGCAGCCGTGGTACAGGCAGAGATGACAGAAACGACCCCAAGCAGGTGGAAACCAGCCTTCGGGTGGTCAGGGCTGGAGGGGACACATCTCCCCTCCACGGGCTCTCCCCACAGCGCCTGGGCTGGCCATGTCCTGAGGGCAGGGGATCTACCAGCAGCTTCACTGCAAGGTTTGGCGGGCCGTTTTGAAATGGGGGTGTTGCTTGTTCCCAGCATGCAGGGAGTGCCGAGAGGCCATGAGTCACACACAACCTTCTCCAGGCTCCTGTGTCCCCTCCTGGTAGCTCTCAATTAGGGGAGTGTCAGCAACAAATGTCGGAGAGCTGAAACCCCCCACCTGCAAGCGGCCCTTCCTCTTCTGCTAGTTTGCCATTCCCATTGGTTATTGCCCCTGTGCTGGAGTCCAGACCAGCTCCCACCACAGCACCGGGCTTTGCCAGCACTGCCGGGGCTGGTCCTGCCTGGAGAGCAGGAATGACATTTCCTTGCAGATGTTCAGACCTGAGTTCACTTTCCTGTTCCATCAGCCCGAACCCAGCAGGTTCCAGGAGAGCTGCTGGGAGAGCCCTCCCAGGGCTGCACTGTGGGGACCACAGGCTGGGGGGGGCCGTGGGGGGTAAGCACTGATGATAACACACCATCTTTTACCCAAATAATTTCTGTGTTTGCCTCTGCTTCCTCTTTTGCTGAATAATTCATAATGAGTGATTAATGGAGATGCCCCCCCGCCCCCTGCTTCCTATTTGCACGCGATCACAGGTTGTGGGTTTTTTCAGAGCTATTAGTTATTCGTAATGATTTGCTGAGTAATGTCTGCGCTGCTCCTCGGGCTGCAATTAACTCCAGGTTGATTCGCAGGCTCTGGGGCAGGCAGTTCTCCTACCCCCAGCCCTGTTCTGCTCCCTGCCCGGTACCAGTGCCCCGGACGCTGTGTGCTCAGCGCCAGCTCGCCAGGCCACTGGGATGAAGTTCAGTTGCTGTGAAAATGAGATGTGCCTGAAATGGGAGATCTTGTTTAATTAGGTGATGAGCTAAATAGAAGAATTGAACTGAATATCCCTGGTTTACCGCGAACAGTGAACATGAAGGGGGCTTGGCTCTGCCCAGGGGACATGTAGAGATGGCCAGAAAGTGTTACCTGTGTCATCTCAGCTTTAACCCCGCTGTCCTTCTGGACTGAGCATCTCCGTGTCCTCTGCTGTGGTACCAGCATCCACATGGGTCGCTCTTTGGTCTCTGTGGGTGCAGATGCAAATCTTGTTATCATCTGAGATCTCCACAGACAATCAGGCAGGAGAGCGAGGGGATGGAGCAGGTGTGGGTGGGGGGCAGCAGCCCCCAGCTCATCTACTGTCATAACCCTGTGCAAGGTGTCTGCTGGTGCTGATTTCTTCCCATGTCCTGTGAGAGGGGCAGACAGAAGCTCTCCCAGCCGGGGTGGGCAGGTGGGCCCCAGGCAGGGCGATGCCTGTGCTGCCAATGCCAGCTCAGCCCCCACGCGGCACCTGCTGCTGGCCAGGCCAGCGAGCCAAGGGCTCTCCAGGAGCTGCTGCAGGTTATCCCCAGAGCTGGAGCCTCCGGGGAGGGGAACAGCCCCCACCTGCTGCAGGGGTCCCCAGATCTGCCCCAGCCCCATCCTGGCTGTGCAGAGCCAATGTGTTCACCTACCTTCATCCTCCTCATCTTCCTCGCTGCCATCCATGCCATCCCCGAGGGTGCCATGGCAACGGGGCCAGCAGGGCTAGCTGCGGGAGGAGCTGCAGTGCTGGTGTGAGGGTTCTGAGCAGAGCCCTGGCCAGGCTGGGGCTCTGGGACAGCATCCAGACCCAGCTGGTTCAGGACACGATGGGCATGGAGGGGGTTTTATAGGTGCCTGGGGTGCCATCCCCTGCTGAGCTGCCCGAACAGCCCTGGAATGGCTGCAGAGGGCCGGGCACTGACCCAGAGGTGCTGTCGGTGTGCACAAGGATACAGGTACACAGAGCAGGGGGCTCCTTCTCCCCCATGGTGCTTTCCCCCGGGCAGGGCAGGGAGAGATGGAGTTGACAAAACCGTGATACCAAAGAGAATGGCAGAGATGTCAAGTGCTTCCTTTGGGCCATGCCAGCAATCTCACCACAGCCAAGCTGTCGGGCAGCTCTCATCCATTCATTACAGCTTTCTGAAGTTATAATTAGAGTCTGGCCCAGCCCGGAAGAGGAGGGAGCTGCTTTCAGCTGTTTGCTGGGACTGTAACAGGCCTGTCTGCTGTGTGTGGTGCAGCTGTGGTCCCCGGGCATTCAAGCAGGGGCTGCAGTGATGCTTCAGGAGCCTGAGGCTGCAGGCTTGGGGACAGGGCAGTGTGGGGCCATCATGGCTCTGGGTGCTTCTAAAGCCCCAGGAGGAGCTGCAGCAACTCAGCCTGAGCCTTGGCAGAGCCTGGTCCTTCTCCTGGGGAAGGGATGTTTCCCTGAGCTCCCCTGGGAGCAGAGGGGGTGCAGTCAGGGATGGGATGGGAGCCCAGCCTGGCTGCTCCGTCTGCCTCGGCTAAACAGGGACCAACCCTGCAGGCATTGCATGGTGCTGGTGCTATTTCGGGCGCTTTGCAGAACAGCTGGTGATCATCCCTTACGCCACACAGAAAGGTCCGCGTGCTGCTATTTCTGCCAGCTCATCCACGCACAACAGCTTTTTATAAACACACATCCCCGCAGGGATGAGCGCAGGTGACAGGAGAGCCGTCAGCACTGGCGATTCGGGGGGGACCACGCGCTCTGCCACAAATGCTTCTGCCCTGGCTGGGGCACGGCTGTGACTCCTGACCTGTGGGGCACAGGAGGGTCTGTGTGGGGCAGCCAGGGTGTCCCGGCTCATCAGCCAGCTCGTAACCCGCAGCAGCCTGTGCTTTGGCCCCATGCTGGGCTTGTCCCAGGCTTCACTGCTCTGGGAGGATGCCGCAGGTATGCGTTGCTGATTAGGATTGATGACAGGTTTGTTAAGTTCAGGGTCAGGCCCTCAGCCCTGCCCACACTCCCTAGGCCGGTCCCTGCTGTGCAGCAGCTCCTGCTCGACCTGGGGCACCGGGAGTGATGGGGCAGGTGGCTGTTTGCTCCCACATCCTGCAGCATTGCCCCTCAGCGGGGAGGGAGCTGGCAAAGCTCTGCAGGGCTGGAGAGGAGTCCGTGGGACCTGCACCCCCTTCCTGCTCCAGCGTGGCCCTTCTTGCGTCTCCAGAAAGCTGCTGCCCCTCTGTTTCTGAGCAGTGTGGGTGTTGTAGGGCTGGACCCAGCCTGGCAGAGGGGATGGTGAATCCTGTGCATCTGCTTACTCATCTCTAGCTCTGGGAACTCCTGTACCCCAAACCCTTTGTGGCACCTGCTGTGTGGAACAGGCTTAGCGCTTCCCTTCTTGCTTTTAAAAGCAGCCCAGGTGTCAGTCTCTCCTGCCTAGGGGACAGCGAGCAGCAGGGCTGGGTGATGGGCTGCAGGCTCCAGGGCTCTGAGACGCTACTGTCCTCTCCACCGGCCACATCTCCCTCTCTGCTGAACCTGGTGGTCTCCCCAGGCCAGGCTGCCCTGCAGGGCTGGGTTATCTCCAGCCACGATGGCGCTCTGCCCAAAATAGCGGCCTCCTGCCCCGTGCGTTGTCAGAGGCAGCCGGTGATGCAGCGCTTCCGAAAGAGGCTGCATCACGGCGAGTGGGTCTGATGTCTCTATAGCAACCGCAGGATAAAAATAGTGCTGGAGCATTTTGGAGCTGTCAGGGGGAGCTGCTGGGTTGCAGTGCTGAGGGAGCAGGGGCTGACAGGGGAACAGGGCACTCCGTGCTGCTGGGAGCTTCTGTCAGTGCCAGGACTGCTCCAGGGTCACTGGCAGCCCTGGGGAGGAGGAAGCTGTGGGGTGAGGATGTGAGCATGGCCACATGGAGACTGGGCTGCTCCTGCACCCACCATGTGCCCGTCCCCGTGGCTGCGTAGCGCCTGGGTTGTCCCCGTCCTGGCTGAAGGCATGGTGGCAGCTGTTGGGTGCTGTCAGGTCTCATGGGTGAACAAGCGTCAAGGCTTTGCTGTGCCCAGAGCACACATGTGGTTGCTACTGTGGTGTTGAATATGGGCCCAAAGCTGCACTCCCTCCTGCCATCCTGTGTTGGATCGGCAGCTCTGCAGCTGTGTTGACCACCATGGGCCTTACAAGTGGCTGTCCCTTGCTGACCTCTCCTGGGCCTGTCCCAGTTCTGCAGACAGCTGTGTCCTGGCATACAGCTGTGCATCCCGAGCAGGGGCTGCAGCTCAGACCCCTCTGGGTGACAGTGTTTGCTGCTCAGCCATGGAGCTTCCAAAGCTCCAGCACCAGGTGAATGCAGAAGGAGCTGAAGTCCCACCAGATTAGGGACAGTGACCTTTGGGGCCAACCTGAGCGGCCTCCAAGTGTCAGAGATGGGGATCTCCAGCTTCATCAAAGCCAGCTTGGGCTCACCCCGGGTTTCAGGGCAGGTTGGGGGGTCAATTGTCACCCCAGTGATTTGGGGCAGGGGGAGGAACAGGACAAGTGGGGTTTCGCTGCCATCCCAGTGGTGCAGCTGTAGTGACCAAGGTGTCCTCAGGCAGGGGTGGGCTCTGCTGCTTCCCAGGGCTCCTGTGCTTTGGGGACTCTCTGTGGGCTGTTCCCTGGGGACAGAAACACGTGGCAGGTGCAGGGTCTGCCCCTTCTGCTCAGACCCACTTGCTGGGACTGTGACCGTCCCGGCTCAGCTCCGTGCTGCAGCGGGAACGATGCTCGGTGGGAGCAGGGCTGGGCACTGGCTGCAGATCCTCTGCAAGGGATGGCACCAAGGCTTGGGGACCTCAGGAGCATCAGTGGCCACCTCCATGTGCCATGAGGACAGGCCGGTGGGGTCCAGCACCTTCACAGCATCACTTCCATGCTGTGCAGCCCACTCGCTCCTCATTGCCAACGGATCCCCGCGCCTGGCTGTGCCAGCTCGTCCCCAGCAGGATGACTCCAGCGTTCCTTCCATTTCCACTGGCAAACGAAACATAAACGACACCTGTATAGAGAGAGATGGAGCCTGGGAGCGAGCCCCTGCCCAGTGCCCAGTGGGACCTCAGTGCCTGTCTGCCCCCAACCCGTGTCTGAAGTGCAAGCAGAGTTTAAAACCTTCCTGTAAGTGAGGGGTACTGGGAGATGGGTGAGATCTGGGTCACCCCCTATCCTCTGCTCAACAGTGTGGTGCATTAATTAGACTTTGACTCTAATAAGTTTTGTTAAGGTCTGAAAATAGAAATGCCACAGCTATGTGTCACTGAACAGTGAGTGCTTCCCATTTTCTAATTACCGGCTGACATTTTGCACAATTAACTCGATGTGCTGGCCCTCAGATAACTGCAGTTTCCATCCCGTGGATCCTGACCACTGTGGGACCAGGCGGGATGTGTGGTGATAGGCTCTGTGGATGCTGAGCTGCCCAGAGTCCCCTCCCTGGCTTGGGGCAGGGCTGGGAGCTGCCCCGGTGGGCAGAGGGGCGGGGGACAGTCTGTCTGTCCTGTCCTCGCCCCTGACCTTTCCAGCCCCATCGTCTCCATCATCAGAGCCCTGGGCTCCTGAGACGAAGGTCCGCTTCCCAAACCTCCCTTTTCCCTCTCCTCTCACGTGCGGGCACAGCTGGGGTGGGAATGTGTTTTGAAAGTGGCTGGAAAAGCATTTGCAAACCTGCTTGTGTCCTTACAGAGCCGCGTGTGGGGAACCACAGTTCCTCTGGTGAGTCCGTGCCCGTGATGCAGCTCCCTGGTGCCCCTGCTCCCCTTCGTCCCCTCTCGCCCCAGTCTGTCACCCACACTCCCTCTGCCACCCTGGCAGTCAGTGGTTGCCTTGGCGACATGTCCCTCTCCCTGCTCTTTCACATCCTTTTTGCTGTGTAACCTGCACATCCTCGCACCTCCACTCTGGTTTCCCCATCTCGGTGGCTCTCCAGGGACTCTACAGAGACACTGGTTGGACCGAGGGGCAGGAATTATACTTGGTCTGTGCTGGAAAACCATGGCCCCAGGGCAGTGAGGTGGCAGCAGGAGGTGGGGATGGTCCTGCGGCAGCTGGGTGACGTGGCACCACTACAGCTCACCGCAGCGAACGCTGTCCTGTGACCTTCCAAAGCCACGGGCTGTCACAGCGATGGCACCAGCTACCTGAAGCCAAACCCCCCTGGGCAGCTGGTGGGTCCTGGCAGCAGGTTTGGGGTACATGGAAGCCTGGCGAGGGGCTGCAGCCCGCGATGGAGAACAGTTCCACACGGGTGCTCCCCAACCCAGCAGTTAATATGCAGGCGTAGGTGGAGCTGAATGGCAATTCAATTTGTAGCGATTATTTGCCAATTAAGATGAGCACAGGCAGTGTCTGGGATGGGAGAAGACTGCTCGGCCTGAGGAGAGGGGTTGAAAAGGCAGAGGTGAAGCTGGGAGTGTGAATGCGAGCACTGAGATGGGTCTGGTGATGCTGGCACCCCAAGTCTCAGGGTGTCTTCTCACATGTGCTTTGCAGATTGAGAGATGCAGGCAGTAGCTCTCATCCAGTGCTCTTTTAAATTTTATTTAATATTGTTAAGCTGAGATTTATAAATATTAATGGAAATGAAATCAATGCAAAAAAATTCCATTCTCTCATTTTGCTGGTTTAATTTTAGAAACCCACTTTCTCTTGAGAAGTTGTTACAATGCTCTTTGGGTTGTGTTTCACTTTCAACCCTGTAAGGATATCCAAACGTGACAGTGCGTGAAACAACAAAAGCGAAACGTCACCTTGGGACAGGCAGAGGCGCAGGGCATCAGGCCAAGTGGTGAAATGCTGCGATATGTGGGAAATGCATTCTGACACGAAGCAGAAGCCCCCCCGTATTGAGGGTCTGTGCAGGGCTGCTTGGGACCACTTTTCCTCCCAGCCGTCCCCAGGGAGCACCCGCGGGACCCGAGCCGGCTAGTGCTGCCACGAGGTCTGCAGGCGCCAACCCACACCCATGCCCTAAGTGGATGCTCCTGGACACCCAATGGTGTCACTGAGGAAGGGGGTGTCACTTCCCTGGTGCCCCCACACGCTCTCTGCCCTGCCATGGGGCACACCCCTGATGCAGCTTAACCCCCCGGCCCCATCTGCCACCTGGAGACTGGGCGAACAGGAGCTGCTGAGGGAACGTTGGCACCGTGTGTGCCAGGTACCGCAGGGCAGCTGCACCAAAGCCATGCTGGGGGCAGAGCTGGGGCGCTGGTGTCAGTGACTCCCGACGTGGGAGCTTGGCAGAGCCAGGGCTTCTGTGCTTCTGACTGAGGAGCCTTATTTCACCAGAGCAAAGGGTTAAGAAGCGTAATCAGCTTGGTTTCATTTAGTATTACAACTGCCACAAAATACAGAAGAGTTTCCCCCCCAGACCAATTTCCCATTTCTCAGTGTGGCAGTGGCCACGTGGTGGGGCTGCCTGGACCTGCACCGTGTCCCATTCGCCGTGCTGGTGCTTTCTGGTCTGCGGGGACATGACCGTGTGCTGGCATCCTGGTGTCATCAGTGTCCTCTGCCTGGTTTCCATTCCTGACATTCCGTATGCTCCAGGTGCTGGGTAAATCCCGGCCCCGCCGTTCTGGCACTGCTGCCTTATGCATGGAGTGCTGGGATCTGGCATAGCAAACAGATTAGCATCTAAAAATCATGTTGATTTAAGCTTGTTTATATAGAAAGTGATTTTGTTTTGCCCTCATACCAGCCTTGCCTGATGGAACATTCATTTCCATGGGTGTCTGGACAGGGCAGCTGCTGGCAGTGAGGGGTGGGGGTCAGCACAGGCGGTAACAGCCAGTGGTCCTGTACCCCTGTCCCAGCCCTGGCACTGGCTGGATCGGGGCCTCTCTGTCCCCTGCTGCCGAAGGAAAGCAGCTGTGCCAGGACCGTGAGGCTCTCGCGGAGTGTGTTTGTGATTCTGGAGGGGTGTGGGGTTCTTGTGTGCCGTACGCCATCCAGATGTCGTTAGTCAGGATTTCTTTTCCCTGTTTCCTCAAGCTCGTGTCCTTGTCCCTCAAGAGCAGGTGACCCTGATACTGGCGTGTGTGGCCGGGTTGGAAACAGACACCTCTGAGGGGACTCTGAACACCCCAGCCAGCAGAACAGCTGTGGTGGAGACAGAGTGGGACGTGGGACATGTCACACCAGAGCATCAGCCCTTGGTGGCGCAGGACTTGTCCCGGGTGCCTCTGCCATGGCTGTGACACAGTGCGTGTTGCATCCTCTGCCACGGTTGTGACACAGTGCACATTGTGTCCTCTGCCACAGCTGTGACTTGCCACGGCTCCCAGTGGGTGAAGAGAGGTGCTTGGTGGAGGAGGGAGATGATTTGAGTTTGCATTATGGTGAATGCTTGTCGGAAGAGAAGTGATCCGTATTTAACCACAGAGCAGTGTAATAACCTGCAATTACCTCTACGCGGTGCCTGTGGGGGCGGCTCTTTCCCTGGCACAGCAAGGGGGCTGCTGCTCCTGTGCTTTGTGTGCTGGCAGCATGGACACGGTGGCCCCCAGCACGTGTCCCCCTCCTTGCCACAGCGCTCCCACCTCGGGCTGTGGGACTGCAGTCTGTCCTTTATGCCCAGCCCCATGGGCACTGTCACCAGTACCTGGAGTGGCATCACCCACAGCCAAGGTGACATCAGCTGCAGGGGCCCGGCCTGGCATGTGCCGTGGTGGGGGCTTGGCCACTGCTGCCTCTGCTGTTCATGGCCGCAGGGTCCACCCTCACCCCTGTGCCCCAGCTGCAGCCTGGGCGCTGGTACTTGTGTGGTCATCACTCCTCTTCCTCCTTCGCACCAGCCCAGCCCTCCCCAAGCTGGTGGGGTTTCCAAATCAGGGTGCTTGGCCTCTTAGCAATTGAAGGGACATTTTGTGTCCACTGGTGGTGAGGGGTTGATGCAGGGTTGGTGTGGGGTGGTGCAAGCAGCGCAGGGAAAAGACTCTTGGCTACTTTGGTTGCTGCCCTTGCAGTCTCTTACCTCCCTTATCGTGGCCCAGAGGCACAGTGATTCTGCGGCTCATGGAGCCGATGCCAGCACTGGCACATGAGGGGCCCATGCTGCCCACAGTGGGCTCAGTGCGGGCAGCACCGGTTTTGCCAGGGCTGTGGCTTCTGCAGCTGGGAATGCCCTGGTGGGAGTGATAGTTTCCTGTGGGGGCTCTGCCAGAGGTGCCGCCCGGCTCTGCTCAACCCAGGCTGGCATATACGTGTCCCCGCGGCGCACGCGTGTCCCCGCAGCCAGTCCCCATGCCATGCCAGGCCACGGGTGCACGCCGTGGGTACTTTGCCACAGCTGGCCGAGGGGCTGTGGCAATTTTAATAACTCTGCTGAGTGAAATTTCCTGATTCAGCTTTCATGTCTGCCGGGACACTTATGAAATATCCGGATTCTGTTTTTTTCTGAAGAAGTGGAATTTCCTATTTATGGATTTAATATAAGGACTACGTGCTTGGGGAGAGAAGCGGCTGCACCACGCAGGACTGGTGCTGGCTCAGCCATCGCTCTCACCGGGCTGGGCTCCTATCAGTGGGGCTGGGGCCGGTGGGGGAATTCGGCTGCCTCAGTAGTTTTCCAGCCCGCGCTAAGCCTGCTTTTCATGGCTAATCACACCGCCTGCCACGGGTGACATCCCAATGCACAGCAACAATCCGCTGGTGGCTGTTTGCAGAGAGATCAGCTGAGGTCCTGTCCCACCGCTGAACCCCTCATGCAGAAGCAGCCGTGAGAACGTGGGGGCTCATAGCAGGACGGCTCGTGGGTCCCGGCAGCTCCTGGCTCTCCCCACACTGCTGCTGCTTCCCCGGGAAACCCCAGTGCCATAGGGTCAAGGTCAAGGGACACCAGGAGCACCTGGGTTTGGTCCCTGGACTGGCTCATGGGGGATGCTAAGGAGGAACCTCTTCTCCCCACACTTCGTTTTTGGGGCTCACCATAGCCCTGCATGACTGAGGGGCTGGGGAGGCTGTTTGTGGAGCAGCGCTCTGCCCCTCCTGCTCCCTGCTGGGTGGGTGGGCTGGGGAGATGTCCTGGGACCCCCAAATGCTCCATGCCCACCAGTGCCAGCCTGCTGGGATGTCTGCCTGCTCTCACCCCCCAAACCTGTCCCCAGCCCTGCAGAGCCATGCTGCGGGGAGGGGAGACAGCACATCCTGCCACCCTTTGCCTGGTTCTGAGTTAGCGGGAGGGTTGCACTCCAAGGTTATAATCTCATAGCTCTGGCTGCTGAAAGCTGAAGGTGAATGGCAATGGAGACTCCCAGATACTGATCATTACCTCTCTGAGGGGACACTTGAACACCACAGGAAGGGCGGGCTGCAGCAGGAGCAGAAGCCAGCAGTGATGCCCTGTGTCCTGCTGCAGCGGGGACTGCCGGTGTGCTGCCTGCGGTGGGGGGTGCACCAGGGTGCAGCCGGGTGCTCCCCAAATGGGTGCAGTGGGTGCTGCACCTCCAACTCGCTGTGTGGGGACAGGTCAGGTCTGGGGGGCCAGGATTGGGCTCAGACCCTGGCAGAGGGAAGGTCTGGGCAGGAGGGGCCTGAAGACAGCGCCCAGGTTTGGGGGGGGGGTCCTCTCCCAGGCCAGCTGGTGGTTGTGGTGTCTGACTCAGAGCTACCTCATCCATGTCAGTCCCTGCCTCGATGTCTGCCCCTGAGACTGGAGGGGTTTTGGGGCACCCACCACCAGGACCCCCGTCGAGCCTCTGCCAAGCCAAGGGGTGGGCAGGGGCTGCCTGTGCTGGCATCGCCCCTTCCCCAGTGTGATGGTCCCTGGGCGGCTGCGGTGCTGCCGGGAGCCCCTGGGGCCATGGTGCCCTGTGGCTGGGGGGGTGAGTGGGAGCAGCGGCTGTGCAGCTCATGGGGTTCAGGCAGACCAGGTTGTCCCCCCACATCCAGAACCCCCCAGTGCTGGCGCTTTCCCCTCCAGTTGCCCCCGTGGCCGTGGGGCCAGCACTGGGAAAGCAGCGCAGCCCTTCCTGCTCCCTGCTCATGCAAAGCGATTCAGGGAAGGCAGGTGCAGTCTGACTGATTGGGACAGCTGGAAAAAAAGAGGCTGAAATGTGAAGGAAATCCCAGGTGCTTTAGAGCAGTGGGGGCAGCCCCCACGGGTGTCCCTGGGCTGTGCCCCCCAGCCTGTGTGTGACCGCGGGGCTCAGCCCCAGTGCTGAGCAAACACCCCCTTACCTCACGCTTCCGTTCGCTTCCCTAAATCCCGGCTTTGTTCCTCTGACTGATGGGGTATTTGCCTTTCTGGCAACGCAGGTCCTCCAATCAGCTGCCACTCGAGCTGTATTGCAAGCGCTCACCTTTAAAATCATGTAAACATTTGGGATAAATAACTTGTAATGTAAAAAATTCCAGGCACATATAAAGCATAGGAGTTTTACATGTACGCTACGCTTATTTCTTGCTTTTGTAATTAGTCATTATACCGATTCCAAATAATTTAAAGCTAACTCCACTGCAACACAAACAAATGGTAATGTGCTAAAATAGCATTTCAGGACCCCTTGTACAAACAGTGTTTCAAGACCTCTTTAGGAAAACACATTTTCCAACAGGAGACCTGTTGTAGATTCTGAAAAAGACCGGAAGGACAGGACCTGCCAGGTCTTAGTGGAAAAAAGATGTTTCTTTAACCCTTGAGTTTGCTTTGCAGTCGGTTTCACTTAGAGCCGACATCTGCAGCAGAGCAAGGACGCACGTCAGCCACATCCCAGCCCCACGGGCTCACCACAGGGGGACAGCTGAGGACAGCCAGGACAGCCGCTTGTGTCACTCGCATACCCTTATCAGTTCTCCGTCCAACAGTTACAGTGAAGAAGCTGGGCTGGAAAAGTGATAAGGAGATGAGAATGGCCTCAGGAGACGTCTCCCCCCTAAAACTTGAGAATATAAAATGCAAAAAACAAGCTAGATTGGCAATGCATGAGACAAAGGTCAGGACATCACCCGCTGGCTCTTCTCTCCGGTTGCATCGTCGGTGGGATGCGGGAAGGTGACGGCTGTTGTGCTGGTGTGGCGGGCAGGTGCTGGGATGTGATGCTGGTCCCCAGGGTGCAGCTCCGCTGCCTGCGCTGCCCTGCTGCCCCGCTGCCTGCGCTGCCCCGCTGCCTGCACCGCCCCACTGCCCTGCTGCCTGCACTGCCCCACTGCCCCGCTGCCTGCGCTGCCCCACTGCCTGCGCTGCCTGCACTGCCCGCAGTGACTGCCCGCACCCCACTGGTTCCCACCGCTCGAGCCCTGCAGACACTCCCCATTCACAAATTTCATAACCTCAGTCCCCTCCCTGCGGGGTGGGACCGTCCCCTGGGCCCCGCGCCCGCCAGGGCTGAGCCCGGCACCCCGGCCCGGCCGGGCGCGGGTGGAACCTGCCCAGCGCTGGATTAAGCTGTATAAATCATGGGGTTTCAGCCGGGCAGATTTGTCTGACACTGCAGAAAGGCACTGACAGCTGCTGCCTTCCCCAGCCCGCTGCTGTGGCGGGGCTGGGAGGACAGGGCTGGTGGTGCCCCCCTTCCAAAAGGCAAGAAACCCCATTGCCAGCTGCTGAGAAAGGTCCTTGTACCCGTGGTGCCACCCCATTGCATGTCCCAAGGCCCATGTCACCGTGTCCCTGCACTGTCCTCCACTTCTCATGTGTGATTCCTCCTCCTCGGCACACTTGAGGGCAATGGCTTGAGGAGAACGACCCAGCCGGGTCTGTCACGGGGGGTGGGTGACCCATGGGCATGTGCCCACTCTGCATCAGCTGTCGGGACACCAGGCAGGTAAGCACCAGTCGCTGCTCGCTGGAGCTGACCCCACCGGGGTGGCTGGGGGCTGTGACTGGAGCACCCCAACCCTCCTGTTTTCAGCTCCAGTGCAGCTGGGGCCACAGCTGAGGAATCCGGATCTCCACTCCCCGGCCCAGGCGTGCGCGAGCTTGTCACAGCCGCTCCGCGCAGGGATTAGCGAGCGCTCGGGGACGGTCCCGCACTGGCATGAGGGATGTGCAGGCTAGTGCGAGATCCTCTCCTGGTGTGAGTCACCCACAAAACAGCCTCCGACTCCTCCAGCTTAACCTCCCCAGGGCTAGGGTCCTCCTGTCCTGTGGTCATAGGCATCCCCGAGGTGGGAGTAATGGGTCTGGGCCTGGTGATCGCCAGTGCTTGGCAGTGATGGCAAACGGGTGTATTTGGTATTGTATTGTATTTAGCAGATGGCAGCGGCCACAGCCCTTGGCCACCCAGCGCTGGGCTGGGTTGTGGGGACCCACCACAGGTACATTTGGGCTGAAATTGGGTCAGTACAACACCCAGAGGGTGGTGTTTTTCAAAACTAAACACTTTTGCTGAGTCAGGCTGTTGGAGAGCAGTGAGCTCTGGGGACTGTCACGCGTGAGGTCTCTGCGACTGTGAGCTCAGGGCAGCTGCAGCTCCCACTCATTTTTCTTTCAGTCCAGGTTTATCTGCTACCAAACAAGACACAGTGACTGCACTGGCCAGCCTGATGAGCCACCCCTCACTGTCCCCTGGTCTCTGCAGTTTTGCAGGTAGCTTGACTGAGGCTGTCACCTCAGGGAGCAGCGGCCGTCCCTTGGGAAGGTGCTGGGGCTCCAGGAGCTCAGCAGTGGCTCCGCAAAGCCCCTGGAGCTGTGTTGAGCCCTTTTGCATCTGCTGCTCCTGGCTTGGGCACAGGCACACTCAGGAACCTGCACATGTCCCGATGGCTCAGGAGCTTGGCCCACATTCCAGCCTCCCTCTGCACGGAGAACACAGCTGGGGAACATTTCCAGTCGCTGGGGTCAATAAAAGCCTGTGGGGACAGGTGACATGCAGGGACATCCTTGCTGCCAGCCGGGAGCATGCAGCTCCCTGGGGCATGGGTGGCAGTGAACAGCACCGCGGCCCCTCAGCTGCGAGCCTGCAGAGCTGGTGGCCTGGGCTGTCGGACCAGAATTCTGGCTTTGCTGGAAGGTACAAACTGTCCCATTGAAAACATCTGCAAGGGGAGGAGGAACAAGAGGAGACAGATGTGTCCCTGCGTTGTGCCAATGCCAGTGGCACTTCATGCTGCCAGGGACACCAGGGAGAAGCACCCTCTGCCCGCAGACCCCAGCTGTGGGGTCAGGTGGATGTTCAGGTGACGATCTCACAGAGTTCCCACCTGCCACAGAACCACCATGCCCTGACCAGTGCCAGAACCCTGGCACCACCATGCCCTGACTGGTGCCACCTCCCTGGCGCGGTGGGAAAACAGACTGGGCTAAGCCAGACAAAGCCCACGGGAGCAGCTGCGGCCAGAGCCAAGGCTTTTATCTCTCTGAGCGGCCAGTGGGCAAGTACAAAAAGACAGACTGGTCCTGGGTCCCGTGTTGGTTTTGGTGATTGTGCTGCTGAGTAGCTCCCAGGGATGTGAATATTTGTTTCAGAGTAAACAAGACTTGCTCCCAAAATGAGTTTCTTTGCAGAAGCTCCTCACTCACAACATGACACTGTGGCAGCAGGACTGATGCCCCTAATGATGCCCCCGGAAATGGGGTCCCTAGTGCTGAGCAGCACCAGGAGGGAGGCGGCACCAAGGGACCTGCTGTTCCCAGCTGTGCCAAGCTGAATGCGCCCAGGGTGAGCCCAGCCTGGGGCAGGGTGACAAGGAGGAGTCTGGCAGTGTTTGATGGCACGTGGGAATTCAGACAGCGCGGTGCCAACACACTGTGTCCTGCAGCTGCCTGTGCCTCGGCAAACACTGATCTGTTGGAGGGGCCGGGGTGTCCCCTCAGGTCCCAGCTCTGCAGGGCTGGGGTGTCCCCTCAGGTCCAGGCTCCCAGCAAGCCCCAGGTGCAAGGTGAGCTCCCTTCACTGGTGCTCCTGTCTGTGGGTTTATTTGTGCTCACAGGCCTCTCCCACATACTTCTATTATTAAAGTAGCTCTTGGAGGGAGATGCAAAGGGAGGTTTCTCCTGCTGCCCTCTGGAGAGGGGAGAGAAAATCCAAAATCCCCCTGGGGTGGGAGGAAATTGCAAATACCTCCCAATACACCTCACCCCCAGCAGCTCCCATCTCTAAGCAGCTGCACCTTCTAGCTGGGGAGGCTGGGGAGGCCCTGGCATGTCCACCCTGCCCCAGAGCCTCGTGTCCCTGGGTGCCACAGGGTGATGTGCCGGGACACTGGGCTGGCAGCAGACTGAGCTTCCCGAGGCTCCAGGTTGGGGCTGTCTTCTGACTGGTTTTCACTGGTCCTGACCTCGCACAGACACCCAACTTCTCCCTGTCTCAGAGGCACCCCATGGTGGGTCCCCATCTCCTGTGCCAGCAGGACTGTGCACTCAGGGTCTCCCTCCAGGGCTGGGTCCACATGGGTCCCTTGTCCCTGTGCTCACCCAGCAGCAGTGACATGGCCCTGTGGGCACTACTGGATCTCATGGGCGGTGCAGGACAGACGAGAACGGGCTCTCCTGGCAGCTACTGCACCCCGGCAGCAGCACAGCCCTGCTGCGAGGGGTGTGGGATGTCAGCCCCATACAGCACCTGGGGGCGCTCACCGGGGAGCAGCGGGCACGGCTGGGGCTGTGCAGGACTTTGCACGTTCATCCCCATCCTGCCCAGTCCTGTCCCAGTGAGGTGCAGGGCTCGGGCTTGGCCACGCACTGTGAGGCTGTGGGAGGCAGAACATCGCTGAGCATGGGAGCGCCACGCTGCCGGCGTGGGGTTTGGCAGCTCCCCACGAGTCAGCCCATTGCTAGCCTGACACCCACGCAGCCCTGTGAGCAGAGCGGCCCCTCAGAGCTGTGAGCTGCGTGCCTCGGTGCGGGGGCCGGCTGTGGGGTGCTGCAGTGGCGATGGGGCTGCATTGTCTGCCCGCAGCCGCTGGATGTCACCTGCAATATGGACTGTGCGCAACCGGCACCGCACAGCTCCCGGTACAGTTCGCCATACAACTCCTCACACAGCTCCCCGTACAGCTCCTCACACGGCTCCTGCACCCGCTGTGGGAGCCATGGATGCTGCCTGTGGCAATGCTCCAGTGAGGGCACTGACCCCGACCCCAGCACCGCCGGGGGATGCAGAAAGGACCTTGTGAGATCCGAGGAGCCAAAGCCAGCAAATCTGCCTGCACTGCATCCACAGCTCCACATCCAGGGCTGGGACACACAGAACCACTGCCCCCTGGCACACCAGAAGGTTTCATCAGGGGTCTCAGTGTGACACCCCTGATGTGTCCTGGTACCAGGGCCATCCTGGGAACAGCCAGCTTGGGGACAGCCATAGTGTGTGCTGGTTATTCACTGGGAAAATCGCTGCAGCATTCAGACCCAGCAGCACAAGCCTTACCAGCCTCTCACCTGCAGCCCATGGCACATGGTGCAGCTCCCCATGGCGGGGACAAGGAGCAGGGCTGCCCCACCAGAGCTGGGGCTGCAGCCTGGCAGCTGGACAGGGCTGTCCTGTGCCACCACGCTGGGGAGGAGCAGAGTAATGCATGGGACCTTCCTGCCTGGTGTCCTGGTGCCGGGAGGACTGAGCCTTGAGTGGGACTGCGGTCCCGTGGAATGTGCTGGGCTGGTTTGGCTGTGACACGTCTCTCCGCTCAGCTCTTTGCCTGGAGCAGCCCCAGCCCCACAGGCTGCCAGGGGTTGGGAGCTGGGGTGCTCAGCCCAGCTCACCCCTGGTGAGAGATCCCTGTTAAATATTAACGCATGACCAGAGCCTAATGAGGACGCTTGTGGCAGATGCAGCATTTGTTAGCATGATTTATCAATTTCAATGACGTGGCACAAACCGAGTTGTGTCTCGCCCAGCTGCCTGTGTGCTCCCTGCGGGCAGAGCGCGTGGCCGTGGGCAGCGAGGGGTCCCAGGGGACCCCAGCAGGGACGTCTGCCAGGCACCCACAAAGCTGCACCGGGGCTCTGGGTGCTCCCTGCGCTGCAGGGGAAGCGGCTTCGACAGCAGCTGGTGCCCAGGAGCCACTGGCCAGGGGACCAGGGACCACCAGCATCCCATTGGCATCCCTGTCCCAGGCAGGGCCCCCTCCACCCACTCCGTGCTCTGTAGATGGCAGCCTTGTCCTGCTCCCGGCCCTCCCTGAGCCCCCGGCTGAGCCCCCTCTTCTGCCTGGCAGGGCCGGGACTCTGGGGTGTCCCCTGGATGTCCCAGCAGGCTGCTGTGCGTCCAGGCTGCTGATCCTCCTCCTCTGCTGCTGACACCTCCACACATCGAGCCTTGGCTCCCTTTCTGCTGTTCCTGGCTCATTATTCCCCCTCTGCTCCTGGTGACACGTTTACATTTCATTTACCGTTTGGGATTTCTGACACCCCTCCAGCAGCCCCCGGTGCGGAGAGGCTGGGGTCCCGAGGGCTGGGAGGGCCTGCTCAGGAGTGCTGCTGTTTGCGGGAAGGTTTGGCAAGAACCACAAAATTACTACATCTGTAATGACATGACTGCAAGTACAATATACTTCCCTTTGGCATCTTTTTCCCCTAGAGAGCAAATTATTCATTATTAAGTTTCATTTTCACATCCATATTGTTCTGCTGTTGTGGGATACATCCTTTTAATATTCAAGATTGGTAATTGAAAGAGCTGCATGCAAAACTGTTTGCAGTGTGTCTTCCGCACCGAGGTGCTTTTGTAAAGTACCCAGACCCCAAGCATGTTTTATTGCGCTGCTGGTGTGAAAGGGCCTGATCCTGTGGGTTATGGGTCACCCCCCCCGCCTGGCAGCAGTGCCAGAGGAGGGTGCAGGGCTGGTCCTCACTGTGCATTAGTGCTTTCTGAGAAGCTGTTGCTCCAAGTGCTGTTGTTTCATGAGTGTACCCCACTATCTGACACTATCTCAGCTGAGTGACACCTGTGTCCCCATGCTGGGCTGCTGCCTGTCCTGGGGAGGAAATGGGCAGGCCTGCAGACCTTCCTGGGGGCTGCCAGTGCCACCAGCCTCAGCTGTCCCCATCACTCCTGCACCTCCCTGGGCCACCCATGAGGCTCCTCAGGAGCTGGGGCTTTGTCAGTGCCACCTGCCAGGATCCGCTCCTGCCACCCTGAGCCACCTGAGTGGGTGTCAGCCTGGGGGTCACCACATGCCTCCCAGCCTCACGGGACAGAGATAGTGCACCCCCCAACACTGCATGCACCCCCCAACAGTGCATGTACCCCACAGCAGTGGATGCACCCACCATCTCTTCTCCTCGTCATGAGCAGCCGAGTTGCTCAGGCCAGTTCTGACTCCCAGTGTCTGCTCCCACATTCCTCACCCCTACAGCCGGCAGGACCTGCAGTTTCACCCCCGGTGCAAAATCAGCTTCACCCCCAGTATAAAACCAGCTTCATCCCCAGTACAGACCCAGCTTCACCGCTGGTACAAAGCCAGCCCTGTCCCACAAAGCCCCTGCTCTGCTGGCACACACCTGTGTGCACATCTGCTGGGGAATTAGCCCCCTTAAAGCAATTCAACATCAATAAGCATGAACAAAGCTGTGCTCCTGAAAGGTTTCCAGCACAACTGAGGAAAATGCTGACTAAGCACAGCTGGGGATTTTCTGTGGTTTGGGCTCGCTGTGTCCCGGCAGCCCCTGGGCCGGTGGCACAGTGGGGAGGGAACAGCGGTGGCACAGTGGGGAGGGGACAGCGGTGGCACTGCAGGAGGGGACAGCGGTGGCACTGCAGGAGCCCTGCGGCAGCCCCCTCCCTGGCTGTATGCAGAGCAGATGGTGCATGACAAAGGGGGCACCTCAGCCACATTGCCACCATGGGATCCTGCCTGTGAGAGGGGAAACCAGTGCCAGGCCGGTTCAGGGAGTGTGCTGAGCTGCATGAGGAGACGCAGGTGGAGCCAGAGCCAAGTGCTGCAGCAGAAAGTGCTGGGGATTTGGGAAAACATGTTTTTTCCATCACCTCCTACTCAGCTGTTTCGGGAGGAGAGCGCAGAGCTGCAGCTTGCTGCTTCCTCCCTAACACAGCCAGCAGAGCCCAGTGGCCTCTCCGCAGCACAGGGAGATGCTTCACTCCGTGATGAGCCAGAGGGCGGCAGCTGCAGAGGGGCTGGTTCCTGCAAAGTCCCGAAAACGCAAAATAAGAGGCCCTGTGCTCTGGAGCCCCCTCCCTGCTTAGCCCTGTTGTTAGTTTTTACAGGCAGGCAGCACCGTCACGTTTGCAGCCTCCTCCCTGATGGACAGCATAAGGGCATCCTTTCTGTCTCTCAGTTTTCCAGAAGAATGCAAATTGAATAAAAGATCAAAGTTCAGTGAACGAGAGAGCAGAATATTTCTGGAAAGCCCGCGAGCAGCGATTGCTTCCAGCCCGGCGCATGTGGTGGGCGCTGCCTGGGCACAGCTCGACGGGAGGGGACACGAGGGGCTGCCCACACAGCAGTGTCCCCAGCCTCCTGTGACAACGCTTACGAGGACAGACCTGTGTCACAGAGGGATCAGCAAGCCCTCGGGTGGTCTTTCAGAAAACTAGATATGATGGCAGGTCTGGGCATTGCTATGTGGCAGAGAGTGAGTTTCCCCGGCCATGAGAGCCCATCCCAGCCGAGCTGTCAGGGTCACCAGTCATTTTGACTTAATTTTCTGGCCAAGAGCATCCTGGCCTCCCTCTGCCCGCAGGGTAAACGAGGCCGATCCCTCCAGCTGTGCAGGATGCGATCCGGCAGGTGACACTGCACAGGATGGGGTGACTGTGGGGCTGCCCCCCAGGGTGACCCCCCCACATCCCACTTTCACCCCCCGTCTGGGGCACTGTCTGCGAGCAGCTCAGCCCACGGGCACCAGGGCAGCCGCGCAGGGGGACGAGCGCCTCCTCATTCCCGTTTATTTTTGGCTCCCAAGTTGTCATAAGTGATTTGAGCTCAACAGTTTTTAAAATTTGAACTCCAAGCAACTATTTAAAGCTCTGACAGGATGCAAGAGTGTACTAAAAGCTTGTTTTTAGAGCCTTTCTTAGTGCGAGAGGCTCGCTCAGTGCCAGTTTGGTCCCCCCTGTATCCCCTTAAGGTGACCTGCAAATCCCACCAGGGCTGCAGGGGCTGATGTCCTGGGGGGCACAGAGGGACCCCCTGGTTTCTCAGCACCAACAGCTCCAGACCACAGCGGAAGCAGCGAGCGGGCGCAGGGGGCACAGTTACTGGGTTCTTTGGGGTCAACTCTTTCAAAACAGAATGGATTTGTTTCCAAGAGGTTTTGAATCTGCCAGTGTTCGAAGTTCTCACGATTAATATAAACATTAATTAGAATATTGCAGATTTAAAAAATTCTGTTGATTAGGGGTTTATGTTGCAAAGTATCCCAATGCTTCAGGATGGAAGAAGCTTTCTGGGCAGTGCTACATTTCTGCACATGCTGTCCAATGAAAGCCTTGCATGGGTCTGTTCATCCCCAGTGTCCCGCAGTCCTGTTGGCCTCACAGTTTTTACTCTCCGTGGTGGATGACTGTAGTTCTGATCTGGGATATTTTTTGACCTGCACTTAATTAGTCATAATTCAGAGGTTTTCATAGTCGCATACTGCACATGCTTAAGTGATAATGAGGTATTTCCATGCTGAATCACCAACTAATGATTTACAATGATGCTTTGGTTATTAAATCTGCAACCCCGGCTCTGGAGAGCAGTGCTTGGGAGCAGCTTGTTTGCTAATACATGGAGACAGTGGAATGCAAGCAGAAAATATTATGAACTCGTCATCCGAGCGCTGACATATTGATGTGGCACCTGCACCTGCCTGCAGGGTTTTCCAAAAAACGCTCAGGAACGAGCCTGACAGATTGGGTATTTTCAGATTCGGGCTGCCTGTTTCACACATGGCAGCCGAGCTCGTCACCATTGGAGCAGCTGACACGAGGGGAACATGCTACCGTGAAGGGCACAGTGACCCCCCAGCCCTTGAGGAAACAGGGTTTTGCTGTCGCTCTGCACCCCCTGCCCGCAGGGATTCCCAAGCCCCACGATACCCCAGCACATCCCGCCAGGGGGGGTCCAACCTGTGCTCCTGCCCAGGGGCAGCCCCGGGAGGTGGGAGCAGCACCCCAGGACCCGTGGGTTATTTCCTGCTAGTGACAGTGCAGAAACACTGCCACTTGTCATCTTTTTCCTGTCGTTGCTGCTCCTTTCATGGTCTAAGGCAGAGATCTGCTCCCTGGACAGAGCCAGGAGACAGAATAATTTTGTAGGCTTCAGCAAAGCTGCTGCCTTGGTGAAATGAGCTGAGCTCTCCCCGCTGCCGCTCTCCTTGAAAAGGTGAGCGAGATGGGATTTAAAAAAAAATGCAGTAGTTATATTCACGCGGCAGCCCAGCGGTTTCCGTTTGTGGAAGCATCTCTACGGGGGATCAGGGAAGTGATGCATTTAGAGGGTTTCTAGCGAGAAATTGCAAAAATGCTTCCCCAGGGGCCGGCATAAACCATGCTGTTAGTGGTCGTGTTTATTCATGAGCAAAGCTGGCCACAGAGCGATGGCTCTTTGCAGGTGCTCTGGGCACGGAGCAGCGCGTTGTGCGTCTCCTGGTCTCCCCACTTTGCCTGCGCTGGGCTGCGCCCCGACACAGGGACAACACTGGGGACAGGGGGTGCTGGGTCCGACACTGGCACGGCTGCAAGGACAGGGAAGCCCAGAGACCTGGCCCTGCCTTGGCAAGATGCTCGGAACAAAGGAAAAGAGTTCCTGTGTCCCTGGCTCTGGCACCCACAACTGGGAGCAGCTGGGTGGTCCCACACATGCTGCTGCTCAGCCCTAATGAACCCCAGCCCTGTATCAATCGGGCTGTCAGGGCCTGTTCTGCTCTGTGGGGCACAAACGAGGTGCTAGGAGGCTTTTAGTGCCCCCCTGGGACATGGGTTGTGTGTTTCCTGAGGATGTGTTGCTGTAGCATCCAAGGAGCTGGTGCTTTGCCTTCGGCTCTATTCTCTGTCCCTTGTACCCGTCAGGGTCACCAGCTGCTTCTCCAGCCCTGGACGATGGCGCTTGCCAGTTGAATCTGCTGGTGCTGTGGATGAACCTTGCAGCCTGAAGCCCCTGAGGTATTGGTGTGTGCTGCTTTTGGGGGTTTCTGGAGGTTTTCTCCCTCCCTGCCTGGTGCCCCTCATGTGCCATGGCTGTGGGGCTGCTGCCTGAACATGGGCAGCTCTTGGCTTGCAGCCCTGAGGGAAGTGTTTTTAGCAAGAAGATGTTTGTAGAAGATTCCTGTTGCTCACCCCCAAGCTCCAGTGAGATCTTCTTGTGACACGGTACTGGGCTGGGGCTCAGGGCTACTCCTCCCATGCGGTTCCCCAGGAACCCCACTCCTGGTTCCCATCTGTCTGAAGCAGCTGCTGTTGGTGACACGCCAGAGGTGCCATTTCTCTCCCAGGTCCCTAGCATGGGTACCGGTGCCTCCTGGTGTGGCAGGGCTGGGAGCTGGGTTGGTGCCGGCTGTGGTCCCCAGCCTGGGTTGCAATGGCAGCTGGATGCAGCTGCAGGTGAGGTGGGTTGAGCAGAACCTGTCACAAATGTGTCACCTGGATGGAGCCCTGGCAGTGCCCCGAAGGAGACAGGGAGCATGAAAGGACACCTGTGCTGCTGAAAAATAACTGGCAGCAATCAGCAAAACTTTAATGGGATTAAAATACAGGTTGCTGCTTGTGTTACAGTGTCTGACACCCCAAGGGTGGGGACACTGTTCACTCACAAACAGGGCCAATACCGGGCTGTGTCCCAGCTGAATTTGCAGCTGGGGGGCTCGGTGGTCCTTGTGCTGGAGGTGAACAGGGACTCCCCCGAGGTGTTTTGCAAACTGTGCCAGCCAAGGGTGGTGGCTGGTGGTTTCTGGGCACGGTTTGGAGCTGGGCACAGCCTGGCACAGAGGGTGGGAGCAGTGGGGGGACAGCACCCAGCTCAGGGCAGGGTGGGGACTGTGGTGAGCAGCAGCTGGCAGGGGTGTGAGGAGCATGGTGGGGGCAGGTAAGAGCTGGGGAGAGAGGAGAATCCACCACCCGCCTGTTTCCAAATGTGACTCTGCAAGTAGAGCTCAGGATGATCAGGGTTGATGTTTCAATCTGATTTTGCAGCATCTGCTAGGAGCATAAACACCAGAACAGAAACTCTGTGTGATGCCTGATGCATCCACAGCTCGTACAGAGATGTCCCTGGGTGGGTGAGCGGAGCAGCAGCATTGGGGAATGCATCATCACCTGCTCCCAGTCAGCCTGGTTGAAAATGCTGCCTTAGCTTTGGCCTAGCTGACTTTTCATTTTCACATCACCTGGCAATAAAGGCTGGTTCAGATCTGCCGAGGTGTCTGCTCTGAACTGGAGGTGCTGAGGCAACCAGCCAAACAACACACTGTACCTGTAACGCAGGTAATATCCAAGTATTCAAATTGTATTTCCCCCCTCTGTTTTTCCAGGCCATTTTTTTCCTGAAATAACAGCACTGAGCAGTGGAAGCTTCAAAGCAGGAGACATGGTCCCATCACTTCCCCGCATGCCCATGGGTGGCTGTCACTGTCTGGTCCCTGCGTGCTGGGACAGGGACATCGTGTAGCTTCTGCTGTGCCAGGTGCTGGGACTGGGATACCGGCTTGAGCATCTGGGAGTGTTGTGAGCAGATTGGCATGTTGCAGCTGCTGCAGCTCAGTGTCACTCGGAAATGCTGCAAGTGACCATGACATCTGCATCTCCTGGCAAAACACATGGGTGGGTGCTACTTGCTGGAGGCAGCTGGGTGGGACCCTGAGCGTGGGGCAGCAGTGGCGTTGGGGTGCTGTTCCCCCTTGGGGTGCGTTAACGCTTTCAGAGCAGCCGCTGGGCTGGGCTGACACCCCGTGTGGGACACGGCTGCTGCGGCTGGGCATGCGGAAAGCACAGCAGGAATGCAGAGTGAGATGAGATGTGACAACCCGTCTTGCTGGGAACATCTCTGTAATCTGCAACAGAATGAGCTCAGCCAGCTGGAACTGCCGCTTGGCTCCCGCTGGATCCCAGCCCATTGCTCATGCCGGGCAGGTCCCCTGGTCCCCCTGCACATGTGTTGGGGGCTGTCGGGACCCCTGTGTGAGCAGGACATGTGCTGCCCCCCATGACGGGGCAAGCGGTGCCAGGTGCCTGGTGATGCTCCGGCATTGCAGTGGGTGCTGTGCTGGTGTGTGGGTCTGCAGCCTGGCCCTGTGCTGGTTCTTTGACCTGCAAAATGGGCCTGTGCTGCCTGCAGGTCACCCCCAAACCCAGAGCCCCACACTGGGCTCCCCCACACAATGCCCTGTGGGATCGGGGACAAATCTGGCCCTGGAGCCTGGGAACTGTCCCTGCTGAGCTGCTCAGGCTCAGCTGCAGTCATGGGTGTTCTGTAGGGTTTTTTGAGAGATGAGAGTGTGATTCTGTGAGACCGTTTTGGCTGAGTAGAAATCCAAAATACAGAGACCGTAAGGATGCTTTTGTGAGGACAGGTGGGGGGTTGACCTGGATGTGTTTGCGGTGATGTTTGCTCCATATTTCCTTTCTCTGAGGAGCGTTTTCCTATTTTTGCTTTCTGTGGGGTTTTCAGCCAAGTTTCCCAGGGAAGGTGGCACATGGAGTGCCTGTCCATCTGTCCATCCCCTTGCAGGGGGACTGATGGTGCTGGGGGCTGGCAGGGGGCTGTGGGGGACGGGGGGGCTGCAGGGGTCTAGTCTGCCCACAAAGGGTTACCAGGTTTCTTTAAGGATATTCTATTTCCTAACCCTCTATCCCCTACTGTATTCAGTGAGAAATGCAATGCTTTGTCAAATTTGCATCACTTTATATTTTGCTGTATCTTTTGAAAACTTTATCTGATGCCTAAAGGGTACAATTAAATTCCTGTTTGAGCTGTGGCTCCTGCAGCACACTGGATTTACTGTGGATACGGGTTTATGTCCTACTTGTTAGTGCTGATTTTGTCAGCTGAAACAATTCCCGTCAAGCGCTCCAGGGCCGCACATGGACCCATCACTGGGCTGGGGAAAAGGCAGCACTGTCGGTAACACATGCAACAGGTCCTGGGCTCCCAGGGTAACTGTGCTTTGGAAACAGAATAAAATACCCTGGAAAACACTGAGTGCCTGGAAAAAAATATCTGAAGTTCTGCCAAAGCTGAGGCAACAAGTGTTTTCCAGTCTGGGGTTTGTGCGACCTGTTTGCTCCCCACACACCTGGGTTTTGGGGGCAGAAGCAGGACCCTGGGTGTGCAGGGTGTGGGTCCTGCCCGGCCAAGTGGGTCTGGAGGAAGAACCAGCCCAGGGCGGGGGGGTGATGCTGCCCCGTGGGGTGCGATCCTGGCCCAGGGCTGTGGCAGGGGCTGGGGGGCTGCTCTCACCTCTGCCCATGGCTGTCAGTGCTGTCCCAAACACTTGCTGTGACACAGGGTATGTGAGGAGGGGGCTCCGGAGCTCCCCATGCCTGCAAAAGGGACTGGAAGTCTGGGTGTCGGGATCTGCAGCTGAAGCACAAACCCTTCTTGTTGCTTTGGGATGTTCTCAGAAGCAGGTTGCTTATTTAGGCAGCAAATGATGAACTGGAGGTTGGTTGGGGTTTGTGCTACCTGTCCCTGAGGTGGTGACTGTGCAGAAACACGGGGTGGGGGGGAAAAGGGGGTTAAGAGCAGACACTGTGGGAGGAATGGTGACCAAGCTGGGATCACTGGTGGCACAGACCAGGGACATGGTCATGGGTGCCCACAGGGTATTTTTAACCCAAGAGGATTATTTTAAGATCCGGAGCTCCTAGAAGTGTGAACTCAGCTGTGGCACAGCCGCAGCCTGTGGACCCATGTCGCTGCCGGGACGTTGGGTGGCATTTTGTGGTGCTGGAGCCGGGCCTGGTGGCCTAGCCGTGTGGTCGGCAGCAGCCCTGGCCGGGGGTCCTTGTGCCCACCAGACCCTGCTGCGGCTGTCAGGGACAGGCTGTGGAACGGGGACCCACCGCAGCTCTCGGGAGAGAAGGATGCACAGAGCAGCGGGGAGGAGAATGCGAGTTGCCACGGCAACCGGGTATGGAAACATCACAAAAATGTGTCAAATGAGGGGAATTAAAAAAAAAAAAAAAAAAAAAAAGAGTATCATGTTGATAAACATTTCAGTTTAACACTGCTGCTCTTGACAACGTTCTGGCTGCATCCTTGTGGCAGTCCTGTGGCTTCTGAGATAGAGCCATCGCCTGCCTGCCTCTTGGCAGGAAAGTCATCATAAGGTCTTGGGTTTAGAGGTGTCAGTGACCCCATGGCCACCAGCGGGTCAGTCCTGCCCCATGCCCTGCCGGCATCCCCTGTCCTGGCAGCTCCCATGTGACCCCCTCGTTGGTCCCATCCTCCTGCTGCCCCCGCTCAGGATGTGGCCCTGGGGTTGGGGATGCAGCAAATTACCTGTCACTGGTGTGGGGCTGGCAGTGGTGGTACAGCCAGGCACTGACATGGTGCTGTGACCAGAGTTGCCGTCTTGCTCGGGGGGCTCTGTGCCCCCCCCAGAGCATCGCTGAGCACAGCCCTGTGCTGCTGGTCACCAGCCCCTGCTGCTTCCCCTGCACACAGACGCGCATCTCGTGTTTGTAGCTCCAGGAAACCATCAGCCTCACACAGGCACGTGCATCATCTCAGCAGCCCGTGCTGGTGTAACCTTTGTGTGAGATCTTCCCTCTATGACTAATTAATTTTTAATAACATGCAGCATGCTTGTGGGTTTTTTGTGTTTTTTGTCTTCTTTTTTTTAAAAAAGTAAATTAATTTGTAAACCATTTGCACTATTTTATCTGTCACTTAAGCCTCTGGGATTTGCAATTTTAATGCATTACATCAGTTAATCAAAATTCTCTTCCAGCAACAGTTTTAATTAAACCCACTTCCAATTTTTTTTTTTTTTTTGCTAATTCAATGCTGTAGCTGAAGGCTGCTAATTAGATCATGCTTCTTTTTTGTTGTTGTTTTACGTTCAGCACTTGTGTTACAAAGCTGTGAAAAGGAGCAGAACCAGAGCTGCCTGTCCCGGTCCCACAGCTGCGCTCAGCCCCTGGCTCTGCTACTCGGGCTGCTGGAGAGGGTCCTGAGCCGAGGGGCAATGCCGTGGTGCTGGGGGGTCTCCAGGGGCTGTGGGACACTGGCTAAAGAAAACCTGGGAGAAGGGGGAGGCGGAAAACTAAATGTTATTTTACATGTTTAAAATGTCTTTTGAAGCTACTAACTCTGCAGAGAATAAATAATTAAGGAAAAATAACCTGAGTGTGTCTGGGACAGTAGCGATGTGCAGGGCTGTGGATGCTCATCCCGCAGCCAGCCCGGCCTGGGGGTGTAAGGAATGTTTACTGGAGATAATGTTTTTATAAAACTGGGGACCTGGCCCCAGCAGGGGAGAAAGGACTGAGAGACATCAGACTATGAACCCTTAATGTAAAACAAAGTCTCTTTGAACTAATCCTGGAATGCAAACTGATTATTGTATTTAAAAAGTTAAGCTAGGGAGAAGGGTAACCAAAGAGCCAGGAATCCATATTTTAAATAAATCAATAAGGAGAGGGGGTTGTTAGAATTAAATGAGTGAAACAGGTAAACTGAGGCATGTGTTGGGTAGTCTGTAAACGGTGCAGTACCAACCACAAGGGAGGGAATTTGTGGACAGGATTTGGGGGGTTATAAGTGCGGGCTTTTTGCCCTATTCCGTGTGCCTCCCTTTAGGTGGAACACCTGGTCTTGCAAAATTGTTAACAAAATATTCTTTGCTGAGGGATCCTGCCTGGGCCTATTCTACTGGCAAGGTAATAGTTTCCTACAGGGGATCTCAGCTTTTCCTCGCCAGCCCCTGGTCTTCAGGGACGATTTGGGACAATTCTCCTCCTTGGCACGTCTCTTGTTCTGCCTGTCCTGTCCCCTGCCAGGGCAGCCCCTGTGCCTGGGAAGAGCCTTCACCCCCATGGTTTTCCAGTTGTTTTCTAACTGAGCAACCAGCAGAGACCCAGGAGCAATCTGCTGTTTGGAGCAGCATTGCCCTGCAAGAATGTGTTCCACCTAACGGTTAAAGCAGGAGCAGCTTTGTCAAATTATGAGCTGTAATGGCAAAAACCTCACAGAGAGCTGACATCATACAATTCTTATTACAGACACAGCTCCTTCTCTTTCAGCTGAATTTCTAAATCCATCCTCAAAACAAACAGCTCGGCAGCCATTGACACCTGATCTGTTATTCAGATTCCCCAGCGATATCTGTTCTGACAACTTGCTAACAAGCTTCCACGCCAACAATCACCCGCCCGAGATGAACGGCTCTGACAGGCCTGTGCTAAATTAGCAAATGGAAACGCAGCCCAAACCGCGCTGGCTCTGTGGCAGGTGTTGTGGGGCAGAGACAAATTAAATATATGGTTGCCCTTGCAAGCGGTGCCGTATCTTTGCACCATCTCTGGTGTCCTCCAACGCACAACATACCCAACTCCTGCAGTCACTGTGTCCCCTCCTGGGGTGACCGTGGCACTGCTGGGTGTCCCGGGCACTTGAGAGACCAGTGCTGGTGTGTGCGGAGACCCCACTCCCGGTGCAGAGCAACCAGGCTGAGCCCAGAGTGGATCCACCACAGATTCTTATTTTTTTTTAATAAAATACACTTTAATCAGCCAAGGTGCAGAAATACAGAGGTCATATTTACACCTCCCTTGGTTCTGTTCCAGTCCTGTTGTTCCTGCTAATTTCGTGCACATGCAGAATGGTCCAATAGGTGACATTTGGCATCCACTGATTTTTAACTTAGAAAATGGAAAAAATATTAAATTATGACAAGCTTATTTATTTGTGCAGCCAGTGCTGCCAATTGCTGTATTTTAGTGGCATTTTTTGCTGTTTACTGAAGTCAGCTGAACAGGGAGACAAAATCCAACGCTTGTGACATCTCAGACAGCTTGGAAAGGCTCCTTCGAATGCAGCAAAACTCAGCAGGCTTGACATTTGAAACTCACTGATTTCACTGCCAGGCAAAACCTTCTGCCTTTGTACAGTATTTTTCCTGCTGTTCCTCAGTGCAGGAATTCCTACTTTTTCTGATCTCATACCATTATGAACAGACCAGCTCAGGAAAAAAAAAAAAATCTCTGCTGTAATAATAAAATTGGCTTTGCAATAGCAGCAATCTGGCTGGTCCATGTGGTTCCCGGCTCTGGAGCTCTGGATACCCACCAGCTCTGTTCCTCTCCCATCCCCGGCAGCGGGGGGGAGCGCAGTTGTCATGTGCTCTGAGCACCTAAACCACGCCAAATGCGAAATTTTAAAGGGTTGCTTATGTTTGACTTTAAAAAACTAATTCACGCACTAAGTAATAATCTCTGAAGCACTGCCATCCGCACACATGGCAAACCCCCTCCCCGGCACGGCGGGGAGCGGAGCTGGGAGCGCTGCTGCCCAAACCTGCAGCTCAGGGCAAGGAGCTTTATCCACCCCCGGCACCTCCAGCCCAGTCCTGGGCACTCACTCGTCCCGGGTCCCTTTCCGCTGCACAGAATTTGTCCCTCGGGGGTTCAGCCCGGAGCTGAAGGCACAGCCGGCACTGGGGGGTGGAACGGGGGGCATTGGGAGCAACTGGAGCCAAGCACAGCCGGGCTGGGGCAGAGCAGCTCCAGCAGGATCTTGGGAAGGCACAGGCTTGGAGCTGGAGGTAATTAGCCCTCATTAGCTGTCAACGACCAGGTGCATTGTGTGACACAAAAGGAAGGCGCAGGCAGCTGGTGGGGATGTTCCTGGGTCATTTTCAGATAAAAGGGGAAAGGGCTGCTGAGTTTGTGTTGGGAGGATTTGTGTGTCTTATATTGTGTCTGTATAGGGGCCACCCAGACCAAGTGCTGGTGATTCCTTTGCAGCCCTGGCCTCGGCTGTGGGTGCAAAATGAACAGCAAAACCAGGGGATTTCTCTCCGAGGTGACCTCTGCTTCCCGATCCAGCCTGGCCAGAGCCGGGGGATGCAGCGCTGTGCGTGCCACAGAGATGCTCCTGTCAGGTAAGAGACCGGGCAGGTGACGTGTGCCACCCACGAGAAACAGCGGGAGAGGTGTCCCAGGCAGTGGCTACTCCAGCTTCTGATTCATGAGCAACTAGAAAGCAGCGGGGTTTGCTGGAGGGGCTGGGCATCCCCAGCCGGGGATGCAGGTGTGACCCCACATCCAACGCGCCCGTCCCCGTGGTGCAGTGGGAGATGAGCGCAGGGCTCCCGCGGGGCCGGCTGCGGGTCCCAGGGAGGGAGGGATGAATGCCTCTGGCTCTGTCTCATCTGAGACAGACTTTGCTCGTCTCCCAGAGCCGCAGCTCACTGCTGCTGGTGCTAACTAGGTCATGCAGGACAAGACATACTTGTCCCTGTGGCAGGGCTTGGTGAGCCATCAACACACTGCTAGTGACAAGGGCAGGGGACTGGTGACCTGGGTGAGCTGGAGCATCGGTAAGGACAGTGGCAGAGAGGAGCGGGGAGGGTAGGGCAGCTGGTGCTGGGACAATGCTCTGTGTGAGCCGTCCATTCACCTTGCCTGCACAATAAAGCCAACAGGGATGTCTGCTCGTGTGACTGGGCAGATCCCCAGGGACTTTTAGCAAAGCCTGTGATCACGGGGGCCTGGGACAGTGACAAAACCTGTGGCTGGATCTGAAATGCTGCAGCAGTTACTGTGGCAGCGCTCCTGAGTGGAGGGTTCTGTGCCCTTTGTGAGCTGCTGGTCTGGTGTTGTGACTTGTTAAATGGCATCTGGTGTGATCATGGGCAAGAGAATGACCAGGGTGGGAACTACTTCTGGTCCATCCCCCCACCCCTGTTCAAAGTGGGACAGCTCCAGGTTAGACCCAGCTCTAGGCTCAAGTCAGGTTTCACAGGGCCTCCTGTGGCTGAGCTTTGGGCACCACTGAGGTTGGATGGAGCTCCCCAGCTCCTCCAGCATCCCAGCTCCTGACACTGTGGGCGCTTGTCGGGATTGCTCTTACCCCACTATCCCACCTCCTCCACCATGTGCCTCTGCTCAGCACCCTTGCTGTGCCCACCTGTGTGGCAGATACAGCAAGCAGATCCCTTCAGCCTTCCCTTCTTAGAACTGAGCAGTATTTTTGCTAAAGAGAGGAATTCAACTATTTAAATGCCAGCTTGGTGTATGATTCAGTGTCTGCTTAGGCAGACATGAAATTATAAGGATGCCAGTCTTCAGGTCTTATTCTAGAGAAAACCTATCCCCCGTGCTGCGTCTCCTCTAGTGAGAACGATGCCCTGAGCCTGCAAACCCCATGGGACACGGGGCTGGCGAGGGACAGGGACCCAACCCAGGTCTGCAAGGACTGGGCAGCTCAGCACGTGTGGGCAGGGAGAAGGTGCCTTTGGACCTGCTGGAACAAGAGCTGGTGGACCCGAGGAGACCTCAGCCCCACAGTAGGCTCACCTTTCCAAACTCCACGGGCCAATGGCCCAGTTGTTGGCAAAGTCTCCAGTGTCCCTGCAGCTCCAAGAGCTTTCCAGGCCTCTGCAGCTTGATCTTTCCTGTCCTATTTTCATCCTGTTGCTGCTTGTCCTTGCCCGGTGTCTCCTGTGCACGGTCTGGTTGGGGAGGTGGAGGTGCCCATGTTGGGGTGCACCAGCCCTTGTCCCCAGCCCCTCACTCTGCCTTGGGGAAAAACCATTGCTCCAGCTGCCGCCAGAGCTCCTGCATGGATAGTGCCACCGGGAGCAATAGGATTTAGCAGAAAACTCCCTCTTTTAGATGCAATTGATTTGGGTTCCCCCACGGTCCCAGTTTCCAGGCACCAGCGGCTGCTGGAAACGCTCTCCTGGCGACAGAAAATCTATGGGAAAGCAGGCGGCCTGATGAAGTATTCATGGGAATTTTTATCATCCGTTTTCACCCGCTGCAAAAAAGCAATCTTTATTTTTAGTGAGCTATGGATAGTGCAGTAACGTAGGGAAAATGCTCTATTTCTCATTGAGCTCTCACATGTGACAGTGTGAGGCTGTGGGGTGTGTTGGAAGGGGCTCGTTTGGGGGGCTGTGGGTGAATAGGATCCCCGTGGGGGTGTGCCGTAGTGTCACTGCGGACCAGTGATGCAGGGACAAACCCCCTGGGCCACTGTGGGGTGTTTCCTACAGAGCGGTCCATGGGTTGTCATTGTGCATTGGTGTAACTTTGATCTCCTGGTGTCTTTGGTCCAAGACAGTGGAAATTGTGTCACTAAATGCACTTTTCAATAACATTTGAGTTAAGTTTTTGATGAAGTTCTGAAGTTGCTATGGGGCCACCAGGCCCCGTCCCCTGGGTGTTTCTGGGTGCCTGGGTAGGGGGACATGTGCCTGGGGCTGGTGACAGGGGATCGACGCTGTGTGGAGAAGTGAAAGTGGCCATTGGGGTTAAAAAGAGCTGGGTGAATGCAATGTGTGGAGACTCAAAATAATTGATTGGAGAAAAATGTCAAAATTAATTGGAGGAGTTAGTTGTGAAGAGGGCTGAGAGCTGTGCTGATGCTGACCGGTGCCAGGCCGGCACAGGATCCCGCGTGTCCCATGGTGCTGCAGCCTGGCTCGGCTGCAAACAAGGCTTCGGCAAGTGGTGGGCATCACAGCAGCGCTGGCCAGCAGAGCTCTGGGGTATCAGTCCAGGAAACAAACCCCAGGCACTTCCTGGCTCTGCCGGGGCAGCGGGAGGGGATGCGTGTCTGCATCAGCCCCTCAGCTGGGAGTTAATGCCTCATCAATCCTGAAACACAGAAGCTGGACAGGGCTCTTCAGGCAGAGAAAAGTAACCAGCAACATTACTCGAGTGGTTCATTAATCCTTTTGTCTTTATGGCTGAAGAAGAATCTTCCTGCATTAGCAAATGTTTTGTTTCCGTAACCAACATGAGAACATCCCACAGAGACAGGGATCTGCTGCCACGGCGGTGCCAGCCTGGGCAGCTGCCTGGTCACATCACAGCCAGCGGGGCTGGGCAAACCCAGCACTGGAAGAACCCTGGTGGGACACTCTCACATCTGGCTTAAAATAACCTTAAAAACATATGTATGAGCCAGCTGAGCTCGGCTGCTGCCTTCCCTGGTGTTTTCCTGCTCCGTTTCCCCTCTGGGCACTGCTCGCTGGAACGGCTGCCCTGACTCTGCAGAGATGTGCTCTGTCAGCAGCAGATGCTTAATCTGATTAAAAAATAAGTCTGTCACTCTTCTGTGACTGATGGGAATCTGCTACAGCAAATCCCATTGCAATGTGGAGCTCAGCAGAGTGTGCCAAACTTGGGCACTTTCTCCTTGTTGAGCTGCAGGGAAGTTTTTGGGTCTCTTTGCTGCAGGTCTGGGGCAGCTCCAGGGCCTCACTGTTGGCTGCGCGTGTTAATGCCCAGTTACTGACACGGCTGCAAATACCATCCAGTGAGGACAGGGAGACCCAGGGCCTCTCCTTGCTCTGCCGGTGGCTGCCTGTATGACCTTGGGCAGATCACTTTGCCTTCTGTGCAGCCTCTCTGCGAGGTGAGGATGATGACGTGTGTGTGCCTGCAAATGAGCAGGGTCCCCCGCATCCACAAGTGAACCAACTCTGTCCAGCAGCCAGAAAACCCCCAACAAAGTTGCTGAGGGACTGTAACAGCATGTAAAACCTTATCCCCGCTGGTCTGGTGTTGGTCTCTTCTCCCAAGTAGGAAGTGATAGGACAAGAGGAAATGGCATCAGGTTGTGCCAGCAGAGGTTCAGATTGGATAAAATTCTTCCCGGAAAGGGCTGTCGGGCATTGGAACAGGCTGCCCAGGGCAGTGGTGGAGTCACCATCCCTGGAGGGTTTAAAATGTGTTTAGACAAGGTTCTTAGGGACATGGATTAGTGCTAGAGTTGGGTTATGGTTGGACTCGATGATCCTGAGGGTCTCTTTCAACCAAAATGATTCTATGATTCTATCTATGAGGAAGGTGGTACAGCTGGAGCAGGGCAGAGGGATGAGGGCAGTGGAGCAAATGCACCACAGATGTGGGTTGTGTCTATGGGACAGCCCTGTGGCAGGGATGCTGCTGGGGGGGGACCCTGCTCCTCCACAGCTGCTAAATGTGCCTGTCAGGAATCTGGCCCCAACAGCTGGACCACCCCCCCCCCCCATCCCAGGGCTGGTTTTGCCCCTGCACCAGCATCCTGCTGTCTGGGGTGCTCTGTCCCTCCAGCTCACCTGGGTACCAGGCTCCCTGCCACAAGCACAGCTGGGTGCTGTGCAGAGCCCTGCCCCGCAACGCTGATCGCCCAGCGGTGTAATTACCCAGGCTCGCTGGGTGTCCATGGGGATGGGGACAACGGGGCACTGTGCAGACAAACAGCCTCCGCAGGTGGCTGTTCCCATCTGCAGAGCCCTGGCTGCAGCACGGTGTTGGGATGCAGGGGACCCGTGGGGGCTGTGGCATCCCCACTGTGCCCTTGGGGCGGATAATCCCACCCGCCCACGTAAGCTGCTCCGCAGAGCTGATCGGTTGGTAATCATGGTGTGTTTGCCACGCGGCAAGTGGGGAACTAACTGGTTTAGTGAACAATACCCGCGTCTGCCCACGGCCGCCTGCATCGTCTGGCGTATTTATAGTGTTATCAGCTCTCAGGGCTTGTTTCATCCACTCCAGTCGAGTCCCGTAGCTCCTGCATCTCCTTTAACCATCACCTCTAGGCAGATCCAGGAGTGCTTTGTTGTCTTCCAAGTATGCTGGTAGAGAGATAGAGAAACAATTTCTCCATGACAATAAGTGATTATTTGCTTCCAGAGCTTCAGTTATTAAATTCTTAATTAAAGATGGGCTAAAGGGCCTGATAACTTTAGCCGGCAGGTCCCAGAGCAGCCACAGGGTGCAGGGCCCACTGCCAGGGGCTGATCCCTGGGGATTACCCACCTGGGCACGGCATGTCCAGCCCAACGGATTGTCCAAGGTCATCCAGCCGTGTCCCCCATGTCCCCAGCACCTCCTGCACTGGCACACACCGAGCTCAGCAGCACCCAGCTCAGCAGCTGCTGTCCTCAGAGCTCTGCCCTGGTACCTGCTGCCAGCGCCTCTTGGGGCACTAACGCAGCTCATCTGTCCCAGGCTCAAAGGGGGCAGAAAAACCCTGGTCTTAATTTCCAGTGTCTGCACTGTGCTGAGGGTGCAGAGCTGCCCCCCAAATGGGCTGCACAGGGCACAGCCCGAGGAAGGATGCTCGGGCACTGCTTTGCCCCTTCTCGCTGTGCCCTCCAGGGGAGCTGGCAGCACCGGGAACAGCCCCAGCCCAGGGATTCGGGTCTGCCCAGGGTGCAGCTGTTTCTTTCCTCCCAGCTCCGGTGGCAGAGCTGGGTTTTCACATGTGTCCAGGGGGATGTCTAAAATAGACTTTGCCAGATCTGCTTTTAGGGTTGCTGAATAAAGGTCTGGCAGGCTCTTGAGAGACAGGTGGAAGGATTGGAATGCTCTTCAGCCTTTAGTGAAAGCACTGAATTGGAAAAAAGCCTTTTTAGAGGGGGGTGTGTGTGTGTGTATATATATATATATAAAAAAAAATCTTATTTTGGGGATGTTTGTGAGTCTGCTGGGATTGGAAGGATGCTCTTTGAGTGCTGCTCAGCTCAGACCAGGTGCTTTCCACACGCACACCCACATGTGTGCCCACACGTGTGACACACCTGCACACCCACACCTGTGTGCGCACAGCCATGCACACGTGGGTGCACGCAGGGCTCCCGAGGCTGCCCCACTTCAGACAGCCTGGTCTCTTATTCAGCTCCTTGGCTGTTCCTGCCTGTGTTGCATTTAACAGCTCATCAAGTCTTTAATTGTTTGTTTACTCGTTGTTCTTTGCTAGTAAGATGCAATATTAGTTTAATTAGAGAACAGAAAGTAGCACAGTCTTCCTTTGGAGAGCTGGGTTCAGGGAAGTGTTTAAGGCTGGCTTTATTCCCCAAGCTCCCACCTCAGCCAGCTCTCACCCCGGGGCAGATCCTCGGGACTGGGACCCCTGGGTGGGTGCGGGTCACCCAGCACCAGCCAGGGGCCTGGGGACCACAGCATTGCTTTGGATTTCAGCTTAAAGAAGGTAATATTGTGTCCCTGTGGCAGCAGCTTGGAGTAGCACAAGCCCTTCTCCCCAGTGTGGTGTTGATTCTGAAACCTAAGAACGGAAAATGTGCAGAGCTGTTCTGTCTGCAAATGTCACTGTGCCATGTGCTCAACAGGCTGGGGGGGGCTGTGCAGGGGCTGGGTGCCCACGGCACAGCCCGGGTCCTGCTCTGGTCCCTCAGCAGTGGTTGGCAGCGCTGAGAGCTGCAGTGTGGAAACTGTCAGTCAAAGGCAGAGTAACGAAGTCAGGCAGGCACAGGGTGAGCGGGGATGTTTGTACCCCAAAAATGCTTTGTACCTCTAGGGACAGGGAATGTCTTTAAAAGTCTGCAGCTGTGATGTTCAGGGGAGGTTTCAGTGTTGTCATGTCTATAATATGGCAAATATTGTACGTAACAGTAGGGACCTCTGGCCTGTGAAGTACAGGATCACACAAATATATAGAAAACATTTTAGCTGTAATACATTCAGAGAGGCTTGTAAAACACTTCAGTTTGTCTCAGAAATGCCTAAAAATAACTTTTGGTTGCCAAATCACTGCTGCATCTGCAATATGTGAGCATGCCCACGGCAGCTCGGGAAGCCCAGACTGGGGCTGCTCTTGGCACAGGGCAGCAGCAGGGGCTGAGTCCCCGTCCCGGAGCAGCCCCCGTCACCGATACTGGCACATGGTGCTGCCAGCAGCCAGGGGGTGGCAGCCCCGGCCCCCGCAGCGACTGTGTGCTCCCTGGGGAGCTCTCCATGGAGATATCCATGATTCATGCTGTGCGATGGCACCTGCCAAGCGTGGGGCTGGCCGTGCACGTCCCCAACAAGGGGCAGCACTCAGGTGCTGCAGTGGATTGGGGTGCTGCAGGGGGTTGGTGCCTCCCCCTCTGCCTGACCCTGCCATGGGACAGGGACAATTTTTGTCTGTGCCTGGTGGGCTCCTGCTGGGCTGGGCAAACACTATGTCACTGTCCCAGCAGAGCCAGGTGGCACTGGGGATGGCTGAGGCTGGCCGGGACACAGGTGCAGGGCCAGGCTGGTGTCCCCAGGGGACTGGCTGCCCCTGCGGTAACCAGAGCTGCCCGTCACTGCCAGGAGATGTGCTGTCAGCCTTGGAGCACTGGGCAGGCAGGGACCATCCCAGCACCATGGTGGCTCCAGTGAGCACGGTGGCACCATATCACCCGGCCACTGTGCACTACTGGCACAGCTCAGCGGCAGGTGGCACTAAGAAAGCCTGGGGACACCCAAAGCCGTGGCCATGGCACTGCTGTCCCGCTGCTGAGCCGTGAATCCTGGAGCTGTGTTTATTCCCGGCAGTGCCGTTATCCTCCTGGCTGCTCCATCGGCTGCAGGGCTGGAGAAGCTGCAGGGTTTGGTGGCCTCAGAGCAGCTCCCAGTAAATGCAAGTCCCCAATACATAAAAAGCTGCTCTGCAGCCCTTCCAGGAGGGGAAGGACCTGAGCAAAACATGACTTGATGAAACGTGGGAAGGCGGCTCTTGCCCACAGTGCTCAGGTGCAGAAGCTGCGCCAGCAGCCCCTTTCTGCGGGCTCGGCAGCGAGCAAGAGCTGCCGGCATAAATTGCCACCTTGTCATCCCCGGTGCTGATATTCCCAGGGAATAGTTTAGCAGTTCAAAGGGCTGTTGAAATAATTTTGCACAGCATAATAGCAGTCCTTACGCTTTCAGTCTAAAAAATGTCAACAAAGACAGGATTTCTGCAGTGTGGCTGACTCGCTGGCACGCGAGGTCACATGCAGCCAGCCCCTTCCTGACACCCAGTGCCCAGAGTTTAGTTCTAAGTGACAAATTAGCCTAATGAACTCACAGCATCTTAGTGCTGGTGAGCAGCCCTGATTTGTACATCCTGCTCCCCCCAAAGCACTTCATGCAAGTGTTGCTCCTCCATCTGCTCTGCACTGGTGGCCAGGTGCTAGTGGGGAAGCCGGGTGAGAAGGGAAGAAACATCTGTGCCGGTGACCCTCACCCTGCCCGTCATGGTGGGTGCTCTTCACTCTGATCAGGCTGCACCGAGGGTTTTTATTTCAGCCACCGTCTGGGAGAACCCTTTGGGTCAGGAGCACAGCCCCTCAGCCCAGTGTGCCCAGCATCCCTCGGAGCACTGGGAACTCCCTCCTGACCCATCCTGTCTGAGCCCTGGATGATGGGAGCCCTTCACCACCCAGCCACATGCACACAAAACCTCTTTTCTGTGCATGTCACCGAGTGGGTTCCAGGATGACGATGCCAGCCCAGGCTGGAGGTGGGTCCTTGGCACTGGAGTGGTGGGCAGGAGGGACATCTCTGCCTCGCAGTGCGGTGCGATGAGCAGATGCATAGCCTGGGAAGGGCACTGACTGTGTTGCTGCCTGTCCCATCCCCAGGAGGTGGCTGGAGGAGGGCTCAGGCAGGTGGTGGGGCTGGGAGGACACAGCTCCATTCCCCAGGAGCCCTGCAGGTGTCCACGGGTCAGCCATGTGGTCCGTGGGGCACCTCATCCCTCCTGGAGCCCAGCCCGCCCCAGGGTGACAGCGTGGTGTCCCCCAGGAGCCACCCTGGGGTCAGGACAGGGTACACTCTGCTGGGAGAGGCTCCAGGCTGGCAGGGTCTGGCTGGGGAGAGCTGCAGCTTCACTGGCTGCACTCGGGGCAGGGAACACGAGGCAGAGCCAGCAGCAGGAGGAGGTTACGGCTGAAGGCTCTGGGATCACTGAGCTCTTGGTCTCCACACTCCCTGGGCAACTGGGACCAGTGGGGCTCAGTTTGGGGGAGGGGTCTCTGCTCCCTGGAGAGCCTCACACGCCGCTGGCACTGTGCCCTGGTGTGACTGTCCCCAGGCGGTACATCTGTGCCACCTCCCTGTACCCCCTCCTGCCCCCATCTCCCTGTCCCCCTGGCACACACAAAGCTCCGCCGCTGTCCCTCAGCTCACGCTTCAGAAGGGCAACAATTTCCAAATACCTTATGGGCTCCTTCAGCTGAGGAGTCCATGAGCAGCTCTTACCAGTGTTTCAGTTTTGCAAACCCTCCAAGTGCTCATGAGCAGTGAGGGAGATCGTGGCAGTTGGCCCGGTTGTCCCCGGCACACCACTCGTTAGCACGGCGCAGCAAAGGGCCCATTAGGGCCGCTGAGCGCACATTGTGCTGCAAGCGCCTGCAAACCAAACTGCGCGTGCCTGTGATTCACGTGCGGCGGAGCAATGGGATGTTCCCCACCGGAGCGCTGTGCTGGGCACTTATGGCTCTGCAGCTTCGCGTGGACACTATTTGCATTTTTACATAATATTATGAGTTGCCTTGCAAAAGAAGGAGGAGGTTGCTTCAAATCCATCGTGTTTGTGGAGAACCTCTCTCTGCAGGGCTGGTTTTCTGGTTTCACCAGCCACTGAATCAGTGACATTTAAAATAGATGAGGTGCCTGGTAGCTTTCCAGAACCATTTGCTTGTGAAACCAGTTACTACTGAGGGATTTATAACATGGGCGGAGAAGATGCTTTTCCCAGACAAACCGCTTGGCAAATCTATGCTCATCCTACTGTTTATTCCCAGGTGAGGGGCACATTCTGGATTGAAGATCAGCATGGGGCGGTGCTGGGAGCACCCTGTCCTGGAGCCTGGTTGTCAGCTGAAGGAAACACATGTGGCAACAGGCAATGCCGTGGGTTCTGGAGGGGCGGGGAGCAGCCCCGGGATGGGCTGTGGGGCTGCCCTGGGCAGCAGGGAAGGCTGGAGGGGCCGGGGGGTGATGGGAGCAGTGCTGCTCCGGGGGCGCTGCGGCTGCACAGCTGTGCTCACTGTGCCCCAGCAGCCAGGGCTTACCTCTCCCCTGGACAGCCCTCTGTCAGGTAAGGTTAAATGTGGAATGGTGTAATGGGCACCTGGCCTGCCAAAATGAAACACTGGATGGGGCCAATTAGCAGAGAACCGTGCAAAAAAGTGCTGGGTCCAGCTCTTCTGATGCAGGTGTGTTGGGGAGGGCATTGCTGGAGCACTGACATTTGTGTGAACATAACAGACACTGACTTATGCTCTGAAAAATCTCTGTCCTGCTATTGGCCTAGCAATGTTTCTGAGAACACAAAGGACAGAGCACCGGAGCTGCTGGGGAACTGGATGAAGACCAAGGGCATGCTTGAGAGCAGCTCTCAAGGAGGGCGCTGGTGCCTTTCAAACCAGGTTGCTTTGTCCTGTCCACAGATGAGCTGGTACCATCACCTCTGCCAGGCTGCCTGGGAACTGAACGTGAAGTTACTATCCCAGCTTCTTCAAAGTTTCCTGCTGAGCAAATGGAAGAACTTTATTTTTGCTCCAGCCCAGCAGGTTTTTGTCTCTGTGTAGCCCATCCTGGCCCGGGAGCAGCCAAACCCCCCAGGATCCATGACAGCGACCACCTGCTGCAGCGGAGTTGTAAGCATGTATTCAACTTGCTTAGCCAAGGATGGGATTTTCAAGCTTGCTGCTGTGATTTAGGAGCTGAAGCCCATGGACTTGACTTTGAGCACTTTGAGTGCTCAGTACTGACTACGAGTGTGTGCCCAGTTGTCAGCAGCCTGGAATGATGCTGTGTCCTGGGAAAATACCTTTTAATGACACAAATGTCAGCACTTTCCCTGGTGGTGCCTCAGCCCTGTGTTGATGCCTCTGGGCCTGACTGGATAAAAATGCCCATTTTTAGTCCCTATTCCAAGTGAAGGAAATGAGTGTCTCCTCCCAAAGGATATCACCCCTGCGGGTGCTAAGCCAGCCCTGCAGGGAACGTTTGCGCCCAGGGATGGGGAATGTCTCCGCTGGGGCAGGACGAGCCATCGGGCAGCAGCCTGTGCCCCACCGGAGCTGGTGTGAGAGTGGCAAACAGCTCCTTCCACCCCAGCCTGAAAGAGGAGACTGTGCAGAACGGAGCTGGTGAGGAGGCTGCTGGCGTATAACAGAGCCTGTCGCCGGCTGAGTCAACACGCGCCCCGCTCACGCAAGAGGCTGAAGCACAGGCTGAGCGCAGCAAGGGCCGTGCTCGCCACGGCTGATTATTTTATCCTGGAAATCACAGCATGCATTTCACAGGGAGTCAGTGCACAGCAACTGGCTTCACACCTGCCTGGTGCCAGCAGCAGGACAGGGGCATGGGCACATCCCCGTGGTGCTGAAGGAGTGAGCAGGCTGCCTGAGACCTGTCCTGTGCTGCAGGTCAGGGCTGAACCCCTCAGCCCCCAGCCAACCCCCCCCGCAGTCCGACAGCACCCGTACATGGGTGCTGTCACCCGCTGTCCTGTACCTGTCTTGTCACTCGCTCAACAGATGCTCTACCCTGCTCCCCCAGAGCCAGTCACTGTGTGTTCAGAGCTGTCAGGAGCGATATGTCCCTGCTGGTGGCTGTCCCACTCCTGGAGCTCTCCTGCTGCTGGTTTGTCTCCCTGCTACCCCTGCTGTCCTGCCCAATGCCCCTGAGCAGCGCTCCCGGTCCCCCAGCTCTCCCTGTGTCCCTGGGTGCTGCTGCAGCAGCTGCTGCTGCTGTGCATGATTCTGCTGGGGCTTGAGCCTCGGCTTTGTATGGGATGCCCACAGGAACCACTTTGATGTTTATTAAACACTTAAATGAAGAGAGAAGAAACCAATGCAATTAAAATAGCTGGAAACTCTGGGAAATGTTAACTCTGGGCAAATGCCCTCTCTCACCGCAGCAGCAACAGCGGGTCTGGCTCAGCTGAGCGGCAGTGCTTGGGAAAAGGGACAAAGGCTTTGCCTTTGCCTTCCCAGAGCAGAAAGGTCACACTGCAAATACCTTAGAATCGAGTGAAGCAAACATCACATGAAAAAAATAAACCTCCCTTTGCTTTAGAGATCAGTTTCCCCATCTGCTTGAGCCTTGCAAGCTGTTAGATGATATGGAGGGTAATGGAAAAAATAGCTAAGGGGAGTCTAAGCTAAACCAACACTTATCTGGGGACAAGAGCCCAGCTGCTTCATCTAGAACCGACTCTACCTCATCTAAATGCCACTTGTCCTTGGTGCCAAGTGCTGCTGTCCCCATGGCAGCCTGCTCATACCAGGGGGCAGCAGGGACACCACATCCCCGAGCACCCCATGTCCCCAGGCACAGCCCCATGGCTGACCTGGTGGCTCAGCAGCTCCCAGGGCGTGAAATGGCCTTTCCACTTTTGCCCAGTATGGGAATTATTGGCAGTGCTGGTTTCCAAGTTATGATTTGATCCAGGATTTTGAAGGCTTTCTTGGTGGATGTCTCTGCACCATCTCACGTGCAGCAGCTCCTGCCTGTCCCTGCCCTCGAGCTGGCAGCACTGCCCCGAGCTCATTGCCCCATGAGGAGCTACCAAAGGCTCAGCTCATGGCCACGGCCATTGCTGCCCACCTGGCTCTGGCTCATCCGCAGAGACACAGAGGGAACAGAGGAGGAGCAGGAGCTGTGCCGGTGGGGAGAGTCCTGGAGTCACAGACCTGCTCACAATCAGGGCGGCAGCGGCGTGTTCGGCCGGGAGGGCAGCAGCCCGTCTGCCAGCGGGAGGGACAGGCGGGCACAGGGTGCTGGGGGCAGAGTGCGGCCCTGCTTCCCCTTCACAGCCGGGGCTGCTCTGTCCCCGAATCAGCACCCAGCACGTGCTCAGGTCGCGTCCCTTGAGTGTACGTCCTGGTAAGCAGCTCCACCCTGGCAATGCCAACACCCTTCCCAATTTCAGCCTGTTCCCTCCTGTTGCCACGGCAACCTGTGACCTCGCTGAATTCCTTGGAGAGCTGCCAGCATTTTCAGTGGAAACAAAGGTAATTAACACGGTTTTCCTGATGCCCTCCCTGTCTGCAGGGCCTTGGTCACACTTGGGGCTGGGTCCTGTGGCACCGCGGGATGGCAGCTGCCCACGGGCAGTGGGGTTGTGTGCCACCTTGCAGCCACCCCAGCTCTCACGTGTGCCCATCCCCGTGGTGTCTGACTGACCCAGCGCTCATGGCTGGATCCTCTTCTCTCCCACGTGGGATATCTGGGAGCAGCTGTGGTTCCCAGGGTGCCCTAATGAGAGGCGGGGGTAGGAAGGGAGAGGCCAGTGTCAGGGGTCCCGATGCTGCTGCACACAGAGGAGCCACCCAGCCCAAGGGACTGCAGCAGGAGGGATTGCAGGGATGGGATCAGCACTGCATGGCTGGGTTGGGAGGTACAGGCTGTGTGTGGGACCTGCCACTGGGAAGGCCACAAGTGGGGATGTCCCATGGTCAGCAATACATGCAGGGCTGGACATGGGGTGCTCCCCTGGGATGGTGGGGGAGCTGGTACCCGAGGCTGGAGTGCCCAGGGCAGGTGCCCAGCTGAGGACACCCCCACACCGAGCTAGTGTAGGTTGGGGGTCCTGCTCAGTCTGGGGCTCATGGCAAACCAGGGTTTGTGCCAGCTCAGGGTTGATCTCAGATTTGGGACCCCCACTTGGTCCGGGGGGTCCTCCCTCACCCAGGGGTCCCTGTCTGCACAGGGTACTTCTCTGCCTGGGGGTCTTATTTGTCCCAAGGTTCTTCCTGGCCTGAGGGTCCCTTCTGGCCTAGGGCCCCATTTCACACAGGGCTCCCATCTGGTCTGGAGGTCTCTCTCAGCCTGGGGCTCCAGCTGTGGCTGCAGGTCCCATGTGCCGGTGGTGCTTCCTGGCCGGAGGCTCCAGCTGCATGCAGGGGCCCATGTGCCCGGGGGTCCCTACTGGCCCAGGGCTCTGGCTGTGCGCAGTGGTCCGTGCCGGCCCGGGGTTCCGGTGCCCGGGGGTCCGGCGCGGTGCGGGGCAGCGGCCGCGCTGGTGGCGGGGGCGGGCGGGGGCACCGGCGTCCCGCGGCCTGGGGGGCGGCCCCGGGGAGCGCAGCGCGGCGCGGCCGCCCCCGCAGCCGGCGGCGGGGCAGGGCCAGCCCCGCGCGGAGCGGCTCGGCACGGCTCGGGGCTGACGGGCTCCCGGTGCCGCCGCCGGCTCCGGCATCACATGACTCGCCCGTCCGCGGGAGACGCGGCTCCGGGACGCGGCGCTCCCCCGGCAGAGCCGCCGCCGCCGCGGGAGGCGAGCGCTGCGCGGGCAGAGCGGCGGGGCTCGGCCGCGCCATGAGCCGCCGCGGCGGCCGCCGGCTCTCCGGGGGCAGCGGGCGCTGCTGATGCGGGCGCGGGGGCTGCGGCTGCTCGCCAGGGACCCGCCCGCCGGTCACCCGGCGGGGACCATGTGAGGAGCTGGCGGTGCCCACCAAGATGCAGAAGGGGATGCGGCTCAATGACGGGCACGTCACCTACCTGGGGCTGCTGGCGAAGAAGGACGGCGCCAGGAAGGGCTACCTGAGCAAGCGGAGCTCCGACAACACAAAATGGCACACCAAGTGGTTCGCGCTGCTGCAGAACATGCTCTTCTACTTCGAGACCGACTCCAGCTCCCGGCCCTCGGGGCTCTACCTGCTCGAGGGCTGCGTCTGCGACCGGGCGCCCTCCCCCAAGCCCTCCCTCTCGGCCAAGGACTCCCTGGAGAAGCAGGTGGGTGCGACGGGGGCCCGGGGCCGGCGCCCCCCTGCACCGGTCGCTGTCGGTGGGGGATGATGCCCCGGGGCCGCCTCTGTCCCCGCGGGGGTCTCAGACCCGGTCCCGTCGCCGCACGCAGCCCCGTTCCCCGGGGCTCCCGCCGCGGAGCGGACCTGCCCCGCACCCGAGACCTGCCCCACGCGTGACCGGGGCACGGGATGAGGCAGCCTGTGCCAGGGGAGGGGTTGCTCTCCGGGGCTCCAGTGCCGGTGCCTCGGCCGCGCTGCCAGCGCACCCCAGGGCAGCGGGTGAGTTCATTATGGGGGTGTCGGGCTCTGTGGGGAGCTCCCCCACACACACACTTCGCGGCTAATTAGCCGGCGGTAATTAACGGCGGGGCTGCGGCGTGGGGCGCCCCCCGGCGGCCGCGGGCCGCGCTTTGCGCAGCGGAGCCCCGCGCCCCACGCGTGTCCGCGGCGCGGCCCCGCCGGCCCGTCCTCGCGCCCCCCAGCGAGGGTTTGGGACTGTGGCCCGGGGAGGGTGTGGGAGAAGCGGGGCTCCCATGGGGCTGCTCCATGTGTGCTGCCACTCGGCCGTTCGCCTCTGGTATTTCCCAGCTCCACGCAGCCCCCGTGTGCACCCCCGGGGTTCGCCAGGGAGCTGCGGGGCAAACCCGGCCAGCCCGGGTGATGTGTGCACGGTGCCAACGTGGGGAGGCACAGGGCCTTGTTTTTACACAGATTTCACCCCGTTCTTGCTCCCTACACATGTGGTTTGTGTTCCTGTCTCAGCCTTGGCTGGGAACGCTGCACATCCCTCCCCAGGTGAGGAGAAGAGGAGCCGGGGCCCCCCACAGCACAGGCAGGGCTGGGACGTGTCTGCAGCACTCCTTGCCAGATGCTAATGTCTGCGGGTGGAACGGCGCTGGAACAGGAAAGCCCTCGTGAGACCCTGGGAGAACCCCAGTTCCCCCCAGCAGCACTGGGGACCCGGCTGCAGGGACAGCAGCCTCCGGAGTACCCGGGGAGGTTTTCTCTCCCTGGCTGCACCTTGCCCAGGTGGGCAGGGTGGCACCGAGCAGCACGATGTGCAATGTTGGCAACCTCTGGCTTGTTTGTCTGGTGTAATTTGCTGAAGCTCGGGGAGCCTGATAGGGAGGAAGGACTGGGGGTGCAAATCCCCATCCGTTGCTGCCGTAGCTTCCAAAATCACCTCCAGTCTCACGAATGGGGAGAGCAGCCTGTTGCGGCTGTATTCGCCCCATGACAGCTGTACGTGGAGCGCAGCCACACACTCGTGGGGTGCCCATGTCGCAGAGGGCACCAGGAAGCCCCTGGCAGGCGGGAGCGGGGGCGGTTTTCCCAGTGCAGGAGGCCCTGGCTGGTGCTTTCTGAAGCCACTCTTCGTTTTGGGTCCAGCTCTGCAGGTCTTGCATAATTTCAGGCTGAGCAGGCTCTGGGGAGGTGGTGGCGAGCAGTGCCGGCAGACTGCAGGATGGGACCTGCTGGGGCATGGGGCAGTGGGAGGGCAGTGAGCCCTTTCCTTGCCTCTTGCTCATCCTGGCACACTCAGCACCCCAAAAAGCCCTGCCATGAGAGCAAGGTAGCGCAGCACCCCTGCTCTGTGGCATATCTCCTTGCTCCTGGCAGGGATCATGGGAAGATTTCTCTGTTTGGATCAAAATACCATTTTTTTGCAACAGCTGAGGCTCCTTGCAGCCCTGGCTCTGGCACTGGAGCAGCCCCCTGTGTGTGGCAGGGTCAGCTGTGGCAGCAAGGAAGGGGTTGTGTCTGTGGGGGGGTCATGCTGCTGTTCTGTTTTGTCAGCTGTGGCCCTTCGGGTAGCAGCCTGATAAATACCGTTGCTCGTTTCTGGTTTGGCTTAAAGCAGGTTTGCTAGCCAGGCCGTGGCTTGCTCACTATGTTCTGACTTCTCGTATTTGTGCAGGAGGGATTTTTCAGCAGATAAATGTTAAGTGGAGGATGTCACAGCCCCTCTCTGTTTCCAGATGCACCTGGAAGATTTACCCTCTGTAAATGAGAGACTGCTGTCATGGCGCAGTGAGATCCTGCCACACTAAATATTTACCAGGCCGATGATCTGCGCCGACTTACCAAGGTTTAGTGTCTGGCTCATAATTTTATATAATTCACTAGGACAAATTCAAATGAAAGCGCTCAAGCGCTTGGATGCCCACTGCTTTGCAAACTGATTAATGGCACGCCAGATGAGATAAGCAGCAGAATATTGATGGTGCAGACCCGCAGCCGAGTCTGTGCGGGACGCCGAATGCCAGCAAAGCCGACGGGTCCCTGCGAGGAAGGTGTCAGGTTCTGCAAACCAGACACAGCCTTTTCTTCAGCTCAGCCCGTACTGAGCTGTGCTCAGTATCACCAAACCGTCTTTTGAAAGGAGGGTGCCAAGGAAATTTCTAGCATCGTCTGTGATCATCATTAATTGTTTTCTGAGGGCATTTATGTCCCCGGGCGGTTACCACTGGAGCTGGAGGACAGTGTTCCCTTCAGCAGGGGAGTTTTGGGTTTAGATTCCCTCTTCACTGGAGTAAAGCCTGAGAGGTTTCAAATTCTCCACAACGGAGAAATTTTAAAAGGTGGGGTCTTTTTTTTTTTTTTTTTTTTTTTTGCTAGGAAGGCAGTGTATTTTTAGCATACAGCACATGTGAGAATAAAGCAGCGAGGTTTTTGGAAAAACTGAAACATCCAAGAGGGGATTTGGACACCTCCAGAAACTTTTTCTGTTTTTGTTAAGTTTTCTGCAAATGAGCTTTTCTTCAAACCAGCTTGATTTGGAAGATATTTGATTGTTGAGTGGACTTCAGGCCGTGGCCTGGGGGAAGGGACTGCGGGGTTCCCTGTGCTGCCCCGCTTGGGTGGGAGGTTGGGGTTTGGCTGCTCGGCGTGGGGGTGGGGGTGAACCCCCCTTTTGTTCTGCCTTGGCTGCAGTGCTGTGCTTTCCCCGGCCCCCAAGGGTGGGGGTGCTGGGAGGCGCTTTCAGACATCTCCTGTCTCTGGGGGGGGAACGCAGGGGTTCTGCTGGGACTGCATGGGGGTGCAGCCAAAGGGGGGCCCCGGCAGAGGAGCTGAGCAGGCGTGGGGGTGCGGGCTGACGTGTCCGTGTGCTCCGTAGCGGGAGGGCCCTGGCGTGGGGCGAGGGCTCTGCATGGTGCGGGAACCAGGCAGCAGGATCCCAGCTGGGTTTGCTCCATGGATCCAGCCTTCAGTTGGATTTGCAGACCTGTACCGCGGTGCCATGAGTTATTCTCAACCAGCCGCCCTCTGTGCCTCAGACAAGAGCCAACGTGGTGCTCAGTCAAGTGGTAGCACTGTGCAAAACCCTTGATGTGAGACTCAGCAGCTTCTGAAGCTCCGAGTCGGTTTTCCCCACAAAGCCTGGGCTACTCTTGTGAACACGCAGCCTGTGACAGGAGACTTTCTTCCCCATCTCTGAAGCATTTGGCAGGGGTGGGTGTAAAATTTATTGTCTGTGGTGCTGTTGAGGGGCACTGAAACATTTTGTACCGTACTGCAAAGCTGAGGGCGAGCGGTCAGCGGGTGGACGTGCATGGCTGTAGTCTCCCCGTGGGATGGGAGAAGGTTTGTGGAAATGGTTCCCACCAGCACGCTGGGGAAGGAGTTTGTCTGGAGCGTGTCCAGCCCCGGTCCTGCACATTGCCCTGCACAGCTGGGGAGGGAATGAGGGAACCACGGCCCTTCTCAGCACCAGCAGCACAAAGAGAAGTGAGTTCTGAGCAGAGACAGAGCGTGGTCACTGAGGGCACCCTGTCTAGTGACACCAGTCCCTGAGGCACTGGGAGAGCTGGAGGGAAGCGGAGCTGAGGGCTGGAGCGCAAGTGTGATGGGAGCGGCTGAGGGACCTGGGGGTTTCAGTTGGAGAACAGGAGCTGAGGGGAGACCTTCTGATCTCTGAACTGCCTGAAAGCAGCTTGGAGCCAGGGGGGGTCGGGCTCTGCTCCCCAGGAACAAGTGCCAGGATAAGAGGAAACGGCCTCAAGTTGCGCCAGGGGAGGTTGAGGTTGGATCTTGGGAACGATTTCTTCCCCAAAGGGCTGTTGGGCATTGGAACAGTCTGCCCAGGGCAGTGGTGGAGTCACCATCCCTGGAGGGGTTGAACAGACGGAGATGAGTTTCTCAGGGACATGTGGCAGTGCCAGGGGTGGGGGAATGGTTGGACTTGATGATCTTGAGGGGCTTTTCCAATGGAAGTGATTCCATGATTCTGTGCTTAGGTTCCTCGGGGACACCTGTCCTCACGGGGTGCTGGGTGTCCGCAGCAGCCACAGCCAGCCCACCTCCACTCCAGCGGCATGGGGCAGGGGGTGCGGATGCTCCTGTGCGGGGTGTGGGGCAGGGGGTGCGGATGCTCCTGTGCGGGGTGTGGGGCAGGGGGTGCGGATGCTCCTGTGCGGGGTGTGGGGCAGGGGGTGCGGATGCTCCTGTGCAGGGTGTGGGGCAGGGGGTGCGGATGCTCCTGTGCGGGGTGTGGGGCAGGGGGTGCGGATGCTCCTGTGCGGGGTGAGGGGCAGGGGGTGCGGATGTTCCTGTGCAGGGTGTGGGGCGGCTGCCACCTGGCAGAGCCCAGCACCGGGGCAGGGACACAAATCAGCAGGTCCAGGTTGGTTTGACTGGGCTGCCTGGAGCAGCCCCATGCCCAGGGCCATCCTGCGTTAGCCATGCACCCAGGTGGGTCTGTGCCAAACCTGCTTTGCACAGGCGGGTAATGCGATTCTTGTTTTCTAGAAAAGTCTGTTTATTCTTCGGGGTGTCAGCCCGAATGTACTGCTGCCTGATTGCCATCTCTGATTATTCACAGGATGCTCATTGAAAGGGCAGGATAATATGGTGTGATGTGTGAGTGATGTCGATGGAGTGGTTCCGCTAGGCACAGGACACCGTGCCTCTGCGGGAACTGCCTTTGTCATGTGGGAAAAACTATTCCCTGCATTTGGCCTATAAATCCAAATGAGGCAATCTGGGGACAACGTGGCCTTATTACCAATGTTCTGTGGACACAGGAGCTGAAGTCGCGGCAGGAATTGTTCCCCAGCAGCAGCTCCCTCTGGGCAGTGGGAATCCTGCCGGAGAAGCTGTCGGGTGTTGGATGGTTGAAAAAAGTGGGTTTGTGCATCTAAATTCTGAGCTGGAATAGTAAAATAGTTATTGGAATATTTTGCTTGCCGAAGGGCAGGCATCAGCAGAGGTTGGTTTCTGATGAAGCAAAAGGCCAAGAGCATTTTCACCTGTGAGACAAAAAATCTGAAAAATAACATAGTATTAAAAAGTTTAAAAAACCATTTTTCAATGATATTTTTTTTAATGTGTGGACCAGTTCTGAGTAAGAGATCTCTTGGCTTAAGCTGTTTGACTCTTCCCATCAGCTTAATTTGCCTTGATTTGCTCACATGGGTCTTTGCCATGACAGCTGGCCTGTTGTCCTGTTGGATTTTTATAAACTTGAAATGGAAACTTTTTTCCTAAACTCAGGTACTTTTAGCCAGGCTTTCGGCACTGGGCTGAACGCAGCAGTAACTCATGCCAGTAGCATAGAAACCTACATGTATTTACATGCAATCTGATTTTTTTAACATAAATCAAAATTTGTGAACCTAAACCTGAACTACTCATCAATTTGAAGATTATCCTGCTGGGGTTTTTTGTGTTTTAAATGTGATGCCAGTCCATCCCCTTTATTCACGCGTTCTCGTGAATGAAATCTGTTAAAGAAGCAATAGGAGACATGACAGAAACCTTCCCCCAGCAGCCTCAGGTACATTTGCTCAGCTGTGCACATACAGTTTTGCAAGATTTCTTGCAAATACGAAGGTGCAGAGTCATCACAGTGATATTCATATGTAAAATCTGGCTGAGGTATGAATGTCCAGTATACCCAGGGTTAGGATAATGCTGGTTTCTTTATTAATTACTGCACAGAGCTATGTATTTCCAAGCAGGGGGAGCTGTTTGTGGTGTATATACCATGGAGCCTGTGTGGTACAGGCGATACCTGTGTGGTACTGGCGTTGCCTGTGTGCCCGTCTGCCAACATCACTGCATAATGTGCCAGAGAGGGGAAAACTTGGTTTAAAAAAAATTTTACAAGTATTTCTGCCCAAGACTTGGGGTGGGATTCTCATGGGGTGCAGCATCGTGCTGCAGTGAGTCCCCAGCTCAGCTGGTGCTCGGCTCTAGTGCCCATGCATGAGCATCGTTATGGTCCATCCTGAAGCAGAGGACACAGATTTCTGCTTCTGGGATTTTTTTTCTTGTTGCAGGAAGCACAAGAGCTGCCCGGCCACCCATCTCCTGCGTCCCGCTCCCAGGTCTGTCTTCCCAGCACACACGCTATGTAGGTCAGGGAAGTTAAAAGCTGCCAGTGCTGGCTGTGGATTTTTCGACTCATCCATCCAGAGGAGGAAAATTCTCCTCTCTTGCCCTTTCTGTCAGCTGCAATAACCGTCAGCTTTGTGAGCAGGCGGCTGTGTACCTATCTGCCATGGGCAGAGGGAGGGGACGCGTATCTCCGGCGCGGCGGGGAGCGTCCCCATTGCAGGGGGACAGCGGGGGACATCTGCTGCGGGGCAGAGAGGCCCCTGTGGCAGCACAACAGAATGGCTTTGTGTGGGAAAGGGTGACGATCACCTCTGCTGTGTGGGTAGCGTTGCTGGGGATGTCTCTGTCTCAGTCCCCCCAGTCTCACTGGGCACTGTCACCAGCCACCTTGGTCACAGCATCCAGAGTGGTCTGGTGTGGTGCTCTGGCTGAAAAACACCCTGCTCCAGATTTTAAAGAATTCTGGAATCGGTTGATTGTCTATTTTGGAAATAATGCATCATTTTAAAGCTTATCGGAATGTATTTATTGTTTACTTAACAGAAGGCAAAAAGTAAAACCCCTCAAGATCAGCACAGGGCATCAGATGGACACAGGAGTGGGTGAAGCGCATCTTGGGCTGCACAGGGACCCTTGGCTGGGCTGCCCACGCAGGAGGTTTTGCTCCCCCGGCGCTGGGCAGGAGGGCAGAGCCAGCACTGTGCTGGGTGTCACACCCTCAGGGACACTTCTGGGAGACAGTCCCTGCACGTTAATCACTTGGGTTGTCTCCTTCACTAATTCAAAGCCAGTTTTTGAGGTTCTGGAAGCAGAAATAGCTCCTGAACGGTGTTTTGCTGTTGTACTCTCAGTCAATATAGCCAGGCTGGCGCTGGGGATTTTTTGCAGAAAAAGCAACAGTGTGAGTGGAGTTTGAGGTGTGGGCTCAGGGGCCGGGGCTGCAGTGGGGGCCAGGCCAGGTCCCGCCCAGCTGGGCCACCCTGAGCAGAGCCCCAGACACGTGCTGGCTGGGGCACCCCGGGAGCAGCTGCTGGAATGGGCTGGAGCTGCCGGTGGGCGCTGGCCTGGGAAGAGCTGGGTGGTGGTCACGGTGCTGTGGCTGGTCCTGGGTGGGTGTTTGAGCCTTTCCCTTTGGGACCCGAGATGCTCCTGTGTTGTTCTTTCAGGCGGAACCGCTGTGTTCCCCTGAGGTTTGCTGAAATAAAACCCTCACAGCACCGGGGTCTGTGGGTCTGTGCATCCTGCAGCACTGGTGGCTGCGCATCCCACAGCGCGTGCTCAGGTGGCACTGGGAAAATGGGGGAGGCTGGAAAATGCCCTGTAACAAGGGACGTCAGGAATCACATCTGCTGAGCGTGCCAGGAGCAGAGTGAGAGGTGGTGTGAGCCCGGGGTGCCACTGAGCTTTTCAAATCAGCAGAGATGGGCAGAAAAGCAGCAAACTGAAGCTGTGGGTGCTTTGTGCTCTGCCCCGGGCAGGGCTGGCCCAGCAGCTCCAGCTGCCCTGGAGAAGCTGCTCTGGGGCAGGGTCTGATCCTGCTGCTCTCCATCCTCTGCCTGGTGCCATTGAGCAGGGGGTCCTGGTGCTGGTGAGTGGGGGGTCCCGGTGAGCGGGGGTCCAGGGTCTGTCCCTGCCCAGCTGGCCGTGCTGCCACTGCGCGTTGGCCCCGACACGGCGAGCGGGGCTGGAAGCGTTCCTGGGCTGTCAGGTTTGATGTGTCACTGCAATGACAGAGAGGGATCATAATTTAGGCGGAGATAAAAGGTGGTGGGAGTTTTATTATTCAAATATAAAATAACTTCCTCCTTTCAAGCGTGCTGCATTTCCTGGGTATTGTGTGAGGATACATCAGAGTGACAGGCAGTGTGCGTGTGTGCTCACAGGAACCGGCTTTAATTGCAGCTGGAGCCGTGGTCGGGACCGAACCGTCCTGCACAGCCCCGCAGCAGCTGTGGAGCTGCCCCCGCTGCGGGACGAGGCTTTTGGCCCCACGTTGCCTGGCATCACTGCTGACAGTGCTGGAACTGCCGCTGGCAAAACATGCAGGAGTTTCTGGGTTTAGAAGAGATGAGCCAGGAGCCGCCTGGCAAAATGTTTTTGGTGCCGGTGTGTTGAGAGGTGCCTTGATGGACCCAGCGGGTGAAGCAGGGGGGACGCAGCCCTTGTGCCAGCCCTGGTCGCTGTCTCAGTCTCTGCCACAGGCTCTGCCACCCCCTGGTTTAAAACCCAGAAGGTCCTGGGGCTGTGTGAGCTGCTGCTTCTGCAGGGCCCTGGGTGGGATTAGGATGCTCTGAGCAGGTGTGATGCGGGTCCTACCCATGGGCGCAGGGCTCTGGGCGTGTATGATCACCCATGGGAGCACAGGCAGGTGCTGCATTGTCACCTGCATCCCCTGAGGGACCTGCAGTGTCTGGGAAGCACAGCCCAGGGTTCACTGTGCCCTCCTGCTGGCCAGGGTCAGTTTGGGGGAGCCACAGAAGCATCTCCCTGTGTTCTTGGTCCTGTGGGGACCTGGCCGAGCACGAGCTGTTGGCGTTGGTGGAATGTGCCAGGGTGAATGCATGTGCTGTGGCACATGGTTGTTTGACCCCGCAGCACCAGGAGCTCATGGGGGCACGGGGCCTGAGATGGGACTTTGCCAGCCCTGGTGTCCTGTGTCTGGGACCCCAGGCTGGGGAGTGAGTGCTTGGCAATGCGCTGGCACGGCTGGTGACATTCCTGAGTCAGTGTGTGAGGGGGAGGGTTTCCAGGCTTGCCAATGTGACAAGCTCTTTTGGATGCTGTTTGCCAGAGAGGGGATGTCAGAGAGATGGACATAAAGCAGAGCGACATAACTGCAACGCAGTTTTGGAGACCAAACATTCCTGCTGAATTTTCTATCCAACATGTCTCATAGCCAATAAAAACCTTCAGGGGTGGGAGGGAGAAGCAAAGGGGATGAGAACCGAAGGGCTGTGGAGCTGCTGCAGCCCCAGATGTGTCCCACAGACAGGCTGGCTACTCCCTGGCTGCCTGGAGCTCTTGCCAGCCTGGCCACAGCGGGTTGGGCTGAAGGGGAGATGGACGGTGACATGGTTTATCATGGGGAAGGCTCCCTGAGGAGAAAACTTGTCTGCAGGATCAGCGATAAACATATTTCATTTAAAGGCTCCTGGACAGAAGGAGATGCACCTTTGCAGGGTCACAGAAACAAACTGTTCCCCCAGCCTGCAGCCCCACATCGGGGCAGGTTCCCCTGCACATTCCTGTCTGCCCCGCAGTGCCCTCTGCGTGTTCATGGTGTGCCAGGGTCTGTCCTGGGCAGCAGGGGTGCACACGGGGACCAAGCAGCTGCTGCAGGCTGGGTTTGTTGTTTTGTTGTTGTTTGTTTTTTTTGTTGCTTTTTTTTTTTTTTTCCAAGATGCCTGTTAGTGCAGATCCCTTGTTAAACCCAAGAAAGGAGCAGAGAATGTCAGGATGAGCTTTTTCTGGTGGGTTTGGTTCCAGCCCTGCTATTCCGGGCAGTACCCAGCGCTGCAGCGTGGTCTGTGTTTCCTAGGAGACTGCAGGAGCAGCGCAGAGCCAGCCGGCGCGGGCTGTGCCGCACAATTAGCACAAATACTGCAAATGTCAAGGGAGGCTAAATATAGCCCAGCGCCCGGTCCTGCACCCCGCGCCCAGGAGAGCCGCCGCCTCGTGCTGTGGGCACGTGGGGCTGGGGGCTGCCAGGGGCTTCCTTTGGGTGCCAAGGATGGTCACTGCCCACGCAGGCAGGGATGCATGCAGGGATGCAGGCAGCCTAGTGCCGGGTCCAGCTAAACGCCCTTGCTCATCTGTCCCTGTCCCCAGGTGAGAGTTGTCCCCAGGGCCATGGCCGCAGGCTCAACCTGCAGCCTTCTGAAGTTCGGTGGGTTTGGGTTTATCTTGGTGTTTTCCCCATGGGGTTTCCCCTCGGGCAGTTCTCAGCCTCATCCTCGCCCGCCGTGTGGCTGCACGGCCTCCATGGCGAGGAGCAGCTTGTCCCCGAGTGCTGAGGGCAGTAGGTTCCTGCTGTGCTCCTGGTGTTTCAAAATGTTTTTTTTTTTTTTTAATGAAGTGACCTGTGGTGGACCGTAAAGTGCTTTTCTAATGGTTCTGTGTGTGGGAGCAGTAACCTCCCCGTTTCTCCCCCCAGCATTACTTCACCATTAACTTCAACCATGAGAACCAGAAGACGCTGGAGCTGAGGACCGAGGATGCCAAGGACTGTGACGAATGGGTGGCAGCCATCGCTCACGCCAGGTATCGCCCTCCACCGCCGCAGACTGGGGACGGGGGAGTCGGGGGTGAAGTTGTGCCCAGGGGCACTGCTGGCAGGCGGAGCAGAGCACCTTTGGTCCCCAACCCCATGTCAAGGACCGTTGTGCAGAGCAGGCGGCTGCATTCAGACACTCCCGGTCCCATACTCGTCCACATCCCACACAGCGCAGCTCCCCGGCAGGCTGGCACTGCCTGTCCCAGCCTGGTGCCAGGGGGATGCCAAATTCTGTGTCAGGTTGAAAGGCCCTCAGGAGGGGTTTCATCTGGAACAGCAGAAGGGGTCAGAAGGAGGTTTCTTCTGCTAATGTTTTCGTGCTGTGCGATGCTGGCCCAGCCTGGGTGTTACCCCAGGCAGCGTGGTCAGGAGCCGGCATGGCCGAGGAGTGTGCCAGGCTGGCAGTGAGGAGGGGCCAGGTGAGTGTCGTATGCAGGAGATTAGAGAAATATCATCTGCTGCTGCACCTGAACAAGAGCAGATGTTCGTGAGAGCTGGTGCCACAAGTGTCCTTCTCGTTAAACTTTTGGGGATGTGGTAGTTGAGAGAGCTTTGGCCATGGCTTTTATTTTTTTTAAGTCTCCTACCATTTCCTGAAAATTGGCGTTGTCTCTTCTGTTTGCACCCTCACGGGGAAGCCGAGTCCTCTCCAAACTACTTGGTTCTGAGCAGCAGCATCCCGACCTGCTGAAGCCATCTACTGTTCCATTCACCCTGTGGGTACCCTGAGCAGGGGGAGCGGGAGGAGGATGCTCACTGCCCTGTCTGCCCACAGCTACAGGAACCTGGCGACGGAGCATGAGGCGCTGATGCAGAAGTACCTCCATCTCCTGCAGATCGTGGAAACAGAGAAGACAGTTGCCAAGCAACTCCGCCAGCAGATCGAGGACGGGGAGATCGAGATTGAGCGCCTGAAGGCCGAGGTGAAGACCCCAGCATCACCCCACGGATGCGATACTGCTCCTCGGGGCAGCCCATGGGCTGTGGGTGGGCAGGCAGCATCACTGCGCTGGTGGGAACCGGGGACACGGCAGCCAGTGTGTTTGTGTTTGCTTGAATGATATCGGGCTGCCCCACTGTCTTGCAGAGAGGGGTGAGGGCATCACCTTAGTTGGAGGTTTTCTTGCAGGAGCTGTGCAGTGTATGCAGGGCCCGGGGTGGTCCCCAGCCCCAGGACGCTGCCACCAGGGGGAAGGGATCACTCTGGCACTGGGGAACGGGCAGTGAGCTGGTCCCTCCTGTTCAGAAGGTGCTGGGGGACAGATGAAGACTCCCTGTCTTACTGTTTCACCTCCTTATTTCCACCCTGCACACTTTGATTAGACCCCTCTGTGTGGCTGGCAGTGCCGTGTGCCGGGCAGTGCAGAGCTGGATCAGTGACTGACACAGGGACTGGCTGTGGCCTTGGGAGGGGACTGGTGTCAGCTGCAGTGTCCTGACAGCTCCTGTTCGTTGGGGAATTAATGCGCATGGGGCTATGAACAGAACGGACCCTTCACTGAGACGGGAGCGTCTCTCTGATGAGCGCAGCCCAGGAAATCTGGTGCCCGCAGCTGCTCTCAGAAGCTCTCGCAGCAGTTTGTGGCGTTGGGTTGTAGGAAGGGTGACATGATGCAGGATACTGCAGACAGCAGCAAAATGGAAAAATGACTCAGCAGTCGGTGCCGAGGGCAGCTGGTGTCCCTGGGGCTCCAGGCTGGGTGCTCCCCGTGCTGCCCGGCTGCCCCCTGTGGGGCTGCACCCGCCCTGGAGACGCTCTCATGGGTCCTGCTGCCGGTTGGGCTGAGTTGTCAACCCTGAGTCAGTCAAAATCTCAAAACTGCCATGAAGGAGGCAACTGGGGAGGCAGTGAGGGCAGGAGTGGGTTGGTACATCCTTATGGTGGTCTTTTCTTTCGATTTTTAATTTTTAAGTTAAGAAGTGCAGGTCAGTAGCTAGTCCCTGACCATGGGTCGTGAGGCACTGAAAACTGCTCTTGTGGACCTGGGGAGCCCCAAGCCTTTCCCAGGAGTGGTGTCGGCACCGCTGTGTTTGTGCTCCCCGAGAGAATGGAATTGGCCCCAAAGCCTCACTGTCTGCAGCCCCGGCACCCACTTGGTGGGGGTTTCTCCTGGGACCCCGGTTGGGTGCCGGTCAGGAGCCCCCAGCTCCGGTGCAGCCCCCGGGTCAGGGTGAGTACGAGGGACAGGGGAGGCAAGCAGGGGGCCAGGAGCATCCCGATGAGCTGTGGGCCAGGGGAGGTGGGAGACGTGTTGAGAACCTGCAGTTAGCAGAGGGGTCGGGTTCCAAGATGCCGGGTAGAGCTGCAGCCCATCCCCTCCCCTGTGCCCGGGTGCATTTGATTTTACTTTGCATTGTTTTGTTGGTTTTTGTTTTGTTTTTGGTTTTGTTTTGTTTTGTTCCACATGCTTTGAAGCAGAGATCAAATAATCAGCTCCTGCTTTTAATGTGCAAATTTTACTCAAGCAAACCAAAATAAAACCATGGCACCAGCAAACCCGCTCCGTGGGTCGCAGCCGAGATGCTCCCAGAGCTGGCATGGAGAATAGCCTCAGTGCTCACAAACGTGTAAAACCGAGGGGTGCAGGCAGTGTTTGGTGACTTGAAGCTCCATGGGAAGGTACAGAGAGAGGGAAAAATCTCTACAATATCTTCTAAAATCTGATCCCATGTAACAAAAACACAACATACACTGGGCAGGTGCTGCAGTTACTGGTGCCGTCAGTCCCCAGCACCATGGGGAAGCTGCGTCTGCAGCTGAAAAAGGTCTTAGCTCTTTCTCTCCAAAACTTTTTGGAAAGTACTCTTTAAAATCACAATTCAAATCACATTTTTCCCAGTTTCAAGTTCCTGGATGGTACATTTGCCGTTTTCCTGCCCTTTCTGTAGCTCCGTATGCAGCTGCAGCAGTGTGGGGGGGGACACCGCAACGAGCAGAGGAGTGATAAAAAGCACAGGCGAGAAACAGCAAAAATTCAGATGCCTGAAACTAACGAGATCTGATCCAATTTGTGCTGGAAAGCTGTGCCTGGTTGAGAGTTTGTCCCTGTCTGCAAGTTTTAGGGTGCAAAGGACTTGAGATTTTTCTGCCATTTTCTATCCAGCTCGTTTTTTTAACGACTCGCCTGTGAAGGCTTCCTTAGGCAACAGGGATGCAGTTGGGTACCCGGCAGGATTTACAAGTCCCCGTCTTGTGTTTAGATGCTTGGGAGGCTGGGGAGCCCTGACAGCTCTGCAGCCTTTTTGTATCTGCTTCATTTCCCATCTCCCATTAAGACAGAATCAGCATGTGTCCCTGTGTCTCTGGTTAAGCTGGTGGCACGTGCCATTCCCCGGCAGCAGGGTCTGGGCTGCCGGGCTGTGCCGGGGTGGCCGCTCACCACTCTCTGCCCGCAGATTGCCTCCCTGCTCAAGGACCACGAGCGCATCCAGGCCGGGCAGAGCAGCGCGCCCAGCGACGACGACAGCGACATCAAGAAGATCAAGAAGGTAGGTGGTGATGGGGACATAGAGCTGGCACTGGCGGGGACCCAGCACTTGTGCCATGGGAGACATGCTGGGTGCGGGGCTGGCGGAGCCGGGCAAGTACCTGGTGTTGTGGCTGTGCCAGAGGAGGGCTGAGTGAACACAGGATCCTTGCTCCTCACAGGAGTCCTCCATGCATCCCTGTAAAAGGGAACAGAGGACATTGTTGGCAATAAGCAAGTGCATTTCCATGAGTTATTGCTCGTTCCCAGCCGGGGGTGTTTGGAGCAGCCCCAGTATTGGGCACCATCGCACACCCAGCAGGAGCCAGGGAACCCCTGGCAGTGCCGTGACCTGGCACTGTGCCAAGCATGGGCACCGGCCCCACAGCTGTCCCTGACGCTGCCACGGCTCCCGGCAGGTGCAGAGCTTCCTGCGGGGCTGGCTGTGCCGGAGGAAGTGGAAGACCATCATCCAGGACTACATACGGTCCCCGCATGCCGACAGCATGCGCAAGAGGAACCAGGTTGTTTTCAGCATGCTGGAGGCTGAGGCCGAGTATGTCCAGCAGCTCCACATCCTTGTCAACAACTTCCTGCGGCCGCTGCGCATGGCAGCCAGCTCCAAGAAGCCGCCCATCACACACGATGATGTCAGCAGCATCTTCCTCAACAGGCAAGTGCCGGCCTGGGCCCTGGAGCTCTGTGCACCCGGCCGGCCGCAGCCCGTGGGCAGTGTGGGTGTCTGCTGCCCGCCCTGGGAACGGGTGTGGGGATGTGGGGTGCTGGGGGTCCCTGGGAGCTGACAGCCCGGTCCCCAGAGCCATGGGTGGAGACTCGCTGTGCCCGTGGACACCTGCACAGTGGCTGAGGGCTTGGCAGTGACACAAGGAGGTACCGTGGGGGTGGATGATGCTCCAAGGCCTTGGCAGGGCAGGGAGGCAGGCGATGAGATTTCATCTAATCCCTCTATATTTGTCATTTGTTCATCTGTCTTCTCACCCCTTGGTTTATCTTTCAGTGAAACCATCATGTTTTTGCACCAAATCTTTTACCAAGGCCTGAAGGCGAGGATCTCCAGCTGGCCCACGCTGGTGCTGGGTGAGTGCACGATGCCTCCTCGCCACCCATCCCTCCCGCTCGCTGCGGGAGCAGTTCCGCAGGCGCTTTGCCAACCAGCAGCGGTGGAACCCCTCGCACAGCTCATCACTTGTGCCTGCTGGCCACGGGGTCGAGGACCTGAGCAAAAACCAGAGAAACCCAGTTCCTGTGTTGCTGGTTCTGCCAGGCGGTGGGAGGGGAGGGCTGGACCACACGCAGGAGAGCTGGTGCTGAGGAGCATCGCTGTGTCGGATGGGACCCTCAGCTGCTCCAAAGGGTGTCTGTGGCACCCAAACTGGACAGACTGGGACTTGCACAAACAGGACATGGTCCTGGGAGGGTGGCCTGGGTGGAACCCAGGGAGGAGGAGGGTCCTGAGCCAGGGGGCTGTGCTGGGAGCCCAGGACACAGGCTGGCCCAGCGCACCCACCACACCCCCTGCCCGCAGCCGACCTCTTCGACATCCTGCTGCCCATGCTGAACATCTACCAGGAGTTTGTGCGGAACCACCAGTACAGCCTGCAGATCCTGGCGCACTGCAAGCAGAACCGCGACTTCGACAAGCTGCTCAAGCACTACGAGGCCAAGCCCGACTGCGAGGAGAGGACCCTGGAGACCTTCCTGACATACCCCATGTTCCAGGTGACTGCTGGCACTGGGACCGGCCGTGGGGATGTCACTACAGTGCTGGCGGCAAGGGTTGGGCTGAGCAGTGCAAACCACAGCCCCAAAGTGGCATCAGGTGGGGGGTACAGCCGAGTGCAGATGGGCTGGGGCTGAACCCCGTGGGTCCCACGCTGCTCCTGGGACCTGCCCAGGCTGTTGCTGTGTCATCGGTGCTGCAGGAGGACTCTGGGTGAAGCTGCCAGGTTTGCAGTCACCCCGTGCTGCTGAGACACGGATGGGGCAGAGCTGGGTCCTGCGCAGACCCTCACACTGTTCCCCTCCTCGTTAGGTTTTAGCACAAGGAGCTTTGAGGCTTTTTTAACCTCCCAGATCTGTTGTGCCACAGATCCCCCGGTACATCCTGACGCTGCACGAGCTGCTGGCTCACACCCCGCACGAGCATGTGGAGAGGAACAGCCTGGATTACGCCAAGTCCAAGCTGGAGGAGCTCTCCAGGTCAGACCCACACTGCCCATCCCTGCTGGTCCCTGCGGCCAGGCTGCGGGGACGGGGGCAGCTTTGGCGCCCGCTGGGTTTGGGGTGGTAGGGAGTCTCGTGGGACGGGAGCCCGGCTGCTTCTGGCCACGCGCTGTGTTTTCCAGGGCTCCTTAATGACGAAATAGGAGTTTTGGGGGGCTGGGATGGCTCTGGCTCTGTCCTCCTCAGTCTGGCATGGTGGTGCTGGTGTCCGCAATAAGCACCCTGGTATCGGCCGCAGTTCCCCATTTCCCAACCTTTATCCTGCGCAGGCCGTGGACTGAAGTGTTCCCTGTGTCCTGTTGCCAGCAAATTGCAACAGTGCTGAACCCATCGGTGCTGCACAGTCCTCGGACGATCTCTACAAAGAGTTTCCATCCCTTTTCCCACCCCTCAAGGAGTAGGGATGTCGGAGGGGGCTGCTTATGGGGAGGGTCTGTCTGCCCTAAATCTGAATTTAGTGATTTCTGAGCAAGAAGCACTCGTGTTTAAATATTTAGAGATCTGGAGGTACGGACCAGGTTGATGTGTAGGCTAATTCCCAAGCTCCTGGGTCCATACGGATACATATAATGCTGTGATCCCTCAATATTGCTTTGCTTTTGACCTTACCTTGGTGCAGCCCCTCCAGTCGGTTTAAAGGGATCTGCTGGGAAAATTCCTGCAAATCTGATCTGAACTCAAATTTTATCTTCTTTCTCCTTCAGGATAATGCACGATGAAGTGAGTGAGACTGAAAACATTCGAAAAAACCTGGCAATAGAGCGGATGATTATTGAAGGGTGTGAAATTCTGCTGGACACCAGCCAGACTTTTGTAAGACAAGGTACTGTGTTTGTGTCAATGTCCCTCCCCTCCGTGGTTAACGCAGAGCCCCGCAGCCCCCATCCCTGTGTCCCTCCGCAGCATGGTCTGCTGAGCTGGGAAATTTAAAAATATAGCCTGTTTCTGAATTTCCTGTGCTCCAAAGTGCCCCACTTTAAGTCTCAGCTCTGCATTTCATTGTGTCATGGAGCAGCATGAGCATTTTGGCCCTTACTGATCTCCAGACGCACCCAGCCCCCTGGGCACACGTGGTCCTGGAGCAGCACCCCATGGGTGGGGGCAGGGTGGACTGGGGGCCGTAGCCTGTGCCCCCCATAACCTGCACAGCTGGGGGCTCCTGGTCCCAGCCCTGGCACTTGGGGACACGCTGGCCACCGCCCCACATGGGACACACGTCAATGTCCCACTCTGGAGACCCTGCCTGGCACCGCTGAAGCCGACACTGGGACAGGGCTGGGTCTCTCCCTCCACAGGGTCCCTGATCCAGGTGCCGATGTCGGAGAAGGGGAAGATCCCGCGGGGGCGGCTGGGCTCGCTGTCGCTGCGGAAGGAGGGCGAGCGGCAGTGCTTCCTCTTCTCCAAGCACCTCATCATCTGCACCCGCGGCTCAGGGGGCAAGCTGCATCTCACCAAGGTGTGGGGACAGCGGGAGGGTGATGGGGCTGGGGCTGCTCCTGGGGTGCTGGGTGTGGGGAGGGGACAGGGGCTGGCACTGCTGGCTGTCCCGGTGACACCGGGGTCTGGAGACCACCATGCCCTCCCCTGGCCGCAGCCTCGGGGGGGCTGGCTGGAGCAGGGGGGCCTGGCTGGAGCAGGCAGGCAATGGGGTTTATTGTGTGTGGTCCAGGCACCTCATCAGTGACGTGCGGAGCTCCAAGTCAAAGACGAGAAATTGCAATTTGTTGATAAAAGAAGTTCTCCTGATCTGCAGCAGGAGCCTTGACAATTTATTCAGTGCGAAAGTTAAATTATAGCCTGGGACTGTACATAATGCTCACAGTCTGCTCCAGCCGCTCCCAAGACTCATGCTTTTGTTGGTGGAAGTTTCGCAGTTAATCAAGCGAGAATCTTACAGAAATTGCTCATTACTGGCATTAAATTATCAGTTTGAAAAATTACAGTCCGTGGCAAAGAATTGATAATTACACCAACAGACTTTTGGAAAATTTAATTTAAAGCTGATATTAAATAATTTATAAACAAATTAGTTGATTGGTTCCACAAGGAGATCCATGCTATCCCTGCTGTCAGGAGTTGTTCCCAGTGAGGCAGAGACTGCACTGGCCACGACTGCACCAAAACCTCGGAGCGTCGTCCCCATCCTCATCCCTGGGGCGGTGGGCTGTGGTGTGGGGGGACCAGGGCAGCCCCCAGACCCTGGAGGGATTGTGCTGCTGAGCCCCGATTCCCCCACAGAATGGTGTGATCTCCCTCATCGACTGCACACTGGTGGAGGAGCAGGAGAGCACCGATGAGGACGGTACGTGCCCCATGGCCCCACGCTGGGCAGAGCCCCCTCAAGACACAGGCAGGGCCCTGCTCAGCCCCACCTGTGGGTGCGGGGTTGGATTGTGCATCTCCTGGTGGGTGCTGAGCTGATGGGCACTCTCAAGGAGCCAAGTGACAGCTGCTCCAGGAGCCTCTTTGCAGAGGTCCCGACACCCCCTGCATGGCAGAGCGTCCCACGCAGGGCGGGTGATCTGGGTTCTGCAGCATCGTCACCCCATGCGGGGAGGGCAGAGCCCACAATGGGAGTGCTGGGGGGTGCTGGGGTTGTGGGTCCCACGGGGGCTGCACTTAGTGTCAGACCTTGACACGAGATCACTGCCAGCCCAGGCAATGCCAGCCTGGGCTGCAGGAGCTGCCCTGTCCTTGCCTGGGGACCGACAGCAGCATGGCCAGCACTGCCCATGTCCCCTGTCACAGGTGTGGCGTGATCAGCGCTGCCTGTGTCCTCTGCCACGGGTGCAGTGTCCTCCTGGACATTCCTGCTGTCCATTGGTGCAAACAAGTGGGAAAAGGCAAAGATACTGGACATGGACATCCTCAGCCATGCCCACTTGCCTGTGACTTGTGACAAAGCCCAGGCTCCTTCTCTTGTCTCATTACGAGTTTTCTGACACGAGCCGGTTCCGCTGGCACACGGTGCGGGGTCTCAGCGTGAGGCCATGCCATGCTTCAGGTGTACTGACTTTATTTTGCAAATGTGGAGCCTTTGCCCAGCAAACCTGTCCTGTCCTCACCGCAGACAACCCGCAAAGTGGAACAGGCTCCTTAAAACCTGGATACAACCTGTGCTGGGGGAGAGGGTGCGGGGAAACCTTTTCACCATCACTGTGTGTGGTTTTTCTGTTCCAAAGCAAAAGCATCAGGCCAAGACATCGACCATCTTGACTTCAAAATCGTGGTGGAGCCAAAAGATTCCTCATCTTTCACGGTTATCCTGGTGGCCTCGTCGAGGCAGGAGAAGGCTGCATGGACCAGCGACATCAGCCAGGTAGGACGGACCCACAGGGTCGGGGGCAGAGTCCTGGGGACGAGCAGCCCCGGAGGGATCCTGCTCAGCTGCGCCCATGCTGGCTGTGGCTTTGGGCACTCAGTGTTGGCTGTGACTTTGGGCACTCAGTGTCGGCTACGGTGCTGCCCTCAGGCTGTGGCTGCGGTGAGCAGCACGGGGGACACGGAGCACCGGGCACCCAGGGACAGCAGGGTCCCGCAGAGGGTGACTCATAGCTGCGGGGCACCCAGAGCCATGGCCAAAGGCCTTCCGGTGTCTGGTAGCTCAACGAGGAGGAGGAAGGTGCCACGGCAGGGTCTGTCCCATCAGTGCTCTGCCTGCACATGGATGTATGTGGCTTGGATTTCTCCTCTGGCTCAGATATGGGGCACAATTCACACCTAGTCTGCACTTGCTTGATGCAAATGACTTTGAAGATATTTTCCTTCATGGGAGGAAGAGAAAAAAGTCATTAGTTAAATAGGGGTTGCCTCCTGGCCACCGCTGTTGTACTGTGTCCCTGCCCGCGTCCTCTTGCCCAGCATGAGTCCGTGGGAAGCGCCCCAGGGAGGTGGCAGCTCCTGGTCCCAGTCCCACCTGCACAGGGACCACAGCCCAGCCCCCAAGAGAGCCCAGCAGCGCAGGCTTGGGGGGAGGTTAATGAGGGCACTGATGGCTGAGTGGGGGTTCTGCAGCTCCCACGGTTCCTGTATCTGCCAGCAGAGCCCGAGCATGGGCCAGGGAGCAGTCCTGGGCGATGCCTCCCCCAGAACAGGGATGCAGGAGCCATCACAATGCTCCTGTTTTCAGGCAGAAGTTCTTGCTCTTCCCAGCTGTGCACCCACAGTTGTGGTCTCCTGTCAGCAGCGGCAGATGCAGCTGGCGAGGATGTGTCTGGTCTAGCTAAGCCTGAGCTCAGGCTCTCTTAAGTCATGTCCCAGTCTGGTGGGCAGTGGGGCCATCCTCACGGCTGCCATCTCCCACCTCCCACCTGTGTCTCTTGCAGTGCGTGGACAACATCCGCTGCAATGGGCTCATGATGAACGCCTTTGAGGAGAACTCCAAGGTCACGGTCCCGCAGATGATCAAGTGAGTGCTACCGTGCCGGGACCCCCATGGCGCACCCCCCGCTGAACCCTGCATGGTGCTGAGACCCAGCAGCTTCCCCATGTGCACAGCACAGGGTGTGCTGCTTCCAGCATGGTGATTAGCAGCGCTCGTTAGCTGGGAGAAGAGGTTTGCGTGGGACTGGGCTTGGGGAGATGGGAATCTCAGAAAGGACAGGTTAGAGAAAAAATAATAATAGTGAAGAGGTGGGGGTGATACCCCTGGAGAAGAGGGGCATGGGGGCTGTTGCCCCCAGGGGTGCTGGGTGCAGGGCCCGTCCCCGACACTTGTGGCATTAGGTGGCTGGGCAGGATGGGGTGTCCCTGCTGCAGCCCTGCTGTGGCACACAGGAACAGTCTCGGTTCATGGGTGTCCTCAGGGACAGTCCTTCCACATTTTTTGCACAAACCTCTGCCTGTTGAACACCGTGCAGTGTTCCCACCCGTTCTGGAGTACGGATTTCCAAGCCTTCCCCCAGCAGCATTCTCACCTGTTTTTTATGTAGGGACACCTGCAGGAACAAGGCTCCTGCGCTGCCAAGGACCCTGCGCCGTGTCCCCTGCACCCCGTGTGTCTTGGGGGGAAGCTGCTCGTGCAAAGCAGCTCTTGGTTTCGTTCCAGGCTGGAACCACAGATATCTTGTTTCTCTGCAGGTCTGATGCCAGCTTGTATTGTGATGATGTTGACATTAGGTTCAGTAAAACGATGAATTCCTGCAAGGTCCTGCAGATCCGCTATGCCAGCGTGGAGCGGCTCCTGGAGAGGCTGACAGACCTGCGGTTCCTGAGCATTGACTTTCTGAACACCTTCCTGCACTCCTACCGTGTCTTCACCACTGCCCTGGTCGTCCTTGACAAGCTCATCACCATCTACAAGAAGCCGATCAGTGCCATCCCTGCGCGGTGAGGCTGTGCGCGGTGTTGTGGCGATGCCCGTGTTGGTGACCTGTCCTGTCCACAAGGGACTGGTTGGGTTGATGGGGGAACTGTGGCATTGCTCCCTTGTCCCCTCTTCAGTCCTGAGTCAGACCTCTGCTCCCCAGGCCTGCCTGGCCCCAGTGCCACCCCAGGGCTGTTTCACCTGGTCCCCATGGGCTGTGACATCTCCAAATGGTTTGTCAGCATGGGAACAGGCTGCCCAGGGCAGTGGTGGAGTCACGGTCCCTGGAGGGGTTGAACAGACGTGGAGATGAGGTTCTCAGGGACATGGGGCAGTGCCGGGGCTGGGGTAATGGCTGGACTCGATGAGCTTGAGGGGCTTTTCCAACCAAAATTATTCTGTGATTCTGTGAAATCAGGGAAGCAGATAAACTCAAGCTCTACTCGTGCCGGTGTCCCCACTCCTGGGAGGGCCGAGTGGTGGCAGCGACGTAATGGGGCTCTCACCGGCTGTGCCGTGCTGGGGGATGCCCTGGAGACACAGCGCTGCTGGAGCTGCTGGTGGGGATCACACCAACCGCTCTGGTGGAGTCGGTGCGAGCTTGGCCTTTCCCCATCTCTCCGCCAAGGTCCCTGGAGCTCTTGTTTGCAAACAGCCAGAACAACAAGCTGCTGTACGGCGAGCCCCCCAAGTCCCCCCGTGCCAACCGCAAGTTCTCCTCGCCTCCCCCGCTCTCCATCAGCAAGTCCTCGTCCCCCAGCCGGCGGAGGAAGCTGTCCCTCAACATCCCCATCATCACCGGCGGGAAGGCGCTGGATCTGGCGGCGCTGAGCTGCTCCTCCAACGGCTACGCCAGCATGTACTCCTCCATGGCTCCCTTCAGCAAGACCACCCTGGACATCAACAAACTGTACGTGTCCAGCAACTTCCCCAATAAAATCCCCGATGAAGGAGAAGCGGCCACAGAAAAGCAGGAGGAGTCGGCGCCGAGCAAACAGAGTGAGTGTGGGGGGTGGGTATCTGGCTCGAGCAGCAGGGGTGGTGGCTTCGGTGGGTGCTTTGCAGGGGGCACAGGGACATGTGCAGGGGGTCAGGGACACTGCACCCAGGGATTTGCAGAAGCTGTGTGCTGGGAGGGGTGGCACGGAGAGGCCCTGCCCCATGAGCAGGCACACAGCTGTCCCTTGTGTGCTGGGGAGAGTGGTGGCAGTGGCAGTGGTGGCAGCGGTGGTGGCAGCGGCAGCGGTGGTGGCAGCAATGGAGTATTGGGGGAAAAGAGCCGGAGCCAGGTGAGTAAAGCACCATAAAGGCCACAGGTCATTGTCCCTCTGTGCCCTGCACCAAGGTCCCCGGCTGTTAGCGCAAAAGCAGCAGCAGATGAGGCACCTGCTGCCGCAGCTGAATTCAGCAGTGGGAGACCCCAGGACCCCCGTTTGCTCCTCAGCGTCATTCTGCCCCCCGCTGCGGGCTGTGCCACCCCCTCCTGTGCCCCTGCCCTGGGCACAGCCCCATGCTGGCAGTGCATGGCGTGGGAGCCTCCTGTGGGCTGTGTGATGCCCAAAAGCTGCAGAACCTTTAAGAACAAAACAACAACAAAGAAGACACCCCCAAGACCCCCGACCACAAAAAAAAATCCAAAAATTCCTGTGGTAATTGCGGGACTCTGTACCATTCCTGTACTTGGTTGCTGTGTGTCCAGTGGGAATGATTCAGACCTTAGGAAAATCCAGAAGAGTTAAAATGTGGCTGCAGTGTACAGGTGTCCAGTGGTGATGGTAACTGAGTTCCTTGTTCCTCCCAGGCACTGAGGTGTCTGTCAGGGAAGAGTCAGACACGGATCCCAACCAGAGTGATGAAGCAGAAGCTGAAACTTCCCCAACAAAATCCCCGACAACTCCAAAGTCCGTCAAGTGCAAAAATTCATCAGGTAACAAGTGAACCATGACCTGTCCCGCTCAGGGCTGCTGCAACCCTGGCCACGCAGAGCTGCTGGTGGTGCAGGCGTAAAACTGAAGCTGAAGTGAGAAGGAGCTGGACTTTACCCTTTATTTTCCTGTGAGCGGACAGGAAAATGCCAAACTGTCTAGCTCGTATCACGAACCTGGTCTGCGTGTCCGACCAGGTCTCCTCACCCCTCCCTGTTCTGGGGCTGACCTGGTGTGTTCAGAGCCAGTTACGTGAGCCTGGGCTGGCACCAAGCAGCGGTTTATCTGCTGCAGTCTCTTCTGCAGCTCCTGGTGGTTTAATCCTGCTGGAGCTGTGCTGATCAGCTCTCATGGTGCGGTGCCATCACACCTGCCTGTCTCCTTGGCCCAGCCCCGGGGCTGGATCAGCCCCATGTTGTCCCTCTGCACCCTTCCTCCCTGAGCCCCGTTCCCGGTGTCCCTGACCTGGGGGCTGCAGGGGGCTGGGGGGACCTGGCCGGGCTGCAGCAGCCGCCCCAGTGCCATTGCCTTTCTTCTCCCCCCAGACTTCTCGCTGTTTTCTTACAACAACGGCGTGGTCATGACATCGTGCCGGGAGCTCGACAGCACCCGCAGCGCCTTGTCTGCTGCATCCGCCTTTGCCATCGCCACAGCGGGGGCCAACGAGGGGACCCCCACCAAGGAGAAGTACCGCAGGATGTCCCTGGCCAGCGCAGGTACCTGCCCCGGCTGCTGGGGGAGCGGGGTCACGTTTTGAGGTGCCCATTCCCACCATCCGTGGGTGGGTTCTCCCCCAGGAGCCCCCTGGCTGGGAGGGGGCAGGGCACCCCCAGCCCTGCGCCTGCTCTGGGCCGTGTCCCGGGGATGCCAGAGCACCGCGCAGGCTGCAGCCAAACCTTGGCCCCTGTGGGCGAGCACCCCGGTGACACAGAACGCCCGGCGCTGGGGACGTGGGGCTGCTCCTGCCAGGCACCCTGAAACCCCTGGGAGCGGCTCCTGACAGGGCTGTGCTGCGCTAAGGGCTCCCCACAGTTTCAGGCTTCCCGACGGACCAGCGGAACGGAGACAAGGAGTTTGTGATCCGCAGAGCGGCCACCAACCGCGTCCTCAATGTGCTGCGACACTGGGTCTCCAAACACTCGCAGGTGGGTGGCGGAGGGTCCCTCCCTCCCCACCAGTGTGAATTCCACTGCGTGCCTGGTGGCTCAACGAGGCTCCATCTAGAAAGACAATCCGGCACTTCTTTTTTAATTAAGTGATTGAGTAGACATAGGGAGGAGATGAAAACACGAAGCAGGGGAGCGGGGAACCCATGGGTGGGGAGGCAGGTGTTGGGTTGCTGCGTTTGCATGTTCGCTGTGTGAAGGGGAGAGCAGGACCCATGGTCACCCCTGCAGGGTTGGGGGAAGGGGAGCAGCTGGGTTTAGTGCCTGTGAAGGGGTTTGGGGCTGGGGTCGGGGTTAGGAAACCATGTGGCTGTCCTTGCTGTCCCTGTCCCTCTCAGTTGCTGGGGGCACTGGGAGTGGTGCTGTACTGGTTGTCACCAGGAAGCCCCCATGCCAAGTGCTGCCAATGCAGCTGTAGAGAAGGAGCCTGGAGCCTTCCTGGCTGGTCCCCGTGTGCTGGGATTTGGGAGGCAGAGGCAGCTCCTGCCCCGGCCAAGCAGCCACCTGCTCCGGCACCATGGGGCTGTTGGTCTCGGCCAGGTTGGACGGCAGGGAGCAGAACTGCTGGGAGTCAGTGTTAATTTAAATTATAGACCATTAACACTGTGACTGTGCTGCTTGGGCAGGACTTTGAAAGCAATGAGGAGCTGAAGTTCCGGGTGATCGGCTTTCTGGAGGAGGTCATCCATGACCCTGAGCTGCTGACGCAGGAGAGGAAGGCGGCCGCCAACATCATCAGGTGCGGGGCCGGGGGAGCTGCTGTTCCTGGCGCTGGGCCGGGCTCTCGGCAGCCACGTCTTGCTCTCACCAGGGACAAGAGCTGGCACAAGGTGTCGAGGACGGGCCAGGCAGGAGCCAGTTGTGTGGTGCGTCCGTCTCCCCTGGCACATCGGGACCTGAGTGGGGCCACGGGCAAAGTGTGACCCCCACCCTTGTCCCCACATGCAGGGCCAGCTGTGACCTCCATTAAGGGGTTTTTCCTCTTTAAAACAGGAAGTGTGACTTAGAAACATTCTTACACCCACCAAGAGTTAATTCAGTGCAAACGCACTGAGCCCTACCGCAGCCTGCGGGCCTGGGCCTTTCCCAGCTTCAGTAACACTGTCTTTTCCTGCCGCAGGACCTTGACGCAGGAGGATCCAGGAGACAATCAGATAACGCTGGAAGAGGTTGTACAGATGGTAAATACCCTTCCCCATCAGCACAGCGCCTGGTAGCTCAGTGCGGCGGTACGGGATCGAAGATCCGCGCCCAGAGCGGTTCTCCAAGCCCAGTGTCCAGTGTGCGGCTGCACAACAGGGGAAGGTTCCTGGGGATTGTAGAATCACAGATGGTTTGGGTTGAAGGGACCTTCCCAGCTCCCCCAGTGCCACCCCTGCCATGAGCAGGGACATCTTCACCAGCTCAGGTTGCTCAGAGCCCCGTCCAGCCTGGCCTGGGATGTCTCCAGGGATGGTTCATCCACCACCTCTCTGGCCAACCTGGGCCAGGCTCTCACCACCTCCAGTGTAAAATGGGGACAGGGCCAGCAGTGAGCACAGCCACATCTGTTAAGGGCAGGGGCAATGCCAATCAGCCCACTGTCTGCTTAGTCCTCCTGCACCGTCAGCAGGACCGCTGGAGTGGAAACATGGATATGCCTGCTGCTGCCTGAGGGGCCAGGAAAACCCTGTGGTCCCCACCATGTCCTTTGTGTCCCCAGCCCTGCGCCAGAGCAGTCACATGCTGATTCCAGGTGACGGTGCTGGCCCAGCTGGTGCTGCTCCCCTGGAGCAGAGCCCTGGGAACATGCGATGGATTTAAAACCATCAGGGTGGCTGCGGTGTGTTTGCCACCTTCCTGCATTAAAAAAGCTCAAAGTCTGCTCCCAGGAAAACCCAAGAGCCACTTCAGATTGGGCTGGTGCACCTGAAACAACAGCAGCTCTGTCCCCTGGCACGACTGCTGAAGTGGCTGGGGCCCCATGGGGGTTTTAAGATGTTGTGTAACCGTGGGAGCTGGAAACTTCCCCTGGAGAAGAGATGACAAATAAACTTGAGGGTTTCTGTCTGTCCCGTGGTGGAGCAGCCGAGCAGCAGCGAGCTGTGGCTAGAGGCGTGGAGGGGACACAAGGGAGCCCTGGGGTTTGGGGTGCACATTGGGGTGGTGGGTGGTGAGGGTCTCCCAGCACCCTCCTTGTGCGCTGGGGGTGTGTTTTGTGCTGCACCCCCGGCCGGGTGTCCCCAGGGTGCTTGGAGCCCTCCTGCACGGCCCCACTGCTGCTGGGTGCCACCACTGCCACTTCCCACTTCCCCCCTGGTGTTCACCCACCCTCTTGCTGCCTGCACCCTCTGGTGTGCACCCACCCCACCTGCCTTCCCCCCCCTCACTGTGCACCCACCTTCCTGCTGCCTGCACCCCCTCACTGTGCACCCACCTTCCTGCTGCCTGCACCCCCTCACTGTGCACCCACCTTCCTGCTGCCTGCACCCCCTCACTGTGCATCCACCCTCCTGCTACCTGCACCCCCTCACTGTCCACCCACTTTCCTGCTGCCTGCACCCCTCCACTGTGCACCCGCCCTCGCAGCCTCTCCTGCAAGCCCAGCTGGTGTTTGCTCCCAGGAGCCCTTTTGCAACCCCTTCCTGCAGCCAGGAGGGGATTTTGCAGCTGCGGGTAACTGGTGCTGGCGGGAGGGTTCCCGGGGCCGGCTCACCCGTGGGTGCCTGGGCCCTTGTGCTTCCCCAGACCCGCTCTGCAGAGGGTGCCGGTGGCACTGGCCAAGCTGCGGGCGGGGTGGCCAGGCCAAGGCAGCAGCTTGGTGGAGCTGCTCCAGCTGGGATCCCTGTTGCTTTGTTATAATAATTAAACAGACATAGAACAAAAAGGCAGCGGCTGCAGAAGTCAGCATGCAGGGATCTGTTCTGTAGCTCACGCCTAATTACTTAATGGAGAAGATGAGTTAAGTTTGTATCTGTGCCTGTGCACAGATGATAACACAACTCAGACCCTCTTGTTCGCGGGGCTGTGGAAGCCGGGACATGTTGGCGCTGGCAGGACATGGTTCCTCTGGACTGTCAGACCAGCACAGAACTGCACGTGCCAGCTGCAATGGGGAGAAGCTTTGGCTTGGGAGCCCGACTTGGGCTTTGATTTTATGTGAGTGAAATGTGGATGTTCTCACTGTGCTCTTAACCCACGAGCCTCGTTGTTGCCTTTGTCACTCAGGCTGAGGGTGTCAAAGCAGAACCTTTTGAAAACCACTCGGCGCTGGAAATAGCAGAACAGCTGACGCTGCTGGATCACCTGGTCTTCAAGAAGATCCCATACGAGTGAGTGATCCCCATGAGCAAGGAAGGGCTGTTCTGATCACCCCAGACTCTGTGGTTGCCCATTCCCCCCCACCAGACTGGCTCAGGCTGAACCCAGGGCTGCAAACCCTTTCCACCTGCTGGGACATCCCAGCAAAATGCGAAGCAAATGTTGACCTGCACATTGTCGTTTGCAGAGAATTCTTTGGGCAAGGCTGGATGAAGCTTGAGAAGAACGAGAGGACTCCTTACATCATGAAGAACACGAAACACTTCAATGATGTAAGTACAGCCACGTGGGGACGGGCAGCCACCTGCAACTGGGAGGGACGAGCATTGTCTGCCCCCACCCACGCTCCACGGGTGTGCCCTGGTGAACTGGTGCAGGTGGAGCATCTGGTGCAGTTACAGGATCACAGAATCACAGCCTGGTTGTGTTGAAGGGCCCTCTGTAGATCACCCAGCCCCAGCCCTGCTAACGCAGGGTCACCGGAGCAGATTGCACAGGATCACTTCCAGGTGGTTTGAATGTCTCCAGAGAAGGAGACTCCACACCCGCTCTGAGCAGCCTGGTCCAGGCTCTGGTACCTCACAGCAAAGAAGTTCTCCTCATGTTCAGATGGAACCTCCTGTGTTTCAGTCTATGTCCGTTGCCCCTCACCCTGGCGTTGGGCACCACTGAACAGAGTCTGGTCTATCCTCTGACACCCAAACTTGAGCAACTGCAGTTGCTCTTCCTGGGGCTCCTGCAGCGAATGGAAATAATTTGAAAACACGTGGTGATGTGGAGGGTGAGGAGCCGTGTCCACATCCCCCTGATGTGCAGGGCGCCCGGTGTCTCCCCAAAGGTCAGTAACCTGATCGCATCGGAGATCCTGCGGAATGAGGAGATCAACGCGCGGGTGAGCGCCATCGAGAAGTGGGTGGCAGTGGCCGACATCTGCCGGTGCCTGCACAACTACAACGCGGTGCTGGAGGTCACCTCCTCCCTCAACCGCAGTGCCATCTTCCGCCTCAAGAAAACCTGGCTCAAGGTCTCCAAGCAGGTGAGGACATAGGGCTGAGCTACCCTGGGGGCTTTGCTGGGGTCAGTGTGATGGTGTTGGGATGGCAGGAGACATGTGCATTGACCAACACAGTTAGGAGATGGAGGAAAGTTCTTGTAGGGCTTTCCCAGGAGGGAAGTGACATGCCAGCAGCTCAGCCCCTGCAATGCTGTTGGGTTTGTTCATCCTGCAGCTCAGATGTGCAGTTAGAGAAACCTCCGAAGGGTCGTTGTAGCTGGGTACACACACACACACACATCTGTGAACTGGCTTGCTGGGCTTCTCAGACCAGTTATGGATGAGCAAAATGAATCCTAGTGTTGAGTTACTTGGTGCAGAAGGAAGTGGTACCTGCATGGTGCAGAGCCTGGCACAGCCCAGAGCCGCTGTGTGGGCTTCTCAGAACCGGCAACACCATCTCTTTTACTGCAAAGTGACAAATCTGCACATTGAAACAGGCACTGGTGAAGGTAGGAGGCAGGGGACAAAAACAAGTGCACAGCCTTTGTTATGCACTGGAGGAATTCTGCTCCCAAAGCCTGCTCAGCTCCCCTGGCTGGCACCAGGCGCTGCAGTAATGGCCGGGGCAGGATTTGCACCCTCAGAGGTGTCGAGCAGCCGCAGGAGTGACAGCTGTGGTGGTCAGTGCAGCAGAGCGGGATGGGGTGACCCCGTGGCACTGCAGGTGTCACCCCCTGGCTGCGGGGCTGGGGTTTCCCCCAGGGCTTTATCCAAGTGACACATTGTGTTTCTTGCAGACAAAGGCGCTGATCGATAAGCTGCAGAAGCTGGTGTCGTCGGAGGGCAGGTTCAAGAACTTGAGGGAGGCACTGAAAAAGTGAGTGAATGGGTTCTCCTCTGGTTGCTGTGGGGGGTGACAGCCAGCTGGGGCCCGTGGTGACAGGGAAACCAGTCCCACCCCACTGCCCTGCTTGGGCTGGGGTTTTGCTCACCACCTCATTGCAGAGCCCACACCGAGGAGTGTGCTGGGCAGCAGCAAAGGCAGCGGTTTGCAAAGCGACCCCGAGTAATGAGCTGCTCCTTTGAGCAGCAGAGTGAAGTGAATAAAAGGGGTTGCTCAGGGGGAAACCATTGTCAGGCACCAGGAAGCCTTTTTGTTTTCTCATTCTCCTTACAGACTCATAGTTTAAACCCCCAAGTGTACAATATTTAGCTGGGGTTTCCTGCCAGCCAATGCGTGTCACTCCAGCCAGCTGGACCTTTGTGGCAGCACTGGTGCTGTGGGTGCAGGGGAGCGGAGTCTCTTTGGTGCAGGGGAGCGGAGTCTCTTTGGTGCAGGGGAGCAGGGTCTGGTGGGTGCAGGGGAGCAGGTGCTGCGGGTGCAGCAGGAGGTGGGCGCAGGGAGTGGGGCGCTGAGCTGCCCTGGAGCTGGTGCATCCCCATGGGCTGGCGCATCGCTGTGCAGTCCCACCCTCCTCCCTGCTCCAAAGCCGCTGAGTAAGGCAGTTTTCTCTCTTATTTGTTTCTGGTTTGCTCCCAAAGTTGTGACCCTCCATGCGTCCCCTACCTGGGAATGTACCTGACGGACCTGGCGTTCATCGAGGAGGGTACCCCGAATTACACTGAGGATGGGCTGGTGAACTTCTCCAAGATGAGGATGGTGAGTGTCCCAGCCCTGCTGCGGGCGTGCGGGGGCTGGCTCGAGGTGATGTGGCTCAGTGCCGCTGTGCTGGCTGGGGTCTGTGCCCCCTGTGCAGCCCCTGCAGTCCATCACCCGCTCAACCCCAGCCGCACGCATCCCCCTGCACGCAGGTACCAGCCGGGGCTGCCTCTGGCAAGAAATGTGTGTGGAAGGAACAAAAAAAACCCTTCACATGGTGCTGTGGTGGGAGGTGGGAATGGAGTGAGCTCCACCGCTGCCCGTCACCCTCCTGGGTACTGGGACATGTTGCCGGTGATGATAGCTGTGCTGTGAACAGCTTCTGTGGTTTCTCTTGGACAGATTTCCCACATCATAAGAGAGATCCGCCAGTTCCAGCAAACCGCTTACAAGATTGAGCACCAGCCCAAGGTACGGCCTTGTCCCCAGCACCACGTGCTCCGTCTCCTCCTCTCCCACTCCAGTTGCAGGGTCTAAGCAGCCTTTGATTCCTGGCAGCTCCCTTGGGGAAGATCTGGTGCTTCTGTCAGGAATTTAGGACAGAAAATGCTAGCAGAGCCAGTGCAGGTGGGAGATCTCATGACAGAGGGGGACAAGCACAGGAGTCAGGTAGTGACCTCCCTGCTCTGGTGCTTCTCGTGCCACACAAACTGTAAAGAGCCCCCCACCTGCCCAGCATTGCTTGCAGAGCAAAAGGACACGACTTCTCGCTGTCCCAGCCTTGGCCAGAACATGTCAGTGCTGTCCCTGCCTGTCCCCAGCTCTGCTGCTGGTTCTCCCCAGCACACAGGACCATCTTTTCGCTCTGGGTCTTTCCGCATCCACCATGATCATGGGCACGGACCAGCATGGTCCTGCTGAGCTGGGGCTGGTGTGTGGCCAGGGTCAGGCAGCACGGGAAGGGAGCAGCACCAGGGAGCGGGTGGGTGCCGGGGATGGAGCTGGCCGTGCCTGAGCCGCTTTTGGACAGACGTGGGCTGAGGCAGAGACCTGTGTGCAGTGAGAGCGGGCGTCCTGCCGTGGAGCTCCCTGCAGCTCCAGGACTTGAACCCAGTTTTACCTGAGTGTGAAAGGAGAAGATGCACCTTTCCCCACCCCCAGGGCCCTTCCATGGGAAGGAGTGACAAGTGTCGGTGGCTCCTGGGATCGTTGCCCTCACACCCTGCGCTCCCTTGCCCTTTGCTGCCCATCCGCAGGAGCGTGGCCGGTGCCGGGGAGGAAAAGTGAGCAAGAAAGACAGAGGAGCAGCTGAGGACTAGGCAGGACTTTGCAGCCCAGGGTTAAGATGCAGGTGCAGGGCCTGGTGGGTTGGCAGGAGCTGCAGGTGTTGCTCTGCCACTTGTTCACTGCTCTGGCCTCTATCACCTCCCAGTTCCGGCATTTATGGGCGGCTGTGGCAGAGGGGAGTCCTCTCTGCTAACGGCTGGGTTCTCCTTCCCCAGGTGACACAGTACCTGCTGGACCAGTCCTTTGTGATGGACGAAGAAACCCTTTATGAAGCTTCTCTGCGAATAGAGCCCAAACTGCCTTCCTGAGGCCACGCGGTACCCAGCGCCTGCAGTCACACCCACTATACCATACTGTATATAGATATCTCCGTGTTTCCGTTGGGCACCCTGGAGTGACCTTCACGTCTGTGCTTCTCCAAGCCAACCGTCCCCCTCGTTCTTTGGCCGCAGTAGCCCTTGCGTAGGATTTCCCGCATCGTTTTAAGGTTTCACGCATTGACACTTCGCTGGAGTCCCGGTTTCTTTTCAATGACGTTCTTCTTGTCACTTGTTCTCCTGGAGGAGGTGGCGGCCAGGCAGGTGCCCCCCGTTCTGGGGGACTGGGCAGCGCGGGGCGGCTCTTGCTCAGTGACGTCCCTGAGCACGCTCTGGAAGGCGGGGGACAGAACACGCTGGAGTTTCCCCCACGCGAAGCTGCCCTCTCTCCGTGCCCCCGCGCCGGGGGTCCCTCGGCCGCTGTCTCCCTCCCTCCCGCGTCGGGAAGATGGAACCGTCCCCGTGACTCCTGCTGCGTGCGGCTCATGCCCAGCTTCTGTTGATATGCTATAGATCCGTATACCTTGTGACCACTCTGAGTAACATGATGTAGAATTAGACCAAGATGACCGAGTGTTTTTATTACATATACTGTAATCCTGTCTAACCACCTGCTAGCAGGAGTATAGTAATGTAGTGCTTATTCTGTGAATATTACCATGTATTTTTTACATTGTACAGTATATAAACACAGTTTAACTTGACAGTGGCAGGCATGCTCCACTCTGACAACCAGAACACTTTTGCTGTAAGCAATACCTCGTGGTATGAGAATTCTCTTTCAAGCCCTAAAACTATTTCAAATTACAGCTTGTTTGGAAAAAAAAAAAATTTCCATTTTTTTGTAAAAGTATATGTTTCCTGATTACCTCTTGCTAATAAATCTATTCTATCTCAGGGTGAACCGGGGCTTGTGAGGTTTTTATGGGCGGGTCAAGGCCGGACCCGCGGGTACCACCGCCCCGCCCCCGTGGGGAGGGGACGCCCCGCCCACTGCCCCGCCCCGCCGGCGGCGTTCGGCTCAGCTCGGCTGCGCTCGGCTCGCCGGGTTCGGTTTGGTTCGGCTGCGTTCGGTTCGACTCGGCGGGGCTCGGCCGCGTTCGGTTCGGTTCGGCTCGGCTCGGTTCGGCCATGGCCTGGTCGCTGCTGCTGGCGGTGTCCGCGCTCCTGGCGCCCGCCGCCCCCTGGGCGCCCTCGGCCGAAGGTAACGGGGCGGCGGGACGGGCGGGGGCGGCTCGGCTCGGCTCGGCTCTGCTCGGCGCCGCGGGCGCTGTCCGGGCTGGGCCCGCGGCTGGGCCGAGCAGGGCCGGGGGAGCCGCTGACGCCTCCCGCTCTCTCCTGCAGAGGAGCTGCAGTTCAAGGCCTGGATGCTGCAGGTAAAGCGCCGCGGGCACCCGCGCCGGGGCCGCGCTGGGCAGGGCCGGGCCGGGGCTCGGAGCCCCCGGGGCGCGGCTGACGCGCTGGGCCCCGCAGAACAACCGGCGGTACGGCCCGGACGAGTACCCCCGGCGGCTGCGCATCTTCCTCGGCAACAAGAGGCAGATCGAGGAGCACAACGCGGGGAACCACAGCTTCCAGAGTACGAGCCGCTTCCCCGGCCCCGGCAGCTCCGAGTTCCGGGCCGCGATGAGCGACACGTGCCTATTGCCCCCTTCTAGTGGCTCTGAACCAGTTCTCAGATCTGACCTTCGCAGAATTTAAAAAACTGTACCTGTGGAGAGAGCCCCAGGTAAGGCACGGGAGCGTGTGGTGGTGGGAGCGGGCCTGGCAGGACGGGGCACCTGAGTCGTGGGGGACTCTGTGCCCGCACGTGGGGACACCCCAGCTCTGTGCTGCACCCCATCTCTGCTGCACCCCATGGCTGTGCCGCCTGAAATCCTCTCTGACAGTGCAGTGCCCTGTCCTGCCAGAGCCCGGGTAAGTGCGAGTGAACCACCTACGGCACAGCTTCCAGCTGCCTCTCCATCTTTACTCTGGTTCTAGCCGGACTGTCACTTCTGCTTTCAGCTTTCCGGGTTGATCTGTGTTTTTACGGGTAGACCTCAGGCCCGGCCCTGGCTCTCTGGGGAGTCAGGAGCTCCCTGCGCAGCTCGGGCTCTGCTGCCGCGGTGCGGGCTGGCCGGGCGCTCTCTGGGCTGGCCCAGCTCTCCCTGGCTGCAGCGGCTGCCGGGCCAGGGCTGCCCAGGCAGCGTGACTGTCACCGCTCCCTCCAACCCAGGGAGGGCAGCCGGCCAGGGGCACTGTCCTCCAGCACGGTGACCTGCCACTGCTGTCCCGCCTTGCCTGCAGAACTGCTCGGCCACCAAAGGGAACTTCTTGCGCAGCTCTGGGCCGTATCCCGACTCCATTGACTGGAGGAAGAAGGGAAATTACGTGACGCCTGTGAAAAACCAAGTGAGGAGTGTGTGTGATTGATGACACAGCACGAGCGGGCCAGGGGGGGGGCTGACCACTGTGGGCAGGGCAGTGGGCCCGGAGGGGCAGTGCTGGGGGTCTGCAGGGAGTGGGTTCCCCCAGGGCCCCCAATGGCTGGGGAAAGGGTAGCAGGGGGGCAGGAACAAGCAGAAGGCAGAGCCCGGCTGCTAGGGGGAGTCACAGTGCTGTGCTCCTGGCGTGTCCTTCTGCCCTGGCCCTGGTGTTCTGGGGAGGCACATTATGGAGCAGATCCTCTCTGGTTCCTGATGCAGGGCCCTTGTGGGAGCTGCTGGACCTTTTCTACCACGGGGTGTTTGGAGTCTGCTATTGCTATTGCAACAGGAAAGCTCCTCTCTCTGGTAAGATTTTCCTATCCTGTGCACTGATGGCAGGTCCTGTCTGCTGGCATGTCTGGGAGCTCACTGTGCCCAAGGATGTGCCTGTCATCATCCCCCCTTGAGGTCTGAGTGCCCTCCTCAAGCAGGATGGGGTGCAGGGGCCACAGGCTGGTGGGTCCCTGCTGCTGGGCACTGCTGTGGTTTGTAGAGCCGCCCCGGTGCTGCCAGTTGGCAGCAGATCCTCGCTGCAGAACAGCTTGCTGCAAGCAGCACGTTGTGAGGCTGTTTATTTTTAAACTCCCCGAGGATTTACAGTCTCAGAGAACCAGAAAAACAGTAGCCACTTCCCTGACTGAGAATAGCTGAGTGTTAAAAACAAACATGACCTTTGGCAGAGATGTCAGCCAGCACTCCTGTGGGTGAGACAGCGTCTCGGCTGTTGTGAGGAGGGATGGGTCTGGCAGCCGGAGCGCCCTGGCTGCTGGGTCCACATTTCCTGTCCCCTCTGGGGACATGGGGCCGCTCAGGCGGGTGGTTCCTGTTTGCAGCGGGTGAACAGCAGCTGCCGGGGGAGGCCAGCACTCCTGCGCTGCCTGCCGGGCATGCCGCGTTTGTCTCACTTGTTCTGCTGCTCAATATATACTGACTCAAAAATCTTTTCTGTAGGCGGAACAACAGTTAGTTGATTGCGCCCAGGCTTTTAACAACCACGGCTGCAGCGGGTAAGTAATACAAAGTAATAAAGAATAGAAATAAATGTATGTTACGTTCCATGACTGACAGCCTTCCTCAAGATCTACTGCCAGGGTCCTTCCAGATCTTGGGGTGGTTTTTGTTTTTTCCTTGGCTGAGATGTGTCAGGGAAACCAGTTTTGGCTTGGGTTTGGTTTGCTTATTTTAATTTCACCCTCCCTAGCGGTTAGAATGTTTTACTAAATCTCCAGCATTTCTGAACCTCTGTTGTTCCTCTTGTTTATTAGTTTTTTGTCTGATATCTGTTTTGTTAAAATGTCTTCTGACATCTTAGTCATGGGTGCAGGGTAGTCCAGTTTTAATATGCTCAGAGAAGGCACGGGGGGGTTGTGTCTGTTGCTCTGCTCGTGGGTCATGCTCATCTCATGGTACTTGAAGGAACCCACAGAAACTTCTGCTTCTCCTTTGGTAAATTCCTAGCAGCATTGCTAGAGAGGCTGAAAGGAAAGCTTTCTGCAATCTTCTGCTTTCTGTAAGAGCAGCAGTCCCTGAGGAATGCTCAGAGAGCTCAGCAAAACCACTCTCGGTGCTTTTTATTTTTCTCATGACTCCTCCTTAGTCCTTTCTTTGCAAGCACGCCCTGATCACGCTCCCCGAGGGTGGCCAGGGAAGGAAGCAGCTCCTTGCTGGAGATGTGGGTCGCTTGTCCCCCCCGTGCTGTGTAGCAGGGAGTGCTGGCTGGGCAGAGGTCACAGAAAACCACCTTTCCGTGTGGGAGGCTGTGGGGCTGCGCTGGCACAGCCAGTGCTGGGCTGGCTCAGCAGCCTCGAGCCTTTGGGGTCCTGTGCTGGTGTCTCCCAGGGACCAGGCACCCCTGAGAACATTTGACTGTGGCAAACAGCAACGGCACAACCAGGAGTGCCAGGCAGGGAGGTGCTGCGGCAACAGGCTGGAGTTTCTGCCGTTAGAGGGTCTGGGGCACACACTGTCCTCCTCTTTCCCCCTCAGTTTGCAGGAACGGTCTGAAGGACTGTGGGGGGAGGTTGATGGCTCTGCCGGAGCATTATCATCCTATTTAGTCTGCATTCTGGCTATGTTGTCTTGCAGGGGCCTGCCCAGCCAAGCCTTCGAGTACATACTGTATAACAGAGGCCTCATGGGGGAGGACACATACCCGTACCGGGCTGAGGTATTTCCACATTTCCAGCGTGGCTTCAGTGCGTTGCTGCAGCAGCAGAGTGGGGTCCAGCACAGGCTCCAGCACCGGCTCCTTTCTGTCCCCACAGAACGGCACCTGCAAGTTCCAGCCGGAGAAGGCGATTGCGTTTGTCAGGGACGTTATCAACATCACACAGGTATGACCCTGAGGTTCATGTTTCCCAACGTCCAGGGCTTCAGCTTGCTCGCTCTTTGCTGGCATGCACACTCTCCTGTGCCCTACTCCCTTTTCTGGAGGGGGCACTGATGAAGTGCTGCAACCAGAATGCAGGCACTGGGGCTCTGCTTTCCAGAGCAGGTGCAGCTCCAGGCTGTGAGGAGCTCTTGGCTCCTGTCCTTCAGTGCAAGCAGCACTTGGCTCCTTGTCTGTGAGCAGAAAGCTGGGTCAGCTGTCCCCAGCGTGCTCTGAGTGCTGGGGGGGATCCTGACTGGTCCCAGCATAACTGGGACATAACTGACCCCGGGATCCTTTTCCTGCAGTATGACGAGGACGGGATGGTGGAAGCTGTGGGGAAGCACAATCCAGTAAGCTTTGCCTTTGAGGTGACAAGTAACTTCATGCACTACAGAAAAGGTGTCTACTCCAAGTGAGTATTTGTGCAGCTGCGAGGCGAGGGGAAGGTGAGGGCTGGAACTGTGTCTCCTCCCTGGCAGCACTGGACACAGGGACACTAGGCTGCATTCTTGCATTTTCTTTTAAACAGAAAACAGCAAGGGTTGGGAGCGTGGCGCTGGGAGCAGGGTGCCTGCAAACAGGGACCAGCCCGACCTGCAGCCCAGGCTGCGTGGGGAAGCAGCTCAGCCGGTCTGTGCACTGGGGAGAGCTGGCCTGGGGCTGGCGTCTGTCTGTCTGTCTGCACTGGGGGTGATGGCAGGGCCAGCCCAGGTCTTGCAGCTGAACATGTCTGGTTTGCTTAGGCTAAGCCCAAACCACAGTAAGTTTTCCGTGGGACTTGGGCAGCTGGAGCTCAGGAAGGGGGTGAGCGGTGCGGCTGCACCTGCGCTGGTACGGTTGCAGGTGGGTTATTCAGCCATCGCTGCTTTGCAGCGCGGGCAGGTCCCCAGCGCCTCCTGCCAATCCCTCCCTGCAGCTGCATGTGCAAGAAAAGTAGCAGAGACAAAAAATGAGTTTGAGACATAAGTGACCTAGCAGGAGAAAGTCTCAAGTGTTGTGTCAGCTCTACAGCCAAGGCAAAAAGCTACTTAAAAGGATGATGATTATATTTTGGAAAGAGTGTGGAAGCTAAGTGCAGCAGGACAGATTTCTGTTGGGTAAGAAAGGGGACAGTGCCTGCCTGGAGAGAACTAGAAACATACTTGAGTAATGAATCCTCAGTCACGTAGAACTGCAGGGAAAATTAAGCTCAGAGTCTCAGCAGGAGTGATCTGCCCCAGGGAACGGCCAGGGAAAGTGCAGGCGAGTGCCAGTGGCTTTGCCATTCAAACAGAGATCCCACAGTGTCTGCTTGCCCCAGGCGGTGCCGGGTGTGACAGGCGCTGTGACAGGATCCCAGCTGGAGGAACACGCCAAGGGAGGTTCTGTTCGTTTGCAGTCTAAGGCAGATGTAAAACTGGAGTGAATGGAATAATTGCTGCTCCGGTGGTGTCAGCCTGTGCTCACTAGAGCAACTGGTAACAGAAAAGTAAACGTGTTGTGGAGATTACTGATCCTTTACTTGTCTGCAGTTTGAAAATGTTTAAAACCAGGTGCTTGTACCATGTGTTGTTTTGTATCACAGGCAGCAACTTTCATCAAGTGCAATTTAAAAGCTGCAAATTCAGAGGCAATCCAGGGAAATGTGTATTTAACTGAGGAACTCACTGTTCTCTGTGCTCAATGCAGAACAGTGCCCTGAGCTTTGGGGCAGAACCAGCCATTTTTGGGATGCACCAAGAGCTTCTTGTTTTCATTGGAAAAAATCCTTTGCTCAGTTTTTTCCCTGTAGCCTGTTCTTGTGTGAGTCTTGACATTAGTTCTGAACAAAAAGCTGGAGCATGTGCTCAGATCGATGGCCCGTGTCCCCTGTGATTCCTGAGTGAGAGAACCGAGCAGCATCTCCTTGTCTTGGCTCTCTCCCTGCTCTCCACAGCTGAAGTTCAGAGCATCCCATGGTTCTTTTTGCAGCTGCAGTGCAATCAGGAATGCCGGCTAATCCACGATTAGTTACAGGCTGCTTTTTCACATAACTAATCTGTGTTATTTTTCCCTTTCCCGTGCAGCCCACGGTGTGAGCACACCCCGGACAAGGTGAACCACGCTGTCCTGGCTGTGGGGTACGGTGAGGAGGACGGGACGCCGTTCTGGATCGTGAAGAACTCCTGGGGCCCGCTGTGGGGCATGGACGGGTAAGGAGGTCCCGGTGCCACCGCACCCACGCCGGGCTCCCTGTACCTGTGGTTCCACCCTCCTCCTCGGCCTCCAGCTCTCCCTCATGCTCTCATGCTGTAGTTTAGCAGCCATTTCATACTCTGGGGAGGGGAAATGGTCCCATCTCAGCAAGGAAGGAGACTCGGCTTTACACACCAGTGCTGGAGTGCCTGGTTAGAGCCGACCCTTGGCACCAGAGACCCGTCATTTTCACCCCCAGTGCACGGAGCCCCCGTTCCGCTGGTTCTGGTGCCGGGCAAGCCCCATGTACCTTCCCGTGGTCCCACAGCCAGACAATGGGCTGTGCCAGGAGCCACTTTTCTGGCTCTGCAACTACTTCCAGCTGCAAGTAAAATTGTTGAGAGTCAGGTGCTCCCTCTGCCAGTTTGTGCATAAAGGGGATGGGGAAGAATGTTGCTGGGCTGGCTTCTGGTGACAACTCTGTCACGGGGAACGTGATCCTCATGCTGGCATGAGAAAGGAGCTTGTACAGAGGGACAGCAGTCACTGTCCCTGCAGGGGTTCAGCAGACACACAGGTGAGGTTCTCACAGATGTGGTTTAGAGGTAGACTTGGCAGCGCTGGGTTAACAGTTGGATCAATGATCTCTGAGGCCTTTTGCAACCAAAACGGTTCAGTGATTTCTGTGAGAGCAGGTATAGCAGGTACTCGTCCTGCAGGCTCTGCCGGGGAAGGGATCACTCGCTCATATGCATTTCTTTCTCTTTTTAGGTACTTCCTCATTGAACGTGGCAAAAATATGTGTGGTCTTGCTGCTTGTGCATCTTACCCGGTTCCTCAGGTGTGAGAGGAGGGCACAGGCTGGGGAAGCGGGTGTAGGAAAAGGAGTGACTGATGGCATATGGATTTCGGAATGCTAAAATCCAGACAGCGCGAACAACGCGTGATTCTCTGAAGCACCACTCTGACCAGTGCTGGACGGCGGCACCCACAGGCAGATCCCTCAGCTTGCACAGCTCAGCACCTGTGTCTGCTCTCCCCACGCAGCACTGGCCTCTGTTTCCCCCGGTCCCCCACTCTGCGGAGCGGCCGCAGCAGGGGCTGCTCCAGTGGAAACGCCGCAGTTACCCTGGTTTAAGACGCTGCCCCAACAAAGCTCAGCCCTCAGGTGCCCATTTCCCAACCAACACGTCACTTCAAGGGATTTTTTTTAAATTTTCTTTAAAGGTGATTTTTTTCTTTCTCTAGAGAAAGAAGAGTGCTGTGATTTGCACATTTTATCTGTTTTCACTAAATGTTTTTAGTATTTTTTTGTATTAAAAATCAGGGTATTTTAATGCAAAGAGAGAAGGGATGATTTTATGAATTACTGAAGAAAGCAAGGAGCGTATTGCAAATAGTCGATAAACACGTACTGGTGGGAGAAGGCCGGGTGTCGGGCGGGGCACCTGTGTTATTTCACGCTAAAATCTGCCGCTGAGTGAATAAAGAAGCCTGGTCCCGGTGCGGTGTGTGGCGTGTGCTCTGCAGGACCCGGCCCGGGGGTGTCACACGGGGACGCCGGCCCCTCATGCAGCTCCTGCGAGCGGCCGGGCCGCGCAAAGCGATCAACCTGCCGGGGGTCTCGCTATTTGCGTTTAGAACCAGCTTTAAATCCCCGCCATCCTGTGGCGAGGGGCGGAAGCCCGCCTTGGCCGTGGAAACGGAAGCGGTACATACGTCACTTCCGGTGCGGACGAGTCCACCCAATGGGGGAGCACAGGCGACGTTTTGGCGCCGAATGCGAAGGGGGCGCGGGCCGGGGCGCGCGGCAGCGGCGGCGGTGTGTGAGCGGGGGGTGAGAGCGGCTCCGCGGCACGGAGGGCGCCCCCTGGCGGCGGGGCGGCCCCGCCCGGTCCCGCCATGGCGGCCGTGCCGCAGAACAACCTGCGGGAGCAGCTGCGGCTCCACTCGGCCCGCGGCGGCCTCGGGAAAGCGGCCCCGCCGCGGCCCCGGCCCACGTGAGTACTGGGGAGAGGCGGGGGGCGGCAGGGCTGGAGCCTGCGGCGGCCGCGGCGCTGACGGGGCTCGTCTCTCCACAGGGGCTTCACGTTCAAGAAGCTCTGCCCGGCCGGGCGCGCGCCCGCCGCCGGGGCGCTGCGGGACAAGGATGTGAATGCCGCCCTGGGCCCGGGCGCCCCCGCCGCCGCGGCCCGGAGGACGCAGATCCAGCACTTCTTCCCGGCGGCGGGCGGCCAGCGGGGCCTCGGGCCGGGCTGCGGGCTGCGAGACCCCCCGGGAGGCCCCGGCGGGAGCGAGGGGCTGCGCGGGGCCCCCGCCCGGGGAGCCGGGCCCGCGCCTGCGGCTGCTCCCGCCGCCCCCGCGGGAGACGAATGGGACGACATCGATGACTTCGACCTGTCGGAAACACAGAGGTTCGGGCGGGTGCCGGCTCTGTCCCCCCCCGGACAGGCCCCCCGCCCGGAGCAGCCGCCCGGCGCTTCCCCCGGCACCGGCCCGGGGCCGCGCAGCCCCCCGGAGCACGGGGAGGCCTCTCCGGAGCCCGAGCCCCGGCCCCTGTCCCAGCAGTCCCTGATCTGCCTGGATGACCTGGCTCCCTGCAGCGCTGACCCGGCCGCGGGGGGGGGCGACTGGGAGAACTCACCCGCTGGCCTGGTTCTGGACAGTGATGGGGGAGAGCTGCACCCAGGTAACTGTTCTTTTAAAGCACCAGTGAGCTGCAAGAAAACGTGTTTGTATTTGTGTTTGCACAGCAAGGGCTTTGGTTTGTTTAGAAATCAGAGGGAACTGCATGCTCGTTTCTGACAGGCAGCAGGTACCACGGGTGCCAACAGCGTCCTGGTGTGTGTCAGGAACAGTGTGGGCAGCAGGACAGGGCAGTGACCGTCCCTGTGCTGGGCACTGGGGAGGCCAAACCTCCAATCCTGGGGTCAGTTTTTGGCCCCTCACGCCAGGACACGCCTTGAGGTGCTGGAGCAAGTTGAGAGAAGGGAACGGAGCTGGGGAAGGGGCTGGAGCACAAGTGTGATGGGAGCGGCTGAGGGACCTGGGGGTTCAGCTGGAGAACAGGAGCTGAGGGGAGACCTTCTGATCTCTGAACTGCCTGAAAGGAGCTTGGAGCCAGGGGGGTTGGGCTCTGCTCCCCAGGAACAAGTGCCAGGACAAGAGGAAACGGCCTCAAGTTGTGCCAGGGGAGGCTGAGTTTGAATCTAGGGAACAATTTCTTCCCCAAAGGGCTGTCAGGCATTGGAGCAGGCTGCCCAGGGCAGTGGTGGAGTCTATACACTATACATGTAAATTGACCCTCTAATTCCAGCACAGAGGGTGTGCTAGTTGATGAGTCTTCACTCTTTCAAAGGTAGTATTTAATACAGCAGGAGTTTTCTATAAAATACCTTGTAGGAAAATGTACCTCTAAGTTTTTCCCTTCTGACAGGGTAAGGTAACTATAGGCAAGCTATTTAACTTTTCCACTTTAAAGAGCGTTTGTGGGGGTTTTGTCCATTTGTTTTTAATAGAGGCAGAAAAGGGAGCAGTATTATTTTTTTTTTTTTTGTCCTTTAGGAGTTAAAAACTGTATTGAACAAGTGTTTTGCAATCTAGCCAGTCATTCTTCCCTCTGTTCAGTTGTGTTTTTGTTTATAGTGGTTTACAGCGTTACCCTACAATATGAATACGCTTCTCTTTCAGGTGCTGAGGATCAGAGCGGCCAGAGGCAGCAGCCGAGCGGTGGTGGGAGCAGCCGCCCCCCGGGGAGGGACGATGACGGTGTTGACCTGGAGCTGGATGAGGACGATGAGCTGGACGTGGTGCCGCCCTCCCCTGAGGAGCCGTCTTCTTGCTCACCCTCTGTGAAAAGCATCAGGTAGAGCAGAGGTCGTTCATAAAAATGTCTGTCTTTAGGATGATTTTTTAAAAGTACCAAAAAAAGACATGAAACGTGTTAAAAAGTTACAGATTGAGTGTTAGCGTGTGTTGCTTGGCAGGTCAGTAGTTGGCAGCCGTTGTTAATGTTTTATGAAATACATTTTGGTTTATGGCCAGTGTTTAAGGTGCCTTTTGCTTCAGAAAAAGCAGAGTTATTTTTCCTTTTGTAGCGGGAGAAAAAAAGAATTACTGAAGCGAGTGTCTACATGTTGGCACATGGGATGAGTGACAAGCTGCTCAGCTACTTGTGTTTTAATTACGTTCTCAGAAATTTGTCTTTTACATTCATTTTAAATGCTGTTATTTTAGAAAATAAACTTATTGAATTGCATTGATTTACAGAGATCTGAATTTTAATGACTTTTTCTTTTAATATTAGTAATATTTTCAAAGAGTCTCCCCCTGGGGGAAGATCCACACCCAGCAGCACCGAGTCCCAGTCTGGGAAGGTTGTCACAATGCCGCCTGTTGCTGACAGTGATCCTGGTGCAGAGGATGCAGGTACAGGAAACAGCTCAAAGTTGACATTTTTGGGGGTAGTTTGCAGCTTCTTGTTCTCCTGTATATCCCGTGTAAGCTGAGAGCGTTAACTGGTGGCAGCTGATGGGGACGAGGAGGCGGGGGTTGAGTCTCGCTCAGAGTTTCCAGACATGTACACGCTGTGCAGACACGGGGTGTTGTCTGATCCTGACTCTGGTTTTGTCCGGCATACGGCACAGATCTCTTCAGAACTTGAAACCACAAGTTGACCAAATCATTGCCCACATCAGCTATGGCACAAGGACACATCTCTCTAGGCTGGAGCTGCACAGTGGTTTTGGGCTGGTTCCCGTGGATTATGGCTGTGGGCACTGCTGAGCTGAACTGCTTCTGCGTTTCACTTGCAGGATGAAAAGTCTGAATAATTTACTTTCAAATATATTTTTTTGAAGTCCACTGGCATAAAGGAGCCGTTTCTGTGTGCACGAACTCAGCTCATCTATGTATTTCTGCTCTTGCCTTTTAATTATCCATCTATGTATATTTTCCAAACTGTGGCGGTTTGTGGTGGGATGGAATTTGGAAGGGGGTGTGACAAATGTTGACTTTCACCTCTGGGGGGTTTTCTACAGAATTTCCTAGACTAGGATCGCAATGTAATTTTTTGATAAAATATGTTTTAGGGTGTTTGGGGAGGGGTAATTTGAGATAAACAGAACATGCAAACTTGAATTTTTTTGGAAATAAGTTTGAAAGAACCATGATAAAGTTTGGAAAATATATATAGGTGGATAATTAAAAGGCAAGGGCAAAAATACATCGATGAGCTGAGTTCTTGCACACAGAAACAGTTTCTTTATGCCAGTGGACTTTAAAAAATATATTGAAAATAAATTATTCAGACTTATTATGGCAATTTACTGTCTTTTGGGAGAATGGTATCATCTTGTTGCATGTTCTAATAAAAATCCGCATTGCCGTGTGCTAAAACACCCTGTGTCTGCCAGGCGAGGGGCTGCGCGGCGTGATGGAGGAGATGTGCCGGCTGCTGGACACCGTCCCGCTGCGGGAGCTGCAGGCGCTGTCCTGCGCCAGGGACCTGCTGCGGCTCAGGGACCTCAGGTGGGTCCCTCTGCCCATCCACTCTGTGCCCCACCTCTCTGCCTGTGCTCCTGCCTGCAGGTGTCCCCATCCCACCAAAAAAAGCTTCAAATAACTGGCAGAAGGAAGGTAAAAACCAGCCCGTCCTGCCGGCAGCGTGGGGATCCTGGTCTGCCAGCAGAAGAGATGGGGTTTGGGATGGGGTTCGCAGCAGCCCTGGGCACAGCCCGTCCTGTGCTCCTGGGAACAGGCACAGCCACAGCCAGGGAAGCCGGGTGACAACACCACCTGCCAGGTGTCATCCTGACTTCTTGTCACCGCAGGCATTAATTTAATATTCCCTCTGGGAGACTCATTAGCACTCACGGGTGATTATGGCTCCTCATCATACCCAGGAACGTGTCAGCTGTCAGTCTGCTTGTCGCTGCTGCAGCTGCTGCTTCAATTTCCTCATCACCCAATGGCACAATGTGTGGACAAAGTGTTGAGATTTGGGATTTTGTTGTGTTTTTTTTTTTTTTTTACTGGACTGTGACTACGTGCTTTTTCTGAACATTCTTGGTAAAACTAATTTATTCTATTTCCTCTTATTGCTGTAGTCAGACAGAGTCTTTAGAAAGTACATAAAAACATGATTTGTTCCGAGCATATTTTTACTTTTCTAACTTCAGGTTTGTGCCTCTAAGGTGGTGGTGATGTTTTGTTTTTTTTTTTTTATGCTCTATCTTGTCAAGCTCAGTTCTTTGCTATTAGGAATTATTTTATTTTTATGTCTGCAGTGCAGATGTGGTCATTTTGTAATTATTTTGTTCAACTGCATTCTGGTTTTAATCTCTCTTCCCTAGATTTGTTTGAAATGTTTTTAAAAATGTAGTGACACAGAATACAATGGAACCACTGTATGTTAATATGTAGAATAGGAGGGAGACAAAACTGTTTCATGTGTGTTGCGGAACTTGATAAATCATTGCTTGTGACTAAATATTTTTTTTCTTCTTCCTTCCCTTGCTGTTTATTCCAGGAGAAAATTGCTGGCCGGTTCCGTCACTTGGAGCAAAAGTGGCACAAGTGACACTTTTCCTACGAGCGGGAGGGCGTGTGTGGAGCGGGACCCCCCGGCCCGGCCTGGCGCTGCCCCGTGTGCTGGGACCAGCTCGAGCTTCGTGTCCAACAGAAACTCGCCCAGACCCACACACTTCCCAACTGTGCGGCCCGGGATGGTTCATCCAAGCAACTTTTCCACCAAAACAAATCAAACCTTGGATACATCTTGCACCTCAAAGCCGAGCGTGGAGGAACTTGGCTGCCCCGGCACGACAGCCCTGCCTGTTCCCAAGGCCAGTGGCACAGACGGCAGCAGCTGGTGCGAGGAGCCCAGGGTGGGAACTGCTGGTCCTGCGAGCAGAGCTGCCACTGCCGCCCCCACCACAGGCAGCTCGGCTGCAAACGACGCTGACTTTGACCTCGATTACTTTGATATTGATGATTTTGATGAGGACTGGGAGAACTCTGTGAATGTTTCGGCACCTCAAACGCCGTCGGCACCATCGTACCAGCCCATTGGGGAAGGGCCACCCACCAAATCGCTGTCATCAAAGATCCTGTCCAGAGTCAAAGGAGCTGCTGCTGTATCCAGCGCTGCTGCCCCGAAGTCTAGCTTTGTGATGGCAACAAAGAACAGTTCAGGTAAATTACACTCAGTAGGATTACTGTCTGCCCCTTTTAGAATTTTTATTTACTTTTGAACCTAAGGCCAAGTAACTGACTGTAGATTACATCCACACCTTTTGTTTCTGTGAAAGTTTCTTTTGGTTTCTCTTTGCAAGTCATCTTCCATTTTTTCCTCCAAGTGATGCCAATCTTCTTGAATATTTATTTGCCACGCAGGCTGCTGAGGAGATGGTGCTGCTGAAATTAGAAACTAGAATGTTTCTGTGTTTTAATTAAATAATGACTCTGCAGTTGTTGCTTCAAAGCTGTGCAACAGTTTTAGCTGTTTATGCAAAATGTTCAACAATGGGCAGTTGGTGAAGCAAAGCGAATCCCCCAGGCGTGGGGTGGGTCACCTGTGGTTACCATAGGAGGGGTGGTAAAGGGTGAAGATGTCAACCCATTTCATTCAGTCTGTTGCTGATTAATGAGCCTGTTAATAGCTGTTTGTGGCAGAGATGAAGTCTGTTGGTGTCTTACTGTGCGTTTTATACAGACAAGAAGCTTCTTCCCAGAGATTTGCATACAATCAGAATTCACACTTTAGCCAGTCTTAAATTCTAGATGAATGCAATTTTTTTTTTTAGTAAGTCACGATTTGAGTTTAAAAGATTGAAAGGGTTGAGGTGATGCTGAGCAACCTGTTGTACTGAAGCAGTTCTGTGTGGCCAGAGGGACAGCGCAACGTGACGCTGTAACCGACTGTCAGTGCGTTTGCTTTGTCTGCCAGATCAGCCGGTGAACAACCCTGCGCTGGAACGGTTCAGGGGAACGAAGTTTCCCCATTCTGAAGAAATGATGAATACGTTTCACAAAAAGTTTGGTTTGCACTGTTTCCGGACAAATCAGCTGGAGGCCATCAACGCGGCGCTGCTGGGCGAGGACTGTTTCATCTTGATGCCCACCGGTACGTGTCCAACCGTGGCAGCTGCCGCTCTGAGCCCGGCACGTGCTCCACAGACCCAAAGCTCCATTTGCAGGGCCCGTGTCAAGCTTTGCTCTGTGCCTTTCGGGGGTGGCGATAACTGGTGCTGCTTGAGTTCCAGGGCTGCAGGATTTTTGGAATTTTGTGTGCACTGTGGTATTTTGACTGCAGTTACTGAATTTCTGCCTTTCATAATATTTCACATAATATTTCACTCATCCTACAGGTATCAGATGAAAGGCAGGTAACAGTTCAGTGTTTCTGAAAGTGCTGTAAAACAGGAAGTAAGAAACAGGTCTCCGCTCTCGTGCTTCATCTCCGCACGGTCTGTTTCCTCTCCATTTCTGACATTTGTTGTGTTCTCTTTCCTCTGGCAGGCGGGGGAAAGAGCTTGTGCTACCAGTTACCAGCATGTGTCTCTGCCGGAGTCACCATCGTCATCTCTCCGCTGAGGTCGTTGATCATAGATCAGGTTCAGAAGCTGAAGACTTTGGATGTAAGTTCACACAGCTCACTTTATTTAGTTTAACTGCAGAGAAGTGAATTAGAAATCTGAAATTTTACAGTAAGTCTTAAGTCTCTCAAATATAAACTGGAAAAATTGGTGAGACAGAAACTGTCAAAAGCACCCAAAGTTGTCTGGGAAGAACTGAATTAGATAAACTAGAACATCTTGGCAGTCTGTAGGATCCAGTTCCATTGTTACTGTGCAGCACAAATAGTAAGTTATACTTTCAAATTTAATAATAAATTGCTGCTCCAAGTCGTGTTCAGTCTCTCTGATGCGATGCTGTTCTGTGTTACCTGCTCCTATAAACTTTGTTTCCTAAGATTTCTGAATTCAGTCTCAAACTTACAGCACATTGAGCAATAAGCAAACATCACATCTATTGTCTTCATGGGAAAGAGTTCAGAGAAAGCAGATAAATCCCCGCAGTCAGCTCTTGGTCTACTGCTAGAGTTGGGAGCAGAAGAATAGAATTTGGCTCATAGTCTTTTGCTTTTATCGTTAGAAAAATTTTGTGGTGTTTACAGTATGATGTGCGTTCGAATGCTGCCTCTAATTACACAGAGCAGCACTGAAAATGTTCCGTTTGCTGAGGATGGTAAATGCACAAACTTTTTTATTGTGTTTATAACTAGATATAAGTCTGTATTCAGAGGTTCTTCTGTTTTGCACATATTAAAACTCAATACATTTTTTTAATATAGATTGCTGCAACATATCTGACTGGTGACAGAACAGATGCTGATGCTTCAAAAATATATATGCAATTGTCAAAAAAAGATCCTGTAATAAAGCTTCTGTATGTTACCCCTGAGAAGGTTTGTATTTATTTTGAATTGTAAAATCACAGAGGCAACAAGAGGAGGTTCATCGCTATGAACCACTGAGAGTAGAGTAGGCTTCTGGGGGAACAAAACGTTCAGCGTTTTTTAGATAACTCAGTAAGACTCTGTACAGATGTAACTGATTTCAATCAGTAATTAACCAAGAATGAGAACTGATTGTGTCTATACAATCTAAATTCTTAAAACAAACCCCCATACCTGTTCAATTCAATATATCTTAGTACATGTTAGTGACTAATTGCTGACAAGTAGCTGTTAGAATCCGGACTACTATGGATGGGATAATACCGGGAAAAAAGTATGTAACCATTGAGGTAATACGTGATTGTCAAAGATTTTCTTGTACTTAACCTCTTTGTTAAAGGCAGGATATCGTTATTCCATTAGAGCTTTGTACGAGGGGATGGTTTAGTGTGGGATTACATTTCTTTCTCCAACATCATCTCTCCCTGTCCTTTGTGACAGAAATAAATTAAATTTGCTCAGACTGTAGGACCAATGGAGAGAAGATCCTAGAACCCTGCAGTAGCCCCACACCAGCTGCTTTGCTGTCAATTAAAACAAGTTCATTGCCATTTCTTTAGCCTTCCAGCTCTGCCTGTGCAGCCAAGGTTCCTACACTGTGCTGTTTGTGTTCCTGGCTGGGCAGGGTGACCCTTTGCTGTGTTTGGTTTCTAATGCCACGGGTGTGTGTATGTGTGTGTGCCCAGGTCTGCGCCAGCGGCCGGCTCATGTCAGCCCTGGAAAACCTCTACGACAGACGGCTCCTGGCGCGCTTTGTGATCGACGAGGCCCACTGTGTCAGCCAGGTGAGATCCTCCCTTCGTTTGTTCAGGGTGGCAAAGGTCTTCGTCAGGGCACCTTACTCACTGGTCCCTGAATTTTGCTTCTGAACTAGTGGGGTCATGATTTTCGGCAAGACTACAAACGGCTGAATATGCTGCGCAAGAAGTTCCGCTCTGTTCCCATGATGGCTCTGACCGCCACCGCAAACCCCCGCGTGCAGAAGGACATTCAGAATCAGCTCGAGATGCTGAAACCACAAGTGTAAGTTGCTCAGCACTTCCCTGAAACCATTGGTTTGTCCCACAAAAATTTTGAGTGGAAAACTTAGTAAAGTAAGCAGAGCATTGCAGGTCTGTCTGAAATACTGATGTAGTTGTATCTGGTTAAATTCCACGCAGACATTCTCATTAATGTGGGTGTTTTCTTTGTATGTGATGAGGAAACAAAGCATTCTGTTTTGCTGAATTTCTTATTTTAGAGATGTATTTTAGGGTAGAAGGAGGGAGGTGACGCTCTGTTTTGCAAATGTGATCAGTTGAATGTGGCTGCAGGTATTCAAAAGGAAAATGAAGACAAGGCAGTGGCCATGTGCGCGTTTGGGTTATGGGCATTTCTTCCTTCTGTATAGTGCATGGAACATTGTTTTTTTTCATAGCCACAGGAAAAATGCAGGAATTTTAGACCCAGAGTACGGGTGATGTGGGCACAGTGGGACAATAATTCCTTTGCAGGTGATGCAGAACAAGCAGGAGTCAGTCGAGTCTGGGCCGTTCCGGTCAGTATTTGTTGAGGATTCCTGCACCACAAAGCTGACGAGCCCCATGAACTGTCGTGTTTCAGGTTTACAATGAGCTTCAACAGGCAGAACTTGAAATACGATGTATTGCCCAAAAAGCCGAAGAAGGTGGCAACAGATTGCTTGGAATGGATTAAAAAATACCATCCCCGTGAGTACTGAGCAGCACTGTGTGCGTGCCGGCATATTTGTGAGCTACTTTTTAAGGCAGGAAAAGCTCTTATAATGCTGTAAAAAACCCAGACTTGTGCCTTTCTGTAAGCAACTAATATATTTGCAAGAACAACAAGTTGGAGGCAAAATTATATTATTGATCCAGCTCTTGTGTTGTGTGCTACTTGACTCATGTCTTTGAAATCCTAAGATTGCACAGTACTGAACAGGAAAACTTTTCTTAACTCCACCTCACCAAAAAAACAGGAAATTGGGTGAGGCGAAACTAGCAAAAACACGGATAGTAATAAAATTACTTTATTGTGAAGTAGTTATTGCTTTACACTTACCAGCCTCTCCCTGTTGCAATAAATATATTAACTTGACATGTGTGACTGTTAAGCAAGTGAAAGGGAATAAAGCTGTATTGTAACACAAATCTTTTATATATTTGCAGATGACTCTGGAATAATTTATTGCCTTTCCCGCCATGAATGTGACACAACAGCGGCCATTCTGCAGAAGGAGGGTCTGGCTGCTCTCGCCTACCACGCTGGCCTGCCCGACGCCAACAGAGACCTGGTGCAGAAGAAGTGGGTTAATCAGGAAGGGTGCCAGGTGAAGGAAAGCAGCTGGGGGGAAAAGTGAATGGACTTGAAGCACTTTTATCCCTCTTGGCCTCGTAAACGGAAGCAAAGTTGTGTAATGTTATTGCCAAATTGGATGCAGTATTAAATAATTGATCTGAACAGATCTGCCTAAACACGTTAGCAGTCTGTTTGTTGGGAATTTTACACCTCGGCAGCGCTGCACCGAGGGACGACACTCCAGGAGGAAAGAGCTGAGCAGTACCAGGCTCTGACACAGCTCTAGGCATGTGGCCGAATTGTGTGTTGAGACTCGAATTTGGAGTTTTCCCTTTGTCTGGAGTAGCTCTTCTGAAAGGAGAGGTGGCTTTGCTGTTTTGTACTCATCTTGCGGAGTTAAATTTGGAATTCTCGTTTCTGCACAGTCTTGTAATCCTGATTGCCTGTCTGTTGTCAGTGCACGGTGCTGCATGAATAACTTCCGTAACTCTGTGTAACAAATTGTTATTTCCTTCCTAGGTTATATGTGCAACCATCGCCTTTGGAATGGGAATCGATAAACCTGACGTCCGCTACGTGATTCACGCGTCTCTTCCCAAATCCCTGGAAGGTTACTACCAGGAGTCGGGCAGGGCCGGGCGGGATGGGGAGATGTCCCACTGCCTGCTCTTCTACAGCTACAGCGACGTCACCCGGCTCAGGAGGCTCATCCTCAGTGAGTGCCTGTCCCTCTTTTTTTTGTTTTTCCTCATGGTAATAACTGAAGATTTCAAAACTGTTTCACAGGCAGTAAAGCCAAAGTATTGCTCTAACCTGATAATTCTGTGTTTGGAACTTGACTTAGGCTCCCCTGCTTTTCTTATCTAAACCATGCAGATTTGATGCTTCCAGGAACGAGCTTGCACTCATTGTAATCAATCCATAAAGTTTGACGTGGAAGCTACAGGAGACACAGATTGACAGGGTCACTTGGTCACTGGTCTCCTTTTCATCTGGGCTCTGTTATTTTCTCATTCAGTACAGGGTGTTGCAAAAAGTTGGACCCCATGTTGAAGTCCATCTTTTTGAAACACCCTGTGGTGTGGGACTGCAAAGGGAAGCTGCATCTTTACCTGGAGGAGTTGTTGTAGTGAGAGATTTTTGTCACTTGGAATTAATTCCAAGTTAAAACATTTTCCTTCATATGTATCTCTCTCCTGACTCATGTTACTCTAGTCTTCTTTCCTTCTTCAGTCTTTAAAACTTTAGAGGTAAAATCCGTCCTAGGCTAGGTCTGTACTAACCTGCTTGTCCTTTTTTAAGCAAAAAAGAATATTGTGTTTTGCCTATCTGATCATATATAAAAATGCAGAAGTGCAGATTTAACAAATACAATTGAATTTCTTGCATTTCAGTGGAGAAAGATGGAAACAGTCACACGCGACAGACCCACTTTAACAACCTGTACAGTATGGTTCATTACTGTGAGAACGTAGTCGACTGCCGGAGAATTCAGCTTTTGGCCTACTTTGGGGAAACTAACTTTAATCCCAACTTCTGTAAAGATCACCCAGAAGTAATTTGTGATAACTGCAGTAGAAAGAAGGTAAAAATCACACCCCTAATTTACAGTGTTGTTAAGCTGATTTTAGTTGCATTAAAAAGTGGTTACGTGACATTTAGGAAGGCAAACGGAAGCGTAAGTTCTGGTGCATGGCAGCAGAGTAACGAGGGGAATGCTTTCCCCAGGACTGACCTCGTTGCCCGTGTTCACGCAGCAATCTTGCCACTCGCTCTCTGGAATTCACACAATAGAGATCGCGTGCGATCAGCTGGTGTGCATTATTGCATTTTTCAGAGTATTACCAAATCCTGAGTTCCTGTGACTATTGTAGCACTGTAGGTGTATGAACTAGGAAATCACTATTTCTGTGTTTGGAACAAAATTCATTCATGACTGGAAAAAGCTCAATAGTGAAAACCAAGGTAGTTTTCATGCAGTAACAACTTGCATTAGCACAGAACCACATAACGTAGTTTCCTAATCAAGTTTGTTTTAATAGGATTACAAATCAAGAAATGTAACAGATGAAGTGAAGAGCATTATAAGATTTGTGCAAGAGCATTGTGGACAGATGGGACGAATAAACGCAAAGAGAAATCCGGGTTCTGGGAGATACACATTGAATATGATGGTGGACATTTTCTTAGGTAAGTGCTATTCTTCGGAGACCAGACTTGGTGCACCAGCTCCTGACTGAGTTTCGGGAGGTCTGCACAACACTAGCAGTGGTTTAAAAGCAGATATATTTTGTGAATCCCAGAAATCTCTGGGTAGTTAATGATCCAAAATAAATCAGACTAAAGCTTTAATGCGCTTTAGGTTGCTCTTTTGATTATATTAGTTTTCTGGTGGTGTTTGGAGTTTCTGCTGCTAAAAATGCATTTTTTTAATGTGCACAGACCATGGAATACCCTTGGGAATCCCCCCCGGTCTGTAAATACATACCCACGTCAGCTAATCCTGTGATTTCTGTTGCATAGGTACAAAGAGCGCGAAGATTCAGTCTGGGATATTTGGGAAGGGAGCTGCCTACTCGAGGCATAACGTTGAAAGGCTGTTTAGAAAACTGGTCTTGGACAAGATTCTGGATGAAGATTTGTATATCACAGCTAATGACCAAGCTGTGGCATACGTGGTTCTAGGAGAGAAAGCTCCGGCTGTGCTCAATGGCTCACTACAGGTGTGGCACTATTTATTTTTTTTCTTCAACATACTGATTTCACGAATGTGTTACAGTTTTTATGTAGCATGTCCCCTGGAGAGTTTAAATGTAGGTTTCCTACCAGCTGAAGTGCAGGAACTAATCTTTAGGAGGTGCAGGGAACAGGATCCAAGCAGCAGGATTTCTAGTCCAGTATTGGAATAATAATGTTGTGAGGCAAAAGGTGAGTTTGAGAGGATTGGAGAGGATTAAATCTCTCTCTTCCCCCATCCATCTGATTCCAGCTTGACAAAAGGGAAAGTTATAACCAAGACAGGAGAAGCTGGTTAAGAATGGAAGGACCAGCGTCGCCTTCTCCCGCATTTTCTACTATTTTTTTTGCCAGTCATCAGTGAGCTCTGGTGGAAAATGAACGTTAGTGCTGTGTGTGGAGAAGAGCGGAGCCCTCAGCATTAGACCTACTGACCTCCCTCCAAAGCCATCTGTGAACTGGGCACTCGGGGTTTTTCTGTGTTACATATACTCTTCTTGCTCTTTAGAGAAGAAACTTACCGGCAATTGAGTAGCCTGTGGGGAAAAAAAAAAAAAAAAAACAAACAACATTTAAAAGGTGTATACTGGGCAGAGAGCTTTTTTGGTCCATCAAAGAATGCTTTTGATTTTCCTGTGTTACCCATCAGTCTTCTGCTGCTGCTCTGCAGTGACTCCCCGGGCAGGAATTATTGATTGCTTATCTTAACAGGTGGAGTTCCATGAAACAGAAAGCGCCAGCGCCATCAGAAAGCAAAGAGCTTCCGTGGCAAAGATGTCACAGCGGGAAGAGATGGTTAAAAAGTGCCTCGGGGAACTTACAGACACATGTAAAATGCTTGGAAAAGTCTTCGATGTGCATTACTTCAATATTTTCAGTACTTCAACTCTGAAGAAAATAGCAGGTAATGTCAGGTTTTTGTTGCCTCAAGGGCTTAAACGTGTAGTGTGGCACTAAAAGGAATGAACTTCCTCCAGAAGACTCTGCCGTGATCTCTCTTAGAAAAAGTGTATTTGTTTGAGGTGTCTAATCGGTACTTTGTTACATTACAGAAACCTTGTCATCTGATGCGGAGGTTTTACTGCAGATTGATGGTGTCACAGAAGACAAACTAGAAAAATACGGCGCAGAAATAATTAAAGTGATGGAGAAGTACTCTGAATGGACCCGCCTAGGTTCAGTATACTTTGTACCTAAATATGTTCTTTAATACCCTTTTCTGCTCCTCTATCAGAAGTTGCATTCAAAAGTTACCTTGTTTTAAGTACAAATAACTAATTTTTTGCAGTTCAGTAATTACAAAAGGGAGCAATTGCATGTTTTCCGAACATACAAAGGTCTTTGCTCTCTTATCATTAGTTAAATTCAGCATCTCTCTGAAAGGCTGGAAAACAAGAACTGAGCAGACTGCTCTATCCAAACCTGTTAGTTATTGGGATTTATGTAATATGCTCAGTTATAATTAGAATTCTGACCTTAAGGTTAAAGGTGTGGCACCTCTGCATATTTTTACACCTGCATGTACTGTGTAGGAGGTAACGTGGCCTGGCAGATGATCAATAACTACCACCTGCTATTTTTCATGGTAATCGAGGTCAGCAAGGCCAGGTCTTTGCTGACGAGCCCTCGCTACAACGTGAAAACCTTTCCAAGCTGGGTGTACAAGCTCTTGGTGTTTCATGGGGCCTTTGTGCAGCTCCAGCCTTAAATACAGAGTTCAGCTGGGTGGAGAATGGAGCCCTCAGACCAGTCAGTCTGGTAACATCCCTGAGTGCAGCGTGTAGCCTGTGTTGTAACTGGACTATTTGATACAGCTTGGCTATCAAATTAGACATTGGGGCCTGCGCTTTTAAAGCGATTCGTGTTTACATTTAAGGAGGCTGTGCTTTTATATACGCTGCAATGTGAATAAATACATGTCTACAAACCTGATTTTTAAGCATTTTATTCTCCTGCCTGTGCAAAGAATCACATCCCTCTTGATCGCAACTGATGAAGAAGGAGCTCTCAGCTGCCTGAGCCCTTCAGCATCTCCTGATGCTGGTTTTAAGAACAAGTGCCATATTTGACCGGAGTGTTGCTGCTATATTCCCTAATTCTTGCCAGCTGACGTGGGGAACAGAGTGTAAAGGCAGAAAGCCCAGTGTTACCGAAAGAGTTTAGACAAGAAGCCAAGCTAGGGAAAATACGACGGGCTGGTATTCTTATGTTGTGAGACAAACCAAACCTGGCTGCGGTCCTGGCTGTACAGCAGCCTGCGAAACACGGCGGTGCTGGGACAGCCAGTGTGTTCTGGCCACAGTTCTGACCAGTCCAGGCAGTGTCTGTATTTAAGTGTTTTAACTCGCTGTCTCTCTGTAGAAGATGCCGCCTGCCAAAGCGTGGACACAGCGACGGGCAGCACCGGCACACCCGGGAGCGATGAGGACGCAGAAGATGTAGGTACAACCTCGAGCTATTTTTGCAATAATGCAAACCAAAGAAGGAAAAGGAAAAGGCCACCCAACTTCAGAGACTCGAAGAGGAAGAAGACAAGTCACGGTGGCAGCCAGCAGTTTCACTGCAAAGGGTACGTTGTGGTCACCGGTTATTCCTCTTAGCGCAGAGCAGCACAGCGATGATCCCAGAACTGCGCTGTTACCCTGCTGAGTTTTCCCAAGTGAGTGTGCACTTGAAGAATGGCACTAAAATTATCCAAGTACCTGCTAACAACTTCGGTTTTCTAGAAATTTCTATTTAAAATGCTTCTGGTGAGGAAGGTTATTTAACACTTGTCCTTTGTTTCTCATGCTTGACTGACACAAGCTGAGCAGTGACACTGAATTTTGGTGTCCTGCCGTAACTGTTATTAGCAAGCTGACTGGGTTCTGTGCTTGGAAACAGAAGTTTCAAGCCATCTTTATAAGATTTTATGGAATATTTGTACTTCAGCTTCTAGCCCCTTGTTAATTCAGGTTCTCCCTCTGGTTGTACCATGCAAAGCAATGACTGCACCAAGACCATGATGTTTGGATCCAGGAGTCTGGTTGGTCTTGAGCTTCTAGTGCAGATCCACCACCAAACCATCACGGGGGATGCAATAGCCTCGAACTTCAAGTTGATGCCCTTATTTTAGCAGCTCCTGTAGTTATCAGTCTGGTAACTCCAGTAATAGCAGTTTGTGCTGAAGGTTTGTGCTTTAAAACACGTTGGTTAATCAGCACTGAGAGAGGACAAAGAGAAATGGTTGGAGAAATTCTGCCTTCCCCAAACCCTCTTTAAAAACAGGGGAGGTGACATTAGAAAACTTGAGCAATAAGTTCTGATTTGGGTTTTACAGTTGTGCCTTTAAAGGTTTGCTGTGCTTGTTGCTTGCCTTGCACAAAAAGGAAGTAAATTAAAGTTCCCCGTGGTGTGGTTGGGTTATTTAACCCCTCAGTGTAGAGATTTACCTTGTTGGAATATGAGATGGAGAACAGGACGTACAAAAGGGCAGCTATGCAGACAGCCTGTGTGTTGCATTTCTGAGATAATTCTTTGAACAAGGTTTTATTCAGTCTCTAAGTGTCACATAAATTGCATTATCTTTCAGCCGGGAGGAGCTCAGGCCATTTGGAAGAGTAGCTCTGATCAGCACTAATGTGCTCTCCAAAACATGCTGTGAAATCCCCGCCTGAAGAGTCAGGCCTGAATTTTAAAGACTCTTAGGTTTTATCGGTATATTAACCACTCCCATTTCACTGCTGTAATGCTACACTAATCAGCAAAGAGAAAACATCGCCTGCCTTATTCAAACTCACTGCTTCTGCCATTGTCTGTCCTTCTCTGCCCTGTTTTTCCTCAGTTTTTGTAGCAAATAGCAGTTCCCAGCTCAGCAGGTTTTACTCCCATCCTTTTCACCTTCCCATCTACTAAAATATTAGTCATTAAATGCTGTTGACCCTGAAGTGTCACTTAATGTTGATTCTCTAATTGGATTAATAGGATTCGGGTGTGTTCAGCATTCTCTGTCCCTGTTTCAGCTGCTTCTTGCCTTTAGGCAAATGCCAGAGCAACAGCTACACTCAATTTCCATTTCAAAGGTATTTTTGCAGCCATGTGCATTAAGAAACCCCAACTTTTTAAAAATGAAAGCATAGCCTTGTAGAAAATCTAACGGAGGTGTATATGTAAGCAGACCATGGGTGCAGGGAATGTGGCAGTAAAGCAGATGCCTGACCCAGGTGTGTTCTCTCTGAATTTTGCAGGGGTTACAGCAAGTACAGAAGGACCAGGAGGCCATTCGGCTCGAAGGCTCCAGCCGGGTCTGGCTCCGGCTCAGCACCGCACAGCGTCGCGGCCACACCAGGGGCTGCGGGCAAGCTGGGAATCCTGGCACCGCCAAAACCCAAAGCCAGACAGTTCCTTCAGCCTTCCTATTCAATACTGTAACTAGCAACTTGTGAATACTGTATAGAGCAAGCCCTGAAGATGTAATTGTTTATTTTTTTTTAAATTATTTCTTTTGCTAAACCTTCTGACATTTGTACATTTGCCAAGTACAAAAACTTGAATTAAATAAACTTACGAGTTTAAAAACCATTTATTTGGACCTTTGTGCTATAAACACATAGAATTATGTCTGTTTCTAGCAACTCTGCTAGTTCAGTGACAATAATCCCTAAGCCTGCTCTACAGCTCCATCGGGGACAGGCGGGACCCATGGACATGGTTACTGGAGCTGCCCCTGCTCCTCTCCCGGCTGCTCACAGAGCTCGATGGCTGAGCTGCTTTCGGAAAGGTAAGTCTGAGAATCCTAGAACCATTTTGCTTGGAAAAAACCTTTGAGATCATCAAGTCCAGCTGTTAACCCAACACTGCTGAGTCTGTGAATATTTTGCCATGTTCTCCTGATATATAGTTAATGCTTTTAAGCTTCAAGCTTTATTCCCCGGATAGTGGGGCTGGAGAGCCTCTGGGAGTGCCAAGCTCTACCCCAGGGCTTGCTTTGGTTATTAATTTTTTTAACCGTGATCTTGTCACAGATGCAGTGAAGGGCATTTGAGGTGCGCTTGGCTCCCCCTTTCCTGCCTTGCATAAGGTAACTCCGGTGTGTTTGGCAGAGGGTTTAGAGACACCTGTTTGTACATGTATGTTCATGGCAGCACCTGGCCAGCATGAACCGTTCTCTTGCTTGACTGGAGCAGAGGATTTCAGCAGCAGCTCTTGAGCAACAAGGCCACGATGGCTGGTCTGGGGTATTTTATGACCTGTCTTAAAATCACAGAATGGTTTAGGTTGGAAGGGACCTTCAAAGCACATCTAGTCCAACCCCTGCCATGAGAGCACAAGTCTTATGAGGAGCAGTAGAGGGACCTGGAGTGTTCATCTGCCAGAGCAGTTGCCGGGACTTTGAAGGTTGTTTTTGTATATTTTGTATTATTTTCTCTATTTTATTAGTAGCATTAGTAAAACATGTTTAATTTTTTCCAACTCTTCTCTCTGTCCTTCCTCCCCTCCCAATTGCCTGTCCTTGGTAGGAAGGGGGAGGGAGGGGCTAAAGGGGGAAAGTGAGGAGGAGAGGGGGTTAACAGTACATCTGCCATGGTTTATTGTCACCCTGCAATCAAACCTTGATAGGCACCCACCACCTCTCTGGGCAACCTGGGCCAGGCTCTCACCACTCTCATGTCTGGCCTGAATCTCACTCCTTTAGTTTAAAACCACCACCCCTATCAGGCCCTGCCCAAAAGTCTGTCTCCATCTTTCTTGTTGGCCCCTTTTAAGGTCTCCCTGGAGCTTCTCTTCTCCAGGCCAAACACCTCCAGCTGAGCTTGTCCCCATAGTGGTCCTGCTCCATCCTCGGGTCATTTTTGATCGTGACTTTGATCCCTCGCAGGGCAGCCCTGCGGCTCCTGCGAGCCCTCGGGCGTCTGTGGGCAGCAGCGCGGCCCTGGCGGGAAGGCGCCGTGGGCGGGAGCCGGCGGGCCGCCCTGCGCGGGAGCGGGAAGCGGCCGCTCCGCCCCCGCCCGCCATGGCGCTGCCGGAGCCGCAGCCCGCCACGCTGGAGCCGGAGCCCGAGCTGCCCGAGCAGCCCTCACCGCTCAGCCAGCAGCGGCTGCAGGTCCGGGGAGGGCTGGCGGGCGAAGGGCCCGGGGCTGGGAGCGGCTCCGTGCGGGGGGCGGCTGGGGCTGCGCGGGGATGAGGCGCCGGGGAGCTGGGGCTGCGCGGGGATGAGGGGCCGGGGAGCTGGGGCTGCGCGGGGATGAGGCGCCGGGGAGCTGGGGCTGCGCGGGGAAGGAGCGGGCGGCCGGGACTGGGGCGGGAAGGCGGGTGTCCGGCGAGGTGCGGGGCCTGCGGGCCCGTCCCGCGCTGGGATCCCACCGATCCCGTTCCCCCCAGGAGTCCACCCCGCCCGGCGCCGCCGCGCTCCCCCGCAGCCCGGGCCGGGCCGGGCGCCGCGCGGAGCCGGAGCTGCGCGTGCTGCTGACGCCGCTGCGCGCGGGCCGGCGGCTCCCGCAGAAGCGGCTGCTGAGCGGAGGCGGAACGGGCGGGAAGCGGCTCCGCCTGGAGCGACCCCCGGAAAGCGGCCCGGGATCCCCGGCGGACAGCGGCTCGGACGGGGATGGGGACAGCGACGGGAGCGACGCGGGGGACGCTGCGCGGGTGAGTGGCCGCGGGAACTGTTTGCTCCTGGCTGCGGGACGGGGAGGACGGTGGGTCTGCGGTTCTCAGGACACACATTTATTATATTTGTAAGGTTTGAAAGTACTTCTTTTTATGTTGTTTTTCTTTTTAATCTCTCCGACTATCGGTATAAAGCCTTGTTTTACCCTTTCAGAATGTCTAAGGGGTGAAGGAAACACTCTTTCTATCAGAGCACGTAAAACCCCGTAGCAAACACACCAGTGTTTTCATGCCGCCAATAACCAGCTTCCAGGCGCTTTTACAGATGGACACAGCCATAAGATATGAAAGTTTTGTCAGTGTCCGTTTATATTTAAATCGTCATTTCAACTTGTCAAGTCCACCTTCTCTGTAAAAGACAAAAATGCTCTAAAACTGTATTCCGTTTATGTGCAATATTTACTGTATTGTTGAAGTTTTAAGTTGTTTATTGATTCACCTCAGTTTTGGTTTTGATCTAGCAAGATTTTGATGAACAGACCCATTTTGTAGAGTTAATGCTGGGAGTAAGGCAGGTAACCTTATCTAGGTTGGTACCTGTATGGACAAGTTTTGGTACTGATGGGGGTCATCCTGGTTTATATGGGGCCTGTTTCTTTACAAATATATTGAACCACTTTTAAGTAATTTAGACAGTCAATTGAGAGACTTCCCAGAAGCTGGGGACATGTCTCGCCTGCCGTGTAACTGTACGGTGAAGAGTAATTGGCTTTTCTTTCTGTAGGATGGATACTCACAGTTATCGGCTTATGAAAGGAAGAGACTAAAGAACATTACAGAAAACGCAAAATTTTTTGCAGCTTTAAAGCTGCACGAGGTTTGTATAGATTCTGAGTAGCCCCACATGTGCTTTCTCCAAGTGTTGTGATAATTGTTCTGTCATCCGTGGCTGTGAAACCCTTCCCTAACGGTGACAGGTGTTTGAGGAAAGCCACGAGAGTGTCCTGGGATGCCAGGACTGCCCTGACTGGATAAAAACGGGGGTTTTGTGCTGCCAGGGAGCTTTTGGCAAAGAAGGGAAGCTGTTGCAGCCTCCACTCGTACGATGTTTCGTGCCAGGTCTGGGGACAGAAGAACGTCATCGTCTTCTTGTGTTGGAGACGTGGTCTAGAGAGTCGAGAGAGTGGGAATTCAGATGCTATCGCATGAGTAGATCCAGATCTTTGCCCTTCTTTCTGCACTGCTTCACTCTTGCATGTCATGATTTTTCAATCCATGCTTTATCCGTTCCCCGGCAGCGGCTCCTGGCTCGCTGACCTGCAGGGCCTGTGCAGCTCCAGGGAAAACAGCTCCTGCCAGCTTCCCTCAGGGCGGGAATTGCGGAATTCCTGCTGGTACAGGGACGCGAAGCAGACACAGCACAGCTCAACGCTTAAAAATCCCTTTTTATTATCATTATAAATAATTGCAATATAGTTCCTTGTAGCCTTTAGATAGTTGTGTTTTACAGACGCTAATATTTTTGCTTGTTATGTAGTTTTAATCTTTTTTTTCTCTCTTTAAGTCAGCTGCAAGACTTTACCAGATTGCATCTAGAAAACAACCTCATGTCACCAAAAGGTAAAATAACTACGTATGAGACTTGTGTCTCTGTTCTTCCGTGGCGCATTAGGTGTGTCAGCACTCTCGTCTGCACACACCTGACACTGTGACCAGGGACAGGTAGTGAGGAGTTTCCCTGTAAAGCTAAATGTGAATAACTGAGTATTTCCAGCTGTATGAATTCACGGACAGGCAGCTCCTCTAGCTGGTGCCTCTGTTCTGCCCATGACAGTATGAATATTCTTTGTGTCAAAAGACAGAATTTGCTCTTTTTGTGATATTTTAATTAAAATATAGAAAGCGTGTTTCTTTTTTTCTGGTCATATTTTTGTGTGATGGCTAAAGAAAGAAGTGTTGAATGATGAAAACAAATTATGGGAAAAGGCATGGGAAAGGAAGAGAGGGGGAACTGGGATGGGGTAACTAGTTGGTGTGGGAGAAAACACATTCGGCAGTGCCAAAGCCATGCCAGGCACAGCAGGAAAATGAGCTTGAGTGCAACTAAAGAATAAGGTACATGAGGGAAGAAGGCGGCTAGATCAGTGAGTGGAGATGGATCATGGGTAAGGAGGGCTGGGCAGAGAGGCCACAGTGGTGGGATGAATTACAAGCAAAACAAAAATGCATTACATACAGATGCATTGCAAAGTGTGCTTTTGTTGTGTGTTGATAAGGAAAAAGTAGTCAGAGCCCTCCTGACGTGAATGGGAACTGGTCAGGCTGGGACTTGGGCCAGGGGGTCAGAGCTGCACGTCTGACCCTGCTCTGTGGTCTGTGCTTGTCACAGGGGACTGTGTGATCGAGCTGTCCCTGCAGATTTGGAATGTTCTGTTCCAGAGCAAAGCCTAAGAAGGCAGAAGACGAGCCGGTGCGGCGGAGATCCATGCGGCTGCAGAGAGTGGAGCCGTCGGGAATCCCGGTGCCGGAGCCCGAGGAAGAGGAATTGGTAAGAGGGACAGAGCTGGGGGTGATGAGACGGGGTGTGAACAGCAGCTGCAGAAAAACGGCACTGGTGACGTTCACTGATAACGGTTGTCAGTGCTGAGCTTATCGTAAAAACCTGGAGAGGCAGCGGAAGGTGCTTTGCCCAGTGGCAAAGATCAAAGGGAGATTCCTTCACCCCGAGCATCTTCCCGTGTCCTCCCTGAAGGTTTGCCAATATTCTGTGACTTGGGTTGATGAAATAATGCCAGTTCGAATGGTCAGAAGGGTCCTGAGGTAAAATGTTACGCATTTTTCAACAGCCCGGAGATTTCAGCAGCTTTACATTTGAAGTTTTATTACTTTGCTTTAATGTTATTTCAGTGCAACTTTTGATCTAGTATATTTTCCTTAGAAATATTTGCTACCTTTTTGAAGTCATTATGTAGTAACAAGTAAAAATTCTGTGGCACTGAGAGGTGAGAATTTAAATCTTCATTGGTTCTGTAGAATAAAGCTAAATCTCTGTAATACAGTTCTGGAAGATCAACCTTGCAGGAGTGTCAGAAAGGAGAGGATAAACACGGGGTAGCTGTTTGTCTTCACGATTGTGCTTAGTAAAGTTCTGTTTATCTTTTTAATAAGATTTGGTGCAAACTCTTGTTATGTTTATTTCTTATATTATCATATATATGTTCTCAGAATATATGGTGTGTGGAAAGCAACTGTTTGTAGTTTTGTTTGATTTGAGTTACAAAAATTGCTCATGTCGTTGCAGCCGCGCGTTCCAGCCGGCCCTGTGCCAATGGTGCCAGAGGATCAGGAGAGCAGCAGACTGACACAGGAGCTATTGGCCACGTGGATGAGGATAAGTGAGGTACTACTAGCCACAATTAATGATTTTTGGATAATGTGAGTTATAAGTAATCTAATTCTGATAAATGTTCCCTTTCTATCCCTAGATGAAAGCTAATGGTACGGAAAAGCTCACATGTGACATGAAAAGGTAATCTGAAGGCAGCAGCTGAAAACCAGGTGTTGTCTGGTTCTCCTCGAACGGCTGACGTGTTCACGGCATTGTGCAGGTACCAGGACAGCCTGAGCAGCATGGTCCTGAGCGAGGAGAACATCAGGAAGGTGGTGAAGTACCGAGTGTGCTCCATGGCCATCCACCCTTCCCAGAGCATCATCCTCGTGGCAGCTGGAGACAAGTCGGGGCAGGTTGGCCTCTGGAACGTGGTGAGTCGTCAGGCACAGTCACCCAGCGGGGCTGTCGGGGCGGGATGGGCACAGCGTCCCTTTTTTACGGTCATGGTGGTATTTTGTACTTTCCCAGTTTTTAGGGATAACACCAGGGTGTCTGTGAAACAGGCTCACCAGAGTTGCTCATAAGGTCTGGCTGGTTCTTGGCAAGCCCAGGATTAATGAGAGGAAAGGTTGCACTGGTGATTTTTGGGGAGGAGCAGAAGAAAATGGATCAGTAGCTGAAATATGGCTCTCAGTGAGAGTTAAAATTGCAATTAACTGTTGAGAGGTTCAGGATCTAATTCCGGTGCCCTTGCAGGAACACCACAACCCAGCTTTGGAGACTGAGGGGAAATGGATGCTCAAGGATTTGGCTTTTTGTTTGTATAAATGTGGGGTAGCTGCAGTGAGTCACTGGTTTTCCAGACGGTAGAGATAAAATTGTGATGCCAATATCTGCTGGCACGCACTTACCTACATTGTCTCTGAAAAATAGCTCAGCATGTGGTGCTTTGAAAACCTTGGAGAGCTCTGCAGACAGTCTCAACATAGTTTCTGAAACGCCTTAATTACTCCTACAGCAAGAATCCTTCATGCCCTTGACTTCCACCTTTGTCACCGTCCTCCGCTTTACCCGCGTCACCCAAACCAGCTGCTTGAAGTTCACGCACATGCAGATTTTCTTCTCATTTTTCGCAGTGCCATTAACCTCTTGAGCTTCTCTCGACTCATTTCTGCTTTGACAGCTTCAGCAAAGTGATCAACTAAATTCAGCTCTGAGACTCTTATTCAATTATAAAGAAGTTTAAACTGCTCTGCCTGCAAAGAGTGTGACCTGGTGATGAGGAGCTGCGGTCTCAGTGCCACAGGCTCTGTGTGACCTGGCAAACACATTTCAGCTGCAGCTCAGAACTGTTAAAGCTGCTCTTTTCTCTTTTGCTCTCCCTTTTTTATTTTCCTGAAGCATGTTGGACTTGACCAAGTTTGGGAGCTGAGTAGCCTTTGTGGAATGAACTGGGGCTTGTTCCAAAATGATCCATTCAGGTTCTTTTTAAATATCAGAGCTTGAATGATGCCAGAATTAGAGGATATACGAGATTGTGCTTTACATTTAGCTCAAGTTCTATGTAAAGCAGTATGTACGTATTTTGATGCATACGTGTGCATTCGGTCTGCAGCAAAGTGTCAGCTGTGGCAGCTGAGAGACCAGGAACAAGGAGCCAGAGATCGATGTCCAGACGCAGTATTGGTGACTGTAATGACTGCACAGAAATCGCAGCGGGAACTTGCAGCTAATTAGGAAACAGAATTCTGAAACAGAGAGTAAACCTGTAGTGCTCTTCTGAGACCAGACTTTGAAAGCTGCAGTAATTAACAGACATAACGGCAGTGATTAGCACTGGCGTACACTGACTCTTGTTTTTCAGGACGGCGAGTCCGCGGGCGCGTGCGTGTTCGTCCCGCACAGCTCCATAGTGAGCTGCATGCACTTCTCCCCCTGGCACCCCGCGCACCTGCTGTCCCTGAGCTATGACACCCTGCGCTGCGGGGACGTCACCAGGGCCGTCTTTGATGAGGTGAGTGCTCTGGGAGCCCTCGGGCTCCTTATTTACTGGCTGTGCTGTTAACAAGGAAGTTCAAGTTTCCATTTCTACAGGGACATATGCGTGAATCTTTAATTAACGTCCTAAAAATACGGAGATCCTTCCTATTTGGTAAAACAGAACAGCTTGGATACTCCCAATTTCCTTCATGCAGAGGCAGTTGAAATTATTTATTAATTTCATATCTCCATACTTAAGCAATATGTGCCTCTTCTCAGAGGCATTAGCTATTAACTGTGACAAACGAGAGCTATTTAAAAACTAAATTTTACCAAAAAGCCCACCTAAATAAACATCGTAAACAGACATAAAGCGCAGGCTGGCTTTGCTTTTCTCAGGCTTCAAGTGAGCGAAGTGCTGGGATGTCTCCTGGTGAGCTCTATGGCACTTGGTGTGTTTGCGCGGTTTTGACAGATGCATTCTCATTGAATTAGGTAGTTTTTATCAGGTAGTCCTGAGGATTTTTAGTATATTAAAAAGGGAAAGCATGAAATCTACAGCCCGTAGAGTGTTCGGGGTATTACAAACAAGTCTGTGTATTTTGTCGAATGTTTTTGGTTACATTTGACCCTTTCTGTGCTCAGATCTGCAGAAGCGAGGATGATAATTTCTCCTCCTTCGACTTCTTGGACGATAATGGGTCCACGGCAGTCATAGGACACTGGGCTGGCGATGTGGCTGTTGTGGACATACGGACCCCACGAGTGTCTCCACAGCTTTCTGCAGACATCGGCTTCAAAAGAACGAGGACGGTCCATGTTCACCCAGTGAACAAACAGTATTTTATGGCTGCTGGCTCAGTGTATGTACCTGTTAATCTGTGGATTTTCAGTCGGCTCTAAGGGCAGGTTTGGGGGGCAGGAGCGGCTGGCGAGGAGGCAGAGGGTTCATCCACCTCTGTGTGCAGTCAAAGCTTGCTTCATTTTTATAGAAAACAAGTTGTTAGTTCTTAGCAGGATTTAAACGCTATACACTTTGCACTTTCCGTCACCTTTCGGTAACAGTACAAATGGTGTTATGAGGCCCTGGCTTTTGGCAGATGACAGTGTAGAGGGGTTTTACCAAGCTGTCCGTTTGGGGCGGGTTTGGTGCTCAAAATCCTTCGAGCCACTGGCCGTTTGAGTGAACATGCGCTGCAGACGGGAAGTTCTAAATGCAGCTCACATAGAACCTGCCGTGTCTCGAGCGTTCTGTGGTAAATGGAGAATAACAGTAGTTACTGAACTGTCGCACTGTAGAGTGTTCTGTGGGTGTGTTGCAGGGATGTTTGTATTTATGACGTCCGGTACCTGAAGTCCAAGGGGAACAAGCCAGTGAGCTCTCTGAAAGGACACACCAAAAGTGTCGCTTCCGCCTATTTCTCACCTGTGACTGGGAGCAGAGTCGTGACCGTGTGTGCAGATGATAAGCTCAGGTAAGACATGTGGGAAGGAATAATCTGTATAGAAAATGTCAATCAGTATTTTATTATTATTTCCTATCTGCATTGCCCATTATTGAGAGCTTTCTGTCTTTATCACTTTTTTAAAAAGTGATAGTTTTACTTCTCGAATGTGCGTTTTTAATATTGCGGGATTTTTTTTTTCCTAATTCTCATTTTCCTGAAGAATATTTAACAGTGAGCAGTAAAATATATAGGTGCTGTTAGTCTTTAAAAATAAAGAAACAAATCAACAACAAAAAAAACAACCAAAAGCTCATGAATACAGATACAAAATGCTTAGAAACTGAATTTCTTTGTAGCTGCGGGTACTTAACAATGTGATATTCAGCCATTCCTGTGCTCTTCCTAGAGCAGCTTTTGGGAAGGCTGATCTTCAGTCCTAGCTGGAAGCAAATCCAGTTAAAGCAGCAAATGTGGTAATTGCAGTTGGAGGGTCAGTGCTTGTATATGAGCCGGCTGGCGCTGTGCTGTTTGTTCCCACCCAGAGCCGCGTGTGCTCTGGGTGTGCTGGGCTGTGCTTTGTGAGGACGGCGCTGCCGTGTTCAACGTGTGCGGTTTATTGACGCCTCGCTCTGTGTTGCAGGGTCTATGACACCAGCTCTCTGTCCTCGACACTCGCAGCTCTCAGCACCGTCAGGTGAGTGGACACAGCGTGGGGACATGTGCTCTGGTCCTGCTGCGGGATCAGAGCTGCTGAGTGTCCCCTGAGCCCAGGACCTGCCCTTGTCCCCATGGGTCCCCACGGTGGCCTCGGCTCATACAGGAGCGCTGGGCATGGCCAGCTTTATTGTAGAGTTACAGAGTTGTCGTGGCTGGAAAAGATCTTTAAGATCATTGAGTCTGATCATTCCCCCACCCTGGCACTATCCCATGTCCCTGAGAACCTCACCTCTGTGTCTGTTCAACCCCTCCAGGGATGGTGACTCCCCTTCCTGGGGAGAAGCTGTAGTGTCTTCCCTGTCTTGTGACTTTTGAAGTGTGTTTTGTTTCAGAATGTTTTTATTTCATGCAATTTTAACTATCAAAGGTTACTTCTTAACAGTAAAGCACATTTTTTGGGGCAGAGTCTTGTAAAACACATTTCTGCTCCAGAAGGGCAAATCCTGGTTGGGGTGGTTTGTGAAGGAGCTAGAGCGACATGAGGAGGGACTGGCTTGAAAATCTGTAGTTTGCAATTCATCGAAAGGCTTGATGCACGTTTGACCTATCTTTACTAAAACATGCAACTACGAAGCATTACTGCTCTGACAGATAATCACGTCACAATACACTCTGTCCCATGTCTGCGTGTGCTGATCGTTTAGAAGGCGAGGAAGAGGGTTTAGGCGAATAGGCCCTAAATGACGATACTTAAAACATACTGGATTTGGTAAGAGAAATATTTCTCTCTTTGTCTCTCGCCATTTGTTCTCTGCAGCCACAACTGCAACACGGGCCGCTGGCTGACACGGTTCCGCGCGGTGTGGGACCCCAAGCAGGAGCGGTGCTTCGCGGTGGGCAGCATGGCGCGGCCGCGGCAGGTCCAGCTCTTCCGCGACACCGGGGCGCTGCTGCACTCCTTCTGCAACCCCGACTGCCTGGGCTCCGTCTGCTCCATCAACGTCCTGCATCCCACCAGGAACATCCTGGTGGGCGGCAACTCCAGCGGCCGCCTTCATGTCTTCAAAGAATAAAAAAAAGGGGCTTGGATTTTTTTTTTTTTAGTTTTTTTTTTTTGTATGAAATTTGTTTAGTCCATATTGAGCTGTTCCTAAGCTGAGCATGTTTTCTCAGGATGAAAATGTATTTTGAAAGCTTTAAAATAAATCTTCTAAACTACCTTCAGCTTTCTCTTCTTCACTTAAAATGAACTGTTAATCCTGATACGACGTCAGTTTGTACCCAAATAGAGATTTTTCCCAATACCAAAGTAACTTTTCAAAAAAAAGGCTGGATCAGCAGGATACTTGCCTCATGTCTGAGGTGCTTCTTGGTGATTTTCACAAGGGAATGTGGAGCCCTCATCTTCCCTGGCACAGGGGGTTCCTGTCCCTTCGGAGCTCAGCACCCACTGCCACAGCAAAACATCCCTGAAATCCAGTGTCTGATGCATGTGAAAAATTGGTACTGACACCACAGACAAGAAATCTCACACCAACTCTGGCTTTCATGATATTTAAATATTTATTTAAATTTAAAAATATTTTTCATGGCACCAATGATTTTATGCTAACTAAGATATTGAATATGTAGAAAAAAGGTACATTTTGAAGGAAAAAATGTAACTTACAGTATTTGGCACATGAAAGGTTAATTTCTAGATTTTTTTTTTTTTTAAATGAAAACTAAGAAATTCACATTTTCAGGTACTTTACCATCTACTGCTTCAAGATGCAGTATGCTATTATGAGTTCTTTTTTTTCTGATATAAGAACCTAAGGAAACAACATTTTAATATAAGACGGGTCAAACTAACAGGTAGCAAAACACAAGACATAATATGGAACATACAGGAAAAACACAATGAAAAAAATCACCAGTTCTCGTGGTTTTGCAGTAAAATGCTGGGTGACAAACTGCAGCGGTAAACTAGGGCTGGCATTAGCGCTAGTCTGGACTAAGGGCTGTTGGGGCTGCGTTGGGCGGGACGCTGGCGCGGGGTCACGACAGGACACAGCGGTGTGGGCACCGGAGCTGCGGGCTGAGGTAGGAACACTACGCTAAGATAGAATTTTGCCATGTTGCATAAAACAGGAGAGCGGATACAAGTCCCTTCCTCGCTCCTGGCAGCCGCGGCTCCTGCCGAGCCCCTGGAACCAGCACCGCGGCGGCTTCGGGCCGTGTCCCCCACACACTGCGGTGACACGGGGCCTCATTATTGCAGTGACAACCCAGCCGAGTCTGGGCGGCTTGTGTGCTGGACGGACCAACGGCACTGGGCTCAGGGCCCGCGTGTGCACGATGGATGGGGGGTGCTCAGAGACAAGAACATGGAAATCCGGCTTTTTAGAACTGCAGTTATGGCCCCAGCTTACAGAAAATCTCTCCCTGAGATTGAAATAAAATTTGCTCACCTTTTTTTTACCTTTTTTGATATGTCCAACTTCTCAATCAAAAATTTAACAGAACTGGCTTTTATTGCTCCCTGTGTGAATAAACTGCTGCTTCCCAGGTAACTAAAGGTCCCGTGATCATGTCACAAGTACGATGAGTTGGTTTTATTGATTTTTGCTTCAGAACAGATGGGTCTAATGGTTGTCCATTGGCTTGTTCGGTGTCACCTCCACTCCTGTAGTTCTGTCCTTTTTATCTTCAGAAAAGTCACAAAATTATAGCTTCTTTCTCCGTTTCAAAACTAGCGATGCGTTAATCTGGTGTTAGGCTTCCAGGCTACAAAAGCGTTTACACTTAAACCGTTTGCTCAACGTGAACTGCTCAGTACAGCGCACCACGGTCACCCAATCCATAATGTAAAAAAAGACTTGATTAGATTCAATAACAAAATAGCATTTTGTTGTTAAAATATAGACGTTGAAACAGTCTCTCTCTCTTTTTTTTTCTTTTTCTTTTTTTTTTTTTTTTTTTTTTTACAAAACAGGTACAACTTTCGGAGGGTAAAGGTCTGGCTGATAAACCCAACGCGGTCACTGCCAGCTGCGTGCCCAGGCTGTGCCGAGCGTGCCGGGCGAGCCGTCTCCCTGCCTTTGGCAGCGCCTCGGCTTCAAGGCTTAAAAAAAGTGGCAAGAGGCCGGGTCTGCAGCGCGGGTTGAGGGCTCAGTGCCCGGGGAGCCGGCTCGTCCTCCCAGGAGCGGGGTGACCCGGGGTCCCGTTAGCGTCACACCGCACGGAGGAGACTCCAGTCGGCAGGGAGGGGATTCTGCAAAGCGGTACTGGAAGGTGGTGGTGTGCACAGTGGTGGAGTTGGTAACAGAAGAGTACACGAGTGTTTAAATCAATACTCAGTAGCACCATTGCTAAAGCTCCTGCATAAAACAGCATCACGAGCCTCCCAGCCGATGCTCCTACAACGATGGGTGGGAACAGTAAAATAAATCCCTCTCTTTGCTCGGTGCTTCCGAAGCCACATGCGTGGCTGTAGGATGGAAACGGTCGGGTGTTGTGCTCCAGGGGTGGGAGCAGGGGGGAGGAGGAGGCCCCGGGGGCTGCGCACACCCTCCTCTTCCTCCCGGACAGCCGCCTCCTGGGTCGGGAAAGGAGGATTAACGCGGGTTCCCCGGCGGGTCCCGCACCCGGGGGACGATGGCAGGTCTCTCCCCGGGCCCCCAGCTTAGTTACATGGCGGCTCCTGCCTTCAGGTGTCAATGAGCAGGCTTACCACGGCGCGGACTTTGCAGGCAAACCATCGCCTGAGGGGACAAAAGTATTGGTAATGGAACTGCTCGAACTCGGGGGTCTGGCGGATATCACGGAAAAAGGCAGTGTCAAGGTCGGACTCGGTAAGGACGATCAGGAGGAGGAGCAAAACAAAGAGGAGTCCAACTGTCACAAGGAGCAAACGGAGGACACTTAAAACAAACTTATTCACCTGTTCGGCCTGTGCCGCCCCCAGGCCGCCGGCGCCGGGGCACAGGGCCCGCAGCTCGCCCGCCTCCTCCGCCTCGGCCGCAGGCGTGCCGGCCTCCGACTCCTTCTCCTCCTCGATGCTGCACGGGGCCCCATTCGCCTGCCGCGAGAGCAGCATCAGCTCCAGGCTGTGCTCGGCCACCGGGGTGGGCAGCACGCTGTCCGCCGGGCTGTAGTTCTCATCGGCGATGACGGCCACCCGCTCGCTGCTCTCGGCGCGGCCGCTCCGGCCGGGGCCCGCGAAGGCGTCGCCATGGGAGGCCGAGCGCACCGGGGTGGAGTGGGCGCTGTCGCGCAGGGACTCCAGGCCTGGGGACAGCAGGGGAGAGAGAGGTTCAGTGTTGCACGGTGGGGGGGTCCTTGTCACCCTCACCCAGCACTGTCCCCAGCCTGGTATCCCACAGGGGACAGAGCACGGCTGCCACCAGCTGCCTTTGGCTGTGGTTGGCCCAGCCGGAGCCCCCAGCAGCTGCTTTGCTGCAGCTCCTGACTGCAGCGGTGACACTCAAACACCCACCTGTCACCGTCACCAATAGCCGCTGGCTGTCACTCTGGACCACAGGCAGGGGCCTGGGCTGGCTGTCACTCAACCACAAACACCCCCTGCCAAAGCCCTGCACCCCACAGAGGGGCAACAACCCGGGCGGCGGTCCCAGCCACACCAGAGCCCGAGACAGGCGCTGCCCTGGGTGTGAGGGGAGGGATTCAAAGCTGAGCTGAGGACACAGGGACACACCGCACAGCCCCATTTCCCTGCAGAGCAGGCTGCTCAGGAACCGCCAAGTCAGACCAGAGGCACGAATAGCTCTGATTTGTACTTATTCACTACCAAAACAATGCTTTACATCTGCTCAGGCACACAGAGGAACAAAAGCCACAGCAGAGCTGTGTGCCAACCCGTCCGGCTGGCGCAGCCCGGCTGTACTTCGTGGAAAGGCTGAGCAAGGCGGGCAGGACCCGGGGAACTCCTCTCCCCACTAACGGCCCCCCCAAAAACCCAAATTCCAAGAAATTCCAAATTCCCTCTACTCCACCCTGGTGAGACCACATCTGGAATATTGTGTCCAGTTCTGGGCCCCTCAGTTCAAGAAGGACAGGGAACTGCTGGAGAGGGTCCAGCGTAGGGCAACGAAGATGATTAAGGGAGTGGAGCACCTCCCTTATGGAGAAAGGCTGAGGGAGCTGGGTCTCTTTAGTTTGGAGAAGAGGAGACTAAGGGAGGACCTTATTAATGTTTATAAATATATAAAGGGTGAGTGCCATGAGGATGGAGCCAGGCTCTTCTCGGTGGCAAACAATGGTAGGACAAGGGGTAATGGGATCAAGCTGGAACACAAGAGGTTCCACTTAAATTTGAGAAGAAACTTCTTCTCAGTAAGGGTGACAGAGCACTGGAACAGGCTGCCCAGGGAAGTGGTGGAGTCTCCTTCTCTGGAGACATTCAAAACCCGCCTGGACATGTTCCTGTGCGACCTCACCTAGGTGTTCCTGCTCCAGCAGGGGGATTGGACTAGATGATCTTTTGAGGTCCCTTCCAATCCCAAACATACTGTGATACTGTGATACTGTGATACTGTGAAATCCCACAAATGTGGGACTTGTTCCTTGCCGTTTTCACAGCAAGAGGGGCAGGTTATGGGGGGGAGGCAGTTCCAGCACCCTGTGTGTCAGGGGTGTCTGGAGGTGGTGGTGGCTGGGACCAGTGGGTCCTCAGTGTCACCGGCTGTGAGGGGACAGGGCTCAACATTCCCCCCAATGGGGAGGGCTCAGTGCTCCAAAACAGCAGGGCACGGTGGCACTGTCTGCCCTGGTCTTGTGTGCTGCCACAGGGCGAAGAAAAGAGCTCGTCCTGCATTCCCTGGGCTTTGCAGCCTCTTGCTGGTAAATACCTGCTGGCTGCCCCCGGCTCAGCTCGGCTTCACACTCGTGTCACTGCAGCACCGAGCGCCAGCAACAGCTCAGGCGATAAGCACAGGGGAGGCATAAACATGTTCTCACCCTGACAGCAATGTCTGCCGCTGTGTCGCAACGCTCCTGGGAACGTCCCCTCACACACCCCTTGTGTCCCGGATGGGGTGGGCACCCCCGGGGCAGGCAGCAGCTTGGTTCCACGGGGAGGGGGGTTTCCCCTGTTCCTCACTGCAATGGCAGTGGTGCTGGGCCCCCCAAAACCCAAACCTTCCTGCCACTGGTTCCTTCCATGGAACTGGCACAAAAAGCCACAGAATCTGGGGAAAGCTGGGTCCAGCCCCGAAAGCAGAGCAGCTCTGTGGTACCAGCAACACAGGGTCCAGCTGGCAAGGCAGACCCCAGCCCACTTACCCCGCACCGTCCTCATCCAACATTCACACATCCCACGTCCCCCCAGGGCTGCGGTTGGGGGACCCCCAGGGACCCCCAGGAAAACCGCTGCCCAAGAGCCCCGACCCGCCCAGACAGCGCAGCATTACCTAGCATGCGGGCACGCGGAGCGTCGCGGCTGAGCCTGGGCAGCACCGGCACCAGCGGCAGAGCCCCCAGCGCTCGCGCCAGCAGCCGCGGCCCCAGCACCAGCACCCGGACCCGCACCTCCCGGCAGCAGTGGTTGATGAGCCGCAGGTGGACGCTGACTTTGGTTTTAATCTTTATCAGGCACTTCACCATGGTGCACAGCAGCGGCTGGCCCGGCCCGCACCACCGGGCACCCACAGCAACTGCGACAGTGCTGGGACAGCCGTTCACCCGCCGGTATGGCTGACGCAGTGGCACTGGTGCCACTGGCCTGGGGTCAGGGCTATTTTGGGCTCCCGCATTTCCACAGGAATGAGCTGAAGTGAGAGTGAAGAAAAGCAGCTGCTGGGGCAGGGGCGGTGCCAGCTGAGGGTGATTTATGGTGGGAGGCTGTTTAACACTCTGGCCACTTCGCAATGGCACATGTGGGAGGTAGGGAGAAGGGGCTCGCGTTTATGGGGTGGCAGAGGTGACCCCATCTGTAGGGCTGTCACAGCTCCAGGCACACTGTCACCCCAAAGGTCAGCCCAGACATCGGCCCCAGGCTCCCTCAGAGCTATCAGGACAACCTGGAACTTTTTTTGTTTTATTTCCGATTTAATCTAAATTAACATTGCAGAGAAATTCTCCTCTCTTTTGCCTCTGCACTGGAAACTTCTGTTCCACAACCAGCTCTTCACTTTGTGTGGGCTCAGCTATTGATCCCAAACCAGCCCCAAGATGAAAGAGCAACAGCTGGTGCTGCCAAACCTTGCTCTGAGCCCTGGGGACACGCTGGGGACAACCCCTGCCCTGGCATCCCAACAGCAGCATCAGGGGGTACAAAAATCAGCTTTGTATGTGTGTGTGCACACACATGTTTACACATGTGTGTGCGTGCCCTGGCAGCACGGGGCTGGCCCCCTGCCCTACCTTCCATGATGGAGATGTGCACAGCTCTCCTCCGGGTGCGCGGCACGCTGCTCAGGCGGGGGCCATGTGTGATGGAGGGGCAGCTCCGGCTCGGCACCAGCCCTGCCCTGGGGACGACAACGGGAATGGTGTCAGAGCCATGTACGGTGCCCGAGCCCGTTGGCTCCCCCTGCCACCCTGGGGAGATCCCAGCCCCAGCACCGGGCTCTTACCGGTGGATCTCAGGCGGCTCCCGCTTGATCTTGGCACTGGACTCCATCACCTCCTTCGCAACGCGGCCGCTGCGGGGGGTTGAGAAGAGCAGCTGTGAGCACCGCACCGGTGAGCTGCCCCCGCGGCACCCGCACCCCAGCATAGCCCAAGACGCCCCCATGCGCATGGGCTGGGGGCTCTACCCACAGCTCCAGGGCAAGCAGGAATATTTGCTGGAAATACAGGTGATGGGAAGAGCAGGGACAGCTGGGCTGACACCTCGGCCACCATGTTTTGCTGCTTCTCCTGGCATGAGGTGCTGGACACCGTGGAGTCACCTCCCTTTGTTGGGGGACACACCATGGGAACCTGGGCCCTCCCGCACACCCTACAGCTGGGGATGCACCCGGGGCCTCTCGTCCCGCAGAGATACCAGGTAGCAGGTCCAGGGCCATGGAGGAGCAACACCCCCAGGAATTTAGGAACTGCAGCGGTTTGTTTCACTCCTTTTTGTTCACAAAAGAAAAACCTCAAAGCCCCCCCATCCTCTCCTCTCCACACCCATCCCTCCAAAACTCTGCTGTTGTGGGGCTGGGTCTGGGGGTGTCAGCCGTGGAGCAGAGGAAGAAGCGGCGATGGCCTCGGTGAGGGGGCGGTGCTGCCGTGGCAGGACCCCTGGGGACGGCAGGAACCTCAGCACGTCCTCGGGCCACCGTAGCCCTGACCTGCTCCCCAGAGCGCATCCAAGGGAGCATCCAAAAATTCACCCGTACTGCTACTTACTGTCATCATTTACCTGTATCGGAACCGGCTTCCCTTGAAGAACAAGTTGCTGCTGGACACAGTCCGGACCTGGCTCGACTTCTCCAGCCTGCAATGGCACCAAGAGTGGCCTGAGCATCCCATTCATTGAGCACTCAGTTCTTTTCCCTACACAACCCATGGGGGGCGAGGACCGACTGCTCTGCTGATGCTGGCACTGCATCCAGCACACAGTAGCACGGCCAGATTACAGGAGCGAAGCCCTGGAGATGTGAAACGCTACCAAGAACCAAACAAGCTGCTGGCAGCAGCATGGTGGCACCTGAAGCATCACAGCATCTCCCCATACCTGGGTGCCCCACCAAGCACCCGCACACCAGAGCGGCCCCAGGCTGGACCTCTCCAGGAGCTGAACCCCTCGCCAGGGCTCTGCAGGGCAGGAATCGGCCTGTCCCGGGCAGGCAGCACCCGCTGGGGTCTGTCTGGCCAAAACTCCTGGTAAGGACAGTCCTGTCCCCTCCTCGTCCCTGGGAGCTGGTCCCTCGCCCCAGACTGAGCCCAGCAGCACCTCGGCCGAGCCCACAGCCCACTCCAGCGGGTGCACATTGCAGCGGTAATTTACTGACATGAGTAATCATAAAAAGATTTGTAAAGCAATATTGCAATTTCATTCCGTGTTAATATAATGAGAAACGAAACCTACTGATTGCAGTATTCCCAGAGAGAATACATCACAGGCTTTATCTCGCATCTTGCTGATTAAAATAAAACTCATTACAAAGCACAAAGCAGGCTATTTTTAAGTACAATATGAGCAGGATGGTAAAACCAAACTGTTCCAGCTGGCACCTCCCTGGGTTTTGGGCCCAGACCAGCCCGTGACCCCCCCGTCTGACAGCCTAGTTCACCAAACTGGGGGCAGAAAAGCTGCTTAGGTGGCCACGAACCAGGGAGCCCTGAGCTCCTGGGGAAGGGAAAACTGTCCCCGGCCTCCCCGGCAGGAGCTCCCCCCACCGCATGTCCCTGGAGGGGGCAGCCAGGGACAGTCCCTCCAGCCACCGTCCCCAACCACCAGGCAAGCGGCTGCAGCTCACTCCCTTGAGTATTTTCCATGAGCAATTAATTTGTTCCCAAAGAGCTTAGAAGCACATTTTTCTGAAAGTTTTTGGGCCTTCCCCATTAAAAAGTAGGCTTTGCTAGAGCACCCGGGGCATTGGCTCAGCTTCAGTGGGGATTTTAGTGCTGGATTCAGCACAAACAGACCCTATGTGAAGCCATTTTGAAAATCCACCCTGGAATATTGGGTCAGAAAGCATCTCCTGAGTTTTGGCGGTGTCCGTCCCTGCCACTTCCCACACCGGCTGCACACTGTGCTGGCAGCACCGGAGCATCCGCAGTGGCTGCGAACCAGTCACCATCGGCAGGGAAAGCGGTCCAACACTTCCGCTGGTTGCTCAGCATTAAAGGTTTCATCTCCAAATGATCAGTCTCCTGAATAAAGGCTTGTTTTGGAGGGATGAGCACAGTGGGGGAATGGGAAGGACTCCCCAGGGCTGGTGACCATGCTGAGGCCACCAGGACAGGGCTGTCACGCTGCCGGTGCCTGGCAGAGCCCTTGGACAGGAGCTGCACCGGGCTGCGCCGACCCTGGGGGACGCAGAACCCCACACACAGCCGGGGTCCAACACTCACTTGTAAAACGCCTGGTTCTCTATCCCACACTTCCAGAGGTGTTTGCAGGCTTCTGGTGTTGGGGCAAAATAGGTCAGAACAATTTTCTTTTCCTAAAGGAGAAAGAGAGGGAGTGGGTAGGGGAACAGTGAGCAGTGCCCAGGGGCAGCACGTCAGAAACGTGGCTGGAGCCAGAGCAGCTGAAGAGCGCCTGAGACGGGGCAGATCCTGCTCCAGTGCCATGCAGGGAGATGCTGGAGCATCATCTGACACCCCGGCACAGCCCCTCGCTGTGACCTGTCACCATCCCTCCCGCTCACCCACCTTTTTGAATGGCCAGAAATGCATTTTTAAGAAAACCATGCTGATGGCTTGTGCAGGAGTTGTTTTCAGCCAAAGGTTTTCAGGCTGATGTCACTAAGCAGGGCTAACCGAGTGGCGGTAACAAATAACCACAACAATCCCAAACGCCAGAGGCAGAGCCTCCACTGCAGCACAGCTGGGGCTGACCCGGCACCTGCGGCTCCAGCGCCCAGAGGTGGCACCAGGGGGAGCAGGGGTGACGCGACCCCAGCACTGCCACTGTGTCCCTGCACCCCTAGCACAGGGTGACACCTGCCAAGTGCCCAGAGAACCTGCCATGGCCACGCTTGGGATGTCCCATGGGATGGAGAAGCACTCACCTCCTTCTGACTTACGTACAAATAGAAAGTTTTCCCTTCGAATTTCATCTTGGTCACCTCGTTCCTGCAAGGACAAGGACGGGCAGGTGAGAGGCTGTGCAGGGCCCACAGCAGCCGGTGGCCCTGGGCACTCACTGAGAACTGCAGGTCACATGCTGGGGTTTGGGGACAGCAGCAGGGCAGCCTCAGGACCCTGTTTTCAGTGCCTGGGAGGTGACACGGGGTGGTAAGAAGAGCCTTGGCTCAGAAACCAGCAGCTAGAAAGGGGGACACACTGGGGTGAAGCCAATGGTCAGCGGGGTGTCCCAGAGTCACCAGGACCTCGTCATACAAGCACCGGCCAGGTGACAATATCAGTCATGAGGGACACACCAGCCAAAATCTGAGATGCAGTAAAGACTGAGGAACAAGGCAACGGAGTTCAGAGGGGCTGGGGTGCTTTTGAAGAAGTCCAGGGCAATAAAGCAACAAAAAAGAGCATTTTTAGCTCACCCCGGAGCCCTGCGGCTGAGGGGCTAAGGCAGAATTGGGGCCAGAAAACAGTGGCAGCACAGAGCCAGCCGGGCTCCTGGGCCCCACCATGTGTGGGACAGAGCACAAAGTGACACCCTGAGGGCCATCGCCCCATCTCAGGAGCCCCGAGCCCGGCAGTGAAGCCAGTGCACAAAGCGAAACCCCACCAAGTGACACCCCGAGGGCCATCGGCCCCTCTCGGGAGCACTGAGCCTGGCAGTGCAGGCACCGCAGGGCTCCCGGCAGAGCCGGGGAACTCATCACTCACCACTTGATGAAGTGAACCCTCTTGTTTCCCTGCAGAACGACAAAGCCGAAGGGGGTGAAGGCCAAAAACGCTGCGTTCCCCGACACATCCTGGAAGAAAACAGCAGTTTCTCAGCAAGTAGAAATCTGAGATCATTTATTGGTGTGATTTGTAAGCTAGAAGTGATCTCTTAATTTGAGGAATGTCAATCATCATCATGCCTCCTATTGATTAGGTTTTGTTATTTTAGGGCAACTGGCCACCTTTTCAAACCATAAATGGGACTGTTGAAACTTAGCCACTGATAAAATGGGACTAACCCTTCTTTTAATACATTATATAGAACTTTTTTGGGGAAAAATGTAGCCTGCAAGATATAATATTCAACATGAGAGAGGTTTAATAATCATTGTAAATAAGAGCTACAGGTGAATTGTTGGTTGAAGTGGTGGCTTTTCACTTCCAAGGCAAAGGTTTAAATTAATCACTAGATCCCAAGCTAATTGAGATAAATGGTTTTAGCTTTGTCCCTGCTGTAAAGTAGTCCACATTACAAAACCACTACCCATCTGGTTTTGCACACTTGGCATAACTGGGATCTTCTCAGGTCTGGACTGGCATTAAAGTGAAGTATCTCTCACTCCTCAGGAAGGAGCGACCCCTCGGTCAGGGTAAATGTCACTGCAAAGGAAATCTGCTCCTGCTTCTGTTAACAGCCCAGAGCTTAAACATCTGTCAAAAAGGTTTAAGTGCTACAGCTGTTCTTTTTCATAAAAAAAACCAATGTCAGAGTAAAGAAAGTAAGTCAATATGAGACAAGGACTTTATTTCCTTACATCTGGTGGAATTAAAATGCTCAGAGACATTAAAACTGCCTAACTTACCATTTGCTCCCGACAGGCAGCCTAACACATCCATGATGAGCTTTTGAACTTTATGAAAGACAGACATGTGGAAAGCAACACAAATTGATGTAGAACACACTATTATTTACTAAGGGCCAGGTTGAACTTGAGTGAAGCAAAGCAGGTGGCTTTCCTTCCCTGCTTTCCCTGGAGGATCTCTGGGAATTGCAACTCCTTTTCTTTAGCTGTGAGGGTGGTGAGAGCCTGGCCCAGGTTACCCAGAGAGGTGGTGGATGAACCATCCCTGGAGACATCCCAGGCCAGGCTGGACGGGGCTCTGAGCAACCTGAGCTGGTGAAGATGTCCCTGCTCATGGCAGGGGTGGCACTGGGGGAGCTGGGAACGTCCCTCCAACCCAAACCCTCCTGTGATTCTATTACATGTAGATGTGGCACTTAGGGACACAGTTTAGTGGTGGATTTGGGTTTATGGTTGGACTTGATGATCTTCCAACCATGATGATTGTATGATTCTCTGAAAACGTCACTGAGTTGGCAAAGCTCACACGCCATTTTGACCCTCAGCCCCAAGGTGGTGGCGATGCTGAATCCCCCACACTGACCCTGCCAGTGGCTGCTCCCTGCAGGTTCACTCGGCCCAACACCCCATACACCCCCCAAAACCTGCCAGTGAATAACAGGGCAGCACAAACGAGGAGAAACCGCAAGATAGGTCCCAGCCCCAGAGATCCCATCGCTTACTGGGGAGCAATAAACCACCAAGGCCCCACCAACCCCTTCACTAGTAATTAAACCACAAAATGGTAAAAGCCATTAGACCTGACTCCCCCGGAGCCCCGCGCAGCCAGTGTGGCTGGGCGGCATCCAGACAGCGCCAAACCAGTAATTAGTGTCACACACAGAGCAAGCCAGCACTTTAACTTAATCACAACGTCTAGACTCCGGGGAAGCGATCATTAACTGCGCTGGTGTGCACGGAAAAAACAGTTACACACTCAGTTTTAAGAATATTATGAAACACTTGTGGCCGCTCAGTAATTGTTAGATTTGCCCTGACTTTTATTTGGCTGGCAGAGGTTCAGGTGGCTTTGGAGGGATGCTGAGCCGCAGGGAAGGCACGTGCCAGGCTCGGGATCTCTGCTGCGTTGGGCAGGAAAAGCAGGCAAGGAATTCTACAGGGGTGGTTTGCAGAAGAGGGATGCATGTTCAGTGCCTGTGGTCCTTCTCCTACAATGTTTTATTCGAGGAAAATGTGGCACGGAGCACCTCAGCAACAAGCAGAGCTGCCCCGTGCCCAGTATCTCCCCAGTTCAGGAGTACAATTCTCCCCCTCTACTTCCAGTTATGCCCTTCCCTGGCTTAATCAAGAGGTGACATATTTTCTCTGCTGTTTGCCTTCCAGCCTGGGATGCTGGATCTCAGTTACCTCACGGTGCAGGGATGGCAGAGAGCCAGTGTTGTGATGAGATATCCCAAATTTGAGCAGAGAACAAATTAGTTTTAAATCCAGATTAGATCAAAAATCCATCTTAATCTGTCAAGGGTGAATGGCCAAAAGCAGAGACCCCTGAACATCAACCCAACACCCTGCACAAGGCAGGACGCAAATCCCCAAACCCCTCGTGTCTGAGACACAGCAGCTCTGTCCAGTGGCGGCAGGAATATTTCTGTGCAACTGTACTGAAACCAGCCTGTGGATAACGCACCAGCCCAGCAGCAGCTCCTGCAGCTCATGGGCTGCCCAAAGTGCTGTTGCTCTTTCCTCAGCCTGGGAAAACCTTTGGGAAAGGGAGAAGCAGCACCTGAGCAGAGGGATGTACCACTGGAGTGTGGGATGGAGAGGGGAGCGGAGGAGCAGGGTCCCCTGGGGAGCGGGGGATGCTGGAGCGAGCAGGGGTGCTAAATGGGGCGCAGGACCCTGCAGGGAAACAGGAACAAAGCACAGACCTCCCCACACTGGCACTGAGCCTGGGTGCCGAGCATCACTGCCAGCAGCACCGCCGAACCGGCGCAAATGCAGCTCCCCCCGCCTGGCAGTGCCTCCAGCAGCCACAGCATACCCTGCCAGGCCAGGTGGATTCACCACAATGGCATATTTATGTGGCATAATCCAGGTAAAATTCCCAGGGACCATGGAGCATCCCACATCTATCTGCACACGATGGGATTATAAGGGACCAGAGAGAGACACATGCAATGACATCTACACTCAATAAAAAGCACTTCAAACAGAAAACTGGATTACTGGCCAGGGAAGAGCAGAGCGATAGTCTGTCTCTGGGAGATTAATGCTTGTTGGTCTCTCAGACACATTACTGACCTTGTTACTGCCTCCAAATTACAGGTTTTCACAGAAGATGATGGGCCACTGACTTTTACAGTTGTCTGCATGAGAAATGATTCCTTACAGTTTCCGTGTGTGCTCTCTGGAAGGGTTTTGGAGCGCTCCCCCTCCCCTGCGCTCGCTGCGGCTGGTTTTTGGGGCTGGAGATTGCAGTTGGCTCCAGCACAGCCCGTGTCCCACAGCTCCGCCAGCACCGCAGCCCCACGGCAGGTAACAAACCAGCCACATCTGCAGCTTGTTACTGGCTGGAGCAAGAATCCAATGCAAGGAACAGTGCTCAGAAAAGTGTTTTACCTTGCAAGGGTGTGGGTCAACCCCATAGGTCTCCAGAGTCTGGGCTTTCCTAAGGAAATTCAGCTCTGAAGTAGCTGGTGTCTGCCCACTGCAGGGGGGAGAAACAGAGAAAACAAGACTATTGCATGGAAGACATGAACAGGAACGTCAGCCCTTGGTGACAGGGTTGCCTTGCCATCAGTGACAAGAGGCATCAGCCACAGCACGTTCCCACTACCCCTGTCAGCACAGCCCGTGTGCAGCAGGAGAGCAGTGTGGAGCCCCTCCGGCTCCCGCCAGCGCATCTCACAGCACCACAACCCACCAAAACCGAGGTGCTGCTGCCAAATGAGGGGTTGAATTTCCTATAGGCAGCACAGGCATTTCTTCAGGGGGAGGATGGGGAGTTTGCTGGGCAGAGGCCAGCAGCCCCCATGATGTTCGGGCATGGCTCCCCTGGGGTCCTGGGAGGTGACAGCCTCACAGTCCCCGCCCCGGGACCAGCTGTCCCACGGGACACGGCCCTGGAGGTACCAACAGCACCGTGGGAGGACTTTGGGCTTTGCTGATGGTCTTTGCACACAGTGTGAGAGAGCACGTCCCCAGAGTGGGGTGAAGGCAGAAGGGGTCTGGGAGTGGTTGGTCACTGTCCCCATCCTGCCAGGGAAGCCCAGGGACGCCCAAGCTGAGCCAAGAGCTGCAGAAACCCCCCAGCCCGGAGGGACAGGGCTGGTTTTGCCCCAGGACCAAATCTGCTCCAATGCCCACCTGTTTTTGTTATTTCTCTGCACTTTCTGCAGCTTGTTCTGTCTGCTGGATCACACTTGCAGCGAGCAGAGGTTTGGGAAATGCAGCAGCTTCTCTCACAGGGTGATTCGCTGTGATGCTTCTGTGCCATCAAACATCCTGCTTTCCCAAAGCTCTCTGCTCTGCAGTTTGCTGTTACCAGTAGTGCCAAGAGCCCCGCTGGTTCCCAGCTGGATCTGACACACGAGAGCAGCGAGTGCTCATCCCACAGCACAACCGAAAATCCCAAACAGGGGCAAAAACCAGCTGAGCATCTGGAATCCCTGCTGCTGCCCAGCGAAGCCCCGGCCATACCTGAGCTCCAACTTGTGGATCTCTGCAATTTTCCTCTCCAGCTTCTCCGAGTGTTTGGGGAAGAACTGGAACTTGGAACTGTAACCTTCCGGGTGCTTTCCTGGGTCATAGTCCCCAATCTCAGCTGGAGGCAGATGGAAACGGTCACAGAACCACAGAATGGTTGGGGTTGGAAGGCACCTCTGGAGATCACAGCCCAGGGTCCATCCCCATCCCAGCAGTACCCAGATGCAGAGCTCAGAGCATCCCAGGAATGCTGCTCCCACCCACCTGTGTTTCCCATCAGAATGATCATTTGTAAGCCATTTACTGCCTGCAATTAATTTCACCATTTGCTTGGGAATCACCCACCAGCAGACGGTCAGTCTCCCAAATCTATTAATTCCTCAAGTTATTTGCCCAGAGCCTCCTAGGAACCTTGTGGTTCTGTGTTACAGCAGCCTTGGGGTGTCCCAGTCCCCAGCCCCATCCCAGCTGGCTGGGAACAGTGAGAGAATCCTGCTCACCCCGTGGGGTGCAACTGTGACTTAAAAAAATAAAATTAATTGGAAATCCGTAAAGTGACATGGAGAGCAGATCTGGTTGGAGTTACCGCAGGCTGTGCACAGTCCTGGACACAAAACTGCCTGTCCCAGGGCTGCTCCTGCGCCCGGACAAGCACAGAGCCAGGGCCCGGGCTGGCTCGGCCCCAGGGCTACTGATCCCACTTCCTCACCCCCCTCCAGCCCAGCCCTGCGCCACACAACCACAGCACAACCACAGCACAACCGCAGCCCGGCAGCATGGGACCCACATCAGCAGGACGGCATTTGTATTCTAGGTGCAGTGATCTGTTGTAAGTGAAAGAATGTAATCAGTACTTAGCATGAAAAGTAAATTTATCTTGTCAAAAGGCACTACCTTGAAGGATATAGGCGGCCAACAAAGCAGCATCCGAAGTCTTGCAGAGGAGACGGCCGTGGTAGAGATCCCTTTTGATCTGCAGGAAGACTAAGTACCTGAGGACAGAAGAGATAGTCCGTTTATTAAGCAAAGTTTAAATTACCTAAACAGGCAATTTAGATGTGGAATATCTACCACGACATGCACTAACATTTCTTTCTGAGCATCCCATTTACAAGACATTACACTTGCTGGAAGCCAACACGTGCTAATTACGGAGGAGTTCCCCGTCAGGGCCGGTGCGGCAGCTCAGACTGACAGTCCCAGCCCGGCAGGGACATGGCATCTCCCCCGATCCAGCTCCCACCTGTGCAGTCACACACAGCACAGCAGAGACACAGAGCTCCCCGGGCATGGAGACACGGGGATGAGCATCCCAGCAGGAAAACACACACAAGAGGAAAGTCAGACGAGGCAGTGCGGGTCCCTGCAGTCCTGGTGACACTTCACGACCGCCCCAGTCCAGCATGAGGTGCTCGGGGATGATGCTCTGAAGGGTCTTGTGGTCCTGAGCCCCCCAGCAATGCTGTGCTTCCCCATCCTGCATCCCCACCTGGCTGCTCAACTCCCCCATGGCCTGATTTCCTCCTTGCCCAACTTTCTGTATCCTCCCAGGTCTCACCCAGTTCCCCACTCTGTGCTCCGCAATGATCAACACCACATTATCCAGCGCGAGCTGCCTCTTGCCCATCTCCATGCACCAACGCCCAGTGATAAGGTAAACTAGGGTGGGAAACTACTTATTTAAATAAATTCAAACCTCAGTAACAGCTTGGGCTGAGTCACACAGCAATACATTTGGAAAAACCTTTTGATGGTAAAACATAAGTCACAGAGTGGAGGGGCAAAATGGAAATTGGACTGCTCGGAAATGTGTTTAAATGATCAGATTTGCACTCTGCAATATCTCAGTCATGCCTCATTTCTCAAATCCGTATTTATGATGAGATAAGCCACTAATTTTCACAGATAAAATATCTCAAAAAGAAAACCAGATATTAAAGTGTACTCATTCCAGGGGAAAGTGGATTTTAAGCCCAGGTTTGAGCTGCAGGCACAGCTCCAGTGCAGCGAGCAGGGCAGCCCACCGCATGCATTTAACCTGTCTGGGTCCCCGTCCCGCACCCACCATGGAACCCCGGTCAGGAAGGGAAAGTCTGTAAATCTGAGCTGCAGTGCCAAATCTGAGCAGGTGCCAAACAGGTTCTCCAAAGCCTTGTTTGTTCCTTGGAAATAGCCCCTGGAAAGGGGAATTCTCCAGAGCAGCGCTGGGATGCGGCTGCCTCGGAAAACGAGATTAAAGATGGGAAATATTTAATGCCTCGGAAAACGAGATTAAAGATGGGAAATATTTAATATTTCCAAACTGGAAGCCATGAGCTGCCATGCAGCTCCACCCCACTGCCCTGGGGGTGCAGCTCCCAACACCCAAGGGTCAATCCTGACCCCATTTCAGTTCTCCCTGCCTGACAACTGCAGACATTTGCTAATCTCTGATTAAAGAAAAGAAATACAATTAACATATTATGTGTGCAGCTTAATGCCCACATAATAGCTGTCATTAAAGACGAGGGTTTTGGCTGTTTCACATTTAAATGAAGGTCTGATGGCTACAGTTTCTGGGAGTAAATGTAAAATCTGCAAACTAAATAAATGCCTCTTAAGCAAAACAAGGAGATGTATCCGTGTGAAACTACTGGCCACTTGTGTGTGTCCCCTGAAATGCTCCTGTCCAAACCCCAGGTCGGTCCTGTCCCAGGCAGCCCATGGCGGCAGCAGCTCTGGCATTCTGCACAGGGGCGCATTTCAACCGGCCCAGCAAACGCGCTGGGGACTCTTCTCAAAGGCTTCGCCCCCTCCACAGCTCCCCAAGAACTGAAACTTTTTCTCTCTTCCAAACAACATCTTAAGGGTTTTTTTTACTTTTGTGGGTTGGTTTTGGTTTTTTTTTTGTCCTTCTGTGAAACACAAGCAAAGCTTTCCTTACTTTTGTACTCCAGCATTAAGAAATCAAACCCCGGAAGAGTTTTTGAAACACGTAACCATCCTCTACTTCTTCTAACTGCGCTGTTCACCACAAATACAGATAGTTGATGAATGCAAAACTGAAGCAAAAAGCTGAGGCCAGGTATATTTCAAACACCCTGCAAAACCGGCTGCAAAAGCCCTGACATCCTCTCTCATTTGCTGCCTGCAGAAATAGACTGAAAATCCTAAGATTTAAATCCTGGAATATATTTAGCTCTATCAGTAAGCCTACTTAATTCTCAGCACACTCAGCACAGACTCCAGCTATTCAGCAGGAATATCTAATGGCAGCCGGAGCAAATGGAGCAACAGCAGCCCAGCGTGGGACGGGAGGGGCAGAGGGATGCACAGAGGGATGCAGGGGTGTTCGGCTCCAGGCTGCTGAGATGGAGCTGCACCAAGTGCGTAACAGGGACTATTTGCCACCATCTGAGGGCATCTGGGGCCAAGACATCGGGGTCCTGCAGTTTGCAGCAGCTGGCTGCCCCCAGAGCAGGACAGCATTTCCAGCCTGCTTGGCAGCCATCAAGAGACATTCGTGCTACTTTTGTCCCTGTTTTTACAGGTAAGAGGGAGGTTTTCTTATCCAGGAGCGATGATGTCCTGCCTTGGTCAGGTACATCCCAGGCAAAAGCAGAGGCAGGAAGCACAGGGTGATGTTTTTTCCCCCCCACTTTGCTCCCAGATGCAGCCCACTGGCTTTGGCTGGAGCCTCCACCTGCATTTTGGCAGCTGGGACCCTATAGGTTTTGCACCTTTCACACCCCAAACCCAGATCCAGGGTATTGTCTTTTAGAAAAAGTACCATTTTTATGACTTTCTCCCTAACAAACCCCAGGCTTGTAAAGAAAACTAGGAATTATTAGCAGCAATAATGGCAAAAGGCTCCAGGGGACAAATGCAGGAACCTTCAGTTTCAGGCAGCACCAGACCCTCCACAGGGGGGTCTGGGCTGTCAGCCCCACAGATCTGCAGTCACTGCTTGTTTGCCAAAGCTGCTGTGGTTTCTCTGCGAGTGCTCATGACGTCCATCCTTCTGGCAGGAAGAGCAGCGTGAAGAGCCCCTAAAGATAGCAACTGGAGAGCAGCGCTGTCAAGTTTCTGCATCGCAGTTTATCACCTATTTCTCCCAGAACATCCATGCCCCTTATGTAAAAGGGTTGTGGCTTAATTATTTCCAGGGGACAGCAAGGGAACTGGGGACACTTCAGCCCTTTCCGACAGACCGAGCACACGCAAGGACACCCTGAGCTGGGGACGTGCTCTGGCGCTGGCTGTAACAGCTGATTTGGAAACAGTGAGAGTATTTGCAGAAGCAGAAATCAGACTCTGAGGGTGAACTGCTGTTCCTGCTTGAATCCACTGTCCAGCACCGTCCAGGACAGGGGGTTCCAGCTGGAAGGAGAGATTTTGGAGAGCTGCAGGGAAGGGCACATGCCTGGTGCTGCCCAGGAGCTGTTCTGCACCGGCAGAATGGCACCGAAGCCACCACGGATGTTACGGTGAACAGGGCTGCGACCAGAGCACTTTGCCCTGGAATTGTGGTTTGTGTAACCGGCTGCAGCCAAAGATGAAGTCGGTGAGTTTAAACCCACAGGCAGCACTGGACACAGTGGCCCCACATGCTCACAAACCCAGCTGGAGATTTCCAGAGTTTCCGCACAGCTGGGACAATGCAGAAGCGTTCAGGAAATTCCAACGGCTGCTGCTCTCTCTTGACTATAGGGGGAAGATGGGCAGAGTGTTCCTGCCCTGGCTGAGCCCTTGCTGGCTGATCCCCATCCTCACCTGGTGATCTCCTCCTTCAGAGCTGCCGGGTCCGTGGGGTAGAACTTCACGCGGAAGCACATGGTGAAGGGAGGCTGGGCTGCAGAGAACAGCGATGCCACCGTCACCACACGCAGGTTTGTCCCTGTCGTCCTCCCAAACAACCCTGCTCCCAGAGATGGTCAGATACTGCTGGCGGGCTCACCCACCCTCCCCATTACTCCAAACACACCAGCTGCCCCAGGGCAGGAGGGAGGAGATGGGTCCAGGGCTGGTCCCTGCTGCTGTGCCATGGGGGAGCAGATGTCCCCAGCAAAGCTATGGTGAAGCGCCTGTGGCACCAGCTGCACACCCCGCTACCCAGCATTGGTGAATCTCACTTTGCTCATCCCCATCATCCCTGCCCTGGTCCCCGCAGGGCCGGTGCCCCATGCCCGTGTGCTGGGGGCCACGGCCGGCTGCAACTGCAGTGGGACCGGTGGAGAATGACCCCACTTTCAGCCCAGCAGAACAGCTCTGTGGATAACTAAGGCCCTTTTTCTGGGAGATGCACTGGGAATTGACCCCAGAGGGGAAGGACTGGATAAAATGGCAATATATCTAGAATGTAGGGAGCACACATCACCTGTCGGGGACAACTGGTTGTGGTCATACTCACCCCTCATCTGTTTCACGACCGACTTGGTAAATTCCAGCCAATGCTGAAAGGAAAAAGAAGGTAATTAAAGCAACTCAGTAACAAATACTTTCAATTAATAATGCCCATTTGCCAGAAGAAAAGATGGTCTGAGTAAAAACCCCAACATTCCTCCTCACACAGTGACTGTGCTGGGGGCTCCCCAGAGCATCGTGCAGAGACGCTGGTGAGTGCAGAGCTCAGCCACGCTCTCTCGAACCGTGCACACAGAGACAATTCACAACCATGCTTTATGTACAGGGGTTTACTTCTACATGTGTTTAAAGAGGCGATTCACCAAAAGCAGGGAAACAAAGAGCCGACACAAGTGGAGCGGCAGTTAACGATCCCTCAGCATCATGCAAGGAAAATGCCGCTCGCCCACTCCACAGCCCGCTGCAAATCCGGCCATCGGGTCCTGCACAGCATGATAACAAAGGCCAAGAGGCAAATCTGGAGAGACGGGAGAAGGCTGGAGAGCTGGGAGGAAGAAAGACCAAAAAACACAAGTTGGGGAGCACAGGTGACATGGGGGGTGACGGTCCAGAGACCTCGCAAGAGGCAGCAGCATCACACACTCCCAATGGCTCCAACTCTGCAAGGCGGGGAGGACGAGGAAGAGGAGGCTACTGCTCTGGGTGAGAAAACCCAGATGAGTGTCAGTGGGTGCCCTGGAAGGGAGAAGGGGCAGCGAGGGGCTTAGCACAGCCCCTTCCCGCCCTGGGCGGCAGCAAGGGAGCAGCTCCCAGCTCAAAACAGAGACGGCAGAAAGTGGCTTGTCCTTCCCGCAGCAGGGGCTGGGAGAATCGCTGGGGAAGAGCCCCCATCACTGCCCATCCCAATTCTGTTTGCCCTAGTGCTCAGCCGCAGCAGCGAGGACACGTCTGATAGCACTCAGCTGCATGAAAACCCCTCGCCCAGCCTGGGCACGAAGGGCTCTCACCCTTTGCTTGTCGGGGTCCACGAAGCGGATGCCGAAGTAGTCCTTCTCCAGCAGGTTCAGGTGGTGGCAGAGAAGGTCAAACAGGTACTGGCCCTTAGCATCTCTCTGCAAGACAAAGAAGCTCATTGGCAAAGTGCAGGACGATGGCAGCAGAGGGAGGAGCTGGGGCACGCCAGGCAGATGAAGGGTCCGACACTTATGGTGACACCAAGGTTGCTGCAAATCCACCAACTGCCCTGGTGCTTCATCAGCAATATTTTCAGCTCAGAAACCATCTTACATCCCACCCAAGAGGCAGCCAGGAGCAGGACCCCAGAACACACCAGCCCCATCCCTGTCCAGAGATCTGTGGCTCGTGTGCGGGCAGAATGCTGGGGCTGCCCAGGGCTCAGCAGGAGGCGGCAACATCGGCCAAAAAACACGTTTGCTTGGACAACAAACCTCTGTCAGCACTTTGTAGGTGAAGCTGCCTGGACAGAGCGTGTGGTGAGAGTGGGGCAGTAGAACGGCAGCCGCTGCAAACACGGCCTGAACACCGCCAAACAAAACATGCGGGGTGTTTTAAGAGCATAAGTAAAACTGTGAGCAAGGTCAGAGTCTGCCTGGGAATCAGCCAGCAGCTCGAGCCGTTCGAGGGAAGCTGTGAATTCCAGGCTCTGGCCCGTGTTTCCAGGCAGGTCAGCGAGGTGGCAGCTTCACTGCTGCTCTGACCCCGCTGGAGTCCCTCGTCACAGATGTGGCACAGGTCACCGTCACCTCATTGCTTCTGCTCTCCTTTGCCTCTCTTCAACAGCCTTTCCCTTCTCTGGCACTACGGCATGAAGCCAGTGCCAACCTGCCTATTTTTAGCATATTTCTTCTGTGCCTTTTCTGTGATGGAGTTTTTAGGAAAAAACCTTCGCCTCTGTGGTCCCCGGGGCCATGCACCGCCGGGCAGGGGGACTTCACAGCTTTCTGTTTCTCCAGAACCAGATCCCCACTCTGGAGAGAGACGGAGCATCAGGGCCATGAGAACTACAGATTTATAAGGTCTGGTGTGCCAGTACAACTTACAGCCAGTGGTAGACTGAACATTAATGGGGAATCTTAAAGTATTATAGCTATAAAATCTGATACATCTCAAAATTATTAAAAATTTCATTTCCAGCGCTGCAGAGGCTGAAGCACACACTGAATTTGAGTGCTGTGAGCTGCTCCACAGCAGCGCTGGCCCAGGAGACCATGGCCCGTCCTGCGTTTGCTATGGAAACGCAGCACCCGAAAGAGCTGAGAGCCCTACAATGACACCCACTCACAGCCCCCAGGACTCACTCACAGCTCGTCCAGCCGGGGGTCACAGCTGGAGATGGGCTGTGCATCCTCTCTGTCAAAAAGAAGATCACTATTTTTCCCAGAAATGGTTTTCCTATATGCTAAAGGTTTGAAGTCAGCCAAGGGCTGGAGAGCCCCCACACCAGACCTGATTTATCAGCAAAGGGACTGACCCAGACTAAGAGTCAGCTGTGCAACGCTCCATATAAGCCCTTTATACAACAGCAATTTAACTACTCCGAAATTTTCCGTCCAGTTTCTGACAAATCACTGTAACGTTTTGCTCATGGATGAGAACCCAGATGCACCCGGGTAATTCATGACCCCCAGCTCAGCAGAGCTGCCCGCAGGGTCCATCCCAGGGCTCCAAGGTGAGCAGAGTGTCACCCCCAGAAGGGGGTCCCCTCAGTCTGTGTCAAGTTCGGGATCAAAACCAGTATTTTATTTATTTCTGAAAAGCTGCCTGCCCTTGGCCATGCACCGGGCTTTGTAGAAGGACCCTGCAGATAATGGGGATCCTGCTTTACCTACCAGTCCGTGGGGAACCCGCTTTACAGCGCCACAGCTCTGCAGATCAAAGGCTGCTCCTGACAGCCGACGCTGCCTCTTTCAGATAACACAGGTTTCCGTTTCCTGACAAACACATTTAACATGTGCCTTATCTGATCAAATAATAGCTCAGCAGACACAGGCCACGCAATCAGGGAACCCTGTGGGTCTGGCATTAAGTTGTTCCTGGGCCTTGGTGCGGTATGGTAAATCTCCCTGCATTTTAAATAAATAGTGCTTCCTTCAGAGAGTCACGGCCAGCCCGGTCCCAGGGTGCAAACCCGCCTGTGCAAGCAGCCTGTGGGCTCTGCGGTGAAGTGGTGCTGGGCTCCTGGACCTGCTGTTAAAAGGCAGCGGCGCAGCTCAAACCCGGCTGGCAGAGCCGGCAGCTGCTGGGCACCGCAGCGCATCGCACCCGGCTCCGCTGACTCACGCTCTTCCCCAATTTAGTACCAAGTTTTTCAGCAGCTCTCATTGTTGTGGAGATGGAGACTTGGAAGAGCTGTTCTGGGCAGAAGCATGAAGCGGCCGGACAGCACTGGGAGTGGTGCCCTAAGAGTTTGCACCGAGGCTGCTGAAGCGTCCTGCAGGCACAGCATGGCCAGAGATGGGCTGGGGCTGAGCAGGGCCTGCCAAAGCCCAGCCCAGTCCCTGCGAGATGCTGAGACCAGAACACACACAACTCCCTGCAGGCAGCCAGTCCCGCCAGCCGTGGGAACAGCTCTGAGAGCACCGTGCGAAAATGGCAGAGATTGGCGCTCTCTGTTCTCCCGCCCTGCATCCCTCCTTCTCCCCAGGCCACAAGCCCCCCACTTGCTCTTGTGACAATATGCAAATGCACCAGCACTGGGAAAAATGAAAGATTCCCATTTGAGACCTGCACCCCTCGCCCCGCTGCCCCTGGGGAGCTGTTGCTGCTGCTTGGGAAATGAGGCCACTCATTTAGGAGCCTGAATACGGATTTAGGTGCTGAACTTGGAAAACCATGGCCTAGATTGTGCCTTATTAATAGGCTAATTGAGTCTCTGCCTGTATCATCCATCACTGTCAAACACGAGCAGCGCCCGGCACAGGCTGTGCACCCGGCTCAGGTACAAGGGCACAGAGCGGAAAGGAACGACGAAACCTGCCAGAATCCAAATCCCTTGTCCTGGCTTAGAGCAAGTTATTGTTCTTTCCTTAAATAATATTCCTTTTTGCAATGAGGACTGAAGCAGCAACACAGCACTGGAGGAGAGAGAAACTGCAGCAGCATCTCGTGAGCAGAGAACAACCACCCAAGCCCTGCTCGCCTGTCAGGCACAAAATAACCTGCCCAGATCAGCCATTGTGTGTGTTAGGAAGACGAAACCTCCTCCTGCATTATATACAAAATAGTAATAAACACTGATTTTATCTTCTTCCCCTAGAGAAGATTACTTTGCAGGCTGACCTAAAGGCACATTTGACACAGCCAGAGGTTAAAACAACTGGCTATATAACACCAATTGTAGTTGCACAAATAAAGACACACTTGTAAATCACTCCCGATCAGACCTGAAGGGCTGTTGGACGTGAAGCAGCTGCCGCAGCACGTGCCATCTGCAGCCAGCAATGCACGGCACATCTGGCAGTGATGTCGGCCCTGCCTGCCGGCAGCCCCCCCAGCGCTGTCCAGGGAACCCACACACCCCGGAAACCTCGTACAGACAACGGGCATGGAAAACACCGGAGGAGGCGGCAAAAGCGCGAACCTCTCTAGCAGAGAGGGGATTTCACCCTTCACAACACCGCGCTGCTCCGCACCCCAGAGCCCGTTTTGAGGGGTTTGCTCCAGGCTCTCCCTCCGTTCCCTCCCCATGCCCCAAATGAGCACGAACGTCTGCATGCTGCCTCTGCGATCTTAACACAGAGAAACCGCAATGAAGGACAAATCAGACATGCCTCCCCTATCCAGTCCAATGGAATAGGGTGAAAGTGTGAAAACGCAAACAGCATTACAGGGGAAAATTCCTTCTCTTTGATCTCTCTAACTTGAATTAAACATATTCTAAATTAATTATTATGAGTACGTCTTTCAGGAAATTATCTGAACTGTCTTTACAAATCACAACTTAAAAGAGCTGTCTATTGCATAATATCAGCTTAAATATTCTATGTTTTGATCTTTATATGTTCTTATAAAGTAAGACTTATATCTGTCTCAAGGTCTGCCAGCTTTTGAGGTCAGCCTTGCAGTACAGCAGTCTGATGGAGAGAAGATCGCACTGCTAGCAATCACTGGTCGCACGTACCAGGAACGCTGTGTGCTGAGCTGACCCCACCATGCACAGGTATTTCCTGCTGAATATTAACACCTGCTAATGATTGTTTTCTGTCTTAAACTTCTGTTCTATATAAAAACTTGTGGAACAGCCAGTAAGCGTAGCACTGTGTCCCGGACCCCGCAGCCGCTGCAGGGTAGTGCGTTACCAGGACTAACTGCAATTGTGCAACTGAGCAGGACTACAGGGAGTGGTGCTGGGGCCGCGCTTCTGCTCCCAGCGCTGCGCAGGGGACACGGGCTGCCTGTCACTGCTGATGCACCACGCCACGTTGTTCCCATTCATAACAGCCCTAATTTTGCCCAGTCTCGTGCTGAACAAGCTGAAGATGTGCCCCTGCTCACGGACAGCTGCGTTATGGCACAGGCAGGCAGGACATCTGCAGACCCGGATTTCCGTGTGCTGTCCCTGCAGCCGCACATCCCACGAGCAACACCCAGATGGTTTCAGCACCACAGGGCAGTGCGGGGAGATGCTGTTGGGGACCCGACTTCCCCCCAGCTCAGCCCCACATCCTCCCTCATGCCTGATCTTCCAGGGAGCTCTATGATCCATTTTTACAGAGGGACAGGAAGACAGTGCTGTGTCGATGGGAAATCCAATGGGATTTTCCAGTGGCAAATGGACCCACAGCTCGGTGACGGGAAACTCCACTGTGGGTTCTGCTGCTCAACAGAACTCAACAAACTTAGGTCAGGGCCCATCTGGCCCCAGCCCTCCAGCCCAGGGTCGTGGGTCTGAGGAGCCCCCGAGCACCTCCCCCTGCTGAGCATCAGCATTGCTCCAGCTCCTGCAGACAAAAAGTGCAGAATGCTGAAATTGGCAGCCTTTACTGCAAAAGAGTTTTGCACCATGTACTGCAAAACAGAAACAAGGCTTCTACGGGGAGATAAACGCTTCCAGCACTATCAAACAAAGGATCCCAGATGATTTTTAAACCTTAAGAAGATTAAACTAACCTTGCATTCTTAGCTTTTTTAAGCTCCTCAGCCAAAATTAGGGTCATCCAGAGCTAAAAACGTTTTTAAAAAAGGAGATTTAGAAATAGCAGCTCATCTGAAAATGAAACGGTGTGCCTCAGCTCAGGCAGGAGCAGCCCCGTCCCGGGCACAGCAGCTCTTGGGCAGCACAGGCACCACTCCAGCGGTGAGGGATGGCTTTGCCTTGTGGGGTGAGACCCAGCTCTGTCCTAAAGTCTTGCTTAGAGGCACTGGTAGCACAGCCATTTTTTAAACCATTTATCATGTGCCATGATGGGTTTGTTTCACTCCAGCTTCTTAATCAGGTACCATGCGGCGCCAAGCCCAACACCATATAAAAGTGTGAGCTTCCTACATCACCCTGAGCACCGCTGCCACCCAACCTGCCGCCAAACCTGCCGCCTCCAGGACAAGGCCAGAGCAGCAAGGCCAGTTTGCATGCTGAGGCTGAGCACAACCAGCTCCTTCAGCAGCCTGTGACAGCCACCAGGTCCTGCCGACTGCCACAGGGATGGCACAGCGATATCAGCCAACCCTAAATGTGGTTCTGGCGATGGGAAGGCGAGGGTTGGGCACCACATCCTCACTTGAGCATCGTTACACCCTGCAGTGTCATAGTATGGGATGTGTCAGAAATCCCCTGCAAGCAGGTTTCTCTGGCTCCTGCAGTGAGCTCCCACTGCAAAACTCCGCTCTAAGAAACAGGTTCTGACCTCCAGCCAAACCAGACTGGCTCATGCTTTGAGGGCTCCTCTCGAAGGTTCTGTCCCAACGGGAGCCCCAAGCCAGCAGAGGGGATGATGGGGGGAACCCAGCAAACACGGGGGCTGCAGGGAGCAGCTGATCCCCCCGACGGGGCTCACCGCACAGCCAGGGCTTGGTGAGAAACACCAGCAGGAGAGGACACGGGGTTGAGCCCCACAGCAGCTCGGGTTCTGCTGTTCGCAGTGTGACCCACATCCCAGCTCTGCTGCCAGGCATGGCCAGACCCAGCCCCACCGCAGCATCTGCACTGCTGGAGCCAAAACAGTGATTCACCCACAGCCGCTCTGTGGATTAAGTGCAGGATTTACAGAAGAAATAGCAGCAGTTGAAAGTGGCTCCTTTCTGTGCTATTTGGTTTGGAAATCTCATTGTGGAACTGGCCATTCCTCTCTGCTTCCTGAGCTTAGAAGATTATTTTTTAAAGAAAACTTCAAAAAAAGTCCACTTTACAAAGTGACGTTTAAGCTTAAGTCTCTTTGGCAGCAACATCTGAGCTGCAAGACATCAAAGACCCACCAGCTTCATTGCCAACATGAAGAGATTTTCACTAGCAATTTGATTGCGATATTGTGGTTTAAATGCTGCATTTTCAAAATTCGGCATTGTACTGCGTGAGGCTGGGATTTAATATCCCTCGGACAAAGTTAATGTGCACTTTGCAGGCAGGGCACAGTCCAAATTGGTGGCTCTCGGCCCTCAAAGGAAGCAGGCAGTTCATCTGAGCTGCAGAATGAGGCAGAAATGGGTAAAAATATGCCTGAGAACATTAATTTCCAGACAGGGAACAAGCGGCTCAGAAATGTGTGACTGCGCCGGGAGCGGAGCCCGCAGGGCTGTAACGGGGTGCGTTACCTGCAGGGACCCCTCACTCCCTACGTCCCCCAGGCTGGGGCTGCAGGGGGACAGCAGCAGCCTCAGCATTGGCCCTGAGGGTTCCCCAACAATGTCACAGGTGTCCCCAAGGGGGATGGCACCATCGCCAGTGGGGCAGGAGGGCAGTGAACTGCGCAGCTCTCGCACCCTCTGCTGCTCCTGTGCTGGTGCTGAGAACTTCCCTGCAACTCCTGCAGTCCTGCCCTGTCCCCACGGCCCCCTCCCTGACCCCTGCTCCACTGCTGCAGAAAGAAGCATTACACTTCTTCACTACTTTGATTTATTATTGTTGGCTATTTTGCTGTATTCTTGTTGGCTCCTTTGCTGCTGTTGCACTGGCTGATGCTCTCCCTCCAGGTGAGCAGGGCACTGGGTGCCCGCTGCAGCGAGGAGGGGAGCGGGTCACCCCCTGCCCATGACACCGTGACCCAGGCACCCTGAGAACCGGCAGCAGCGAGGGCTCGGCTAAGGGCTGCTGTGCTCCGGTGTGCTGCAGGCTCAGCCCTGCTTCCAGAAAGGGCTGAGCAGCACCAAGGAGCCCCAGTGTCACAAAAATCCCCTGGGAAGATGCTCCCAGAGCCATTGGTGAGGCCAGGACTTGAGGAGAGTGTCGAGGGACTGTTCCCAGGAATGTTCCCATGGTTTCTGAGAAGATCCAGTTGGGGATGAGCCCCAAGCATGAACACAGAGGACTTTTGTTGGGGGACATTGCAGACGGCTTCCAAAGGCAGTCCTGGGTGCGGGTGAAAGGGGATAAAAGGCCACAGAGAACCGGGTGGCTGGGGAGGACTCAGAGCGGGGACACACGGAGCCCGGGGAGCACCGGTCCCCCAAGGACATGGTGCTGGGGTCACGTTGCTGCCCAGACCTCACAGCCCACCCTGCCCTGGGCCACTGGGCCTTTTGGTGTGTGCCAAATGAACCCTTTAGCAAAGGCGGTGACAGAAGCAGAGTCACCTGATGAACAAACGGCAGCTGCCGGCAAGAAGCGAAGTGGGAAATGCAGAAGAGTTCTGCGATAGCCCCAGCTCCGCCAGCTCCAGCCCACCGGAGGAGACTAGGAGTAAGAAAAGCGGGTTTTACATAACACTCAAATGTAATCCTGTTATATTTATAGCATATGCATTTCAGTATTAATTCCCTGTTATCTGTAATCCTTCTTCCTCGCTGACACAGTAATTTCGGTCTTCAAGACTTATCCAGGGAGTTTGCTCCAGAACTTTATTAAGATTTTGAGAAGGAAAGTTCCTAATGAAGTGACTCTTGGAACCTTAAACTTCAGATTATCAACTCCTTGTTTTAATCCACAAGCAGGTTTCTAAAACCCTTTGACATGGTGGCATATGCAAAATACCCTTCACAGCTCTCCACCTCTGAATTTGAGCAGCTGATGCTTCCGCTTATGTCTCCATTTAGGAAAGAATCCACCTTGGGACAGCAGTTTAGCACATTTTTAAATCCCAAACCATAGTCAGGGATTTATCACCTACTTAGAACATGACAGCCCCCTGCAAACCAACGTGGCTGTAGCTCTGTCCACACTTCACTGCTGCAGCTGGGGAGGATTTATCTCCTCATTTGAAGAGGAAGTTTTCCTGACAGCTCTGCACTCCCAAGGGCTTTGGAAAATTTGCTCCGTATCTTCCCCAGCACTGACACCTGCACCACAGCTCTCCAGGCACCATCCCACAGTCATGGCATTGCCTCAGCAAGGAACAGGATCTTGCTGGAAACAGAACAGCAAAGCAACACTGATCCCCCATCCTGCATCCCCAGCCAGGGCAGCTCATCCCCACACCCTCTGCACCGTGGAGGTGGTGGCAGACCCAATAGGACCGATGCTGCACAGCTGGATATGCACTGCACAGCTGGAGCCAGCACACACAAGACCCCGAGATGGGGCTGGTAGTGACCACCAGCCACTGTGTTTTACACAAAACCAAGCAAACCTCAGCAGCTCCAGCAGCCTGTTCAGGCTCCAGTCCCACTGCCTCGGTGCTGGTGACAGGGCCATCTGTTTGCTCTTCCCACAGCAAAATATTCTTCAGTGAGTCACAGTTAAGAACAAGAATGACAAGAGTTTCTGTCAGAAGGGTGAATTTAACACCATTCAAATATTTATCACTGATTAAGTAGAGGGGATTTTTAAAAATTAAAGATGGGAGGAGGGGCAGGAAGTTTGGGCTGCGGGGAAAGGACTGGCTGGTGGAACAGCAGAGGGACCCCCCAGTGAGACCCCCCCGTCAGCCTCTCCCAGTGACCCCACAACAAGGGCTTATGCTGCTGGACGTCCCCATGTGCTAATCATGATCTGAACGGGTCCTGCCGCGGAGCCTCTGGGGGATGCTGGGATTGTCCCTCAGCTGGAACACAGCTCCCCAGCCACCCGCACACTAACTCCCAGTGATACCACACCTTACATTTTGCTACTTAGTGCTACTGTGTGTAACTTTTAGAAATTAAATTTAGAATTTACAAGTCTATAATTTAGAGGCACTGAAAACCTCTCACCATAAAACCAAATTGGTTTTTCCAATAAGTCAAACTCACTTTTTTCATTCATGCAAGCCTGGAGCAGCTCCATATGTGCTCTTGTTTAAACTGGCACTCTTCTTCCATTAGCACGCAAAAGAGTCTTGGTGCAACTAATTCTGCTATATATGATTTAGGGGCTGATAAACATGTTCATAGCAATCTGCTGATGAGAAATATTTCCTTGTCAGAAGGTAAGCCCTACTTGCTGCACACAAGAAAGAGATATTTTTAATGCAAGTCATGCTGCTTGCAGCACATAGGAACTAAAAACGCTTTAGCAACAGCTTCACTTGTGGGGGCTTCACGACCGAGTGCGGAGCTGCCTGCAGAGCCAGGAACCTGCCGGGCATGGGGCTTGGGGTCCCATGGGGAATCCCCCTTTCCGAGCAGCATCCCCTTCAGACCCTGTGGGAACGAGCTCCGCGTGTCATGGTCAATGCTATTGCACACACAGCTGATGAAAAATTAAATAAAACAAACAACAACAATGAAAATCTGTCTGTGCCACTCACAAAAACAGGCACCTTCGTTTTTTTTGGCAACATTCCTGCTGAAAAGCTCACTTTGCTTCCAGCAGCTGAATGCAGCAAAACGCTCACGGGAGAAAAGAAAGAAAAGTATAAATGGTTCATAAAAAATTTACTTTTCATGAAAGCGAAGCGAGGCGCTGGCAGAAACACAGGGGCGAGAGCTGCAATAACGCCGGGTGAAGCCACAGTCCAGCTCTTCCTTCGCCCCCGGCAGCACTGGGATACAGGTGCAGCCCCGGAGCCCAACAGCCCCGTGGGTTCCTGCGGCTGCGCTGGACTCACCGCCCCGGCACTGCGGCTGTGGTGGGGCCAGACCCACCGCCCCGGCACTGTGGCTGGATGGGGCCAGACCCACCGCCCCGGCACTGCGGCTGGATGGGGCCAGACCCACCGCCCCGGCACTGCGGCTGGATGGGGCCAGACCCACCGCCCCGGCACTGCGGCTGGATGGGGCCAGACCCACCGCCCCGGCACTGCGGCTGGATGGGGCCAGACCCACCGCCCCGGCACTGCGGCTGTGGTGGGGCCAGACCCACCGCCCCGGCACTGCGGCTGTGGCGGGGCCAGACCCACCGCCCCGGCACTGCGGCTGGGATGGGGCCAGACCCACCGCCCCGGCACTGCGGCTGGGATGGGGCCAGACCCACCGCCCCGGCACCGCGGCTGGGATGGGGCCAGACCCACCGCCCCGGCACCGCGGCTGGGATGGGGCCAGACCCACCGCCCCGGCACCGCGGCTGGGATGGGGCCGTGGGCCAGCCCGAGCAACCCAGCCTGCCCAGGAATTGGAACAAGACGTTTCATTTGCTTGTGCTCACAAACGTCAAGTGTCCCCAAACCCTTGCTCTCACATGTGTAAACCACTGGAATAATTTGTTGTGAGAAGTCTGATCAATGTCCTGGGTCAGCAGCGTCTGTCAGACCTCTGAGTAAGCAGAGAACAGCAGGACCAGCCGTGCGCCCTCCCATAGCCTGTCCTGTACCGAGACCAACGCTGAGCTTCACAACTTCCCCCAAAACCTTCTCCTAGGAAGGACGTTCGTCTGCACACTCTCCTGGATGGATGATGGGGTACAGCTCATGCTCCTACAGACTTAAAACCAGAACCAAACCAATAAAATATATGCGCAAAACCCACATCCAAACACAAGGTAGAGGTCCAAAACTCTTCAGAATCAAAACTAAGAGCAGGTTCAAAAACAATTAGTATTTAAATCTCTCTGCACGCACCTCAAGAATAAAGATCACCAGCAGAAGCACAAGCCTTATGATTAAGGCAAAACAGACCTTATTTGTGCTACAGAAATGACCATATGTAGAATCCTTTTGGGAGACTGTAATCAGTCAGATTAACATGATAATGAACTCTGATTTACCCAGCAATGGAAAGAACTCTGTCCTCAGAGACACTGCATTGCTCACAGAATATTAACAAAGATGACTTTTTTTTATATAACCACGAATATCACTTGACTGCAAGATTGTTAACCCTCCCAGAAGGTGATTTCCTAGGGAGAGGGAGGAGAGCCATTTTACGCTATAAACGAGCAACACTAATAGAGGTGCAGACAGCAGAAACCTTCCCATAAATCTGACACCGCCTTCAGCAGAAAATGAGATATAGACACAAGCACCATGCGATGTAAATCTCCATTATGACAACGTTATTTTACCAATAACACTGTGGAATAAACCTTGGATAACACACTGGGTGCTGTGTGAAGACTGCCTGCAACATTAAGGTCCAGCCTTGGTGACAGCTGCTTCTCATGGGGCTGGGAAAGCACAAACTGGGGGAAAGCGCTGCTGTGAGCCCTGTTCCCACAAAGGGGCCCAGGAAGGCTGCACCAGCATCAGCTGCTCTGCATCGCTGGGGATGCTGGGGAAGCTGCACCAAGAGCCACTGTCCTGCACCAGAGCCGTGTTACTGCCACTCCCCTTCCCCAAGCAAGGGATATTCTGCTTGGCGAGACAAATTCAGGGCATAATGATGGGCAGAAGCTAAGACTTTCAGTCTGCACCCACTGCCAGTGTCCCCACCACCAACAACAACCTTCTCGCTCTCTGCAACTGCCTGAAAGGAGGTTGGAGCCAGGGGCAGACGGGCTCTGCTCCCAAGAAACAAGCGCTAGGACCAGAGGAAGCAGCCTCAAGTTGCACCAGGGGAGGTTGAGGTTGGATCTTGGGAACAATTTCTTCCCCAAAGGGCTGTCAGGCATTGGAACAGGCTGCCCAGGGCAGTGGTGGAGTCACCATCTCTGGAGGGGTTGAACAGACGCAGAGATGAGGTTCTCAGGGACATGGGGCAGTGCCAGGGGTGGGGGAACGGTTAGACTCGGTAATCTTGAGGGGCTTTTCCAACCAAAATGATTCTATGGTTCTAAGGATTGCTTGGCCAAGGGCAGCTGGGGAACCTCACACTGGCATTGCTGGACAACATCAGGATATAAAAACCACAAAGCGGAGAGACCTTTGGAGGGGGAATCCATCCCCTGCATCACCCCTGAGGGACCGAAGGCCACCTTGGTGGCATCTGGCAAGGGTGGCCAGCACCATGTACAAAGCAGGACCTCTCCAAGGGAAGGGGCACCAGCCCCTCTTCTGTGAGCACCGTGGCAGAGAGGAGAGGGCCGGGGCTGTGGAGCAGGCAGGGGCACAGGCAGGGCAGCATCACCTCTGCAGGCAGGGACAAGGGCAGGGCAGCATCACCTCTGCAGGCAGGGACACAGGCAGGGCAGCATCACCTCTGCAGGCAGGGAGCTGAGCGGTGCCGCTGTCAGCCCCCGGCCTGGAGCGTACAAACAGAGCCAGCAGTGCATTTGATCGCAGCTCCGCTCCTCCGCTAAACGCTTTACAAGCTTGTTGAGCAGCTGGGTGTCGACTTCAGAGCGCAGCAAAGAGTCCGTGTTTTATTCATCAGACGTCTGAGATAAAAACACGTTCGGTTGAGAACCTGCCACAGTGGCGGAGCCCCACAACCATTTATTTTATGGTGCCTTTTCCTCCAAAGAGCTGCTCTGGTTTGCACAGGACTGCTGCCTCCCCTCACCAACCCTGGCCAGCAGGTCCCACTTTGCACCCCAGGTCACCCCGAGTTGACTTGTTTTCCTGCCCCGCTCTAAGCAGACTTTTCTCTCTTTATTAGGATTTCAGGATGAAAGAGAAGCTGAACTGGAACTGCAGAACAGCTCTGAGATCATTCTCCTGTGCATCATACACAGACCCTGCAAATCTACCAATTCTTTTATCATTTAAAGTTTCAGTAGCCCAGGTCCACACCAAGTATTTACAGTAGACTGTTGTTTTCAGAAAAGAAAAGGAAGAAAAATGGCTTTATCTGATGTGTTTTTATTTCTAAATGCTGTCTGGCCTAATATCAGGAACAAGCACAAGAAGCGATGTATTTGTCATCTCAGCAAGTCCTTTTATTTTGCCTGTAGGTTTACTGTCTCAAAATACATATTCATTTAAATGCAAATTTCTGGTTTCACCTGGGACCCAACAAAAGCCTTTGCCGAAATGAATGTTGACCTTTCACTTTGACTCGCCATCTCTCCCAGCTTGCTTCTGTAAATCAAAGCCTTTGAAGATGACCTGGACTCGCCAACCTTGCTGGGAAGAAAGCAGCACCACTCCTTGGTGAGCTACAGCCATTAACTGTGGCCCCCTCTACTCCTGCCCCAGCCCAGAGCAAGGCAGCATCCCCAGATAACAGACCCCTGCAGGCTGAAGGCAGGGGAGAGGCTGCTCAGGGCTGGTCCATGGCACTGCTGTGATGCCCTGGGGTACACGAGCCAACAGGCTCTTACCAGGTCCAGGGCACAAACCCTGCGGAGCTACCGAGCATCAGCACCATGGCACCTCCCAGCAGCAATTCAGAGGATTCTGTGTCCCCTCCCCAGGTGCTAGGGGACACCCAGGCAGCCTCACCGTGTCACTCGGGCCACCCGGCAGCTACAGCAGAGCCCTGGGGGTCATCTGTAGGGACCACACAGCCCCGTCACCTCCCCCTGCTCCTGTGCCCGGGATGAGCTGTAGGCATGAGGGGGCCACGAGACACCGTCCTGCTGAAGGGGCTTGCTCCACACAGACCCCACAAAGCTCTGGTGGCACCGGGGGGACAATTCCAGCTGCAAGGGAACAGGACTTCACTCAGCTGTTGCTATTTTTAAAGAAAAGCCCCCAAAAAGTCTCTGTCCTTGCAGTCACATGCCAGTGTCACACACGACCTTTTCAGATCAACCTGAGAGGGCAAAAAACATTCTCTTGGTAATGTGATTTGGGGAATGGTTATGTGGGTTGACATCTCCCCCTGAAAACACCCACAGGACACGGCATGTTGGTATTTTGCAGAAAACATGTCAGGGAATTCAGGCCCTTCCAAGCTCAGAGCCAGGGCTGCATGGGGAGCCGGAGCCCGTAGCTGCAGGGAGTAAAGCGCAGCCCAGCTTAAACCCAGTTGGGGAAAATCTTCCGTTCCTCCGCAGACTGCACGCACAGAGAAGGAGTTTATTTGATATTTAAAGCTATGGACTTCGTCAGGATCTGCAGTTAACATCTGCAGGAAGGATGTGCCATTCTTCATGGGAAACTCTTGGGGAAGCGGAAAGAAAACTGTTGTTCCATGCATTTCCCAAGTTCTCTGGCAGGATCCAATTATCCACAGTGAGCCACAAACAGAGTTACTTTTTTTTTTTTTTTTTTTAACAGAAGCAAGTGCCTTATTTCTCTGTTCTGTCCTGATCACTGGGGTATTTTACCCCCTTGGCCCCACCACTCTTCCTGGCAGGACACAGTCTGGTAAGAAACCAGAAGCCTCTTTGCAAACCCCCCAGCCCCTCACTGGTGGGCAAATGGGGAGAGTGGGGACCTGAGGTCAGGCACAAGAAAAGGACATAAAACAGCCCTGATTTCTAAAAGCAAAAGCATTTTATATATTTTATTCTGTAAAGTAAGTGATCTAATCCACTCTAACAACATCGCAGACAGTTCATTGCTTTCATCGCTCTCCAGCACAGTCTAATTCCCCATGTACAACGTCACGCACAGAGCACCCTGAGCACCGACACTTCCACGGTTTCAGAGCCTCGCTGCATACTGAACCACAAACACAGTTAGAAAGATACCTTCACGTTAACTTGTTTACTTTCCATATCAAAAAAAAAAAGACAGAATAGAGAATTCTTAGTTCCACTGAACAAAAAAAAAAAACGTTTGACAAAGCATCATGTCTAGAGATCAGAAGCAGCAAGACGGGCGGGCTGAGGCTTTACCAAAGCGTTGTTGCTGCATTTGCACAACAGAGAAGAAATGGGAGCATCCCCGAGGGAGGGGAGACCCCCCAGGCCCCCAGTGACCGTGTGCCAAACCCACAGCCTGACAAGGGTAAGGCCACAAGCACCAGGTGCCCCGGAGCCCCGCAAAGTCCATTTCAACCCCTCCACGTGAAGAACGGGCAGTGGGTGAGCATCTCCCAGGACAGCGGGACGGTCTGGGCTCTGTAATTCAGCTTCCCAATACGGGGGAAAATATCAGGTTTCCGTAAAAGCAGGAAACAAGTCACAAAGTCTCCAAACCCCACGGCTGCTCACGTGCTGAGCCATTCCGCAGGGCTGTGTGCCCCCACCAGAACCTCCCAAGGCTCTCAGTCCTGCAGAGACCTTGGCTCCAGCATCTCTCCCATCACACCTCAAAACCTGGCACTTGAACGCGGCAGGGGACTGGGGAACTGCAACATTAAATGACTTTGCCAAGGTTGCAAACAGGCACAGCCTCCAACATTCTGGGTCCACAGCTCCTGCCCGCGGCATTAAATGGCACACAGGGAGCTGGGACCTGCCAGCTGATGCTCTGGCATTTCTGCATCACCTTTAGTTACTGAAATTGCATAAGCTTTTATGATTTAATTCCCTCATTTAATACTGTACCTACAAGCAATCTGCAAAATCCTGTCCCAGAAGCCCCACAGGAACCCTGTCCCACCACATGTGCACCCCAAAGCTGAGCCCCCTGGGGGTGCACCCCCTTCCCGCAGACATCCCGGCAGCACAGGGCTCCCTGCCCGCTCCGGTAATGACGGTTCTGCACAGTGCACTTGGCTGCCTATCAGTTTATATGCAAATTAAAGATGCTATCTTTGCAACACCAAGCCTGCAGGCTGGGCACATCCCACAGGTACCGGTGCTTTCGGGTACTAGTCCCCATACAAACACATCCGAATCAACCACCGCCAGACACAGCTCGCCCTCCAAAAGCTGCCCTTCCTGCAGGCAGGGGCTGTAGGGAGAGCCGGGGAAGTGCAGGGGCAGAGGGGTGAACTGAATTGGTGTATCAGTCACTGAGATTTTCATTTTCAATTGAAATCCAAAGCAGTTCCCACTCCCCAAATCACTGGCGATGCCGGGAGCTCTCCAGGGAGGGGAGCTGAGCGCCAGGGGAACCTGACAGAGCCCCACATCTCATTACACTAAGTGGGGTGTGGTTGTGCTTCTAATTACTGCAATGCTCTATTGCCTGGCTACAAACATGACAGCAGATGACAGAGATGTCATTTGAACCTTCCCTGCATACATTGGGCGATTCTCCTGACATGAACCACAGGGCTGCACCGTGGAGCCCATCTGCTGCCTGACAGGGACCACCCACCCCGATTCTGGGGGACATAAGTGGGAAATCGGGTCCTGGCAGCATGAAGCTGGCAGAGCATCACCCCTGCGGGCAGCCAGGGCTCGGGGCAGTGCCACTCCCACAACCACGCACTTCTATTTTAGATAAAGAAGTGGATTTTCAAAACTACCAATTGAATGCAGCACCAAGACGAGCCCAGCGGGTCCTGTACAGGTGCAGTCTGTGCCGCAGAGACACAGCTCAGCTGGGGACATCCCTGCTCCCTGTGCAAGACCCACCATCCTCCCACGCAGACCCCATCCGTGAGTCACCTGCCGATGATTTCCTGCCCAGGGGGGTTTAGAAATGGGCTGAACACAGTCCCACAGAGATTCCTCCCCCAGCACTGAAGCCCCTGGAGCTTGCACAGGCAGCACGGGGCTCGGGGCAGGACGCATGGTGCAGAGCTGCACGTTGCAGAACTGCTCCGGAGCAGTCAGGGGATATTTGCTCACTGAAAGAACGTAGGAATTGCAAACAAGCAGCATGTAGCCATCCCCTTTGAGCCTGGCCAGTTCATTAAACAGACTCCAGCAAGTTCAAACAAATTATCACTTTTAAAAATCAACTCCTGGCAATACTAAGAATCATAGACATTGAAAGAAACTGTCTGAATTGTCCTGCCAGAAGCCACGTTTTCCATGTTCACATCAGTGTCCTGGGCAGCCACCACTGCCAGGACAATGACATTAGTTTTAAATGCTGCTTAGAGATAATTTCTTATTTAGAGATAAAAATAATCCACAGAAGCAGGGCCTGCAGCTGTCCCACGGGCTCAGAAGCAGCTGAGGTTGAACACAGCCTGAATTTCAGGACAGATCTCCCCTGACAGCAGCAGTTCGCAGGAGGGGCTGGTCGTGCCGCAGCCCCTTGGGCACAGGGACCCTGGGGACACTCGCCCCGAGCACCGACATGTCACGGGGACCTCAGCATCCCCTGCACGTGGCTGCCCGGGACCAGCACACAGGCTGTCACCACTGTCCCCTGCACCAGACCTTGGGGATGGGGGGTTCGCCCTTCGCAGCAGAAGCAGCTTTGGGACCCAAACTCCACCCCCAGCCTGGTGCATTTACAACATGTTCAGACAAATTACTGATTAAATGATGTCAGGCAGGAGGATTACTCATGTTGATGTAGAAAGTCATTGTTTTAAGCCCAGATGGCTGTGTAAGCTTTACCGCAGCCCAGATCAGCGGATGAGAATCGCACGACTTAATGGAAGGAGACTTCCGATGGAGCGCTTGATTGAAGCTGATGCGAGCTGAATATCCAGACACGAAACACGAGATTACTCTGCTAGCGACAGCTCAACACCAAACACTTTTTTTTTTCCCCTGTTCTTTGCCCCACAGAGCCCCTTTCCTTCCGTATCTGCCAGGGCACACATTTCACAGAACCGGTTCAGATGCCCATGAAGCGGAGTGTCCTTCAGAAAGCTCCGGTGTGCCACGGGCACCTGGCGAGGGCAGTGGAGCCTCGTGGCAGGGGAGCCCATGGGGAACTGGGGCAGCAGGAGAGGCTGTGCAGGGCAGCCCAGGCTCGCCAGCAGGTTTTATCTCATCAAGTGAAACCAGAATTAGATCACAAGCTTAAGAAGTCCTGCCTATGAGCACTGTCCATTCCCCCAATGTCACAATAGGGTCCCAACTTCTGCAGGAACATTTTCCATCCCTCACACCAAAGCCTAAGTTTAAAATCCTTGGTATAGTCTTGTGTGGCAAATATCTGAGTCCACATCAATAATCTGGAGTGGGGGGAAGAGCAAGCAAAGCTGGGTAAACCTGGCACTGAGGGACAACTGAGCATCCAGTCCTTTAAGATAAATGAAATAAGGGAGATAAAGATGTAACCCAATGCATTAGCTCCAAAGTTTATTTTAAAACACAGGCCTGCAGAAGAAATAAAAATAATTACAGAAATGAAGTCATTGTGCCTGCACTATCACATCCAATTATCTCACGGCTGACAAACGCTGAGGCCCGGAGGAAGAGTGTCCCTTTGCACAGCTGAAGCAGGAGCGCTGCCAGGACAGCGCCAGCATTGCCACGGCTCCCTGCACCTCCCAGAGCTTTCATCTCAAACACTATTTTCCTTGCTGTGTGGCGAGCTGGGGATGAAGCGCATCCCTGCGGTGGACGCTGGACCACAGCAGAGGCATCGACCTGCCCCAGCTCGGGGCTGCTGCCCCACAGGCTGCAGAAATGTGCTTTTTCCAGCTTCTCTGCAACTGCCACTGGCTGATACTTTATCTCATCTGTCAGCAAGTTCAAAGAGCCTCTGGCATTATCTCTGAACAGGTCTTTGTGGGCTGCACCAGGGCTCATTTAGCCACAGGTCTCCTGTGGCAGCACCTCTCCTCCATCAGCTCCCCCAGCCAGGCACGTTTCCCCTTCATCAGCTCTGTCCGTAATGAGGGACAGCAAGAAATCACAGCAACCCCCCCAGCAAGGCTGTGCCTCCGCACTAAAGAGGAAAAATCCTTCCATCGCAACTGTCAACCACCTGAACATATTCCATCAGACAGAACGACTCGTGGGGAAGTTCATAGTTGTCGCTGCATTTCTCCAGAGCGAGGGGAGATGTGAAGGAGAGAAATCACTAAATGGTGACTCAGCTCTGACAAAGGAGATCCACAGTGACTATTTAAGAGATGCAAGAGAAGAGAACACAGGAGACCTAACAAAGAGAAAAAGACAAGAGAAAAACTCTCTCCTTTATGCACAGGCAAGCACAAGCATCTCAAGCTTCAGCATGGCTGGATTCTAGATGCCTCCGCAAATGACATATCTGATCTGTCCCCAAAGGACATTTTTCTGAATTAAACCCTCTCCTGGCTGGGATCTACAGAGCAGAGGGCAACAGATGTGCCTGCTGACAGTTGATAATGAATTTCCAGCAGCCAGAGCAGGATCTGGGGGCAGCCCAGTGCTCTGCCAGACCCCAGAGCACCGTCCCACAGCTCCTTCCAGCAGGGACAAGGGCCTGGGCCCCCACCAGGTCACTCCAAACCCACAGCCACATGCTTGTCTCCTTCCCCTATTTGACATTTATACAATGTCAGACACCACAGCCCTGAGAAACGTCCTCAAAGTAACAACCACAGTGTAAGAACTTCATTCTGAGCATCCCAGGCATCCTCATTTCCCAGGTGCTGCGGAAACAGGGAATTCGTGTCAAACACGTCCCAGTGATGGGCAGAGAGGAGGACAGAGGCTCTGTCACCCCACGGGCTGCACCACCACCAGGTCCCACACCTGTCTCTGAACACAGGGTGGGATGCCCTTGGAAAGGGCTGGAGTTTATTTCAGCCCTCTGGTAATTAATGGTTCAGTGGCAGAAAGCCTCTGCAACGGGCAGACAGGAGAGACATCCACCCACAAGCTGCATCCTGGATCTGCATCAGTGCAGACCGAGGCATTGCAGCCATCAGACACCATGATGCCAGGAGAGCGGCACCGAGATCACTGTCCCTGGGGGCCGGGGACAAGAACCATGAATTGCCGTGGTGCTGGAGCGGTGGGAGCGGAGCCAGACCTGCAGGAGGGCCGTGCTCCTGCGAGGAGCAGCAGCAGCAGCAGCGCCCCTGCACCAGGAAGGGCCCCTGCACAATTAGCCAGCTGTGGGGGCAATTAGCAGCCACACACCCACGTCAGGTTCTGCAGGGCTATGCACACGGCAGCTGCCCACACAAAGTTTTAGTACGCTGTTATTGCTTGGGAACCCAGCTTTTGCAGCTGGTTTATTAGGACAAAAATCAGCCCTGTGAGAGCCTGGCCAGCCAGTGAGATTGCACTGGAACTGAGGTTGCTCTGCCTTCTCTGTGGTTCCTTGTGGATAGCCTGGGATCCTCTTTACTACAGCAGTGAGACCAAGACCTTGGATCTAAAGGCAAACGTCACAATATTTGAGAGTTCCCTATGGGCTCCACCTTTACACAGTTGTGTAAAAACATGTACTTGACATATTACTGGAATATAAATTAATCTTATTTTCTCTGCAACAAATAACTGCACAAAGAATGAACACCAAAATGTATTCCAGAAGCCATGCAATTATGAGCAAACCTGCAATTACATACTGCTGCTTGCATGCAAAGTGTGAAGTCAAACCCCTTCATTTGAGCAGAGGTCTCTTAATTAAATGGGCTGTGGAGAGGTGTGAAATGCAGTGTCTGGATTCAGAGACCAACTGCCATTTCAGATACAAAAGGGAAGAAGAAAATGTGATGCAACCATTTTTCACAGTAGATATTATTGGATCCATGTGAGGTAGAGCTGATCTTGTTTAAGCCTAGTCCTTGTAACCCCTGAACAATCTCGGTTTCCATGTCCCTTTGCAGTGCCCGCTCCTCACCTGCAATGGTTTGCAAAGGACAGGCCCAGGCAGCAGAGCGCTCAGTGACAGACGGGACAGCCCCAGCTGGCAGGTGGCGGGGGTAGGAAATACCGGGGCAGGGGGGAAATAACGGGGTCACCAAGGTGGTGAATCCCTACCCAGGACCGCATCACCCCTGCCCTGAGCATCCTGTTCCACCTGCAGAACCATTATCTGACAAAAAGATGGATTTTAGGAGATATAGCAGGAAAACTCCACTGGATTTAGGTCTGTTTTTGCCTTTCCTCCCAGAGCAGATGTGGACATGGAACACAGAACCACAAGAAATAAAACTCCAGAAATTACAAGAAAACTATATGGAGGAATTCACTAAAATACTGGGTTCTGAGCAGGTTTGGAGGCAGGAGCAAAGTGCAGCTCAGGCTGCAAATCCTCTGGCCCCACAGCTCTGCCCATCCCACAAACAGTGTCCAGCTCCAGCAAACCCACCATGCTGCAGCTCCACATCCCAGCAAAACAGCTCCTCCAGCTCCAAAAACCACCCTCAGCGGGACCTTATTGCTAATTTTCAACCATCACCAGATCCTGGGTGCACAGACCCGTGTCCCTCCCAAGCCGCCCGCCCCGGTGCAGGACAAGGCAGCAAGAACGCCCGGGAGCTCCTTTCTCCATCCTCCTGCATCTCCTGTTACTGAGTCCTTTTCTAATTATTCATGTGAAAAAGGCCCCTCAACCCACATCAGCAGTATTTACCTCCCTTAATTAAAGATGGCAGCAATAAACGTGAAATATGGACAAAAAAAAGATTTTAATAAATATCGCCTCAGGGAGCTTGGAGCCGAGCTGGAAACACTTAATATCAGATGTTGCATTGTTATGAAATTAAAACAATGCATTGCCACATAAAAGTGATATTAAAAATAATTACCATAAATTAAGCTTGGGTAGGCTGGAACCCCCCCGGGCAGGAGGGAAAGTGTGTTTTTGTGGTTTTCCCAGGAAAATCCAGGTCTCCGCCTGCAGCCCCAGAGCTGCTCCTGCAACAGGACCATCCAGAGGTCTGTGTGTCCTTCCAGGAGCCGTGGCCATAAACCCTTTTTTACCCCATATTCCTGTTCTCTGCCATAGATTTCAAGGTGACCAAACCTGAAACAGTCAGTGACTAATTACCTTTCCCCTGTCCTGCCGAGCCTGCAGGGCAAGGACCCAGCTCACAGTTGGCATTTGATGACAGAATTCAAATATTTGCATTCAGAAAGAGAAAACTCCTGACAGAGCCCAGATTTAGCATTTAAATTGCAATTTCTTTGGGACAGGGACCGTCAGTCACTTCAGGTTATGCAGTTTCCCTTACAATCAGAAATTCATCTCATTTTATATTTCTACAAGAAAGCTCCGAAAGTCTGAAGAAGGCGGTTCTGCCAATAAATAATTGGTGTCGGTGCAGGCAAACACTGTCCCTCCAGCCCAACCCTGATCGGGACAAAATAACAGAACCGCTGATACTGGGGAGCAGATGCCAAGCGCGGCTTGTGAGAAATGAACCCTGCCAAATCTATTTGACTTTTTGATTAGTTTAAAAAATGGTTAATAAAGGAAACAGTGTTAATTTAATATATTTAGACTTCCGTAAGACACTTAACCTGGTACTGCATGACATTTTGATTAAAAATGAGAATGATACAACATCAACATGACATGCGCTAAACAGATTAAAAGCTGCCTGCAATGCAATTAGGATGCTGAAACCACTGGGTGGGTGTTTAACAGGGAACATCAAGAAAATAGGTCAAATTCACAAGATTTTAAACAAAAGCCTACAAGACGACAAAGCATTGCTGTGAAGTTGGCACACAACAGGGAGCAACAAACAAGGAGATGTCAGGCCACTGGTACAGAGTAGTTTAGATCACCTGGTAAACTAAACACAAGTTAAAAATCCACATTTTCTCTCTGCCAAGGGAAGCTCACACGCCTGGGAATGGGAAGCACATACATGGGAATCTCCTTCGTTAAGGTAACACCAAACACCATGGGGTGGTGGGATGATGGATGAAGGGACCAGGGGAGCCGTGGGTGCCAGCGGGACCTGGACACCAAGGCAGGGATGTCACCACGTGCCTGGTTCTTGTGGGAGCACCAGACCCTGTGACCCAAGAACACGAAAAAACCCACCCCAAACCAGAACAACATAAAAATATCCCCCCTGGGCCAGAGCATCAGCCCAGCCTGCCCCAGCACCGACCGCTTGACGGGAGAACACAAGGAAGAGCAAATAAAGTAAATCCTTTCCTCAGGGCTGCACCCTGCTCACAGCAGCCCACGCTTTGGGGTTACCCCCCAGCCACAACACTGAGCCACACAACCTGCGGGAAACAGCTGCTTTGGAACCTGCTCCTTGAGAGCAAGAGTTCTCGGTCACCTCACAGAAACACAGACATCCCTCAGCATCATACTGTCCTGCAGACAGAAAACCACTTGCTACAAGATTTTTGAGTAGCTACTAGTAAGTCTTCTACTTTATCTTCATCACAAGAAACCCAGAAGGGCAGCAACAGTGACAAGGGCTGCAGCCAGCGATGCTGGACCCAATGCCAGCCCAGCTCTCACTCCAGCCCAGCCACCACCATCTCCCTACCCAGGGCCACTGGTTGTTTTTAACTGGAGTGAAGAAAAACACTCCTCTGGGGTACAAGATGGAAACGTATTGTGATCTGCAGCAGCCACCTTTTTCTGGCTTTTTATTTTTTGCCTGTAAGGTCCCATAAATGGACCAGCCTAGGGTTCTGGTTTGGTGCCTTTTCCCCAGCCCATGGGTCCTGGTTCACACCCAGGGCTGTTTCTCCCACTGTCTGCTCCAGGCTTCTTGGGAGAAAGTGTTGATTTTGTGCCACCTTTCAGAAACACATAACCTGGCACCTGCAGCCCCAGGGACTTCGTAGGACTTACACATAGCATTGAGGCAAAGCACTTGAACTCCCAGATAAGCGAGACGAGGCTGAGAGCCCTGAACACCCCCCTACACCTGCAGCAGCCAGCGCTGCTTCTTTATCCTGCCACTTCAGCCTCTGAAATCTCAGCTCTTCTGCAAAAGCTGTGACTTAGCAGCAGCCCCAGCCTCACCCTGAGCTGAGAGCATCTCCCAGAGCAGGTCCCAACCTTCATCCCACCCCAGGGGTCAAAACCCATGTACTCACCATAGCAGTGCCCAAACAGCTCACAGCCACCAACAGTCCCCCAGAACTCCTGGGTCCACAGCTGCTCCCCATAAATAACATCTGGTCCCACCTGGACAGGGTGGAGCAAGGGCTGCACAGGTGGGTGCACTTGGGACCCATTAACACCAGGGAGGTGGTAATGGAGGAGCCCCCACCCAGCCTTTGCTGGGGCAGGAATGGGTTACAGATGCCCCTTTTTCAGGGTACTCAGCACTGTGCCTGAGGTCTTACAGGCTCAAATCTTCCTCCTTGATTTCAGGTGTAAAAGAGAATTCTTCAACACTGTTAATGCTAGGAGTGTAAAAAAGTGATTTCTCAGTTGTGCATCTCCATCTTCTTTGTCCCCATGGTGCCATCAAAGTCCCCCTGCACGTCCACTGTAACTGCCACCTTGGGCTTTGTGTGGTCCCTTTCCAGGTCTGACCTTCGGTGTCAACATCGACCCAAAGATGAATGTGACACTTTCATTGTCTGAAACTCAACTGAATAAAACCTCATACCTTAGTAACACCAGTGGAGATGAAGATAACTTAGGGGACCCAGGGAGAGAGAAACCCCAAGCAGGTTATGGCCAGGAGGCAATGTGTGCCACTCCAAACCCCTCCAGAGCAGTTCACCATGAAACTAAAGCTCCCTGGGCTGGGGGTATCTGCTGCCAGCCCCCATTTCAGAGCCCCCGCATCCCTGTGCCTGTCAGGGATGGGGACGATGCCAGAGCTGCCAAATTGCTGCACTCCAGCAGCTGAGGCAACAATATTTATACACAGAGCAACATATGGCCACGAGCAATAATTGCATATCAAGTGGAACGTTAAAACAGTTCTAGTCCATCCTTAGGAAACCTGCGCCATCCATTAGCAGCATGAATTGTTATTAATCTCCTTTTCTGCCCTACCACAGGAGTCAATCATATGGGAATGCTGAAAAATATTGTTCTATGATGAACCTATTTGATATTTACTGATGATATCATTATTATAGTATTACCGATACTCAACATTTCTGCAAAATACAGCAGCTGTGTCTAGTTGTATCTCATACATGCATAGATAAAAAAACATGCGTGGGTCTCAGCTCCCATAGCCCTGTTCAACGCACGAGCAAGGCGGGTTTGTCCTGGCAGAGGAGGTGTCTGGGCACCAGGAGATCACATCAGCAAAGTACGTTTGCAGGAACAGCCACGTACAGATTCTGCTCCTTACCCTCACCTGTGTGGGAATATGAAGTAATGCCAAGGCAGGACTTGCCCCCCATTTGTAGATGAAAATAAAGCGCAAAATGGGGTTTTTATGCGGAAATGTTACCATTTGCAAAGGCTAAGGGATGCACTCTTAGATTTGCAGAGCCCATCTCACAGCCCCGCTGCAAACAGAGCCCCCACAGATCTGCAGCTGTGTTTTAATAACAATAAAAGATCCTTCTCTCTGAAGGCAACATCATCTGTCCATCTGCAGCCCTAGGGAAAGGAAGGAAAATGCCTCTTTCCAGCAGGTGATGAAGAGGAGGGTGCAGTGCAGTGCAGCCCCAGCGCCGGGCGGCTGCACTGAAGCTGCTGCTGTGGAGCGTCAGCACCAAACGCCCAAACACAGAAACAGTCTGAGCTCTGTGCCATGCAGAGAGCAGTAAACTGACTGTGGGAAGCTGGATTAATTCCACCTTGGCTTCCTCAAAAAAATCAGACAACTCCAGTTCCACTCTGACTCACCTATTTTGAAGTCACCAGATAATTCTAACCTTCTAATTTTATCTTTTTAATAAACTAAGCCAAAAAAAAACCCACAAAATGACATGTGTGCATTAACAACAGTGTATGATAAAACTAGGCCCATGGCTTTTAGATAGCTTCAGTTAGACAAAGAGACAAAATCTCTGTCGCTTCCCTTGGTAAATTCTTTCCACACTTAAGTGCACTTTCTGTTAAAGTAACACACAATCCTGCCAACGCTGCACTAATTTCAGCCCCTGGTGACTAGATGTTGCAGTATTTTGGGTACTAACTGGGATTAAAAACACATTTAATATCTGGTTTCTTCCCTAAACCCCTCTATCTCCCTCCACCTAGACTGAACTTTTAAAATTACAGTTTCTATTCTTTTTTTAATTATTTTTTGCTATTTTGTGTAGTAATCACTGCTGGACGCGACTGACCAGCCTGGCTCCAACAGGTGTCACAGCATCCCACCAGCTGCCTTAAAATCCACGTGTGACTTTGAAGTAGAACGAACAGGCCAGGTTTTTCCCCTCGGGAGGAATCGTTTCAGCATTTGAGCCCAACACCCTCATCTGCTGTCGTTATTGCACCTCTACAGCCTGCAGACAGGAGTCCTTCCCCAGCCGAGCAGCACGACTCGCAGCCATCGAACAGCAATCCCAGGGCAGCTTTGCCTAATGCTCATCACAGCAACACTTTTTGACTAATTACTGCTATAAAAAGAAAAAAGCTGTCAAAGAGAATTATTCAAATTTTGCAATACTGAAGCAGAGACACTTGTGATAGGAAATAGTGCCCCTTCAGACTCCAGTTGTGCCTACAATAATTAAATCAACCCTCGCGGCACTTATTAATGACAGTTTTTACCACACCCATCTTAAAATGCCCCAAATTACCCAAAAATTTGGCGGAAGACATCTCGGGGCAGCTGGAGGGGCTAGGGGAGCAGGAAACCCAGTGGAGGGATTTGACTCCAAGGTGTCTGCTCTTGCTGCTATAACCCAAATATTATCCACCAAAACATCAGCAGAAAAGCCCCCGGGCTCCTGCCCGGCTCCGGGGACAGTAAATTACGGTTGCTTCAGCCTCAGGTCTGCCCAGAACACAGCTGGTGGTGATGGACGTGGGGACACATCGCTTCTGCCCCCTTCACTCCTCTGACTTCCAACAAAGCGATTCTGATTTGCCAACTAACAAGCAGCTTTTAAAGTGTAAAAGTCAGCATTTCATATCTGTATGGAGTGAACGAAGTCTGCCTCGTCCTCAGACACCCTGCAGTGGGGCCATTTGTGAAGGGCATGATTTAAACTCCAAACCTCCGGCACCAAAAAAGTGCATTTTGTCAGAATGTCCAAAAGAGCTGATGGAGCGAAGTCCCTCAGTAACTCCAGGAGCAGCCCCGTGCAGGCACTGAGCAGGAGGGATGACGGGGGGCTGCAGGGCTGGCGGCTGCCCCACCGTCAGGCTCCATGCTGTTTTTGAAGGAGGCAGTTTGTTTTCTGAGGGTTTATTTCTCTCGCTGTGCAAACACGGTGACTCAGAGGCTCCCGTGGGGACGGCTGCTGCCATCCCCAGCCGACCTGCCACGTACCGAGCAGCTCTGAACAGAAGCATCTTCAAACACCTCGCTGCCGCTGTCATGATAAAACTTAGTTGGTTTGGCTTTGGCAGAGGGGGTGTGTGCATAATATGAATACGATGAGAATAAAGAGAAATTAAGGCATTTGGGGATGGGACTCTCTCAGGCAAACAGAAGCATGTTTGGGTGTCCTGCCCCATGCAGATGCTGAACCCACAACTGCTGCCTCAGCGGGAGGACACAGGGAGGGCAGAGCAATGTTCCTAAACACCACCTTCAGGTATCACCCTGAAACTTCATTTATTGCCAATCAGTCATCTGGGAACAGCAGCAGCAGCTTCGTTCTGCACGTATTGCCCCTGTCAGTCAGAAAAGCCTATACTTCAGTAGCAAACTTATTTAAAATATTTTCCTGTAAATCTAAATATTGCCATCTGCTCTTCCTGCCAGTACCACTCCCTGTGCACAATTAATCCCTGTCTCTGCAGCCTTTCTGCCAAGCATGAACTATAAATGGTCCCATTGCGTCCCTCGGTGCCCGGCAGTGCTGAGCCTTGCTGCAGCCCCAGCCCTTCACCCTGTGCTGCCTCCTCCTCCTCCTTACACCAGGGCAGCCCCGGCTCTGCCTTGTGCACCAGCAACACATCTTGGCACAAAATGTCCCCATGCTGCTGCGCTCACAGTGACCCTCCTAACAGCCTGGCGTCTGGATGAGCCTTCAAGATCGTTTCAGCGCCTTATGTTGAAGTGCTGATGTCCTTTGTCACATAAGGTGACCTTGCAAAGGATTTGTAAAGACTCTATATATTGTCTTTTTTTAGTATATATGTGTATCTATATAGACATGCATCCAGCCCCAGGCAGGCACAGGCAGCACGGTCCCAGGGGTGCGCATCTGGAGGGGCTGGGAGGCCAGGGTGTCACAGGAAAGCCCAGGGACAAGATTTTAGAAGAAAACCAGGATTTGGAAGAGGCATCTCTGCTAAGAGAGACCTTGGCCATCCCGCAACACGTGGCCACATCACAGCTCCGCTTCCCCACGGCGAACGAGCACACGTGTGCAGGCCAGAGGATGCTGCAAACAGCTTTTCATTCCCTCTCCTCCTTCTCCAGCCCTGCAGAGCACAAGGCCACCTCTCCCTGGGACTCACACAGCTCTGCTCGGCCGTGGGCCAGCCCTGAAGGGCTTGCTTGCAAATGCAAATAATGGGGACAGAAGAAAAGAGTCAAAAAGGGCATTTGCAGCTCACCCACCTTGTCAGTTTTCTGCTAGAGTGTAACTATCATTGGTACCTTCACCCCAGTGCACAATGCAAACAAGTGACATTCATTTTGTCCCCCGAACCATTGGACGTTCTGCCCATCACAACCAAGCCATAGCTGCAGCTGCCCACTGCCTCCCTGCTAACGACTGGCAAAAATCGGATCTTGCCGTGTTAGAACCTCTTTTGTCTGCCTCACGCTCCTGGGGGAGACAGACTTGGGATGAATCAAATTATTAACCGCACACGACAATATGGAAATTCACTGCCGTGGGCACCACGGCCACAGATGCCCCAGATTCGGCTGTTGCCGGCTGCGGCTGTACGAAGATCTCGGTGGACAGCCATGAGTATTTTTGTATGAGTGTGACATCATGCGCAAGAGTGTCACATTGTTTTATGTCACACGGGCGTCCAGGAAGGCGCCCGGGCGCCTGCCAAGGGGAGCAGCAATCTGCTGCTGCAGCCCCACCAGAAGGGAACAGCATCGGCAAGCTGCAGAGAGCCCCCGGGCCGAGGGGACTTGGGGGGCAGCTGTTTCTCCAAAAATCTCTGTGATCCTCTGCCTGGGATCTGGGGCCACTGCCCCTCATTTAAATCCAAACCTCAAAACCAGAATCAGAGGGAGAAACATGGGCAGAGTAACTCAGGAATCCCCTCAGGAATACAAGAACTAACCATCCATTAATTGTCTTGCGGGAAAAAAATGCAATTAGCTCATTTTGGCTGAGCTCTATTTCTAACCACACAATTTCTTGTATGTCACGGGCCTTTTCTCCTTGTTCCACTGAGTTTGTTTTCCAATTTGTTCGCTCTAAAGCCTCTCTTCATGTTTTTGTTTAAATTTTCGCCTTCACTGCTTTCCCGAGCAAAAAAACATGGGATGAGAAAGCAGCTGAGCTGCACAGGGCCATGGGGATGTGACCGCCGTGCCCAGGGCTGGGGGAGCAGCCACGGCCAAAGTGCTGCTCTCGGATTTGACAGCAGATTCCAGACGGGAGGAGGATCTGTCCCAGTGTCCAGGGCATCTCCCTCCTGCAGGCAGGTCTGGATGCAAACACCAGAAATGATTTGGTTTCTTATGTGAAGGTTTCTGTTTGGTTTGATGGTCTACAATGTGTGCTGGGCACACTCCGGAGTCTGAAAAATAATATGATTTGTGCAAACAGGCCTGGAGAGCTTTGCTGAGGAGCTGTGGTCCTTTCCACGGGATCTTCCCGGCACCAAGGCCGTGATCTGGACAGTCCCCGGGGACGGTGACCTCTGCCTGCCAGGAGCCCTCCCTGCCCCATCCCCTCTGCTGTGAAAACTCCCACAGTAATAAAGATGCTTCTGACCTTTGCTGGTTTCACTTCTCGTCTATTTGATTTATCCCATCTGTATTTCACGGTATGAAAGTAAATTATAGGTGTACTTTGCTGAAGGAGCCGCTTATATGAGTCTGTTGTCCAGTACAGGAGAAATATTGCCACCAGGTTTTATTTTATGCTGAGCTCTTCTGTTCAGGCGAACGGAGCGGGTGAATACGAGGATCACGGCTGGCTCCCCAGACTGCAGCGGACACGGGCACCAACAACGGGATTCACTCAGGAATTCGTATAAACGGGGATTAATGCAAAATGGCAGCAGATCCATAGAAAGATTCCATCAAAAGTGGTAACTGGAGAAACATACGCCCAGAAGAAACCTTATCAAACCCCTGTGCATGGGATGTACTTAAGTATGTTCTTCTGACTATAATCTTCCCTTTGAGAGAGATCTTTTTTCCAAAGTGCAGTAGATTTTTATTATTTACCCATTAGTGGGGTAACATTGGCTGCCTCTGGCAATGGTATGTGCAGAGACAACAGGACAAATCCGTGCCGTTCGTCAAACATGGCCCTTCTCTGGGGTCCCAAGCACACACCTGTGAGGAAGCCATCATTGTCAAAGGCTGTTTGTGAAATATGAGTCTGCTTTTTGTGAATTTGCTGTTGAGGAGAAGGACTGGAAGGACCCACAAGTGCCACACAGAGATGCCACAAGCACAGTCCCAGCAGCTGGGCCAGAGGTGCCCCAGTCCCTGCCCTGTGCCTGGCAGAGCCTGCTGGGGATGAACACAGAGCAGACAGGACCTGCTGTGCTGCCTGCATCAGCAGTTTCTATAAAAGAACGGATAATTACATAAAGGATGCAACAAGTTGGTGACCCAGCTGTGTTTGCAGAGGCAGGAACAGAGCAGGAGCCTGGGCAGCCCTGGCACGGGCATCAAACCACAGCTGGGGGTGTGAACAGGGGCTCAGGGTCAGCTCTGGGAGGGTCTTTTGCTACAGCACAGCCCTCCTGCTGGGATACTGGGAGGGTGGGATGCTGGGAGGGGGAGATACTGGGAGGGTGGGATGCTGGGAGGGGGAGATACTGGGAGGGTGGGATGCTGGTGGCTGCGCTTGGCCTCGGCACCTTCATCGCAAAGGGGGAGTTGAAAATACCAGGGAGGTTGTAAAAAGAGACAGGAATTGTTTGGAAGCTGGAGAAGGCACCTTGCAGTGGGAGTGCTGAAGAGCTCAGCCTCTCTAATATATCAAAAAAGAAGAGTGAGAAGTGACATGATTATCATCGGTAAGTGCCTTCACAGAGGGAAAATACCAGCTACTAAAGGGCTCTTCAATCAAGCGAAGAAAAGCAGCCCAAGAACCAGCCTCCAGGAGCTGGAAGCAGACAAATTTGACTTAGAAACAAGATGTGGGTTTGAAAAACAAGGGCGATTAAGTAGAGGAATAAACTGCCCCGGGAGGTGGTGGATCCCACAGCTCATGGTGCCCCCAAATCTAAATTGGCACTGCCCCAATGCAGGCTCCAGAAAGTGGCCCCGGCTGCCCTGCCTTGCGCTGCCCCTTGTACCCACAGCCGCAGGGGTGGGACAGGTCTGGGCATCTGGTCTGGCAGGGGAGGTGGTGGGGATGCACATCTTGGGGATGTTCCACTGCCCCGGTGTACATACACGTGCTGGACACCTCCAGCAGGTCACCCGCGGTTTTAATATTCTGATTTGCACCGAGCCTCTGCACAAGGATTCAGCGTGACCAACACAGGGCACACGCGGCTTCTGGGTACAGGGAACATGGGATGGGTGTGGAGGGAGGAATTGGCGGGCTGGGGGCTGAGCATGGGGCTGCGGGTGCGGGAGCCTCGCACAGGGCTGAGGGAGGGGGCTGGTGGGATGGGGACACCCACCCCGATCCCCCGAGCAGTGCCAGAGCCACCCGCGCCTCTGCTGCAGGGGCTTGGGAAGAGGTGGCCTCCTGGTACCCAACCTGCTCTTCACCATCAGCTTCCACAGACATGGATTTTTAGACAAAGGTAAACAATCCAATTTGCTGGAGATTTTCCCTTTGGAGCCAGCTCTCCTCACCCAGCAGAGCGCTGGCACGCAGCCCTGGTGCAGTTTTGTCTTGAGGAAGGGTATCTGCTCACATCAGCCACAGCATTGGGAAAAGGACACAGGAATAAACGGGAATACTTTGTAAAATGGATGCGAATCCAGTGGTTCACATGAAGGCATTCCTGATGGTTTAAAATGCAAACACACCAGCCCGACAAGATACAGATCTGAGCAGGCGTTAATGTGAGCAGGCTGGGAGGCAGGTGCCAGGAGCATCGCCGGAGGATGCTGTAGCCATGACAACAGGAGGGAACACGCTACCACACAAATCAGGGACACAATTTCATTGTCCAAGCACTGAGTTTTTTAGACCAGTTTCTAGGGACCGCGTGTTAACAATGGTTGCATCCTATTTATCTCAGGCCTTTATTGTCTTTGTAATGAGCTCTCCAGGAAAACCTGGAGAGTGTTTCCTCAGAGGTCAAACACCAGAAATGCAACTCCAAGTTAAGCAGTTTGCTTCGCTGGCAATTCCCTCCCATGCCCACACACTTTGAAATACAGAGCTGACTGATTAACTATTAATAACAGGACTGTTACAAACAACATATTATGTCCCATTTTGTGCCACTTCGTTCCAAGCACTTTGCAGGAGCTGCCAGCAGTGCAGGGCGTTCTCCCCACGTTCCGCTGTGACTGGCCATGCCCGCCTGCTTGGCCACAGCACAAGGTTTGCAAACTCTGCAGCCGCTAAACTACCCAGCAAAGCTCCGGCTGGTTCCCAGAGCCTCCTCCAGTGTTGGCCGATGGAGCTGTGCCGGAGCTGCCACTGCCCAGGAGCTGCACACTCCAGCAATTTGGGCAAGGATCAGCTGAGGTGGATGATGACAATGATGATGAACAATGGGGTTTGGCTGTGCACACCACGTTACCCTCAAGGACGATGCCATAACACATGAGCAAAGCCTGGAATTACCTTCTTCTGTACAAATACAGCAACAACTATTGCTGCGGTCTGAAATTATTTCCTGTGCAGAAGGAAATCTTGGCTGGCTCTGGTAAGGTTTGTCTCCAGGAAATGCAGCCCCCTGCCCCCTCTACATCCCTGCAGTGACACCCCCACCATCCTCACTGAAATCTGCCTTGAACCAGGGCCCTCCAGCGTGACCATCTCCTGCGAGCCCAGACACAACCCCAGGGCAAAGGCACATCCTCGCTGGCACTGAGGAGCACTGACCATCTCTGCAAGAAAGAAATATTCGTGCTACTGTTGAATGTGATTTATTTGAGTGAGCACACTGTTCCTAGCAGTAATTTTGTTGGATGAACATTACAAGATCACCGGCTTTTCAATCTTTGAGCTTTTTAGTCTGGGGTTATCAGTTCTCCCCCTGGATCCACCATTCCTCGCACGTTCCCAGGGTGAGGGCTTGGGTGAGAGGGAGGGTAAAATGGGGTGAAAGCACCTCCAGCTTAGCAGCCCTGTTTTAAATCCTGGTGCCCTCCAGCCAGTACCACGGGCCATTGCTGCCGGCTGCTCTCTGGCCAAGCAGAGCTGCAGGCTTACCAAGGTGCAGCTCAGAGGGCAGGCTCAGCTTAAACTTGCTCACCTCACCCTGCTCTGGTAAGAAGTACCTGGTGTGGAGTCTGAAACCATCACCCTCAGGAAGGCTCTGGAGAAATAGCACCTAAAAATATCTTCAAGATGTATTTCATGGCACATCCGCACTCATATTCTGAGCAGCATTTCATCCCAGCAATCACCACGTTTCTGCACGACTCTCACCAGCTGCAGGAACTGGGAACCAGGTTTGGTTTTGCATTCAGCATTTGCCATGAACTGTTATCCCAAGCCGACCGTGGCAAACAACTCAGCTGTTCAAACGTATGGAAAAAGTTTTCTTTTTTAACCAAGACACAGAGCCACTAAACCCCCTTCTCTGCTTGATGCAGTTTTGCATCAAAACATCTACAAGGCAATTTGTTTATACCAGGCAAACTTCTAAGGCTTGAATTTTCCCTGATGGCACCGCTGGAAGGCTACAATACCCCAGCAGGTCAACAAGTTGAAAGCAGTATTTCATCTGGCAATTTATTCAAATAAATCTTTCAAAAAGATGAAATAAACTGTAAAGACGGAGACTGTCAAAGCGACTGCACTAGCTGAGCTCCTGAGCAGAATGACCAAGCAGGAGAAGCAGCAGCACCAGCCTGTTGGGCAGTGACACCAGAGCCCCAGTCCCAGTTCCAGGCACAGCACGTGGAATGGGGCAAAACCAGGGGTTTATTTCTGTGTTTGCAAGGACAGAAATGAGCAGGAGCTGATGGTACCACCAGCCCTGGGGTCTCCGGGACTGGCGATTTGCAGGACGAGGACTCGCTCTGCCCTGGTTCACCCCATGGGGAACGGCACAACCCGGGCATCCAAGGGACAAACCGACCGACTCGTGTGGAACATCACCAGCTGCCACCATCTGCCCCCTGGCATGGGGTGTTTTTTAAAGAAGGGTATAAACCCCACAGGTCTGAGCTGAGCCAAGACCATGCAGTCCCTGGGAGACAGTAAGAGTGACCGAGGGGAACTCCAGCACAAATGAAGATTTTCCTACCATTGTTTGTGGGGAGAGTGGGGCTGGGGCAAGGGGCTGTGCATGCTCTGGGGGAAGAAAAGCCCCTTTGTGCCGTGCACATTGTGGCCATTGTTCGCTGCTGCTCACCCTCGCACCCACTCGGCTGCCCAGGGAGCCTGAGTCATCAGTCACGTCAGAGCTGCCTCCGCTTGGGCCATTTGCTGCTCTTTCCCAACATTTTACAATTAGGCTCAGCTCCCTGACTAATTCCCCTTTCCCCTTCACTACGTTACATTTAGGAAGAGAGAAATGGTGAAGATTTACTAATAAGGCACATCGAGCCACTAGCACTTGTGCTGGATCCACTGTGTGCTCCAAAAATCTCAGCCTCTTCCACATCTGGCAGAAGGAAATGGTTTAGATAACCAGCAAAGGCTGACCCAGATTGGGCTCCTGCTTAATTAGAAATCCTGAAATTTGGAAGAAAAGAGAGCAGGGAGTTGCACGTTTCTGCTTGTGATGCATCTCTACCTGAGCACAACTCCACCGAAAGGTGAACGCTTGGGGCCCTCCCTGACGGCCCCAATGGAGCCTCGGCCCCATGGCGGAGCCATGACCAGCTCACAGCCAGTGGGACCAGGAGCTCCACAGCGTTGGGAAGGGAATGGCCTGCTCAGGGAAAACCAGGGAACAGAGGTTAATTCAGCAGCTGATGCACCGCCGGCTGTTGTCATGATTAAACACCTGGCAGGATCTGCGGTCTTTGCTCTTCTTTCACGGATCCATCAAAATTAAAAGTTGCTTAGAAAATCCCGGAATTATTGTGCCTTAATAAACCCTGGATCTCGCTGTGTGCATTTGATGGCCCTGACCCATTTCTGCAGTATCTGGTTCAGCCCCACTCTCCAGTCAGAAAAGGAGCTTTAGGACCTTCATCCCCATTCCCTCACAGCAGGGAGACTGTGTCTCTTCTTCATCCTCCTCTTGTGGGGGGATCAGCCCCTGCTGCCCACAGCAGGTTCCTGTCACTCTGCCCCTGCTCCTGCTGCATGGCACAACGTAGCGTGGCATGGCATGGCATGGCACGGCACAGCATGGCATGGCTTCACTGCACTAGGCACGTCCCTCTGTGATGCCCATTAGCTCTAATGGGAAGCTGCACTGCCTGTACTCCCTGTTAGAGCTAAATGGGAGCTGCACAAATAACGCAGTTACCTCTGCAGAGACACAGCGACTTCCCCGTCAGCTAAACAGACCATCAGGGTCATGAGCCACAACTTAATTCACTTTGAAACAGAAAGCAAATTAGTCCGTGCTGTAGACTGGCAAAGAACTTCATTAGAGCAGGACTGATGCATGACAAGAGCTGGGCATCATCCTTCACCCCACGTCCCCCACACGGCCCTGGGGCACCAAGAGACGTCCAGAGCCAAAGCAGGGAGAGACCTGGAGCAGCCCGGCAAAATCCTCATCCCCCTCACACCAGCACAGTAGGACCCTGCAGGGTTTGACATCTCAAAAACTGTACAAATCTCTCGGCTTGGAAGCATCCTCTGGTCAGCTAGAGGGAGGGATGCAGGGGGATCCTGCTCCAGCATCCTGCTCTGCCGGACCAGTTACTTCCCGCTGTCCAGGCAGCACATACGGGGGTTCCTTGTTCATTTATTTCACACATTATTCACATTCACTTCGAGTTAATTCAGTGTGCCTACTGGGTCATGAAAGGATTTACACATTTATATCCTCTTACAAATTCAGGAGAAACGACAACTTTTTGTCATGCTGGGGGAGGGACACACACTTTTCATCCTCCCCACATCCAACCCAACCTGCTCGCTGGAGCCGTTTATAAAGCTGAACTCTTGATCCTCCCCAAACATCTTGGATTTTGAACAGAAACTTGATTGTTTCTGGGTCTACTTTGATGTTACGTGTTCATTATGAAGCCATTTACAGCATGAGAATTAGGATTGTGTAACGATTTATACTGGAGATAATGGCTTTGTAGGAGCTGCTGAGAGCATTGGCACTCAATGGAACTTGCAGTGGAGGAGCCCAGCCTTGGGAATTATTATTTTTTAAGTGTTGGTATTTACTAAAAAAGATTTGGATTTCTAATTCCAGAAAAATCAAGTAGCTGAAGAGCTCTGCCAGCGTGGTTTGGACTTGCAGCAGTGCTGTGGCCCGGGGCTGGCAGTGCTTGGCAGGCTGCTCACAGCCAGTGTCCTGGGGCGATGGGAAACCAGCCAGCACGCAACCCAGGGAACGCTCCATTCCTTCCCTCCACAAACCTGCTCCCTTCATCCCTGGGAACCGAATACGCAGGCACGGCCCCGCGCACAGGAGATGTCAGGAACGCACCAGCCGTCCCAGCACCAATATCTGTATTGCATGGGGGACAGCCCAAAGCCACTGCAACGGCAACCCAATGAGACTGAGAGCTGGGTAATAAACCAGGCATCTGAAAGCCCTGAGAGGGCAACCAGGAGAGGCCCATCCTGCCAGGATCCTTACACTGACAGACTTAATGCCTCTTATTTTTTTCCCCAAGCAGTAGCCTGTTTTCAGTTTAGCTTAAACAACTAGGAGAAAGTTGAACTTAAACCAGATTCTAAAATACATTTGACAGGTCCATGCAGAAGCCAACATATTTAAATCATCTGATACAGATACATATGGAGGTAATCCCTTAGCTCAGAGGAATACCAACAAATATTAGCCTGCAATTTTAGAGCTGCAAAGGAAACCAGAAAGCAAATTTGAGAAAGCCAACAAAAGAAACAACTTGCTCACAGGCCCTGCTAAGGCTGATGGAGACACACAGCTGTAGGCACATGGCTGACAAAGCTGATTGCCTGTAGCTCTGCAGCCAAAGCAAACTGAAAACGCTGCACGAGTGCGGCCGTGGCTCTCCCTGCTCCCCGCAACCTGGGAGCCTCTGCATGGAAACCAGTGCTGCTCCTGCACTGGGATAGTTCCAGAAACTGGGGAGGAGGAGGGTCTGCTGTCAGCACGGATCCGGCTGGTCAGCTATGCTGGTTCCTGGGGACATGGCAGGGTTGGCGTGTGATCTGAATGGAAAACGGAGAGCAAAGGGGCCTCACCTCCAGCACATGTTGCACCCCCAAAACGCGTCTCCCTGTCACTGGGGGTTTGTAGCTTGTTTTAATGGAAAACATAATATTAAAAGGCTTTGGCACCTGTGCAATAGCAGCACCTCATAACCACCATGCTCACTGCAGATGCAGGAACACACTGCTGGTCTGCAATAGCTTATTAACCCCAGGGCGGCTTCAGAGGCAGCTCATGCACCAGGAACAGCCCCGGTCTGCCCTGGAGCAACCACAGCACCGCTCCCAGTGGCGATATTCAGTAAAACTGTAGAGTACAGACCAGGGAGGCACCTCGCGAGGAGCTTCTGCCATCCCCCGTGGCCCTGGAACTGAAGAGGGGTTCAGGAGTGACACGGCTGGGACAGGGCAGAGCTGTGTGTGCACGAGACGTGTGCGTGCACCAGCACTCCTGTGATCCTCCCAGGGCACGCGAGGGCCAACCGAACCTACCTCAAAACCCACGCTGAGACTCTTACCGGATCAAACTAATAATTAAGAAGAAAAATAGGACTGGAGTTTCTCGGTTGCATAACGAGGCACTGTGACAGAACAAGGCTGGGGGACCAGCCCGGGGGATGCTCAGGTCCCTTCAACCGGCTCTCCCAGCTCCAGCACGGTCAGTGCTTTGTTTTGCTGCAGCAGCTGTGACTGCAGCTGGGCTGGCAGTTGAACCCAAAACGAAGACAAAAAAGCTACCATAGTTCAGAAAGTTGCAGACGGCCTGGAGCAGAGTGATGCTGGAGCGATGAGTGGATCTCTGCTCCTGTTCAGCTGCAGCGAGTGCACGGCTGATCAGCCCCACACTGAGCTTGTCCCGCCATGGGGCTGGGGCGGGAGCTCACGCTCGAGGCACAGTGGAAAGGGGTGCTTATGCACAAGTCTGGAGAATAAAAAGGGGCTTTGCAAACAAGGGCAGCACAGTGAAATAACATGGGGAAAGGAAACTAGGATCCAGGTTTGCTTCTGAAACGTTGTCGTGGAATGCAACCCCCCCTCCCCTCTTTCTCTGGTACTTGAGGCTAACAGCTTCTTTTGTGTGGCCCAGAGCACACCCTGCCAGGCCCATTAGGAGAAGGGAGTGCCCAGGCGCCACTGAGCCGCTGGGTCCCTGCGGCCAGTATGGGGGATGTTTGGAAAGCTTCAGAGGCACCCACAGACAGTGTGGAGGTGCAGAGAAGCTTCTAGAGTGACTCCAGTCAGGTCTGATCAGCCTATAAAAACGGGACGCTCGTCGGCGACTCGGCCCATTGTGCGGGTCCCTCGGAGCACGAGCTTGGCCCCTGCCGCCGGGAGCCACGGGCCCCCCCCCGCTCCCCGGGATGGAGACTCCACTTGCCCTGCCGCCACGTGTGTAAGTAAAACTTCTCGCGGATTGCGAGCATATTTATACTTTTCGTGCACATTTGCACATATATTTTCCGTGCACATTTGCACGGGTACTTTAAATTAATCCTCGCACAGTCGCGAGTGGCCGCTGAGAGCCCCTCGCACAACCGCGAGTGTATTTTCCTCCCGTGCTTTCAGATAAGCACGTGTAGGATTCCGTGCACACTGGCACGTGTAAGTAAATTATTTCCTCGCACAATTGCGAGTGTATTATAAATTTACCCTCGCGGAATCGCGAGTGCACACTTCTCGTACTCACTACGAGTACGTGCATCTCTTTTGCACCGTGTTTGGCAAGTGTGTGCTTCTCCGGGACCCAAGGCTGGCTCCGGCATTGTTTTGGTGCAGCCACGTGCATGCACACTGTGGACCGCTGTTGTATTAGTTGCTGCCCCTTCAAATTATTTCCTCAACTGATATCTGAACCTGTATTTAAGTCACTTGTGGAGTGCAAGAACCCTGTTTCTTACTGGTTTAATAAAAGTTGCTGTGGACTCTGTTGTCCCTTAAATTAACCTCGGGGTGCCTCCTGTAATATTTCGTGACAATTTTGGCGTAGTCGGCAGGATATCAGAGATGGAGGAATTATTTGGAGGGTTGAGTAACATTTCTGATTCAACTTGTCTTCTCGCGGTGTGTCTCATTCTGGCCGTTTTCTTTAACTTAGCGCGGGCTGCGCGTAAACTTGACTTCCAAAGAGAGGAAGAAGTTTTGCGGCAAAACAAGCGTGCGGGCTTTTTAAACGAATGCCCCGCCGCCCCGCCGCTTCCCGACACTGAAAACAGTGTTGATGAAAGAGAGGATGTGCTCTCTTTCATTGAAATGGAGACGTGTACGTGCTTTGTTTGTGTTGTCCCGTGTGCCGAGGGTGATCGGATATTGTTAAGTGGTAGTTCGGACGCTTCCCCTCTCCCGGCCGGTCCCGACTGCCCATCGCAGTCGAGACCACGACCTGTCCCCAGCCGCGGTGTCCAGACGGTCCCCGCCCAGTACCGGCAACTCGGAGGGTCCGGCATAGCAAAGCCCGACCTTGCGAGTGCTGGCGACCGCCCCGGGACCGGCGATCGCCCCGGGACCGGCGACCGCTCCGGGACTGGCGGCGCGAAGCGGAGTCTCCAGCAACTCGGAGGGTCCGGCATAACAAAGCCCGACCTCGCGAGTGCTGGCGACCGCTCCGGGACTGGCGGCGCGAAACGGAGCAGCCTGAAAGGGCAGCTAGAAATACATGTCCAGTACGGGCGTGACCCGAAAAACGGAGACAAACTTCTCCCCGTGAAGCTTCTGCCGCCTCTCTGCGCACCTCCCCCCGGCTGGCCCCCTCCCCGCCACCGTTCCTGGCATCCAAGCCCTGGCGGTGTGGGGCGGGGCAGCCCGGCCTTGCGAGCGCCGGGAGGCAACCACCTTCCCCAGGTTGGCCGCCACCCCCCCCTCGCTTCGGGCGGGAGCGCCCCCCCCCCCACTCTTGCAAACTGCAGAAAAAAAAGCCGCGGCTTGGGACCAGCGACCCCGCCCGCAGCTCAGTGCTCTCTGAGGTTCAGAAGCAGCCCCCGTTAGGACCCAGCAATGTGCCTCAGCACCGCTGCTTACTAAAAGTAGCTGCTAATATTACTTGCTATCAAAAAAAAAAAATATACTGGCACTCCACTGCAGCTAAATGAGGCATTATGGAGGCCATTAATGATTTTGATAAAGAGTCAATAACAGGCAACAACTCGATAAAGACCTACCCCCAAGACAAAAGGTCCAAGGGATAGTTCCTGCTCAGAAACTTCTGAGTTAGTTCAACATGTTAACTATGAAAGCCCGGTTCCAAAGGGACCGAGATCTGTTTTTGTGTTTTCTTGCAGGGCGAAGGAAGATGACAGGGTGGAAGAGAAGTACAGATGCGTGTATCTCCACAACAAGCTGTCTCATATTAAGAGACTAATAAGGGATTTTGACCAGCAGCAAGCAGAGTCATGGCACTAGTCTTTGCTTCGGCCTGGACATGTGAACGAGCTGTACCTTCTAAGATTCTTTTGCATTCAGTATTAGCAGACTTAACTACTTTTGTTGCTTTTATGCATATTTGAAGCTGCTTTTCCTGGTTCCTTCTTTTCTACAAAACTTATGTTTGTCCATTGGAATAGCAAATTGAAATGTCCTTGGATAAATATAAGGCTGTTTCCTGACCTTTCTTGTTAATACACACTCTTTGCCTTAAATGGTAGAAGATTTTAAATAATAATAAGCCATTGCTTTGGAGGGTTAAAGAGGCAACTTAAACCCCCCACTGCGGTGGTTGCCTTAAAGTGTTTGCTTGTATGTGTTTGGTGTAAAGTTTTAGCTACACCAGTTCCCCATTGCTGCAGCAGCCAGGGACCCCACATGGCCTATGGGTGTCTGAGGGTGCGTGTGATTTAACGTGTGTGTGTGCACGAGTGCCTAATGGGGAATGCAAAATGAAGCTGCTACTCTTAGGTAAGCCAAACGCTCAGGTCAAAACAACTGATAAGTGTTGTTGTAGGTTTTTTCTACAAAATCTCTATTTCTATTGTGGAAAAGGTTCCACCTAACACCAGCAAGGGATGGAAGAGCATCCAGATGCCTTGGAAACAACACCAACAAGGACGGGGTGGAAAAGGTTCCAGCTAACACCAGCAAGCCATTCAGAAGGAAGGCCTTCACAGGAATGGAAGCACTAATGAGCTGTGACTGATGCTGGGACTCAATAATTACCTTGGGCAATTGTTGATTGTTGTAATTACTTCTATTGTATACTGTTATTAATAACTGTTTTGCAGGGGTAAGTCAACACATGAGACATGGTGATCCACAGTGGACATTAAGGCTCACCGGCAGAACCGTCCCCTTTTTACTTTGGAGGCAAGAGGTGACTATAACACCACTCCAGAGTTATATCAGACCATGACTGTAGTCACAGGGTGGGATTGTCGTGGAATGCAACCCCCCCTCCCCTCTTTCTCTGGTACTTGAGGCTAACAGCTTCTTTTGTGTGGCCCAGAGCACACCCTGCCAGGCCCATTAGGAGAAGGGAGTGCCCAGGCGCCACTGAGCCGCTGGGTCCCTGCGGCCAGTATGGGGGATGTTTGGAAAGCTTCAGAGGCACCCACAGACAGTGTGGAGGTGCAGAGAAGCTTCTAGAGTGACTCCAGTCAGGTCTGATCAGCCTATAAAAACGGGACGCTCGTCGGCGACTCGGCCCATTGTGCGGGTCCCTCGGAGCACGAGCTTGGCCCCTGCCGCCGGGAGCCACGGGCCCCCCCCCGCTCCCCGGGATGGAGACTCCACTTGCCCTGCCGCCACGTGTGTAAGTAAAACTTCTCGCGGATTGCGAGCATATTTATACTTTTCGTGCACATTTGCACATATATTTTCCGTGCACATTTGCACGGGTACTTTAAATTAATCCTCGCACAGTCGCGAGTGGCCGCTGAGAGCCCCTCGCACAACCGCGAGTGTATTTTCCTCCCGTGCTTTCAGATAAGCACGTGTAGGATTCCGTGCACACTGGCACGTGTAAGTAAATTATTTCCTCGCACAATTGCGAGTGTATTATAAATTTACCCTCGCGGAATCGCGAGTGCACACTTCTCGTACTCACTACGAGTACGTGCATCTCTTTTGCACCGTGTTTGGCAAGTGTGTGCTTCTCCGGGACCCAAGGCTGGCTCCGGCATTGTTTTGGTGCAGCCACGTGCATGCACACTGTGGACCGCTGTTGTATTAGTTGCTGCCCCTTCAAATTATTTCCTCAACTGATATCTGAACCTGTATTTAAGTCACTTGTGGAGTGCAAGAACCCTGTTTCTTACTGGTTTAATAAAAGTTGCTGTGGACTCTGTTGTCCCTTAAATTAACCTCGGGGTGCCTCCTGTAATATTTCGTGACAAACGTGAAGTGGGGGAAGAAAAAGGGCTGGGTGTGCAGCCAGCGGCACCGGCTCTACCGGCACTGGAGAGAGCTCCAGCTCAGTTTTTATCCTGGGGGAATGAGCCCGAATCGTGGCTGCCAGCTGGAGCATCAGGAATCCCCATTCCTGCAGCAGGAAGGATGATCCCAACACAATCACCCCGAGGGGCTCCAAAGCAGAGGAGGGGACCCAACCCCGGGCAATGGCTCATGTCCCTGTCCCTGTGGAGGAGCAGCCAGGCTCCTGTGGGCAGGGGGAGCCAGGAGCCCCACCAGGACATGCCCCCCGCTGGCACACACCTGTCTGCAGGCAGCCGCTTTCATGCTGGAGCAGAACAAACTCTGCATTCATGTAAGATTGCACCAGCGGTGCGACGTCTCCGTGGTATGCACGCTCACAGCATGCAACATGCAATTAAATATGTAAGCGTCTCATTACACATTCAAATTGAGGGTCACCCAATGGCATCACCAGCATCCATTAGGGCAAGAAAACAAAGAACGTCAGCAACGAATCTTCAGCTGTAAAACCTGCATGCAAAATTATCCTTGGTTTTAGTGCCAGGTGATCAGAAGTTCCTGATGTCCACGTGGTCTGGAGGATGGAGCAGCACAGTGGAGCCCAGGGCAGCCCGACTCTGCCCTGTGCTGGCATGGCCGTCTCGTGGCAGCTGAGTGGTGCCTGATTCCCCGCAATGGGTGGAGGAGGTGTGTAGGCACCAGGGCTCATGGTGACAAACGGCACCAGTTTCATCCCCCACACATTTTCCCATTGTCCTCCACGTCCCCTTACTCCTTGGCAATGGGCAGCCCTTGCCCGTGGCTCGCTGTAGTGCCAGCAATGCTGGCAGGTTGAGCAGGCACAGGTGTGGTGCTGATTCCTCGAAAGCCACTTGCCAGACACCTACGGAGTGGGAGCAAGGCCAAGGGCAGGGCTGGGGCCAGCTCCCTGCGCAGCCCGGGCCCACGTCCCTGTGTCCCTGTGCCGCTGTGCCAGCAGCTCCCAGCCCGCCCTGCACAGCTCCCCTCAGCCCCAGCTCTCCACAGCCCCCCACTTCATCCCACTCCTGCAACGGCTCCTTGCTTCCCCTGCACAGCTCCCAACCCCACAGGCTCCTGAGCATCCCAGGCTTCCACCTTCCTGGGGTTTTGGCAATGCCTTTCCCTGTGTTTGCATTATGTCACAATACTCAACCTATCTGATTGCAACAAGGAGGAGGAGCCCTGCACAAATACCAAGTGCTGTTTGTCCACCAGAATCCCCCTCAAACACAGGTAAATCTCTGATGCTCTCTGGGGCTTTCCTGTGTACGTTTTAAAACATTGCTCCTGTGCTGGGAAGCAAACCATTCCCAGCCCCGGCACGACCACAAGAATCCCCTCGTCCATTTGAACCCCACTAAGGAGCCGCAGCATCCTCCCAAGCTGCACCCCGAGCAGCAGCTTTCACCACGACAGGTTTCCCATCAGGTGCTTCATGAACTGCAGTTGAGCACAACAAGAAATATCATCCTGACATTCCCAAATCAATGCGGTTGTCACTGCATTTCAGTAACTACCTCGATGCTGTGCTGAGCCCTGTGCTCCGGCAGAGCTGTGCTGCCCAGCACCGCTGAATCGCGCTGATGTGTTCTGCTTGGTTTGTACCCTGTCAATGCACATGGTGACAGGAAAAGTAAGATAGAGGCTCTCAATGTAATTTCAGCTTTTAATTCTCCTCACCGCTTATCAGCAGGGACGCAGACACCTGAACAAGAGCTGACTCCCATTCAAACCACAGTGTTTGTCATCAGCACTTCAGTAAAGCGATAAATCCTCCCCAGGGCAGCACCCGACGCTCGCCCACTGTCCAGACACACACCAGCGTTTGCAAATGCAGTCCTGGCATTAAACTGGAAGCACTGAATGGGACGTTTACTGTGATGATCAGGCCCAAGGGGTCGCCAAACCCGCAGCAAAGCCTGGGTGCAGCTGCGGTACCGGGGTATTCCGGGCCCCCGGCTCCGCTCAGCCAGGGGACAGGGGGGCGAGAGCTACAACACGCCTGGCTGCGGATGTTCTCAGGCCAGTCTATTTTAAGGGAACTTTTAATGTTTACTTTGTACCCCACCTTTCTGTGCAGTTATTGCACTTAATCATCTCTGTTTGATTACTGTCTAATTCATTTTAAGAAGTCCATGCAATCTGAAGACAAATTAACTGAAAAGTCTGTCTGTGTGGGTGAGGGTTACTGATCTACAGTTCATTTGCAAGTACAAATGCCTCATTTTTAATTGGGAGATGCAAAATGATTAACTGAAATTTTATCTTTTCTGCAGTTACTCAAACCATCCCAGCAGAGCTGCAGGTACATCTCCCCCACAGACACAGGTCTTTGTCCCACGTGAACAGGGTGTCAATAAGCTAGAGAATTCATTTCAATAACTTAAATCAGCAATTTAGAGCTTTTCCAGGGGTGTTTATTCACTCCAAAGGAGACAAAGCTGGAAGTAGCCTCGGTAACTTCCGACCCAAAGTCACTCCCAAGCCAGGCGGGGATCTCTGCTCTCCTGGACTCCATGGTTGGTGTGATACCAGAGAAACTAGTCCAGCTCCACAAAGGCAGCAAAAAAAATCTCTTGTGAATTCTGGATCCAATTAAAATTATTTCAGGCTTAATGATTTGAGATGCTGCTGGTGACAGATCTCCAAACCTTATTGCAGGGTATCACTCCTATTTTTATGCTGTCCCTCAGAAGCAAACCAGAAAGGCAGCGTTCCCTGCAGCAACGGGTCTCCTGGGCCCCACACAAGAGCTGCAAAGGTGCCTGTGGCAGTGAGAGACCCTGGGCCAGGGGACCCCGTGTCCATCCCAGGGGACCCCATGTCCATCCCAGGGGACCCCGTGTCCATCCCAGGGGCACAGGAGGATGCCCAGCCAGCCCTGCACCTTTCAGCAGGGTGCAGGGTACCAGATCTACATTTATAATAAGGATTTTAAAAACAGGGAAAACGTGATGCTTTCCTCAATAAAATATAAGATAAGCAAATTCTTAGTCTTGGCACTGGATTATGGGCACTCTTTTTTCAGTACCCGGAGTAGGTGAGAAAAGCTGACCCGTAAAGCAGGAGAAGGCAGCACAGACACACAGTCCTGCCGCATGTGAGCCTTCCCGCATCCCTAACGTACCGTGCCCTCTTTGCTCTTCTAATATTTATCCAGGCTGACAGCCTTTCACCCTCTAGGAGCTCCCGCAAACACTTTGCCCAGAGCTTTTAAACCTTAAACATACCACTGAGCCTGCAGCAAAAAACACCCCCAAGGCCACAGCCACCCCTGGACCGAGGGACACCCAGCTGGGAGCCCCGATGGCCGGGGCAGACACTAACTGTGAGTTCTGCAGGTGAAAAAATACCAGGTGAAATTCCAAATCAAATGTTGTTTTATTTCACCTTTACTTATCTACTGCAAGAGAGCATGGCAAAGGGATGCATTTTTTTTTTTATGATCCAGACAAAGCACAATGAGGGCAGCTCTCCCAGCAGCTCAGCCCCACTGAGCTGTGCTGCTCCAGACCCGCAGCCGTGTGCCCTGAGCACCTGGAAAGCCGAGGTATCACGTCTGCAGATAACACCATCCAGCACGGCATGTGCACAAGACTCCGCGACTTGACTTTAATGTAAAAAAGGTTCTGCCTGTCTGTTCCACTTACTCACATCAGACCAGGCTTCACATATGATTAGAGAGTGTCCCTGCTAAAGGAAAGCAATGTTTTGTGAAACCTGCAGGAAGAAAAATGGAAATACACCTAAGGAATGATCACAATCAATGCAAGGTGCACTAACTTGATCAAGAATAAACATTCTGATTACATTTTCCATCCCTGATGTATTTATTATTTTTGCTACAAGAACCACTGAAGGGTCTCAGACCAGTGTGCAGGTACAGGCACACCCATGTGGGATAGGGAAATAAAGGTGAGAAGGTTCCTCATCCTTGCCTTCAGAGAGAGGCCAATGATGTCCCCGCATCCCATGGGCTGTCCCGGTCCTGCAGCAACACCTGGAGAAAGAGCCTTTGGTCCCACCAGCTTCTCCTCAGCGTCCATCCCTTTTTTATTTTTTTTTTTAAATGCCAATATTAGAAAATTCCTGGGAGCAGTGGTTCTTCAAAATGAGATGCTACTGCTCACAACAGCAGTCAAAAAATGCAACCAAAAGTGCCACTATGTGTGGTTCGACACAGAACAAGATGCACTGCAACATGGATGCACTTCCCACACACTGAAACTCTCCAGAAGAATTTGGGCTTAAATAGCTGGGAAAGGGGGAGGCGAAGGGCCCATTCAGTGCTGCGGGTGCAGACAGGAGCAGCGTGCCCGAAATCACCCACTGCGGACTCACCAAATTGTTGGTGGAGCAATTCCACCAAGTCAAACCGAGTTACCCTGGAGTGATGGGAGAAAAGTTAAGAGCCATGGGGACACTAGGGTCCCTAATTCATTAGCAGGAGAACAGATGTCGCACAGAGAGCACCGGTAGCCCAACTCCGCTGACTGGGACAAGCTGTGCTTTCTCACAACACAACCGTGACAATACAGCACAAATAAACACAAAACATGTGTTGGCAGTAGAGGGAGAGACAGAAGTGATTTTTGTATTATCTGTGCATCGGAGAAAGCACAGCCCCTAAAAATGCTGTATGTGGTCCTCAGCCTTTGCTGAGCAGGCCTAGCTTGGGTCCTGTGCACGCCTTGTGTGAGAGTCCCAAATCTGGGCAGTTTCTGCCCCACAGCGATGAATTACTGGACAGAGCCCAGCAGAGGGACACAGGGATGCTGAGGGGTCCGGAGCATCTTCCTGACAAGAAGAGACTGAGAGAGCTGTTGAGCTGGAGAAGAGAAGCTGAGAGGGATCTGATCAATGGGATCAATATCTCAGGGTGGGTGTCAGAGGATGGACCAGACTCTGTTCAGTGGTGCCCAACGCCAGGGTGAGGGGCAACAGGCACAGACTGAAATACAGGAGGTCCCATCTGAACATGAGGAGAAACTTCTTTGCTGTGAGGTGCCAGAGCCTGGACCAGGCTGCCCAGAGCAGGTGTGGAGTCTCCTTCTCTGGAGACATTCAAACCCACCTGGATGTGGACCTCTGCGGGAAGTGCTGTCCCCTCCATCACCCGGTGCCTTCTGAAGTGGCCCAGAACCCCTGTGCAGTACACAGTGTGTTCTCAGAATTCTGTGCGAAGTCCTCTGGGGATTTCATCACAAGTCCCCTCTGCCCAGATCCTCCCTGTAGCCTCAGGGAGCAGAGACATCGCTTCAGTCATGCCTTGAGGATATGGATCTGTTCTCAGCTGTTGTTTTGCATGGAGAAGCAGAACCCAAACAGACCATCTTGCGACTTCAGCGAAGGTTGGCTTAGCACACATGACTCAGGCTGGGCTGGTTATATATTGGACATCACTGACCTTTAAAAACTCTCAAGGACTTTCCAAATTGTGTCAGTCACTTGCCTGGTTAGACAAAGCAATCAGATTTCACTGAGCTACACAGGGGGGTTTCTGGTTGGAGATTTCACTTTTCCAGCTGCAAGAGCTGATGTTTGCACAGCGACAACTAAACCACATGACAAGAGGAACCACATCTCTGGGCTCAGCACTTGGCAAAAGTGGGTTTCCAATGGTTTGCTGCGGACTGGGCTTTGCTCACATTGGGAAGCGGGTGCTGCCTTGCTCAGCATCTCCCTGGAGCTGAGAGGCCATGTGATCTCCAGGGCAACAGCACTGAACCGAGATCCCACGGAGGAACCGCTCTGACACCATGAGCTCCCGTGTCCCATCTCCTCTTTCCAAGGGCAACAGGGGCGTTTGCACCAGGGATGTGTCCTGGGCTTGGTCTGAACGTGCCCAGGATTGATGCTGCAACTCCGGGGGCCACAGCAGAGCTTCTCCAGGACCCTGTCCCCTCAGTACAAACCTGGGGCAGTAACCACCCCCATCAGGCACTGGAGACCCCCAGGGATTGGGTCCTTGGCAGGACGCGTGACCGAGCAGGGACTGGGGCCACCTATCAGTGACCATACGCCCTGTGTGGGCACACCACAGAATAAAAAGCTTTCCCCAAAACATAAAGTGCTGCGCAATGGCTTTTCAGAGCTGTCAGCTTGTACATTATTCGCTCAATTAGGTCCTTACTCTGCAGAAATAGACGGGTAAATAGATAGAGGAGTACAATCCTGTCATTCTGAGATGCTAAAAAATTAAGGCAGCTGCACGGTCAGTGCTGATCGTGTGTCAGGAATACATGGCAGGGAGAGAGAGAGAGAGATGGGCAAGCTTTGCCTGGCAGTTATAAGAACTGTGATCTCCCCTTGCAATCAAGGCAGCGCCTTTTGCTGCAAGCAAGTCCTCGTATCAGGCCTGATACAGAAACACATTTTCAAACCACTCGCTATCTCTGAGATCCTCTGCTCGCTATCTATCACTCGAAGTTCCCGGAATTTAGCAAAGGAAATAAAGGCTCTGGACTGTCAGAGATTTAATTGAAGGCCCCTGTGAAGATGCACATATCTAAACTACCTTCAGAAACACCCCAGGTTTCAGCAGGCTGCACAGACAGGCTCCTTCAGCATGCCCAGCGGCATCTTTGCTCAGACAGTCACAGACAAAACCACGACTTTCGCAGCATTTGTGGGTGCACACGGAGATGGTAAATGCAAACAAAAGGTGGTGGAGGACAGGGGAGCCCACCAAGGAAAGAATCTGTCACCTGTCCCTGCCAGTGCTCCCAGCTTGGGATGAAGGGCAGACTGGGAGCTGCCGGCCCATGCCGGCAGGAGTGCAGGGACACAGGATATAGGGACAGAGGGATGCAGGCATCGCCCACACAACCTGGGGACACTCAGGGGTGGGAGCAGCCTGGAGAGAGCGGGGCTGCAGACAGAGACTGATCATGGGACGTGCAGGAAGAGCCAGTATCTTTGTAACAAACATAAACATTCTCACCACCTTCTCCCAACCCAGTCTGAGTCAAAAACTCATCGGTCAGTTACTGCCAAAGAGGATCTTTCTGCCAGCATGGTAGGTATCCAGCCAGCAATGAGAGCCCTTAAATCAGCCCTCGGCGCTTGGACAGCACCATTCACCTCCCGTGCACACCAGCTCAAGCCAATGGCAAGTGCTCACTCAGAGGTATAGTAGCCCATCCTGTATAACGCTGCTCTCATAAAAACAGCTTGCCATGTGCTTGCCAGATGCTCAAAGACTTTCCCATCCCTAGGCAGGACAGTTTGCTCCACTCAGACCAAGGCTCAAGCATTTTACTACAAAATTACAGCAGAAGTGTAAAAAAAAAAATCAAGATAATAAAAATAATCTTATCCATTCTCAGCTGCTTTGTAACATTCAGCTTGGTTTTGCAACGTCATATAGATCACATTTGAATCACCACCAGTATGGAACTGCCATCATCTGACCAACTCTGCTGCTCTGCTTCCCAAACCTCACACGACCAGCAGCGTTTTGCCCTCAAAGAGCCCGATAACATCACAGTGTCTGCCCCAGCAGCATGAAGAAGGTGCCCAGCATGGGAACATGACACGGCCCGGAGCAGTGTCACCTCCTGACCCCCACGGAGGGGCTGGCACAGAACCAGGGGCAGTGGTGATGGGAAGACAGGGAGGGACACAATCCTGGGGAGCACCTGGGGCACAGCAGGGACTGGGGTGCAGCACCCAGAGCTCTGGGCACCTCTCTGCTCCCAGCAGCGCTCAGCACATTGAGCACACGGAGCAAAATGCCGAGGGGCAGGAGGCAGCTTCCCAGCAGCTCCCCCAGCCCTGAACAGGGACAACGAGCCCTGGAGTGTCACCAGCACCCCAGGTCTGTCACCAGCACCCTTGGCCTGTCACCTTTCCACAGCACAGAAACAGGCAGGTTGTGCTTTTCGTGGTCTGTTCTAAATCAAAATGGTAATAAAGGCAGAAAATGGAACAGCATGGAGAGCTTCCACTGCATCCTCCAGTAGACATGTTCATTAGTATTAATTACAGCAAACATCCTGCACCAGCCAAGGTGATGAAACATGGCATTAGCCAATTAAAAGATAAAAATTTCATGGCGTGGCCTGTAACCCCACACTCTGAAGCACATATGCACCACTGCCACATCCTTCTAACAGCGAGCACTGCAATTATTGTGAACTTAATGCTTTGCTTATGTTGATACCATGCTGTAGTTATCGGCAAGCACAGACCACTCGGGTTTTATTAAAGCAATGATATTTATGTTGCAAAGGAGTTGCTGTAATTGCACAAAGGCATCGGCGCTGCTCGCACACCCACAGCAGCCCCTGCTCCGCACGCCGCCTCCCATCAGCAGCCGCCCCAGGACGGCACCGCAGACGGAGCCGGGCAAAGACGTCCGGCCACGTCCCAGCCTCCCGCCCGGAGAGCCTCATACAGCACCCTTGGCACCACTGCTCTGCTTGCCAGCACAGCCGTCAGTCCATCCGGCAGCGGCCATCAGTCTGCACAACAGTGGCCATCAGTCCGTCTAACAGCATCCATCGCTCTGTCCACGGCACCAGGAGCTGCTGCAGAGGCAGCGAGGGAGGGGCTGGGAACCTTGTCCCCTCTGTGGGAATCGCATCAGCAGCCTGGTTTTGTCCTCAGAGTCGCAAAGGCACGTCAAGCAAACCGCGCTCCATCCTCTCCAACAGCTTCCGCCCGAAGAAAAACAGTTGTGATGTGGCTATTAAGCCTGATTTCTAATAAGAGCCTTTATTTTTAAAAAGGTTGTGCAAAATAATGCACAACACTGACCGTCCAGGAGTTCGGAATCCCATCGCTCGCGTATGCCCAGGGCAGAGCCCACAAGCAGAGCACGTGGTGCCGTGCAAAGGAGCATGTTCCCCAATCCCCTCCTGCCCAGATTCTTGATGTCCCACAGGAATCAGTAACACGCAGGTACCCACCACAGCGGTGCCGGCAGGAGGGGGTGGGTGTACGGGAGCACTTCACTGGCTATGGCCACGCTTTAAAAAAACAGAAATATAAAGGAATCCTGTCTCCATAAAACACAAGTTATGGCTTTACTAGCTTTTCCCCTTGTAGGAAGGTGCTCACAGACATGGGGCAGCTGTAGAAACCTGGAGAGGTTCTATCCCAGCATGGCCATGCGGGAACAAAACTGCAGATACATAGATCTGGCTGTAATTGTGGAAATACACTGGAGACCGCGATAAAGAAAAGCCACAGGATTACACAAGATGGGGAAACTCATTGTACTGTAAGATCAGCACCTCTGCCTTACAAAAGGAAAATTGATTCAGGCAAAACTGTTCAAAATGGTTTATATTCTTAATCTGTTATCAAATTAGTTATAAAGAGGTAACAGCGGTAGATGTAATTTACCTATTTCATGCAAGCACTAGATACTCTACAACACAGTAAATTGATTTACAAAGCTGGGAGGCAAAGCAGATTATTTCTTGAACCAGGGACAGCAAAGGGAGCGCAGCGGAAGGTGGGTCCATCCCCTGGCATGGGAGCTGACAGAGTGAGAGGCTCCAGAGGGTGCATGGGGCAGCGGTGGCTCCAGGGTGACCTCTTGTAGGGCAAAGCTTGACAGAGCAGCTGGCATGTCGCACTTTACCAATCTATATCCTAATTCCTGTTCAGATAACCCCTAGCTATGGAGAAGCACATTTAAATACTGGTTTGAAGAAATCAAATACATTAAAACATTATTTTCTAGATGGGAAGCAGATTCCTGCCACCTCCCCAGGTGACGTTCATCTTTCCTGTATCCCTGATGACAAGCACGGCAACAACGCTCCTGCTCATTCCAGGATCTCCCCAAAAAGTGGCACAGGGTGGGTGGTGTGTGCCAGAGGTCTTGTTCCCCCAACCCCATGGAGAAATTTGGGACGGGCCGATGTGCCGATGTCCCTGTTGCTCCGCAGATGCATCACCCCCATAGTGGGACGTCTGCCCTTGAACATGAGCTCAGAACCCGCCAGGCTCATCGCAAAGCCTCTTTGTCAGCCAAGCACACCCTCTCTTCAGCTCTTCCCCACCAAAAGGTAATTACCTTAAGAGCTCATTACAACTACAGGATGTGCAATTACTGCCTGGAAATAATGCGCTATTTTTAGCACATCAGAGTAAAAAGTGGCAGATTGACAAGAATTATCCCTCAAGCAGTAAGACAACTGGCTTCTTTAAACAGACTCTTCTTTTGGCTGGAAAATAAGCTCCTGTCCCTCCAGAGCAGGTGGCACCACCAGCAGCCCTGGGGGAGGGTCCCAAGGAAAGGAAGATGCTTGACTCAACACTCAAAATGACAAATATCCCAAAGACGCTGCTCAGGTATCTGGAATTGCCCCCCTGTGTCTGAGACCCTTTGGAATATCATGCTCTTTATTGCCCTTTACAGACGTCCTGATGATGAGTGCCAAGATGTCACCCTGCAGCTTGGTGACGCACACAGGAGCTCAACATGCTGTGGTGGCCACCCCACAGCAGCCCGCAATGGGGTGGATGAGGTTGCCTGGGCAGGGGCCATGGGAATAGTTTTCCCCAAAAAAGCAGAGACCCCAGTGCCCCATTCCTATGGAGATCGTCAGAAGCACAGAAGCCCCTCGCTGTGCCCTCAGCCCCACACGCAGCAGCCCCCACTCACCACAGACAACCACTGGTGAGCTGAGACATTGCTGGGTCAACAGAAAGCTCAGGAGGTGACACACTGGGAGATTTCAGCCTCCAAGGGAGAAAAAGATAAAAGAAAAGGTCAACACGCACGTGAACAGTGGCGTCCCTGCCTGGGAGCAGCCAACCACCCCAGACCTCAGTGAGAATTCCCTGTTGTTCGCCCCAGTGCATGTGAACAGCTGCCCAGCCTCCCCAAACGCTGCCAGCCCCCCTGCTAAGCAGTGACAGGTCCCCCAGAACCCCTGCGCAGGGGATGGTGCTTTGGGAATGCAGCGAACAACGGGGTGACTCTGAGTCATTGATGAAATGTCTGACACATCTTCCCAGGCTGCTTCACATCCCCCGGGCAGCTGGGCTTGCAAGGAGGGGACGAGCCCCCAGCCAAACCCCTCCTTACCAAGCAGCACTGGCACGTTCCCGCATCCCAACCCCATCCACTGCACGAGCAGCCACCTTTGCCAGTGCTGTGCAAAGCCCCTCCTTGCACTACAAAGAGCTCTCTAGGAACAGACTTTATGGCTCCGTTCTAAATCTCAGCTATAAAAATATACATGCAGTGCATGGCTACCTGCGGCTACCTCCTACCAGCTGTGCAGCGATGCTCTCTGGAGTCTCTCCATAAGCAATGACAGATACAAGAGAAGCGTAGGATGATGTCAGATATGCTTAAAATGTGTACAGATTACACCACCATAAATATTTTAAGGGCTTGAGAGAATCTGTTGCTCCGCTGGCCCTCTCAGCCCTCCCCTCGGCAGCCAATGCCATCCAGGCAAAAGAATTGTATTTTCAACCCAGTTCTACCACCATGTCTAACCGACGCTTTAAATAAAAGCCAGGATAATTGTAGCACTTACAGAAGAATCAAGTGCATTCAAAACAGTCTCTTTGGGCTTCTGTAGTGCATCAGATGATTTTGTTTTCCCAAACACACCTAAAAGATGGCAAGCCGTAAGCACCCACTCTTTTCATGCTTGCTCTGTATGTGTTATTTCGTGCCAGCTTGCTCACTTGGAAGAATACAACAGCAAAATGGCACCATTATTTCCTTTGCCTGGCCATGGAGAAAACACTGGAAAAGGGAAGTGTCCAGCTCCGCCAGCAGCATCGACAGCATAGCACAGGCTGCGGCAGCACACATTTGCCCAGGAAGCTGTCACGGATCTCAAATAATCCTACCATTTGCAGACAAGCTCTTATGGCCACCAGGAACAATTTGAGTTGATTCTGGACCACGTTGAAGAGAAATTCTTTGCAAATCCCATATTCCGACAAGCACAGAGCCTCAGTCCCTGTGGCCCCCTCACTCAGGTCCTGCAGAGGTGGCAGTCTGGTCCCACCCTGCTGCCAGGTTAAGGAACGTACGTCCACCCACCCCTGCCCAGCAGCTTTGACCCAGGTACGACTAGAGGGACATCTGGTTTTGGCAAAACAAGCCTTGCCATGCAGTACAGCTGTCACAGCCCGTCCTGCTGAGGTCTGTGTGCATGACTGACTGCCCAAAGAGAACTGGACCCTCTCCAGAATGCTAAAAAACAAAATAAAGATTGTAGCCGCTGGTATGTAAACCAGCCAACGACACCAACACCTAGAATGCCACCAGCCAACAGAGCCAGTGCCCAGCAAACTCTGAACAGAAATCAGGCAGCATTGAACTCATCAGCCCTTGGATAACACATTTGCAGCCGCCTCCCCACAATATCTGGCAGCGTCACCAGGATCTGTGCACCCAGAGAAAAGCACCTTGGTGCCTCCAAGCAAAGAGTGACCTTGGCTGGCACAGGGGTACCTGCTCGGGCACGTGGGGAGCCAGCTGGGAGGTAGTAAGAAAAATGCAATCGTTACGTGCAACACTGCAAAACAAGGGAATATCACAAACAGCACCACTCCCTTTCAGCCCTTGGATGCACCAGGGCAGTCATGAACTGCCCTTCCCCCTCCCTAATTTAACAGATCCAAGAGAACCATTCAAATATGCATTTTATTATTGCAGCACACAAAATATCCAAGTGTGGATACTGTTATAAAACCATAAAGAAAAGGAAGCAGCAGCACTGGCAGCTGCTTGCACTGCCTGCAGAACCGCAGCACGCAGGATGGAGTAGGAGACCATTTCAGCAAGGCAGGCATGAAAAACTTCATAAAAACAACTAATAATAACTAACAGGTGGCTGTAATTCCAAATAGGTGCCCCGGGTCCTTCAGAACAGCTCACGGTGCAGTACACAGGTGACACCTGATGCGTTCCCCTGCCCATCAGCCCTGTGCCCACCACCAGCACGGTCCAGCTTGGCGAGATGGCGGAGCAAAGCGTCACATCATGAAGCTCCCCCAGCACCAAGACAGTCATCACCTTAGAGCTGTTAGGTAATTCCAAAAGTAAGTGGAAAGGGGCTTATCTATTAACTTCCTCCTATGTTTACTTCCGTCTACTTCATTTGTTATTGTAACACAAGCTGGATCCGTCCTCTCAACAGTGGCACTGTGGTGCTGCCCTGAGATACTCACCCAGATGTGCTCCTGCTGCTCCCTGTGACCCATCCTGCAAGGGACAAGTTGAGCACAGCCAGATGCCCCCCAGGGTGACTCTCCCAGCCCCCTGCGAGTCTTTCAGCCCCAGCCCTGGGACAGACAGCGCAGCCTCCAGCACCGCGGGGTTCACAGACTCACAGAACTGCTGACAGCATTTTAAAAACCCAGACATGGCAGGACAGGGAAGTTTCAAGTGACAACTAATGTAAGGAGAGCTGTACCTGCGGCACCGGTTAATCTGACTGCATTAATTAAAGAAATGCAATTTCAGCACAACTTATTTGCCTAAATGGTGCTTTAAACCCAGGTGACGTTTTCCAGAAGCTCATGGGACAAGGTTCATCAGAGTCTGTGTGTAACTTCAGTGCTTTCCTACAACAGGCAGCACCCAGCTCCCAGAGGAGCGGAGCCCTCGGCCCCTGGGAGCCCCTGGCCACAGGCAGGGATGCTGCCCAGACACAGGCAGCAGCTCCACACTTCGGTTTCCATGAACTAAGTGTCTCACTCACGTGAACCTGTAGGTTTTGCACATGAAATAAATAGGGAACAAGGAGGAGAGAGGAGAATGTATCCACCAGTGGTCCTAATCCCCTGTATTAGATGTGGGCATCCCAGGGCATCCATCCGGGTGAGGTCCACGGAGGAGCTCGGCGCCCTCCTCCCTCCATGCCTGGTGCCGAAGATCCAGCCGATGCCGATGGCCACGTTGTCACAGATCCGGGGAGCCCCATGGAGGGGCTCCCACAGCCCAGCAGCTGGGACAGGGCTGGATGTGGATTGACACCAGGTTACGGTTCCTCCTTGTCACTTCCAGGGGCTGGACGTGAAGTTCCATCGCGATGTCCAGCAGCGGGGCAGTGGGGACAAGGGCATCTCCCAGGTGATGTTCCCATGGCAATTCCCAGCCCCATGTTGACTTTTTCTCTCTCCACAGAGACCCACGGAACAAAGGAAAGTACAACAATTGGGCAGTGTGTGTGGGGGTCACGGAGCAGTCACTCCTTTCAGGCTGATTTACGGTTTCCCAAGTTCCATGCAGAAGCCAACAGGGATGCCGTTCCGAGCTGCTTTTTACACTTATCCTTGTCTCATGGGAACTGCACAAAAGTGTAAGACTGCAGCCCAGCTCAACTCACCTTTACCCCACAAACACCACAACCCCTGAGTCACAGCCAATGTCTCTGCCAAGCCACCGGGGCCGGCCCCAGGGCCATGCCTGCTGGAGATGGCACTTGTCCCCAGGGCGGAGGGATGAGCAGACAGACAAACAGAGGGAATGGGGAATCTTGAGTTCAGAGGGTTGGTTGGAAGAACAGCCCATCATTCCAGTGAAGGTCCAGCACTGGTGCTGGGTCTGGGAAGCAAACACCAGCACCCGACACTTGGGGAAGCTTTTTGGCTGCTGCACCCAAGCACTGGGAAGATCTGCCCATTTTCTAGACCTGGGTACAACATTCACATCCATCCTGGAGCTGCCAGCTCCCAGCATTGCTTCTCCCAGTCACCTGGGTCTGCTGGTGTGCAGGATGCGGGCAGCTGGCCCCAAGTGTGGGGCACCGAGCCCTCCCACACCCCAGGAAACCCTAACACGGCAGATTAGTCTCAGAGAATACATCTTCCCCCTGCTCACTTCCAAGGGGTGAAGGGAGAGCCAGAAGGATTTGGAAATTTCTGTCCTGAGTGCAGGAGGTTTAATTGCTCACACTCTCCGTTACTAATGCACTCCCCTGGCAAAACTCACATCCTGCGACACAGGAACCATAATTGAGTTGCAGCTCAGCCGTGACGAGCCTTCTCACGGTGAGGTTCCCTGGGGACAAGCCCTGCTCCAGGTCACAGCCGTCCCTCCGCTCATCCCTGCGCTGTCACGGATGCCGGCACTGCTTTGGCACTGCCGTCCCCTTCGCAGCAACCCTCTACAGGGACCTGCTCACTGCTGCTGGGTTTTGTACTTCTTTCTATCCAAGAACGGATCGTCTCCTCCTCACAAACACAGCAGTTATGTTTCAGGCTCAGAACCATGTTTCTGGCGGTGGCAGGTCTCAGGCTGGCTGTGGAGGAGCCGCGACCCAGCACTGGCACTCGCTGCTCAGTCCCGGCTGCTGGAGCTGCCCCCAGGTCCTGCACCCTGCACAGGGCTGGGGGGCAGCGGGTGGGCGTGATGGGCACCAAGGCCTTCAGCATCCTCACCCAGTGCCAGACACAAAGGGTTGGGATGTGCTCTGTGCTGGGAGAAGCAGAAAGAGCTCTGCTACAGGCTTCTCTGCTTCTCCTTCACTTGCAACCCTGCACTGCGAAGCAACATCACATCAGCCCTGAGCAATAAAATCATCCTCACTGTAACAGCCACATCAGCCCTGAGCAGTGAAATTACCCTCAGTGCAAAGCAGTACCAACCCTGTACAGTGAAATTATTCTCACTGCAAAAGCAACGTCAACCCTGAGCAGTGAAATTCTCCTTGCTGCCCATGGCACCAGCCCTGGTCAGTCCAGGAACCCAAGCACCGTTCCAGGCAAACCTCACGTCCCTCCTCGTGCTCTCCTCGTACCCGTCTCTCACGAACGCACCCTCACAGAAACTCTGGTGGAACAAGGATGAGCTGTTAGCCCAGTTTTGCAACCAAGAGAGGTCATGGTGCAGGGAGGAGCTGTGGGTGTCCCACAGCAGCACCCATGGGGCACCCAGGGGGCAGGGGTTGCACAGCTGCTCCCCCAGCACATTTTTCCCCTTGGCAGCCCCAGGACACTGGCAGAACATGACACGGATCATCATCATCAGCTCATGGATATGAAGATTAACCATGTCCAAAAGCCATGTCTCTTCAGAAAAGCCCAGCAGAGCTGACTGAGAATTACACACCACCCAGAGAAACTAAAAACCAAACCAGCCTAAAATGCCTCAGACATCATTCCCCATTACACTCTATGACATCCTTGTAACAAAATGCCACATGTTAATTAAAAAGCCCTACAGAAACAAGCATGCTCTCCCCTTGGTGGCACAGGGGTTACTAAGAAAAGCCTCAACCTCATTTCCTTCCTCCAAGCCGTTGGCTGCATCTTCATTTAATTCTCGGGGACTTTGCCAAGGGGCCGATGTAGCAGCGCTGACAGTGGGAAGCATCCCATAAGGGCAGAGAGAAGTCACTGTCATCATTGCTCAAAGCACGCTATGTTGGGAATTATTTTATATTAGCACCTTATTTATGTCTAGAGCAGATGTTAAGCTGAGGGACACGGTACCCAACTAAATCAGAGCCCTGCGAAGGGCTCACACAAGCTGCCCACACCCCGGGGAGGCCCAGCAAAGCAGAACGGCAGCTCCTGGCACCGCTCATCCGCCCCACGGCCACTGCTCCACGACCCAGAGCTGTATCCCACAGCCCCAGACGGAGAAACCCCTCATGAGAAAGCAGAACTCACAACTGGTTAAAGCCCCACCAGTGGCTTAAGGAGTTGCTGCCAAGAAGGGGTGACAGGCTGGGTAATCGTTCCCTGCAGGTTTGGGATTTTTATATCAACGTGCAAATGAGAATGATGCAAAACTGTAAACACGCATGTAATAATGCAAGTGGAAGAAAGGATGGACAGAAGTAACACAGAGCTGGACCAGAAGACATAAGAGTCCATTCTGCATCAGGAGATGAACCTTAATATTGAGGAGCAGCCCAGGAACACAGAGATTCTGGCAGGACCGCAGTCCAAAAGTCCCCTCCAGAGGGATGTGGGATGGTGCCAGCGCAGGGCAGGAGCCGTCGGCTCAACTGGCAGAGCCAGTGGCACAGGAGACACGGAGCACATGGCGGGGACATCCCACCATCTGTCACAGCCCCACTGCCCACACCCTCTCACCACGACCTCCAACCCAGCCCTCTCCCCTGCCTTCTCCCCCACCCTCACAGCTTCTCCCCCTCCAATCGCCCAGAGCTCCCGGGGCCCAGACCCCAAAGACATTCTGTTCTCATTTCGTATTTCCTTTGGAAAACCGTTCTTGTTCGCCAGCCAGAAATATTAGTCAGCATGCTATATAGTGCAACGCTAATGAGAATTAAATCGATTCATGAAAAGTACCTGCTCAGCATGTTTCTTATCTATTTTTCAAACATAACTATATTGGATTCTGGCTGGGTTTTTTGCAGTTGCAATATACTGTCCATTCTATAAGTTCAGTATATAGATAACATATAGTTACAATGGATATAAACTACCTCATCTATATATTCCTAAAGACTCTGGCTCCAGAATGGTTTAATCCATTTTTGTAATTTTTTTATTAAACAAAAATTTCCTATTGGCAGCTAAATGGATTTTTCCTTTGGGATCCCAGCTTATGTGCCAAGCTAAAAGCCAATACAACCTGAAACAGCCCTGCTCTAAACCCTCTAAAAAACAGAAAAACCTCATCGATACGACAGATATGCCACTATAATTAAAGTCTTTGGTGACAGACATTGTGCAGCCAAAATATTCTATTTCCAGCTACAGCATTGATCAAAATTTGACATCCAGCATTAACTCACTGAGGTCTCTCTGGCCTCACAAAGCACAATATCCCAAAGCTTTTGTTACTTATCATTTACAAAAATGCCTTGTCTGTCTGGCGGTACCTGGCAAGTCGTGACCCACCTTATTTCACTCCTCCCCGCAGCATCCCAAACCAGCCTAAGATTTTTCTCCATGCTCAGGAGTCCAGTGCTTATATTCTTTACTGCCAGATACGAAAGATTAAAATACATGTAAACCTTGAATTTCCGCTGAGATGCTCAAGGCAGAAAACTGACTCTCCTGGGGAAAGAAAATGGGTCTCAGCATGCGCCCAGCTCCGGTGGGACCACAGCCTGGCCAGGGGCGGAGCAATGCTCCCCGCTCAAAAATCTGAAGAAAACATGTTAAAATTATTATGCTAAGATTATTAGGTCACAGCTGTCCCCTGGCTCTGAGCCCCGCAATACTCATACCTCTTTGGGAGGGATTCCCCAGCCTTGGCATTTGCACAATGCGAGGTACGTTCTACTAACCCAGACAGGTTCTCCAGTCTGTTCCCTTGTCTACAGAAGAGCCCTTTCCATTTACGTCAACTTTCCTGATCAGGATCAAAGACTGAACAATTTGAGAACAGATCCCCTGGTTTCCACAAGGAAAACTGGGGACAGTCACTAATGGAAGGACAAAGTTGATCCTTGGAGCAGCTAGAAGATCCCATGGCTTAAACCACCACTCTGCTCCACAAACTGCTTATATAAAAATGGCACCATCTTGCTCAGAACGCAGCTCCTGATGTGTATCTGGAGAGACAGCTGCTGACTTTAGTGAGGAAAATAAGATTTTTCCTGTATTTTCCCCTTGCTGTCCCCTGCAGCCAAAGGAGGCAGGATGGCATCTCGCATTTTGTGTGTGTGCAGAATAAACTGCTTTCCTCGTGACATTTCAGCTGCCAAGTCACTTTTGCAAATGAAGACAATGGTGACCAGTGAAGCTAATCTACATGGGCGGTAATTGCCAAAGTGTAATTAAGGGCAAAGTACAGTCTGCATCTTTAAAAATGACGATGCAGGAGGAACAAAGCGCCCAGCTGCTCTCCAGGGCCGTGCCAGTTTGGTCCACTGGCAGTCACAAAATTCCTATTTTTGCTTAGAAAAAAGAGCTTCCCCACTGGCAGTCGGAAGCCCAGTTCAAACAATTTCCCTCTGCACTGGCCCTTTGCAGAAAAGAATCAGACTCTAAGCACCAGAATTTTTTGAAGATACTAAGCTCAGTCTTGGCCATAATTACACAACAGACGTGACAACATCTGCACCACACGTAGGAAAACTGCCTGTCCAACCCCAAATCCCACAGGTCCCTTAGGAACAGTCATATCCCAGTACATCTCACCCAGTAAATTCCTGGAAAACCAGATTGTCAAAATCTGTGCCCCAGAGAGAGCAGACAGAGAGACTGGATGTGACTGTCCTGTCCCCAGCACCAGCTGTGTGCCCGGGGGACGGGGCTGCAGCAGCTTCAGACCCCACACCCTTCCCCTTGTTTCGGAATGCAACGGGCAGCAGTCACTGATCTGTCATGGGATGGAAACACCATCATGGATAGTTAATAGCTACTTTCAGCTGCAAGAACTCCTTGTGCCGATGTCCCAGAATATAACAAACAAAAGACAGGCTTGTTTGAATAGGAGGCGGGTGGTGACAGCAGGGGGAGACAGGCAGAATTTGAAGCTTAAAAATACCTTTTGATTTGAGATGGTCAGGTAGGCACGTGCCTGGGGACGTTTATGGGCAGCGATTTCATACGCACACAAACCCCCGTGTGTTTGTTACGGCCACAGCAACCAGAACTCCGTTGTGAACACAGGGGGGTAACCCACAAGAGGTGGCCGACCAAGAAACAAATTAGGATACATTTTCCTGTATTCTGAAGCTTGTAAGAGGCTGGTAGGAAAAACAACCAAAAATAACTAACCACAAATCCTGCCATGGATTTAGCTCCATCCTTCCAAATCATCGCCCCAGCGCTGGCAGGACAAACCCCGGCCCACGCGCACGGTACCTGTGCTGGGGCTGCACCAGAACCTGCTCCCGGCTTCCTCCTGCTGAGCAAGAGCCCCCGGCCCTGCAGACACTCGCTGTGGACTCATCAGCTTTGCAGGCAGTTCCAGATCATCAATATGAAATTGCTCTCATACTGCTGTGATAATTTACTCTGGAAAAATTTCAAATAAAAGAATTTGACCTGAAACCTTCTTATTTGCAGAAGCAACTCCAAAGCTTTCTGTAACCAAACAATATTTGGTGGTTTTGACCACAAACAAGCGGCTGATGACAGAAGCGCTGTCCAGTTCTCTCTGCAGCAGCACCAACGTCTGACCCCTGTGCTAAGAGGGTGTTGTCTATTCTTGATAAAATTGATAGCAAATAAAATTCTGCCCTTGTCCTCCCATAGGAAATCCCTGCTCGTTCCCAGCCTTCTGCAGTACCACGCTGTCATTTCTAACAAGTGACAGCAGTGCCACGCGTCCTCTGCTGCTTGGAAACCAGGAGTGCAGTGATTTCAGAGGGTTTGGGGGACAGCGTCCCGCGCAGGACAGAGGGACGGCTCCGTGGCAGTGGGAGCATCGGTGTGTTCTGCGTGGTGAGATCCCCATCCTCCTGCACAACCTGTGCTTGCCACGGCGTACATGACATTCCTGCAAGGCCCCCAGAGGGCCAAAGTGTTGAGGGAACCACATGGTTTGGTTTTTCCCATTGGCAAACTCCCACCTCATGTAGCGCGAGATGAAGATGAGCACACATCATCCTCGAACACGTGGGAGCAAGGGCTGCTGCCCAAGCCAACAAGGATTCCACTTGCCATTGACACCCAAATTCCCCCAACATTTGCAGGCAGTGGCCATTCTCAGTGCCCCCAGCCATGCTCAGGAACCCAGCTTCACACATGGTGCAACACTCCCCCAAGAGGACACTCACCCCTCGCGAGCTGTGGAGGAGCTTCCACGGGCTGGTGACACCTCCATCAGGACCTTCCCCACCACTGATGCACCTCAGCGAGGGTCTGGCTCACCACACGGTCTTTGCCCGTCTTCAGACAGGGCTTCCAGGAGAAGCCAACCTGCAAGGTTTCAGCTACAACACAGACCCAACAGGTGAACCAATGAGAGGGATCACGGATGCTGTCGGTGCTCCTGGTCTCATCCAGGGCAAAGCGCAGCATCAGGCGAGCTCCCACGGAAGGAGATGGCTTTGCTTGAATGTGGCCACCGGCGTCCTCCCCATAAACACCATCCTTTGGAGCTCCTGAAGAGTCAGTCAAAAATCAAAAACAAGTGGGCTGCTCAAAGCACTTTCAGTATTCTCCAGACACCTTAAAAAAACCCTCCTACTGTGCATTACCTAATTTTTACATGGCAGAGGCAGAAAATGTCTTATTTCGTGCTGCTATTGTACATATCCTTCTACATTGGTAATACTCTGTGTCTGTATACATATATATCTATATTTGTCTTCAACATCTTACACGGGAAAGCGATAACCAAAATGGTTCTTTCAGGAAACTGGCTCCTAAGAGGGGGATAGTTGGCAGTTTCACAGCAGGTAGCTTTGTAAGACAGGTATGAAAAGTTAACAGAAAATTGACATTTCAGCTGGTGAAGAACAGCAGCACTAGAAATATTTTCAATGGGTCTCCACAACAACTTGTGTGTCTGCCTCTCATTAAAACAAGAGTAAATATGTCACTAGTTTTTCAGTGGATGTTTAGTAGATGTTTTGTATTTAGAATTACATCTTTGAAATTAATGTAAAAGGGAAAGGGAGATGAAGCCCAAGAAACTCTCAGCTTTGACTTCAAACTTGCTGTGCCTTTTGGGCAGTTTTGTTTCCAAGCCCATGACCCGAGGAGGTATGTAAATGCTGGCGCAGGGACCAGAGGATGCTGCCCTGCCCAGGAGCGGCTCTGCTGAGACACAGCTCAACAACGAGAGGCTTCTGTTGCAAACACCTTTTAAATGCTAGAAATAAAAATGTTACTTTGAATGGAGTCAGCAGCAAACCAGCCACAGAATCCTGCGGGTGCTGCATTCAGCACCGCTGAACGCAGGGGTGGTGGGGCTGTGGTCCTGCAGCCCAGAGGCTTTGCCGATGGGCTCGTCCTGGCTGCAGCAGGACGGGCTGCAGAGCCAACCCCAGCTCCCCGGCACGGAGCCTGGCAGGTCTGGCGCTCCGGCAGTGGGAGCATCCTCCAGTGAGGACACATCACCTGCGCCCGGACTGCGGCCGAGAGCCCCGCTGCGCCAGCACCGCTCTGCTAACCTATTTCCCAGCAAGAGCAATTGGAAACTCTCAGAAGATAAAAAGATAATGAACAAATAACCTTCACAGTAGCCAGCGCTGCAAAAACCTGAGGCTCCCCTTCATGTTGACTGCCTGTTATTAATGATCCTGTCGGGTCTCTTAATGAACTTTGTGCTTCATGTGGAAAATGCGGGGTTTGTCCAAGAACACAGTCAAGATCTCATTTTTATTTATTTCCAGTCTCACACAAGAAACTTCTTACATTCTGAACCTAAGAAACCCCATTTTTATATTTATTTTCTCACGTCTCCACGTTCTCGTAGTACTACTGAGGTTTGAAACAAAACACCACTGTCTCTTCAGGAAAATGCTTGATGCATCGAGCAATGGCAAATCATTAATTATTTCAAGCCTCTTATACCACCACTGACACTACAGTGAAGAACTTAAAACATTTCCTCAGACAAGCAGCTCAGTCACAGCAAAGCCGCAGCGTGAGAGCATCGCTTGGGTTTTCAAAGCTCGCTTTATTCTGAGCGCGGCTGCCAGGCTGGCACACGGCTCTGCGAGACACGGAGCGCAAGGTGGGAAGTAGAAATTAAACCAAGTGCTACACCAGACCCTGGCCACGGAGATGAACAAAAAGCCTTTGGGAATGGCTGCTCCTCTCCACCAGCTCCTTGGGGACATGTCCAGGGGCAGGGACACTGCTGGGACCCGGGGCCAGCGTCAGCACAACGCCAAGGGCCGGAGTGGGAACAGGCATTGCTGCGTTCTCACCTTTGCTTGCCCCCACACTGCAAACTGCCACCTACGCTCCTTTAAAAGGTGCCTCTGTGATAAGTAATATGATTAAAATACAAGCTTTTCTGAGTCAGAAAGCCTAACATCTTCATGTTGAGGCAGCTGCTGGGAGTCCCTGAGCCCCGGCAAGCGCTGAGACCGACAGCTCTGCCCTGCTCTGCTCGCCAGCAGACACAGACCCTGCCCCAGAGCCCAGCGGAGATGAACACTGGGACAACGTCCTCCCCACACAGCAAACTACTGGAATACACAAAAAAACCCCAACACCAAAACCCCTGACAGAGGTGCCGACACAGCTGCCTGACCCACTGCTGATGCTGCCCCTGCCTGCAGCAGCTCTGTCCCCAATGTCCCCTACCCTCGGGGAACCCACAGACAAGCTCTCCAGGCTCCTCTGCCTGCTCAGACCGGCTGTTCGCAGTGACAATTAGGGCAAAAGAGAGAAAGGATTTACCCAAGCTCAGACAACGAACTGTTCATTCAACATGGGAATATTATCAAAGTAAACTTTGGATAATCAAATAAAAAGGGCTTTATTTAGAAACAGAATATTCAGTTATTCTCTAGCAGTACCCCTACTCAAACACCTGTTATCAGGCACAGCCAGAGGTTAATTTTATTGACAGATTTAACCAGTGCTATTATCTGAAACACAAATAAGACCTCCTAAAATCAGCTCTGCCTCCAAGTGATTCTGTCTTTCCCCCAGCAATGGAGAGGCCAGATGACCTGTCAGACGGGCCATGCTTCAGGGAGGGCACAAAACTCACCACGTCCCCACAGGCTGCGTGGGAGCAGCAAACACATGGGCACAGCAGCAAAAATCCATGTTACAAACTTCTAGCAAGCGGCTTCACTCTCCAGATGCGCACTGTGATTAACAGCACTGCGTATGAAAACTATGACTTATGCTTTGGACGCTTTCTCCATATTTAAGTAAAAATAGAAGTACATAAATTAGAAACAACAGGCATAGAAACAGCCTGGGTGAGTAAACACGATGGATCTCGGCAAGTCGTGAAATATCTGCACTCGTGAGGGAATGACCTTCAAAACTCATTCACCGCTCCCAGCCTGTGTGGTGACGGTTTTTCTCACTTGCGAGACATTATACATTCCTACTATGCACGCTTTAATTCTGCACAGACTATAAATACTTGGCTTATAAGGCAGCATGAAAGCAATAAAACCCAAATATCTAGGTGGGGTAACCTTGATTGTGAGGGTAATATGAGCTAATTCTTTATACCTTAGGTCATGCATACTAAATACCAGGGTTCAGTAGTTACTATGCTGTACATAAAATAAGTCATTGAAATACATGATCAAGTAGTATTTTGTCTTCAAAAAATTTTTAAAAAGGCAGACATGCAAAATGACAACACCTTGTTAAATTATCTTAAGGACATAAAATCCAGATTTTTCTAAACTGCATTGCCCATACTTTCTCTCCCAAACTACAGTTTTCCATTGAATTTGTATTAAAAACAACTTCTGAGAGACAAATTAGTTTTGCTTATGCAAAACAAACTAGGTTGCCGGTATAGTTGTTTACTGGGTCACACTTTACAATCCAGGTGGGGGAGGTGAGGGAGGAATGAGCAGCATTAGCATTCTCCAGCCGTTTGTTGCACAAAACACCGTATTTACCTATTTTAAGCGATTTAAACAAAACCGATGGTGCCTCCCATAGCCTGCAGCATTCCTTGGTAACCATTCTTTAACATCACCATTTAAAGCATGTTTCTCCCTGTAAAGGAGAAGATGCTCCCTCCTCCTCGGAGCTGGAGAGGACTGGTGAGACCCAGCAAAGGCTGGAGGGTGGGAGTTGTTGCTATTTACATGTTGAGTCACCTTTACTCCAAACTCTGCACTGAATTTTCCATTGCCCACGGGCTGGGCTGAAGCCAGGCGATACCCGCAGGAAGAGTCGCCGGTGCTATCGCGTACGAGTTCGTGGCGAGCTCTCTTGCAGAAATGATGATGACACGAACGAAGAGTAAAAGCAGTCGGAGCCAGGGATGCTCATCTCAGCCCTCCAGTCCCAAGGTCCCGGTACCTGACTAGTGGCAGCAGAGCCAGAGAACGCCTTTTTCTGGTTTTTAGCAATACAACATCCCGCGGTCCCTGCGGGCTGAGCCGCGGCCCCGCGCAGACCCGGCAGCAACCGGCGGCTGCGGGTCCCGGTCCCGCCGGCAGCCGGGCTGGGCAGTGGCAGATGCGCACCCGGTCCCGCCGCTCCGGACTGTGGCGAACCCAAAAAACCACTCATTAGGGCAAAGCTGGGCGCTAACGAGGGAGGCGGACCGGGCACCCCGGGATGCGGCGGCGGCCGGGGAGAGCCCAGTCCTACCCGGCAGCATCTCCCGCGCACCCTGCCCAGCAGCACCTCCCGTACTTCACTTCGTACCCAAGTCCCCCCTGCGATGCCCGGAGGCCCCGCAGCCAAAAGAGGAGGCACCGCCTGGCTCCGCGGGGCACGGCCGCGGCTCTCCCCGGCGCCGGGGCGGCCGTGCCCGGCCGTCCCTGCCCGGCTCCGGCTGCGCTCCGGGGGCTGCGGGCTCTCGGCGGCAGGGGAGGGGTTCGCAGGCGGGGGGCTCTGCCCCGGGGCTCCGCACCGCCGACAGCCGCGGCCCGTTTCCCGCGGCGACGCTCCGGACGCCTCCCGAGAGCCGGGAAGCCGCGGGCGGCGGGAACGGGGCGGGGGGGTCTGCCTTTGTTCGCGGCGGCAGTGCAGGACCGAGACGCCCCCGCCGCTCCGCTCCTTTTGTCTGCCGGCTCCGGGCGGCAGCGCGGCGGCTCTGGGGGCAGCGCGACCCCCGCGCGGGGCTGTGCCGCCCCCGCGGGACACTGACCTGGATGGTGCAGGTGTACTCGCTGTCGTCCAGCAGCCGCACGGTGCAGTTGTACTCGCGGTCCAGGTTCCTGCTGCTGCCACTCATCCACCTGCTCAGCATCTTCCCGAGGCGGAGAGGCGCGGAGCGGCGGGCGCTGCCGGCGGAGCCTCCGCTCACATCCCGCTGCCGGCGCGGTGCGATGCGGCGGGCGCGCCCCTCGCCCGGCCCGGCCCTGTCCCCGCTGCGGGCCGAGCGGCGCGGAGCGGAGCGCAGTGCCCGTGCCCGGGCCGCGGCGCTCGGCGGGCGGGTGGAGGCAGGGCCGGGGGGGCGCCCGGCGCCGGCTGCGGGGGCCAATCTCGGCGCCGCGGCGGTGACGGGCTCCGCCGCAAACCAATGCGGCAGGGGGGGGCGGCCCCGCCGCCTCCGCGGGCAGCCCCGCACGGGAGGGGGCTCCGCGGGCGCGAAGGGGTTGGGGGGGCGCTGCGTGCGCGGCGCTGCCCCCGCCGGTGGGGAGTCCGGGGGGCTCCCCGGGACATCGGGCACTCTGGCCCCACTCCCCGCAGCCTGGCGCCCACCGAAGGACGCCCGGCCCGGGGGCAGCGGGGCAGGGAGTGGGGCAGCCCGGGCTGTGCGGGCACTTGGGGTGCGTGCGGCTGAGGGCACCCTCGGCCCGGACACCTGAGCAGGGAGCGGCCGTTCCCGTCCTGGGGACGAGGAGGCTGCGTCCCTGGGGACAGCAGGTGAACAAGCCCGACCCTGGGGCCTGCAGGTCCCTACCGCAGCACCAGCCCTCGCCCGGCTCTCGCAGATTGGGGTCAGTAGGCTGGTGTTCCACGGAGGGGTTGGCTCCCGCGGCCCTGGGGGCAGGACGCTGGGCCAGCCCCACTGCTGAGACAGTTTCCAAGGCATGAGCCTCTCTCTTAGTGTTCATTCACTATGAAAGGAAACTTTAATATCCTTGGTTATTAGACAAAATGGACTCTAAAAGTGCTCAGTGCTGCTCAGATGCAGTCGGTGCTTCTTTGGAGAAGTGAAATACCTGGTGGCAGTGTCAGCAGTGACCAGGGCTGGGAGCCTGGCCGGCAGCGCTGAGGATCTCTGCCTCCAGCCCTGGCCATTTCCTGGCTGGGTGTCACACTGTCCACGGCCATACCTGCGCAGAGCAAGGGCCCCTGACGGGTTCAGCGTTGCTCCCTCCGCCACCCTGGCTCCACACGTGCTGACAAATGCTTGAAGCAAACAGGCCCCAGTGAGGGTCCTGCTAAGCTGTCTTTGGTCTATCTCCCTGCAGCACAGGCCCTGTCCCTGCTGCACCTTCCTGACTCAGCTCGTCCTTGCCGGGGGACTCATCTGCATCCCCTCCAGCTGCAGACACAGGCTGCACTGCAGCTCCTGGCCTCCCTTCCTCAGCGCCAGCCTTAGACTCCAACTGTGCAGCTGTTTAACAAGTCCCTGTGTTATCTCTGCTACAACTTTGCTCATCCCTGCCTTTCCAGCCAGAAAGACGGTTTACACAGCCATGTTCCTCGCCTTTCCCCGGGCAGCACAGGCTCCCTGATCCCAGCCCTTCAGTTCTCTCTCCCTGCTGGGCAGCACCTCCCCCTGCACCACGACACTGCAAACCCCTGCCCAGCCCCAATAGCCAGGAGAATGGCTCTAAGGTGCCGGGGGCTCTCCAGGTTCTTGTGTCCCTGACACCCCATCCTTGCTGTGGCCAGTCCACACTCTGTCAGATGGGACTCTGACCCCAGCACTTTTCTTTGGGGCCAGACAATTTAGGGGTTGTCCCCATGACAGGTGACAAGAGATGGGTCTTTCTGAGCTCCCACCTCCCTGTCCCCATCCAGGCTGGCTGTGCCAGCTCTGCCCACCACAGTTGTGCTCACGGAGGGACCACAGAGGGGAACCAGGCTTGGTTATCTTAGTGTCCAATAGGCAATTAATCTAAACATCCAATTAATGCAAATGACAGAGAGGGAATGCAATGTTGCAGGCAGTGGTGCTGCAGCAGTGAGACAGAGAGCACCATCTCGGAGAGGACATTATTCTGCTGGAAAAAAATGAAGACAAACCCAGAGCCTTGGCTTGTGTGGGGTGTCTATCAGGACACTGAATCCTGCAGCTCCCCAGGAACATGGGTTGTGCCCAGCACGTTGTCAGGAGGCGTGATGCAGAGCCCGGAACAACAACGGCGCTTTTCACAAAGAATGGGACTCGCTCCTGAACCATCTGGGCACTTTTACAAAGATGCTTGTATTCACTAAAGTAGCTGCTACTTTGTCATGTATCCCACTCTGCATAAATTGTTCATCTGCCTCAGAGCTCCCCTTCTGAACCAGCTGAACTGTTAATGAAGAATGGGATCCTCAGCATTAGCAGGTGCTGCTTTCATCAAGAACAGAAGCTTCTGAGCCAGCTGAGCGGCTTAATGAAGAGAGCATTCATGCCATAGCAGCCCCGTTTTGTCAGGAGCCTCTCACCCATGCCGCGCTCGCCTGTTAACTTCGTTCCTCCACCAAGTGAACGGTTTTGCTGAGGTTCCAGTTTTTGACAGACAAAATGTATCTTTTTAAAGACCCTCACCGGGGCAATGCAGGATCCAGGCTCATCCGCCTCCGCTGCCTCAGGCTCGTCCTCAGAACAGGGCCACGGCTGCAGCCAGACACCTGAGGGCAGCTCGGCGCTTCTCTCTCAAACTACCTGAAAAGGTTTCCAACGAGTGTATCAAAGCCTAAAAAATGCCCTTATAAAAATACTCTGTTCCCCAGCTTTGACTGACAAGAATGCAGTTTTGATGAGTAATGTCTTTTTTTTTCTTTTTAATAATTAACACAGCAAATCCTACAAATTCTGCATATTTGGATTCTCCATTACTTGCAGATTTGAGCTCAAAAATCCAAAATGCAGCTTTCCAAATGTATTTTTAAAATTAATTCCTGGGTAAATTGTTTTCCAGTAGGTTAGACTTTACTAAGAGATTGCATCTTAAAGCCCTGGAGGACAGAAGGGACCGTCCTGCCAGGGGATGTCCCCATCCTGCCGGGGATGTCCCTGTCCCCAGTATTCAGCTGGACATCTCTGGTTCACCAGCAGCTGCCCTTTGTCTTGGCACAGCCCTAAAGGGTGTCCGTTCCTCTTTAAATTATGCTAATGTTTGGAAGTGATAACCACTTGTGCTCAAGATGACCAAAACATGGACTTCTGCTTTAACTGGCATTTCTTGTTTCACTGCAGCCTGTTCTGTTTAGATACTTTCTGCATTTTCTTCATCCAGAGCCAGCAAATGAGGCTGTCAGCTTTGCTTTGCTTTTCAGCAGGTACCTGAATCTGAAATTATAGAAAAACAATGGTTCTTATCATCTGAGCTCCAACACAAGCCCAGCACCATCCACATGAGATGTCAAAACATGGCCCAGCTCACCGGGTTTGCCCTTAATTTAAATGGTCACCAGTACTGTCAGTGTTGTCATTATACTACCAAATCAGCTGGATTCCCAGCCGTGCTCTGCTCTCCCAGGCTGTCTGCAGCATGAAGCAGGCATTGATTCACCAGTTCACGCCTGCTCTCACTTTTCTATACACTGAGACAGAAACCAAAGGCCAAATTCTCTGCTATTCCTCAATTACTTTTTGTTAATGAAAAGTTTTGGAAAAAAGACTTTCACCTCTTCTAGAAAAAGGCTCACCAGCTATTGCAACCAGCCCACCATGTGTCTGAGCTCCCTTACATTTACATGCTCTGAACTGGAATAAATGCTTGTATATTCTTCAGACAGTATTTTTCTACAATAACAAATAATTATAAACACTATGGCAACCAACGAGGGACCCATCACTGGCTTTAGGCCAGTATTTCAGAAATGCATGCTGGGCACCAATGGGAGATTTTTCTAGGGGATGCAGACAGGGAGTGCTCTGCCCTTCAGCGAGTGTTTGTACATCCTTCATCCTCAGCTGAACACTAATGGCCATGGGGAACATTTGGACCAGCAACTGAGTTACCTCCTCCAGCAAAATGAGGTCAGGAAGTTCTAGTTGTTTAGGCTTAGACAGTGTCCCTGGCACAGCTCATGCAGCAGTGGTGGCAGGTCTAGCTGGGGAAGAGACAAACTGTACCAACAAGAAATCCCCAAATCCTGTTTCTCCCATGATTTCTCCCAGTACAGCGGGAAGCAGCATGACGTGCTTCACATGCATATCCATGTATGTCTTTGGTCCCTTTATTATTTCTCTATATCCTGGTATTATTTCCATCAGCACCATCTGATGGGAAGGGGCTGCTGGCACAGAGGTGGCTCTTTGTGCCACTAGGGATGACACCACGCTCCTGGAGGGAGTTTCATGCTGAGATGAAGAGAAAAGGAGACAAAGAAAGGTGAGGAAAGGAGGAGACTCAAAATGACAGAGTAAGAGAAGCAAAGGGAATGAGGGAGGAGAACAAGGTGCTGAGGATGGAAGTCAACAGTAAGAGCCAGGAGTGAAAGCGGCGGCTGGAACCACCCCAGCAACTGCCCCACATGTACCCATGGGGAACAGGCTGTAGCATCCAGCTTCCCAGCTCACAGGCATTTAAAATTTTAACGCTAGTTTTCAATTATAACCAGAGGATAAAATTTCAGCCTGTTAGGAGGAGGTGGGAACCTGCAGGGCAATGCACATTAATTACTGCTGACATACAGGGACCGGCTCATTAGGCAGAGGTCTCCTTCAGCTCCAGCACACAATTTTTGGCTGGAGGCAGGTATTTCAGGGGGTAATTACAGAGCCTGTGCTGTTGGCCTCATACACCTTCTCACTCCTCCTGGAGCTGTGGGGTGCAGAGCAGCTCTCAGGTGGGGAAGGTGCTGGGAAGAGCCCGGCAAGAAGCAGAGGTGAAGCTCAGACCCCTCTGCAGCATCCATCGCCTGCGGCAATGACAATGAAGAATGAAGGGGAGGAGGGGTCTTGTGCTCAGGGACCACTGCTCCAGGTGCAGTCTGGGGAAACCCTTGCTCAGCCTCAGTTCCGAGCAGCATGATCTGCCCAGCAGGACCAGCAATAACCCTCCATCAGCAACCTGGTGTGCAGCAATGTCATCTGCATGCCAACAGCGCTTGAAACTCTCCATCTGATCTCACACCCTATAACATGCTGCTTCTCCAGCACAGTCTGTCACCCCGAGAAGCAGCATCTCTCCAGAGGGTGTTTGCTGCCACGCTCCCCAGCAGGCAACAGGACACGGGTGAATTTCTGCTTGGGCGTTCCTGCCAGCTGGAGGACACCTGCCAGGGATGGAGCAGCAGATGCAGACCATGCCGCTGGGTCACTCCCGAGCATCTCGTTTGTTCCCCTCAGACGGCATTGCTGTGGCTGGCACCTCACCATGGGACCCCTGCGCTCCCTGGGCGGTTCTGCTGTGCTGGAGCTGTGGGCAGTGCCTGACGTCTCTCTCATCTTCACCTCTGTCTGCATCTGATGGGGCTCGGGTCTTCTTGGGAAATGGTTTCCTCCATAAGGCAGAGCCTGTATCTTCTACAGGTTCCCCAGAGGATCAAAGGCACCAGCCTTTTTTTGGTCCAAAAGATCCTTTTAAGGGTCTTCATCCCTGGATTTCTTCACTTTTCCTTAGGGAGCTCTCTATGGCCGAGCCCCTCGTGGTGAGGAGCTCGCTGCCCATGGCAGCACCACGTCTTCCCCTCATGGAGGAATGTGCTTGTGGACGAGACAGACAGCATAAAATGTGACATTCCAGTGGGCAATTCACAGCACACAATCGCTGTGACTTCTTTCCCTGCTTGCAGAACTAATCATAAGTATGTCAGAAAAATCTTTGCTCTGCGCTGGCGGCAGAGATTAGAGCCCCGAGTTTGCGCCTGGCGAGACGGGGCACGCAGGGCTCGTTCCTCCTCCTGAGTCACTGCTTTGGCAGACACTCACATCACCCAGCCTTGAAAGTGCAAATACAACTTCCAGTCTCCCTGGGTGCTCACAGAGGTAACACTGAGAAACGCTCTTGGCATTTTTTTGCTAGCAAGATGCGCTCTGGTTTATATTTAGAGAATAAAAATAGGGAATAGTTCTGAATCCACCCCAGAAATCCATTTAAAACATTCCTATAATTCTGTTTACAGACTGCTTCTGTAAATGTTTTAACAGACGGAGAAAAGCGTGTCTCTGTGGACTGTGACCTGGGGGTCTGTACAAATGCATCACTAGGGTGATATGTCCCCACCAACACACCCAGTGAAGTTTTGCCATGACCCATCACTGTGTGTCATGGCCAGTGCTTGTGATTTCTTTTATGATTCTTTTGATATTTACTGGTATTTTTCTGAAGGTCCCTCTTCTTGCTCTCTGTGACTAAGATGTAATCACAGTCTCTGTCAAAAAAATGATCATTTATTCCTCCTGATTGCAAAAGAAGGCTTGAAAATGTGAGGCATATGTACCAGAGGGTGCTCAGCAGGGCTCAGAAATAAGACAGCAGGAGAAGCAGCCCTGGAGGTTCTTTGTTGCTCAGGCTTTCCACTCCTGGCTCCCGATTTTCAGGCATGAGCTCTTGGATTTGCTAATGCTGTCCCTGATGTGTATGCAAGAATTTAAGTGCAAGTAAATATGTACTTTTCAGGGATGCTTGATGGATTTGGGCACATAATCCAACAAGATTTGGGCACTCTAAATCTGTTCCACTCTGCTGAAGCCCTGTCCCCTCTGTGGCGACAGCGATGTCCCACTGGCTTGCGATAGAATCAAACGCTCAGTTAGTGTTTTTCCAAAGGAAGGAGGAACAGGTGAAGCTTCGTAATTGAAACATCACATTGTACACATCCGAGAGACTTTAAAACCACGTTTGTCAACAGAAGAGAGGAAAGGGAGCTGCTCAGCCTCAGACACCTTCCCAAAACCACCAGGCCTGGGCACTGTGTAAAGAAAATGCATTTGCATCTTGAGTGTTTCACGCAATGGGCATTGCTTTTCCTAACTTGCTTTTATTTTCCCCTTAAATGTATTTAAAGCTACTCTCTTAAAAATATTTCTAGTAGAACCCTGTTGTCTGAAGAAAATGGGCTCCCGGGGTGCTTCCACATCTAGAAATTCAACAGCCTGGGTTGAATGTTTACTTGTTATTATCTTCACTTTATATACAGATTTGTTGGCAAATGTAGCTGCAAGAGAACTGCAAAGATAATTTGTGCACTTGCAGACACGTCATCAGGCTGTCAGCAGGGAGAGGACCATCCGTTGCATTGCTGAGCCTCTCACATTTACTGCATGTTTGGGGTGGAAAGAGATGCCAAGAGCTGTGGCAGCTGCTCAGGGCCCAACTGGAAGGGCAGCGAACACCCCAGAATGCTGCTGCACCGACAGATGATGTTTGAACGCTCTGGCGTTGGATGGCATGGAGGTATCTGGCCATTCCCGAGGGCGCAGCCTGCAGGCGATGCACCAGCCAGCCCTCCAGCGTCCCGTTTCTTTCATTCTGTCCTCAGAACACATGGTGCCCTTGGAGCTGGCGTTTGTTAGAGCCTAACGAGGTAGATCCAGTGTGTTAGTCCACAGCCTCCAGCCTGCCCGAGTCACTTAATGCTGTTTCTATTGACAAGACCCTGGAAAATCAATGTAGTGATGATGTCCACTTATAATTCAGTAAACGGCCTTTTCTCCACAAAACGGATCTGTTTTACAGGTTAATGAATCATAAGGAAAAAGATGCCTTTCAAAGGATTTTGCTCTGAGGAGAGGAGGGGGGGATAAAAGCTCACGCGGTCTCGTGGTGCTGCAGCAGCAGCGCTGGGTAAGAAATTAAACGTTCCTTTCCACTTCAGGAAACCCTGGGGTTTTTGCTTCTGCTTTGTTTGGACTTTTTTTTTCTTTGTGTAAAGTTACCCTTTTATTTAGAGTCAATATGAAATTCTCCCATCCCTGCGGATTTCTGAATGCTGTCGGGGAGACAGAGATTGTACCGAGCTCCAGAAAATAAATTTAAAAGTCTGTAATGTGCCTTGGAACCGCAAGGAGCTCCCGTAAGAAAAAATACCCTAGTGGAAGTGCATTTAAGAAAGCAATTGGCATCTATATCAGCTGCAAGAAGCCCATTTATCTGGGCTATTATCACAACATTGGCCCCCTTTTAGGGTTCACAAGAACAAATATATGGACGTATTGATGGACATACCTAATGCTTTAAAGAAGTTACTTTATGAATAACTGTATCAATAATGTCATTCTGTCTAAGCCAAATCTTTCAAAAAATGGAAGTGCATTACATTCATACAGTTTTATTTAATATGGTATGAAACACACCTACTACACTTTCATCCAATGAGCACATTCGTTAACTGTAGTAGTATTTTATTACTTGATGCTTCCAATGAGTTAAACTTGGAACAAAGAGACTGAGAAGAAAACAGACAGAAAAACATGCCTAAAAGCCAACACTCTGAGAGGAGCTCACTGCGCAGTCTATAACTGCCACCAAAAACAAAGTATTTCTGAGTAAAAATGAATTCTTGATGTGAGTCTGCACTTAGAAATTAAAACCTGATACCTGGCAAATGAGAAACGAGCAGGAAGACACGAGCTGGTCATTTAAAAGTCACTAAATATACAAAATTGATGGAGATAAAAAAAGCCATTGGATGGGAAGAATCAGAAATAACCAGAAGACCTGTGTGTGTATCAGGAGCAAGCGGATACCACGTTTGGGACCACAGCGTCCCCAGAGCAGTGGGACAGTTGGGGTTTGTGCCCAGAGAGCAGATGGGGCAGCAAGTGTTGTCTGCTGTGAACAACAGAACAACAACAAACACATTTCCATCTATTGGCATCCAGGGAAGATGTAAAACACCCACAATCAGGAACACCCAAAACTGAAAAGAGTCGGTTGACCCACTGCTGTTGATTTCAAATACACTTTTGAATACCGGGGAAAATCCAAAAGAAAGAAAAGTGCTGATGCTGCATGGATATCCAAGCAGACTGGCAGGTTTCTAGCCAGGAAAGCTAATGGAAAAATTGAGTCAGAGTTAAGAGACAAAAAGATAATTCTTGCCAATACAGTTTTATAGACAGTAGATTTGGTGAAATAAATATGTTTTCATTCCTTGATAAGGTTACAATCAAGGGAAGCCGTGCAGATGTGCTATCATTTGAAGTTGGTAAGGATGAGCATACTCTCGAGGCCCATGCTGAGGAGGCCCTGGCCAGATGGCTGGTCTGCGGCACAACGGCGGCACGGCACCGGCACAGCACCAGCACGGCACGGCTTCCCCAGGGCTGCGCCAGGCACTGGGAGGCGTTTTCTTCCATCACCAAATTGTTAGCAAATGCAAGATCACTGCTGGTAAAACATACGGATGATTACCAGCCTGGCAGGACAGTCTGACAAGGAAGAGCAGCTGAGGCACATGGGGCTCTGAAATGCTCCCTCGTCCGAACGGAGAGTATTTTAGTGTGGCTGAGAATAAAATTGGACACGTGAGCGCACAGGCCAGGGGCCATCCCAGGCAGCAAAGCACGGTGAGGGTGGTAGGAGCGCTCCCAGGACGTGCTGGGAGAGCGTGGGGGGCAAAGCAACACAGACGAGTGTCCGGAGCACTCCTGGCAAGCAAAGACAGTTGGGGGAGAGCAGGGAGAATTTGCCCATGGAGAATTCAATTACCCAGTGTTTAGACCAACACTGGAAACCCCCATTCAGGTTTGGTGTTCAAGATCTTAACAGATACACAGAGAGCACAGAAGAGAATGGGTAAAATCACTGAGAGCCTGGCAAAAATACCCTGCGAGCTCCATCTGTGTAGCTTACAGAGAATACCAAGAGTTGACTTTATTAAGGTATATAAATATCTTTATGGCAAAGAAAACATATGATGGTGAAAGGTTCTTCTATCTAACACAGGAAGGTAGAGATGGTGCTGACGCCTGGCAGCCAAAGCAGAGAAGATGAGACAAAGCACACAGGGTTCCCAGGGAGGCGCAGCCACTCTCAGGAGCTGGGTCTATGACTCTCCACATCCTTAAAACCCATTTCTACAGTCTGTCTTACTGGAATGCATGTTTCTGCATGTGGGACCACTACAGACGTGAGATGGGTCTCCTCCCTTTGTTCTCCCTGGTCCTGAACTTCCGACTGGTTTGCACCCTGAAAAACAGATTTCTAAGTGCTGTTCTTCAAAAAGCAGACAGGGAAGATGAAAGAGAGAGGAGTTAAAAAATGAGATAAAAGCTTTGAAAGCAAATAGCAATTAACCTTCCTGTTCTGAAGCTCTGGCTTCCCAGAGCTCAGCCACATCACACCGGAGTGGGGCATGTGGTGCCGGCTGAGCACCACGGCCACACGGCTCAGCTTGTGCGCCAGTGCTGCTGCAGCTGTGGGCACTGCATGGAGGGATGTCACCTCCAGAGCCACGGTGGCACTGAGAACAGGCAGGACCCGTTGCAGGCAGGACCCCCTCACGGGTAGGACCCCATCGCAGACAGGGCTGGTTTCTCCTGCCTGACAGCACATGTGAGGCCTCCTGCTCCCATCCCTGCTGTAGCATCTCTTCAGGGGGCTGAACCACCATTTCCAGGGACGGAATGTCCGTGTGCATCTCCCAGAGCAAGAAGGTTGCATCATGCAGTGCTGCATTTTCTTAGTCAGCTGTGTGATGCCCTTGCACAATGAATGCATTCCTGTGCTCCTGAAGAAACCCTGTACAACATGTAGGATGCATCCAGTAGGGAATGCTGGGGCAGAGCAGAAACCACCAGTGGCCACATCCACAAGCAATGGCAGGATCTGAGAGCCGAGACCTGTGGCCACAAGGTCAGAAGGAGCCAGGGGCATGGGATGGTAACACGGGGTCTTGGCACAGCCGGGCTCAGCACAGCCAGCCTGGCACAGGCAGGCATGGCCACGAGCACCGGGGCTCACAGCCTTGCCAGCTCTGCCCTTCAGCGCCAGGAGCGATGACCGAGGCGGTCTCTTGCTCCCAGCTCTGACACGTGGGCAGCTCTGACAAGCTGCAATCGTGTTTTTGCACATCCCAAGCATTTAGCAAAAATACACCCCACTAGAGAGTAACGACACAGGGCCTGGCGCGGCACCTCTGAGCGGGAGTGAGGCGGCACGGCTTGGCCATCAGAAATGTCTTGTGCAAAACAAAGGGAGCTGAGAGACCAAGCGAGACAAACAGAAAAAGGTGAACATTCCCCACAGGTGCTGTGAGCCAGGGCAGCTCACAGGGAGGGCCATGGAATCAGCTGGAACTGGTGGGATGCAGGGGCCATCACAGCACATCGGTGCTGGGACCCTGAGCTCAGTGTCACTTCTCAGGCCGGAACCTCAGCACAGCGTGTCCCCTGCTGCCACCGTCCACAACCTGCTGGGAGCAGCCAGACCTGCAGCCAGACCTCCTCTGCCCAGCAGAAACAGGGGGACGGGCTGCACACCCCCCACCCCAGAGATGAACGATGCCTGAGCATCCATTGGGAGTGGAAATACTCATAAATATGGAGTGAAAAATAGTTCAGTCAATAGGAGAAGCAGCTCCAAAGAGCGTCACATCTCTGGCAGAGCCCATTGCCATGGTACCTGTCAGCAGTTTGCAGCATTGTTTCACACATCCTACTGCTCTGAAAGGATCTTTTTTAAGAAGCAGCATTTTAAAACTGAGCAGTGAAGATAACAATCTTGCCAATCCACCTTGGCACCCATAAACCCAGTGAACTCAGTGTATGTTTGGTGAATTATATTAACTCAACATATTTTAGAATACAAACCTCTAGAAGTACTGACCAGCTGAACCTCGTAGAGTTTCTTACCGATATTATCACATTATGGATGACTTCAGTAGCAAATGAATCTTCTTAAATTGGTTCCAGGCAAGCGAGGGAGACATGTAACAATAGGAAAATCAGGTTTTTACTATGAATGTGAGTTTCATCATCAGAAATGCATTTCACCACAGTGCTGATATCCGTCATGCTTCCCTCCGCAATAGGAAGGTCTTGTACTCTCCTGTATGCTCTGTTTGGGACACCAGGCAGGGACAGGGACGCCGGGCAGGGACTGAGACACTGGGCAAAGACAGGGACACTGGGCAGGGACAGGGCTGCCACATCCATGTGCTGCCAGCAGGACCACAGCCCCACCAGTCCCAGCGCCTTGAAATGCAAGGGAGCGCCAAGGGAAAAGGCAGGGTTCCCATGGGAACAGAAAGTGCTGAGACGTGTAAACTAAAAAAGGAAAGAAGCAGCAAAGTATGCTCTCAGCAGGACTATGTGGACATGGATGTGTGGGTATATCGTCTTTTTCCCTCTTCTGTGCTTGAAAGTAAGATACTTTTAAATTAATTCGCATTAGGGCACTGGTACAGCGCGCACCCTCCATGCAAACAAAGTTCCCGTGTTATCTGGTTTGGGTGTTTTAATTCAGGCCAACTGTCTGCAAGATTGATTTTTATGCAGGGATGTATCATGCAGTCTTCACCTGTAACCACATTAAAGGAGACGCGTCTACATGAAATTATGCTGAGGCATTTATCTTCCTCATGCAAAATGATTGAGATAAATAAGGCAAATTAAACTGCCATATTGTTGTAGCTAAATTATTTGTAATGGCAATATAAAATGTACTTGCTGCACAGTAATTGAGTGTCCTAGAGTTTCAGATGGGAAGATCTTCAGCTGAGAGAGATTTTTCTCTTTCTGTCAGACCAAAGTGACATTTGAAGCGGATGGTGACTCAACAGAGATGCTGACGTTGGACACCCGTTTCTCCAGCAAACGGGCACAGTCCTGCCCAGAAGCAGCTGGTCCTGCTGGGCTGGAAGAGGTGCTGCAATCCTAACAGCTTCACCATTTAAAAAACAGTAAGATTTTTTGCAAAGTGAAGAAGATAAGTTGATGAAGTTTGTTTTTAGCTTCAAATCCATAACCCCAGCAAGGAGTAGAGTAAGGCAGAAAGGACACATCCAGCCAAGAAGAGGAGGGGTTGAGAGTGCCTGGAAAGCAGCCTGAGGAAGGGAGGAGAAACAAAAAAGAATTACCAAATGTTTCTGACAGAGTGAATAAAAATAGCAGATGATGAATGTCAACATTTAGGAATATGCAAAAGTGCCAGTTCCTGCAACCAGGGCCCAGTTTCAGAAGGATGGTCGTGCTGCTGTACCTGGCAGGGTGACCTGCAGGGCCCAAAGGCTCCCACAAAGAACAACCACTTTCCCCATTTGAAGATCTGAACACTGAAAAAAGCTGCATCTGATTCCCCGGTGACCAGAAGGGGATTTCCCAGTAAAAGGCAAAGAAAAATCAACTAAACTGAATGATTTTCTTCTTTAGGACTCACAGCACAGTTAAAGCAAAGACACTGCCTCTTCTCTGGAGACAGAAAGCCAAGAGCATCCTCAGGCTCATGTGGATAAAAGAATGGATAAAATCATGGGTTTGCTGGAAAATAAACACCCAAACCCTACAAGCGAGCTGGAGCTTCTGCCCTTGGAGCACCAGGGCTGCTGGTGCAGCCCAGTACAGGTCGCCTGTGCCCAGCCCATTGGGCTCGGGACACCTCCCGTGCGGTACCCCAGCCACACCGGGTCCTGTGCACCCCATGGCCCCCCCCAGACCCCCGAGCTCCTGGCCAAATGCTGTGAGCTGGGGGCAGCAGCTCCTGCACCCCTGCACCCCTCCAGCATGGGATCCAACCGCAGGGCCTGGGGGGCTCAGCAGAGCTTCCAGCAGCCTGCGGATGGCCAGGCGCCCACCAGCAGCCCCAACACTAAACCACTGCATGATGAGCTCCTTCAGAATGTTTGTGTTTCTCATATTGGCAGCGAGAAGAAACACATCACTCGAGGAGAGCTACTGAGGGAAGCTCAGATGAACCATGCACAGACCATTCCACCAAATCCATTGAGAGGCACCTTCAAACTTCTTACATTTTTATTAAGAGGAAATCATGAAGTTTTAAGGAAATTCTTGAACTTCTCTCCCGGTAGAGCAGGTTTCTCTAATCAAGAGCAGAGTCCCACGGGCTGCCCAGCTCTGCTACAGCAGCAGAGAGCTCTGCTGGGGAGTTCCATAGGGGAATGCTGCTCCACCATCCTGCTGCCCAGGGGCACACATGTCCCTCACCCAGCTCCATGTGTGTTCCACACCTGGCTGCACACGTGTTCCTCACCCAGCTCCATGTGTGTTCCACACCTGGCTGCACACGTGTTCCTCACCCAGCTCCATGTGTGTTCCACACCTGGCTGCACACGTGTTCCTCACCCAGCACGTGTGTTCCTCACATAGCCCTGCAGAACAGCTCTCCTCACCCTGTGTCCCAGCTTTTTCACATCCCTCAGCACATGGCTTTGACTTCTCACCCTGACCAGAGGCCCTGGAGGTGTCTGTCCTCATGAACACACCAGTGAAAATCTCCCTGGTGCAAATGTGCCTGGGAGGCCCATGCCGGAGCAGAGGGAATGTGATGGGCTGAGCTTCTCCTGGTCCCCAGGCAAATCCTGGCCCTGGGGGATCGGTGGAATTTCATCACTTATTTCTGCGTGGCCAAAATTTTGTCTCCAGAGCCCAGCAGACTTACAGCCTGGGGCACACATCCACATAATTGCAAGCCTGTTTCTCTGATGTTGCATGTGGAAACACAAATATTTTTAGGTACGTGTTCTCGCAAAACGTTCAGGAATTCTTCCACCCCTCTTCTGTGCTTTTTCTTGCACCTGTGCCAGATTTTAAGATGCCCCATCATGCTATTGCCATTTTGGAAGGCAGAACCACTGTACCGAAGAGGTGGATGCGGCAGGAGTGGTTTCCCAAGCAACAGTAACCAGGTGAGAGCAAGGCCCTTCCTCCTCCTCCTCCTCGGCGGTGGGGCTCGGGGGACAGCCGGGACCCTCTCCAGCCACCAGCACCAGTACGGAAGCTGGAGAGACAGTGTGGATGCAAATTACTCTTCCTGCTCACTAGCCTGTGGGTGGCATTTGACAACTGGCTGCTGTCACGCAGGTCAGTACACCTCAAATTATAACAGGGCCACTTAAAATAACTGCGCATTATTCAGCTCAAAGGAGAGAACGGCAGCTCTGTGCACACACGCTCCGAATGCTGCAGAGCCTATTTTCTAAAGCAGCTCATGCCTCGCTGCCACCCTCCTCCCATAGCCTGCTTTCCCCACTCCGTCTCGCTTCGCGACTGCTAAATGACAGCAGCAGGTTTATTGATGCCGTGCAAAGCTACTCCTAAAATAAGCCCTGGGGCCGGGCGGGGAAACCCTCTGCCTACCATGCCCACCTCCCTGTGTGGCATGGATGGCTCTGGGGGGCAGAGGCACCTCTACTCCCGCCGGCACGATTGGCCCCACGGCTTGGCAGACACGTGCTGACCAAGATCTCCACAGCCACCCTAAAAAGCACCTTCAGCGCGGCACCCTCTGCCCCAGGAGGGACCAAATGAAGGGTTTCCCAGCTGAGGCGCACACGGCTGGACACTGGTTTTCTCTGCAGCACTTGCCCCAGCATGGTGCTGAGTCAGGCACAGGGGTTCACGGACTGGGCAGCATCCCTCAGGGACACTGACTCACTGCTGTCACCAAGGACCATGCAGCCAGGAGAACCCTAAGGAAGGGAGCAGGACAGGCAATGTTGCACTGCAGTATTTCAGGGTTTTCAACAAAACAAAGAAGGTTAAGGAAGGGTAAAGCCCCTCCTGCCCACTCTAAGTCCACTGCTGGCAGCACCCGCTCTCAGGCACCCCTTGCCCTGTGCATTTTGAGGTGACATTCATCCAGCTGGCCATGGCCGTGGGGCTCCACACAGAACCATCAGCTAATGGCAGAGGCAGGGCCACATCCCGGCCCCCTCAGCTCCCCACAGCAACCACTGATCAGCCCATTCCCACGAAGCAACTTCTTGCTGCCTTCAGGAAGAATTCACGGCAGTCCTGATGTGAGGTACTACCAGGTGAGGTAGTTTCCATCCCACTCCCACCCATTTCAGAAGCAGGAGACCATTAGACATGCTGCAATTCTTGCGTGGCCTCCCTAATTACCCACACTGCTCCCCAGGTTGCTCTGGGTGCAGGCAGGGCAGGCAGCTGCCTGGAGCACCCGACCTCAGGGTGGCCAAAGGAAACGGCTGATGTGGACTTGCTGTTTGCTTTGCTCGCGCTGGAGAGGCTGGAGGAGTTTGATCCAATGTCTACCCCAGGTCACCTGCTTCACTGGACCACTCTCGTTAACTACAAAGTGGTCTTCTTCATTTGATTGGCTTAGGCTATAATCCTGTTTTATTTCCAGAGGAATACAGGGAGCTGTTTTGTGCTGTTGCTTTCATGGCTTAGGGGCAGAGTTTCCAATCTGGAGTCAGAGAAGCGAATCCACTCCTCCATCGGGATGGGGACGTGTTGGAGACAATCTGTTCTTACCAAGGACAGCTTTCCAACGGCAGGACGATGCAAACCTGCTGACAGACTGCTTGTCATTGACAGCACTTGCTCCACAATTGCTTGTCTGGGGACTGAAGACACAGGAATCTGTAGTAGGGGACAGTAGTGTTGTAACAGCTTTTTGTTCTGAGCCAAATGCTGATCTGGGCTGTCCTGAGACAACCCTGGAGGAGCCTCACAGGACTCTGTGAGGACAGCTCATGGTTCCTCCATCTGAATTTAGGTGTGAACTCAGCCTGACGTCTTGACTCTCCCCATTTTAGATCACTTTTGCAGCCAGTGGGACTGCAGCCCTCGGTATCACCTCCCCAGGCACTGGGGGAAGGAAAGAGGCAGCTTGCCTGTATTCATGAGGCTGCATCAGTAGCTGCATTAAGCTTAAAATGGCAGCGCCAGCCCTCAGAAAAACAATATGGTCTCACACATGGTCTCACACCCAGAATACGCTGCTGCAGCAACATGAACACAGCGAAAATGAGCAGAGTCCTTCCAGCTGAGAGGTCAGTTCACTGCAGCAGATACAAACAGGACCAAGCAAATGAGGCTCTGGGCTCAGGATCAGGGTGGTGTCCCTGCATGGCAACGAGGTTTGGGACACAGCACTCAGGCTGGTTCACATCCTGCAGAGAACATCCCACCTCAGGGGAGGTCTCTTCCACCTCTCCTTGCCTTCTGAACTCGAGTCACCATTAAACTGATTCCTTTCCTTGGGAGCCACCTTTTGTCTCCAGCTACCTGTCTCAGGCTGTTTCCACCTCAGTAGCTGCTAAAAAAGATTTAAAGACATTGTGCTGTCTCTGCACAGGACAGAAAGCTTGTCAAAAGGGAATAAACAAAAATAAGAAAAAAAAAAAGGTTACAAAAATCTCCATACAACCTGTCCTTGAACTCTTATGCCTGGCAATACTCGGCTCAAGTTTTTGACCACAAAGACGAGGCTCCTTGGGCAGCCTCAGCCCTATTTCTGCCTCTCACCCAAGCCGAAGCACCGAGCGGCATCTGAAAACAAAACACAACTCATTTGTAACATGAGGGTTTTGCTCTTGGCCAAACTCTTCTGAACATAAAAGGGAACTGTTAGAATAAGTCATAACTGTAACAGCTCATCTTCCCCCTCACACGGAACAACATACACAAGCGATGGAACGACAAACAGAACCGGCTGAGCGTACGGCTCATTCTGCTGGGGACTCACAGGATCCAGCAATTGCTTCTGCTTAAAGCCATGTGCTGACAGTAAGGACACCAGCCAGCCGTGCTGTCAGCACATGCATCTCAAGCACCTTTTCTGCTGCCCCAAGGGTGGCTGACACTCCAGACTCCATGGGCCCAAGCAGGGCTGGGGTTGGTACCCCACGCTTTTCACTTGTTCTGGTGCACAGCTCCTGATGGGGCTCTCCACAGGTCTGTGAAAACATGCAAGGGCCTGAAAGCAGCCCTGTTAAAATACTGATTAAAAAAAAAAAAAAAAAGATCCCGGGACAATGGGTTTGTCATCTCCAGATTAATTTTTTTGGAACTTGTAGAATTCAAAATGACTGAAAAAAGGGAAAGAATTCAGGTTCCAGTGCAGTCTATCTGATTTGGGTAGCTTAGAAAATAAGTCTGTTAAGATGTTTTGTGATTATTTCTATGTGTAATTCTGTGACAGACCACTAAAGCATTTTCAGCATCAATATGGTCTCCCAGGGAAGGGTTTCACTCTCTTATAAATTGCACAGTCCCACGCATGCGCTGGCCCCGGAGAGCGCTGAGGCTGCACCCACCCAGTGGTAGATGTTCAGAGACCCACCGGCAGCATCAGGCTGTCCTGTCACTGCTGGCAAAGCTCGAGTGGGATGGTCAGGCAGGGATTGCAAACGGGGTTTGACCCCGAGCCCACGTACTGGAAAGAAGAGGAATGCAGGCAGCGCACAGGACGTCATGTCAGTTGCAGAAACGGACCCAGAAGTCCTGACTTCAGCTCCCGTGAATGACCGTATGAATATTTTATAACACGGCAAAAAAAAGGCATGCAAAAACTACCTGCATCTCAAATTCCTCTACACAAAGTTGGCCACGAAGCTCAAAGGGGGCTATAAAAGCAACCCCACCCTTAACTCCAGACCTTCTGCTCCTCATAGTTTAATGAATTGTGCTATTTTCATGCGCTTTTAAAGTATGTCATCTGTATTCTAACCACTGACCTTTTCCAAATGGCCTTCAGGCACCCAACAAATAGGTTACATCTGTTACTCCAAAAGCAAGACAAGAAGTGGGGGCCGACATTGCGGGGGTTCTGAGCGGGGCAGCCTCCCCTGTTCCTCAGCACACCCTGCGAGGTGTGAACGCAGCACCCCGGCCCTGGGCTCTGCAGGACACACAAAGGGGTCCCACACGGCACCTCATACTTCTGAGTGCTTTCAACATCATCTTATGCTGAGCAACAAAGCACAAATTTAGATTTTTGCCCATTTTTAATCTTCAGAGTTCAACTGCCTTTCATTCTCCAGCACTGGTGAAATCCTGGAGAAGACGCAGCTGCAGTGACCAGCCACCCGAGTGGCCCACTGGCTGCGGAGGTGGCTGTACCATACAGGACAGAAGCTTTGCCTCCATTCTGTGGACTTCCAAGTGGCTGTCTGAGGAGATGCTGGCTGCTAAATTCCCTTGTTCCTGTCTTTGAGAGCCTTCAAATGCCTTGACTTCATTTCCATGTCTGTCTATGCCATCAGAGGAAAACTCATGCCTGGTGTTTTAGTCCTGGCTTTGTCTCACCATCACCCAGGGCTGTTTATTGTGGTCCCAAAATACAAAAGTACACAAAGCCCAGCAGACTGGGACAAACCTCGTCGGCAGGTCAGAGATAAGACTGGTGCACGGTTTTGCCATCGCACACCCAAACCCCACACATCATGCAGTACTGTCAAATGTCATAAATGTACCGTGACACAATGGTTACATCTGGAAGCTATTTCTGTAAAAAGCACAGAGATGACATGACCCTGTCTACTCGAGAAACACACTGGTTTGATGCATACAGCATTCTGCAGTCCATCTTGAAATAAATTCTTTACAGAGCAACTCAGATTTCACATTAAATGTTATCATAGCTGCCGGTTTCCTATTTGGGCACTAGAAGGGCTCCTGGCTCTGGTTACAGATGGGGCGGGGGAGGCAGTATCATAACTCCGGTTTAGCTTGATCAGGACGTGAAGTAAAGGAAATTTGGCCAAACCCCTGGTACCACTCCCACTGCCTCCCTCCAGAAGGCCGTGTGTTCACTTACTGGCTCATGGAGCACTAAAGCAAGTCCTGCTAACAAGGGCAGCCATGTCAGCAGGCTATGGAATATATTCATTTGCCAAGGAAGCTATTCAGCACGAAGCGAGCTCAGCTCCTCACAGCATCAGGCCCGTTAATCACAACTTTTTGCTGTTTCAAGGAAAAGTTTACAGACAATACAGGTGTTCAGACATGCAAAGTAACATAGATTTTCCTGCAAAGCTCATGTGCTGAGAAGTTCTTTTCATCAATATTGGCAATGAGCAGGTAAGTGCAAGAGACCTGGAGTGTGGGAAAACCAGAATCTACAAATGTATGTAGAGAAGCCAACAGGTCAGTCCCATGGGAGATAAACCAGGTAGGAATTGTTCCTAATTACACTGTTAGATTTGATTTACCCTGTGTGGTTTGTGCAGTACAGGCTTGTTCCTGCAACACATGGCAAATTCTGACCCAATTCAGCCAACTACTAAATCAGGTGCTTGATTCTGAGCGCACCATTAAGCACTTTTCTAGAGCACAGCGAAGAGCTCAGCACCTGAAGGATAGGGCTGTGAGAATCCAACCCCTAATAAATGCAGCACAATAAGATGCTGAAGGCACATACGGGGTGTCAAGAGACCAGATGTCAGGGACACACAAATAGAGAACTGCGATCCCCAGGTGCTGCATTCAGAGCTGCTGCTTCTCTCCCCTCCCAAAAGGCATTCGCATCCTCACCGGGATGTGGTAATTAAGCCGACATGGAAGAATACAACCGTTCTTCAAAGGGCTGGCAGATTGATTGGGGATTTCTACTGTAGTTGCACAGCTGCACTTGGGGGCAATGTGAATATCAGAAAAGACAAAAAAAGGAAGAGGAAGACAGTAGAAACAGGGGAACAACAGAAAATGAGGAAGAACTGAGGAGCGTGATGGAGAGAGTCTGCAGGAAAGATCAGACCAGGACACAAGAAAAATCTGTTCTCTTTGCTTAAAGAAACACAGAGAAAGTCGGGAATGAAGGGAGCACATCTGGCATTGCACTAACACAGATGTTCAGAGAGAAGTGTGGTTGGCATGAGATTGAATTGTACTGGACTGTAAGTTTACAGTCTCCACAAATGCTGTGTTGAGGGCTGGAATTTGCAGATCACAAGCTGCCTTCCAGTTTGATTTGTGGGAACCCCTAGGGACTTCAACCCTGTCTGTTTGATGGGAGACACCCACAATCACAACCACCTCCAGATGCAGTATGATACCTCATGTGTGTAACAGAATATATGAGCAGTATAAATATTATTGTCAGGAGATACATATCTTGCAAACTCAAGAGGAAGCCCCACACAGGCAAGCAGCAAGTGAGGAGGTGGGACAGGAGCAAAAGCTGAAGAGCTGCAGGCCGATGGTTTGTGGTATCTCATGTCACTTTGGGTCGGTGCTGCAGTGGCTTGTACAGGTCAAACACCGCGGCAGAGAGAGCACAGGCATCTGCTCGTGAGTACACTCAGGGTCAGAGCAGCTTACGTCTTTATTTATAAAGAACTACCACCCTGCTTTCAGCGCATCATCCTAATGGAGAGGAAAACAGATCCGTCCCCGCAGAGCCCACTTCAGTGTGTGCTGGACCCATTTAATTAAAAACATTTACCAAACATGTTTATGACCACGGTTTGGCTTCGGTTCTATCCGTAACAAATACATTTCCAGAAAAACACAAAGAAGAAAAAAATCCTCTGAGGTAAGGAGCAATAGAGAGAAAAGTCTGATTAGGAAGACAACTATTAATAGCAATTATGTTTTAATTACTGTGCCTAATCTTTTTGAACCAGCAGTTTCTAGCATGTCCTCTACCAGACAAAGAACTTAACTCTTCTGTGTTCCATGGGATGTAGAAGGCAAGTGAGTGGATCTACCTCCAGTAGGTTCACTAGCAGCCAGATACAAAACTGCTTTCAGAATATTTACATAAACCATGTATGAGACAATACAGCCTTGCAGAAGGGCAAGAGTTGCTCTGTCTGGGTGTAACACTGCACACAGGTGTAAATAATGCTCACATACCTCTTTGTCTCAAGGCTGTCTCCCCATGGAAAGGGTGTTATGCTCCCTGGCTGCTGCCACAAACTTCTGGGCATAAAAAAGGCACTGAAAGGACACGAACCAGTCTAGACAGAGGGACATGATTCAGTGCTGCTCAAGGAAACATGGACAGTGGCTCAGAGCCGCGGCTCAGGCGGTATTTGATACTCTGACCGCCCGGCTGGAGCCAAGGGACACGTCCAGCGTCTTTGCACATTGATCCTCTTCAGGGGGAATGTGCTGGATGGACAGAGCCCTCCCCAAGTGCCTTCTGTCACCCTAGAACCAGGACAAAATGGCCAAGAAGGCAAAAAAAACAATTCCAGCAACCCCTGTGGGTCATGGCTGGGTATCCTCATAAATCTTTGTAACTACAAAGCTTTAGCTATCCCATGGGTGGAATGTGAAGGTCATGATTAGCTTGTTAGATGAACATGACTACGCCACAGATATAATGAATTGTATGTAAAAGTCCCCACTGAGAAATCATAACATTTTGCAGTATGACACACTCCATACCACTTTGTGGGCATCTCAGGAGTCTGTGCCTATTCTGTCCTATTCCCCCACTGTCTTTGGGGTAAATATTTATAAAAGCAAACTTCAATAGTGTTAACTTCTGAAAAATATTAAAGTATGGCAAAAGCAAGTCAACTTTTAAAAAAACCCAAACAACTAAAAGTCAAAGCATTTTCCAATCTTGTTTTAATAGATGCTGGATCTTGGTTTAATGCAACAGGATAGGACTTGGTGCAAGGAGGAATGGTCTTCTTTCTTCTCCATAGAAAACTGACGAGCAATGAGTTGACTGTCTAATTCTAAAAATAAATCTTTTTGCACATCTAAAAAAAACCACTCCTACAAAGCACCATGGAACAATTGACCTTTGCTTTGAAATCACGCATAAATCTAAAGTATACTGAAAGATTAATCAGTACATCTCAAAACAGCTACCAGTAATTTGAATGTCTTGCCCAAATTACAGGTCCCAAGGTGAAACTTGGCACACAGACACTGAAAGTCAACACATTGGAATGGTCAGAATGAAAACCTTGCAGTGGTGAGGAAACTGTCAGCAGTGCTTCCCCCAGCAGATCACCGGGCACTGACACCTGGGAGCTCATTTTCAGCACAAACAGCAAGATCCGAGCCACTGGAACCCGTACTGGAGGGCTCCTGCAATTTAATCCAGCCTGAAAAAGAAACTAATCCAAGAACATACTTGTGAAGAGAAAGGGATGGAGACAGAGCTGCAGTTCTCCAGCGTGGAAAGTGCCCAGTGCCTGACCCTGGGTTGAGGCATGGTAGGTTCCAGCACAGTGGGTTGTGGAGAAGCTGAGAGGAAGGATTTGGGCTCAGAAAGGACTGGATGAGAGGCAAGCTACAGGCACAGTCCTACTTACAAGCAAAAATATCTTTAAGTAGCAACTGAGAATGTCTAGACCCTTAGCTTCCCTTGGGAAGAAAACAGCAATTCAGTGAACAGCAGAAGTAGACACCTCACTTCCGAAGCATCTGCATCTGCCCCTCAGGTGCCTCCTGCGGGGTGTCCAGGCCTCCTGTTGCCCTCCAGCTCCTTGGGGAAATGGCTCCATGTCCATCTGTTCCCCAGCACGGGGAACACGAGGCTTTGCAGACCTGCATTCCTACCACAGCCAGACCAGAGGCACAAAAGCTCTCGGAGGGGGACTTGCAGCCAGATGGTGTGACCGTACAGCTTCCTTTCTTGGAAAAACTGGGCTAGAAATGTAGATCACTGTAACAGGAACGGTCTTGAGGAACAGCTTTACGAAGCTGTACTACAACCTTTTGAGGATGACCTTTCTGGAAGAGGTCCCTGGGAATAATTACTCCTTTCTGGCCGCCTGCTCTCTGCTGGTCCTGTTACCCAGCAGGACCATGCCCTCGGGTGCTGTTCTCAGCTGGAGGCACCTCGGGCGCTGCCCGGGACCACAGGATGATAGATCAGAGCAGCTCTGTGTGCACAGCTCTGCCTCCTGCACATCTTCACACATCCTGAGCACTATGATGCTGTGAAACTGAAGGGGTTTATTATTAAATCCCAGTCACTCTGAAGAAACTGAATTATGCAAGTTTTAGTTGAACCAATTAACTGATACAATACATGACTCTTGCTTTCTTAAGTGAAGAGAAGCATCTTGCTTTCTGCTCATGTGTCACTGTGAAAGTGATTTTCTGAATGCTTTAATCGAATTAACTTTTTAAGACTGAAGGAGCTCAGGTGTTCAGAATGGGATGCTGCTGTATGTGATGCTAACCAAGAAGAAAAATCTGTAGGGTTGTGAGGATGAGGAGGGGGCTTAGAAAAACAATGAGCTTCTTAGGATACACTAGTTTAAAGTCAGGGAGGTCTTGCTGCCTGATCCGTTGTTCTAAAATACAGCTGGAAAGATAAAGCAATCAGGAAGAAGCATTTCAGAACACACTGGCTATGGTTGTTCTCCAGAGAGCAAAGCTAAATACCCAGGGTTCACGTGCCTGAGCCCAAGGAACCAGGCACGATCGAGCATCCAAGGATGTGCATCCCTGTGCATGGCCTGGCCCTGCACTCCCCGTCCCAAACGCCTCACCCTGGTTATGCAGCGTTCACTCCTCTGCTACTGTCCCTGCAGAGGTTCCCCTGTTTTGTTGTGATACAGCACAAAAGGAGTGTCCTGACCATTGGCTGTTTTGCACTGACAGACGTTTCAAACCAACACTGGAACGTGTCCAACGTGGCGGTTGCTGCTGCAGAGCAGCACAAGCAGGTAGCAGCATCCCTGGGAGCCGACCATGAATCATCCCCACAACAATGACCTTGTGAGTGCCTGTTCCAGGAATTACAGGAGTACAGACTTTGATCAGTTACTGTGAATTAAACAGCCATTGTATCGTCTCTTACATGAACCTGAAGGTAGCACTAGGCTACAAAAGGAAAGTAATTGCATTGGCCCATACAGGCAAGGTGATAAGAAACGTAGGTCAAAGTGTGGTGTGTGGTAAATAAAAACTGTATCTAATGTAAATTATCTCCCAGTGTTTCTATCTAGAAATTAACAGTGGATCAGAGGAAAGCATCGTGGGTTAATTCTGATTGGCCCTTGTAGTGTCATTATAAAATAAAGGATGAGATATTCTAAATTATACTCTAAATTAAAGAAATAAAAAAAGGATGCAGAATAAATTACACATTTGTTAGTAATGTTTACAAACATGATACTGAATCTCACAACCTACACACTTTAGCTGGTTTTAAATCAGGACAAAACAAGAGGTTTTCTTCTGTCAGGGTTTAAGGCAAGGTGGCATTGGAGCTCCTGTGGTTACTCCCTGGAGCTTCTCTTCTCCAGGCTGAACACCCCAACTCTCTCAGCCTGTTCTCCCAGCAGAGGAGAGGAAACACCACAGGACAGTTTGTTGTGACAGGACAAGGGGTGATGGTTTTAAACTGAAGGAGGGAGATTCAGACCAGACATGAGGAAGAAATTGTTGCCCCTGAGGGTGGTGAGAGCCTGGCCCAGGTTGCCCAGAGAGGTGGTGGATGAACCATCCCTGGAGACGTCCCAGGCCAGGCTGGACAGGGCTCTGAGCAACCTGAGCTGGTGAAGATGTCCCTGCTCATGGCAGGGGTGGCACTGGGGGAGCTGGGAAGGTCCCTCAAACCCAAACCATCTGTGATTCTAAATGAGAGGGATGAAGGGTGGTCACCCCCACAATGTAGATGGAATTTCTGCTCCCCTGGTATTTTTGAGACTCCAGCTAGATGCAGGGATGACAGGAGGGCATTGAGGGCATTTCAGTTTCTCAGCTGCTGCATAAGCAGATTAACTTTACGTGCGGCTGATGCATGGAGAAATGGATCAGCAGGAGTCCCTGACAAAGACAGATTTCTCCCTGACTCACATTCTGCTTGCTCACAGTAAACACTGGATGATGTTATTTACATGACCTATCTTCTCTTCTCTGATTTGCATCACTTGACTACTCAACCTCCAACCTGGGTTGCAGCCATCCCATTATATTAGGCCCATTGCTGAAACAGCCCTGACAGTCATTTTTCTTCCTCATCTCTCAGTTCCCCACAGGAATGGTCTTGATGCCAACCACAGTCCACTGGAAAAAGGATTCAGAAGCCAGGAAAGTAAACTGATTGCTGTGAAAAGCTCCATCACTTTTCCTCATCAGAGGAACGAGATCTGAACTTCCAGTGTCCTCCAAGAAGGGAGCAGTGAGGTTGGAAGGACTCAGCCCTGCTCTGCTCTCAGGAAGAGAGAAGCCAGGTCTTGAGGAGATGATTCCTGTCTCTCCCAGACAGAAGCTGCTGCCATGGGCTCCTTGGGAAACTCGTGTGCCATAGGTGCTGTAAAGGAAGGGAGCAGGAGACAGGCGAAGGTACTCCCTGGAGCAGGAAAGCAGCCAGAGCCATTCAAGATGTTTCCCTATGTCCACCTTTCCTCCTTGACCTCTTGCAGAGCCGGTCTCCTCCACAAGGACAGCCTGGCTGACCCCCATGGCATTTTCCTGTTCTCACCCCGGTGCAGTGGAACAGCATCCCGTGAGCAGCTCCTCATGGTGACAGTGTCTCCTGTGCCCTTCTGGTGCTGCGAGGGTCCGAATCAGCTCACCCCAAGCTGCCCGGTCAGGCAGCTCTGCTGAGGCCAGTGGAAATTCCCGGCAGTGGCTCCGGGAGCTCCTCCAGGCTCCAACCAGGCAAGTGGGAGCACAATTGACCCTCTTGTTCCGCAGGTCTTGGCTCAGAGGGCTTAATTAGACTGGACATTTAAAAGAAATAAAACTGAGTGACGACAGGGAAGCTATTTGGCACTTAAAGAGCAAGAAAAAAATTGAAGTGGGTATGTGGGAGAGGACAAGAAGCAAAGGCAAGATTAAGAAGAATCATATTCACAATGGTAAGCAAATATGAATTTTCTCGGGAAGCATTATTTAAATAATTTGTAAGCTCATTTAGCACACCAAAGACTTCTCAGTTTCTCGGTGCCCTGGACAGACGTGGTACTTCAGGCCAGCTCTAACTTCCACAGACACAAGCACTTCCCTGGACTAAATGGAACCATTTGCTCTTGAAAATGTATCACATTTCTGCCTTGTGTCAGCTTTTCCTTAACCTGGCTCGATACTCCTTTTGCCTTTGGGGAGCACCTACACAACGGCTGCTTCCATTGCCTTTAAGTTTAGAGACCGGGATCTCACTACCGTGATGCCTGGTTAACAGACCTGAAAGGGACATGGGAAGTCACCCTGCCCGCCTTTGCATCCCTTGTGCTGTCCCACCAAGGGAGGACTCCCACAAATCCTGTTTTTGAGCCTTCTGTGACCCATCCCCACCCAGTTTGTACCCAGCACGCTGGTGGACTGCTGCAGTTTCCTCCTTTCTCCTTGTTCTCCCCCTGTGCACGTTCCCATGCTGTGCGCCGCTCTCGGGAAGGTCCCCCAGGCAGAGCAGTCCCAGGGACCATGACCCTGTTGTGTATGAGCAGAACAGGAGGAGGCCTGAGCACAGCTCCACGCTGGAAGGGCAGGGAATACACACTATTGCCATGGCTGCTATTTTATTGACACCTAAATTAAATTTGAAATGAACCCATTTCATATGATTGAAAATATGTTAATGAGCAATGTGCATGGACAGCTCTTCCAGTCCTCAGCTTAGTAAACTGTTGCTTTTCCTACACTGAAATGCCAGTTCCTCTTAAAGCAATGAAGAAAATCTGCCAAAATTCTGATTAGTAGTTTATCATTCAAATCCTGGGTTTTTTTCTACCATGAAGGAAGAAATAAATACACAAGATTCTCGAGTATGACAGAAAGTGCTTTCCAATCCATGTGTTGTAATAGTAATTTGCTTCCTTTTTTTTTAGGACAAAGGAAGGTGTTCTTAAAATAGACTTGGGAATACAAACTGCTTCAAATTCAGGTCACACTTTGACACACAGAGCAACAACCTATGATGCTCAATCTGTGGCTTTCTTAGTCTGCAAGAAAAAAAGAAACCCACCTAACCTAGGAATCGTAACTATTAATCTAATCTAAATGAGGTGCACAGAGAGCAGAGGAATTGGTCTAGGGAGACAGCACCATTCCTGCACTCAGATACATGAATCGTGATCACCTGCTTGCAACAAATGACTCTGCGTTTCAGAGCTTGTCCCTCAGAATTGCCATTTCCAGTGGTGGGTATGAGTGGTAAATAGCAATGTAAGCTGGAAAAGGCAAAAGGATTAGCCAGGCTCCAGTACGACTCCTCACGGCCCACTGAGCTCTCATTGAACCTCCTAATCCTTAATAAGCATTTGGCCTTAATTGCTGATTTTATCTTAACCTAGTACTTATGCCATAATTGATGAACATTGTTTGCAGTGAGTTTTCTAGCTCTCCAAGCCTTGCTTCAATGCCCATGCAATTGGATGCAGGTTCACCACGGTGCCTGGCCCCATCTAGTGCTGAGAGTTTGGTACATGAACCTGTACAGATTACAGCAAAACCATTGGGTTTTGATATATAGAGCAGTAGATTCCCTGATGAAGCTGGGGATGCTCAAATGCCTTAAAGTCTTGGCCTCAAGCTAATATTAAATTTATTACAGACAACAACAAACATAAACCTGCCACCCATCCAACCACTTACTATATCAATTACTTTAGTGGAAATCATATTATCAGATTAATATTTTTTTAAAAGATGCTTTATGACAGTCTGTTTGAAACCAACACCCATTTATCAGAAAGTATCTCAATGTAATACAATGTACCAGACAGAAGGGGTTTTCTGGAATTAAGACACACATATAACGGAGAACTGTCTACTAGCTTTTAGAACCTCACATGAAATAGTGTTAAATTATATCTACTGTGACTAGCATAATTTTGCAGATAAGAGTTGAGGAGGAGTCTTTATTAGAAAGCAATTCCAGCAACCACAGTTGAAAAAGGCCTTAATTGTCCTGGGGAGAGTAAAAATACAGAGTACCTGCTCTTGGAATCTATACGTGTATATTGTGACCATGAACACCTGGGGAAAGTGAGGTAATGCACACATTTTGATACCTCTTCTTGAAACTTTAAGGGCATGGTCTGAAACTTTTATCATCCCGGACTCTCTTTCATTTCCACAAATACAGCCAGTAACAGCAACACATGGATATACTTGTGTGCGACTTGAAGAACAATCACATACACTCCTAGAGCCAATGGCTGTATTTGTGTTGCCTAAAACATTTTTATAAAAATGCTTACAATTTTTTAAGATGCTCCAAGAATCCAATTGGCTGCAGTAGGGCCTTTGAAACCTGGCCCAGCAATAACCCCTCAAGCCAAAAAAGTCTTTGTCCCATGAAATCTCATTTATATCTGGTAGAGTTAAATTTAAAATATTGTTTTCCTTCTCTGCTTGTGTTCCCCAGCAACAAAATAGAAGAGTAATTGAATGTTAAGACAAAAGAACCACAGCACCACGATATTAAAATCCTTGTCTTCACTCCTGCTGAGTCCCTGCTGCTGCTTCACAGCGCATGTCACCTCTTCCCTCTGGAACCCCTAAAGTTCCCTGCACCTACACCCAGCCCAGGAATGGTGGGTGTTGTTTTCCCTCTGGGCTCTTTGCAGGGTTTCCCACCTGCTCTCTCCCTGCACCGAGCAGCATTCTCTTCTACAGGCATTAATGACTCTGTGTTGTGACTGCAGCCTTACAGATCCACACACAAATGTTCATGGGCTCTGCTGCTCACTTGGACAGTCGTTCAGCTTACCAACAGATGGAGCACGTTAATAAGTTTTTAAAGTATATGCTAAAAGTCCAGGCTAATTTAAGTTCTGTATTCAGAATGTTTGCAAAAACTACAAACTTGTAATATATGCAAAATAAAAGCTTCATTCTGCTGCAGTTGGAAGGAAACAGTATCTTAGAATATTGAATTATATACTTCTTAAATCACTAATTTTCTGTAATGCTGAGTAGATTATTAAATCAGCATGCTCTCTTATCCAGTATTCACTATTCTACATATAAATATACAAACCCATTTTAACTCAACGGTGGTATTTCCACTGTTTAAAAAGAGGAAAAAAGTCTGGAGTGAGCCAGAGCAACACCCCAGGCAAAAAACACAACACAAAGCCCCAGAAGGCAATTCAGCCTCAGATAATTTTCTTAAGGCTCAACCTTATTAACAGAAGAATAATTGAAACAAAAGAATTCAGATGTAGATCTTAGGTCTTGGCTGGACCTGATGTCCCGCAGCCAGGGCTGATTAAACAAGTGCCAGGCTCCCCAGGGTGGCCTTGGGCTCTTCATGGTCAGCCCTGCTCTGGAGCCCCTGCTCACCTTGGATGGCAGGTGGGTGACCATGGCACCCCGGGCTCAGGATCCCAAACCTCATTCTCCAACAGACTTCACTAAAATTGCTTTAATCAAAATCCTTGTGATGTTCCTGGCCAAACCAGCTACCAGCATTCACTAACTCGACCTTAATTGCCCTGCTGAGCCTCACCTGGGAGTCATCACAGCTCACACATTCTGCATCTCAGGAAAGGAATCCACTTTATTCCTCCAACGTCACTCTTTTTCCTCCTTTTAGGAGAAAACTGGCTCCCTTCTGTTTCCCCCACATCCTACTCTGCAGCTCTTGCCTCAGGTGCTTGACCACAGGGATGGAGCAGAATCGTTACTTAAATCATCACAGAAAAATAAAGCCTCTGAGGCAGCAAAAACTTGCATGCGTACAGCCTGTCTGCCCTCACACGCCGAAAGGCAGATTCAGCTGCTCTGAAGTGACCGGTGCTGAGCACAGGACGCAGCTCTGCAGCTCCCAGCTTCTGCCTCCCTGCGCCCTGCGGCACCACCCGCCACGGCGACGTGAAGTATTAATGGTGTGTGAGGCAATTTGATTATGAACAAATACTTTATTTATTAAAAACCAAAGAACTAATTTCCTCAGACAATTTCACGACATGCTGTTTCCTCCATAAACCCCTTTCAGAGGAAGCACTGAGGAAATCCACTCTGCTGGAAGCCGAGTGGATGCCCAGCCCCTACCGCCCGCTATTTCGCCCCAGCCCGCCCCTTTGGGGTCCCGGTACCGCCGGGGGCGGGGAGGGATGCGTGTGTCACCGGGGGCGGAAACCCGCCCTCCCCCGGCACAAACACCCTCTCCCGCCCCTGTCGCCCCACTTCCCCCGCACAAGATGGCGCCTCTGCGCCGGGAGGCTGCGCTCTCATGAGAGAGCCACGAGCTTGCCTCGCGAGAGGCAGGAGCCGGAAGGGGCGAGACGCGAGCCGGAAAGGGCGGGGCGGGCGGGCCGCTGCCGGCCGGCGCGGTGGGCGGCGGTATCGCGGCGCTGCGGCCTGTCCCTCCCCGCGGGGCGGGAGTGGCGCTGGGCCGGCCACGGCAGCGCGCACAGCCCGGCCCCTGGGCCCGCTCCCTCAGCCGCACCGGGCAGCCTGCTCTCCTCTCGGCTCCTCTCCCTCGCGGCCCCGCCGCCGGGGATGCGCCCGGCCTCCCGGGGCAGCGCCTCCGCCCGCCCTCCGGCGCCCTGAGCAGCCTCCCTGTCCCGTCCCTGCTCCTCCCTTCTCCTGCGCGGGCGGAGGCGGCGAGCGGGTGAAGCCCCCGCCCGGCGGCCTCCCCCATGGTGGGTTTCGGGGCCAACCGCAGGGGCGGCCGGCTGCCCTCACTCGTGTTCGTGGCGCTGCTGGCGGTGATCGGCGTCCTCGCCTTCAACTGCTGGAGCGCCTCGTCCCGCCAGGCCCTGCTGCGGGAGGAGCTGGCGGAGCTGCAGAGCCAGGCCAAGCGCACCGAGGTGGCCCGGGGCCGCCTGGAGAAGCGCAACTCGGACCTGCTGGGCAAGGTGGACTCGCACAGGAAGCAGCTGGAGCAGAAGGAGGCGGATTACAGCCAGCTGAGCAGCCAGCTGCAGGCCCGGGACGGCCAGGTGAAGCGCTGCGAGGACAGCAAGGTAAGGCGGGGGGCAGCGGCCGGGGGTGACTGCCCGGGGACACCGCGGGCCCTGCCCGGCCATGCCGGTGTCCCGGCTGCAGCCTCGGGGGAAAATTGATCCCCCGAAGGCGCCTCTGGTCTCTGTTGGGATGTTTGCAAGACGATCCGGCTGGAGTTAGGTTGTCGTTGGGCTCGGTGATCTTAAAGAGTCTTTTTCAAGCAAAATGATTCTGTGATCGCATCCCTGGAAAGAGCTGAAAGTGTCTGGTAAGGGCGATGTGTGCGCTGGCAATGAAAACTCTTAAGAGCTCATTGTTTTCCAGACTGCTACTTTTTAATGACCTTTCTTCCTATGCTGATATTATTTGATCTTTTGTGATCGGTTAAAAAGCCTTAAAACGTGGCCTCAAAACTACAGTTTGCTTGGCCTCGATTAAAATTAAAAACTCTAACGTTCAGGTGTAGCACCCTGAGCTTGTCTCTCTCAAAGTACCTTGCATGTCTGGGTCTGGTTCTTATGCAGCCAGCATATACTTGAAAAAAAAAAAAATCCTGTTGCTGATGTGTTATTTTCGTTAGCTGCAAAGAGAGCAACTAATGCAAAATTCAGTTTGTCCTTTTATGTGAACGTGGCCTGGGGATTTCTTTTGTTGTGGGAGGGAAAATGAGTGAATGCATCAACTTTCACTGTTCCGCTTTCGTAGTCGGCACAGCAGCTCTTACAGAGTCAAGCAGACAGTTCTTTTACTCGGCTGTGAGCGGTAACGTGCTCTATTTGCATGCAGTTCATAATTCTACTAATTGAACACTGTTTATCACTGTAGCATTTATGGAAATATCACACTCAGGCTTGTTACTGGCTGAGTTTGTTTGACTCTTTCATATCCCACATTTCAAGAGCAGTACAAGAAAATGGTTTTAATTATCACAGAAAACCTGAATCCATAAATGTCATTACAGACTCCTTCAAATTTATTTAGTTTGTATTAAAGTTATGTTTTCTTTCCTACTCAACCATTAAAATTTAGCTATTTGTGTGTTCAGCAAGTGTGGTTTTTTAACGTCTTAATTTTTTCTGAGATTGGCATAAAAAGCCTGATTAGATATGTTATGGTGGATACTGGTGTTCTCCATTGGAAATGAATGCAACTAACACCATCGTGATTAAAACTATTGTGATACTACAAAATCTAGTTTAATTTATAAATAAGTATTCTATACAGATACCAAAATAGTTAAGTCTGATGAGTAAGAGAAGCTGAACTCAAATTAAAGCAGTTAAGCTTTAATAAAGATGCTTCCCCTTGTAGAAGACAGAAAACTAATAGTTTTCCAAACCATTGGGGTTTTTGGTTTAGGTTTTTGTGTTGTTGTGCTTGTTTGTTTGTTTTTAATTGAACTCTTACATGCACATAGAGTACAAATAGGTTTAGCCTGGGTAGCAGCTTGGAAACTCAGGAGTTGCTCAGTCACGGCCCGGAGCTAGAACTGCCTTTCTTGGGCTGCTGAGGACACGGAATAACCCAGTTCCTGGCCGGGCAGATGAAGGGGCAGTTCTGCCAGAGGCTGATGGTGCATTGGAACTGCCCTAGGCTGCAGGGTGTTGTATTTTTGGGAAATCCAATGCATTGCTGTAGGACACCAGGAGAGAAAATGCAAGTGTGAAGTCAGGGTGTGCAGCAAGGGTGCCTGGCAGATAGAGCCCAGGTCGGTGCAGACACTGCCTGCCGAGCACCCTGGTGGGCTCTGTAGACCTGGCTGCGCTCAGAATGCGCTCGGGGTCGCGAACCTCACCAGCAGAGCAGAAGGGGAGCAAGATGTGATGAGTAAACCTCACTAATTAATTTTATTAATTGTATGCATACTGCAGCATGTGCCCTGTATCTTTGTTCTTTGTTCCAGAAGGTGCCATTTAAGGTCATATGAGCTACTTGCTCTTGAATATTCTTTCTTCTTTACTTGTGCTGAAAATGTTCCATGTATCTTAGTAGGCAAGAATAGCAATGTGTTTTATTGATAACCAGTCACGGTCCCTTTCTCTTTTCCTCGCATGTGAGCTACTGTTATAAGTGGCAACAATCCTATATTTTTTTTAAAACCCTTTAAGTGACTGTACTTTAGAGACTAAAGATCTGTTACAAAAAAAAAAAATAGTGAGTAGCAGGCATAAAGCATCTGACCAAAAAAAGGCTTGAATGACAGTGTCAATTCTGCTCGATGCTCCTTTGTCTTCCCTTTGTCTTCTTTGCCCTGTGGTCCCGAAGATGAAATGTGCATTTCCCAGGGCTGAGGCAACTCTAATTTCTGCGGGCGGGTTCCTTGGAGCTCAGTGGTATCTGTATTCCAGCCCAGACCTTGGGCTCTCTCCTCTCTTGCTGTAACAAGCTGCTCACACTGTGCCAGACTATTGTTTGCTCCTAAGAGCAAATGCAGGAGCATGTCCTATTGTCTTGTGCTTAAAAAAAAGCAGGAAAAAAAAAATGGCATATGTTCTTGGAAATTCTCCTGTCACCCTGTGCTCACCTTGCTGAGCTCGTGCTCTGCTGGCCCTTGGACAAACCAGAGGAATTGTCCTACTCTGCAGCTTCTGGGAAGGTGAGCGGGGCGGTGGTTGCCCCATGTTTGGCGAGGGGATCCATGAGACTGAGCGTTAGTTCCCTGAGTATTTCATGCTTTTTGCAGTATACTGTGAGAATACTCCCCTCCCCCCCCATAACTCTACACATCCTTTTGCAGTAAGCTCAACAAACTGGTAGAATGGCAGGAATGTGCAGTGCAGAGCTTCCAGATGGCAGCGTGCCTGTGGCAAGGCTGGAGCCCCGACGTGCTGCTGCAACCCCGGGCCGGGCCGTGTCCTGCTAAGCTGCGGCTGGCACGAGGTGTGCGCGACAGCCTTGCCCTCGGCCACTGCCTGGAAACGATGCTTTGCAGCGTGAAACTGTTTGGTAAAACATCCGTGGGAGCGGCTGGTTACGTTCTTTGTTGCCAAAACTCCTCGGTAGCTCCTCAGTTTGCAAAGCTGTAGCCTTACAGCAATGATGTTGAGTGCATCTTCCATCTGACTGCATGCTCCTGATGGTCACAATGTCACCTGCAACGCTGTGCCAGTTGCTTGATGATAGCACTGTGTGCTCTGAAAAAGGCAGTGGACAGAGAAAGATCGTGAATTTGTGGCATATAGACCTTTGTACAAATGGACTTGCAGCAGTTTTGCTGCCCGAGCAGTGTGTTGGGAATGTCCCAGCTGTGCAGAGGAGCTGGGGCCCAGCTCGTGCTGCTTCCACAGACAATCCGGAGACTGGTCTGGCCAGATAGAGCAATGACTCGCAGGGAAATACGAGTGTGCATGTGTACAGTTTACCACTGATTTAATCAGGACCGGAGTTCTGTCCTGCTGTACACAGAGAGAAACTCTCTAACGTTTTTCCTTACCTCGCCTTTCATTATATGACAACTGTTACCAATTTCAATGATGCTGGAAGGCTACCTCACATGTACATAGCTCCAGCATGCATGGGATTTTTCATGGTTTTTGGTTTTCCCTGTGCAGAACTCATTAAACTACAGAAAATTTCTTTTGTACATCTCAACTGCTTTGGAAAGGGTCTGAGAAGCCACTGAGAAATAGGAAGAGTACAAGTAGGTCTAGACTCAAAGCGGACGCAGCTCAGAAAGAACTGGACTTGTGCCATGGTTTGTGGAATGTCTTCTTTATTTTGTGTAGGTGGAACAGATCCCATGAATCATAAAAATGCTTCTTCCTTTTCCATCCTTCAGATTAGGGACATTTGCTGTCAGCTGGGCTGGTTTGGGTATAAATTTTGTTGCTTTTCTCTGAAACTCAAAATTGCAAAACTGCAAGATTGTGTGACAAAACTGATGCTGTCTTCACATCAAACTCCTGTTGACAGACAGGCAGCCCAGCCCAGCACCAGTGAGACATTTTGCAGGATGAGCGGGAGTGGCGGTGGGAAGAGTTGTGGGTTCTGCTAGATGGAGGTTTGAAAACAGAACCTGCTGCTTCCCAGGATCTCCTTGGTTTGCAGATTTAGCAGGTTCTGGGAAAAGAACTGCATTGGAGTGAAAGATGGGAAAAAATTGGTCGCTATTGCCAGTGGCTTTGCAAAATAGAGGAAGAGACTTTTGTTGATGTTTTTGTACCTGTTCCCCTGTCCTGGTGTCTGCTCAGCGGTTCCTGTTGTGTTGTGTATCTGTGTGAGGCCCCCAGCACAGGGCTCATTTTGAAATAAATCTCGGCAAGCCCAGCACAGGCTTTTACCTGGTTATTTGTTGTGCATCCCGTGCCTGGGGGCAGAGCACACCTGTAGCTGCTGCTCAGCAGCCTGGCTGTAACACACCGAGATGTTCCTGACCTGTCCTGCTGGGTGTCCCGATTTGGTGTTGTGTTTCAGAGCAATCCAGTCAGGGTTCTCAGGCTACCGCAATATTGCATCATCTGTCATTCATTCTGTTTTGGGGGTAAAGCCTTGCGGAGTGACCGGCGTTCTGGCACAGTCCATGTGTCGGGCAGGGATCCCGCATTCCAGCAATGGCCGACCTGCCGGGGTTGTTTCTTGAGGAGCCGGTGCTGCTGGCTGCCGCCTCAGTGAACACAACGTTCTGCAGAAAATCACGATTTTGGCAGTTCCTGGATGGCCGCGGTTCCTACAGTTATAAATGCCTCAACCCCCACGGGACAGGCTGCGTCAGGCCTGAGTGCCTCTGCTAAACACGACAAACATTATGTGAAACGTTGTGAAGAAATGAATAATGTGATAACGGGGAAGGTGGAGGAAGTCTTAAAGTGAGGGCAGACACCTTTTGGGTTGTTTTGGCAGGAAATGTAGGGAAGGGGCTGGGACGCTGATCTCCAGGATCCGTCTGGCATTGCCATAGTGTGTGTGTCCCCTGTGCCACATGTCACTTGGCTGTTCCCAGGGGTCAACCCAGCGGGACAGCCTTCTGCCCGCACCCCTTCTAGAGACGCTGCTCTTACCTGCGGGGAACCACAAGAACAGTCATCACAGCGTCAGCGCTGCCTGATGGCACTTGTGGGGTGTTTCACAGTATGTGCAGCTTTCTCTTCATTTCTGCTATTTTTTTGTCTTTACATATGTCTTAATGTAAGAACAAGACCAAACGTCTTAATTACTTTGTGTACATGCATTTCTTATGTATTGTAACTGCTATTTTTCCCTTACTAAAAATTCTAAAGTAAAAGCTGTTGTGGAAGTCTACTGGTATAAGATTCTCTCAAAAATAAGATGTGTGCTATGAATATTAGGTAGCATCACATAAAAATTTTACTTTAAATATACTTTAAGTAAAAATTGTTTTTACTAATGATACTGTGTATTTTTATACGCTTATGCTTTGACATTGAAATTCAGTGTCTCCTCCTGCAGTGTCAGATGCAATGTGTTTATTTTAGTCCTGACAGAATCTACTTTTTTGATAGAAACATGTTCTGGAAATAAATTTAAGTCCTTGTTAGCAAAGCCTAAATATAGTGTTTAGGTTGGTGATATCACTTACACATAACTAAATATACATGACTTAGATTTACAAGGACTTTGTATACGTAATTCCGATAACCCTTTACATACCCTGTATTTACAATGAAAACAAACGCACCTGATATTGTCTGTATTTCTATAACTATTTCTTCCTTTCAGATGAAGCTGCAGAACAACATCTCCTATCAAATGGCAGACATACATCGTTTGAAGGGTAAGGAATTTGTGGCCACGCTGTGAAGCTGTGTATTTTTTAACTGCCTAGGTACTGCAGAATACATTTTAATGACAGTTGGAGTGATGCTGGACCATCACCTCATGTGACTTCTCACTACATTTGTTTATTACCTCACCTGGTTGACTGTAGGGTTGGCTCAGAGACTTTGCAGGAGCGTGTGTCCTGGCACTGCTTCCTTCCAAAACACTAATAACATAGTTTTCCTGACCAAATGCACAGCTCAGTGTACTTTGGATCAGCAGCGTTTAATACTTACACTGGGTTAGAGAAGGTCCAGAGAACATCTTTGAAGGCTGATCTATACAGATGTGATTCCAACGCCTGTGGTCTCCCTGTGCCTGGAACAGGTGCCACAAAGTCGTGGCCATGCCGCAGGCAGAGCCAGGTCATTGCTGCCCGGAGCTGGGCGCTCGCAGCTGGAAATGGGGAAACTTCACAATTCTTTGCAGTCTGAGGAGTAGGGAGAAGAACTTCTAGAGCAATTACTTGTGGAGACAGGAAATATGTGTTGGTTTTATGCATAGTGTGGAGGTACCTTCCTTTGTTCATTTATTGCAGAAAAAGAACATTTGGCTTACTTGCCTAAAGTAACATATTAATGCTTTTGTGTTGCTCAAAATAACAGAGTCTTTCAGGAAATTAAGGGGATTTCCAACAGATAGGTGACATAGCATTGTGTAAATCTTCCGAATGGAAAGATAAAGAAAAACTTAGGGGTTTTGGCACAGTATCAGAAGAATTATTCTATAATTCATGGTGACATCTGGCATACACATGTAAAGTGGCATTTTTTTGACGTTAAAGAATCCCTAACATATATCCAGAAGAAATAACGTAAAACTTGGGCATATTTTTAACTTGTATAGCAATATTGACAGTTGTATCCACCGTGGGGTATACTTCTCTATTAATGTTAATTTTTGCTTTTTGGTCTAGAACAACTAGCAGAATTACGTCAGGAGTTCATTCGCCAGGAAGATCAGCTGCATGAGTTCAAGAAGAACAATACTCACCTTGCACGGAGATTGGAATACGACAGGTATGTCTCCAAGAGTGTTAGCAATTAGAGCTTTGTGTGCAATGGAGGTCTGTATTTATTAAAAAGTGCCAATTAATCCTATTTCTGCTTATCCTCAAACTGGAGTGTACTCACTTGATGTAACTTTGACTTAGCTAGTTGTTTGATTTTAAAGTTCTGGGGTTTGTGGCATTCTCCTCCCCCATAGTGAGCTATGACCTAAGAAAAGTCTGACTTACTGCAATTGTTCAGCACTGGATGATTTTAAGTCACTGCATTTTTTTATAACATGAAGATTTTGGTTAACATATACTTGGGAGAGTTTAGTTGATGCAGTTCTGTAAGCTGCTAGGGTTGTTAATCGCTGTATTTCTGAAAGCGTAATTTTATTTTCTTCAGCTAAAGTTGAAAGCATTGTGCAGATGGAAATTTTAAGTTGACTTCAGCCTTTTAAGTGTTTGGTGGAGGAGGAGGGAGAACAGCTGCCCCTGAAGCTTTGAGGAATGAGGGAGGTTTACATTCAGGAAAATGTTGGAAACTTTCACACACTGTATGTGCTGTAAAGACGCTGTATGTGCTGCATTGAGTGTTTGTGGGACACAGGAGTTTGCATGAATGGGGTTGGTGTCTGTGGCTCGTTGGGGAAGCCGGGGCGCATGGCTCTGTTGTTCAGCCCCTGTGGCTGGGTTGGTGGCAGTAACCGGTAGCAGTAGCTGTGTGGGTTCTGTGTTGACAGCCATGGGAGACACATTGCTTTCCTAGTGGATTTAATATGTGCTGATGACAGAGTAACTGCAAAGCTTGACTTTTCGGTTGCTTTCCAGTTTTTGGAGGAAATATGTTCAAGGCCATTCTGTTTATTTTACTGTTTTTCTGCTCTGTCCATAGTTTTCCCAGTTCTGCTTTCTTTCTGTATTCAGTCCATTTCCACTCCACACACATTCCAGGACACGGCTTTTTGGACAGACTATTCTAGTTATATCTCAGGTTTGGCTTTTTGTGCCGCTTTTTAATTTTCCCCCCTATTTTATTTGTAGGAGAGCAGATAAAATAAATGAAATATAACTAATAATGCGTTTCTTATCAAGTCTGCAGTGCGGGCAGCAGATCAAGGAAATGAGACTGCAACATGAAGAAAACATGAAGAAATTAATGGACCAGGTTGCGTGGGAACAAAAGGTAACATGCAGCTCAGTTGTTTGTTAAATTAGAAGAGCCCGAAGTCCACTGTTTGTTTGACTCAGCATTTCAGACATATGGACGTATCTCCCATAACTTTGCATTAAATATTTTCCTGAGCAGCCCTCGGGGGGATTATTGTAAGAAGAGCTGCCTGTTTTGCTCAGTCAGTGAACTGAGCCTTGAAGATCTGGCTTAGTTCCTGGCTGTGCTACAGCCTTCTTACATGATGACATTCCTAGGGATTTCAGATTCTTCTCTGAAAAATGGATATTATGTTATAGCTCTCCAGGGTAGGATGTATAGTCTCTTCTTACACTCGTATATAGATTATTGCAAGGGGAACGTGATCTCTGTGGGGGCCTCGAGGTGCTAACATGATGCAAATAACAATGGGTTTTGAATAGCATCAAGGGTGTAATTACATGGTGCAAGCTGCCAGTAGAATATGGGCCTCTTTCCTGCAAACAGATGAAATAACCTGCTTTTCTTAGTTTCATTTCCTTTCTTCGTCTCTGTTTACACACATGTCAAATAATAAGGCAGACTTGAAGTAGGTTTCAGTCAGATCTTTCTTAAAGCCTAGAATTGTTTCCAAGTCTGTGCCCTGACCCTCAAGGCCTTAACCTGTTTGTGTGATACTTAAGAGCTACAAATGCCAATAAAAATGTCACACAGCCATGCTGTACTTTACATTTTCTGTTTGGTTCCATGTCCATACTCTCACCTCCTGCTCTCAGGATTCAGGTTTGCATGTAGAGGACTTCTGCTGCTGTTTGCTTTGGTGATCATCTAGTGCATAAATGTAATTTTGCTTACCCAAGGTAATCTTGAATTTTAGGGCTTTTGTTTTGTGATTTTCAGGGATATGCTTAATATTGGTTTCTTATGTATTTGTTCTAACAGGCCACACAAAAAAGTCAGTCCAGTAAAGATCCTGAAGTAGGTCCCAATAGTGATAACCAGGCAATATCTAAGACTGTTCCAGAGGCAGAAGATGGAAACACAGGAAAGAATGAGCAGCCTTCAGATCATGTTGTAAATGGCAAAGGTATTTCCTTTTTTCGTTATTTCCGACAGGTAATGGGCCAATTATGTTGTGTCCTGTGCTATCATACGGAATTGTACATTTCTCTGAAATAGATCAATGAATTATTTGGCTCAGGTAACTTGATTAGCTGCATGTGATTGTGCGAAGTTAGTTTACAGGTATCCAGAGACTGGCGCCTCCTTTATGCAGGTAGTTCCTTGCACAGTTTTGTGTGCACATTGTCAGTTCGTTTGGCATCTTGTTGCTCCCACAACTGTGGCTTTTTGCTGCCTGGAGGCTGCTTTGAAGGACAGATGGGTTCCCAGATCGGTTCCCTTTGTTTCTACAGCTCGTGCTGCTGACTGAGCACCTCTTGGTTCAGTTGTGTCTGTTCTGCCAGGCTCCTGCTTGTCCGGCTCTGCTGCCAGGAGCAGCACAGCTGGTCCCATCCTTTTCTGAAGAGCGTGCTGATGTGGGAGCGCCGCTCCAAAGGCAGCTTCAGCCACTGGGACAGTACAATAGGAGGAGTGTTGTAGTTGTGTTATCAATATGGGACGTGTTCTGTGAATAAAGGACTTTTCTTCTGGTCGTAGAGCCTTCCACAAGAGGGAAATTCACTGTTCAAATGGAAAGGTTAATAAGGCAGAATATCCTATTCTTGTCTTACAGAGAAACTCAAAGCAGGAGGAGATGCAGGCATGCCTGAAATAGAAGATAATGACCCTGCTAAAGCTGAAGATACTCCCACTGGTAAGGAGAAATATGCTAACACTTGCAGATTTGGGTTTGTGGTAGCGTATACATTCTGTTTGAATACCATGTGTTTCATAGTGAATGTGAAGTTTTAAAATCTGCCTATGGTAATAAAGTGGGGTGTAAAATCTGGTGATTTTTACTGTGCTTTAGAGGTTTCAATTCTCAAAATGGAATGCTTCTGCTAATTCCCTCCTCCCCACTCCTGATCTTGCATTTTACATTTTCATCTGTGGTTCAAAAACAAGAAAAAAACAACAACAAAAGTTTACAGGCTTGTTAGAGGAAAACCTGGTACATAGTGTCTGGTTGTTTCACTTAATGCTTTTGTCCACATATTTTGTTTCAGCTTTAAAGAAGCCACTTATTTCAGCTCCTAAAAGTGAAGGTCATCAACCTGTTATAAATCTACCAACCGAACAGCCCCATGCTCCAAATCTGGCACCAGGTAAAACTCTTATAAGTGGCTATCAAGTAAATATTTTGTAGGAAACGCACCATTTAATATCTGCTGCCATCTTATGAATGTCAGATGTACAGAGCCGTTGCCCCTTTTTTTGCATTTCATGTGATTACAAAAAGAAAAACAAGCTATTTCTGCCAGGTACAATGTTGAGTGAATCCTTAGCCTGGCTTCCCAAGGCACTGGGGTTGCTGTGTCTATGATCATGTTTTATTCCCCCCGCACCCAATAATTTCTGAGCATTTTGACCAATATCAGCCAAATTTGAGAGTTAGAAGTTTCAAAGGTTAAGTGCTTCAAGATTTCTTCACTGGGCAGAGGAAAGTATTTGAAGTGAGGACTCTTCCTTAGGGTGCTAATTAGGGCTGCAGCGCATCATCAGGAGTTGATTGTTGGACCTGTCGGTAGCCAGACTCAGATTAAACTATCACTTGTTCAGTGTTTCTGTGAACAGCTCACGTGAGGGTGATGTGGAGGTGGTTTAGAATCTGAGGGAACTAAAAGTCCTGCAGTGAAAGGGTTTAGAAGAATTGCAGTTAGAAAGGACACAGATCCATAGAAAATATACTTAAATGCAGTGCTCGTTGATCAATTCAGGATTACTTGCTTTGCTTTGCTTTAATGTCCAAGAGAATGTTAGGTTATATCTGAGCAGCAAGTGGCACATTCAAATACTGTCCTGCTAACAACCCTTAAATATAACATTGGTAATATAGTTGTGATGTGACCAAACAGCTTTTTCTTGTTATGTCCATTACTGGTTCTTTTGCAAAAAGGCGACAGAAGTATTTCTTAATTTCTTTCCCTTTGCAATGGATATGTATGGAGATTACAATACCTAAATGAGTGGGCTTGAAGTCTCGATACGCATTTAAAGCTTATTGTTTCCAAATGTCAAATCTTTTAAGTAGTTTGTTTCTTTTTGTTGTTGTGAGACAGTCCTTCATTTTGACTTTTATTAAAGAGAAAACATGAAAGACAGTAGGTGAACCACTTATGTCGTTGAACTTAGAGTTTATCAACAGAAGGTTGATGTGAATTTCAGGAGGACTGCGGTTTTCTCTGTTCCTTGGTTATGTAGTCCTGGGATTCTGCTTATTATTTTTAGCATAACTTCCGTGACCTGTTGCAACCTTCTCCTCAGATCACAGCTCTTGAAATAATGTTTGGTAGATTCGAAAAGCAGAATCAGCAGGAGAATTAAAAAAAAAAATACATAAATGTGTTATTGTTCTGGGCTTCATCAAGCACTTAAATACAATCAGAAAATCAGCGGAGAAGGTAACAACTTGGGATTGATTGCATAGTAAAATGTGATTAATTATCTTTTGCAGTAGCATTATAGCTTTCTTTTGGAACCACATAAAAACCAAACGCTTCCTTATTCTGTAGGTTTCCACAGTGAGAGTGACGGAAACACCGATATTGTGAAGCAGATACCTCCAAACTCTCTCCAGCACTTAAATTTTGAAGAAAATATGGAAAATCAGAAAGAACAAAAAATTGAGACGGACCATATAAAAATCCCAAAGAGCAGAGTTAGTGACTTGCAGAAGATGAAGCAAAGTAAGTTAGCCAATATCACATACTTCAATATATTAAGAAAATCACTTTTTCTATCTGTAATAGTACCTGTCTGGCAAACAGGAACCATGGCAGCAGGTGGCCTTCTGGCGAGGAGGCCTGGAAAGAAATGTAATATGTTCCTGTCTGAAAGACAGGCCTTAATCTGACATTTTGCCTACATATATTCAGTCATTTAAAAAAAATATTTGCTTATGGGAATTTTGGGATGTTTTTGGAAATTACTACACATTTAAATAGATTAAGGGAAGACTTTTGATACGTCTGATACCGAGTTACTTATATTCACACTGTATTATTTGACTTAAATACAATGTTATTATAAATTCAACTTTACATTTCTTTGTACTCCCTGCTAAGTAGCTTTCTCTTGGGCTTTGGTTTCCATGAATATATCTGTCTGTACTCCAAGATGACAAGTGATTAGGTCAGAACAGCCACCTTCAGGTCACAAAAACTGGGAGGAACAAAGGATTCTAGAGCCTTCTGAGAAACCTGTGTGTGTTCTGTGGGCTGCATGAACAGTGGTACAGAAATAACAATTTTGTTGAAATAGAATCATTAATCACTTTTAGTGAAAGCAAGTAGTCCTGAAAGCTAGGGTCACTCTTGAGAACATGAAACTCTGAATTAATTTTTGTGATAAACCCAGGAATGTGGCTTTGTCATAGGCAAATTCATGGAGACCTGGTCGGGAAGAAGTTGTTGTTTGGTGGGTGCACAGCTTTAAGAAAAGAATATTCCAGGCATGGGTGTCACTAGGAGTTGTATTTGTAAAGCTGCTGTGAGGTTTGCAAAGGTGCAGCCTTTGGTGCTGTTTGTATTTGAGTGCTGGATGATAAAGAAGGGATGAGATGTGGTTTCAGCAATGTACAAGTTTGTACATATAAAAGTAGTGAATAATCAATAATGGAGAATAAGTGACAGATAGCAAGTCAGCAGTTCAGTTAAAAACTCTGCAGTCAGCAGTGGGTGTTAGTCCCTAACAAACGTTTAAGTGGGGCTTTTCTTCTGGGATGTGCTAACAGCAATGTCAGGTACGATAACAGGATGGAGTAATGAGGTCTGTTTCATCTGGTGCTTTTGGGGCCTCCTCGGGCTTTAAATGTCAAAGAATGATGATGGGAAGCTGAAAGGACTTCAAGGGGGAAAAAAAAAATTATAGGCTTTAGTGTGAGGGGGGAAAAGCCCTAGAAAGGCCAGGGTTGAAGAGGCAGGGAATGGACATCAAGTTACTGTTGTTTTCTAGAAACAGATCTTTAGGGAAGCCTCAGTTACTTCATTATCACTGGTGGATCTTTCCACTGAAGCGGGATGGTTGTATTCACAACTGGCAGAAACCTGTGCGAGCTTTGCTGCCACACTTTATTCCAAGATTTGTAAGTGTTTAGTTTATCCAAGGAGCTTCTCGAAGCCCCTGTGCTGGTCTGGCCGAGTGACCACAGAGCTGCAGAGCTCAGGGGTTCAGTGGGGCTGTGGGGGCAGGCTGGGCCGACTGGGGACAGGGCAGCGACTGATGTGTCTCCATCTCAGGCTGGGAACAGGAACTCGGTGTCCATTGTCACTAATTAGTCTGTTCCTTTTCTCTTTGCTCCTTCACATTTGTAATAATTTGTAATGATGGAGAGAGTTTATCGCGTATGGGAATAGCTAACCCGGGTTTGTAGGTTTGTTTTGTGTTGATCAGTGGCTGTTCTGCTGAGTCTGTGGGTGATGAATCCATCCCCGCTCTGGCACGCAACTGTCACCGTATGGTTCTGTGCTGGGGCTTTGGTTACTGAGCTTCAGGCCTCGGTGTGCGCCAGCCCACGGGATGAGCCAGCGTTGGTCAGGGCAGCTGTCACCCCTGTCCCATTTCAGAATCGGGGAACTTCTTCCCAAAAGATATTTTCCTTTTTTATTTTGCTAGCATAAAGAGCAACTTTGGTACCAGGTCCAGAGGTGGGCACATTGTGGTCGTTTGGTTTCAGCAGAAATAGAACCTGCAAGTGACACTGGCAGCAGTGTCACTGTTTGTTCTTTTTCCTGGCACAAAGCCGGAGCAGCAAAACCTGCAGCCTGTGCTGCTGGAGCTGTGAGCAGGTCCTTGGTGGTGAGCGTGTGGCTGCTGCTCTGAGCAGCGTGTTTGAGAGGTCCAGTGTGTCTATTCAGAATTCATTTCAGCAAATGTCACCTGCAGATTTTAGCATCAGCGACATCCCGTGTTGTCACTGGCCTCTTGTGCTTACAGCAGCATGTTCCCCTGTGCCTCCCAGTCTGTGGGATGCCTGTGGTACGGGCACTCATTCACAGTGATTGGGAGATCCACACCACCAGCGAGGCGTCATACCTTGTCTGTGTGTTTCAGAAGGCAATTGGCGTGTTGCTGGGGTCTGGCTACCAGCGATTCCTGGTCTTTCCCTAAAGTCCTGGTATCCCAAGACCGTTCTGTGTGTCCCATGTTTGGGTATTGCTGTTCTCCCCGGGGTTGTGCAGGGAGCCACCTGCTGCCTTGGTCTCTCGTGGCCCTGTGTGATGGCCACTGGGGCTGCTCTCCAGCCCCACAGCCCACGGCAGCTGCTGGGAGCTCTGTGTGCTCAGGCTCTCCTGTCCCTCCCTTGCTGTGCTCAAGCTGAAATATGAACACATGGAGCAGGAGGGAGCACCTGCAGTGGGGAACAGGAGCCCGAAGGTGTGCTGGAGCCGCAGCTCACCAGGTCACAGTGCTGCCTAATGCTGATCCTTCAATTTGTTACTGATTGATTTGTCACAGTGTCTCTGGCATATCTGCAGGCTTGGATTTTCTCTAAGTTAAGTGCATTCAGTTGTCTTTCCATAGCTTGTTTTATATTTAACAAGTGCAAATCATACAGTTCTGTCTGTTTTTTATATATGATGCAGTGTCAAAAAATACAAACAGTGATAGCAAGGATGACTCAATTAGAAATGAATAGAGAATGAATGATACATTAAACTTCTGATTTCTAAGCAGATTATAGGTGGTGCTTGCTTATTGTATGAAAGCAATGGAAAGTTTTCTATACATTCAAGTTGCACTAAATGTAATTCTTCTGCTCTTCTTTCCCACCCAGATGAGCCCTACGTGATTGCTTCTGTCCTGATTTCTGTAAACTGCCACATATGACAGTTTTCATTGTTTTAAGAAATAATTTCATTTTTACACCTGTCCATTGTAACCCCAACCTCCTTTTTAATCCTAATGTTGAAATCACATTCTTCAGTTTTACTTTTCTGTTTAATTGCTCCCACCGTAAATCACATCTGCCTCAGCAGGCTTCTGCCTCCGTCCATTTCCAGCCTGTAAAGACTGCTATTGCACTTTAATCCTATTTTTTTCATTTATACATAATCCCTTCAGGCTGGTATCCTCTGCAGGCTCCTTGTTGCATTCTTTAGGCAATGGGCAAGCGGACTGAGCTGCTCGGGACTTGCACAGATCTCCCTGTACCCCGTGGAACGTCTGCTCTGAGCGGCCACGGCACCGCTCACCTGCCACGGGCTCGCGTCACAGCTCCGGCTCATCCTGCTTGTTCTTGTGTGTTATTTCACTATCTGGAACTATTCTTAATTCTTTGCTGGGAGACAAAAATACTCGGTTCAGTGTTTTGAAAATAGAATTTATCGGAAGCCAGAGTGCAAAGCCAAATGAATGAGGTAGTTAAAGAAATCAGCTCAGAGATGCAAGGCGGGTCTCTGCTGGATTGTGACAGGATGGTGCACACTCTGCAGACATCTCCGGGTCCCAGCTCAGCAATATGTGGCTCTGTTGCGTGTGGAAAAAAGCCAGTCCTCCTCAGAGACGAGTCTAGATACAAAACCTTCCACTCCGTGCTCTTCAGCATTTTAAGAAAATGAATTAATGTTTGTAGATACTCAAAGATGGAGTTTGTTGTTTGGATGCTTCCCCAGAGCGAAGCTCAGAACCATCAGGTATCACAAGGTGCAAACACCAAAGGGCTGAGCACGTCCTTTCTGCAAGGAGCTGATCCAGAACCGCCTTGTTCTCTCCCCCCTTGTCCTCCAGCTGAAACCCCGACAGCACCCGACTCTTCTCCTGCTGCCTGCTTGCGATTCGAGTCTCCCTGTTTCTTTTCTCTCTGCTTCTGACTTAATCCTTTGCCTACTTCACAGGCCGATTCTTTGATGAGAATGAGTCCCCTGTTGATCCACAGCAGGGTTCTAAACTGGCAGATTATAATGGGGATGATGGGAACGTGGGTGAGTACGAGGCAGACAAGCAGGCTGAGCTGGCTTACAATGAGGAAGAGGATGGTGATGGTGGAGAAGAAGACGTCCAAGGTGAGCTTGGGCCTTGTCTCCATCCCATTGTAATACAATCCACACTGAGTTTACTTGTTGAATTTGTGTAAAGCCTCACTATTTTTAGCTGACCAAAATTTTCTAAGATAAAAGAATGTTTTCTGATTACTGCTTCTGTCACCCCTGCCTTGAGCTGCAATGCAGGGAGGGCTCCGGCCGCAATTCCAAGTGTAATTTCTGTGCCCTGTACACAGATTCAACAGGCTCCTGCTTTTCCTCGCTAACCAAACTGCCCAACTCCTCTGTCTGGTGGTAGCACAACCCGCACCTGCATGTTCACTGTGTTCTGCATGCGCTTTGTGCGTCGCTTCCTCGCTCGGCTGCCCACATCTGCCATCGCCACCTGGTTCCTGGGGGGTGTGTTGGGCAGGGCTTGCATGGCACTAGGGTCACAATGGTTACCTAAACATATATGGTATTTCCAGTTAAAGAAAGTGCAAAATAAAGAGCAGAACGGGAAGAAACAAAATTGCAGTTCTACAGGCACCCTGATTTTGATCCTCATAATGCAAGGGTTTAGCTGGTAGTTTAATTGGTATCCAAGCATAATTAATGGGAAAAGCTGATAAAAAAGCACCTGATTTTTGTGGGTATGTATCTAACTCTGCAGTATAAGCATTTTTTTGGCTGGGCTAGTAGTTTGAAACTCCTGACCAAGCAAAAGGAAAGTATGGATCGGAACCCTGGGCAGTTAATTAACTTGCTGATAAAAATGACAAGTTGCTGCTCCAGGAGATGTGGCCTGTTCTGCTGCTTTTGCTCCAAACTGCAGGAGCAGATTTCAGTGACTCTGGGTTGCCCAGGCCTGTTCCTGCGGGTGGGTCATTAGCGGGTCGTAATTTGCTGGTACAAACGAAGGGACAGACATACGGACAGCCATGGCTGTGGAGTGGGAGGCTGGCTCCTACCGACGGGGATCTGGTCAGGAACAGGCAAACCCGGCACATTGTGCGTGCAGCGGCAGCTCGGATGATGTAACAGCAAGTGGTGGAAAATTGTTAAAAATGGTAGCGATGGTGCTTGTGCAACTTGCTGAGCAAGGGATGCTGGAAAAAGTCAAAGCTCTGACCAAAGTGGCCTCATAAAAGCGCCTCCCTGTGGCTCTGTTGGCCTGAGCTGGACGGGCTGAAAACCTGCAGGACAGACGGACCGGCTGGTGGCACAGGTGACAGGGACCTCTGGAGAACGGCTCAGGCAGGGCTTGTCACCACCTCAGGCTTCGTTTTCCAAGCCCTGGGTTATATTGTTTCCTAATAACTATTTGATATAAATCATACAGCCTTGGCAAGTGGTACTTCAGAAGGAGCATTTTAGAAAAAGTGTCTGCTTTACTTTTACGCTAATTTGTTTACAGGGTAGGAGGGGGTAGAATTGTGGGGGTTATAATTGTTTAGGGAGGAAAAAAAACCTGATTTTCTGTTTAAAAACTATTAGAAAAACATCACATGGTTTTTGCATCAGGCTAGAACAAAGCATGTGGCATGTGCAAACAAAGCAATTTAATTAAACATGTTTTTTCTGTTGCCATGAGAAATGTGTGGGCCTTACACTGAAATTATCAGAGGCAAATAGATTTGGGAGATGGGCTCGTGTGGATGTTGGTGCCCAGTCTGGTGCTCCTGCTTTTCCTCACCTGCTGGAGACGCCAGATGATATGGGAAAGCTGTTGGCTTCTACCACAGGAAACACGTTTGTGGTGGGTTATAGAAATCAAGGGGTGTCCACACGCTGCGTCAGTGGGTTTGTACCAAATCAAGGTGTGTGTCACACTGATGAGCCTCAGCTGCTCGGGAGCCACTTACCGTCCGTAAACCTCAACTGTGCTTCCCTGCAAACAAGCTTCTTTCTGGAATATAAAAGAACACAGCTCTGAAACGCAGCAAAAGCTCATGAATTGAAACAAATGGAAGTTTTAGGGCTTTTTCACTTATTGAGGGAAGGCGGCTGGGGACCCACACAGGAGAGGTCTGTGTTAGGGCAGGTAGCATTCACAACATTACCATTTATTTTAGAACATCACTTGATAAAAATACTGAATGTGCATTTTCTTGATGATGTGCTACAGTAAATGGTTATACTGAAGATGCACCAGATTTTTTTTTTTTAATTTCACAAGTTTTCATGAGTATTAAAAACCAAAGTCCAAGGAGTCAACGAGTAGGACAGAGTAGAGCAGTGCCGAGAGATGGTCCTTCTGGGTTTGAATGACAGGATGATCTTTGTGTGATGATCCAGGCCAGAGCTGGGAGTGGGTTGTGAGTGGAACCCCCTGCATCCCCCACCCCTATCCCAGAGCCCTGAGTGGGTTGTGAGTGGAACTCCCTGTGTCACCCACCCCAGTCCCAGAGGTATCAGACCCATGGGCTGAGCACTGACCCGGAGCCTGGCTTGTTTGTCATGAAAAACGTGCTGCTGATTCTTCAGCAGTGCTGGGAGAGGAACCGGGGATTTCATTGGGAGCAGGTTTGGAAAGGTCGAGAGCTGCCTTTGATGCTCGTACAAGTCTCTCTTGAGAATCCTGTGGCTGAAGGATGTGCCACGTCTGTAGGAGGGATTGCTGCTCACCTCTGATCCTCTGCTCTGCTGGGAGGTGCTCGTGCTTGGGAAAACCTTCGTGTGTTAACTCTGGAGAGGGTTCACAATGGCAGTGGAACTTCCCAGGGCAGATGAGCTTGTAGTGGGGCTTCAGTGGGAGAGTTGGAAACGTTTAAAGGAACGTTCTCAAATTACAGGAGTAAGTTTAATTGGTTCTCAGATCTCTTAAGTCAATAAATCTCTGAAACGTGGTTGCAGTAAAGCCAAAGATACTAAATAGTGTGAAGTCCCAGTTCTTCCGAGGGCCGACTTCCCAGTGCCGTGGCCGCACTGAGCGCAGCCCAGGCGCCTTCGCCGTGTTCCCCATCGCCCTGTCCAGCATGGACTTGGATGTTTGCACAGGCAGCACATCCTGGAAAAGCATCTTTAGATATTTTTGTTAGTAGTATCACATCAAATTTGATCTGAATATTTTAATTGCAGATGACGAAGAACGCGATCTCCAGAATGACCTGGTGGATTACGGCAAGCAGCGCTTCGGGGAGGGCGTTCTCTGAGCCGGGACCCCCGGGAACGTGGCCAGAGAGATCTCACCAAGGAACCCAAAGTGCTGCAACACTGAACCATTGTTACTGCAGCGTTTCTGACTTTAGAGGAAGCCGATAACTAAAAGGGATGAGCACACACAAAGTCAGCCAAGTACCAGAAGGAAACAGTTCTGTACATATGTACATAGTTGTATTATTGCAGATTGTATTAAAACTACATTTTTGTTGTTACATTGAGCCAATTACTTAGACTGTACCTTATCTGTATTAATCTTTACATGTAAAACCGATACTATAAATACGGGCTGAATTGTTTCTGCAATTAGAACACTTTGTAAACTGGAGAACTTGTACAGTTTGTATCTCATGTAACAAACACTGTGGAGCCGATGTACAGCCAAAGGACTCCTTTTCTACAGGAATACCTGGACCAGCACAAACCCTCCTGCTGTGCTCCCGAGTGCTGTGGGTTTGCGTTTGCAGGTGAGCTATCAGTCGAGAATGAAAAAAGGTTTAAATAATTGCTCCTTCCTTCGTGTGACTGAGGAAAGACTTGGACAGTCCTGGGAACCAAGTACCACTTCTTGTATCCAGTGACCAAATCTCATCGCTAGAGCTGGAAATCGGTGACATTAGGATTTTAATAATTTGATACATCCTGAAAAAGCTGTGTAACTAATAGCTTATTTTAAAAGGTAATATAAGTACTTGAGCACAGCGTATAAGGAATGTCTGTGTGTGCCGGGGAGAGCGGGTGTGTCAGTGAGGAAGGAGCAGCTGGAGCCGCTGCCCCTGGTCACTGCTTTGCTGCCTCCAGCACATCGTCCTCTGCGCTCACTGTCAGTTGCAGTTTGACACTTGGTACAGATCTCTGAACATCTGCCATGTTCCACGTTCTGATTTTCTGTAGCGGAAGGTTTGTAAGTTAGCTACTTTTTGTATTCTGTGTTTATGCACTTTCTGGATTTTATGGAAATGATTCTGTTGATCTGCAGTAGTGGAAATTAAGATTATTAACCCAGCCTGCTTCTCCAAAAGGGCTACTGTGAAAAAGAATGATAGGGCCTAGGACATGGGTGATTGTACTTTCTCTCTGTACTCAGGTTCCAATGTGAAGTAACAGTTAAGGTTTGCTTGATGCCAATTTAGTGAACCTTTTAAAGACATTTCAATGATTTTTTTTTTTTTTTTTTTTTTTTTTGCTACAGGGATCTTCTGTCAATCTTAAATATACTAGAAATAAAAATTTCAGATTCTGGCAATGCATCTCAAGGGTTTTCTCTTTGTTTAAGGTTTGAGTTCTTCATTTCATGCTTGGGGGAGGCAGACGGGGGAACAGCCCTTCACATGGTGTGATGTGCTTCCCATTGAAAATGAACTGCTGGACCTGTTTGGAGTTAAATACTGTCCTAATGCCCCAAGAGAAGGACAAATTGTACCAGGAGTCTCAGAATAGCAGTCTGCAGTAAATACTGTATTTAAGCATTACAATTTTTTGTTTGTCTTAAAATGTAATTTCACCCTGAATTAGGTGTTAACTTGATTCTTCTAATGGAAGCAACATTTATGGGTTCTAATAAATTAAGTTGTTTAAAGTATGTGAGGCTTCTGTTTGGTTTTTTTTTTTGACTTCTTAAAATTGGATTAAATTAGGGCTCCACAGAAGGGACTTTGACACAGCAGCAGCAGTTCTGGGGTAACGAGGCCGGTGCTGGGTGCGATGGGCAGAGCAGCTCAGATGGACAGCTGGTCCCAGCCAGCGCTCCCTCCTTCTCCTTTGCTGGGCTGGTCCTTCAGAAACTGATACAGGTTTACAGCTTATTTCAGAACCGGCCAAGTACAAGAGAAATACGAGTTAGAAAGGGGGGACATGAGCATCTGTCAAACCACCTCTCGCCTCTGTGTTTTGGGATAGTACTTGGCTGAAGTACGGCCTGTATTGAACCACGGTTTGATCTTGGTGGGTAGCCTTTTAAGGAATCTAATTTAGGTCACTAAGCACTTTACCCTTCATTATTTAGTGATCCAATGTTCAAAGAATTTTATTTCTAAGGGGAATTGTTCTGTCAAACAAATTCCACTCTGGTCTGTGTTCTGGGACAGTGCCAGTGGTTCAGATGTTCCTTGCTGCTGTGTTTGCTGGTGGCTCCGTTGCAGCTCCCACTGCCTCCCCGCCCCAGCACTGCAGCCCAACCACCTTCTCGCGTCACCCTCTGGGTCCCGTTCCTGCTGCGGCTCTGCCTCCCGCCCTCCTCTTCTTCTTCTTCCTCCTCGCACTGGCCGTCTGTCTGGGCTGTGTCCAGCTGTCTGTTGCTGCTGGGGCTGGAAAACCAGCATCAGAGGAATCGAGCTGAAGATCCACAACAACAAACAGACACATCTTCATTTCTCAGAATTCCTGGAGCTCCCTGTCCACAATCTCACGTGAGATTTGGTCTGTACAATATCCTGGGAAGCAATAAGTTCACTCCTATTTTGAATGCTGCAGCCGTGCTGAGTGGGGTGCCGGAGCTGGCCGGCAGGAGGCTGTTCCAAAGGCAAACCAATAGCCCCCAAAATGGGGCTTGCTTCATTTGGACATGCTGCTGAAGCTTACAAACCAAAAAATGATAAGTTCTGTGTTTCACAAGCCGCTTTGTATTTTTTAAAAGTGTAGTTTGCCAACTGGCTGAAATGTGTAGCTCTCCCCAAGACGGATTTCACCTCTCTGGGAAGGTGGAGGCCTGAGGTGCCAGAGCTGTGATTGATTTCAGGTATGGAGGAGAGAACGTGCTGAACAAAAAGCAATGAACACACATTTCTCTAATAAACTTCTATCAGACACTAGCTCACTTTTAAAAAACTTTATTTTAAAATACTAATCACTGATCTGCCAATTCACATGACTACACCTAATATATTCAAAAGACAGGTTCTGTTCAGCACCAGTGTCGGTGTTTATGAGTCAAAATAAGGCTGACTAACCTCCCTTGATTTTGTTTTTTAAAATGTAATTTTGAAATCCCTGTGCCATTTCTGCGGAGCCAATACCCGTTTCCATGGCAACAGCAGCACACAAAATGTTGACACATTTCAGCGAGTGAGCTACTGAAACATCTGCTGCCCTGACCCACCAGCCAGACATTCACGTACACCCAGCGCTCCTGTTTGGAACTGGTTTACAGGAACAATCAGATAAAGCATCTTCACCCTGGCCCAGCATCCCCACAGTGATGGCCGCAGCTCCCAGCCTGGTGGGAAGGCTCATGCTATAGATAATTCCAATCTACATGGCGATGCGTTCAAGTGTAGTCTTACAAAAGGGGCAGAGCGTACTTTGACTGTACTGGAAAACAGTTATTCAGGTTTTTTTCTAGAATGATTTCTGATTAGTTCACTCCTTTTAAAGTCCATAAAGAATAACAACTCCCCCCCAACACAGCCCTGCAAATGCACCCTAAACTGGGTTAAATACAGTTGCTGAAAAATGGGCTTCCTACTGACTTGAGGTTAAAGGGAAACAGAAAAAGCACTATTCAAAAGTAATATGAAAAATCTATTTATTAATATTTTTACCCAATCTACATCTGAGCCACCTGTACCAACGTGTAAGACGCTGGTGGCCAAGAGCCTCCCTTCTCAGAGACCTACTTTGAAAAGTGAAAAACATGAAAACAGGAAGTTTGGAGTTTTGTGTTTATCCTTTGGAAGGAACTGCAAGGACAGCTGAATCACCCTCAGGCCTGGCACTGACTACACATGTACTTGGAATTATCCAATTAACTTTGCAATACATCGTAATATTGCAAAAGTTTTATTAAGGGGTAACGCAAAGACTTTTTTCTCTGTTTCATTCCCTGCATTTCATTTTTCAGTCTACTAATCCAAATCACACTGAAAGTTGTAGTAAAGTGGGAAGTTATTCGGAGAGCAGCAGCCAGAGTGACACTGAGCGCACTCCTGGTACAACAGCTTTGATTCATTCAGAGTCCTCAACCTCAGCACTTCACGGGGCTAATTAGTGAAGTGTCTGATTGTTGTGGGTTTCTGACCACAGCTCACTGAAGGGAAGAGGCTCCTCAAGGGGAGATTGGACCCTCCTCCTCTCCAGGGAGCACTTGGCTGAGGGGTCCCGATGGCACATCCAGACCCAGCGCCGAGGCGGGAGGACGAATCCCCAGGACCGAGCCCAGCGGGTCTGGGGTGGCTGAAACGGAGCTCAGAGACACGCGCGATCATGCCATGATCCGCTCCAGCCTCCTGGAGCTGGGAGAGCGTGGGGCTGAGCAAACCCAGCGCTGTTCGTGTCCTGTGCACAGGGGGACGGTGCCGGCCCAGCCGCGACAAGATGCAAAGCCCAGAATTTGGCATCCAGGAGAGTAACGGGGTAATTAAAAATATAACGAGGACCGTGGCAGCAGGGTTATTGCAAGAATTGCTTTGAACACATTGTGAATTATCTGCATCCACTTAAGCACAGTGATCTCTACACATTTTTTTAATAATAACACCACCTTACAGCTTCAAAGCACAGTACAGATATAAACTAATTAATATATAACAACTGTGTGAGGAAGCTTAGGAAAACACTGAATTCCTCAAACATCGACAGCTGATACCATATCAAAGACCAAGAAACTTCTGGCAATTGCCCCATTTCCCAAAGACTTCAAACACAAAATTACAAGAGAACAAAACACCTATACGCTCTGCGTAAACAACCAAAGTTTACAAACCCTCATTAGAGACCACACTTTAAAAGCACTCGCGAGTCCATGTAAATGAATGCTGTGATGCCAAAAATATTTTGCCCAACGTTAAACTGAGAAAAAGCATATTCCGAAGGGATTTTGCTTGGGCAGTGATGGCAACACGGGTTCTGTGCCCAGCGCTGCTGAGCGACCTGCCTCGAGCCCCTGCACACCAACGGGGACGGCCAGCCGCTGCAGGCACCTCCCGCCACCGAGGCTGTTCACAGCCACAGAGCAAACCTGTGTTTCAGTTTTGAATACGAGCACCGCCTTACACCTCAGAGGCATACATGACATTTGAAGCTGGTAAAAATTGGGCTTGTTGAGAAGAAAAAAACCCCTGACAGAATTCACACGGTGCTCCCTGCCCCTGTTCATTTCCTCCCTCCTTCAATGTTCCTTCCTCTCCCTCGCCCCACAAAAAGGGATGGGGAGGAGACTGAATTTTCCCCTCAAGATGATTTGATTCGGTCTTTGAACAGTGAGTGTGAAATCGAGAGTGTTTATCCCGCTTGGTGGGAAAAACCTCAGCACGGCCTGACTGCGGAATTCCAGGTACCTCTGTGAGGAACACAAAGAAACAACAAACAGAAGCTGGAGACTTGGCTGCCAAACTGAACCACAATTTCAACAAGTATGAGAAACGCAGGCACTGGCACCCAACAGCCAAAGAAATGACTCCGTTCATTCGAGTTAGTCCCAGTTTTGCAGGTGTTTGGTCAACAGGCTTTGCCAAAGCTTTGTCCAAGTTCCACGGATGCCACAGAAGTGAAGACTCGTGAATGAACCTACTTCAGTTTACACATTAGGAAAACCAAACCGATGGGCAGTATCTCACCAAAAGGTAAAAAATTACCAAATTAAAAATAACCATATTATTCAGAATTTTAAGAACCACAAAGAGCATTCTACTTAAAATACTTGAAGACTAAAGTGACAACATTAAAACACACACTAAATAACTAATGGTGTACGTATTTTATTAAATGTTATCATATTACATTTTCATATAGACAAAATCATAAACAGTGAAAAATCCAAAGCCTGTAGAACAAAACATCTCTTGTAAGCAAGTATTTTGTAATAGAACATGAGATGTTTTCAGTGAGTCACAGCACGGTTTGCCTGGAAACTCCACGAGGCTGACGAGACCTCACACCCGTTGTCATGCCTGTCTGCCTCGGTCTGGCACTGCACAAGCAGTACACTCTGCATAAACCATCGCTGAAAACTCACTTACAAAATGGTACATTAAACCTCAACCCCCAGTTCAATATATGACCTGCCAGAAGCCAAACCAATAACACAGGTGAAAATGAGTCAGGTCTTTACCTGTAACTTGATGGCACCTCCACCAACCCAGCAATTTCTGCACATCCACTCCTGTCCTGCTCCCATCAGGCTCCCGGGCTTTGCTGAGCAAATACATGTGCTGTGCAGGCTGGACGTGGAAACTCCGCTCCATGAGGTTGCTCCTTCCAGACAGCGACTGAGGAATTTATACACACATACCCCAACAAAACATGAAAAAAGCTGCTTCTTCAGCTCTCATATGCCCCAAGAAAAGCCTTTTTTTTTTTAAACTCATGACATTTTATTACCCTGAAACTGTGTCTCTCAGGCAGCAACAATCAAATGTGAGTACAAGCGGTTCGTTATTGAGCTTGCCCAAAACACAGTGCACACTATCAACATTGGTCGCATCTTTTCAAAACAGTGACTCACCAAAACTGATTAACAGCTGTCAAAATGCTCTTACGTGTTCCCAAGGCAAAGAAATATATGCAATTGAGTGTGAAAAAGCTTTACTTCTATATAAATGTATTTAATACCACTGGTTTGTTGGCATGTCGGAGAAACGCTGGATCAAAAAATGCTATTTTACTTGAAGCAAGGTTCTTGAGGTCCTTAGTTCTGAGCAGAATTTATTTCACTGTTAAAAAACAGCTTCTGAAGCTGTGACCACTTTACGTTTTATCCATATTACGGAAAATTTCAGGACACCATGTACCTAGCTGTTCACTGCAATCCTTATTCAGGATATATATGGAACTTTAAGTAACTTGGGACCCAAGTATGTTACTACCTGTTATACTTCCAGTAACCTGGGACTCTGAGGAGAGAGACTTGAGTATTTAATAGGATCACAAATCTTACTGCAATAAACTAGCAAATGTGAGACTGGGCACTTTGTGTCCCTGTGGAGAAGCAGCAGAGTGTTCTGGGCCAGGATGACGTGACTGGCAGTGGGTACCGTGCTGTGCTCAGGGTTAGCAGGAGAATGGGGAAACATGCTGATATTTCCCTTGGTTTGTATGTTCTTTTATCATTACTGTATTTTATTTCAATTATTAAACTGTTCTTATCTCAACCCACAAGTTTTCTCACTTTTCTCTTCTGATTCCCTCCCCGATCGCACTGGTGAGGGGGCTGAAGTGAGTGTGAGAAGACACTCAATGGGACCTAAAATGCAAAGTTTAAGATAGTGATAAAGCCTCCACCTGGAGAGGGAAAAAGAGGGAATTTTCTTGGATAATATTGGTAAATTGATCTTTCTGAATTTTCTAGATGGCCTGAAGCTTTCCCATGCCAGACCAACAAAGCTAGAGAAGTACCAAAGAAATTATAGAATAAAATAATAGCAAGGTTTGGCTGTTCCACATTTTATAGCAGAAATAATGTAGCCTATTTTTACTCTTCTTGTGGTAAGATGGGATTTGCATGCCCCTTAGAGACCTCAGTTTGGTGGAAAGGTAGAAAGAATGAATCAATCTATAAAAAAAAAAAAATACAATTAGCTAAACTGTGTCAGGAAATTAATGTAAAATGGACAGATGTATTGCTAATTATTTTACTGAGAATTCTACTTGTCAAACACACAAGGCCAGTAAAACAATGTGTGATATATGTGTTTTTTCTACACCCCAGCTGAGTATATTTACAATGATCCTCCTTGCCATTCTTGGGGTATTCCTAGGCAGTCACCTCCAGGAGAAAAGGTGTGAAGAGTTTGTCAGCAGCAAGCAACAAATCATTCTCCTGATGGAGGAGCTGGACCACGATCCAGAGAGCGGCTTTGAGCTGGACGTGGTGTGAAGGACGAGGAAACCTTCTGCTGTCCACAGACAACATCGCTGCCCTGCAAACCCTGCTGTGGCAGGGACACTGGCACATGGAGCCAGTGCTGGATGCGGGCAGACCTGCCATTATTTAGCATTTTTACATTTTACACACACACAGCGCTAATGCTCTTTTCATGGTATGCATTATAATGCGGGGAACACGTTACAGCAGGTGGACCTTTGAACTTTTGCCTTCACAGCAAAGTCAATTAGCAATCTGATTTTACATATTCCCTCCTGACATGTGGCTCATAGTCCTGCTGCTCCAACACTCTCCCTGACCTGCTCAGAACCAGGGAACTCCACAGCACAAGACCACTGTGGAAGACACATATCAATATTCTGTGACACAGAAAAGTACCGTTCTCGTTCCCATAAAGATCAGTTTGAACCCTGAGTCATATGCTTTAATCTCTCTTCTAAATGTTTTCTTGGCTTTCATTATAAAGGCACTAGACTGTTTTGGAATTCATATACATTTCTGCCTGCTTTGAATCTTGCTGAATGATTTCCTTTGGCAGCTGGTTTCATTCTAATTACATGGTTTGAAAAAGCATTTCCACCTACCATTTTTCAAAACTCCCACTTTCTAAGCATCAGTGAATGTCCTTTTGGGCTTGTACTATGAGACATCACAAAGTTATCTTGCCATACTAGTTCCTCTTAATGGACTGCCAAACAATCTTAATTAAGTTTTGACACGTCCGAGCTAACCTTTTTCACAGCTGATCATACAAAAAATATTCAAGTACTATAGTTAATGAGTATGTTTAGAAATACTTTAATGCTCTGCACCCTGTTCTGCATGAGGGTGACACTGTTCCCACTGCTTTTTACTACTTCTTTTCTTAAGAGACCATGGTAAAATCAGCTTTATAATGTCTTCTGCTAAAGAATGTTAGAGCCCTGTGATAGAATTCTAAAACAAATCTTGGCTTCACAGCAGCAGATGTGGTTCAGTTTAACAAGCCAATAAATATTTTAAGTGACTTGAGAGCTGGGACTTTTATAATATGATCCAGGTTTAAAAGCTAAGAAGGGAGTCAACAGATTCTAGGAAAAGAAAACATGCAATACCTTGCTGGTCTCTGCCTACTGCTAAATTAGACAATATGGATATAAGCTACTTTTGCGAAAACATTCCAATTTGAGCAATACCTTGAGAAGTTCTCCTAGTGTCATAATGCATATTAACCTGAGAACTAAAGATTTCTGATGTAAAAGCTTAGTGGACAAAAGTGATCACCAATGGAAAGGAAAAATAGATATACAAGTTCAGTAGATGCAAATTCCAAAGCTAACCTTGCTCCCTGCTCTTACACTTTCCTGCATGAGATGGTTGAGCTGCTTCATTGAGTTGTTCGAATACCAACACGTGCAGCATCCTCAACGATCACACTGAGAGAGGCTGCCTGAGAAAAACAAACACAAAAGAGAAAGTGGAAATAAAACTTTACGCTAGACTCCGCAGGCGTCTTCAAACAGCAACTCAAACCACAAAAGCCAGCACTGCCCTACGCGTTGGAAAGGAAGGTAAAACTGCACCAGCCGAGGGACCCAAAGCAGGGCAGGCCCAGGGAGCGGGCGGGAGGCCGGACCGGTGTGCCCGGCCGAGGGGAACGTTTTAAGGCCCCCAGAAGGGCAGCGAGGCCGCGGACAGAGGACGGGGCAGCGGGAACAGCGACTACCGCAACCCCGGGCGCGGCAACGGGGCCGCGAACCCACGGCGACCCGTTCCTGCGGGCGCAGGAAAGCGCTGCTCCCTCCCGCGCCGCTTCTCCGCTCCCCTTGGAGCGCTCCCTCCCTCCGGCCAGAGCGTTTCCTCGCGCTGCGCCCGGCCCCGGCGGGCGAGCTCTGCCCCGGCGCGCCCGCCTCCTCCGGGGACACAGACCCGAGCCGGGCCGCGGGCGGCCAGCCCAGTCGCCCGCTCCCCCCCGCCCTGCGGCTCGCTGCCCGCCGATCCCGGCGCTCCACAGCCGGCAGGACCCCGGGGATCGCCACGACCCGGCCCCACAGCTAGCGCTCCCGCAGCCTCGCAGCCCTCGGTGCCCCCTCGGCTCATGGCGCAGCGGGGCCGCCCCCCCACCTCACAGCTCCCCCCTCAGGGCTCGGCGGGACCCCGCACCGCGCGCCACCCCCGCCCCGCGCTCCTCCTCAGCGCTCCCCACACACACACCTCGCCTCACCTCAGCGCCGGCGGCCCGCCCGGCTCGGCGCCAGAACACCGAGGCGGCCGCTGCTTCCTCCAAGGGAGGCTCCCTCGGCCCCGGCGCCCCAGGCGCAGCCTCCCGCCCCCGGCGGCGGCTCCCGGGCCGGGGAAGAAGCGGCCGGGCCCTCTCCCGCAGCCCCGCTGCGCCGCGGCCCGTCGCTCTCCGCCCGCCCGCCGGGCCCGCCGCTTCAGGGCGCCGCTCCCCGCGCCAGGCCCCGGCTTCCCTGCTTCCCTCCTTCCCGGCCTGCCCCGGCGCCGCCGTCCCCAGGCCCCCCTCCCCCGGCCGGGCTGCGCCTGCGCGGCGGCCCCTCTCCCCATCCGGGTCCCTCCGTGCGGTGTAGCAGGTCGGTAGGCGGGAAATGGCGACTGGCTGCTGAGCGGCTGCGGAGCGCGGAGCCCCGGTGGCGGTGTAAACACAGCGGCGCCCGCCCGGCCCGGCCCGGCCGGTCGCCGGGGACCCGGACACTGAGGGCCCGCCTCCCGGGCACCCCGCACCCGCAGGTAAGTGACGCGGCGGCTCGGGCAGCGCGGGGTCCCAGCCCGGGATCAGGTGGGAAGGCAAGGGGTGGCCGCTCCGGAGTGACCGGCGGGAGCCTCCCCTCAGGGCCTGCCCCGCGGCGGGCCCTGCGCCCCGCGTCCCCTCCCGCCGGGCTCCGCGCCCCGCCGCGTGCGGAGACACCCCGTCCCTCCCCGCTCACCTCCCCTCACCGGCCGCGGAGGCCAGCCAGCCCCGGCCGCGCCGGAGCGGGGGCGCAGCCCGCCCGGGCCAGCCCTGCCCCCGGCGGAGCGGGCGGCGCGGCTGTCACTCCCGCGCTGACACCCCCCGCCTCCCCCTCTAGGCCGAGGCCTGCGGTGAGTCTCCTCCGCCCGGGCGCCCGCCGCCCCCCGTCCCGCCCGCCCCGTCCTGTCCCGCGGCCCGGGCGGCGGTGGCGCCGCGGGGGCTGCGCTGTGCGCGGCGGGGGCGCGTCCCGGCCCGGGCGGCTCAGGGGGCGTAGCTGTGCAGGCGGCATCCCGGCCCCTGCCGCACACGGGCGGGCCGTGCCCGGCGCTGCTCCCGCCGAGCGCCGCGCAGGACGCGCCTGTTGCTGGCTGTTGTTGTCGCTGCGCCGGAGTGGCAGTGCTGGATGTGCTTGTCACCGGCTCCGGGGGGAACCAGGGCGGGGGTGCCGCCCCGCTGCCTCCCCGGTGGGTACCGGGCACCGGCGCGACGCCGTAGGCTGCCCGGGCAGGGATCCCGGGCGGGAAGGGCTGTGCGAAGGATGTCAGCGCGGCTGGGCAGAGGGGAATGGCACCAACTTTGTCTGCTGTCACCTGTGAAGGCGCGAGGGGGGAAGGTGGCCGCGCTGTACTGCCCGGTACCGGGCAAGACCGGGGCCATCTCAGCCCGTTATTGGCATTCCCTGTCAATCCTGGGAACGAGGCATGAGGATTTAGCACGTTGCATACCACATTGATTATCTGCTTGCTTCTGTGTTACTAAAGAGCACTGTACAAGCCTGTTGCTCAATTTTATGGTACTTAGGAGCACATGAGAGGACAGGTCTTATTATTTCTTTGTGCTTGTTTTGATGAGCTCTAGCTTAGATCAGCCAAGGATATTTCTTCCTCTTCGAGATGATTATAGCACTTGTTTTGATCCCGAGCCTATTGTTTCTGGTAGAGGTTTTCATAGTCTTCCAGCTGCTCATGGTGCACTTTTAAACGTAATTTTGATATTGTATTTATTGACTTGGCCTTTCTTGATAAGTTTCTACTGTGCAATACAGTAGTCCGTGAAGAGGATCTCTAAGTATAACTATTACTCTGTTGCCTTGGGCAAGTCGCAGCCTCTTTTGCCATTTCTCCATCAGTAAAACGGGGATAATAATACCTCAGAGAGTTGTTACAAGAAGTAGTTAATGTTTGTAGAGGACTTAAAAGACCTAAGTGTTATTAATTAAGCCCCATGACACATTAAGGTAAGAGTTAGAGAACCAGGTTTACACATGGATGAACTGAGGCAGGAAGAGATTATGATTTAGCTAGAGTAACATTGGATCTGTGACAATCGCAGAAAACAAGTTGGAACTACTTCATGCTGTAGGCACAAGCGAACAGTTCTGTATAACAGATATGCTTCCAAGATTATTTGCCCCTCCCTCACTTCCCCCTCCAATTTCAAGACTTTGTATTTAGGAGGTTTTGCCTGTTGTGACTCCAGTTGAGGGGATAGCTCCAACGACACTTGTGGCTTGCCCACTTGAAAGTGTTTCAGCAGTCATAACAAGATATATGTTCTAGGATGCAAGCCAAATCCAGACTTAAATTCCGTAAAACATTCTCCACTTTTCCCCTGAAAACGTTGTGTAGAACTTAGTTAAGACTTGATCCCGTTCCAGTCAGTGGAGTATGCACTAAAGCTGACATTCCTGTTTCATCTGAGAAAGTTTTTTCATTAAAGAAAAAATTCTCTTGTCAGTCTGTCCCAGAGATTTAATGGTTCAGTTAGATCATTTTTCTAAAGTTGTAAACACTTCACATATGCTGGAGCTGTACATGCTTTTTCATAATTTAAAGGTAATTTTCCATCTTCAGACTTCTATCCCAAGGGTTGATAACCTCCTTCCACTGTGGTCATTCCCCAGCACACTGACGTGACACTATTGCAGGCTGAACAGCATTAAGCAGTTAAAAAAAAAAAAAAAGTCTACTGAATTGAAAAGGAAACTTAGTCTTCATCTTACAAAGTTTTTCCATACTGTATTGGCTTTTATTTTCTTTGATCACTTGTAATGCTGCTGAGGTTGACACTAAGAAAAGTAGTGTTTTCAGAGAACTTTAAGAATCACATTTTCTCTTCTGACAGTTTTCTATGCAAATATTGCATTCCCATGGAAGAAACATTTTCACAGGTGTAAGTGGAGTAATAACTTGGAGAACTTGCACGTTTTTGTAAGAACCAATACTGAAAGTCAAACTGAACTGTTTTGGCAAGAGTTGCAAGAAAAGCTTGAGCAGGGAGGTTGGACATGATGACCTCCAGAGCTCCCTTCCAACCTCAGCCCTTCTGTGAGTCTGTGAAAGCAGGACTGGAATTTGGCAGAAATTTAAAATTAATGTGCATTTCTACACATAAGTATACTCTGACAGAAGCCTGAAGCTTCTTGCCTTTTTGAAGGAATAACTGGAAGTTTCAGAACATCACCATGATAATTTCAAGATCCCAGCTGAAGCCAATGTAATTGTATAATTCTAAAATTGCCTTTTGCAGTTTATGGTTTTGCAACTTTTCCCCATTCAGCCCCTCTCCAAGCTCTTCCTTATCCACGTGTTTTCAGGCTAGTCTCCCTGGGGAGCCAGGTCTGTGTATTGCAGTGTTTGCACTTGGGTGATGTCAGCACAGGACTGTTAGAGTTATCCCAGATTTAAAGCCTGTGGTGTCCCCCTCCCCCTGGGACTACATCCTTATTCGGTACTTTCTCAGGAGCATCCCTCTCAGACAATTCTGATTCATTACTCTGAGTAGATCAGATATGATGGTTCTTTCTCTTATTAGCCCGGAAAGCAAAGGACTAAGTCTGAATGAAATTCTTTCATTTGCTAGCAGCTTACATTACTACTAAAGTGTTGGCACCAAGCACTTGTTAAATTTAAATGGAAGATTGTTTTTCATCTGTTGTATATGAAAAGTTCATTTGATGTTTATACATCTCAGTTAAGTCCTCAGAAAATGCAAATATGCACCATAAGTGTATAGTTGATTAATCAGATTCATAATGGATTACAATTTTTAGGGGGCAGAATATTTGAATTGCTCTGATCCTGTGAGGTAGCAGTGAGCTCTTTACAAGCTCATTTCAAAAGAGCAGCTCTCAGGCAGGATTTTGACAGTGGCAGGCCCTATGGAGTGCTTTGAACAGGTTAATTTGCTCAAGTGCAGCGTTAGTTGCAGTGCAGTGTCTCTCTTCTGATCGCTTGGAGGAGAAACTCATATGCTGAAATACTTGAAAGCCAGAATAACATGATGTTTACATGTTGAGTTACCTAGATGGCCATTATTTAGTATTTTTGGAAAATAAATATTTTACATTTACAGGTAAAGACATCTTCAATAGCACTTGAAAACCTAAGTGTGAAATCATCCACATCTAAAGCAATCAGTTTCAGAGGGTGGATAGTAGCTTCCCACTTGGCAGTCTTAACTTTTTCTAAATAGATTACTTCTCAATCAGATCACTTTCAGTAATTACTTTGATTAAAGCCCTCTTAACTATGGAAAACAAGAAGTTCTTTCATCATACCTCGTGATCCAAGGAAAACACTTATCAGGCCAGTCTGATATAAGAAAGTGATGAGCTGAGTATCAGCCTGAAGTGCGTTTTCACCTTTGCCGGCATTGTCAGATGTATGGTCTGACTTACATCCCTTGTTGCCTCAGTTTCCCTACCTGAGGGGTTTGTTGTTGCTGTTGTATGGAGATCTGTGAACAAACTGGTGGGAAGGAAATGTGCAACCGCTGGTGGACAGGATTAACTCAGCACCGCATTGATCTCTGCTGCATTGGGACATAAAAAATACAGCTCCCCTTGGGGAAAGGTTTCTGAGAGTCCAGCCCCATCAATCAGTTTTCTATGCATCTAGCTAAAAATAACTCTACACCCCACATTTAGGAAACCACTGATCTGTTGCATTAGATCTAATGAGGATCCTCTGTCCACTAAGTGATGTGGATGCCAGACTTGCCCATAAAAGAGCTGATGGAAATTGAGGTTACCCCAAACAGTGCTACCTCCTGTCTGAAGTCATAATTTCTTCTTTTTGGGTAAGGAATCTGGTTAGAAGGCATGAAACACTCCTAGTTTAGACTTAATAATATTTATTGTAACAGTGTAACATTAAGTGTAACAGTATCATGAAAATTAGTTTAGTTTAGGAGCTGTTAACTCCACAACATCTGAAAAATAAGCTATGCATGCTTGCTTAAAGTATATCCTGCTATTCATTGCCAATATGCCAAATGTAAGTAGGAGGGAAAAAATACAATATTCTGAAACATTTGGATTAGAATTTACCTATAGATAAATGACTTTATTTTATATATATATATATAAAACATACACAGTGGCAACACAGCAGGAGTATCATTATCAGCAGAGCGAGGCTAGGAAGGTGGTGCTGTAGGGCACGTTAGCATCCTTGAAACCTCATATGAAAGGAACCTGCTCTTATTTAGGCTGTGTTTAGGAATAGGTAATTTAAGTTAATAAATTAGCAATAACTCAGATCAAATCAGAGCAGTTGTTCTGAGCAATTTAGCTTTAGCTACACTGATCAGTCTAAATCATAACTCAGTTTACTTTAGGCCATTCTAAAATATGATTACTTTGATTCTCCCTATATTTTAGGAGGTGCTAATTAGAGGAAGGTAGGTAATTCAATCTAAGGATTAGACTATACCACAAGGACTTTACTGGCACAGCAGTACCAGCCTAGTCAGTAAAATCCCTGCACAAAGGGGTTCCTTTTGCCAGCACCAGTTGCGTTCACACTCACTAGCAGGCTTGTTACCCCAGTTATATCTGACTAGGGAAAAATAGCATTTCCTCCTTGCTTTCGCATTTCTAACGGGTAGAATTGTACTGGTAAAGCTTCTGGTTTAGACACAGCCTGATACAGGTTTCCTTAGGCTAGGTAGAGCTGCAAGGGTACTCAGTATCTTCTGCTTAGTACACAGGGGCTGAAGGTGCTGGAGCAGAGTTCAATACGGATATGTTGATTTCTTACCCCCAGGGTGGGATTTGGCTTCACCCACCGTAGTTTCCTCTGGGCTTGCTCTTGTGTGATTTCCATCTCCTCACTGGGGTTTCTGAAGCAGTCACTATTTCAGGAAGGAGTGGGCTGGCTCGAGCTAACAGCTAGGCTCTATAGTCTCCTTTGTCCTCACTTCATTTTCCTATACTCTTACTTGTATGAGATAACATCACCTGAGTTGCTTCTCTTTTCTCCCTTTCCCAGGAACATCTCTCATTTTCCTATCCTAGGGGAGCTCATTTAGGTGCAGCAGGTTTCCTTTTTTATGAAATAATGCCTTTGGGCTACGATGTGATGCCTGGTCACCTGAGTGAAATCCACCACCTGGGGGGAGAGAAACCCTAGAGATGAGGATGAGGGCTGGGTTCATTCTCTTTGGAGAATGTGGCTGAATGTGACGGCGCTTGTGCTGCAGTCCCGGCTGTGGGTCTGCTTGTGTCAGAGACGTGGTGAAGAAGGGTGTTTGTTGGAAGTTAAGAAATAAAGAGGATAAGAGAAAGCTGGTTATTAGCAGCAGCACAGGCAATAGTTATTGCTGTGTGTGCCAAAGGAAAGCATAGTATGCACTAAAGTTTTAAGATTTATTTTCAGGGGGGGAATAAAGCATACAGGAAGTAAAGGAGGTAATTTATAAATAACAGAAATATCTACAACAACATTAAAGGTACTTATGGGCTTTGTATAGGCTAGACTTAAATATAGTATATTTGACTGAATTACCTAGCTCAATTTCTTTTGACCTTGAACTCTTGTCAAGAACAAGCAGTTGTAATTAAATCAATTATGTATGCTTGGAAAAGTTTTTTTATTTTGCTTATTAAGACAGAATTGATGAAAATTAAAGGAAAAAAACAAGAAAGTTAGTGGAATCTTGATACTTTTATGTTCTTAAAAATATAGATTTGGAAGAAACTTGAATGTAGCTGAAGTGATATTCTTAAACAACTGTAATTACTGGATTTAGAGTTCCTTAGTTTTGTGTTGCTTAGGGCCAAGAAAGCTTACTAGCACCGAAGAGAAAGTCTTCGAGAGCTCAGTTGAAAAATGGTCTGTAGAGATACAGTTTCAGGTGAAGAGGTGTCATGCTTAATTACCCTGTTGGACTTTTTTGAAGATAGTAGATTGGTTTATTATATACCTGGAAAATGCTTGATAATGGTCAATCTCAAACATTAATAGTTAATATAAATATGTCCTGAGTCAATTAACATAACAGGGTTCCAAACCATAAAATAGTTTAAGATTAGAAAATAAACATTTGTCATCAGTGGTCCATGCTTTCAAAATTGAAAAGCTCTTTCAAGAAGATTGCTTTTTGCTCTTTCTAGTCCGAATGAATTTTCTGTTCCCTTTCTGTTTAGGTGCGGGGATGTTACAGGAGTATGTGGAGCTGTGAATATGCCGTTTGCTGGGTGTGTGAAAAGCTCAGTGCCTGCATTTGCAGGTAGCTGAAACTTTGTCAGAATTACTAGGTCAAAGGGCTTTTGTTTGTGTGATGGTTTAGTTTTGTTTTTAAACTGAAGTGACCATGCTGATAAACCCACTACTGTTGCATCAGCTTACTCAGTGTTGTTAGTCTGTAAGGGCAATTGCACGGTGTAATAGGAGCAGACCTGTAGGATGAGTCTGTTGGCACTGAGGGCTTGATGCCCATGTCGTTTGCATTTCTGGAGCTTTCAGCTCAGTCTAGTCCCGTGTCTTTTAGTGGTTGAAGTGTATCTTCCAGTTTAGCTTCAGTCAGAGGAGTCCAGCGGTTTGCTCTGAGACTGCTCTGTTGTGTTAACTGGAGCACTGTACATGGGATGACAAGATTTGGTTCAAAGCTTGTACTAGATCCAAACTAAAAAACTGGTGCAGAGTAGTGATAAAGCACATTGTGCCTTAGGAGAAGACAGAATAGAAGGGTGTGCACTTTTAAGATTTTTTTGGTGTTAAGATCCTGTGAAATGAGTGAGAAATACATGGGAGTTGACAGAAGAAGGGACAAATCTGATGTGAAAAGGCTGTAAAGGAGGGTTAAGAGCCTTCCGTTAACCATCAGAGGATAGAAGCAAATCACATAAAATCTGTAGGGAGTTTTCCGAATGTCTAGATGTTTTGTCGCCTGTTGCTTGAGTTCCAGGGCTCAACTCTGCTCCTTTCCCTCTGGCTCGATGGACACTCCTCACCTGCCTCTGTGCACAGGCTGCTGAATTAGCTTGCTTTGCAGCAGGTTGGTGTTTAAACCAATCTGTTTGGACTTCATTTATCCTCTGTGTTCAAAAAGAGATTATAAAACTAACTTCTGTTGATGAGCGCAAAATTAAAATAATCCACTTAGTTGTATGTTGTTTCTTGAATGGCAGAATTGATAAGGTCTGTTTTCCCACAGGTTCATGTTCTCTTGTGCCTTCCGGCCCTCTCAGCTCCTGTAATACCTGCGGCCCCTCCAGCCCCAGTATTTCGAGTGTCCCCACCTCCCATCAGAGTCGTTCCTGTTTGCTGTCCCTCCCGGTGCCGGCAGTGCCCACGCTAGCTTTGCTCACTGCCTGAGCTGCAAGCAGAACGCAGGGTTGTTTGTTCCCCACCGTGGTTCTGCTGAGGAGCTGAGCGTTTTTCCAGAGGTAAGGCAGGGAAGGAGACAAGGTGGAATGTGTCTGTGTGTAGCCAGAGTGGATGTGGGGTAAGGGCTGGGCTATGCCTGTCTTTTGCTTATTGGAGATGCTAAAAGGGTCTGTTTTACCTACATAGCTTTTGATTTTGAACTTGTAGGAACTTAGTATGTTTGAAATTTCTCTCCTCCTGTGAAATCGGGTTGATATTGGTCAGTAGGTTCCCCATTTAACAACAGAAGACTGACAAGACACACAGACGGTGCAATTGTCTAAGCCTTATTTTCTCTAGAAACCAGGCTGTAAAATAATCAACTGCCCTAGAAAAAGCTTACCAATGTTTATGCTAAAGAATACAGCCCATCAAAGAGTACATAAGCAAATGAAACCCATGACATAAGATACTGTTGCTTTAAAAATTTCTGCCCAGATGATCTTTGTTAAAATAATGTACCAGAAAACAAAAGAAACATTTTAAACCTGAATAGTTTCAGTGATCACATCAACAAAAAAAAACCCAAACAAACCAAAACCACAGCCTCACGTTTGATACTGGAGGAGCTGAGGCTGTGGTTCCACAGCAGCTTGGAACAGTTTCTTGGCTGCGACAGTCCCACTGGCAGTCAGTGCAACGTCTGGGGTGTGTGCCGGGGCCCTGAGAGCAAGTGGGGGACACGTCCTCCTCCTCCAAACCCGGGTGAGCCCTTGGTCCTGCCTGCATGGAACAGCCCTCTGCCGGGTGTTGCTGTGGGCTGTTGTGAGCAGCATTCCGGGAGTGCTGTGACTGTGGTCCAGCCGTGCTGTGCCAGCCGAATGGTTGTGTTAGCTGACATGGTTTTCTGTGGGTGATCGGGGTGCAGCACTGCAACCCCACGGCCTCGCTGGGTTACTGCTAGAGCTGTCCTGTCCCCTGCCAGGAGTTGTATGTTTTTATTCCACTGCTTGTGATTCTGTGTTGAAACATTTCAGTTTACTAAGCTGCCCTAAAAATACGGCTAACTGGGGGGTGAGGTGAGTGCCAGAGCTGCCCAGGGGAGGGTGCAGCGCTCTGGCAGCAATGAGATGGGATGAGGCTGTCGAGGAGCCCCAGTCGGGGAGCAGCAAACCCTGGCGTGCGGGCGAGGGAGTTGTGTGGGTGGGAGGCAAGAGCTCCCTGTGCCGCCTGCTCTGCAGACACTAACGTCTTGCAGCTACACACTGAAAGGCAGCGAATGGCACAGTCCTGGAGGAATGAATAGCTCCTTAAGTTGACTTTACTGTTGGAGAAAACATCACAGAACTACAGGCTGTCATATACATATAGTCGCTCATAACACAAATGGAAAAGTAGCTACTGAGCTGGGAGGGATGCAGAGGAAGAAGGTATGGAAATTAGAAAGCATCCCTTCTACCGGCTGTTTTCCATCATTTGATGGACCCAATTTGAAATCATGGTATCTCTGCAGACACGAACCACCTATGAATTAACCTCTTACCACTTGAAAGGGATGAGCCTATATAAAAAGCTACTAAAACTTGATAGCTCATCAAACTATTTTTAATTTTTTGTGTAATCGTAACATGTTGCCATCGTGAAATATGCTGCTTTGAAATTTGGTCCATCTTTTTGAAACACCTTTATAAGTATCAAGAATACTGTTCCATGATTTTGCTACATAGTTTCTTCAGCGTTTCTAGTGAAAAGTATTGTGTGCTCTGTCATATGTGTAGAAGGCACAAAGGTGACAACTGTCATATTTAAGTTAATTTGCATGAAGTTTGGCATTAAAGTTAAATTAGGTCTTCTCATTATCTAGAAAATTCCCCCAAATTATAATGTAACTGGTTTGTAATGTAATAAACTAAACACTGTCCAGAAGACTTGCGTTGCTTTGGAAGATGACATGCGCCTTATTCTGTGGGATTCCTGGTGGAGGGGTTTACTCCTGGTACTGGGGAATAATTTGAAAAAAATCCAACCGCCATGTAAACTCACAGGTGATATTAGTACTTTTTATTCTTGCAGATTTCTCTGTTTAAAAATAGATAGATACAAATGTGTGGGTGGAGTGCGGAGGTGCGTGGGCTTCAGCTGCCCCCGTCCCATTGGGCTTTAGTGGCACAGCATGTGGATTCCTGCCCCATGGGACAGGGGTGCAACCTCCCTGCTTGCAGACTCGGAGTTGCCAGGCACACAAAGCCAGCAGGCTTTGCATGGGTTTTTAAAGAATGTAAACCTGTACCACTCAGCATCCCTCACAGTAGTGTACATAGTTCTATAGCTCCTACCTTTTTCTCCAGCATAAGCTTCCTCAAGTAAGGCACTAGACAGTCAGTGTCTCCTCACTCAGCAGAGCAATTCCCTGCTTGTTTACAGAGCTGTATCTGCACCTTTAACACCATAAAGTTATTATTTCATTGCATCTCAGCCATTTTAAATTTGCAGGGATATGTTAGTCCGAACTGGAGGCAATTAGCTTGTGGCAAAAGTGAAATTCAGGGTAGAATAAAAGAAGAATGGAAACATTGTAGTGTGTATGTAGATCAGTTTGGGCTCACAAAACTTTTGTTGCTGTTATCAACTTGTGTTTATTATACTTTATATTATTGGTATATTGACCAGAAACTCCCTATAACTTTGCATGGAGTAGCCAATGGGGTTTGTTTTATTCTTGTGGATTTTCCACCCAAAATAAAATAGGAAAAAAAGATAATGAAAGAAAACAAAGTGTGTAAAACAGCCTTGTTGTGATGGGCTCAGACAGGTACCTGAAACTCATTTCCATTAAGTTTTTGAAACTGAATGACATTCAAATTCTTAATATTACGTTTTTAAGCTTATAAGTAGAGACATAATATCACTTACAAATTAGTAAAGCTGTTTAAACTTTAGCACTTATTTTCATATCAGTTTTATCTCAGGTTCATGCACGAATTAGCAAATTAATCTCAGAGACTGAAGTTTGTAAGAATGAAGTTTTCTTTGCAAGAAATAGGCCAGAATGGGCTATGAAAACATCAGGTTTAAATCAGCATGTATATGTAATGGAAAATATTTCATTTAAAACCCGTATGGACAGTGACTGATAAAAATCTTGACTGTGATGACATTTTCCCCATTTTTAACAACCATGTTGGTTGATTTCTTATTTTTCATTTTTAAATCAGGAAACCAGGTGTGAGCATAATAGCAGCCCCTTACAGGGCAAAGAGCACAGCTTAAACTATTTTTAAAGGTTTTGAAGCTGTATAGTACACCAAGGAAGAATGTTTTCCAGGACAATAAGACTCATATTATCATTTAAAGAGGTTTTATCCTACAATAAAAATAGTCGGCTATTTTTAAGGCCAATGGAGCAGCCAGAAATGTTATCTAGCCTTTTTTAAAAGATAGCAACCTGACAAAGTCCTGTGCAATATGTGATTGTGGTTCTGATCCCACAGGGAGATTATGGTGAGGCAGAGCAAGATTAGGTTTGCTGGTGAAGTTCAGCAAAATGCAACTCTCTTGGCTGTGTAGACCTTGCAAAAATTATTAGTAAGTTACTCCATGGCTTCCACAGCCCAACACAGAATTACTTGGGCTTATTAATCTTCTTGATTTTTTTGATTGTTGTGTGTGTGTGTGTGTGTGTGTGTGTGTGTGTGTGTTCGGGGTTTTGTTTGTTTGTTTTTTTAATTAAAAAGATAACTAATATGGATGAGATGAACAATTAAGAAAGTAGCTAATGAGGATTTTTTTGAGGTCAGAGAACATCCTGGCAGGTCTCTTCAGGAAGTGTTCAGCAACCTGTCTGTACCACGGGTTGGAATCAGAGGGAGATGACTTCCAAAAATAGGCTCCCCCTGTCCCAGCAGCATGGATTGAATGTCCGGAGAGCCTAATATGTCTAAAGACAGCTGGGCCCTTCCAGAACCTGACTGAATAGGGCTGGGTCGAGCGGAATTTCTTATCTGCTCCTCTCAGACTTGAGTACTGCAAACTTTTATTTCAGAACCTCTCAGCTCCTGGTGAGCTCTGCCATATCTGAAGCTGAGGAATGTAAAATTCTTGGCAACACCAGAGATTCTAGATAGTGTCTTCCTTTGGCAGCAGACTTTGGGGTTCAGTTCTGAGCGAACTCTTCTGTGATTAACCCAGCTCTCCATTTGCTGTTGTTGGTTAGTAGTCTGACCCAAACTGAAAAGACTGAATTAATTATAAGTGTGTACCCTCAGTTGAAAAGAGAAAAATATCTTGGCCGGGAGGGGATAAACTTTCAGTTCCAGATGGATATAGTATAATCAAAACAAAGCCTCACTAGCAGGGCCATGGCAAAACAGTGGTGCCTAGAAATACGATTGCTAGAGCAGAAAAATATAGTAACAGAAAATCTATTTTCTGTTAAGGCTAGTTGTACAAAGCCACCTCCATTCTTTGGCAAACTCTTTCTAAGAAAGTGTTTCTTTTAGGGGATATGCTTAAGCTTTGGGAGGCAGAACTACAAATGTGAGCCTGAGGAATCCTAGTTCAAACAAGGACTGAACCCAGGGGGCTGAGCATGATTTTTTTTCAGACTGAACTGACTTAGAAACCTGGGAGATGTGGAGAAGAAGAAAAGGTGCATGCAGTGAAACAAGGAAGATGGAGAGTGTGTACACATACGCACACACATAGGAAGAAGAACGAGAGGCCACGAATGCATTACAAAGAGCAAGTTTTATTTTAGTTACCTCCCTGGGCCTGCTGAGCTCGCCTGTATTTCAAGGCTTCAGGCAGGCGCGGCCTCCCGCTCTTTCTCACAACAAGGCAGGAATCTCAGACATGGTGATAAGGTGCCTAGAGTTTCTCACAGGCCTAACACAGAGGTTCTACTCATCAAGCACACAAGGTCAGTAAAACAATTAGTGTGATGTATGTGCTTTTTCTGCAGACAGGTGCAAGTCACTTGAACGTATTTACATTTAACTAACCTCGCCAAATCTTCCACTGTATTCCTGTGCAGAGAGGTGCCATTTGCATTGCATCTTTGATAGCTATAACTGCCAGCTATTGTTTTGATGAAACTTGTGGTTTCTTTATACATTTATCCAGATTTCGTAACCAAGCACCAGCATTTGAATAGTACATGTTGTGTGTTTTGCTGGTTTAATAAATCATTGTGTTTTTATTTTGCTTTTACCTACAGTATACTAGCACTACTTCCAGACTTGTTCGAATCATGGTTTCCTAGTTATTAGTTGTCTCTCTAGGAGGCAGTTGCAGAAAAACATGCTTGAAGATTCGAAAAGAACAACAAATAATACAGTATGTTGCAAAATATTAAATACATCAGCTGGAATAACATGAAATTGCTGTCATTTTCTAGGGAGGGAAAATAAGTTGGTTAAAGAAAGGCCAAGAGTCTTTGAGAAGGAAAAGTCTCAACATCCTTGAACTAACAAAAAGCATTTCCTTGATGTTTTAAAGTGCTTTAGGGCCTGTCTGGATGAAAGACTTTATCTAAAAGTCATGTTCTGTGCCTTTGGTGTGAGTCCAGACAGGTATATCATTATGCTAGGGCTACTGTTTGTCCCATATTCCTCTCTCCCCAGCAGGCATGGGCTTCTCAACTTTTTGTCCCTTTCTCGTGGCAACTCTGGCTTCTTTGTACATTGGCTTAAGATCTTGGGTTTCTTGAAGGCATTACTAGTAGCACATGTATAGACTTCAGCCAGCTCAGTGAACACATCTTTTTGTTGGGATGGTTCTTCATCCTTGAAATCTGCATCACATTGCAGTAATGAAATGTGCTGATGAAATATGACTGATATTATTTGTTTAAAAGGACATGGTAGAAAACATTCGTCCATGACTCCTCTTCCTGCCCACTGTGATCCAGCTTTCACATCCAGAAGTATTTGGATGGAATGACCACATTTTCAGCAGTGAGGTGCACTATCCAAGCGGATGGCAGTGGGACACCCAACCTGCACCAGAAGCTCACGTGTTCAAACCCAGGCAGCAGTTGTCACAGCTGTTAAATCTGGTGACAGATCACAGCTTTGTGCATTGGTTACGTGTCCGTCTGTATCTAAAACAAACAGCATGCATTGACACTTTTGCTCAAAATTTTACTTTATTAAAGTAAAAAAAAATTACTGTCTTCTTGGCTTTGTGTGAAAAATGTTTCAAGAAATGCTGTGGAAGCAATGCAGGAAGAATATTGTGTTTGTTAAAATCAGATGTATTTCACAAAATTTTTTAGTATGCGTTGTTTTGCAATATGAATTTTTTGTACTCCTGGCCGTCAGCTCCATGATGGCGAAACATGGGGTATGGGCACAGTTGCTCTGAGAAGGGAGCATTTTTTAGCCTACTCTGCCCTTTGGAAGGGAGGTGTTCTGTGGCAGCAGGGGGAAAATACTCTGTCATCAGGGCCTGTGTCCCCAGTAGGAGCTTGATCCAATCTATAGCAGCAGAAGCTCTGTTGTGTCACAAGTGCTGAGGATCCCCAGACAGCTGTACAAGTTTCGGCCTTTCCTCTTCTCTTCCCGTCTCACCTCCCAGGAGAAGCTCCGTCCCCTCCCAAGGCCACAGCAAGGAGATCCAGGAGGATCCCGTGCAGCACAATGGAATGCTGGAGAACCTGGTGAGATAGGAACAAAACAAAAAAATCCCCTAATGTGTTCCTGTTGCTCACCAAGTTACGGTCCTGAAGCGTGTTGGGTTGTCTTAGTCCTCCGGAGCTCTTGTGGTTCAGGCTTGGAATGGAGAGTTTTCAGTGGTGGCAATTTGGTGTTATTACTATGAGCCAAATAAAATGTAGAAATCATTCAATGCTATAATTTTAAATTTTCATGTCAGTTATTTCTTCCTGTTGTTCATCACTATTGTTCTTTTACCATCTCAAACTTTTTCCTGTATCAAAAAGCCTTAAACCCTGTAATTACATGTGCCTCACCTAATTTTTCTTGTAATAGTTTTGGGAAAAATAGATAAAATGGTAGTACCATATGGGGAGGGAAAATAAATCATCCCTAACTGAACATTTCATGGAGGTATGTTCTTATTTAGAAATATGAGTCATTCACAGGAATTTCTTTCCTGTAGGTACACTGTACCTGTGCCATGGAATAACAACAGTATTTAGGGGTAGCCAGCCTGACAATGTGGTGTGTGGGGACTCAGGAAAATGGGGAATTTATTGCAGCTGTGGCTTGTTCAGCTGCTGCTTTGAGTAGCTCCTTCATTTCTGACTTTCCTGTCTCACAAATTGTTTAATGAGAATTCCATTTAGTCCCTCTTTGCAATGTATTTCTTTTTTGAAGAATGAGGGTTTTCTTTTTTTTTTCCTTTTTTTTTTTTTTCCTCTTTTTCTCCACTTTCTGGGTTTATTATTGACATAGAAAGAATTCAAGAAGGGTTTACTGAGAGTTTAAAATATGACATGTATATAGTGCAGAAACATGGCCTGAGTCTTTAGATGTTCAGTATGTTTGCTGTTAATGTATTTAGTTAACTTTGGGTTCACAGTGTTGTGGTAATACTTCAGTATCAACTTTCCGTGATGTGAAAGAATTACAGTCTTGCACAGAGAGAGGATTTTGAGTTGCAAGTTCCTGAAAGAGAACCTGCTGAAAAGAGGCTGGAAGTACAGAAATTGCTGAGGGTTGTATGGTGTAATCCCCCCAAATCTCCCTGTAGGGCTGGCCAGGATAAAATGGGACGGAGTGAGATCCTCGTTCCTCTGGCATTAGTTGGGCTCCTTGCTGCCCGCCCGCCGCGTTGGAACCCCCATCGCATGGGTTTGCGGAAGGAAATTCAGGTGCATGTTTAGACTTGATTATTTTGAGTGCGAGAGCATGCTAAGCATTGTCATCTGGTTTATGCTTGTTTCAGAAGAGCAGCACAAATTTAATTCAAATAAAAACTGTCCGCTGCCAAATGCATCTGGCATTAGGAAAGTAAACTTCTGTCATTGAGAGGGTTGTAGGTAAATGTTGCTAAGTCCAGCAGGGATATTTATAACCTGAGGCTTGATACCCAGGATGTGCAATGAGCCAAAGAAGCCTCTGGCAATGGTGTACAGATGAGTCGAATGGTTCCTCTGGATAAATACTTCCTCACCACTTACAAACATTACACTGGTTCATCTTTTGTCTGCCTAGTATTTGTTTCAGTTCTAGAAAAATCAGGCAACTTGCAGCATAGCAAATTTTAATAATATTTTCCTTCTCAAATTGGAATTTCACTAGAGTCAGTCTTTTTTCAATATTTTACAATTTTGTCTGATTCCATTTCACACACATTGTTTTTAGTGTGGTCCCAGTTGATTCCTGCGTGGGAAATGGCAGTCAGCTTCCATTGCTCACCAGAGCAGTTCCGGAGACTGCTGTTTTGTCAAGTCACATTACAGGATGTTTTCTAGTTTTTCAAAAAGTCACACTTTAGTGAATGTGGTTTACATCTGTGATTATACTCAATCCCATTATTTTAGTGTTCATTTACTGTATTCCCAATTCTCCAAGGTAAGTGGTTATCCATTGTCAATCAAACCTTGAATTGGTTCTGTGAGGCTCTCTTATATTCAAGAGGTTTTTGAACTAGGTAATTGAGAATTAAGAATCTTACTTGTGTATATGTTTATATACTCAACATATATTTTATACAGAAATAAAATATTTCATTATTGACAGTGACAGTTGAGTACTTTTTTTACTAAGTCTTCTAAAAATAATGTCAGGAGTTATGTTATTCTTCATTAAGTAGAACACCTTTCATTTGAAATTGAAATTCACCTAACTATGAACAAATGCAGCTGTGTACACTGTTTTTAAAAATAGTTCTCACAGTATTTCTGTGTTTGTAAATCACATCCTTGTCACCGATGCCTTTTCCTAAACAAAATAGCTGTTGTGACATGACTTATATTTTAGATATTATAGATTATTTATTCTCTCTCTGCAGCAAAAAGATACATGCAAAATGAAAAGCAGATAGTAATCCCTATTGCGATAGGCATACGCTTTTATTTTCAAAAAAGTCTTTTGTTATGACTTCAGCTAGGAAATGCCTATTGCTCTCTTACCGCCATTCCTTTGCATCACAGCTCAGATGGATTTCTTGCTCCTGACCCAGTACACGTGTGATTTTTAAGCACAGGAGTCGTCCCATTCCAGTCAACCCAAGGCTGAGCTTTGTTCAGCTGAAGAGGGCACATCCCTCCATCCAGAAAAGCAATTCTATTTGGGCGCCAATTTGACTATCGCAGCAGTCCGGTTGAAGGTTGGAGATAAATAGGATGGATTCTCTGGAACAACCTTTTACTCTCCTTTAATAAATATTGCCCTTGCATGAGTCTTCCTGGGATCTAATCTTGTTCCCAAAAACAGGTGGATTGGAGATCAATCTTCAGTTCTTCTGTTGCTCCTCAGCCAGATTGAATGCAGAGTCTCATTTATGATTTCTTCTTCTGTGAACACGACACAAATTCAGCTTTATGCCTCATCTCAGATTTAGTGTAGAGACTTCAAATGAAGTCTGGTGGGGAACACATGGCTGGGAGGGACTGCCCAGGCCATTGGGGGTGGGGACACCAGGACAGCCCTTCTCATCCTCAAAGCAGGTCATTGTTTGTTGGAGGGCTGTGCAAACACCTAATTGATCTAATGGTTAAGATGTATCCGTGGCCAGATTATAGTAATTTGTTCTTCTGCCAATGTTGTGCTTCGACTTAAACAGCTTCTCTCTTCTATTTAAATGAAGCCATGTAGATGGATGTAAAAGCTCCATGCATCAGAACGCTGTCAGTGTTATATAATTTTTTGAATTCATGATCTGAAGCTTAATACATTTCTTCAATGACTAAGTATGCTTGTTTTTTTCCTTTTATAGCTTTATATGTGGTACCCATGAAAATGAGGCTGAGAACGCGGAAAGCTTCTCAGCAATCCAATCAAATCCACACGCAACGGGCTCTGAGGGCAAAGAGGAAACACTCGGAGGCGGAGGAGAACGTACCTGGGGGCGGAGGAAAACCGCAGAAAAATGAGACAGGCTTGTTGTCTTCAATCAAAAAGTTCATTAAAGGAAGCACAACCAAGGTACACTGGCAGTGGGCTTTGTCTTTTGTTTTTTAATTGGGTCATACGCAGTTAAATGGGATTTAGATGTTTCTATTAAGAATAAATGAACTTGTGTAATGTGGCAGAAGCAAAACAATCTTGTACAAAATTGGAGGACAAGAAGTACCTGTGATAGTTGTGTAAGGTAACAGATATTTAAAAGAAAAAAAGGTAGACTTTCAAACCCTATGCAAGTTGTTTATAGGCGTATTTAAGACAATCCAATCAATTACAGGATTTATTGCCTTGGTATTTCTTTGTGAAAATGTTGAGTAATAAATTCAGTAGATTTTTAATTTCAGGTTTAAGGATTCTTTCCATTTGGGAATTACCAGTATTGGCAACTAAGAAAAGAAAGTCTGCAAGCATAAATTTGCTGAATATTTTTAGCATTTTTATTCAAAATTGTTTAGGAGTCCATCAGTCAATAAAGGTCTAACCTCACAAATTCAGCCATCAGGAAACTGACCTGCCTGCTCAGTGGGTTGTTGCAGCGAATGCTGCCCCGGTTAAGGGATCACATTCAGACACTGTCAGGGCTGAACCGTTAAACCTTGTCTGTCTTCATCCGAACACAGATCAGAACTTCACCAGCCCTCACATGCTAAAACTTCTTGAATGTATGTTTTAAAAGTGAATTCTTTCTATCTATCTATCTATCTATCTATCTATCTATCTATCTATCTATCTATCTATGACTTTGCTAGACTGAATGTAACGCTGCAGTTGCTTCAAAAACCTGTGTTTTTTTTTCTGTAAAGAGAGGCCAGTAAAAAAACCAAAACCAAACAAAAATCCCCACACACCAACACACACAAACCAAACCACAGCAAGACCAAAACCCATTTCTTTCAGTCTCAGCACTCCAGGTATTGACATTATGTAGCTGTAAATTTTAAAGAAGAGTAGCCAAGAAGTTAGCACAGAATCACAGAAATTAAAATGTATCCCAGAATAACGGTATGCTAAAAAAGCTATGGTATAAATTCAGAAATTTGGGGGGGGGTGGACTAAGTGTTGAAACGATAATTTTGTAACTAGCTGAAGTAGAAATAATTGTAATTAAAGTAGTGGTATATTCTTAAATTGTCAAAAATATGATGAAATATAATATTGTATGGCATGTGTTAATTACCTATCACAGAAACACTGAGGTACTGACAAAGAAATGGTTCGGTAAAAACACATTATTAAATCTGCTTACCGTTTGTTTTTCATCAAACTGGGACAATTAATCTATTTTACGTTCAGCATCTATATTGTAGCATAGCAGTGCAACATTTTGGCTGCAAAACCACTGCAACAAAACACTGAAATCTAAGCAAAACATTTTACATTGGAATTTTTAAGATAAGGGAAATATGTCTGATTTTCCTTTCAATTTCCTTTGTCTCTTTAAGGTTTTGTTAACTTTCTCTCTTCCCCTCTTGTCTTCCTCTCCCAAATCTGTAAATTACATTTCATTCTTTTTTTTTTTTTTCTGATAGTTTTATACATATATGTATATGTATGTGTATATATATATGTATGTAAAGGATGTCCCCATTTTGGCCCTGTTTCCTTCCCTGTCCTTTCCTGTGGCTCTGGCAGGACGTGGTGTGGCTGTGGTGGCATTGGTGGCAGGACAGTGACAGTGCTGAGCTGGCTGCCAGCGCGATTGTGACTTAACAAAGTGGTCCTGTGGCTGCCATGGAAACCTCCGACTCCAGGCACAGTGGGTGTGCACAACTTGCCCGGCAGTTCGTTCGTGGGTACGCTAAAGCCTGAGCCACCACTGAGCTGTGATGAATTTACAGCAGTCAGTGACTTAATCATAAGTATATCTGGACAGTTTTGATCACAGTCATGGGTCATCTATGTGGTGTTGTAAAGATGTATTAGAAATATTCCTTAGACAAACGAAACCTGAAAAAACCTTAAAGCTCTTTAGTTATAGTACCAGAGACTAAAATGTGGCTCTTTGGGTGTGGATGGTGGTGGGTCTGATCTGGAGGGTGCTCACTAACTTAGGGCCCCTGTAACAGTGTGGAGCACACAGTTATCATTGTCATTTATACAGTGACAAATCCGATATACCAGAGGAACTGGTACGCGTGTGCGTACAGAAAGTACTATGAAAATTATTAAATGTTAATGTCAGAAATATTGCAGAACTTGCTGTTGCAAATTACTCTAAACTTGTTCGATTTGGCGGGTTCCAGCACTGAATTGACTTTGAAGGTGTTGTCATTAATTCTAGTCTCAGTTTAGGCCATTCCTTAATATGTACATGGTTTCTGAAAACAACCAAAATGTTTATGTCAGTAGACATTGCCATGTTCCTTATGGTACCATTATTCATAGTAATAGGTTGTATTGAATTGATCAGATAATTCAAATGGATTATATAAATACATTGAAAAGATATCTTTCTATATCTGTGCAATAAAATTTTCAGTGTATAAACCAAATAGCTCAATAACTTCATATGTGATTCCACCTCTGAACTCTGTTATCTAACATTAACACCATATGGGCACAGCAGCGTGAGATTTCCCAGCACATGACGGTGGCTCCTCTGCTGGTGGAAAAGAGCTCTCTAGACTTAGTGAATTCTTTGAGCCTCTGCTGATACCATCAGCCACATTTCCTGCTTTCATTGTCATTTTTGCAATGTTTCTATACTTGTTTTCCATAAAGCAGAATGAGAATGCAACTCATTTTATGAAGGCCAGTGGGTAGCTTTTAGAAGTTAATTAACTTATCTCATTTTTTACCTGGTGTTGACCACTTGAATGACCTAGAAGATGAGATGCCTCACTGTTCTTTGATCAGTTCAGTGAGCCATCCGTTTTCTCTTGTTATATGGATTTATGGTATATACAGTATTATTTATTCTAGTGGCAGTAATTAGGTTGTTCTTACCAAGGTTGTTGGTCAAGGATATTGCCAGTAGGAGGCTTTTGGGATCAGTGGTGTTTACTTGTCCTCTGATATGGATGTCAACTCATTTCCATGTTTGTTAGTATTTCTTTTAGCTGTGATACTGTTAGCATGGACTTCAGATTAATTTTTCTAAAAGATCTATTTGTTTTTTTTTTTTGGAGCATGCAAACCACTTTTCTCTTTTCTTTTTTTAAGATGTGGAACTGCTGTTCCAGAAGGGTAATATTGTAATTCTAAAACTGAAATTTTAATTAACTTTGTTATGGTCTGTGGCCTTTTTATTTATTTGGATATTTAATTCAATTTATTTTGCATTGCCTCACACCTTACATTTCAGTGTACTCTCTCTGGTCACGCTTTAGAGTTCAAATTGCCATTTTATGAAGTTGTAGTAGGTGCTTTGGGGAAAGAGGGGAGAAACCTGTCTTTAACATGTGCCTACACATATAGTCATGCACAGAAAATATGCAAACTTGTTCGGTTCTGTATCATTCACGTGAGTGCCACAGGGCAGGACAGTAATTTACTTGAAGGTAAGAAGAATCATTGGGTCCTAACCGCTGTTTACAACATTTTTACCAGCCACATTTTGCCATGTACTGTCTGATCTGGATGGAATAGCAGCAAGTCACACACTGCAATACAGTTTAACAAGCCACTTTATGTAGGGAGCAGGGTGCAGAGTTTCATACTGAGTATTGTTGTACAGTTTACATCCTGTATATTTAACAGGCAGAGAAATCACATTTCAGATAATTGTCTCTCCCTTTCCCCAACTCCATAGCACTTAAATATTTATAAATGGGCTATCTAGTGAAATAGTACTTAAAGGCAGTTTTTCCACTACAGAAGTTCCAAGTACAGTTTTCTTCCTAATGCTTTGCTATTTACCTTGAGTTGTGTCAGTTTAAATGAGTTTAAAATTCCAGCTGGCCAGCTACAAGTTGCATATTCCGCACCTGGAAGCAGAACAATAAATGGATCTTTTGTGAAACTTTCCCTAACAGCTAACATTTGCTGGTAGTGTTCCATGGAGAAAAGAGGCACTCTTCAGTATGTTTCTTTTTTCCCCTTTTCCTGTTTTAAGGAAGAAAGAGAAAATCCTGCAAAGCGAAGTAGAATTGAACGGGATATAGATAACAACTTGATTACATCCACACCTCAAACAAGAGAAAAGCCTAATAAACAGATCTCTCGAGTACGGCGGAAAAATCAGATGAATGGAGGTTTGTAAATATGCTAATCGTATGTCGTTGCAGCAGGTGGTGATTGAGAGGTCTTACTGCTGTTAACTGGTACAGGACATTCTTCATTGGTGGAGACTGTGAAGGGGTTTGTGATTGACTTCAGAAAGAACAAGGCTGAGCTAATAGCAGCAAAACAAGATTTCTAAGACTGAAGCAACAGTTACATTACTTCTCAGACACATATCCACTGGGTCTTTGTAAGAGCAAGTTGGAAATGTGATCATGACCAGCTATTTTGGAACTGATTTAACTTTCTTTTTATTATCCTAAAAAGCCAAGGATAATTATTTGATTTAGCTCTTTTCTCCTTTCCTCACAAAAAAATAGTGAAATGTGACTTCCCAACTCATGACCTTTGTGGAAGTAACCAGATGTCCTTAGATATTGAAAGCACTTGTCAAACACATAGGCAGGTTTCTGTGATAGTATCATAGGAGGAGACCTGGCCGGTCGCCTGTTCCCCAGTGAGTGGGGATCCAGCTGGAAGCCAGACCTGGCTGTGCAGTTAGATCAGGCTGCTCCAGCCTTGGCAAGTTTTGAGTATCTTTAAGGATGGAGATTCTACAACCCCGTTCCAGCGTCTGACCACCTCCCTGTGAAAACTGTTTCTTTTTGAATATCTCTAATACTGACATGATAAAGTGGTCAATTAATTTAGAGTATCAGCTGTGGTTCTAAATATGACTTAAGCCCCCATTTTTCTGGACTTCTCTTGTAAGGAAACAGGACTTAGGTGATTGTGCTGCCTGTCAGTGTTCCTTCATTCCCCGTTCCCCCAGTGACTCTGGAATCCATCATCTGGTTTCTGCTAGGTTGGTCAGCAAGGCAGAGGGCTCAGAGATCTCATAGTCCAACAAGGTTTGCAACATCGGTATCTAAGTAAAGGACAGAGCTCCAAGTGAGTGACTTGAGCGATGGCCACAGTGTGAGAGGATCACTGCTTGGTCGCCGTCAGGTGTCTGTGTCACACATGGCTTTAGGAGGAACCCCTTTCCTAGTGTTTGCTGTTATTGTTTTCTCTCCTGGAGAGGTAATAGAGACGCACCCACTGACAGTGTGATGCACACATACAATGCTCAAAGATGAGAGAGAAACTATTGACTTATATCTGGCATCTGGAGATCCTGTGCATGTAGAGCACACTGAACCCGTGTGACCATCACACCAAGTTCTGGGTTGAGGTATTCTGTATTAGCGAAGGCGCTGAGGTGCAGCCGGCACACCCTGCATTCTTCACAGAAGTGCTAGCAGTGCGAAGGGCTTGTCCAGCTGAGCTGCCAGAGCACTGCTCGGTGCGTGTGCGCAGCATGCATTCCGGATGGACACACACTGCCCAGCCTCCTCACTGGGAACTCAAGATCTTCTCGTGCATTTCAGCCTCAGAACCATGTCTTGGATCTCAGCCATGAGATGGCAAGTTTTAGTTCTAGGATGTACTTTGCATGCAATTTTATAGAAAACCTTAATTGTTATGTGTTAATGTTTTATAATGTGGAGATTTATTTAATTTCATGTCCTTTTTACCTATGATAACTAAAAATTATTTGACTTCATAACTGTGTCTGTGCATAACTGTGTGTGGATATGTGGAGAATAAACTATGAGCTCGATCTGGTGAAGAGTGAAGGTTCAGGCACTGGAGCTGCTCTGACACTTGCTCTTGTTTCCATCTAGTGGAGTCCCCCTGCTACTGACATTGACTGTTGGGAGAGGTGCACAGCATCCCCACCTCTGTCTTCTGTTGGCAAGCCCATTGAAAGGACTGAAACTTCTATTGTTTGTTAATCTAGAGCATACTTTTATAAACAATGAGGGCTTCCTAATTTGAAGTGTTAACCTTAAGATGGCGTTAAAAATTGGCATTTTGTTTTTATGGCAATACTAAATTGCTAGCTTTTTAAAATAAATTAAATACTTATGCTATTTTTTTTGTCAACTAAATTGAACCATGAGCAAGAGTGATCTTTCCTATAATGAAAATAATGACAATGAGAGGATGTAACTGAAAAGGAGAAGCATGGTATTATACTTCCTAACCTTTTTTTCTTTTTGCAGAAGCTGGAACTTATGAAATGGCAAACCAACATGTAAAGCAAAATGGAAAATTAGAAGATAATCCTACCACTGGCAGCCCCCCACGTACTACCTTACTGGGAACCATATTTTCTCCTGTTTTCAATTTTTTTTCACCAGCAAATAAAAATGGTAAGTATTATTTTAAAAGCTAGTACTGCTAAAGCTAAGAATGATAGGTTGGTTTGCTTGTTTCTAAGAAAAAGCTGTTTTGAGTGGTGATACACAGACCAAGATCAAGAGTAACTACTACCAAATAAAAGGCCTCCTTAATACTTGGAAGGGTTGATCATTAATAAAAGAAGCAGTGTTTTCACTAGCATCAGAAATAGCTAGTGATAGCTATTGTAAATAGCTAGTGTAAATAGCTAGTGGTGTACCTTTTATTAAAAAAAAAAAAAAAAAAAAAAAAAAAAAAAAAAGGAAAAAAATATATTAAGTTCCTTGTGCCAAACATAAAGACATTTGTCATGGTCTTCATTTTGGTTCTTATTTTTGTAACTTGAATCAAACACAGCCATCTTCAATTACTCTGAAACTTTTGTGTGTGGTTAATAATGATGACCAGCATTCTGCTGGGGAACTCAGCTGAAGGGTCCTGGCTATGAGTGCACTGAAATCTTCCTGCAGGAACATCGGGCTCAGATTCTCCAGGCCAAGCTGTTGAAGCTGAAGAAATAGTCAAACAGCTTGACATGGAGCAGGTAGATGAGATCACTACAAGTACTGCAACATCGACCAACGGAGCAGCGTACAGCAGCCAGGCAGTGCAGCTCAGATCCGCTGTCAACAACGGCCTGGAAGAGGTGGAGGAAACAACTGATCGGGACCTGCCACCGCTCACAGGTAAGAAACGTGGGCTTGCTAGGACTCGAGTAGTGGAGGTGTCTGTGATCTATACTCTTAGGGAAATCCTAGCACCTGAATTTTGTGCAAGTTAATATTTCATCTTTTCTTGGGGCATGCAAACAGTATTAATAGTGACTTTTGTGTTCAATAGACAAACGTGTTTTATGCACCAAAGACACAATTTTGGCAAATCTCGTCTATTCCCAGTATAACTCAGTTGACCTCGTAATATTTCTTCAAATGAAAACAAAGATTCCAGACAAATTTTTATTAATATTGAACCTTGTCCACCCCCCCCCATATTAAAAATGGCCATACTAGACTTGCAGATCACAAAGAGAAATGTGCACCATTTCAATATCTTACGTTAGAACAACATTGTGAAGTGAGTCAGAAACATACGGATCCTACATTGATTTTCCACATATCCTCCAAAAGACTCATCATACATATTTTTTGACAAAAATTGTATCCACAACATTCAGCTTCTCCTCTCTGTGGATGGGCAGCATCAAATTCTTACCGGTGCTCTGAATCCTCCCAGGACATTCTGTGAGTGGTGCTGGGGGTCTGAGATCTCCTGGCCGTGGAGGTGACCGCAGGTCTGCTCCAGACCTTCTGGAACGTTCTGGTGTCAGAAGGGCCCCTCGGTCACTGCAAACCCCTGGAACGTGCATCCAGTCCATCCCCCTAGGGCTGTATGGATGCCATGCTGTGTCACGCAGGCACTGCTGCTCGGCCACGCCGTGCTGTTCTGTGGGTGCCATGACACGGGGTGCTGGGCTGGCTGCTGCCAGGCTGCGCAGAGTGACACAGGGGAACTCAGGGCTGGGCTGAAGGGAGGTTTGTTTGCACTGTTGTTTGAGGCACTCGGGTATCAAGTGCAAATTTTCACTTTTAAAAACTGCACTAATAAAACTAGCTCTTGTGGGTTTTTGTTTTATTTTTTTGTTTTGGTCAATTTTCGTTGAATTTTAGCACCAGTATCTCCAGACAGTGGCTACTCATCAGCCCATGCAGAAGCCACCTATGAAGAAGACTGGGAAGTCTTTGATCCGTAAGTGCTAATGTTTGTATTGAAAATTTATTTATAATTTTGGGTATTGGATTAAGACATTTAAGTTGGAACAGTTTTATATTATGATAATGAATTCCAAATGCTGTTAACTTAAAAAAAAAAGTGTATATTGATGTGGGTTTTTTTCAATTTAAAATACTTATTTCTTGTGCAGCCTTAAATATTTGAAATATTAAATTGAACTACAACATTGCCAGTTAAATAATGTATATGCATTTCTATAGCAAAATCTGTATTCTTTTCAGATATTATTTCATCAAACATGTTCCACCACTAACAGACGAACAGCTTAACAGGAAGCCAGCTCTTCCACTGAAAACAAGAAGCACACCAGAATTCTCATTAGTTCTAGACTTGGTAAATACCTTTATAAACACATAACTAAATGCAAGGGTTATGTAGCATTTCATTTATTTTGTTTGTGGCTGAAATTAGTAATGTTTGCTTTAAACAAAAAGGTCTTGTTGTCTGTTAACCAATTTTTAGTATTTTTAGTTGTAGTCTACATTTAAAAAAATAATAGTGGCAAGAACAGAATGCTTGCTATATTTGTTGAATACTTAACATCCTGTTTAAAAAAAAAGGCATTACACTTTTCGTTGTCTCAAACAAAGAGTTGTCTGTCCTCATAAAGCTTTCATAAAATGTGGGAAAAATAACATGTAATAAATAGGAAAATTCATCTTCATATGTCTTGCATCAAGACTGATCAAGAATCTTTTAATTCTTAGAAAATTCTTATTCTTAGAGGGCACAAATCCGCTTTTCAAAATATTAATAGAAAATATATTTGTCTTTATAATAATTTATTTTAGTCTCTCAGTTTTGAAAGTTGCTTCAGACCCTGTTAATGAAGTCAGGAACAGTACTTTATCATGAACAGAATCGATTGGTGTGTCCTCTAGTGGTCGCGTGAATGGATAGAGTGTTGGAACTGAATGACAGGATAGCCTAAAAAATTAAAATATCTTCTTATAATGATACCCCTAGCACACAATTCTAAATGAAATATTTTGAAAACTGCAAGAATAATGAAATGCATAACTCATTCTAAGAATTCTTTTTCAATCTTGACAGCACTTGCACTAAAACAAATCTTCCTGACTAAACAAATCTATGTTAAAATGAGCATAAAAATCCAGAAAGCTACTTCTATTTTCAACATTATTTTCACAATCTTCTCTTTCTTTTATACCATCTCTAATTTTTTTTCTAGGATGAAACACTAGTGCACTGTAGTCTAAATGAACTAGAAGATGCTGCACTCACTTTTCCAGTTCTTTTTCAAGATGTCATTTACCAGGTAACTAGTGTGCACAGAAAAATATGTACCTTTTAATTTTGTTTAATGTATGAATTCTTGCTGCACATATTTGTTATCATCTTGTTTAAAGAGAGATAAGCAGCTGCCTGGCATTTCACAGCTGCCTGGGCGATAACCTGCAGGTGTCACACTGTGCACAGTGGGTTGTCCTGTGTTAGAGATCCTGTTCGTTGCCACTGCGATATGGTGGGGTCAGTCACTGGCTCCGGTCGCAAACCTCACTGCTGCAAGCGCGGGAGCCGTCCTTGTCACAGCGATCTGCCAGCAGCCGTTCTCGTGGCGCCTGGAGTTCAGCTGGATCATTGCCCAGGGGCAGCTTCTCACCGACTTTCACTTCCTTCCCTTCCTTCCCTCGCAGGGAAAACCAGTCCATGCTGATCGCTCCTTCCCTCGCGGGGAAAGCCAGTCCATGCTGATCACTCCTTCCCTCACAGGGAAAGCCAGTCCGTGCTGGCCGATCGCTCCTCTCCACCCAGCAGACGTCTTCAGAGCCTGGCGGTGACCAGTACTGTCTCGATCCTTAGCCTTACCGTGCACTTTGCCAGTGCCCATTCTGCCTCTTCACTCCCAGAGAGAGTTTGCTGGGTACTTAGAGTGATTTTTGATTGTCTCGTGGAGACTGCTGAATTTAGGTTTTTGTTCTGCTTTAGGAGGTGGTGTTAGTTGTGTGTGTTTTATCTTGACATAGCATAGAGGAGCAAGCGTGGGAAGGAGGAACTCTCTTCCTGCAACTAGCCAAGAAGCTGCACTGACACAGGCTGTTGTTCCCAGGTCCTTTGGTGTGATGTACCTGGAAGTGCAGCTTCCTCACCATGTAGTTCGCACCATATCGGACCTCACTGTAGTATCTTTGGAGAATGAGCCACTCATCAGGCACCTTAAAAGGCCACTTGTCCAGGTACTTTTCCTGATTTAAAAGATGTTTTTCTTCACTGTTGCATATAAAAACCCTTAGCATCGCAAAAGCTGAAATAATTTTTAAACATGGGTTATCTAATCTCTTATTTGGTGATGGCCATGCACAGTGTCACCCAGGCTGAACTTGGAAGGAGCCTTAGAATTAGTTCTTTGAAGGTTCTTGACACTGCTAACAGAATCAGGAAGATGAAAACTTCATTTTTTTTTCCTTTCTTCTCTTACAAGATTACAGTATGGTTTGAGTATTTTCTGTCTATAACTGTGGTCCTTTTAGTGATTGCGTGTTTATGCTGAGATCTATCTGGGATTTGGTCTTTAGGAAATGGAAGTCAATGGAAAAAGTGACTTACAAGATTTCTAAAGCTTTATTTAATGGCATTGTACAGTTACTATGTGGGTCCTGGCTGAGTTTTCTCGTAGCTCTCTCTGTAGTCTGGGCTGGTTTTGCCAAGGAGCAGCTTCTTACAGCCTTGAGAAGGTCAGCCACTGCCTCTGAGCACACTCTCCTGATCACTATATTCCATTTTGCTCAGTTCTTCAGTGGAAATGCATCTTTATGGATCTATCACAGAATAATTCCCTTTGGTCTTTGTGATCCTTGAAAGATGTTCTGGAGCTCCATCGGTCAGTTGTAGGTGATGGAGCGTAGTGTTCCATGTATTCTGTCTTGCTGTCACCGATGAAGACCTAGGTGCTTTACTTTGTTACGGCAGTGGGATGAAATAAACAATACTTGTGAATTCTGGCTTTCCCTTTTAACCAGCTCCCCTCTGTCTGTTCCTCGGCAGTAACAGAAAAGCCATCCAGCTTTGGATCTGAAAGCCAGGAAGCCGTCGTGTATCTCAGGCAGCGTCCAGAAAAATCTGGTCTTAGGTTGGGAAGACAGTTTTAGTTCAGCAGAACCTCTCGAATTCCAATTCTGCCCTTGAAGAGCCACGACTGGCTGCACTTGAAGCAGCTCTGTCTGGTTAGGAGATGATCTTCATCTTGAATCACTTAAGACATGGTTCAGTGGGAAATGAGCTGGGCTTGTTTAGCTGGCAAGCCCAGGCTGCAGCCAGGCCTGCAGTGTGTGGGGCAGGCTGAAGGGAGGCAGCTGCACATGCCCTCGGGCCCTGCGGCAGAGCCTGCCGGGCTCAGGGAGGAGCGGGAGTGGTCCCGTGGCTCTCGTGCTGCTCTGGCGCTGCTCTGGCATCCCCAGGGTCCAGCGGGTGCCCGGCTGTGTGGGGCCAGTGGGGCTCCTGCTGTGCTGCAGTGGTAAGTGCAGCTTCACATGGCTGGTGAACCGAGCCCTCTCTGGTGTTCACCTGGTGAAATGATGGCAAATCCTGAGCGATAGAGACACATCACAGGTATACCGGAATTCCTTATTGGCATTCCAGAGACTGGGACACCAAGTGGAACACACATCTTTGGGGTTTTTTAATGCATGAAAGGAATAATCTTTCCTTCCAATTTCACCTTCAAAGAATTAAAGTCTTTTGTATTGAGAACGAGGAAGGCATTGAATGACAATTTTGATTTTGCACATTTAGGTTTTGTTGCCATTGAAACAATGGAATATGATGGTCATTTGGATGGGGAAAAGCAAACAAACAAAACACCAAAAACCTTTGAGGGGCTTTTTATATATGTTATGCACTTATGAGGATGGATCTCTGACAAACTTTCAGGAATTAAAAATGGAGAAAATTATTATTAGACTTCTATCTGTATTTTCAAAAATTATCTGTCACATTAGATCTGCTCACCAGAGTGATGGGTGTGTTTTGTTCTCCTTTGGTTACTTAATTCTTCTCTTTGGTTACCTGGGGTTCTGTGTCAGCTCCTCGGAGCTGTGTGTAATGGTGTGGTTGTTTTATGTTATGCCAGAATGTCACAAACCAGTAAAAGCAAACCAGTGAATCTGCTATTGATGTTATTGTTAAATTTTATGTGCGTGCATATAAGCTGTGATTAGAAACACATATTCAACAGAGAAATTATTTTCCCTGGATTTCTTCTTTACATTCACATGTGAACTTCTTAGAGAAAGATTGATATTAAAATAGATATTGTATTAAGATAGATACACACTTATCACTGCCTGGCAGTAACCTAAAACAGACCACATTACAAAGATGCTGCAATTACCCACAGGCTAAACAAACTGAAAAATAAACCCCACAGGGCGTGCACACGTGAGGAACCCGAGCAACCAGAACTGTTCTCTGATTTAATTGAATGATTTCTAAAATTATTTTAACTGGCCATTGTGACCAATATAATTCAATTCAGATTTAAAAGGAACAATAAATTATATAGAAAACAGCTTTATTTATATCAGTGGCAGCTGAAATATCAACAGATATCTTACTGCTTTGGTTGCCAGGGGAGTTTGTAGGAGACATGTTGAAGAGGCTGTTTCTGAAATAACATCTGTATTTCTTCCGTAACAGAGAATAGGCTTGTTCATTTGAAATCAAGCTCTGGAAGAAACCTTAGAACCGAATAACATCCTCTTCACATACCATTATTAGCAACTCTTAATCTTGTGTGCAGTGAAAACACTCAAATCCTTTCTATGACTTTTTAGTTTTGAAGAGAAAGATTTAGGTTGCAATAAAGTAAATATTTACTCAGGAAAAATGCTACAAACAGAATAATCCTTTTGGCATCTGCAAAGAAAAACTCACCTCCCCTTAATCTCTGGGTTCCAAGGAGGGAGGTTTGCTGGTCACATCGTGTGCTTGCTACATACTGAGCGAGCGCTTTGCGCTGAATTTACAGCAACTTGCATGTTATTTAGTGCCTGGCTGCAGCCTCTCCACACCATTCTCGGTAGCTGATTTGATCCTGGATTTGCCAGAATGAGAAGGGAAATGCATATTGTCTGTGTGGTCAAGGAACGGGCCTTCATACACCAGAACCAGAGATCCTGTTCCCAGATTCTCTGCTTTTTGTGACTATTCCTAGTGCAGACGGAAAAAAAGAAAACTAAAGCATTACTGTAGTACCTCTGCAAACTACATTCAGAACTTCAGACACTTTAGGATAGAAACAAATAGACGCTTTACCAAATTTTTAGCTAAATCATGAAATTCGCTTTCATTTAGAAATATGTGCTTCCTTTAAATGACTAAGATCTATTGCAGCATGTGTTAACAAAACTAAACTATCCCCCTTTTCTTTCTCCTTGGTCCACACAGAAATTTGATACAATTCAGTGCAATCATACAGATCCTTTGTGGAGATTTACTGTGATCTGAAGGTGCATTTAAGCCTATTCCTAACTGGCTGTTAAAAAAATTGATGAAGCTGAAATTACCTTGGTTGAAATTACAAGTTCAGTATGCTTCCTTCTCTTTTGGGATATTTTAGTAACTGTTTCCTCCAAACTGTGTACTCCAAGTGTGGGCGATCTCTGCCCCAGAGGGTGATGAGCAGAGCATGAGCCGTTGTTGTCCCCGCTGGGGCTTGGAGCAGCTCAGGGCTGTGCCAGAGCCCCCAGCAGAGCATCGTCCCAGTCCCAATGGAACTGGTGCCGCAGGAGCAGGACAGTGCTGGCTGTGTACCCGCACATCTGCCAGCACCCCGAGCTGCGGCTCAGCCGGCTGAAACCCCAGTCAGGTATTCGCAGTTAAAGCAGAGATGCAGAAGTCTCCTAACTTGGGATCTCTTCTCAGGAGTCTACAAGATTTTGCAGAGAATAATTCATGTATGTGTGCAGTTCTGTGCTGCTGGCATTTGAATTTATGGAAATTTGGAAACAGCTGAAGCCTTTTCTTTTTATCGCTCCTGACAGCCCCATATTCAATGTGTAATTCTTAGTGGAAGAAGGTTATTAAGAATATTATTTAGTTTATGTGCTTGCACGCATTATCTAGTAATTGAACTGGTGGTACCCAGCTGGTGAAAGCTGATTCAAGATGTTTAGTCACAGTATCACAGTTTCATTTTTTCCTTAGAGAGTGTCCAACTTTTTATATTTTAATTGAAATTATTTATAATTCCATCAGATTTTCCTGTGAAATTGTTAAGCCTGTGTTTATCATCTTGCACTTTGAATTACAGGTGCTTAGGCTGCAAGCTAATTTAATATTGTTTAAGCTGAGTTATTATTCTGTAGGAAGTTAATATTTGCTATTTATTCATACTGCTCACTCTGACCTAATCTTGCCAAACTGATACTTAGTAGTGTAGGTGATAGCTGCAGTGTTTTGAATCTTCAATAAAGTCCATCTCTGTTTCAGGTTTATGTCCGGTTAAGGCCATTCTTCCGAGAATTCCTGGAACGTATGTCTCAGATTTATGAGGTAAAAACAATTAGACATTACCTTTTAATCTCACTTCTAAACTATATTCACATACTTACCTGTAAAATAATTATTTTTCCCCTTTTATCCATAGATCATTCTTTTTACTGCTTCTAAGAAGGTGTATGCAGACAAGCTATTGAACATACTAGACCCTAAAAAGAAACTGGTCAGGTAAAAATGGAAAATTATGAACATACCTGTTGTAAGCAAACTAACTAGTATTTCCTAACAAACGTGATGAAAGGAAGTGTTTGTTACTGCAGCGTGTCTCTCTAAACGGAATCTTTGTGGTTTTGTCTGGTCTAAGAGTGAGATAAAAGTTAAGTGATTGAATTGTTGCCTCGGTGATCAGATAAACCCCACGAGCTTTACATTGCCCCTGTGCCCAAAATCATCCCGTTTGTTCTCTGTAGCACGTTATTCTTGCTCACGGCATCAAACATGTTTGAGCTGCTTTGGAATTTACATTACGGGTAAAGCAAAGGAACTGAGCATTAGATTACTGTTAAACTATTTAAACTTGATTTATTATTTATAAATTAGGAATTGTAGAGTTATCTTTACAATCAGCATATTTTTATTTCTTATTCAATCTCAAAATAACTTGTTTGTGGGGTTTGTAGTAAAGTTGTTTTGGTTTTTCATTGTTTAATACTGAGCTTTGTTTGGAAGCGACTGGCATTTCTCAAGAACAGTTCATAAGGCGTAAAGAAATTCTGCCAGATGAGATTCTTTACATTATTCTCATCCGGAAGGTGAACTGTGACATGGGAAAGCTGAAACCAAAGAGGAGATTCACCCCGCGTAGGGTGTCCATAAGGGAAGGAAACACCTGGGCTTGGTTAGAGTCAGACCTGTACAATTCTGTACCTGGGGCACCACTGGCAAAGCACTTCTCTGCCTCATTTTGTTGTAATATTCTTCAGTGAAAACATAGTTTTCTTTACACCTGTAATAAAATTACCATTTGGACTGAGACAGCAGTCGCATCCATTGTTTTCCCATGGTAGCTTAGGCACATTGTAACTCATTTTCCTTCAGAGCATAAAGATAAACTGTTTGCTGGGTTTAATCCAGAAACAGTCATCGTATTACTTGTTGCTAATGTGGCATGTGCAACAGAATCCTAGTTGGGTTTTGGTAAACTCATTTCCCACTGCGTTTTGAACAGGCCAACAAAACTAGACTTGCAAAGGCTTTCGGTCATTGGAATAGCCGAGTGAGCTGAACTGCACAGCCAGCGGGACAGACGAGTGAGCGAGGCCTTTGCATGCACAGAGAATGAGGCCAAGTGTGCACCCCTGGCACTAAAAACCTGCTTCCGAGAACCTAATATGTCTGATTTGGAGCTGCAGTTTTAACTGCGTTAGGAACAGGAGAAAGATAATAAAACATGCAGACAAACAGTGTGCTGAGAATGCGCAGGAAGGTGCACGTGAGGCATGAATTTGGTTGTGATTCACATGCCGTGGAAACGCTGGCAGCGAGGCAGGGTTACTGTGCCAGGAGCCCAACGGGGGGCGTGTCAGCACTGCATGGGGGACTTGGGATCTAGGTATACATATATGCACACACACATATATATATGTGTGTGCATATATATACATAGATATAGATAGAGATATAGATATGCACACACACACACATATATATATATATGTATATGTGTGTGTATATATATACACACACACACACATTTGCTGGCTGCCCAGGTGTCAGCTTATTTCCCTCTAGAGCAACATCAGGAACTCAAGGCCTTTAGGAAATCAAGCACACTATGTACCGCTTCTAAAAACTTCATTTGAAATATGAGCAGCCTTAAAAACAGCATTGTAATACAGCTCTGTAAAACCAAAAATCTGTCTGGTTTACAATTAATTTTTAAATTGGTATTACATTGATATCCCATGCAATTCCAGTTTATTCCAGGTATTTTTTAATCCAGTCCTTTTAGTCTATCCATCCATTTACTATGTATTTCTTCTGTAAAAAATTAAAAGGGAGTAGACTAATTGGAAAGGAAGAAGTTGATGGAATGTTTTGGCCTCAAGGGTTTTTTCAAGTTCTAATAAGTGAAATAGGTTAATTGCAAAGAGAGGTAACATAAAAAAGAAAATATTTCTCGCAATACTTTGTGTTCCAGCATGCAGTGGTATGGGGAGCTGTGTGCTGGAACAGCTGAAACAAAATAAAGGAATAATAAACCCCAACAAATTGGCTCCTGTGCAGAACTAATCTCTGATCTTGGGGCCTTGCAAATTCATTGAGTATTTTGGGTTCCTTTGTCAATCCAGCTGCAAAAATGGTTAGAAAGCCAGAGCATGTTGAGAAATATTTGATACATCTGAACTGAGCTTTTTGTTTAAATACAAACAACCACCTGCAGAACTAGGTTAATATCAAATCACCGTAACTAGTAATTTTACCAGTAAAAAGCTCACAAGTGAATGGGAAAAAAGGGGACAGTTCTTTAAAAGGAGTTAAGTGGATCAGAAGAGAAAATCCTGGGTAACATTTGGCGAAGTTCACTCTTCCCCTGTGCAATGTCGGTGTTGTGGTTTGTCTCATTAACAAGTATTTTACTTCAATCACAGGCATCGACTTTTCCGTGAGCATTGTGTTTGTGTACAAGGAAATTACATCAAAGATTTAAACATTCTTGGCAGAGATCTTTCAAAAACGATCATAATTGACAATTCACCGCAAGCCTTTGCTTATCAGGTAAGGATACTGCTGTCGGCAAACTCCTCAGGTACGGCAAAACCTTCCTGAGAGCAGGTGGCCAAACGCTGCAGTGGGATTTAACTTCTTGTTTAAGTTATGTGCTCAGGTTTGTGTTTAAGTTTATGAACCCAACTGTAACAAATCACACAGGTTTACTTATATTTTCTTATTGTTATGAAGATCTGATCAAGTGCAAACTGAGCGCCTTGTTACACGAGCAGACTGTGTGACCAGTCGGGTTTATTTCTCATTCTGCATTTCTGAAGAGCCCTCATGTGCACAAGCTGTGTACAGCCAGGACAGTGTCCTCGTGTGCTTTAACATCACATTTTCTCAACATACCAATGCTTTTCAGTTCAGTAGAGCTTTTAGAGTTAGTCCTGTTTCAGCTTCCGTGTGGAAATGTTTATAGTGATGAATGCAAAGGAAGGAGATATTTTGGAAATTAATACAAACTTCAGAGGAAAAGTACATATTAATAAACTCTAGCTTGGAAACATTTTTCCCAAAAATGCTATTTCACAATATTCTTAGGTAAGTTAACTGTAAATCATGTATTGATGATTTTTTAATTTTTACTTCAGCTTTCAAATGGAATTCCTATAGAAAGCTGGTTCATGGATAAAAATGACAATGAACTCCTAAAATTGATTCCATTTCTGGAGAAACTTGTAGAGCTGGTAAGTGTTTCCTTGACTTGGCTCTTCCCCAGGCCCCTGCCCAATATGTTAGTTCGCTCTTTTAAGTATTGTCATGTATTTTGAGATTTTCAGAGCTGCTGAGATGTAGACTGCTAAGTCATGTATGTCTGTTTTTGAAAAGGATACTCTGGGCAGTAATTCAAGTATGCATAAGAACTTATTTACATAGTAAAAGACAGAACATCATTATTTCTGACTGCTTTTGATCAAAAAAATGGAGAATTGTAACCTCAATTATAATGAAATTGAGAATCTGTAGGCATTTAGATTAAATAATGCCTATGGTTGGCTATGATGTGTGCCTTTGTTCTTAAAATGCACAGAAATTACTCCTAACTTCTTGTGAACGTTACATAGTTTTTTCTGTAAGGCTCTTGTAATTACATATATTCATGGCTTATATTTTGTTATATTGAAATAGTGGTGTTAGAAAATAGACCCTGTTAAAATCTGATCTATAGATGTGTTTATTCTCCTAAAACTGGCACCTTTTCTTTTCTCTCCTCCAGAATGAAGATGTCCGACCTCACATCAGAGACAGATTTCGCTTGCATGACTTGCTACCCCCAGACTAAAGCCTTTTCTCGAATTACTGAAGGGGGAGAAAATGCAGGACCCTTTTGGACTGAAACAAAACATTGCCATTACTGTTGAAATTTTGCATTTTTGTACCCCGTCTTGCTTTTCTTATCTTTGGTGCCCAAAAATAATCAAGGGTTACAGAAAGAGACTTTGTGCATCGGAGGTTGGATCCATTCAGAACAATCCAGTACAGCGCAGTAGGTAGGCTAGAACAGAACAGTCTTTAGAACTAGTGCGACTCCAATTAAATTTTTTTATGTACAGGACATCTGCAGTTTATAAAGAATTCTGTTTCTGCCACCAGCAGTTTGACCTGTAGAAACACAGGATTTTATGATATAACAGAGATTGAAAATGGACTCTTATTTTCTCTCTGTTCGGTGCTCTAAGTGGGTTTGTAGCCACTTTTCTGTTACTTTTCAGATTCTCATTTCAACAGGAATGGCCAGTAAAAGTTGTTTTCTTTTTCCTGTTCAGGTTTATAACCTTTTTACACTTTTGACCTGTATTAGATTAGAATTTCATTATGCATTCCTTTTAGTTGAGGCGCTTCATAGTTTTTCTGGAAATAGCCAAATTTTCTTAGTTTTTTTTATTAAACAGTTGGATGGCCGTTTTCCTGCTTTGTCTGCCTGCATACTGTATATTTGTTTAAAAGTATTCTCTACTTTTAGTCCACGTAAGTTTCATTTAGAAAGAAAAAAACCCTGCATTTATATTTTCTTTCTGTAATATTCTACTGTAGTTGAAATCTTTTAAAAAAAATCAAGAGACTGGCTAGGTAAGAAGACTCTGAGAATGCCTGGTAGGATATTGGGAAGCGGTGTGATGGCGTGTGCGCTGGACAGACGGGAGCTCGCGGCGGCACAGCCGATGGAGACGGATCCGTGGGCTGCGCAGGGAGCGCAGGTGGGTCCCGATTCCCTCCAGCGGCCCCGGTATGCGCGGGGTCGCGCTCTGAGCTGCTCGGCGGTGCCGGGGGACACGGCTGCACCTGGCAGGACGGCCCAGCTGCCCTCGGACTGGTTTGCTGTGGGAATGGTCTGTGAGCCGTGGTCCCGGTGCAGCTCCCGCCAGAGGCCGATATTTTTGTACTGGTGTGTACCCTCCTGTGCTGGAGGCTTTTTATGGAAAGGAGTGTTGGTAAGGGTCAGGATGCTTCGCCTCTCGACTGCATTAACGCCACAGGCTCAGAGTGGTTTTGTGTAAAAGATGTCACAGAATGGCACTTTTTCTAAAGAGAAGTTTGATATTTTGTATGCTTGTTAAGAAAGTACAGTATTGGAAATTAAAGGTGGACAACTGATAATTGAGAGGTATGTCAATTAATTTTTTATGTATATTACCTGTTTACTTGTACAATTTTATTGTACAAATTACATGCAGCTTCATTTTCAAATGAGTCCTTAAAATAAGGAAAATCTTTTTAGCAAAACATTTAATTTTTGTATTTTTGATTTTAAAAGGCATGAGTTATGTCAACTTTTTCCAGTGTATTAATGAAGATTTTAACTTTTCATCAGGTTGAGTGTTTTCTTACTATATTATCTGTTGTGTATGTAGCTAGCACATTGTGTCACTGAACTGTTTAAAAAATTAGCATGTAGAGCAAGCCTGTTTTGTGGAAAATCCTTATTCATTAAAAAAAAAAAAATCATCATGGCAGATTTTCTGCAAAAAAAGTGAAAACATTTGTAATTCAGAATACTGATTTTTTTTTGTATTTAAAGAAAGGTATTTTGCTTGCAGGAAAGAAATACTACAGATTCATTTTAATGAGAATCTTTTAAATGTATTTATCTTTAGGGCATCTGGGCATCTTTACGCTGTTTGTCTTATGTCTTTATTGAAATAAAATGTACATAACATTACCTTTATATATGCTTTTGCGCAGCGTGTGAACCCTGTAACCAGCCCCCTTCCTTCCTGTTTTTATGTTGATAAGATGGTTCTGGAAATATTTATAGATTTTGAAAATGGTCAGCTTGTATTTGAATTACAACATGGTTTGCCAACTATTTTTTAGTTGTTTGTTACAACGTAAATCTGAGATTTTTAATTAGATTAACAGTAAATCCTTATTTAATGCGGAATTCTTCCAAATTTCTCCAAGTAATTGACATAATAGAACTGCTTTAAAATTCACTAGTTTCGCAGAATGAAACGGTTTTTGTTCAGTAGTTCATCGCTTTTCTCTGCCTGTAAAGAGCAGATCACCTGTTCCAATAGTGTCCTTACACACATGGTCCTGTCTTTGGCAAAAACCATTCTCAAAGTGCTTCTTTAGTTAAGGAAACCAAAGCATACATTGCACTTTACAGCTGTATCTGTGTTGTGACGATCAGATCAGTGAGGGAAATAAAAATGTAAATGGAGGGATTTAGTTCTACATAGATGCACAGCAAAAATAACAGACACTGCTTAGTAAACATATTAAATATTAATATTTTAATGTGCTGCAAGTCTGGTATTTATCATTCTGAGCTTTCTTTGCAGAATGAGTCTACCTGCTTCAAAATGTAAGTTCCTAAAAGTGTCAAACACTCTGGCATGAACAGTCTTTGCGTGGAGCAGAGGTACAATCCATGGGGGTTTATTTTCATTTCTGAGTCTCCTGGGTGGGACTCGGCTGTTCTGACGTGAGTGGCTCAGCCTGTCACCCCTGCCAGCCGGGGAGTCCCTGCGTGCGTCACTCGAGTCTTGAATGTAGAATTGCGCAACTCCAGCAGTTCATCTTGTAGCTGTATCATTTATTCCAACTTTATGTATTTTTAGAAAACACAACATCATATTTCCAAAGTTCTTAATTATTTCATTTGTGGTCTTTTGCTCGATCGCGGTAATCACATGTTAATTTTACATGTCCATATGTATTCTGTTCTAGGTTTGAGCATTCTTGGTTCTGACAGCAAAATAACATCTTCCATACTTGTTTTGGCAATACATGTTCAATCTCTTTTTTTCTTTATATTGCTATATAGCTAGAATAGCATTCACCCTGGTATTATTGGCTTCCTTTCTGCCTTTGATTCATTTCACCTTCCATCTGTGTAGGAAAACACTTTTTTGTTACTTTTGAAATGTATCAGAAAGCCTGAATGTTTGAAGAGCTGATTAAAAATCTCCCAAACCGAGAGTGGTACCAGCAAAGGCCCGCTCAGGACACATCTCTTCTTTCTCAGCAGCGCCGAGCTGTGCGAGTGCAGTGCTGGAGAACGCAGCGCAGTTCTGGCGGGGGGGCCAGGACAGTTTGCCCCAGTTTGCTCCCGCTCACTGCTGGTCGCACAGTGTCCCCCTCCCCAGACGTGGTTCTTGTCGCCGTCAGAGCTGGAGGGCGGTGGTTGAACTGGAACAGCTGGGACGGCGTCAAGCCCTGAAGGGAGAGGGCTGAGAAGGTGGAGCGGGGGGAAATCCATCAACCGTCTGCCCTCAGCAGCACAGTAATGTGGGCCTGTGTCTGCAGCCACAGGGCTGGCTTGTTCAGTACAGAAACATGGCCAGAAACAAAAACATTGGGACTCTACGGAGTAAATACCCATATTCCTTTATTTTTCCTCCTGCTTCTGGCTTCCCTGAAGTCTTGTATTGCAGATCAGACCCTTTAGTCTTCTTTGTCTAAACCACCTTGAATGAACAGCTTATCATTAGTATATTAAAGTAGATTGTGTGATTCTCACCTTCACAATTGATATAAAAGCTAAAGCAAGCCCCTGCCTGCATTGCAGGGCATCATGGTTGCCGTCCTTCCTGGTCCCTCTTGCTGCGAGCGAGGACAGGAGCAGCGCTGAGCACGACTGAGCGTGGGGAATTAGAAAAGCTCCCCGTGCATTCCTGTCCCCTGGCTGCACTCTCATTGAGTTCCGCCTGGGAGAGCCCCTTGGCAAAGCCAACCTTTCCATGGGCAGTTAATGCCAACGCAGTACAGACAGCTACAACATAACTTCAAGGAATTCAAGAAGTCAAGGCCAGAAAGTAAACACTCACAATCTCTTGTCAATTTAAAAACACAATTCCTGCTGGTGTGATGTCAGCTCAGTTGGAGAAGTTTGTTCCAACAGGTGCCAAGTGAAACTCATCATTTTTTAATTGAAATAATGTCTTCCACAGCAAGCAGAGTGTTGGGTGACATAGCATATTTCTGGTGAAAGGCTTCTGTTGGTCAGTGCGGCAGAGACGACGGGTGGTACCTTTGATCTGCAGTCAGACCAGCTCCATGTCTCCTGCCAGTTCCATGTCTCACGCCATTAGACTTCTTAAACTCACTATCAAGGACCAATACAAGCAGAAAAGCAATCATAGACGCACAGGCTGAGGGTTAGACCGCAGTGCACAGCCAATTGTTCACGGCCCAAGAACGAGAGAAATGTCTTCATTTTCGGAAGACAAGCACCTTTTTCTGGGAGAAGTAATCCATCAAAGGTCTACCATCAGGATCTTCAGACAAAAAGATTATTTTGAGAATTGGAGTTAAAAGGGACTTTAAAATCCATTCTGTGAATAGTGTGAAGTTAACTGTGCAGGCTGACAGAACCCAGGATGGCAGTGGGGGGTGCAGTTCCCCGCTGGCCTGGACTGGGACCTTCCTCGCCAGCTTCTCCATCCCTCCCTGCGTCACCTTTGTCACCCGCTGCCTGTGCTGAGCGAGTCTGTGCTGGGAGCAGATCTGGCCAAAAATCGCCCCTGGAGCAACACGGAGTGACTGTGGCAAGGAGCGCTGCAGGTGCAGAGCCCTTACCATTGTGGTAGGTCATGGGAAGACAATTGTTATGGAAAAAATAACGGTTGCATTCCTTCAGTGTCACTGAGTGCCTGGAAGACACTAGAGGTCTGCTCTCAGAGATTTGTTGATAAATGGCTGATGAGAAGTAGCGTAGATGCATCATTTTCTTAGCTAGGAGTCATAATGATGTCAAAAATAATAAGTAAAAAAAAAATGGGTTGCGTGAGATTTTGTTTGGAAACAAGCAAGGATGGTCTGCGAAGGAGGAGCTTGTACACATTTTGTGAAGCACATCACTATTTTGGTTGTCTTGACCATTAATGTAATACCGGTTTGCTTTATTTTTTGATACTTGTAAATATGCCACTGTACTGATAGGCTGAATCTTGTAAAATACAATTGGAAGAGAACTCATGTTCTACAAACTTGTGTTTCTTCTGCAATCATTTCTAGCATATCAAATCATAAAGATTTATATTAAATATTTATGTTCTGGCTACTGTTTATGATTTTTAGCTAGTATAATCCTTCATTGAAGACTCTTTCCTGTAGAGCAGGATGTTTCTCATTCAGTTTTCAGCCTTTAAAACAGAAAGATGCGTGGCATCTGTGTTTGAAAAACTAAGGATACTGGAGACCAAACAAGAAAAAAAATAGATGTGGTTTATGTACCAAAATTGTCACAGCAGATTCTTTTGAATCTGGTTTTCAGTGTGAGGCACATTCCGTGGATCTCTGGTAAAATGACCACAGGGCCTGATCGTTTCTGTTTTGTTTCTCCTCTTAAGCAGAAAACTTCAGACATAATACTTTTACAATTAATATGCTCTTTGGCATTGCACAGTTCTTGGCCGTTTCATAATTATCTTCACAGCATACTGAGCTTGTGAAACCCCTTGGTGAGGATGGAACTTGTGCCACTATTTGATCTGTAGTTGTGTCTCTATTGTTTATATTGCCTGGTAAATGGGTAATGACAAAAAATCACAAAAATTTGGAAGTAATTTTTTTTTCTAGCTAACATGTAGTATCATAGATCATTCCACTTGTTATATGAAAGACACATGTTCTAAATTTATTCTCTTCAGACAAAAATATCTCCTCCCTTTCTCCTTAATTGCTCAGATTCTCACAGAAATCAGAGTGTTGGGAGGCGGAGGTGAAGTAAACTGGATAAAGTGAATGTTTCCAGCTTTAATTGTACTCTTGGAGGTGGCACTTACACTTCTGCTCTGTTTTATGAAAGAAAAAGAAGAATCTGCGCCAGCTGAAGGACAAGTCAGCTGCAGCAGTTCCGGCCAGCACCCGGGCCGTTTCCCGGCCTCTGCCCTTCGCTCTGCTGGAACCGCGCATTGGTATTTCCACAGGGCTGTCCAGGGGAGCGCGCTCGCCCTTCCTCCTGGAGGAGACAGGGCAGCAGCACCAGCAGGCCCAGCTCGCCCTGCCCGGGGCTGATTTCTGGAAGCTGATGCCATTTCTGTGGTGTCACCCTGTTCAAAGCACCGCCCGCTTTATTCCCCCGCAGCGGACGCCCCGACCCCCGGATCTGTGTGAGCGCTCCCCCCAGCCCCGTCCCCGGCGGGAGCTCCGGGGGCCGCTCTGGCCCGCCGGGCGCGGCTCATCTGGCCGCAGCTGCCGCGCCGCGATAGCGTCCGCGGGGAAGGGCCCTTCCCCCGGGGAGCACCGCGCCCACGGGCGCTGAGGGAGCCGGCCCTGCCGGGGTGAGGGACGCGGGGAAGCAGGGAGAACCCCCTCAGCCCGGCAGCCCCGCGCTCCCGCCATGGCGGCCGCCCGCCCCTCAAGGCGCTGGGCGGGGCTCGGCGGGCGGGGCGCGGCCCCCCGGCAATTCGCCGCCGTCCCGGCGTGCCCCGCGCGCGGCGCTGGCTGGGGCCGCTCTGGCGCGGCTGCCTCACCGTGCCTGCTGCGAGTGCCGGCGGTCGCGGCGCGGCGGGGAAGATGGCGGCGGAGGCAGCGGATTCGTGGGGTGAGTGGCGGCCGCCGCGCCCCGCCGGTGCCCACGCCCGCCCGCCCGCGCTCACCCGCTCTCCTCTCCCCCACAGACGCCGACAGCTTCGAGGTGGTGGAGCCGGTGGCGAAGCGGCTGGTGCCGGGAGTAGCCGGAGACCGCTGGGCCGGCGAGGATGAGGAGGACGACGTGAAGGTGCGGCCGGGCGGGCCCAGGCCGGGCCCTCGTGGCGGGGCCGCGGGGGGAGCGGAGCGGGGAGCGGGGCCGGGCCCGTCGCGGGCTGTGCCGTGAGGTGCCGCGTGTGCGGGGCCGCGGGCCGGGCGGGGGCGCCGGGGGGAACCTCCCGCTGGGGTCGGGCCGGCCGGATTCGGGCGGTGCGGGCGGTGACGCGCCGGCCCGGGCCGGGCCCTTGGGGCGGCGGGGGCTCCGCGGCGGCTCGCGGCGATGCGGGTGCCCCGAAAGGGCAGCGGTCGGGCCCAGCCAGGTCACAGCGCAGAGCGCAGAACGGGCCGGTCTCTGCCCCAGGGCCCCGCTCGGGGCCGGCGTTTCTGCCCGGGCTCGTTCCCGCTGCGCTGGTTCTTCCAGGGGACGGACGGACAGACAGACGCTTTTCAAGGCCGAGGAGGGGTCTTGTGTTCTCTGGGGACCCACCTGCTGTTCCCAGCTCTTGCCAGGCTGCTGGGCGCTTTCCTGCAGCTTTCTGTAGCCTCTGAGGTTCGCAGTTCTGAGTCTAATGTGCTGGGCAAGACATCAGAGTTGTGTTTAATGACAGCACTGCTGGATTCCTGCTCCTGCTGTTCACCAGAACCATCTCCTGTGTGGCACCATCTCTTTGCCAACCCTTTTTCCTACTTCTTCACGCCCCCAGGCCCCACCACCCGCAGCTGGAAAGTACAGCAACCTCACGGTGCGGTTTCAGATTTGGTGGTGCTGAGGTCACTTAAAACGTGTTCATTTAAGGCACTGCTTGGACCAGGTTTTTACTGTGCTCCAGAGAGTGATGTCTGCATGGAATCAGTACAAAAATGTGTGGATGTTCATTTCTGATGCTGATGAAAGCAGACCTGCCATAAAAGCTGGTGTTCTCCTGCTTACTTCCAGCTGTCCAGTAGTGAGCCAGGGTGACTAACTGGTGGGTGCCACAGAAATGTAAGGAATGGAAATAGGTGGACTGAAAAAGTCCTTTTTGTTTCAAAACAAGCTGCTGAGATATTGTAACAGACAATCTCGGGAGGTGACCTGGTGGCTGCAGGGTGGTCACCATGTGAAGCTTTCTGGAGTGGAGTGTTGTGGCTCACGTGGTGAGCATTCATTTAAGCCACTGACTGTGTTACCAGAACCTCTGAAAAACACCAACACAGTTGTCATTGGAGCTTAGGGTGGGTATTCTTTTTATTAAAAAAAAGTAGTTAATATTTTTTTTTTTAAAAAGTTAACAAATTCATGTAAGTTACAGACTGTCCATTTTCCCTCTTAATAACACCCCCACCCTGTAGTTATCACAGGTGTCACATTACAGCAGGCAAAGTAACTACAAGTATCTCTGTGTACAGTAGCTACAGTCATTTGTCAAGAGTGTGGTTAGCATGTAACTATATGTGCATATATATAATTTGTATATGTGTATATGAGGCTTGCTTTTCCTTCTGCCTTTGGAAGTGAGAAACTCTTCTGCTACCATAGAATGTGTCCAGGAGTCTTATTCTCTGAGGACACCTGTGCTTTGTGTGGCTGTTTGAATAAAGGAAAAGTTTTTGCACCTGTAGTAAGAATCCAGCCACTTAACTCTCTGAGGGATTGTGGTTGTAGCACTGGAGTTGCGTCTAGAGAGGAGGACCGGGCCAGCAAAGAAAGCTGGTGTATTCTACTCTGATTTGCTCTTTGTATGTAAAGACTGAAAGTGACAGGACTGAGCTTGGTGGTTGCTTTGGCTCCAAATACCTGGTTTGCACGGGTCTACCCTGGGCACAAAAATGTGATAAAAATGACCTGGTCTAAAATAGAAGCACAAAGTGTTTTCTGACCATGAGTTTGTCTCCAGGTTGATATTTCACACTTCGTAATGTGGTTTGTATATCCAGATCCTGTGGTTTATTTTGGAAGATTTTTTTAGTAATGAACTTAAAATAACTGTTAAGTTCAGGAAACTTTTCCTTACCTGGGTTTAAAATTAGTGTCTTCATCAGTAACAAAACTTCTCTGCAGTGTCCCCCAGCAGACGGGCCTCCTGCCAAGGCGTTTGCATCCTTTTACTTTTGGGCAATTCTGTGCTTAACAAAGCTAAAGCTGAGCGGTGTGCGTGTTGTCGCGCAGGCGACAGCCTTGGCCTGGCACTGGCCTTTGGCGGGGAGGGAGAGATCCAGGTTTAGCTGGAACCCCAGTGCTGGAGACCTGTTGCTTTCCAGTCACATATTCTGGTTTTGGGGCAATAATGTGCATTGTCATATGGAGCACATGAAACAATAAGAGAGTTGCTCTCTTTAAGGGCTTATGTATGTGAAATGAAAGATGTTTTCAATAGCCTTATTTTAGGAAAGTGTGCATAGATGAGTATTGTGAAAGTACTTCAAAGTTCTAAGTTACTTTAGTGGATGTTTTGGAACAAAGATGACCTCTTTGATTTACTTAGCGCAAAGAGCACTAAAGCATTTTTTTTTCCTCCAAGAGAGTGGTAAAAAACACTCTTGGAGAAGGGTGAGCGGGTGTTCAGCACCCTGGGGCCCCCGCGTGTCTGCAGTGAGTTCTCGGCCGTGGCATCTCCCACGCTGCTGGGCCAGGAGCGTTTCCTGTGGTGACACCGAGCTGGCGGTTCCCGTCCCCGGTCCCAGTGGTGTTTGGCTGGTGGGGCTGCGGGTCAGCTCCCGGCAGCCGACCGTCCCTTTGGTTACAGTTGAGATCGGGGTTACAGCGTTGGTGGACGAGGGAGGAGACAGTGACCTCATCTACCTGGGCTTGTGCAAAGCATCTGACACTGTCCCTCATGACATCCGTGGCTTTCAGTTGGAGAGACGTGGATTTGACAGGTGGACACTCAGTGGATGTGGAAGTGGCTGCTGGTCACACTCAGAGTTGGGGTCAATGGCTCGATGTCCCAGTGGAGACCAGTGGTGTCCCCAGGCGCCAGCACTGGGACCGGTGCTGTTTAACGTATTTGTCAGTGACACGGACAGTGGGATCAAGTGCCCCCGCAGCACATCTGCCCACAGCGCCCAGCTGAGCGGTGTGGCCGACACGCTGGAGGGAACGGAACATCCAGGGGCACCTGCCCGGCTGGAGAGGTGGGACCGTGCGAACCTCATGGTGTTCAACAAGGCCAAGTCCAAGGTCCTGCACCTGGGTGAGGGCAACCCCAAGCACAAACACAGGCTGGGCAGAGAATGGGTTGAGAGTAGCCCTGAGGAGAAGGACTTGGGGGTGTTGGTTGAGGAGAAGCTCAACACAACCCAGTAATGTGCACTTACAGCCCAGAAACCACCCATGTCCTTGGGCTGTCACCAGCAGCGTGAGCAGCAGGTTGGGATGTGGATTCTGCTCCTCTGCTCCATTCTGGTGAGAACCCCCTGCAGTGCTGGTCCAGCTCTGGGGCCCCCAACATCAGAGGGACAAGGGCCTGCTAGAGCAGCTCTGCTATGGGACAGGCTGGGAGTTGGGGTGCTCAGCCTGGAGAAGGATCTGGGGAGACCTAAGAGCAGCTGCCAGTGCCTGAAGGGACCTGCAGTAAAGCTGGGGAGGGACTTTTCACAAGGGCAGGTAGTGACAGGACAAGGGGTGATGGCTTTAAACCAAAAGAGGGGAGATTTAGATTAGATTGAAGGAAGAAATTGTTGCCTCTGAGGGTGGTGAGAGCCTGGCCCAGGTCACCCAGAGAGGTGGTGGATGAACCATCCCTGGAGACATCCCAGGCCAGGCTGGACGGGGCTCTGAGCAACCTGAGCTGGTGAAGATGTCCCTGCTCATGGCAGGGGTGGCACTGGGGGAGCTGGGAAGGTCCCTCAAACCCAAACCATCCTGTGACATCAGTACGTTTGGGAGACGTTACCGAGGGCAGGGGCTCCCAACATGATGACAGACATTCCGTCCCCACTGGCCATGCAGCTGTTCCCTTCCGTCCCCGAGCCCCTCAGTGTCACAGACAGGCTGCCCCCCTGCTGGGTCTCTGCACCCTGAAATGTGTCATTCTGAAATCTGTGGTGAAGGACAGGGCAGGGGATGAGGCAGCAAGCTATATAGAGCAATCATGACAAGAGCTATTTAAGAAGTGGGTGTAACAAACTCTTAATTAGATAGGAGCTAAAATAATGCTGCTCCAAATTCAAGTCAGCCTCTTGGAATGTGGAAGGGAAGCTGAATCCCGTACAAGTGCCAATTAACTCGAGTCAGCTGGTAGATGAGCTCGGGTGTCTTCCTTGCTTGGATCAGTGTGTCGCAGTGAAATACTGAGCGTTTCCGCCGATGTCTCTTACCTTGCCGTGCCAGTAGCAACCCTTAGGGATTAATAAATAGCGTGTGTGACTTCCTGCATTACTGTTGTGAGGTGGAAATAAAAAAAATCGGGATTTATGGTTTTCAAGCTTACCTATAATGATGTATTGACAGTAAGTGTGATTTTTGTGTAAAGGAGGTCTTGGCAAATGTACTCTCTTAAGCTTGCAACTTGAGTCGAAACAGGTAACGAAAATGAGATTCCTGTGAGATTCTTTAACCGGTGGTGTGTACACACTGGGTCCCACATGATGCAACTTCAGTTTGAGAGTGTGGATTTGCAAGCATATGCCATCCGCTTGGATTTGCAGCGGCACTAGGACAAGGACAGGTCTTGCCAAAACGCAGGGAGGTGTCAGGAAGAAGCTGCCGAGTCGCCGCTGGCCGAGCCTGCAGGTGACAGCAGCGGGTCAGTGCTGTAGAGAACGTGTTTCCTCGGGGTCTGGTTGAGAAGGTGCAAACTGGAGGCAGAGTCACTGCGAACACCATGGCTGAGGCTGAACGTGCCTTGCACTGGAGAACATGGTGGCTGCTGGAGAACATCTGGGTGATGTGTTTGTGGGAAGAGTCTTTTGAGAGCTCCTTTGGCTCTTAGAAAGCTGCTGGTCAGAGCCGCGCTCTGGTGGCTGCTGTGTCCACATGTCCTGTCCCACGTGCAGCCCCAGGAGCAGAGTCCCAGCCCCGGGACAGGGACACGCCGGTGGCGCTGGGAGGGAACAGGGCTGCGGTGGTGACAGCATGTTGGGGTTTCAGGTGGTTTCAGCCGAGCTGTGGATTTCCAGCAGTGGCTGCACCACCTGCCTGCACCCCCTGGCATTCCAGCATCTGGTACTGTGTAATCAAAGGAATTGTTACCAACTCAGTTTTACTGTGGGCATTGATTTGACTGTTCGTGATTTTGCTTTTGTAACTATGCTGACGTGAGCGTTGTGATGCTACAGGCTGCCTTTTTCATGGTCAGAACTGGCCCTGGAACACCTGGGGTCAGCTCCCCAGAGCCAGTCCCCGTACAGCTCTTGCCTCTTCCTACCCCAGGACAGAACAGTCGTGGGTCTGTGAGCACTTAGAGAGCTTACGTGTGAGATGCTTTTCTTGTTACTTGAACAAGTAGAAAATATGTGTGAAAGAATCTTAATTAAAACTTATTTTGCAGGATAACTGGGATGATGAGGAGGAAGAGGAAGAAGTAAAGGAGACAGAGATAAAACAAGGTAAGACTTAAACATGTGGCTCTGTTTGCAGCATCAGAACAGACTCTGTCTGTCTTGAGTATATCTGAAGAATCAAAACCTCTTAATGGGGTTGGGTTTTTTTGACAAAGCATGTTGGGATTCCAGTAACTGGGCTCTGTGCCTTTCACTCTGATTGGTGTTTCAGCAGTAAAATGAGTAGACTTCTCAAGTGCTGTGGTGTTCAATGTTTTACAGAACCAAAGGTTTCAGAAAAAAAGAAAATAGCAGAAAAAATTAAAGAAAAAGAAAAGCTACAGAAGAAGAAGCAAGAGGAGCTTAAAAAAAGGGTAACTCCTTATTTCTTCCAGGTCTCATGAAATTTAGAGGGCAGGATTTTTTTATTTTGAGGTTGAACAAGAACTGTAAAGATCTTGACTAGTCTGATAAAACAAACTTAAGCCTTATACTTAATAACATCTGGGGGATGTCAGCTTTAATTTTCTGTAATTTACACCAGTTATTGGCATAATGTTTATCTCTGTTTCTTTTGTAAGTGCTACATGATAAAACATGGAGGTGTGAAACTGAAAGCTAGGCTGTTTCTTCCCGCTTCTTGTAAAATGAGCGATTTATTGTGTGGCATTGTGGTACTTCATGGGCTGGTTCTTGGGTTTGTACGTGCTTGGGGTTTATTGACTCAGGCAGAAGCGACTCAGGTGGCACTGGAAAAAAATGGATTTTTTTAATCCTACCTCTGCTCAAGGGTAAGAAATATAACATTCTCTCTATATGCCTTTTTAAATTCAGTTAGATGCACCAGAGGAACATAAAGAACTTACACCAGAAGAACAGTTAGCAGACAAACTACGACTAAAGAAATTACAAGAGGAGTCAGACCTTGAGTTAGCAAAAGAAACTTTTGGTAAGTGCAAGTGCACAAAAGAGCTGGATCCTCTAAATAAAACTGTGTTATGTCAAGATACCCTCCAAAAAGAGCTGAGCAGGATTTGGTGTCGGAGCAGGTGCAGGTTGCGTTAGTGAGAATAAAGAGGGTTTAAATTCAAACTACCGGAGGCATGTGTGGGTGCGAAGGACTAGTTGCAAGAACCACAAAAACATCTTTAGAGTAGAAGGTGCTTTTTCTTAACAGTCCTGGTAGGATGTTACAGGAAAAAGAGGTGACTACATTTTCCAACATATTGGTACTTCTGGTAAAAAGATGAGTGTTTAAAAAGAAAAAAAACCCTTAAAAGGTGCTGGATGTAACGAGGCTCTGGCTGAGCACGACTCAGCACAGCTCACACACGCTGACGTGGGGCAGTCTGAGCAATGGGCTGGATGTCGAGCGAGCCAGTTGGGTCAGTGGATGAGCTGGTGTTCCGGCCTAGGCCTGGAGCAGATCAGTCTGGTTTTGTGCTTTGGTGGAACCAGCAGAGATACTGATTCATAGCAGCGTGCTTCAAACATGAAAGCGTGTTTCCTTGATTATAGTGGATTATACAGGTTATTACTCAGGGAAAATTCTGCTCTGTCAGGCTTCTGAAGGAGGACAGGGCCTGGGGGGAATTGAACATAGTTGTGAAGAACCAACTCAACTTTGCACTTAGGAGCTCAAACAGGAATTATTTAAGAGGAAAGGAGCTTCATGTAGGACACGCTGCAGCAAACGGGAATGGCTCTTCCAATTCCTGAGTTTTGCAGGAAAACCTCTTTCTGCACAGGTCAGGAGCTGGGGCTGTTGCCTTTCGTGTGGCAGGAGCTGGTGTGAGCAAACCCGGGCTGGGTCTGGGAAAGCCGGGGTGAGGGGGGAGCTGGTGCCAGCAGTTGCTGCTGTGTCTGGGTGGTCTCTTAACACTCACAGCTCTTTTTCTGCAATTCCTCTGTCTTTCTGTGCAGGTATAAATAACACTTGTGGAATAGATGCCATGAATCCCTCTTCAAAAGACGACTTTACGGAATTTGGCAAACTACTAAAAGAGAAAATCACACAATATGAAAAATCATTACATTACGCCAGTTTTTTGGAAGCGTTAGTTCGAGACGTATGTATTTCATGTAAGTTAAACCAAAGACATCCTAGAATATGCTGCTACCAACAGTGCAGTGGAGTTGAAGTTGGAAACATGCTGGTGCAGCGAACATTAAATCAAGCTGTGGTTTGCACTGTGTAGTTTACACTAAATGAGGGACTAATCTGTTGCCCTGAGCAGCATCCAGTTCCATCCCCACAAACTTTCTTACAGGCTGTGTGCTGGTCCAAGAGTTTCTGCATGTCAGTTAAAGACGTGTGTGTCTTGGAGTTAAAGGCAGTCATCCTCAAAAGTGGGAATTTTTATGCTGATCTAAATCTTGCATGTTTTTCTTGAAGCCATTTAAAAAATAATAATAATAATATTTAAAAAGTTCTCTGAGCCAGATAACTTGAGTAGCTCATTTGGAGGGAAACTGTTATAAAATTCAGTTCATGTAACTCCAGGACTGCAAAATTAATTGTTCTGGAATTCAACATATAATGATACAGAGACACAAGAACTCAAACTCTTTTTTTCCCACTGCTCTGGTTGGCTGAAGTACTTTTGATATCTTTTACTGGCTTTCAGTGTATCCATATTTTACTGTTCAAATGCCTCCTCATTAAGACTTCTGTGTTCAGTAACTCTTAATTTACAAGTTTTACCTTCTACAACATTCAAGCTGCTTACAAGGAACCATGGGAAATAGTAATTGTGAATTACCCAGTCTGTGTTCTGATTATTTCAATCAAGTACTTGCCTATACTTAATGCTTATTTCTAGTTTTTAGAGAATGTTGATGTGAGATTATTTAACTGTCTTCTAAGAACCACATTGCTGAGGAATATTTTTTTTTCTTCCCTGATGCAGTGGAAGTTGATGATCTGAAAAAGATCACGAATACTTTGACAGTACTATGCAGTGAAAAACAAAAACAAGAAAAGGTAAGAACTGTGTGTATTTCTGCAGCGAAGGGGCTTATGTGGCAAAGTGCAATTTTTATACTCTTCTCTCCTGGCTTTTCATGTAAATCAGTTTGGTCAACCACTGAAAGCTGCACCTACACAATCCACTGAAAAAAAACTTTACTGTGAAATGTTTTGTAAGTTTGTCTAAAACTCTCATTTTTTTGCAAGGAAGACGCTCAGCCACACTGGGGATAAAATCAGTTGGTAATGTCACAGAACTCAACACCAGACTTGCATTTGCTTAGTTTTGCTTTTTCAGAGTCTATGTAGAACAGGATGAAAGGCAACAGATAATAAATCATAGAATAGTTTGGGCAAGTGTGTGATGCAGGAGCTGGGGGACACCTGGAAATGTCACAGCTTTACCTGAGCAGGTCACGTTGTGGGAGGAAACGAGGGGTAGAAATGGTGGCAAAGGCACCTGCACACGAATGCTCACCCCTCAGAGACATGGTGTTACTGTAGAGTCAGGACAAATGAGTATGGATTTTAAAGTAAACATGCTCTTCCTCTTTAAGCAGAATAAAGCCAAAAAGAAGAAAAAAGGTGTTGTGCCTGGTGGTGGTTTAAAGGCTACTATGAAAGATGACCTGGCTGATTACGGAGGATACGATGGAGAATACGTACAAGACTTTGAAGACTTCATGTGACATTAATCTCCCCTTCTGTTGTCTTTCTGTTGCCCACAATCCCTTAAACATGTAGCACAACTTTTCTTCCTTTAAATTCTGCCAAATGCTACAATCAGAACTGCAGTATCTCTGTGCTGGTGGTTGAGCTCTGGACAGGTCCATGCTCATGCACTGGGCACCCGGGGGGGTTACAATGAGGACACTTAAAACCTCTGCAAATTGGAGTTCAACCCCCCAATATTCTGATAATGGTAACTGTTGCTATTTTATAGTAACAGCAAGTAAATTGGAAATTAATTCCAACAGACAAAAAGTATTATAACCAGCACAGCTCAGCGATACGGCCTTAACTGTACCTCCAGGGTGACTTGTTTGGTGACAGCAGCAGTTTGCAGCAAGGCGTGGTGTGCACTTAGTATTACAATTGCTTTGTCTTGAGTTAGAGCTTGAGGTTTTCAGTATATTGTGCAGGGAACTGCCGACTTCAGCGGGAGGACACGCAGCAGCCGAGAGCCCCACTGCTTCAGGGCCTGACGTGCAAACACCAGGTGGGTCAGGGCACGGAGAGATGCTTTGAAAAACACAACTTGTGTCTTGAGTATGAAGTTTAGTTTCCATTCATCTAAATTTCTACTAATGCAGCTGTATGGGTTGGGTATTCTTTAACAGTTAATTGCCTGGTTTAAGTGTAAGAAAACAAAACTTCCTTTTGGTCTTTTATGGGTTGTGGGAGATCTTTCACAACTCAGCCATTTTCCTTCATTTTAAAACAAAAACTTGCTTAGCAAACTGCAGCAGTTACAGTTGGGCAAATTGTTATGTTAACAACTATGACATCTGCAATGTTTTATAAAGCAACTAATTTAATAAAAATCACTATTGAGGACTTCACTGTGGCTGCCTTGGGACCAGTTCTTTTGAGGAACTTCATCTTTTACTGGAACTGCTGCACTCAGCGGCTCATACGTACCTTGGTGTATTTGAGGGTGGCTCTTACCAGGTATTGTGTTCCAGTCCTGCAGGTACAGCTTGCGCTTTTCTCAGGTGTTTGTTCCCAACACAGCCGGGATCCACGTGTACTGCCTTCCCCATTGGAAATGGTCCCAAATTGTTCCAGGCTCAGGGACAGTCATTCTCAGCACAGCTCCAAGCTCTCCTTTCATGCCATGACCTTGACAGTTCCTGTTAAGGCTTGCTAGCTAGGAGTTAACTTGGTCTAATCACAGCCAGCCTAGTTCATTTGGTCTTAGGAGACTGACTAGAACTGGACTTTCATATCCCTGCATGAATGTTTTATTTATCAAAGGAGCTGTGACTTGTCCTGTGTCTACCTGTGTACAACTTCCAGAGCAGCCACTGCACATTTAAGATACTGTGCAAGTAAATGTTTGTTCTATGGAGCGGTTGCTTGCATGAAAGCATTCAGCAACCCAAAGGAGACTAAGGTATAAATCCAAGTTAGCATCTCTTTGCTGATTAACTTGGTTGCTATGGCAACTGTATTTCTGCTAGGATAATGTCTAGTACGATATCATTTAATTGCACTTACAAGCTCTGTTGTGTCAGCTCTGGCTGAGCACACACAATCCCAACTGCAGGGGATTCTGCCTGAAGCAGCATCCAAGTCTTGTCCCCTCTGCAGTTAAATCAGACCCACTCTCGTAAACTTGCTCCATACCAACTGTCTGCCCCGTCGGACTGGCTGAGCATAGAAAGGGCTTCAAATTTAATAATGGTTACTCCAAGGCAGCAGCAAAGGTAAGTACTTGCTGTTCAGAGTTGTGCAAGACTTATTTCACTTTATCACTAAGTTAGAAAACAAAACCAGGCAAATCAGACTAGAATCAAGGGCCGGATCATCCTAGTGAGTCTCTAACACTTTCAAAGGAGTTTACTGATTGTCCTAATTTCATTGTCAAGCTCCTGGATGTTCTGCACATTCTCTTTCAGCCTTTTGTCAGCTTAGTTACAATTTCCATGGTGATCCATCACCCACACGCCTGAGTTCAAGTCTCTATTTGCTGGTTACTCAAGTATTTTGTAAAGAGATTTATTATACAAAACACGATTTTAGGTTAATACAGCCTCAGAATTTTAAATATTTACAATGACCACCAGCTTCCTGGAGGAACTTTTACATAGCAGCATATTATTGTAAGCAGGTAATTAATAAAAATATCTGTTAAAGAACCAGTACTACCTATGCAAGGAGCTGTGGCACCGGTACCTGTGGAGCCAGGTGCTGGACTCTAGTTGGACAACATGTCATTAAGGCAGCAGCCGGTCTGTGTGTCCTTCAGCAGCGTGTTCACCACATCGTAGAACTTGTGATCGTAAGCCAGTCTGTAGTATGTGTAGATATCTTCACAGTACGTGAGCAGTTTCTTCAGATTTTTCAGAGCAGCATCAGTTGGCAGGTGGTGTTTAACTCTGAAAATAATTGTCCATATAATTGAAATAGACTTTACAAACAATGACTGTAAGACTAGCTTGCTATAGAACTATAAGAAATATATTACTTAAAAAGAGGTTTTGTTCAACATGTTTGTTGGATTGTCTTGGTTGTTTACTTTGCACTAATTCATTTTTTAAAATAAGATTTGATCTGACCAGCCCTCAGGCACCCCACATGTCCAGCTCAATAGGAATGGTAGAGCATGCGCTATTTCCATGATACACTTAAGCAGCTGAATAGATCTCAAGTCCCTGTACATGATGCTTTATCACGTAAGAGGTTCCAACAGCACTCAGACTTACATGTGACTGAACACACAGTTGCTCCTCTAAAGTAGCCTCTGGAAAAGAAAGTTCCACTTTGACCACAGACCTACTTACTTCTTTGCAATCTCCTCGAATACACTGGGCTTCAGCGGCCTTTGCTGTTTAAATTCTTCTAAGTAAGTGAAGTCTCCCTTGGTGATCACTTGTTGGTACAGAACTTCAGCCCAATCTGGAATGAACTCGTACGCCTCGGCCACGATGGCTGCCTGTGGGGACACCAGCACTGGAGTCACTGAGCAGGAAGGGAATGTTCTGGCACAGAAAGAATGCCAGAGGAAGAAGCCAAGCTCACCTGGTAGAATCTGGGCAAGGCCAGGATGGAGCCCATCAGGCTCTGTCTGTCCAGGTTGATCAGCATTGTGCTCTGCCCCATGTTGAGAAAATGCAGCTGGAGGGTTATGAGCTTCGTCAGCCGAGTGCAGCGAAGGGCCTGGCGCACACAGGACTCCTGGGATGGAAATCAAACACAAACACAAGCTGCTGGAGTGTGGTTCTAGAGGAAAGCAATAAATATTCCTGAGAGCAACAACGAGTTCAGAGTTCTCAGGTATTTCATCTTTTAGATCCCTGCAGTTTTATCATTGATCACATTCCATTAAATGAAGCTTCACTCACCACAAACATGACTTTCATCGTAATCAGGCCAGTTTTTAAACACTTCATATTATTCTATTCTTGCCAGTTAAGCTCCTGGCCACTCCTCTCAAATGGGGGAACCTGCCTGCAGCCCCTGATGTCAAAGCCTCAACAGGGACCAGCCGGTGGCTCCTGGATGCCGCAGCATCACTGGGACGCTGCTGGGCCAGAGCCAGAGGCACCTCCGCTCCCTGCTCCTGGACAGGCTCTGCTCACCCTCCACACAGCAGCTGCCTTTGTTCTCCCTGTCCAGCCCACTCCTCGTGTGCTCCCAACACTGTACAGAACTCAGACAATTCCAGCTCATTTTACCTTAGAATAACTTTCTGCAGCATCAATAAAAAGGGTCAGAGCTTTCATCAGCAGTTTCTTTAAGCTGGCAACATCTCGAAGAGAGTCCTCTGAAATGGCGAAAAAAAAATAACCAATTAGTTATAAAGATTACAAAGTAACTTACAAAAATACCACCTGGTACCAAGTCTGCCCCCAGTGTTTCACAAAGCAAAAGACCAAAAAAAGTTCTCTTATTAAAAAAGTGCAAAGAAATAGTGATGCCTGTTCGGTTAATGGGCCAAAGCTACTGCTGAAACCTGGTCAAGTGACTGAAAGGTGGGAAGAAATCCAGATCCTACATTGGCAGTGGATACAAGAGCGGTCACCAGGTGAACTCAGAACCAGCGGCACAGCTGCTGTTCGCGTTGCTGCAGCGCTGGCCAAGGGCTCCCAGAAAGATCCTGTGGGCCCCACACCAGCTGTGCAGAACTCACCAGTTCACAGGGTGACAAGTTATTTGCACAAACATAAAAACCCCAACCATTTCTATACAGATTTTATATAAAAACCACTGTGTCACACCCCACTGAAGTAAGGGAAACGGGCATGTGTCCTGACCTGGTACCCAGGAACATCACATCACGGTGAGAGCCAAACCCCTCGACTCTTTGAACACCAGAGCAGCACAAGAACCCCCCAAACCTGGCAAACGGGACCCTCCTCCAGGCAGAAGCTACTGGATGTTACCAGGACAACACAGACAATCCAAACTACAGCGACCCACCGTGTCTTCCTTTTACACAACCTGCTTGTATTTCCCGGTTTTGCAGTTTCCACTCACCCCAGGGCTGCGACTCGATGAGTTTCAGCTGCGTGCGAGCGGCAGCCTCGTGATTCTCCCCGATCTCCCGACACATGCTGAAGCAGAGCGCGATCATGTTGTGCTTCTCGCTGTCCCCGGGGCGGCAGCGCTTGATGTAATCCAGCAGAGCCGTCTTCAGCGTCCCGCTCTGCCCGCGGGAGGGAGCACCGGGTTAAGATCTGAACCGCTTTTTTATAGTTCACATTTTAGTACCCACAAGCAAATCTGTTCTGGTACAGTTTTCCAAAAAGTGATCGTTGCACTTTTCTCCACATTATTTTAAAACATAATAGCAATATTATACCCAGGCTTAACTACATTATGTCAGGTAAGAAAATCCAGCACCTACGCATTTATTTATTTACATACAAATGCCAAAACTGACATTTGTTTATGACTGTGTTAGAAGAAAGCTATAAATATTTATTATTTTAAAAAAAAAACATAAAACATTAAGTATAACCAAAGCAGGACACGAAAACTCTAAGTGACATTCCCAAGTGTGAAGTTTCAATGCTGCAAACTTCTTAAACAAAAAGCAGAATAAAAGCCAGAGTTAATTTATTACTATGAAACGTGAGTAACACTTCTGGCACTCCAGTAACCCAAATACCCAGATAATTCCGCCTTGTGCACGTATCAGTTTCTGATGCAGACACAGTTCTCTCAAAGTTCTTCCCCCCTTATTCCCCTCCACCTACCGGGTCTAATTTCTTTCTCATGAGCACTTCAAAGTAGTGTTTCTCGTGCAGCAGTTCAAATATGTAGGTCATTTCATTGTATCTGCCAATTCCAGTGAGAAGACGAACCTGTAGAATTAACAGTGTCAGGCCGAAGCTCCAGGCTGAGCAGGAAGCGCGGGGGGAGGCTGCGGAGGGCAGAGCCCAGAGAGCTGCACCTCACACACAGATATTCCCTCACAGCCACCAAAGTTTTGTTTTTCAAATCAACCCACTGCAGCTTTTTTATTTTCCCATATGAAAATATGCAGCAAACTTTCAGCAATGGTACCGCTACACAGGGCACGTCTCAGACTCCGGGAGTCCTTTCAAGACAGGACTTGGGATGCGTGACAGCCCTGCCACACAAACCTTCACATTTCACCAGCAGCTCAATTACTTTGACACTCCCATTCTGATTTACTGCACCTCACCATTCCACTATCCCCACCTCTATTTTTCTAGAGAAGCCTTCTAAGAGCTTCTATGACATAAAAATCATCACACAAACCAAACACACACTTTTAGCTTCCAGGGACAGGCAGGACAAGACCAGTCAAGCCAAGGTGACAGGCCGGTCTGCTCTCCATCCCCACCCGCTGCCTGCAGCGCTCACGAGCAAAGTTCTTTGCCAACGTGCACAGGAAACCTTCCCCAGTAGCTGGACAGACACGCGGCAGCGAGGACACGTGTGGCACTAAGGACACGCACCACGAGCCCGTACTCTTCATTAGGTGCCAAATGCTCGTCCGTGAGAAGCCGCACTGCTTGCAGGACCCTGGTGATTCCTTCCATGTGGCAAGTCAAACTAAAGCAATTATGGGCCAAAATCAGCAATTCTGTAACTGAGGAACAGAAGAACGCAGGTATTTCAGTTAATAAGCTCAGGAAGTTAATTATTATGCCTCTCTCCAAACGTGAGGCCACCTCTGCAGAGGATACACAACCTTTCCCGTTACAAACCGCAGAACTAGATTAGAATTCGAGCTGTTACTGTTCTGTCCTATACAACTTCAAGAAGTAACAGTTTCTATGACAGCCTGAATTCAGTCAGACTTCTCCATCTGTGGGGAAGTCTGGATCATTTTCTGAAATGTTCTTTTATTCCACACACAAAACTTCCAACCTCCTCCACCAAAAGCTGGTTGACAAGAATATAACAACACACCAGCACTCACTGTTACCAACCAGCTCTGCATCTGCAAGAGGAAGGCCACAAGTTTTGCATCTGGGTTTGAAAAATCCTTCATAAATTCCATACACTAAATAAAAGAGTTAAAGCAGCACATCTTAGCATAGCCCAGCCTCCCTGGGAGGCCTGATCTGATACCGTAAAGCAACACGAGTGGTGGGGTCTCAGACCTTGCACTCAGCACCAGGGAATTCATTCAGAAGACCTGTAGTAGTTATGAACAGGCACACAAGATATTTAAAAATGCAGATTTTGAAAAGAACACAGTTAATGCCATAAACCTATACAACATATTTTTAAGCAAACCAATTATGTCTCTGCCTGTAAAAAGGTACCCTGGCAGAGACTCCATTCAAAGAGCAGTGGCAAACGGTACCAAAGTACCTTGGCTATGTTTTATGAACTCAGTGACTACATGTCCACAGTATATAAAGCTGCAAGGTGTAAAATGGACTTTACTAACATAAGATCTAGGAAGTTATTTCAGTAAATGGATAAAGAAAGCAATTTCTACTTGTGATTAATCTGAAGAAATCACAAACCCCTCCTTCTGTAGCACAGAACTGCAGAAGCCCCGGTCACTCACTGCTGGCACAAACTGTGTTTTGTTTGGCCAGTAAACTGGTACCGCACTGCGGCAAAGCGCTTACTCACTGTGCACACACTCAGACCTATTCATTTCGCATCACATTAGAGATCAGTAGCAGGTATTTCCACCAGCGTCGCTTTTATTCTTTGTGCTGCCATTTCACACCGAGCAATGCCGTGGTTAGTAAGGCATTAGCTACGTCAGGGGTTATTGCCATGTACTCACTGCACGCCAGCTCCCCGCGCGGGACACAGGGCACTTTGCCCAGCAGCTTCATGCCGACCAGCGTGTGGTCCTGGCCCAGCTTGGCGAGCTGCAGGAACGCCTGGCTCTCAGCTGCGGGGCTCCACCCCTGCTGCTGTCCTGTGACCACAGGGAGACAGTTATGTCACAAGTGCTAACTGTTCAGGAGAGATTAGCTACATTAATAGGAAAACAAACAAACCAAAACCCAAAACACCAATATAACTTCATCCAGACTGACTCAGGACTTGGAACTACAGCTCTAAAGACACTTTTGATCTTACTGCTTAAATTTAAGAATCAGATACTACTCCTTTGCCAGCCCAAGCCAATTAATCCTACTGAGCAACTGCGCTGCCACTGCAATTACACCCATAATTTCACTAGCCCAGTCAGCTGCTGCTGCGGAGAATAAGAGCATTTTCCTCTTCCTGACACCACACAATTCCAACCCATCCCTTGCAGTGGCTCCAATTCATACTCTTCCAAGACCCAGTTCAACTCATGAACTCAACAGAAAACTCCCCTTTCCTGGGTTTGTTTTCTGCTGGGTCAGTAAATTGACTTTTCTGAAGCAAAAGCACCAAACCCTAGGGGTAACCAGGGGAACCAGTGCCTGGGGAGCAGCAGGTGCAGGGCAGAGGGAGCAGAGGAGGCTCAAGAATCCCCATCTGATGGCTTATTCTGTCTCATGGAACATTGTTGTTAATGTTGTGGCAAAGCAGAAGTTACTCAAATAGAAAAGTCCCCCGGATAATTCCTGCTGTTGTGATGAACATCCCTCATTTTACAAATTGAAAAATAAAAAGGAAAATCTTTTGGCCACGCTTTTTACTATGAACACGAGTCTTTCCAAGTCAGATGATGTGGGCCCGCAAAGATCATCATTAAAAACCCAAACAAACCTTTAAAAAAAAAAAAAAAAGCTTAAATACTGTAACACCACAATGGACATGAAAATAACTAAAAATAAACAGTTATGTAAAACGGAGGTGTACAAGGTTTACAAACCTTATACAAGAGCTGCCCAAACATTACTGACTATATCTTGAAAGCAAAGACTGGTTTTCAGATACACAACTATCACCCTTACAAACCAAATACAATACAAACTGAAGCCTCTTTCCTACCTTTCCCTTCTGACGACGCCAGTAACTCCCGCAGGATTTCCTCAGCCACCAGCTCGGCCACGGTCTCGGGCAGGATCCCCTGCGCAGCGATGAACGCCTGGGCCCTGCTGCACCGGTCGGGCCGGCGGGACGACAGGATCGCTCCCAGCACCGTCTCGGGGTCGCGCGCTGACACGTCACTGTAGGAGCAGTTCAGTTCCTATAACGCACACACACACACTTAGAGTCTACGCACTGACAAACTCCACTGCAGAACATCCATTGACCTGCAGTGCATCTTCCCAGTGATGAGCTGATGCATGGAGAGTGCTGGGGAGCAGACGAAACTCAGCTTCAAAAACCACAAACATGATCTGCTCTTCTATCAGTTAACAGTGTCCTTATCTGTTTATCTTCAGTATTAAAGTTCTCCAGATCAGGACAGCATGTAACTTTGTATTTGAAGTTTAATTCTCACAGAGCAGTCATCACGGACAGAGATGCTTTCCTGAACCAAACATAAACCTTAACACTTAAAATCCCTGAAAGAAAGGCAGGTACATTTCCTCCCACATGAAGAACTGTGTTTCACTGGGTAAGTTTTATTTATGAGGTTACTTTTCCTCCTCTCTACATATGACAAACTCTCAGTGAAAAAGCTATACTAGTTTTCACATCTGCTACATTTGGAAAAGGAGTTGGTGAGGCTCTGTAAATACTCTGCTGTAATATATTACACTTTATAAATTTACAAATTAGTTGAAAAATGTACCTCACAGTGTGGACTCCCAGATTCAGACAAAAAGTCCATGGATGGTATCAAATAGAACAAGTCAGTCACACAACTCTCTCTTAGTAGCTCAAACCTAAAGCACTCACTTTGAATACTGGAGGCATGAAAAATTCTGTGGGAAAACTAAGAACCTCTGTGACAAAGACAATACTAATATTTTCAGCATGCGCACTGCTGGTTTTATTCAGAAAAACTAACGTTGTGTTCCCACACTACGGAGCGAACAGCACGGGAAGGGTTCTGTGCCCAGCTCACCCTGGGCAGCAGCCAGGAGCCACAGGCAGCAAACACCACCGGCCACTTCTGTCACCGGCTGGTCAGACCCCCCGAACGCAGCAGCCGCTCCTCTGAGCAGCCCGAGGCACAAGCTGCCCTGCAGAGCTCTGCTGTGCCCAGCTCCCACGGCAGCTGCTCTGCGTCTGCTGCGGGGCGAGGGTCATTTCCAAGGTGTCCCATGGCAGAGGCTGAAAGCAGCGCACCACACGAACACCACACGCCTGCGAGATGATGAAAAAGGCACATCCAAGAGCCCGAGCTGCAGTCTGGCTTAGTGGAGACACAGGTGGGGCCTGGGCGGCCTGGGAGCTGAGTCCATGTCAACACTTCATGCCCAGGAAGCATCTGGCCATTTTTCCACACCAAAGCTCGGTGATTTCCCGTTCTGAACCTTGTTTTGGACACCCGAGGAACACTTTCACCACTCTTTGACCTTTTCTCCACAAACTTCCACAGCACAGCTTGATACAAACCACTTCTTTCTGCAATAACATTACTATACACATACCTTAGCAAGTTCATATAGACAGAGAACCTGTCTGCAGTAGTTTCTGCCATGGACACATTCATCTGTGAGAGCCTTCAGACTGGCGACCACCCGATCCTCCGGAGATGGAGCCGCGATGTGCGTCCAGTCTTCTAAGCTTGATGCTGGGAACAAAAAAATTCCTTTCTCAAAGACAGATAACACCATCAAGCCTTATGCTGGGAGCAAGCCTCAGAAATGCCCAGCAAATACATAATGCTTTCACAAGTCTTTGAAAACTGAACTCTTGATCCTTGTGGGGTTTTTTTTGGTGTTTTTTTGTTTGTTTGTGTTTGGTTGGTTTTTTTTAAGTTTTAGGGTAGAAATGAATGAGCCAAAATATCCACAACAATATCTCAGATATAAAATTCCTAAGCACAAGAGAGCCTAAGGTTTCAGCAGTCTTTCTGATGGCCTAGGCCTTATTTATTCTCTTCTATTCCTATTAAGCTTTGTACATGGTAGTATTAGAAAGCAATGTTCCAGCTGACAGCTCTCTCATTCAGACTTCAGAAATATACACAGAGTACTTTATATATAAACAATATCAGCCTTTCTGTTAATAAGAAAGTCTAAACCCTTTATAACACACAATTCAGAGAAAATATTAATTAAAACATTTCCATGTCTCAGCTCCAGAAACACACCCAAGATTTCCTAGAGCATGTATTCCAAAAGCAGGAACATGGATGAGTTCAGTGCTACTTTACCACAGAATCATGAGCTATCAGAAATGAATGGTGAAGAGACTACAGAAAGCGTACACAGAACACCCTGCCCAACACATGCACAGGCAGCGTGTCCTCCAAGGCTTCAAACTCATTTTGCTAGGGGATTTATGAACCAGGGAGACCCTGCTGTCAGGAAGACCTTCCTTCCTGCAGAAATGTTGGGGGAAATTACCACTGTAACAGAAGAGGAAGAAGCCAGTGGAACCCCAGCAATGGGTTTACTGGTCAGGTGGCCGAGCTGGTTGGTGTCACTTACCGCTGGGGACCCTGCTCGGCTGAGCTGCGCAGCTTTCAGGTGTCTCCTCTCTTGCTACAAGGAGAGTCTGAATATCTGTGTGTAATTTGTCCAGCTCGGCCTCCCCGGCAGCCAGAGCTCTGCAGTGCAACACCAGCCAAACGTCTCTGTTGTAGAAGTGGAAATACTGGCAAACCCGGCTGGCTTCGTGCACGCTGCCTTCGTCAAGGAGGCGCCCGATCAGAACCTGGAGCGATTCCTCCTCCTCACTGGTCAAGGTCTGTTGAGACTCTCTGAATGCAAGACCTTCTAGTTTTAAGTACTTTGGCGTGTTCAGAGCAGGCAGCTTTGAAAAAGAAAATTCCTTAGCTAAGTGATCAAAGGAAAGATCCCCGTTCACTACAGCACAGGAGGACGACCTGGACTCGCCTGACCCCTCATCTGTGCACAGCGCTTGTTGTGCGATGCGACAGATCCAGATCTGCTTCTCCAGTTCTTCTAATTCGTGCGGTGACACCGAGTCACCCTTGGCTAGCCAGTGGCCAGCCAGGGTAAGCAACAAGTGTCTCTCCATGATGCTGTTTATCTTCTTATGAGATAAAGATTCAAATACTGTGTTTGCCTGATTCAAAAAAAAGTCAGACGCAGCTCCGCTGGAGATTGAATTTTTCATGAAGTTGTCATTACACTTTTTCCAGAATTCAATTCTTGTCTGGTTCTGATGCCACTGTCCGAGGTCTCTTAAATGATGTAGATCTCTTAGAACCTGCAAAATTCACAGAAGTTTTAAACAACCTTTCCAAAACCAAAAAACCACCAAAAAACCACCAAAAAACCACCAAAAAACCACCAAAAAACAAAAATAAAATAGTAATAATAATTTAAAAAAAAAAAAAAAAATCACACCGGATGTCCTGAATAATGAAAAACTGAATTTACATTGTGTCCCAATATGCAACAAATCCATCTGCTTTTCTCACCAAATAAAACTGATTGTATAGCAAGTAAAAATAGTATGAGAATAGGGAAAGCTACACTGTCCTTTTCAGCTCAGCACTTAGAGTCAACTTGTTGGGTACACTCATGTTCAAAATAAAAAGTGATTTGATGGAAGATTTGTGTTTCAGGAAGACTGAGAAGTAACATTCTCAACATGGCCAGTGATAGGAGTATCAGTAGGTAGATATAGCTACACAACCATACTGTACCTCTTGGGTAACTATGTTGTCCACGGGCAATCCAGCCAACGCTGCGACCTGCCGAGCCAGGGAGAACATTCGCTTCTCTTGCAGCTGCTCCAGAATGGACCCGCACTCGCTCTGGAACGTCTCCATGCTGTAACTGGTTAGGATGGAGCGGTTAATTGGGATGGAGGAATCCTTCAGGGTCTCACTCAGTGCACAGAGTTTCTTCACGTAAGGGCCTGTTTTAAAAGAGTATTAACAATTGAAGGCAGCTGGTTTTAAAACCTGAGGAAATTCTGCTGCTGCTTTCAGCATGCAACCCTGCCAGAGAAGGAGCACAGATTTTACACTCTAAAAATATAATGGGACTGAAAATGAGTTCTCAATCCATAATTAAAATACTTCTGTAGATAACCTGTGCACTCCTCAGCAACACTTGCACATCATCACTCGACCAAACAGACTTACACACACAATTACATGTTCACCACCGCAGTTCTCCATAAAAACCAACTCTGGTTATATAAATTCTTATTAAAAAAATAAACCAGTATGAATACACTTAACATTTTCAGCCACCCCAAAATCATTGTATGTGGTCTTTAGATTAAAGCAGTGATATCGTCTAACAGAGGAAGCTGTACTTACCGTTGAGTGGCAGATGATCTGCCGCAGCAAAGAGCTGTAAGAGCTTTCCTAATTCATACTCCGTCCTGCACTGCTGCATCATCAACTCGAGAAGAAACAACGCTTGTGATTCCAACCACTGCACAGGTAATTCTGACGCTGCTGGTTCATCTTCAGTTTTAAGCTGTGTAGATAAAGATTTTTAGGTGCAAATATATTCCGCATTTTGGTGGGAATCACACTGGAAATAGAAGGTGTGCACCAGATCTACCTCCTCCTTTAACAGTGAACTGCCACTCCCAAGGGGCACTGCCCATCTCTGATGGATGTTTGAGCTCTAAGTAGGAAATTTTATGACAGGGTGACCACCAATTACTTCTGATAATCACAGAAGAGATGAAAGATGCAAGAATGATCAGAAGTGGATAGATAAAATAAATTGCTGCATTAATAGCCCTTGTCATGTAGCTGTGTACTTTATCAGCACATCCACTCTGAGGGGTTAGGGAAAGGAAACCGATGTAGCCTTAGCTTGGATTGCAGGACAGAAAACCCACCAATGACACAGAATGTTAGTTACCAAGATATTCAGGAAACTAGAAAATTGTGACAGAAAGAACTGAAAATTTGTGAAAACATCTGTGTGTGCCAAAGAAGGAACACTGCATGAAAACACTGCGGTCCTCTTCAAATCAACTGCTAAATCAGTGTTTTAATCAAAGAGTGTAGTTCAGTTCACTGAGCAATTTTCAAAGAAAAGTCTACACAACTTCTGACGGTTACCAAAACTAAAGCAACGTCGCAGACTTTTTCAGAAACTTTCAAACACGTTCAAAAAGGCTGTCTCTCTTAAACAGATCTTCCACTGGTTTACCAGCTCAGTGTTGACCTGCTCTGGTCAATACAGAACAGAGAATATCCCACACTTACCACAAATAATTCAATTTACCACCAGTGGTCCTACTTGAGTCAATGCCAGCCTTCAAACCTTAAACTGCTCACACAAGGAGGGTGATATTGTATTTCAATCTGCCCACATCAACTTAAACCAAAATCATTTAGAAAAATGCATTGTGCATTTTGAATTGTTGAAGACATTCTTCCATCAAGTGCCAGCAGTAGAAGGAATCTCCTCCTTCACAAATCAGTTCCTACATCATCCTTTTACATTATTTTTATATATTACATTAGATACCTACCACAATCTAATAAGGAAAGACCTAGACAAAGATACTTAGAGCAAACGAATTTGCTTACTTTTGTGAGGCTTTCCTGAAACTTGTCCAGTTTGGTTTTTGCCTCCTTGTACTTTTTGCAGTTCATACATAGTTCATACATCTCCAGTATATACAGTAAAGGGGAATCCTTCAAGACACAAAAATAGGTTATCGTTATTTCCTAAAAGTACCTCCATAAATGTAGAATTTGTCTTCCTCAGTATCAGAACAACAAAGTTCTCATTTATTAAAATGGCATGCAAGATTGAGATATGATCTGCAAATTCGTAATAATTGGAAGAACTTCCATTCAAAGATTTTCTCACTCGCCTGGGATTTTCAGTGTATTACACCCAGGTTATCCAGGCCACAAACAGCCAGACGGGGGCGATCTATGGGCCTTCTCCTCTGCAAGGTGACCTGAGACACACTCAGGTGTACCATGAAAAAGACATGACCTCACCTTTAAAAAGAGCTGGAAGCCATTTAGAAGTGTTTTACTTCTTTGCTTTCTTAAAAAGACTTTCCAGATAACTGATAGATCATGAAGGTCCCATTGGTGATTTTCCACTGAGCTTCCAATGTGGTTTGTTGCTTCAGCTCTGGTGGTGTCATCCACAGTAGTGATTATCCAAACACAGAGACAGTGAATGATGTTTGCATCCTGTCAAAAATGATGGGTTTGTAACAGCCTGAGACAAACATCACCTCATTACACAGCACTTGGCCAAACATGTCACACTATTCACAATTACTACAAAAACTGAGGAAAAAAACCTCAATTAAATGCAACCTACATATCCACTATTTAACATAATTAAATCAACCACCACTATTTCATGACTTATTTCCCCGAAAGACAAATAACGTGGTCAATGCTCACTTGGAAGCAGGTGGCTAAGATGCTCAGAATGGGCACGTGCTCTCTCAGCCCTTCAGCCAGAAGGTACCGCCAGGGGCTGGGGTTCCCCTGGCACTGAAACAGGACCTGAAAGAGACTCTCTGCGCATTGGCCCTTGGCCACCCCGGCAGGGCTGTTACCAGGGCTCCCTGGATGTGACAGCGGGAACTTCTCCAATGCCAGCGTCAAGTGATCTTGTAAAACAGGAGCGAAATCCTGAAGGACAGAAATGACCTGGGGAAACAGAACCCAAAGCGTCTTTACAGTCTGAGGTCCAAAGAAAACAAGGGAGAAGGACTGAAGCATTAAATACACAGAAAAGACAAATAAAACATTATCCAAATTTGACTTTTTACAACATTTTTGGAGACCTAGAGAGGAAAAAGTGTTCTGTAGGTATGAATTATTCTAATAAAATATTGAAACTCATCCTTTTACATAAAGCTAAAATGCCTCCTAGAGACACCCGTTTTTGTCATATCTCTCATACTCTAACTGTGTATTATGAAAAGTGTCTGGTTAGTTGCTGCTGTGTAATTACATATTTTTCTTTTCAGGAAAACAACCGAGAAATACAAGTTAAAAATCCCAGTCCTGCTAAGTATCATCTTGGCTGGAATTTTCCAGTCAGCCTCCTCACATTACTTTTCCAAACCGCTTTTAATTTTTACATATTGGTACATTTTACTGATTTTTAAATTATGTTCAAAACCAAAGAGGGAAGATTTGGAATCTCAAAAGCCTAAATATCTTTACACAAAAAGCAATATAAGTTTTGAAAGGAAAGAGGAGTAGTTTTATTAAAACTTATATTGAACATATGTTAACTCTCCAACAAAAAACAAAAACAAAACGGTAACTAAATTATTTTAAATTAAGCTTACAAATAGTATGTCATAATTTTAACTATATTGAAAATAAAAATTAAGTCCCTTCTTGGCAAATACTTTTGTGCCCAACTCATTTCAAAGAGGCACTCAAGTCACTCCTCTCTGAACATTGTTTTCTCCACTACTGATTAATAACAACACACATGATTTTTCAAACCAGGATTTTTTTCCTGATCTTCTCCTTTAATCGTTTTCATGCTCTCAGAAGCATATTCTTATACCTGCTAAACAGTCAGCTCCCTCTGGAGCCAACGTCCCTTGTCTTGTGTTCGCTTTTCACATACCAAAGGGGAGAGAAAAGCAGAAAAGTTGGGAAATGCAGCTGTAAATAAGGGTTATTGTAATCAGAGGATATCGACATCCTGAGACACCTTCTGAATCTGTGGAAACTGCTGAGGTTTCAGCTTTATGTTGTCTCCAAAATGTGATGTTCTCTTGGTATTTTTTCCTCTTTTTTATTTTTTGACATCACAAAGACCATTCTTGCCACACTCTGCCCACAGCCAGCTCACCTCGTCCGGCCGGTAGCCATACAGCTGCGCTTGCACCATGAACTGCAGCCAGTCGTTGGATTGGGCACATTCTTTTAGGTAAGATGTACTCAGCGCAACATCGTGGAGTTTACAGAACTGCATTACCAAAGACCACTGCCTTCTAGAGTCACTAGACGTCCTGCATGGAATTGAAACAGTTTCAGCTGTAATAAACTAATGTTTACACCAGATCTTAATGATGCAGAAACTCCTCACATGGCCCGAGATCCATGTGAATGGCAACACCAGCATTTCCACTGACTCCACTCCAGACTGGGTCACATTCCACTGCAGCAGCTTCCACACCGCACAATGTGGACGTCCCCACCCCCAGGGCAGGGACAGTGTCTTGCCTAACAACGCAGGCTTTGAAAAGCCCACAGCTTTCACTGCAAAGTGTGCTGCAAGGGCTCTGTGGAACAGTCTGACACACCAGCTGCACCCCCTTATTCCTGCCAGCATCCACCTCTTACCTCTAATATTGGAAAGACCCAGACTGTGTTCTAACCTCAGATATTGTTGTTCAGTTTACTGCAATAAAACACGCACAGATCTCTTATCTGAATACACAAATGGTAAAATTCAGTGCTCAATCTCAATTGCCTGCATAATCCTTTCAATCAAGTTTTACTCACTTCTTTATTCCTTGATGCTCAACCGCATCCCAAAAGGCTTCTTCTAAGGAGATAAGAACTGCTGCTGCTGCTGCTTTTTCACCACTAGCCAATTTTGTTAACTTTTCAACTGTTAAAAGAACATATGACTATTTTTGAGATGCTATTTGGCATTAAAGTAACAGTAATATTTTCTAAAGTACCAGAATCAACAAGCAGAACAAATTTTACTCCTGTAAGTGTTTTAATAACTATGCCAAGTCTGGCACCAAAGTGGCTACATGACTTTTGAAAAATAACTTCAACTTTCAAATCACATGACACTTTTTTTTTTTAATAAGCTCTACCTGTAGTTTTAAATAACACAAACGTTTTTAGAATTATCACAAAAATATAAATAAATGCCAGTAGTTTCACAGTTAGGACAAAAAGATACCTGTGGACCTACAGCTAAAATTCAACTTTAGAAAGTCATCCCTAGGATATTTCCTTACAGCTGATTTCACTGCAACTGTAAGACAGTCTTCAAGTACAAAAGAGATTTGGTCATGTCCCTTTGTTTAATCCTCTAGTTATATTATTACAACATCAGGCTGAACTTTACTAAATATTACACTGAGCTTAGGCAACTGCTCAGCAGTGTCTGTTAGATACTCCTGCAGTTCTGGCTGCACGTCATACCACGCTCTTTGGCCTTATTTGGCATGCCAGGTTCAAAATGCACCTTCAAAATTAGTAAGAAGCAGGAACAAAACAAAAGCAAAATTCTTAGCTCTTCAAAGGACAGGATGCTTTTACTGTATTACTGAGAAGTTTGGCACCATCTTTCCATCCATCCCTGCTTCTCCTCTCAATAAATACAGAGTACTCTATCTTAAAAGACATCCTTACCCAAAGATTCTCTTATTTGATTGTGCTGAGATTCTTTATTTCTCGTTCTGTAACTGAAAATTATGTTTGCAACTTTAAGATCAACTCTGAGTCTGAGGCTGTCAAGCCCAAGCAATTCCAGAAAACACACACAGGCTGCTCCTACCGACCGGACACTGAAGAAAGAAAGAGCTAAGATCCAGGCTTCCTTCCCTGCCTGCTGGATCCTGAAACCAAAACAACAGTTGATACACACGTTTTGTAACCAACTTTCGAAGACAAATATTCCCCATATAAACAAGTACCTACAAGGTTTACTAAACTCACAGACCTTATTAGCATGAAATACATTTGCAAACCAGAAGTTTCACATTTATAAAAAACACAGGTATGCAAATAAAGCCTCATGCCTGATAGCCTTTTAAGCTATGAAGTACTATTAAGTCCACATTAAGGTAAGTTTTCCTTTTTGCCCAAATCTTAGATGGTCACACAGGAGAAACTGATTTGTATCAAAATGATAAGAACCATATAGTGACTAATACACAAATGACATTCTAGGAACAAACAGCAATTCATTCTCATGTAACTCCTACTCATTTTGAATATACTTAATAGTAAATTCAATACATCCAAGCAAGATGTGTAATTTGACTGTATCCTTTTGAACACATAATTTCGAAGCTTTGGCCAGAAAATTTAATTCCTTTTTTCTACAAAGTGATCTAGAGGCTCAGGTCCTTAAAAGAAAAGCCTCCCTGTGTTTGATATGACTGGAACATTTTTCATTCCTTCCTTTCACTGTATAGATTTTATTTAGGTAATTCACAATAAGCTGACTTTTCAGGTGATATTTGATTTCTATCTTATTCAATGCTAGAGTGAACAGACTCCTAGGACACCTAGAATTCCAAGGGATGCCAATAAACACCACTCGGTTGCTGTTGGGGAGGGTTTATGTTAATCTATGTACTAGATTATAACTTCAAAAGAACCGTCAGACTTACAACTGTCTGGGAGATTTGCTCTTCACTAACTGCTGGACCAAAAATGTACCAAAAGCAAATGATGGACGTCCATGGTGTAGATAGTATAAAAAATCCAGTCGCTCCATTATAGCGTATTTGTTCACCAGTTCAGGGGATGAAAAATGAGGAAAGTCACTTGATGCATCTAGAAATAATATCGTCTTATTAGAAGTTGATAAACAATTGAAGTAAACATAGACAATGGCTTTCAGCTACAAAACATGAGAGGACAAACACCTCTCCTCTTGTTCTAATTCAAATCTCAGCATACTCAAATCCCACTGAAATTCCAGTTTGCATTGTAAAATCAGAACTCTAGATCACTTCTTAGGCCCTTGACTGGCTTTTAAAAGAAAACACTGCTTTTCTACCTCACAATAAAAATCTGTCTGTGAAGAGCTTAATAGAAAAAGGTAACTTTTCTGGGATTTAATTAAAAAAAATTAGTACATTCCATTTTTTTTTTTTAAGATTAAATGGTCTTTTGAATAAGTTTAGCTGCTAAATCATTCCACTGAAGGCATTTCATCCTTGGTGCTCAGGCTAAAAAAAGGATATAAAACTTGGAAGTAACATACCTGATACAGCAAGAGTATTTGCTGACTGCCAGCCAAACAATTTAGTGGGATCAAAGGGCACTAATGACTGAAAGATTAGAAACAAAATATATTGAAACAGCTGAAAAATTTCACATCAGACCAGACTACAGAACATTTTAGGGAGCTACAGTAGCAGGCACTCAGGAATGGCCAGTGCTGCTGTGGAGCAGTGATGTATCTGTGCAGCTCTCTCACTAAGGTATGGACTTGTCTGCTCCGCAGGATCAGAACACAAACGAGTGCAAGGAAAGGCTTAGACTTTGGTCTAAGAACATGGGGAAAGAACATGCTGAAGTATTTTGCTAAACTGTGATTTTAGCAAGGTTAACACTTCCCTAATAATGAATAATTCACACCATTTCTTCCAACTTTCAGTTTACCTTATACCACAGATGTGCAGTAAATGGCATTTGCCCAGAAATGTGTCATGACATTCCCTGAGATGCTATCCTTTAAATCTAGATTTCAATTTCCCTTAAACAACTCAAAACTTTTTAATTTTTGTAATACTCAACAACCTGCCCACTAAACACTGCAAGAACATCACTTCTCTGACGTTCCAGGACTGCTGAAGCTAAACACTGCAGACGTTTTCACACAGCTGGGGGGACTAGGGGGAGAGCAGACTCACAATATTTAGATGCCATTTTAAAAGACAGTTCAGAATGAAGCTATAAGCTTTAGCTCCAAATTAAGGATTCTAAGAAAAGAACATATAGTCCCCATCCTCCAGGCTCTACCTGAAAACAAGCTTCTCTCAGTTTGCTTTTGTTCTGCCCAAAAGTTCTACCAAGGAGCACTTCATACCTGAACAAGGTGGTAAAGAGAGATGTCAGGTGGCAAAATTCCATGAGACGTACACGGGGGAAAGAGAGCAGCTCTGAGCTTGGGGTAGGGAGCCAAGGCCATTTTTAAGAGCTGCGGATCAACTTTCTTTAGAGGTTTTTCTGTGTCTTCATTCTGAAGAACCTACATTGCAAGGAAGCAAAATTATTTCATTAGGAAGAAGAAACTGCATTAAGATAGTAACAAAACTATGTCTGAATGTGCCAAACTGCCTCACAGAAACTTAACGTATGGCGACAACACAGGGACAATATTTTTTCCTGGAAAATCCTTTTAAGTTCTATTGTACGTATCTTCAACGGTACTTGATGTCTTAGGTTCCTGTGCTATGTATCAAAAAGCTCTCTGTGTTAATAAATTCTGTTTCAACACGTGGTTCAACAAGCATTCATATTTTTAAACGATAATTGCTTATAACATGCTTTTTGATATCTACAACACAATGCAACTGGTTAACACAATGTAACCAGCAAGCTGACTTTTTTTGATATGTGCCCAGATTTCCAGCATTTAAAAATAAAAATATGGAAGCTGAATACTACCAAGCAGAAAAGTAGTCCAGTTACCTACTGCTTCATTAATTAAAATGCATGAAAATTAAGACTACAAGTTACTATAAAAGGGGATATTTGTCTAACAAATACAGGCACACAATTTTAAAAGTTTTTGAAAACATTTTTGCAAACTAAAACGATTTGAGGAACACAAGTGCCTATAAACCCTCTCAGCTGTAACTGTTACAAAGGAGTTAATGACTCCAACTTGCAGCCACTGTGTCTTGCTGCTTCTAAGCCACGTAACCTCCAACCGCTCTACTCACTCCATCGGGTCAGCTCACACTGACACATGCAACACCAAAATCAGATTTTTACGTGAAAAGAAATTATATGATGGCATTAGCATATTTATTAATCTATCCCTTTGAGTTTTCAACACCTTGGGAGAATTTCTCCACAAGCTCATCAGTAATTTGTGGCACACAGTACCTGATCAATACCTCCGGGTGCAAACATGGTAGTAGCAAGTGCGAGGAGCGTCCGTCCTTCCAGCAGCATGCTGCTCACACCGGCTTGGGCACTGGGAATCAAGATCTGAGCGTTTGCTAGACTGGCCTGAAAAATCATCTTCGGATCTTAAAAGAAAAACAAAAGGTTTAATTTCATGCAAGAACATTATTAAATTATCCAATCACATATTAAAACTGTTCTACAACTATGAAAAAAGACGCATTTTCTATTTTTTGTTGTTAATAGTGATTTTTCTCAATTTACTTATAAATACAGATACTGTTCTAAATTTTACCAAGCTTTCCTTGATTTCAATCCATAGTTTTACCTACAAAGATTGATTTGGATCAAGTCCCACAGTTTAGCATTGTACTGGTTCAATTTTTTATCCTATACTCATCACACTTTCCGGAAAAGCTTCATTTGGACTTATTTTTATAATTTGTTAAAGTGCGACTCTCCAAAAGATGAAACATTTAAAAAAAACCCTGAAATGAGTTAAGGGCAGAAATTCTACTGATTTTCAATGACAATAACTAAAACAAAAAACAAACACATGATCCAAGGAGCAGAGAAGAACCACAAGGAGTACAGGAAGTTTTAATTTTAACAGTATATGTATTTTCTTATGAATTCTCCTTTTTAACTTGTTAGGAATATAATCAAAACGAAGGCAATGATGCTCATAGGCAAAACAATTCTGACATATCTACAGCCTCCAAATCTCTATGTACAGTTTAGGTAGGAATTATAATCTGCATTATAGAGATGAGGAACTGATGCACATGTAAATGATTTGGCATTGGGCTCAATGAAGAGCTTGCAGCAGCACAGAGAATTAAACCCAGCTGAGCCAAACACACATCCAGCAGCACAGAGGCGGGATCCCCTCCTACCTCGTGGGTTAGCGGCCACCCCTCGGCACTGCACGAGGAATTCAAACCAGGGGTGAGCTTCATGCAGTTCCTTCTTATCCAAAATTGGGCAATTTGAAGGACTTAAACTGGAAAGTGAAAACACAGTATTTGTAACCATCCTCTGCCCCAATATAATGCTGCATTGAAAATAAAGAGCATCTGACTTGGTGCTATAGTGACTTATTTCATCCATTCTCATGAAGGAGGCAAATCACATCACTCTTCTCTACACAACATACGGCTGTAGCTGACAGAGCCACTCTGACAGGTCCCTTCTCGGAGGTGATGTTTCTGTAAATCACAGTAGCAGCTTCCAGCCCTGAGAACCCCAGACACTTCCCAAAGAACGGACTCTATTCACAAATACCACTCTGCACGGTCTAAATATTTTATGCAAACTAGAATTGATTACACAAACAAACAAGATTTCCTGGCTTTTTTCTGGTCTACTTCACCTTCTTAATAATTACACTATTAGACTGCAGTTACAGCTAAGAAATTTTAATTGCAAAGTATTCATTAAGTGGGAGGTCTTCATACAGTTCCTATACCTAATAGTTCTTTCTCCTTCAAATTCTAACTAATCCTAATTCAAACGGAAACCAGCAATGTCTTTATTTGTGAATGTATCAAGAATTAACTCGTACTTGTGCTCAAGTGAGAGAGTTTCTGAAGAACAAGTTGGTTTGGCCCATTTAAGATCGTATTGCTTATAACATTATACTAATTAAAACTATAATCATTTGATGACTGACATACAAATTAATGTTGGAAATGTGAATAGAGTTTCAAAATACAGAATGAAACTTAAAACACTGTCCCACAATCTTTCATTCAATGCCACCACTATGACGCAAGTAGTCTTTCTCGCCAAACAGCAAGGGCCAGGGAAAACTCTTACTGCCAACTATTAAAATTGTGTTTCATTATTTAAATCTGCATTATTTAAATTTAAAAACATTCATACCTGTAATAGTCTAAGTAAGTGTATAACAGATACTGCAAATTGTGTTCTAAACAGTGAAGGACAAAGCGAGCATGGAAGTCCAAACCGCTTGCAGCACTGTATGTCGGAACAGGGGGAGGATTTTGCAGTACTCCCCCAACGTAGGACAGTCTTTGGAGCAGAAGTTCAAAATCTTCCAACTCAGAACAGACAAAAATCCCCTTTCTATCAGAAAAGACAAAAAGCACACACATTGATTAGATGGTTCTCTCTTTAGGAAGTGCTGAAGGGTGTTTTCAGCTCAAAGTTGTAAAGCGGACCTTTCCTTCTAGGGGATTACTTCCCTACTGAGGCAAAATTAACATGCCCAAGTAAGTCTGACAGTGCTCAGACAACGTCTCAGTTACTACAGTTCACTGTGAAGAACGAGGCGTGAGGAGTGAAATGTGTTTAGAAGTTTATCCCTTGCATTAAAACGCACATCAGGAATAGAACCATTGTGAAAGGCTGAAGGGCTGACAGATTCCTGTTGTTCTCCTGTTTCTTACCCTTGCAGAAAATGCAAAGTGCAAGTATAAGACTAAAATTAAATTTATTAATGGATTTGTACTGTTTCAAAAAGAGCACTAAATACAACATAAAAGTTAATATGTATCAAAGATTTTATTACATGTATTTCTATATCTGATTTTGGCTTCACATGTACAATGCATTAAGGGCACATACCTGGCCAGCATGTTTAATATATCGTTTCTCATATAGCTGCTGCATAATGTGCTCTGGTCAATAATGTCTGGAGTGAGAGGAGGCCAGTTCTCTTGTCCACACAAAGCCTGGTTGGGCTCAGATTCTTCAATCCATGAACAAATGCTAACCCAATCGTGCTGGGCTGTCAAATGCCTCCAAAGAACCTCAGGATTGCACATCTTGAGTTCTGTGGTTCAAAAGGCAAGCTGATGAAACCAGCACAAACACACACTCCCTTAAGGAAATACTGATATTTTTAATACATGTACATATTTTTAACGAACAGCTGAGAGTAAATACACTGTTACAGCTTGTTAGAGTTTCATGTTGGAGAAGATAAGTATAATACTACTGAGTAATAAGCTCTATAGCACATAGCAGAATAGAACATTTACAACAAGTACCCATGCATTAGACAAGTCCCTTCCAGCCAGGTCCAATTTTTTATCTATAGGAAAAACAGAAATCCCTGTCAGAACACAACAGGATGAAACACCCTGTTTACCCATTGTCACTGACCAAAAAATAAGTGACCTACTGTGGTGGCAAACAACTTGAGTTCTACCAATGCCATTCCTACACAACTGCAACATACTACGTAAAAAACAGATTTTTAATTCACAGTTAGGTCCTTGGTACTAGAACACTTGCCTTGGGGTGGTTTTCTGGGGAGAAGAATCATTTCCTGTGTAAGCTCATCCCAGCTCTGGGCCCAGTCAAACACCATCCTGACCCTCCGGTGCTGAACCCGATGTCTGTTGCAATTCAACAGCGAGTCCAGGACGGCTGCATGTCTGGAAAAGTCCTGCTCTTTTCCCCAGCTCTTCCAACTGCAATGAAATATTGCATTAGGACGTTCCCCAGTACTCTTCTACAAAACAAACCACATTCTAACAAAGAGAAGATGATGAAAGGATCAACAAATTTTGCTGGTCCATTTTGAAGAGAGTTCTGCAAGCGGTAGAGGGACTTACTTCAGCTGGAAGTTTGTGTGTGAGAGAAGTGGGCAAAGAATTAAGTCATTTTTCCAAAACTGACATAGCAAGCGACCAGTATCATAATTTTTTTACAATTATTTAGTAATAAAATGATTTTTCTAAGTTAGTTTGCTATATTATGGATATCATATATCAAAAATACAGCAAACATTACATCTGAACGTATTTCATTAATATTTAATATCCTTTGCTATTAAAAATACTGCATTTATGGTGCTGATGACGTGAACAGAAGACCTCGGTTACACCAAGTCATGACTTAGTCCCGAAAGAACACGACAACGATTGTTACATTAATGAGAAAAGTAATCGGTTCCCACACTGATCCTTATTTCTGCAAATGAAGACCAGTGTGAAATTAATGAAATTACAGAAGACTGGATTTGTTAGTGCAGTAAATCACATGGAACATAGAAGCCAGTATATTTAAAAATCCCATTAATGTTATTAATTAATAATAAAACTGATAACCCACATTACCTGGAAAGAGACTGAATCTCTTTATTTTCTTGGAAGGACTCCGAGTAAAAGCTTTCAACCTGATGCACAAAGTCTATCATTTTCTTCTCTTTTTCAGAAAAATAATTTTCTTCTCGTAAAACTTTCACCTTTAATTCAAATTAAAGTATTACCTCCAATTACAATTTTTATCTACTCATAATATATTAAAGTTAACTTCAAGTACAAAAGAATACAGGCATGTCAGTGACATGTTTCAGCAACTACGCTGCAAGGATGCAGGGACAAAACCTGTCTGTTCCACTGTGACAGTGTGTTCAGTCCAGTGCTCTCTCTCAGCACACACAGGCTTCAGACCTGAGAACATCAGCCAGACAAAAAGCCTTTTCTACACTTACCAACAAATCTCGTACACGTTTATCAACTGTGTAGAAACATATTTTACGGAATTCTTCCTTCACATCAAAGCCCTAACAAAAAAGAAGATACTCATTGTATGCAAACTGTACAAACGCAGCTGTAGGTTGATAAAATAAACGCACCTGCTTTCTTCCAAAAGCACACAAGCTTTACAAGCATGTTTGTGACATTCACGTCACCATTTACTAGAGGTGTCATAACAATCCAGTGACCTGCGCAATGGGACATAAAACATGTACCCTGTAACACCTGACTTGCCAGAATCACCTTTGCACTTTGCTGGTCATGACATCAGTCAATAATCACTCCTAAACAGGCACCCTCAGCATTCTGAAGGCACTAGGGATCAAAGCAGTTCTTTAAAACAAGTTAATTTTCACTGTAATACATGTATATGGTAAAAATCAATACATCCATTAGACAGGTAAATGCTCTCCATACTCTTAGCATTTGTTTTGTTAATTATAGCAAAGTATTAAATGATCAGTATTAAACGCTCACTGAACGCCTCTCACCATATTTCTCAAAAGCTCTGAGGCCTCTCTGGTATCATCTTTCAGAAGACAGTCATAGACCAGGTTCAAACCTGTCTGAATCAGTTCTGGAAAATTCTGAGCAGGATGCTGATGGATTTGGAAGAAGATCTGGGCCTCTGGTATTTTGTTGCTTAAGATGGCCTCAGCAATGACTTCCTGAAAGGGGAAAAAATGGCACAAACTGATCCCATCAATGTTCGTTGTCACTACCTTTATAATCCCTGTATTGACTTGTTTCCCCAATAGGTTAAAGACATTTTCATATTAATATTTTCCTTAAATATATTTAATAAGATTAGTAAAAAAAGGATTACTCATTTTTACCTCTGGTGTCAGTTTTTCCCATATGTGGCTTTCCTCTAATGCAGGTAAGTCTTCTTCATGATCTCTCCCTGTATGTCCTGTGGTTATTTGTGGTTGAGGATATTTTCTCAGAAATTTTCTAAGTTTAATAATGTAATCAGTTAAAATATCTGCAGCCTTCTGCAGGAATTCATCGGGTTCTGTCAAAAGCATCCAAGGTATCAGTTAAACAGAAAAGAACACCACAGCGTTTTTATGCTTTGCAATGCTGACTGCGTTCTGACTAATAACCAGAGCAGCCGTGAGGATGGAGCACATCGGCCCCCAGCGCAGCCTCACCGTGCAGAGCTGACACTGCCCAGCGCTCCCAGCACACTGCAGGGCACAGTCACAGCCCTGGAGGGCTCCAGAGACATCCCCCTGCCCTCAGTCACATGTTTTCTCCTTTAGACACAAGTTTACAAGAACTGTTTTTTTTTTTAATTAATCCAACTGACTATTAGTCAGATAAATCCCATTTAAAATGCAGGGACATCTAAATGTAACGTTCATTTAGTAAGAAACAAAGGCTATAAAGACCATGCAGGAAAAAAATTATTAGGAATAAGAGTTAACAGTCTGCACCTTTACTATTGGAAGAAATCAGTTCAGCTTAACACATATAACGTGTTGGTCCTCAGACTAAGAAGCAGCTCTGAGACCCAATTCAGACCCGAACAGCAGGACAGCGAGTGTATGTTGGGCCATGTCAGCCAACTCCCCACAGCGTTCTCCAGCAAGAACAAAGCTCTCCTCTGCAATTCTGGCATTTCAATACTCCACAGCTGTGACTCTCTTCTTGTAACCTTCTAGGCTGTAGTTGAACGAGCAGCATCTCGGCAGCAGTGCCAGCATAACCCACCATGCGCTGCCATCTCCAGCCACTGCTCCTTGCTCCTGTGCCACCCCTTGGGTTACGCTGGGACATGTCGCCGTGTCACCACACAGTAAATCAGACTGGGAAATGCTCCAGATAAAAAAAATAACCTGGCAGGCTATTTTTTCAGCTGTATCAGTTTCTTAAACTAGTCTATTCCATTCCACAGCCACATAAATATTTGTGCCAGAATATATCAAGTGGTGGCACTGAGAAAAGAAGGAGCAGCTGAGGGATAAGCTCATGCCATTTAACTGCACGACCATCGAGTATCCAGCAACGGCCCGACAGCCCCGTGCTGCCAGTCCTGTGCATCCCAAAATGATCCCAGTCACAGCGCCCTGAGCTGAGAGCCTGGTCAGAATTGTCTGGCTTAACACAGACACTGGATTCAGATTAATTTCTTGTGTTTCCCCTTAAATAACATCTTTCATTCGCTTAACTCCAGTGCTTTTTTTTGTTTCAATTCTAGGCAAATTTAGGCTTTTAATTTAAAAGATTACTTGTTCTTACTCACCTAAACAATGACAAATTACATTACTACATACAATTCCAAATGAGTAATCTTACCTTCTGTGTACACAAAAACTTCTTCAAGTTGCTTGGTAAGGAAAGTCAATGTGAGGCTTAGCAGCTGCTCAGAAAAGTGAGGGTCCATATCATTTTCTCTGATTGCTGAGCAAAGTAAGTTTAAAGCTGGCCTCAGCTCTTCCAAATCTGCAATATTTAGAGAAAAAAGTTAAAACATCTGCATTCTACCATATAACTGATCACACACATTTAAAATTTAAGTTAAAAGTCATAGAGATACGCTATAAAAATCTTCTAAAATGTGTCAAATGATATATGTAACATGCTTTGCCTTTTTATAAAAAAAGCTTATAACACAAATGCCAATACCAGAACACAACAAAAAACCTCACATATTATGCACCATCTCTCTCTTATTTTCCAGAAGTAGAGAAGTTGCAGTATAGCAATATCCAAACGCACAAGAGCACACGCAATTCAATCTGCTTTTACACATAGCCACTAACAGAAAGGCAATAAAATGGAAAGCTCCACATAGCTGAAAGTATTTGACTTACTTTTGAGGTAAGACTGGGACACACCACCAGCAGACTGCTCTGCTCCAGGGCAGGGGGCAGCCAGATCAAAAAGACTTTCTTTGCTTTTTAAAAACAAGTCTACTGTGTCTAGTTGACGATTTTCCAAACCTGCCTAGAGAAACATGCAGTAGAACAATCATGCATTAAATATATTTTGTACACTTATTGCTAGCATTTTTCCTTCATACTCAGTAACAAAGTATACACACAGAAAAAAAGAAGAAATTTAAACTAAATATGAAACACCTGTAGCCTGAAGTACCAAGGTGACCTGTTCAGTGCCCGCCATGCTCCTTCTGCTTTGCAGAAACCCTGCCCCATATCTTCAGAGACAAAATGTTAATCTAACCATTAATTAAGAATTTGATTTTAAATAAAAATAAATACTGTGAGAATCAGGACTTTGAATATGCTTACAGCAACTGAAAATTGCTACACCACTCCCCCCACCAACTCCCTTTCCATCACACTCTTTAAATAGAACCAGAAGAGCTCTACCAAACACCTGCAGCTGAGCTCCCTCCCCATGATCACACCTGCAAACAAATTGAATGGGGTGGACAGAAGGAGTTTTGAGCACTGGTTAGCTTAAAACTTTTCTTTTTTTAAATGTGCATTTACTTTGTTGCTGTATTTCCTCTTTTGGGTTACTCATCTGGGTTACCTGGGGTTTTTATTGTTTATTTAATAACTAAACCACTACTTTTTGCCCCAGGTTACTGAGTCATGCTCTTAATTGTTTCTAAAATCACCATTAGCATTGCTAAAGTGCGCTCATTACTTTAAAGAGTATCTTTTTACCTGTAAGATACAAATTTTTTTACCTCTAGCGCATGTACTGGAATTGAACACTGTTCCCATCCATTGAGACGACAAACAGAGTCTACAACACCAGCGCTGCCATAGATCATCAATCTATTCAAAAACTCTTCTTGAGTTAAGCCAAAGAGAACTAAGGAGAGACCACGCTCTGAATAAAAGAATCAAACCATAATTAAAGCCAGGTGGTCAGGAAAGAAGAGCACCACAAACAAACAAACAAAAAAAGCTTTTAGCAGAAGCCTACATCAGAACAATTATATAATATCAAAAACCACCTCACCTGTCAGAATTAGACATAACGGCACCTCTTCACTGCAATCCACGTAAACGCTATTTTTACCAAAGTGGTAATGCGTCACATCTTGCGACTCCAAATCCCAGAGAGCAAGAGTCAGTCCCTGGTCATCGGTTAACATGACAAACAGGGCGGTAACGCTGGTTACCAGTTTACACTCCAGTTTCACCACTTCTTGTGGTGCTGCCACGGGGATTTGTTTCCATTGCCGTCCTGCATCGCTGAGGTTTGTACCATAGCTTTGTCCTCGTTTGGAAGGGGCCCATGTAACAACATGTGGAACAAAAGCCACCAACTTCTCTGAATTTTCATAGAATTCAGGGTCATGAACTTCAAGATGGGTAAAAAACTGATACCAAGGTAAATTCAAGTCATCTGTCAAGTCTGGAGAACCTGGTTTTCTTCTCCTTACTGTGTCACGCAGCGAGGACAAATGTGCCTTCCAGGACCTGCGGGGAAAGAAGTTACCTGCAATACCGGCAATGCAGCTAAAACAATTTTTAAAGTTTCCTCAGGTAAGTAATATGCATTTTAACCTTACAGATTCCATCCATTCTTGCATTTTAACCTTAACATCTCCTGCTCATTTCTAGTTAAATACAGTTTGCAGCCAAGTTGAATGATTGCAGCTGCATTAGCTGATAACGTCCATGAAGCTGAGCATTTTTAATAGAAAATTTTATTTTCCTCACAGAAAATGCCCTTGTCAATTAAAAAAAAGTAGAATGAAATTAATTCTAGAATTGAGTATTTGTTATATTCACATAAAGTTATAATAATAATAATTAGCAGTAGTAGTAGTAGTATTAATGCCTCTAATATTAAGGGCCACAACACAGTTAAAATGTTTTATATGAACACAAAATATTTTGAAGTCCACGTGCACTTACCTGTGCTAAACACACAATAAACTGTAAAGTATTTGGAATACAAAAATCTGTCAACACTGGTTCAAACTAAAGGTAACACCCTAAACAGGAATTACTACTTGGAAGCTGTCTGGTGACATATTTAGAGTTGTCTTGGCCCATTTCCTAACATCATTCTAACATTCAAAATATTTAAAGCAGAATGAGCTGATTTTATTCACCACAGCTACAATTAAAAAAAAATAATCAGTAGTTTATTGATCAAGAATGTAAAGGAGGCAAACCCCAGCCTGTTTGCAAAAGTATTTTGGTTTTGTACCTGTCTGTGCGGAAAGGCCGTGCCAACAGCTCCATGCTCCGGTCAGAACTGGCCAGGTCATCCTCGTCCAGTCCCTCCGGAGGCTTCACCGCCAGATTTTCAGGATCTTTCTTACAGAGCAAATGCCCGGGGAACTGTCTGTAAAGAAATCAATATTAAACTTCACCTCCCTCAGATGACTTAAGAATTTTTTTCCTTCATGTTCAACTCCTCCAGGAGCTACCAGTGAAGGTGTTTTCTCTCAGATTAATAGAATTCATAAAAATGTATCCAGGTAAGCCATCAAAACCCGATGTTATTTCCTTTGAGGTGGACAACACCTCTAAATTACAACCTAGTCCTAATTTACCAAGCAAAATCAGTAAAGCTGTATCAGAACAGTTTAATAATCCCATACCCTACAGTATTTCTCAAAGGTGCTACCAGCCACCACTGGCACTAACTGACAGCACGTACCCTAATCTTCCTAGAAAAAAATAGGAAGTCCAATACAAAGCTTTTCTATTTGTTAAACTACAGAGCATAAATTGGAGCAGATAATAATAATATGCAATCTTTAAACAAATATAAAATTTCTGCTCTACTGCAGAGCCAGAACTAAAAAAAACAGCTGACTGCATCTCAACTATTACAGGACACAGATTAGGCACTTTTTAATGTCAGTTGTACTCAAAATGTTCCTTTCAGAATTCTGCTGCAAACACACCTGAAGTACATGTTTAGATCCACCGCGATGGCGCAGCTGGAAGAGCTGGTGACCACAGCAACACCGAGATCTTGCGACACTGTCACGGCAGCGAGTGGCGATGTGACAGCCGGGCTCCTGTCTCCAGCCTGCCAGAGCACTACGTTGATGTTTGCCAGATTTGCACCATCAAAAGAGTCAAATACGTCTTTAAACAGCGTCAAAGAAAACATCAGGCCTCAGACCATCCAACAAAAACGAAGTTAGAGAGGGGAAAGTGTGGCGGATACACTCGACCCTCCCGCCTGCCAGCCGAACCAGCAGCAGTTTGGCCCAGGCTCCAGAGGGGGTAAAGACCAAGAACTCCCTCCAGGAGACCCACAGGGAAGCAGAACAGCGCACTGAACGCCAGTGGCTTCTGTGCACAGGGAGTCTCGTGCAGACTTTTCCTACTGTATGCAATTTGACTACAAGTCAACCACTTCATTCTATAGATACAACAGCCTGGATGGGCCTACTTTGAGCTCTCCCTGCTAAATAAGGGAGCTGTATGGTAATGGTTTTACTACTCAGAGGTCAGTGGATGAGCCCAATTTAAGTTCAATATTAGTCATTTAGCTTAAGTAGATGCATACTGAGTGCAATGGATTATTTAGAGATATAAGGTTGTATGATTTTTAGTGTACTCTTTGATTCATGTTACTCGGTAGACTAGGTTTGCTAAAATTTTAAGCTGTAAGCTCCTGCTTGTATTTACCAAAAGTAACCATAGACTACACTAAACACTTGCAAGATAAAGTCTAACTTGCATTTTGCAGGGAAAAATGGGACTGACTGGGAAAAACAACGATCCAAGGCTAACACGGAGACATCACAGACATCTGGAGAGCAGGCCCTATTTTTGCCCTTCGCTGAGAAGAAAGGATTTGTCCAGACAACACAACACCTTCACGGATATGGACCAAAACCAATGTCTACAGCTGAACAAAACAAAGGGCCACGTGGAGTCAGGGAAAAGGGGTCCAATGGGCAGCAAGGGACCTGGTGGTGAAATTTCGCTATTGGATTGAATCTGGGTGTGAATGGTCTGTAAAGATATAAAAGTTTGTAGTTTTCTATGCTTGGGCGGACCTCTGTGCAGGTACCCAGCTTGAACCAGCCATCTTGCTATTTTACTCTATAAAATATTTTTCCTGAAAATTTTGTTTCCTGGAAGTCTACTTTGCATGCGGTTCCAGGTCTCCCCTGAAACTTTGCCTTCAGAGCTCTAAGTGCAGTCTCTGGAGCTAACAGTTATCAGGGGAAGAAGAACCCTGAACATTTGCATCGTGATGGATATACACGTCGCCTCAGAGTTTGCCTCCGGAGCTTCAAAACACAGCCCCTGGAGCAAACAGTCCTCAGGGAGAGAAGATGCCTGGAGATTTGCTTTGTGAATGAACACACGTGCCTGGAAAGAAGGTAAATGATGTTTGGTTTGGTATATCTCCCCCATGCAGTGAATAATAGAGCAAACCCACCACTGAACTCTTTAAGGTCACGCTTCTCTTTAAAAAAATCTAAGCATTGTTCTGCAGCAAGCAGAACCCTAAAATCACTCCCCTGCGACAGGAAAATGGTGAGTTTCTGGTAACTTTGTGGTCCAAGCCAATCTCTGCACAACCAAACATTCAGAAGTTTTTGTTTTACAAGAGCGTTCTAAGCCCAGGTAGGATCAGAAGTGAATTGTGCAAGGTGCTGTACAAACTCACAGCTTGCGCCATCTCAAAAGAGCTAATTTCTACTTAGAAGTGAAATGGGACAGATATATATTGACAGTTATAAAATTAGGAGGAAAAAGTAACTGTCTTTATTGCATGTTTCTACATATGTGTCAGAAAGCTTTGACAAAGAGCAGGTTAAAGCTGAGCACCTTGTGAAACAGTCTGCCAGGTCTGACCTTTGGTTCTTTGGAACGCAGAGACAGGTACCTGGTTTCCAAGCTGGGATTCCCTGCGTATTTGTTATTTCTAAAGGATCTCATTAAGAAAAGCAAGACTAGTGACAGTGGATGTGAGTCTGTTATGCACAGATCTGCAGATCAAGACCACTGAAAACCTTTACTCTGTTGTGAAACAGATTTCCAGTGTCAGGCTGAAAAACTACATTTAATATGACTGTGGCATTTTTTTACTACACTAACAACCACTTTGCCACACAACCCCTTCACTGAAAGCATCTTCAAAACAGATGCCTGAATTTCTTTCAATAAACTTCTGCTTAACCTTGACAGAAAAGAAAAACTACTTTGTTCTTTCAGCTCATTTACACTGGGAGTTAATCTCTGCTGCAAAGGATACAAATCCAGCCAGAGCTATCTAAGAGAAACAGGATCCCCCTGCAGAAGTGTGTATCTGTTATTCTGTCCAAAACTCGTGGTGGCAAATCGAGGGTGAAGCAGTCGCACGTCTCTAAGGGCGAGTCCTGTCCAGGAAAGGTGAGATGCACAACAACGAGCTTATTGAGCAGAAGTCTGCATTTGTTGTTTCGAAAAGACAGTATCCTCAAAGAGAAAATTGAAGACAGACCTGTAAATTTAAAGATATTTTAAGATTATAGCAGTATGGTACTTTTGATTTGTAAAGATATCTCAAGAAAACTACAGCTCAAATTCCTTGCCACTGCTACCATCTAATGCAAGCTGGAATTGAGGATGGGAGTGGCATGTGTTTCAAATCTCACTTTCTACATCAGGAGCATTAATTTTAGAACAGTTTCCTAAAACAGTGCAGGCTTTTAAAGTGGACAATACTATGAAGAACACCAAAAAATCATCACAAAATAATATTTCAGACTGAACTGAAAATAGAGACCACAATCTTCGGAAATCTCTTAGCAACGAAGACTGCTTGCGAATATGTAAAACGTCAGCAGTCTAGGTCCTGGAAAGACCGTGCACTCTAACTGCACACTGCAGTTGCACAAGGTTCAACACTTGAGCAGTCTTGACAGGATCAGTGAAAAGCCCTCACTCTACCCTTTCTTCCCATCAGTTCCAATATAAAATGGAAAGTTTGAGGTAGCAGTGTTGCATTAATATGTTTTATTAGAGTTTATTTTTAACTTTGTATCATCCAAACACCTTACCCTGCAACAGTTTTAATTCTCCCTGACAACGTCACCTTTGAATACAGAAATATCTCTATTGTTTTTCAAGTTCATTATTACTGCTACTGATCGCTTTAAATCAGTGTGACAGTATGTGACACCTCCCTGGTGTTAAGTCCTATGGCCTCACTTTGTTTCACCAGCTGAAGCAGAATTACACTTGTAATAATTTCAGATATGGAACACATGAAAATTTACTCACTAATGTTTTTAAGTTCAAGGAGCTTTTTAAGTGTGTCTTCCTTACAACTGTGCAGGAAAATCGGGTTGTATTTTCCATCTTCTACAGTGATTTCATAGACAAACAGTTCATGGCTTTTATTAAGAGCCAGTATTTTTGTCTTGGCTGCTTGCAGATCATCTTCAGATTTCTCCCACATGAAGCTAAAGACACAACATTCAGTATGTTTATTGACATTATTTTTTTTCCACATTTCATAATCTGAACAGTTCTGGAAGCATGCTAATGATGGACAATACAATTTGAATTGTTTGCAGTAAAGATTCTGCTGCCATCCCCTTCCAATACCAGAACACATCTCATCCCTAGCAGAGATTGCAACACAAGGCAGTGCTTGAGGAATTCCCCCTCCTCTTCCTCTCAAGAGCACAGGTTTTCTATCCTTGTGTGTTTCTTTCCTTTAGTCATCCATGGCACGTGCCACATGAGTGATGCTCTGCTCCAGGACTTCTTTTAAGAGGAGGAACAGCAGCACTGTGGGCTGGGGAGAAGCAGAGCATATTGTCCATCTCAACATGTTTGGCCTCCCCATTGCTCAGGCTGAGAAAGTCTTTAGGTGTTTCTGCACAGCCGCTCTCCAGGCGAGAGGGGAGCTGGCAGAGGGCACAGCTCAGAGTGGAACATGAGACCACAGCAGTGGAACAGTGTTGGTGTTGCGTGACACTGCAGGCGTTTAGAAATGCAATGTGACTGTGGTTTGACTCAGCACTAAAAGCTACTAAAGCAAAATAAAAACATCTCATGTGACCACTGAATGTCACACACCAGAGCCTCCCCCTGAGCAGCAGACAAGGAAGTCAAGGAGTCAGGGGACTATGAAGTTTTAAGCCAGCAACCTGACAACACCAGACGATTTTTCTTCTTTTTCTTTGATCTACAGCAATGATTACACCCACAACTAAAAAAGTAAGTAGATATAAATCAACGTCTTCTCCAGCAACGGGATTTAAGCGGAGGGTGCCCCATTGCAAGGCAGAGTTTGAAGGTCCCCAGCCCCCGCCGATCTCACCGCAGTAGGGCGACACCGGGAACCCCTCCCCGGGCTCCCCTGCCCGCCCCTCGCCACTTACTCAGCCCAGTCTCCCCGGAGGACGCTGCCCCGGGCCCTGCCGCCTCCGCTCGGCACCAGCGGCTCCAGGTAGATCCCACCAGGGACCAGGAGGCTGCCCAGAGCGTCCTGGTCCCTGCTCAGCCGGACCAGGGCCGCGTCCCGCAGGGAGCCCCGCGCTTCCCCCGAGAGGGCGGCCAGCAGGACGCGCAGCTCCCGCTTCGCTCGCGCCATTCTCCTCAGGCAGAGCCGCCGCCCCCAGCCCCGCAGCAGCTCGCCGCCATCTTGGACGGGGAACCCTTCCTTCGGATCAGCTGACAGCGCTGGCCAATGCCGTGGCGCGACTACAACTCCCAGCAGGCACCGCAGCCCAGGGCCGGCGGGCAGTGGAGCAATGCGAACTGGGAGTTGTAGTCTCCGTGAGCTCAAGGTAGGCGACTGCCGCCGGGGGCCTTTATGCTCATCACAGTACCTGGGGTCGCGGTTCTGCCCAGAGCCGGCAGCGCTGCCCGGGCTTGCTGAGCCCCCGCGGACTACCCGCTCAGCATCCCCGGGCAGCGCAGAGAGACCCCCGGGAAAAGCCACCCCGGCAACGCTGAGGAATAAACACGCCCACTCCCCCCCCCGCCCCGGGCGGAGCATCCACAGTACAACCCCGCCCATAGGCCATGAGCAGCCTGGCCCCGCCCCACCAGGAACTTCCCGCTGGCGGCGGTGGCGGCGGACGGTGGCCGCGAGGGCCCAGTTCGCGCTCTCCCATGGCGGAGCGGGAGGATGTCGCTGGTGCTGGGGCTGCTGTCGCACACGCTGAGCAGGGTGCTGCGGTACTCCGGGCTGCGTAGGGGCTGCCATGCCCCCCGGAGCCAGGCCATGGAGCAGGACAAGGCGCTCGAGGTTTACGGTGACTGTCGCGGGGCTGTCGGGGGTTCAAGGGTCGTGCCTTGGCTGAGGGGCCGCGGGATGACGGGTCGTGAGGGGCCTGCGAGGGGCTGTGGGGCGCGGTTCGTGCGGGGCCCTGGCGGGTTCTGTGCCCCCGGGTGTGAGGGGGGAGCCCGGCCCTGGGCGGGGAACTGTGTCCTGGGTGAGCGGGGGCTCCCGAGGGGCCGGCTGCCCCGGTACGGGACAGGACGGATGTCGGGGTTATGTGGGACCTGGAGTCACTGCCAGGCGTGTGCGGTCACCCCTGGGCTGCTGGGGAGCCCAGGAGCGCTCAGGGAAGGGGAAGGGCCAAGCCCTGGGTGCTGACCGGCCCTCCCAGCCCCCGGCCAGGGCTGCAGACGGGGATGCTGTGACCTTGGGATGCAGCGTGTCCCACGGTCACCGCTGGGATCCCCGGGGAACTGTCGCCATGTCCCGCTGGAGCCGTGGCCGGTGCCGCTGCTCCCAGCTGCGGGCAGGGCTGGGCGGCTCCGGGCTCGCTGCCCCTCGTGAGGACACTTACCCTGGTGTGTCACCACCTGAGGCACAAGAGGAGCCGGACACACCTGGGAAGGCGAGTAATTCCGGACAGGTCAGCCGGACAGCCCAGCAACGTGGAGGCTTCTGTTACGGAACAACTGAGCTTGTTGTAAAACGGGGAGGATTTCACCTCTGGAAGTGCTGCATGGAGGATCTTGGAGGATCCCAAAAACAGTGCCAGGCTTCAAAGTTCTGTTATTTTGTAGGCAATTAGAAGTAGAGTGAGGATTCTATGCAACACTGTGCACAGAAGAGACACTTTATCTAAAAATAACAAAAGAGGAAACAGTCAGTTTTGAAACGAGCAATGCTGAATGATAGATACTTTAAAACATCAGTGGTTCTAAGTAATAATTTGGGTTATGAACCTTCAGCATATGAGTAGTCTGTTGATTTCAGTTCATCCAAAGGGTTAAGCTTGTGCATGATCTTTACAGAACTAAATCATGTCCCTGTGTAAAATTTATATTGAAAAGGCCAGAGACATCCATGAAATACTGCTGAAATAAATCAACTTTAGTATTGCTCTCACTGCTTGAAGTAATTGATTTCTTGTTTAACTGGGCCTTTTCACATGGAAGGAGTACAAATTTTAAAAATAGAGGAAGAACTGTATCAGAAATTACAAGGAAATGTGTATGTGAAGATACTTCTCTTGTATGTACGTGTAAAGTCATTTCAGTTGAACAAGAAGGTCGTCACAGGTTTATTCCAATGGAACTATTCTAATCTTATGAATAAAACATCAAAAGTCATTTCAGTGAGAATTCCTCTGCTTAAAATCAAGTGGGGTTTGATGTCGCAGGATCAAAAATGTTTTCTTTAAGTAGTTGTTCTGTTTTCATTGAGGTTTGTTTGGCTTAGGCTTCAGCAGTTTGCTAAGACTGGAAGCAAAACGTGATACTAGAGACAGAACAACAGAAAAAAGGTGAAAATACTTTTTAGTGGTCTGACAAATGAGGCTACTAATCAGTTTGCTGGTAAATATTCTAATAAAGCTGGGCAGTTTGTTTGCTTGTTACCTTCATGATCCCCAATGCAATTGAGGGGCAATTACCAGTTCTTCGGGAAGACAGAACAAACTGTGTTTTCTGGGTTTGTAACTCAGCAGCATCATAGTGTAGACAGAGAAACAGAGGGTGGGGCTTCAGAATTTTCTCCTTCCCTGGAAATAAGGGGATGGGGCTCCGTTCTCTCATTCTTCCCAAGTTTTGTTCTATGGTTTGAACATCTTGAGAGTGATTAGAGCGGCACTGGCAGGAGGGTGAGAGCTCTGAGGAGGTGAGTGCCAGCAGCCAGAGCTTGCACAGCTGCACAAGCATGAGTCTCCTTGCTCAAGGGCCAGGGACTTCGGGGTGTGTCTGTGCAGACAGAGCCCAGACAGACCCGAACTGCCGCTCCTGCTGCTGGCGGCTTTTCTGCCTGCCTGGGAGGGCCAGAGCGACACCAGAGTGACACCAGAGCCCCGTGTGCTGGGCCCGTGGTCCCTGCCCGTGGCAGGAACACACCAAGAGCAGCCAGGCAGCTGTGGAGTGAGGATCTGAGAGGGTCTGTCCATACCTGGGACAGACTGAAGTCATTGCCCATGGTGAAGGCTGGGGTCACATTTGCTTTTGCAATAGTTGGCTGTGGTAGTAGAGTTATTGGGAGGGCTACACGAAAAATAAAATCACTATACCTAGCTAAAAATACCTCCCCATTATTTTTTAAAAACTTTTTGTTGTTGTTTTAACTGATGTAAACCTGTATCCCTTTAATTACCTGATTTACAGCAGAAATGCTTGTACTTGTGTTTCTAAGGGGCAACAACCCCATACCAGGCAGAAGTGAGTGAGAGGTGCCAGCTGGGAACTTCCGCGGTTTGGCTTTTGCTGTCGAAACAATTGTCTCTCCAAGTTATGCCTGACAGATGTGGACAGGCTGGAGACCCCATCGCAGTTCCTCCTCTGCGACATCACTCGGCAAACACCTTGAAATGCAGAGACTTGTGTTTTCAGGCCCTTGGGAAACTTAGTGAATTCATACACTCTTTTGTGCATCATACTATAGTCAAATATTGTTGCTTTTGAATATCACTCTAAAACCTTTCGCTCTATGGAAAAGCAACAATAGATGTAATTGTTTCACTGCATGATGAAATCTCCTTAAGCTAATCCAGAAGAGATTGCTTCTAGAAAAGGCAATGCTGCTTATAATTGTCTGTGCAGGTGTGTTAAAACCAGTTGATCCCCACATTTTACAAGCTAAGGAAGTGCCCACTGATACAGATAATTATGAGTTAGTGCATTATTTTGTATTGGCTTTCCTTAAGATGCCTTCAAAATCTTACCTGTGAGGCATGGGCTGGAAAGCGGAGAGAAGCAGCTGAGAAGGAAACCTGGCTTGTCTTGGTAGTAAGGTGGATTTGGAAAAACCTGAAAAGCAAGCAAACCTGTCTGAAATACAGCATCAGTGGGTGTCTTTTGGATAGGCTGATATTACGTGACCTTTAGTTCCGAAGGTCATACCTACCCTTTAGCAGGCGTGGTTCGATTTCTAGTGCGTCACTGACATTTCCAGCTCTGCCTTTTCTGAAGAGGAGCAAAAGAAACAATGCTGGGAAGGTGGTTTCTAATAAAAGTACTTTTTGTTAACTTCAGGATAGCTACTTGATTGTTGGTCGCTTGTCTTCTGCTTTAGATATAATCCGTACTATCCGGGACCCAGAGAAACCAAATACTCTAGAAGAACTGGAAGTGGTGACGGAAAGCTGTGTTGAAGTGCAAGAGATTGGTGAAGATGAATATCTGGTTATCATCAGGTTTACACCAACAGTACCTCATTGCTCTTTGGCTACTCTCATCGGTAAGATTTCTGTTTCATTAAATCTGTAACAATGAGCATAAAGTTAATTTTAGGTTGTCTGAATAACATCAGACTGAGCTAAAATTCAGAATTGCTTTGCTAGCAGTTTGACCAGGAATTTCATCTTGAGAACCCTACTCGTAATGCAGACAAACAAAACAGAAGAAATGTGGGGACATCCTTCTGTTTTTATTGAGTTAGGGAAACTCTTCAAAGAGAAGCTCTCAAATCTGGTACAGAATTCCTTCTTGATATTCTCCAAATTATTTTAGTAATGCTAAATTGAAATTTTTTAAGCTCTTAAATTAAAGAAAAAGTTAAAACTTCATGATTGTTTCCCTTGTCTTTCTCTTACCTTGTGGACTATTCTCCATACATGTACAAATAACCCCACATGCAATCCAAGAATACAAAAAAAAAAAAATTCAGAGTGTTAGGGGTTTGAAAGCAATTAAGTTGAATGAGAATCTACACTGACTTGTTTTGCTTCTTCCTTGTTATTTATGGGGAGATCACATCTGAAAAATCATGTCTGAGATCTTTGGAATTATTTGTTTAAGTGTACCAAAGTTAGAAACTCTTACCTTTATATATCAATACTAAAATTTCTCAGTCTATTATAAAGATTTAAGGGAAAAGAAGTCTTTAATTTAATGAAGAAGTAAATGTATTTATGCCCAAATCAGCCTTTGTAGCTTTAGGTAGAACGTAAAGTATAGCTAGGAAAGCATCAGCCTGCCAAACAATAACAATTTATTCCTAGTTTGACCCTGTTGGAACATCAGTGGGTTGAGGATCAATGATGTACGCGTCAAATCTTAAACTGGGATCTCGCTCCCAGAGATGAACCACAACCTCCTCTGCTCCCTCTGGACGTTAGACACTAAACAGTGAAGTTTTGAGCTTGAATAGCCCCCATGTCACTGCAGGCTTGTGTTCTTCAAGTGATTTATGTTGGATTTGGTTTTTAATAAATGTTAGAAACTGAACAAAGTGTTGTTCTCAGTACAGATGAGGCCACAGTGGCAGCCAGGACACTGTCAGAGATGTGGAAGAAAGCTGGACATGGAGGATTTGTCTGTGTTTAGTGTTTCTAGGTGTTCAGAGACCAGAGACCTCCTAAACTTGTAAGGCAGGTATGAGCTTAACTGACCAGCTACACCCAAAGGGTCAAACCACAGATTATTTAGTCTCTGTGGTTTGTGCTGCTCAGAATACAAAAGGAGAAGATAGTAAATTATACTGGTGGTTTTTTATTCTTAAATATGGATTCTCTGAAATTGCACCTCAAACCTTGAATTTTACAAGAAAATCTCCCATCTGTTTTGTCTAAACAGGCCTTTGTTTAAGAATAAAACTGCAGAGATGTTTGCCTTTTCGACATAAGGTAAAGTGTCTGTTCTGGAATTGCTTTAACCTCTGTGAATCCTTGCCAGGTTCTCTCGGGGTGTTTACTGTAGGATGGGGTAACTCCCAAGCTGGGGTTGAGGACGGGCTGTTTGTAAAGCTTGTCGTGTGCCAGTGTAGCACCCGGAGGGAGCTGTGAATAACTGTGCTTCTTCCTTTCCTTTACAAAAGCCCAGTTGTCGCTGCGGTTCTGAGCTTCCCTGTGCTGCCAGGGCTTTCCTCACCAGCTCGCATTCGGTTCTTGCTGGGTAGAAGAGAGGCTGTGTTCAAACCCGGGGTTACAAAGAGTCAAAGTCATCCTCTTGCCTTGGGGAAAATGAATTTGGCCTTCTGCAATGTTTCAATATATCTAAGCATCATAAATATAAAATATTAATAGTTACGGACTCCACTGTACCTTTTGGAATATCTGAGTTGTCCCAGCGGCCCGGCCCTTGCGAGCGAGCCCTGCTGCAGAACTGCGCTGTCAGAAACCAGCCCGGGGCAGCTCCACTGCCTTGTGTGGGCATCGCCCAGCCAGGACAATCTCCAGAACAGGTTTATTAGAAGAGTTCAGAAGATTGGGAGGAGATTGTCTTATGATTGTGATGCAGTGAATTCCAAGATCAGCTCTTGTCATTCATCCCTCTGTGAACGTTTTTAAAAGTATGAATTACATGCACTGTATGGTTATTGTACAATTTTTTTTCTTCTTGTAATGTGTAGATTTAATTGTTAATGTATGCATCTAACATGAACAATCTCTCCTCTAGTTGGAAATCTACATCTCTGAGGGTACACATTCCACAGAGGAAGACAGTAAGTAGAGCTTAGGAGTGAGTGCAGCTTTAGCCCTTGGCTCTGTGTTCCTTGAAAAGCCCTTCTCTTCCCTTCCTCTCCTTTTCAGAAATGAATACCCTGTTAAAGCTTTAAAATGAAAACTGTAGATGAGGCTGTTTCAGAAGCTGTATTGGTACTGTGAACATTTGCTTCTTGTTGGTTTGTTTTTTAAAACTAAAAACCTCACAGTTCTTGAAGGTGTTGTCTTTATAACAAAAGAAGTTGCTACTGTGCTGCTGAATAATTAATATGAAGAACTTTCTGACTGGTTGACCTTACTATCTTAACACCACCATCATAACAAAAATATTTTAAACATTGACTGAGAAACATATAAAATGTAGAGGACACCGAAATTCTTTCCAAGCTGTAGCCGATCCCTGCTGTAACCAGCTGTGAACACCTTCGTCCGAGAAACGCCCCAAGCTTTTGGGTTCTTAAGCATTAGATATCTTTGTATGGGGAAAATAAGTTCTTTGGATGAAAATTATAAGAAATTGAACCTGGAGAACTCGGAGCGCTAATTTGTCACAAATGTCAGACTTGATTTTAAGACACGTCATTAATGCATCTTACATTCTTTTCCTAAACCAGAAAAGTAACACAAATCTTGGTTTCTGATGGTTGTTTTTTGCGACTGAGCTTTCATTTCCCTGTTAATTCTCTGTCCTGTGAGCACTGACTCCCGAACACCCTCATGTTCTCCTGGGCTTGTCGTCCTTCTGTTGTGCCTGGCACACAGACACGCAACTTAAATGTCTGTCTGTCCACTGCTTGATAAGCTATTGTACTAATTTCAGTTTTTGATATTACACAAATAATATCTTCCACCTAGAGAAAATAGAAAAGTTGACACAATGTGCTGTTGTTGTACGTTTTCTCAGTCTCTGAGCTGGATATTCACTGGCTTTGGAAAATCCCTCTTGCATTTGTCCCATGTGTAAGTTACACTGCAAACTGCTTCTGACTCAACTTTTCATGTGATGTTTTGCAGTCAACAAGCAAATCAATGACAAAGAGAGAGTAGCAGCTGCGATGGAGAATCCCAACCTGCGCGAAATTGTGGAGCAGTGTGTCATGGAGCCCGACTAGGAGCTGTAATCGCCACAGAGTTGTCATTTTGATACATTTCTAAAAATATCTTTGTTTAAAAAAAAATAATCAAGGCCTTGAGTTGAATACTTGAGTTCTTTTTATCTTCCACATGGTTTTTAAAAGAAATTGTTTATAAGATAGATTTAAATTATGATTAATTACTCTCTAAAATAAAGTGAAGTGTATAGTGTTAAGAGTTTGTAATTTCTGGTGTCCAGAGAAATATTTTATGATTAAAAACAAAACAGCACATCTGTATTGCCTTCTGATGGACATTGTGATATAAATTCATTTTTGCAAGTTAAATTTCTACATTGTTTCAATCACTGCACTGTAAAAATAAAACCAATTCTTGTACTGAAATGCTGCTTTCTGAGTTCAGAAATTTTCCTTTTTTTTCTCTTTAAGCTTAGATTTAGATTTTGTTAAGAGAAGGAAACATTTAATGCAACTTTCTCATCTTTGATAAACACATTAAAGCTGAAAATAATTCAGAAAAAGAGTTGGGAACCAAGGGACTGGACTAGAACAAGGTGGATTTTTACTGGGACACTATTCCTGGTAAATATTTGCAATTGTTTCCCTGTTAAGCACATGTTTCTGATTCTGGAGGCTTTCACTGTAGTCACCCTGAGGGTAAATCTTTCCTGTGCCAAGATCTTGTCACTTTGATCCTTTTTTTCTTATGACTCACCTGTGATGTGGAAGGTAAGAGGATCCCCCAGCCTTCGTTCCTCTGGTTCCCCTGTCCTGGTTCTCTTCACTGCTCCCTCGTTAATCTGCCATCAGCTGTCGTGTGTTTTCTCACTGGAGAGGTTCCCTGGGCACAGTTTTTGCTGCAGATGTGGACCTGACCACAGATTTACCTTTCCCTGAAGAATCAGGCAGATATTTAGAATCACAGAATCATTTTGGTTGGAAGAGACCCTCAAGATCATGGAGTCCAACCCTTAACCCATCCTGGCACTACCCCACATCCCTGAGAACCTTGTGGCCTTGTGCTTTTCATGAGATTTAAGGACCTGCTCCTCTGTGGAACAGCGATGACTCTGGTGGGCTTGTAGTTGGTTAAATGGTGAGAAATCCTTGGGGTTCAGTGCAAACAGCTGTTGAGATTTCAGAGATTTGGAGCCATTTTAATAATCAAGCTTTCCTGAAGGCACGAAATGATTGATTGGGCTTCAGCTGGGCTGCAAATTATAAAGAGTAGGGGGAAATGTTTCTCGTTGTAAGACAGTTGTAAAACAGTATAGCACACGTGTCACAGCTGTGCCAACAAGAGCTCATCTCCTACTTTTAGTGCCAAAGTTACCTTAAAAAAAAACAACCAACCAACCAACCAACCAAACAAAAAACAAAACGGGAGGACAGGCAAGAGAACAATCCCCCTTTTCCACAGGTTACTGCACATCTGCAGAGCTGTCAGTTCCAGCATGTATGGAAAATTACTTTCTTACATTCCAATACTCAGCTTCAATTAAATTTTACTTACATTTCCCAAGCCCTTCAGCGGTGAAGCCGTATCGTGGTGGCAGAGAAACAGCCAGCGAGCAGGTCGTGCTGTCAGCCTGCAAGTGGAGGAATGGGTCAAGGAGGGGCACACTGGGCAGGATTTGAGGTGCCTGAGGACCATATGATGTTTCTCCAAAGCAGACAGGCACGTGTCACCTGTCCTCACTTGCTATCGTCAAGTACTAAAGTTGCCCCTTCCTATTATTAACATTTTGCATTTACAATAAGGAGAAACAACTGCAGAGGGCAGCAAGCAGCCACACAGCACCGTTCCCACCGGGAATCGCTGTCTGCAGGGTGAGGAGCATCCCTGCCCAGGGATCTTGGTCCACACATTCCCCAGGCAGCCTTGGCACCGGGCTGGCATCTCAGGGGGCTGGAGGGGCTGGGACACGCAGGGCACTGGAGGAGCTGATGGTGACAGCGTCTGGTCTGAGCTGTTACAGTTTCTGCAGGTTTTTGGCTCTCCCTGCTCATGCTCATTGCTCCTGTGCCATGCAAAGGGATTTACAACAGCTTCTGTTTGTCCAGCCAGGACACAACATTTGCCATCACGTCTCCAGTCCCAGCTCAGTGGGCTGCCAGCCCTTGCGAGCGAGGTGTCAGCTGGGGGTGAGGGGATGGTGTCAGCTGGGGGTGAGAGGACGGTGTCAGTTGGGAGGTAATGGGACGGTTTGCTTCCTTTCCTGCCGCTCACACCGTGCGGGCTCGTCCTGCCCGATGGCAGCAGGGCTGTGCCAATGGCCCATGGGGCTCGTTTGCAAAACTTTACACAGGGGTGTAACTATTAGTCACTACAGATGGCAACAGGGATGTTGCATAGACAGACAGAGCTATTATTAGCATAAAGATATTTTCTGTGAAACTTTTCTGTGTAGCACAAGGGCTAGAGGAGCTGAAGAGGTACAGATGGGTGGTGTGAGCTGTTCCCGGTCTGTCTGGACTTCGCTGCCTCCTTGTGTGCTCAGATCATGGCGGGACCACATCCCTCACCAGTCACCGCAGCCGATGAGGGGCTGGTGACACCTCTGGCTCCGTGGGGATTAAAATGTTCCAGCTGAGATCATCTGGTCAGCAGCGGAGCACTTGGGTAAGATCTGAGAGACTGCAGAACGCAGGTGCTCTGACAGGGCAACCCAGCTGCTTCTCAAGCTGCGGAAGTGTTTTAAGGCTTATTGTTAATAAGAGACACAAACAACCTCCTCCATAAAATGCTGCTGCTTCCCAATTAACAAGCTCTCAGTTCCTTCCTGTCTCCAGCTCTGGAAACGTCTGGAGGTGACAGGGGAGGCACAAGGTCTCTTTTCTAATCAGGAGCCAAAAGCCTCTGGCTCCTCTCGAAGAGGCTTTCAGGAGATCCCGGTGAATAAATAGAAGCAACAGCACAACACGAGCTACAGGTTACTGTCCCAACACCTTCCTCATGCAGGTTTTCCTGCGATGCTGCAAGCAGGAGGAGTCTCAAAGTCTTCCCCTGGTTTAACACCACTGGCCTCGGGCTCCTTTCATGGTCACAAGCCTTCTTCACAACTTTCCTGCTGGATACTAGCCCAGTTCTTTCCCACATTTTTCATTGCCCACTCAAAGGGAGCTCTCACATCTTGCAATTTTTTTTCTGAAATCACACCTGCCATCTGTCTCCAGAAAGCTGGGCTGGATCCAGCTCTGCTGACAGATGCGGTGGGGACACAGTCAATTTAATCCTATCTCCGACAAGAGGGGAGGAGAAGGGGCTATCAAAAAGACCCAGGTGGAGGTGGGAGAAGAGTTGGGGACCCTGGGACCCTGGTGCCTTCCCGGGGCTGAGCATGGCCAGCCCCGATGGCACCTCGATGTCAATGGTTTGCACGGCTGACTTGTTCCAAAATCAGATGTTTGTAAAACAAAAGCACAGGCTGAAAGCCTACAGAGAAACAGCAGCTATTTCACGGAGCTTTTATACTTACAATTGGTCTTGAAAAAAAGTCCTCTGGACGTTCAGTTTCATGCATGTCAGGATGGTTTGAACGGGAGCCACAGCTGCAGGCTGGAAAACTGCAAAATCTGGGAGGAAAGGTCTTTCATTTGAGCCAATATTCCTGTAATGAAAGTCCTCAACTGACCAGGTTTAAGTACTACACTGAAGGAGCAAGCGGCCTGGCTAAGGGGATTCGTTCACCCTGTGTTTGCACCAAAGACAAACTTGAACTGTCTCTGCTTTTGTCCAACCTGCCCGTGCAGCCCCTGTGCATCCCGAGCTGCTCAAACACCCTCCAGCTACCAAACCACACACCAGCCAAGCATTTTAAACTTACCCTTTAGGGTTGATTTGCTAAAGAGTCAAATTATTGTTTAAATTAACTTCATCAACAGTTTCTCAAGAATGAAGGGTTTTCCCTCGTTCCAAATCTGCCTTCTGTGTATTCATCATCTGTCAGTCCGAAAGCTGACATGTGAAACCTGTGAGCAATTCTTTCCCTGCTCGCTAATTACCAGCTGGAGATTATAATAGGTTTCAGGAAATTTAACTGAAATCCTCTTTTAAAAACATATTGTTTACTGTTTCCTCTGTGGAAAATATAGGAAAAAACTCCTTAGGAGTGTCTGTCAGAGCTCAGTGCTGGGTGTTTGGGGGCTGGAGGCACAGGGCAGGGAGCTGGAGAAGGAGGTTCAGACCCATCACTTTTTATTTCCTAAAGCAACTCAGCCCGACCTCCAGGGCAGCTTGGGCACTGGATTGCTCTGGGAACAGCTGGAGCGGATAATGCTACAATCCAGAGCTGAGTGCGACCTCCCAGAAAATTATTGGAAAGGCAGGTTCTAGTCCTTGTGAAGCTTTATTTGCCTCAATTTCTGTTTGTAACTTTCTATATTTTGGTTGTGTAGGGTTTTATCTTTTTAGACTTTTTCCATCACTCAGAATTTTGTCTTCCCCCTCCCCTCAGCTCTTCCTTCCCTTACGAGCTCCTGAAAGCTCTGGATTTTGGTTGTTAAAGCCACGAGCTCACCTTGTGGAACATCACACATCTGCTTTCGCAATTCCCTGTCCTAGCAGGGGTGACAGCGAGGGCTCTTGCTGAGTATAAACCCATATGTGTGTAAATACCTGTATCTATTCTCCACATATGTGCAGAGCCAGGGGCCAGCAGGTCTTTGTCAGCCTCAGCTGCCTGTGAGGAAAGTACAGTCTATGCCACACACCCCAAAAAAGTGTGAATGATATAACATTTTAAGAACAACTCATTTGAAAGAGGAGTCATAGCTCTGGGATGGCTGCTGTTGTAATTGAGCTTGCCTAGATTTGTAGAAATGTACATTCCTGCCTTAAAAACCAGCCCTTGGCTCCAGTTAACCAGTGCAGATGTCCAGCCGGTGCTGGGAGGCAACCAGGCTGCAGGAACAACATTCCCTGTCGCCTCTGACAGAGAAACCAAATGTTTTTCAAACAGGCCAAGTAAACCCGAGCAGCCAAAGGTCGGGGAGACTCTGACCCCCCTGTGGCCCCAGCTCACAATGCGGGGAACCCCCTTTGCTCTGTGCCAAATGAAGCGTGTGCGCTCTGCAGTGCTGCTCCTCAATGGGCTCTTTCTGAAGCAATGAACCAAAAGTCTCTTAGAATGACAAAGCGAATGCATCCGGGACCCCGCACATCCTGGATCTGCGCTGAAAAGCGTGATGTGGGGCTTTTCTTCTGTCTGCGCTGGTCTCAGCCAGGGCTCTCTTGGATGGGGGAAAATGCTCTGCTGGGGGCTCCGGTTGAACATGTGTGTTCTCGGCGTGACCACCGAGATGAACCGATGTGCAAAACTGGAGCGGGTGTCACCTCAGTGCAGGGGCTGAAACCTTCAGACCTGCGAGGCACCAGCACTTACCCATCGACCAGCTCATGTCTCGGTCACACAAATCCCAGCTGCAAACAGCCTGGAATGATCTTCAGATGTAAAGTGTTTGCTGCTTTCTGCCGCAGCAGAGGGTAATCACACCCCTGCTGCTGCCAGTGCCTAAACTGTCTCTACTTAATTGCATTTTCAGTGAAAAATCCCTTGAAATACCCCAAGGGGAAGAGAAAATATGAAACCCTTCCATTTCCTTCAGTAACTGTTTAATTTAACACACTCGAGAGCTATAGCCATTAAACCCCAACACATTTCGAGGCCATCCCTTGGCAAAACCTGGGAGCGGGATGAAAGCTCGGGACGGATGGTGCTGGTGAGAAGGAAAACAGGACAGAACACAGCCATTCGAAACATAAAAAATTTACACCACATTGGAAAGGAATAAACCACAAATGGTGAAGCCATGGCTTGTGTTTTACATACAACATTTCCTCCATTCTGGGATGGAATGTCGTTCCCGACAGCACAGGTGACACAGAAACGCGCCCTGGGCTCGGCCCTTCCCCGTGCCCTGGCTGCACACAGGGCTGCCTTCGCGGTCTCCCAGTTTTTGGGCATCCTTTATAGTCCAGAGAGTCATACAGAAAGGAATTCCTACCTAAATGCTCCTGACTCTCCTCTGGGGACCAACTTAACAGCAAATTCTCCCTAAGACAGGGAGGGATTAACATACGACACCCCTGGACCAGGCTGTGCTGGCTGAGCGCCGCTCCTCGTACAATATCAAATATTCTAGTTAAAAGAATCAACTAATCTTAACAGAGGTGAATCTATATAAGCAGGAAAAAGGTCTTTAGCTTGTAAGAACATAGAAAAACACCTTAACCAACTATTAAACTGCTATGCCGTAATTGCATACGGAAATCCCGGTGCGTGAGCACTTTGCTGCTCAGGGGGAAGGATGTGGCGGGGGATGCGCTGCCCACCACCGGGATCCTTCACGAACACCCACACAGGAATGCACTGTTGGGCTCCAAACCAACATGTCATTTCACTCATGCTTTGGTGTCCCTGACCGTCCCTGGAGTGACATGGGCAGTGGCTTTGGCACAGACAGCCAGCAAGAGAGGGCAAGGGTGCGGAGCCGCCACACACACCGCACACAGCTCGGCGGGTAACTGAAGCTGATACTTCATTCCTCTGCCCTGTCTCAATTTCTTAAATTACAGCTGTTTAACTTCAGTGTGTAAACATTTTAATGCAAATTACAGGAATGGGTTGCCAGCTTCAAGTCCCTTAAGAAAAAAAAACAACTAATTCAAAGGGTTGTCTGTACTGGTGGAATGCTAGATGCTCACTTCATACATATAAAAATAATAATAAAAGTCGAGAGTTTTGTGTTGGCCTGCCAACACCATTAAGAGGCTGAAAATGTCAAATGATAGCACCACAATCATTTTTGAGAGGTCACCCCCAAACTATTGCTGCTTTTGGTTTCCCTTCCCCACAGTGTTTCCCTGCTGGTTCCCCGGTGGCAGCGTGACCCTGCGGGACCTGCACCCCCAGCCCACACCAGACCTGGTTTTTCAGACCGATAGTTTGAGCACCATTATAGTGTAGCACAAATTAAAGAAATCAAGACTTCCCCATATTCTGAAAGAGCACCGCGCAGCTCGCCGGGACGAGGCAGAGCCGCAAGTCCTGGCTGTGACCCAGTTCCCTGCGCCGTGCTGCTCCGGGAGCCCTCGTGGGGCCGGGCGCTTCTTGCCCTCGGGGACAGACCTGTCACCTCCTGGACGCCCGCTCGTCCCCGCGGTCCCGGTCGGGCGCCACGTGGTGCCCGTGCTGGTGGCAGCTCCGGCAGCACTGGAGACGGACCGTGGGGAGGTGGCACCTTCCCAGGATCCGCAGGGTCTGGCAGAAGCCGAACGTCAAGCGGTCGCGCTCGCAGACGAATCCTGGAGGGGAGGCGAGAGGAGAAGGACAGTGTTATTGCTGGTGTCATCAGTGCGGTTATCAGGCGTTTGATGCACAAATTGGCACGTGGTTGGCAGAGACAAGGACAGACCTCACCAAATGCAGAGCCCATCTTCATCTGGGTACCAAGCACCCTCGTTATTCCTAATTGCCGGCAGGAATAACACCTCTGCTGCTGTCTGCAGTTCTGTGGCATCTTCCCAGGGTCATGACACCACATGGGGAGTGGGGCTGAGCCCTGTGCTGCAGCCTGGGAGAGGTGACAAACCTCCCTGCACAGGCACCTCTTTCCAGTCCCCAGCCCCTTCCCGCAACGCTGGCAGAAGGTGGTAGAAAGGCAAGAATTCATTCATCTTTGCATTGTGTTTAGATTATTTGGAGAAGCAGCATCATCTGGTCTTCCTGCAGGTGTCTTGCAAACCTCCAAACAACATCAGCGCTCTTTTGAGGATGGGCTTTGTTTTGGGAACCGCTGCTCCAGTGCCAGCACCCGGCCCCGCTGCGGGGGCAGCGCCCGGACCAGCTGCAGCAGCACCGGCTGTGGGTCGCAGCCCGGCCACCCCCGGGCTGAGTCACACTCAGGCTGAGCAAACTGTTTGCAGAAACAGTTTCCTGTCTGCAAACAGTCTGGGAATCACAAATCCCTTCTGGGGCCGGGGGCGACACATCGGGGCGTTTGGTCCAGCACTGGGGTTCACGGCGGGAGAGACACGAGTGTTGCCCTAGAGACACCTTGTCCTTAGGGTGCGATAGGGTGGAACATCGCACCACCCCCAAACACCCTCACATCTGCCACTGCATGCGAACCCTGGTGCGGTGCATCCTGTGGGATGGCATGGGACACGATCAGGAGGGGACAGCCCTCCCTGCACCATCAGCAGCAGCTCCAGAAATCAGCCCCAGCAGCTCCAACACCAGCCTGACCCAGATCAAACAGGCTGTAGCTCGGCTTAGTTACAGTGGCAGAGACCCATCACCAAATCTGCCTTGTTTATAAGCAGATATAGTTGGTTTGCTTTCATTTTTAATTTCTTCCTTCTCTACTTTATACCAAAACATGTGCAGCCTCCAGTATCTCACGCAGTTCTTAAGACTCATTTAAATTAATCAGATCTGTCTAATTATATCTCCGGCACAAGTGATTAAAATAAATGACAGCTCTTCTCTGAAAAAGGGCAGTCGATGCTCCCTGGAGTGGACATGAGGGGCTGGCATCCCTGGTCCCCTCACACTGCCTCTCTCCAGGCACCCTCTGCCTAGGATAACACCGAGGAGATGCAGAAACAAGGCACGAAAATGAGCTTTTCTCTTTCTCAGGACACTTTTTTGCTGGGAAAACAGTGGGACCAAGCTGGGGAAGCTCTCGCTGCCCATTGCCCCTCACCATCTCTCCCAGGCTTTGCTCGGGGAAAGGCTGTTGCCCCCGTTCCCACGGGGATGAGCTAGCCAGCAGCAGTTAATGCGAAGGACACAGCAGATGCAGCGCAGAGACCTTTCCCCATCTGGGATTTCAATCACAGCCCTCACTCCATCAGCAAGGAGGTCACCCTATTGGTCTAAAATTAATTTTCTATTTCAGTAGAGGTATTTCCTCTCTTCCTCTTGAGCAACAGCTATTTCTGCCCGGCAATAGTGTCTCTGTGCCCTGAAGAAAGCGTCTGACACAGCAGCTGCTGCCAGCACTGCCGGCTCCAGCAGCTGCAGATGGGCCAGGACCGAGTGCCAGATCCCGGCATCGCCCTCCTGGGCTGGGGTTTGGTCCAGCCCCTGGGTGCTGGGGGACAATGTGGAATTTTCCTGCTGGTTGAGCAAAATGGATGAGGAATTGCTGCAAAGCCCAGAGAGGGGCAGGCCAGGATGGGGCTCTGAGCAGCCTGAGCCAGGTAAAGATGTCCCTGCTCATGGCAGGGGTGGGACTGCATGAGCTGTGAAGATCCCTTCAACCCAAACCCTTCTGTGATTCTGGGTCCCCAGACCTGCCGTGAGAGCAGCCATGCCGTGTGACAGCACCAGAGCTGGTCGGGTAACGGAACAGTTTGCTGGTGCAATGCTCCATGGGGCTCTCAGGGATGGTCTCCCCAGAAGCATCCCCCAAACCGCCAAACCCTTTTGGCATCAGGACAGACACGCACACACGGACACGTGTCTGCAGTCCCACCTGCATGGGCTGCAGGACAGTGATGTCTCACACAGGGATCCTAAAATGCCTCTAAGGTCCCTGATGAGAAAAGCTGAAAAGTGGCATTTCAGCCTGGAGAAGCCCCTCATGTCCCCAGTAGCCAGCGATGGCAATAGCGGGGTGCACCAGCCTCCACCTGAGCTGCACCTTACAAGGCCCTGGTGCCCAGCTCTGGCTTAGCACACTGATCTCAACCGTCTCCTCACTCATGCAGGATTCATTAATCATTTACTCTTCACTGGGGCACGATCGCTGGGTAACCCCCCTGCCTGACCTGCATGCCCTGAAGGATTTATAGACTTGTGGTGTTTTGGGTCCCTGGTTTTGGAAGTGACATAGAGTAGGGGAGACGGGGACACAGCAACAGCTCCCGGCAGGCAGGACGGGCTGGCTTGTTTGGGGGCGTTATTCACTGCATTGCACGGAGCAAGTGTAACAGCAGAAAAAACTCCACAACGTTTAGAAGAATCCAGTTACAAACACTGCAGGGATGGCCAGGAATGTCAGCGGTGTTTCGGGGGGTCAGTCCCAGGGTGATGCTCCTGGGGGGATGCTATGCTGAGGCAGACCTCCCCAAGCACCTTGGTATTTTTAGCTGCGGTGCCTCGCTGGGCTCCTTTCTGTCCATGAGCCTTCTGCTTATCATAACGGGCTTTCTAGAAAGCTATTTATGGACCGTAACCAAGCTGCCTTCCCCTGCATGAGCTGCAAATGCTGCTGGAGCCTGGACGGGGCCATCGCTGGAATGGACCCGCCATGGGACCCGCCGCAGGACTCGAGGCTTCCAAAGCGTCTCAATAAAGTGAAGCCAATGGGACTTGTGGAGTGCTCAGCGTTCCTGCAGCTCGGACCGTGCTCCGGTCTGACACAGTGTCCCAGTGTGGATGTGTGCGGGGTCAAGTTCGGGTCTGAAAGTCTTGGCGGAGCTCGCGATTCCTCCCTGGAATTTGGTCTTGGGTAAGGGAAGCTGTAATAAGCACTTCATTTGTCAGCTCTTCAGAGAGAGTCTCTACAGAATTGACCTAATTTTCATTTAATCCTTATACTGTTATTTTTTTCTATTAACAATTTTTTTTTATATAATCCTAACACTTCATTTGAACATATGCTCCAGTATTCAAGCCTGTGCCAAATTTTAGTCTAAAGAAATAGCTTAAAGCAGGGTTTTTAAAATCCAGGCTAAGTCAGCACATTAGAAACTGAAAACCCCCACTTTTTTTAGTTGTTTTTTTAAGTTGGCGTGGAAGTCGCTTTAAATTTCATTTAAGCTTCTGCCGTACAGACCTAAGCATTTACTTTTATGCTCAGGGAAAAAATAAACTTCCTGGAACAGGTTTTGTAAAAACAAGGAAAGGGTGAGCTTAGAGCTGAGCTAGCAAAACCAGAGCTTAAGCTGCTGACCTTTGGCCTTGGGGATGCTCTCAGAGCCGGTGCCAAATTTAACAAGGATTATCGCAGGTCCTGCTCCGGGGCGGCGGTGCCCCCCCGGGACCCGGCAGGGGCGCAGGCAGCACGTCCATCGCCGGCAGCACAGATCTGATGTGTGCTCAGCTGCCAGGTTTGCCTGCACAGGCAGGCGGCGGCACGGCCACAGCTCGAGAAACAGGGAGAAAAGCACAAAAACCCACCCGTGTTCAGGTCTCAGCCCCAGCACCATCACGGAGTTCCCATCAACACCCCCTGAGCACCCAGCCAGGAGATTACAGACCAGAGGGAGTAAAACACAAGTCCTCGCTGAGGTTCAGAGGGATTAGCCATTTTTCAGAGTCTCTGGATCACACAGACAGAAATTCACGTTTCCAAAAAGCCGTGGCGGAGCCAGGACTTCACTCTGCATTGTCTCCCCTGTCCTTCTCATGCACACAGGGAGGGGAGAAAAAGCCAATTCTGCTGAAATGAGGTGCTGAACACACCCTGCCTTTCTCTCTGAACCCTCAAACTGCTTTAAACACTCCAAATCCAGAGCTTCCCACAGCCAACCCCACAATCAAGCTGGAGCGACAGCCACATCACGCGACAGAACCTTTCCTGCTGTGGCTTTTTGTTACACAAGGCTCAGGCAGGGGAAAGCGCTCAGCAGCAGCGCTGAGCCCCATCTGGTTCCAGCCCAAGAGAACCTGACCCAGCAGGACCCGGTGCTGCCAGCATTGCCAGCATTGCCAGAGCCGAGCACGGCTGCTCCTCCAGCCACCCGCAAAGCTCCACTGCTTCATTTGTGTCCTTGCTTTCCCTATTTTTAGCACTTCAAAGCTGAGGCAAATATCCTCCCTGCTGAAGGACTGTCTGTCTTCTGCATGGAAAAATACGCCTTTGATGTATTTTGGGGAGTTTTCAGAAAAGTTAAATAAGAGCTAATCTCTTGTTGCTGATATCAGGCTTTGCCTGCTCCCTGCCAGGTTGGTCTTTTGGGTCACTGGGTGCCTGCACAGGGTGTCCCATGCCCAGGGCAGGCTAGGAGCAGGTCCATATACCCTCCTAATTGCTTGGCCTGGACACTGAGATCCATTGACATTTACGCTTTCTGAAACTTGGTGGTTGTCAAAGAGGATGGAGGAGAAGCATCTCCCAACACCGGAGGAGAAGTATCTCCCACCATCTCTGCTCAAACCAAAAAGCATGTGATACTGCAATAAGGAAACCCAACTGTTCTCATTGTGGGGATGAAATGGGTCTTTCCTGCTCCATCTGCTGCTGGTTATGGTGTTTTGTCTCCTGCTGCCCAGGTTTTCAGGGGATCTGTGTGGACACGGCGTGAGGCCGGGGTGGGCTGGCGTCTGGGTGCATTCTGGGACCTGCGCAGCACCGTCACCGCTCACATCGGGCATCTGATCTGCATCAGCCTCTCGGCAGGATGGGACAGGACACCTGAGCAGCCTCTGCCAGCCTGTGTCACTGCAGCCTGTTTCTCCATTAGGCTACAACGTGTAACATTCATTTCTCCCACATTTAATAAAAACAGGGAATCCTTTCCCAAGCTCCCATTTTTCCATTGACAGCTGTTGTTAATTAGCAGTAAATAAAGGGCACTTAATGACTCGCTCAGCAGCACCTCCCTGTCTTGCCACTTGGATACAGGCTTACATGCTCAAATGACAGAGAAAATTGGAATTTGCTGCAATTATTTCTAGTATGTATCCCTTGGGGACAAATTCAGCTACATGCAGCACCATGAATAATTTCATTTCCCTATTCAAAGCAAGGAGGAATAAAACATCTAATTGCCAATTAATCCTGAGGCAACAAGAAACGCAACCAGACGCTGGATAAAGAACCCGAGGCACCGCTCAGCTGAGGAGGAGCCGGTGTCTGGGACACACCCCAGCACGTCCCTGGGGCAGGGGGGCTGCGCCCCTCAGACCCCCTGAGCCACAACCCCACCAAACACGGTCCCTGCACCAATTGCTCCATCCCAATGGAAACCCCTGCGCTGCTCCCAGAGAACCTGCACCCACGGCCAGCTCAGACCTACTCGATTTGTTCTCAGCCCAGCTGAGCGCTTCATCTGAGTTCCTTCGGTATTTACAGCCTGAGACACTTGTGGGGAACAGTCATTTTTGCTGGAGCAAAGCACGGACCCCTCACCTGCTTAGCGTGAATTTGGGGAACTCGCAGACCCACCCACTCTCAGATCCAGGAAACAAGCACGAGGGAAATTATTAATTTTATGACATTTGCCACAACAAACGCCCCGTGGGCTGCACACATTCAGTCCTGGTGAGGGCTGTTCACCCATCACCAACAGGGTCTGGCCAAAAGCCACCACGGCTCGGATCACCCCCCAGCATCCTCCTCCGACAAAAAGCAATCACTGCATTTGTGTTTTGAGACTGCTTGACCTGCTGGATGAAGTAGTGCTGGTTTCTCCAAGCTCTCACACGGGACCTGCTGCTCAGCTCCTTTCCAAGAGGGCCATAAAACAAAGTGTAAGACTCAAACACAGAAACAAACATGCTGTGAGAGGTTTTTTCCAGCTTTCTGAGTTACAAGAAATGACCGGGTGAGAGGAGTGGCTGGTGTGGGTGTGAGAGCCCTGCTCAGGGTTGGGGAATCAGGGAACAGGTTTTCCTGGGCTGGGGGCTGCTCTGACACCCCCAGCCCTGCCCCAGCTCTAGCCAAGCTGTCCCCACTCCTGTCCCCAGCCGTGCTGTCAAGAGGAGAGCGACATCCCCCTCCGTGTCCCCCTCCACGTCCCCCGCCCGTGACACCAGCAAGGAGTCACTAGCAAGGGCCAGAGCCACGGTGCTCAGCCCCAGGTGGATTCTCCTGCACTGCAGTAACATTTATTCAAGTTCCTCGTCTCAGCACGGAGCACGATCAACATCCCCAGCCTGGCTGGGCCATCGCATGGAGGCGTCTGGTGCCCAATGGGCCCCGATGCTCCCCAGGAGCCACCTAAGGACACGGCCACCCTTATCTGCTCCACTCACAGCTGGATGCAGCTGTAACACCACAGGCACGTTTTAAAATAACCTCACTGTAATCACCAATTCATTTACAACCTGGCGACAGACAGGATTCTGGTTCTAATTAATCCCGACCTCCTTTAATTCACGAGAGCTGATCATCGGTAGAGATGTTTGTTTATGTTTAATCTGTTCCACCTCTGTTAAAAATTCATCTGATAATGGTTCTAACATTTAAACCCTACTGGGGTTATTCACATTTTTGTGTCCAGTAAGAACACGGCTGCTCACAAAGACAAATACATGATTTTGCTGGTATTGGTGCACTTCATGTTACAGGAGATAGAGGCTCCTTGTGCTTCTAACATAAACACATGAATCACTCCAGCCTGCATTAATCTTGTGCAGCAAAGACCCTTTAAAACACAGGAAAGGGCTGGAGTTTACGTTCCTGCCTTTTCTGGGAGCCTCTGCCTGTTGATTTACACATCTGTGATTTCCTGCCATGTGAAAGTTTCGTTCCTCTTCATGGTTTGGCAGGAAATGTTTGTATTTCCAAGAGGCGTTTCCTGCCCTGGGCTACAGCCAGAGCATTTATGTCATTTTTAATCCAGGATTTTAACATTTATTTGTGTGCTTCCTACACTTCTAAGCGGTTACTCGGGTAGAGCCGCACGGCTCCATGGCTCTCATCACCAAGCCCGGCACGGAAATTTTCCCTTGACAAAAATAGCTGCAACCGCACATCATTTCTTGAACAAGCCTGACTGGTTATTTCCCAAATGTTGAACTGCCCAACAGACTTGCAAATGCAGGAGGGTCATGCAGCCACCAAAAAGGAGCGGTCTGATGGCTAAAATCATCCCAACAGCCAGTGGACACCGTCTCTAAGTCCTGATTAACTAAAACCAGTGCTCCTGCTGTCTCCAGAACCAGTTTTAGGAGGAACATGGCTGAATACAGGACAAATATAAAGTGCTGGCGGATGTGAACGGGTGTCCCTGGCTGCAGAGGGGTCTCTGCCCAGCACCCAGGCACAGCCATCCCGGCCCTGCTCTGGCTCTCAGGCCTCTCTTTGTCCAATAAACCTCCCGAGGGTCTAACGTTTCCTTCTGGCCAGACAGAAAGCCTTTTTTTTTTTGTCCAGACACATTAAAAAGATAAGCTGGATTAATGATTAACATGCTAATATCAATGACATCTAATCCCCTCATTATATTGCTTTTCCTTTTACGTGCTGTTAACCCTTGCAGTCCCAAGGTTTACGGCTCTTAGGGGACTGCCTGGTGCCGTGAGATTGTTCCTATGAGTGAAGGTGCGAGGAGAAGCCAAGTGAGAGCCTGTGGCATGGCCAAGCACCGCAGCTGCAGCCAGAGCAGGTCAGTGACGCTGGGACAGTGCACGGTGCAGGGGAACACAGGACTGACAGCTGGAGCATCTGCTGGGACATACCCACCAATGCTGGAGAACAGGGCTTTTATCTGAACTTCTAGTGGTGAGCCAAGGCTTGTTTCAAAAGTTTTTTGTGTTGGGAGTTTGTCACTAAACAGCTTTCTGGTGCTCAGAGAGCTTAGTCTCTTGATATTTCCTTCTGGCTTCTTTTTTCTGAATTACACATGGCTCCTGCACCAGGTCCCATCACCCCGTGCCACCCCTGGCGTGGTCCCTTTGCTGGTGATGCTGCTGCCTCCGACAAGCACATCCCAGTTCATATTTGTGCCAGTAATAAAAAACATGCTTGGTCCCTTGAGAGCGGAATGCTCTGGACATTTCTAGATGGTTATAACATTCCCACTTCATTATCGATTAGCCAAGCTAGCCTTACACAACTCATGTCTAAAACACCCCCTCCCTCTTCCCACAGACACATTGCTGCTTAGTTGACTGGTTTTCTTCCCTCCCCCATCACCCCCCTTGCTGCAGTTGGCTCCAGCTCCCAGTTTGGCAGCACCACAAGCACCCTGTCCCTATCGCCCTCCCCTGGCACCCAGCCCATCCCACGCTGGGTGCTGCTGTGCTGGCTGCACGGCCCTTCCCAGGGTCCCTTCCTGGGGTCCCCTTCCCAGGGCAGGACAGTGTTGTGCTGCCAGCCCGTTGGGAGAGCATGGGGCACAACCTGCCCTGGAAAAATTAATGGAGTGTAGGTTGTCTATCAGCACAGCCAGTTATTGCTGGCACCCTCTTCCAGGATACCTAGGCAGACCCACAAGTAAAAGGTTTGGAGAAGAAAAATAAAGAATGAGTCTAAACTTGGCTAAAAACCACCTCTACAGCTCCCAGGCCCAGAAATGGGTTGTGTTCTTGCACATTCTTTACTTGTTTCATGGCATGGCTTCGAGGAGACGGCACAGCACCCCCACCCAGCACCCACCAACACGGTGCCACTGGACCTCCCGAGCACACAGCATGCTGGGTGACACCGTGCTGTGCCTCGTCACCTTGCTGCGTGATGAGCATAAAACCTGTGCACACCCGAGTTTCTAATGGGGTGTCGCTGCCTCAGCCCTGACCAGTGCTGTGTGGGGGCAAAGTGTCTCCAGCCCCAGCAGAGGATGGTAATGGAGGATGAGGCTAAAACTGATGATGGAGGAGCTGCTAACTCTCCAGCTAATATTTCTGAACTGAGAACCTGGGTGGTTTTCGCAGCAATTTCCACAATTACCACCATGTCCTCAAAACACAGCATTTATCCCAAATGGCACACACAGGCTATGGGGAAGCGTAACCACATGGAACAGAAAACATTCAGCTTTCAGGATGGGTAGGACGGTCACTTACCCGCTTCAGAGCTCTCGCAGTCCTGGGGGTTGCACTTCTGCGTGCTCTCGGGCCAGGGCTCATGGTTGCAGAGGCTGCTGTCCTCCTCGGCCAGCCCCGTCCTGGTGTTGATGCACTTGACCTGGCGCCGCTGGATGCCCCCGCCGCAGGGAGCTGTGCACTGTGGGAGCAGGACAGACCTGTCAGCCTGGGGGGCACCCATCCCTGTGTCCTGCAGAGCCACCCCCAGCACCGCAGAGCCGTCCCAGCACCACGCCATGCCAGCAGCACCAGACCCCAGGACGTTTTTACTGCAGTAGTGCCCAGTCTGGTTCCAAGGGCTGGTTTCCCCCCACCCCTTGCTCACCTCTCCCCAGGAGCCCACCACCCAGGTGGTGCAGGGGTGCATGTTGCAGGGCCGGGTGGCATTGGGCCGGAGCGACTCCTCACAGCGACCCAGCTCCGGGCACGTCACCAGCCGCTCCTGCTCCCCACCGCCACACGACTCCGAGCACTGCCGAGACATGAGCTGTCAAACGGGGAAGCCGGAGGGGGCAGGAGACAGGCACGCACTCCATGCATTGCTGTCTTAAAAAAAACATGCTGCAAACCCTACAAATACAAAAGCACCTGCAAAACCTGCCTCCCAGGGGGAGTCTCTGCTTTGCAGCTACCCCTGCTCCCAGTGGATGATTTCCTTCCTGGGGATCAGAACTGGCCAGGAGGTTCCCAGAGGATCCAGCAGACCCACTGTAGGCATCTGCTTGAATTATGCAGGTGTGTGAATCAGAAACATTTTGGTTGGAAAAGCCACTCAAGATCATCGAGTACAACCATTACCCCACCCCTGGCACTGATCCATGTCCCTGAGAACCTCATCACCACGTCTGTTCAACCCCTCCAGGGATGGTGACTCCACCACTGCCCTGGGCAGCCTGTTCCAATGCCTGACAGCCCTTTCCAGGAAGAAATTGTTCCCAAGATCCAACCTCAACCTCCCCTGGCACAACTTGAGGCCGTTTCCTCTGGTCCTGGTGCTTGTTCCTGGGGAGCAGAGTCCGACTCCCCCTGGCTCCAAGCTCCTTTCAGGCAGTTCAGAGATCAGAAGGTCTCCCCTCAGCTCCTGTTCTCCAGCTGAACCCCCCAGGTCCCTCAGCCGCTCCCATCACACTTGTGCTCCAGCCCCTTCCCCAGCTCCGTTCCCTTGTCTCAACTTGCTCCAGCACCTCAAAGGCTTTCTTGGTGTGAAGGGCCCAAAACTGACCCCCAGATTCAAGGTGCAGCCTGAGCCCACTGCCTCCCTGCAGTGACCGGGGGTCCCAGCAACGTGTCTGCGGGGCTGCAGACAGCTCAACCCCACAGCCACCTGCTACTGAGCATTTACTCTGGGCCAGCAAACACCGAGTGCTGGTTCAACATGGTTCCAGGGAGACAGAAGCAAGATAACTGCAGATGTGAGACCCCAGCTGCCATGCCCTGGGGCTGAGCGCTGCCCCCAGACCCCGGCAGCCCTACCTCTCTCCAGGAGGATGTGTACCAGTCCAGGCATGGTGCGCTCTGGCAGGGCAGCTGTGCTGGTGGTTTGTAGAGCACAGCCTGGCAGTGGAAGGGCCGCAGGAGCCTCTGGTCCCTGGTGTCGACGCACTGCACATCTCGAACCTTCATCCCCCCGCCACAGCTCCGGGAGCACTGGGAAACGGCACCAGCATCACACGGGGAAGGGCGGCAGGGGCTGGGGCAGGGGGAGGCCATGGGCAAAGGGACGTGACCTCAGAGACATGCTCTGCTTTGGGCTGGGTTGACACTCAACTTCTTTTCACCTGTTTCTTTAGTTCAAGCGAGAGAAAAATCCATGCAGCTCTGAATCTGTTACTAACTTCCCTCTGAAAGCACTTGGCTTCCAGTTTTAACAGCAACAGAATCTGTCCTTCCAACTGCTGGTCTCCCACCTGCAGAGCCCAGAATGGCCACCCAGAGCAAGGTGGGTTGGTCACCATCACGGAACACGCTGGATTCACCCAACCCACCTGCAAACACCCGCAGCAGACTGGCCAGAATGTATTCCAGAAACTTTCAAACCTCTCTTTATCTAGCTTTTTCAAATTCTGGGATTTTTAAGTAGTTTAAACTCTGTAACTCTGTGGGAAGAGTAGATCTTTACCCTCTGCCTTTGTGAGCCCTGGGACGAGAGCAAAGGCGATGCTCTGGCCATGGGGCAGGCACCATCTGCCTTCATTTGCCTCTGGATTTTTAAGGACCCCCCATCCCCAGGCTGCCCCCCTGTTTACCTTACTCCAGTTCCCCACGCGCCACGACGAACATGGTCTCAGGGAACATCTCCGAGCAGGGACGGGTTTGTTGGCCACAACGCAGCCGTCATCGCTGCCGGTGCTGCAGCGCACGGTCCTCCAGATTGCGCCCATGCCACAGGTCACCGAGCACTGCAAGACACCAGTGGCCGCCTGCTCCGCTGCTCTGCTCCCAGCTGGCCCAGCGGGGCTGTGCCATGATGCCCCCAATGTCCCCAGTGCCACAGATGCTGTGGGGCTGGCTCTGGCCAAGGACAGGGCCCAGCAGAAAGATCCCTGGGGACACAGCTCATCGTCCCCTCTATGGGCATCGGCGGGGGTGTGTGGATCAGGGCTGGGGGATGATGCAGAGAGAAGTGCTGTCCCAGGGACCTGGCCCTGTGGAGAACTCCACACAGCAAGAGGCTCCTTTCTAACTGATCCCACACCCGGTAGCCCTCACTTTTGGGGAAGAAGGAGGAAACCCCTCCTCCATGACCCACTTCAGTTGTTTCTGCTCTGGCTGGGGCTGTCCCTGCTCTCCCTGGTCAGTGTTTGGCTCCCAGGAGGATCCTCACGCCATGACCCCGCAACCCGGCAGCGATGGTATCACCCTGGGACACCGTCCCAGCCACCACCGTCCCCAGCTCAACAGGGAATGAGGCAGCAAGGGGGATCCTGGCAGCTGGGGCTGCCTTTAGCTTCATTTGTTGCTAGATCTCTATTAATTTGCACTAACAGCTCCAACCATTTGCCTGCTGTCTCCTAAAGTTCTGTTCACACCCTTCTGTCAGAAGCACTGCCTCTCCCCTGCTCTTTCAGTGTTAAAAGCTCCAGTAAAGATCTCTCTCCACTTGAAAGGCAGTGTTGGATCCACCCCTCACTGTCCAGACTGGTCTGACTTATTTTGCTGCAGCCTTTCCATATTAAAAACCTTTGCAGGGCTTTCCAAACACACCTGTGTGCCTGCATGTCACAGACATCCCTGCGGCAGAGCTCCCTCCAGCGCCGCGGCTCCACGGGCAGGGCTCCAGCCATGTTTGATGTCCCTTCACAAAGCCCACATGCACAACTGCATTTTGCTGATATTAAGTATTGTCCTGACTGTCACCGGGTCCTTTGCACTGCCTTATGAAAAGGCTCCCCTAGTGCTCAGTCTCTGGTGCCCCAGAACACTGAAGGCTTGTTATTTTTGTGCTTTCTGATAAAAGCCCATTACCACAGATGGCAGCAGCCACTTGTCTGTCAGTGCAAATGCTCTGCAGAGCACAGCCCAGCACAACCAGGCAGTAAATGAGATGGTAATTGCTGACAATCCCCCAATTGCTGCATTCTGCACAGCCCCTTCAAGTGCAAGGTGTGTCAAAGCTGCAAATGACCAAAGGGTTAATTGCAGCCTTGATGCACCTTGCACTTAAAATTTGTACTTCTGTCATTTCAGGGCATGTTTTACAATACTGGGCGCTGCAGAGCACAAGGAGCTGCTGCCGTAGCCGGTGTCCAGGGCAGTGGGATGGGACTAAGCAGCAGCTGGAGCATTTTTGAACCATGCACATTTATTTGCATGCAAAGAACCATGTCCCAGAGAGCAGCCAGGAGAGGGACAGGTCCCTCACCTCCGTACCGGCCATGTCACACTCTCAATGGGACTCAACACGTACCTCGCTCCAGTTCCCGACCTCCCAGCTGGGGGTGGCGGTGGCTGCCGTGGTGGTTGATGGCAGAAGCAACACCTTCTCCATCTCTTCCTTTTCCCAAAGTGGTGAGGGGACAGGGGTGGCCTGGGATAACTTGTGCTCCCCATCACTGAAAGCAAATGTCTCTGGGGCTGCTGACGGCAAGTGCTCCCCTGGCACGGTGCTGCTGAGCAGGGCCCCGTAGGCGGTCGGCTGTGCATGGGGCGATGCTGTCGCCAAGAGGGGCGACACCCCCACGGTCCACCACAGCGGGGGGGATTCGGAGGGCGATGCTCCTGCCGGGTACACAGGAGGGCTGTGAGCAGGGGCCACAGGTAGGGCTGGTGCCAGGGCATCCTGCTGGGAGAGGCCGCTGGAGGTAAGCTGGGTGGCTGGCCCAGGCATGGTGGGGGACAGGGACGCTGCTGCTGGCAAGGCTGTGGTGGCCACTGAGAAGGCTGAGGTTGGGGACACGGGGGTGCGGAGCTCTGGCTGGTACCCTGCCTGCCCGGGGGGGCGCCCATCAGCACCTGTGGGATGGGTACCCACAGCGGGGTATATGCTGTCAACACTCCTTCCCACCGCCCAGCCCGGTCCCTGCAGGGTGGGGAGGGAAAGTCCTGCCCTCTCTGTCCCACGGGCTCGCTCTTCAGCTACTGGCACTGCCTGTGTGCCCGCTGTCCCCTCTGGCATTCCTGCCCACCCTTCCTGCTCCTCAGACTGGGGGGCAGCACCGTTGGCATCACCGGTGATGACAAGCACCGTTTCCCTGGAGTCTTCATGGCCTTTCCCCGCAGAGCTCCACTCCTCACCCTCTCTGCTCGCCCGCTCCCCGCCACTGCTCCCTGGCTCTCCCAGGCCCTCGGCCATGTCTGTGACAGCACTGGCCCTGCCTGTGGGCAGTGGCAGGGGGCGACCGGCCAGGTGAGGAGCCCAGGGAGTGGGGCTGTGGGCTGGAGTACCCTGCCCAGGGCTCATCGTCACGACCCCATGGGGCTCATCCAGGGGTGGGTGGTCGTAGATGTTTGCAGAGTTATGATTTGTGGTGCTCTGGGTGGGCAGGTGGTCCTCGTAGAGGGGCACAACTGTTGCATCCTCCTCACCCATGAGGTAAGGGATGGCAGGTTTGGGAGCAGCTGTCCCCACATCCTTGGGGACCATGCTCAGAATGTCACTCATGGCTAAGCCCCCAGGTTCCAGCTCTCCTTTGCCATGCACAGGAGCAGAAGCATTGGCTTCACTGGTCACTGAATGATCCTCACTTGCTGCTCCTTCCAGCTCAGTGGGGTGCAGGACAGCAGTGGGCATCTCAGGGGACCCCTCCACGTCATTGGTGCTCAGCTCTGGCTTGGGCTCCTCGCCTTTGGTCTCCTTCTCCGTGAAGGGATAGTAAGACAGATCCTCATGGAAGTTGATAAAATTGTAATCATAGTAAAAATCATCAACAAAGACATTTCCCTTTTTGGCTGAGAAGTCCTCATCAGTGATGATATTGACATCATTGGACTCTGGAATACTTGGAATTAAGGGGTTAAATTTAGCAATGTGGTTGCCGGGGATGTAATGGATTTCATTAAATATTTCTCTGCTGGAGGACCCGCTGCCAGACCAGTCCACATCAGCATTGTCCAGGTTCTCCTGGCACTGCGGCAAGGAGCACGTTGTCTCCGCGCTGGGTCTTTCTGCAGGGTCACAGGCGGCCCCGGTGCTGTTGCTGCAGTAAACGGGGCGTCTCTGTGTTCCATTGCCACACGTTGCAGAGCACTGGAAAAGGAAGAGAAACATCAGGAACTGCAGCGCAAGCGATGCTAGGGGCAGCGGTGCCGCTCACGAGTGCTCCCCTCCAAGATACCAAAGAGAATGCTTGACTGTCCCATGTGCTGGGTGCTTTGGGCACAGGGCGAAGGGGCTCCATGTCACTCTGCCATGCTCCCACCACCCACCTGCATCCCGAGACGTCTCCTGTGCCAGTCTCACCTGTGGCATGGGGTCCCTGGTACCAGGAGCAAGGGCTACTGGTCCCACTGGTGAGCAGTGCTATTACTGGCCCATACTAGTTCCACTGGCGAGTGGTGGTATTACTGCCCAAATCTCCCTCCAGACTGTCTCCCCCTGTGAGACCATCCCAGCGCAGGGCTGGTATTGCAGGCACTTTGCTCAGGGTGATCCCTGACCTGCACTCCAGCCAGAAACACTTTTCCCAGGAGAGGAATATTGTGAAGGGCATTGGGTAAGATGATCTAATAGGTCTTTTCTGTGACCTATCACCATGAATTGCATCTCTTCTTCTAGAAAAGAATTTTTTGAAGCAGCGGATAATAACATGGGTGTTGTCCTAGTAGAGAAAGAGCCAGGGTCAATAAGCAGCTTTGTTGAGAACAACCCCCTCCTCCACCATAGCAGTCTCTGAGTTTCTTCACTATAAAAGAAACCCACAAGCTGGAAAGAAGGATGGCTAATTTTTCTGCTGGAAAAGTAAATCCTAGTGCTACTATCATCACATGTGGGCTGCACAAGCCACAGGCCGCTGCAGTTTGTGGTGACAGATGCACAGAGCGTTAGTCATGTACATCAAAGCGCCTCATACAGCCCAGCCAACAAGAACAAACAGTCAGCAAGGCAAACAAACCCAACAGAGGGGATTTCTGCTGAAATCCCTGCTATTTGGATGAAAAGGGGTGGGCTGAGGCAGGGGGTTGCTGCACACCCACCAGCACGGGGAAAGACAGAGGTGAAGGCGGACGGGCAGAGCTGCTGGGCTGGGCTGGCCGGGGGATGTGCTCCCCACACAACATATAATCCTGGATTTTGAACTTTTCTTGGTTTTGCTCAGCCCTTGCCTGGTCAGGACCTGCCCCGCTCCCCACACTGCTCCTGGGGGCTCTCAGGTGGGTGCCCACCCTGTGGGACGTCCACTCCCAGGCAGGGCTGTCTGAGGCATTTCCACCCGCTGCACTGTGGTGTTGAAATAAAACAGTACCCCATGTTAACACCTGCAGGAGGGCTGCAAGCAGGATGCTTCTCCCTACTGGCATAGCCAAACTGGGGAAAACAGAGCTCAACTCCCCCAGCATGAGCCTTAAGCTAGAATTTCCCAGCAAACCCCTCCAGCTCCATCCGGGAGATAAATTCCAAGTATCGCAGCTCTTGCAGGGGGAAGGAGAGGTCTCAGTTATCAGGAAAGCCTCCGGTGCACAGATAAGAAGCGAGGGCTGTTAAGAGCCCAAGGGAGGAACACCCAGAGCTTGCTGGAGGGTTCAGCATTGAGCACAGGAGGGTTTAGCAGCAGCTGCGTGGTGGGACGTGCTCCAGCAGCAACAACAAAAAATAATGCTTCTGCGTGCACTGATAACTGCTTTGGAAGGTCTATAAAGCTGGAATTACATTGCTTCAGTGTTCTTCTGGAGGCACTAAGTGTTTAAGCACTTTGTTGGGCTGCCCGAACTGCAAAGAACCCCTTTGGCTCCCCCTGCCCAAGGGGCTGCGAGTGCAGAAAAACCAACAGCCCCATTATTGTCACTGCACAGAAGGACCTTGTTTCTCCAAGTCCCTCAGATTGCCCTGCTTGATTTAAGCAGGGAGCACTCTTGATTTAAGTGAAAGAAGGACAGAAAAATTGCAGACAACTCAAAATCTCAAGCACATTTTTCCTGGGCTCACAGATCTGCTGATGTCAACACCACAGAGGACAACTGTGCCGGCTTGTGCTGGCTCCAGGCACAGCACGGACCTGCGGGCAATGTGGGATTTTTCCTTCAAACTGCTGCAGCCTCCTTTCTCAGCCTTGCAATTGTGGCTTTTGTGGGCCCCTAGAAAAATATTTCTAAATAGCTCTCATTTAGCCTTCAAATTTTCTGTTCGCATTTTTATTCCATTTGTTTCTTAGCAACAAGCTCAGTTCCCAGGCTCTCTCATTTCTCTCCTGATACTTGCCTTCGTGCTGAACACTTTTCGAAACCACAGCTTAAATGAGGAGTTATAATCTTCTGGTTAAAACCCTCAGCCTGTGGTTAAGCTGACCCACAGAAATACAAAAATAAATACAGGCTACACGGGGTGTCCACTGACTGTGGCATTTTATATATGGGGGGGTTCTTTTTGGTCTCTCCCTCTCTTTTTTAAAAATAGTTGAAAAATTTGAGATGCTCCGCCATTCCCTGGGGGCATCATGAGGGGTCCCTGTTGCTGCCCACCCCCGCAGCAGGGATGAGGTGGCTTCGCCCCATCTGTGGGGAGCAGATGCTCCCACTGGTGCACCCAGACCCTGGCTGACACCTCACACCATGCCCCCACAGGCAACACATATGTTTAAGGCTTAGCCAACAGGGAAGGCTTGTGGTGCCGGAAAATACACCAAAGGGTTGAAAGCCTCTTGTTTCTGCCCTCCTTGCATCATGCACGGAGCATGGCCATCACCCTGATCCAGAAAGGTGCAGAGAGGATGAGCAGAGCCAAAAAGCTTGGGGCTCCTTCCCCACCCTGGGACCCCCCCGTGCGAGCTGGTGTGACAATGCGAGCCCACAGAAACACATCTGTGCATTTTCTCTGCAAGGAACAGCACGTCCATCACCTCCAGGCAGGCTGAGGGTGTCTGGGGACACTTTGTCCCCAGCTCCCACCAGCTCTGCAAGACACTGGGACCTCCCAGATGCTCCTTCTCACCTCGGACCAGTTCCCCACAGCCCACTGGGAGGGACAGGGGATCTCCTGGTGACAGGGCGCGGTGGCAGCTGGCTTGGCGAGGTGCTCGCAGTCCGCTTGCTGCAGGGCCCTCTGCTCGTCCAGCCCCACGCTCTGGATGCAGAGCACTGTCCTCTTCATCAGCCCCGCTGGGCCGCAGCTCACCGAGCATTTCTGCCACTCGCCAACCCACCACCTGCAAAACAGGGAAGGGAAGGGAAAATGTCTCAGCTGCAATGCTTTTAAACTAAAGGAGTGGAAATTTAGGCTGGCCATGACAAAATAATTTTTTCCACTGAGGGTGGTGAGAGCCTGTCCCAGGTCACCCAGAGGGGTGGTGGATGCCCCATCCCTGGAGACATCCCAGGCCAGGCTGGACGGGGCTCTGAGCAACCTGAGCTGGTGAAGTTGTCCCTGCTCATGGCAGGGGTGGCACTGGGGGAGCTGGGAAGGTCCCTTCAACCCAAACCATCTGCGATTTGCACAGAGGCAGAGCAGGGCTCCTGGCCCGCCCGTGCACCTCGTACTCTGCCCACAAGCAACATGCTGCAGCAGTTGGGCAACCACAGGGATTCACTCCCAAGGACCAATGCAGGGTCTGGGACCCCTTCTCAAGGACAAGGGAGTGGAGAGGTGCAAACCCAGGGGTGCAGGTAGCTGCACATGTCCTGGAGCAACCTGGGCATTGCAGTGACTGAGGTGCCCCCGCCCCTGGTGATGCTGTTGGAGCAGTTTGGACACTGAAGCTTTGCTGAGAGGGGACACGCAGGGACCTGGCCGGGCAAGGCTCCTCGTTGCACGTCCTCTGCTGGTCATCAGGGCGAGTGAGTGCGTCACAGTACCGCTCCTCCACGATGCCCGTCAGCTTCTCCACGCAGTGCACGATTTGCCGCTGCACCCCTGCGGACACAGGCGAGGGCTCGGCTGGAGGCGAAGATCCAACCGAACCACCGAGCATCCTCTGCTGGCTGGCAAGAGGAGGCCTGAGCCACCAACAACAGGGGAAAGAAAATGAAATCGCTGCTGAAATTGAAACTGGAAGTCAAAAGTCAGCTTCTACTGGTGTACTGATGCTCTTGTGGAGCCCAATGGCACCGATGCTCCCAGCGTACCCAGGAGCACTCCAGAGTAAAACCTTTAACATCCTACAGCCTTTATGGGCAGTAGCAAGATGAAAAAGGTACAGAAAAATGTTCCAAGATGCCTAGCGGGATTTAATAGCAATGCAGCTGGTGTACGCTCCGCAGAAAACATCCTGCTTCTGGAGGGAGCTTCTCTTGCACAGGAGAAAAGGCTTTTCCCACCTCTCCCCTCACAAAAAGCCACTGCAGTGCAGGATGCACCATGTGTTTGGGGCAGCCAAAGCCGTGCAGATTTGGGGCACGCGTGGGGCAGATGCTGCAAATCGCGAGACAGCATCATCCTGGCACCACTGTTCAGAGCCGCGTCCAGGCCCAGGACCTCGGATGTGCTGGGATACACAGACACAGCCAGGCCTGGGGGAGCTGTGTCCCATGGGGAGCCAATGGCAGCAGCACAGCTCTTTTTGGCAGCCTTCTGCCCCAGCCACAGCTCAGGGATAAATCACTCCTGCCCCACTCTGCAGCACTCACATGGTGACAGTTTTCAGGATGACCTCCCCCGCACCACGCTGCCCGCTTTTGTCCTCCTTTTTGCAACACCTACTTGACCTGTGACTTAGGAAAGCTGTAGTTATGAACTGCTGCCATCAGCTGAGATTGATACGACACTGCTGCAGCTGCGGAGTTGTGCTCTGCCTGTGTTGAGCACCCTCCCGTGTGTTCTCCATAAAACCCTAGAAATGTTCCTCCCCTGGAGCGGCCTAGCCAGGTGGGAGACTGGCCCTTTGACACTCCTTGGATTTCTCTAAAGCTTCTTTGTCTCCATCACCCTGACGCCGAGGAATGCCCGGCATGGTAACAGGACACTGAGAAGCAAAGTGCTGATAAAGCGCAGGGTCCATGGGCGAGTGTGGCAGGGGCACCGTAGAGCGGTAACCTCAGCAGATGGTGCTTTTTTTTCCACCTCCATCCCCCTGAGACCTTCTGAAACCAAAGACCCAGGAATTTCTAAGGCATCCCCATGGTACAGAGATGCTCTGCCTGCTCTGCTCCCCCTCTGCAGGCAGCCGAGCCTCGGAGTCCCACAGGAGCTGGACTCACCTGTGCCACACGTGGCTGTGCAGGTGGTCCAGGAGCCGAAGCGCCAGAGGAACTCTGCCTGCTCGATCTCATTCTCACTGTCGGCTGGGCGCTGGATGGTGTATTGGTACCGCACTCCTGGGTTGGTCTCCTGGAACAGCAGCTGTGGGGAGAGAATGGGCGGTCAGAGAGGTGGTGGATGAACCATCCCTGGAGACATCCCAGGCCAGGCTGGACGGGGCTCTGAGCAACCTGAGCTGGTGAAGATGTCCCTGCTCATGGCAGGGGTGGCACTGGGGGAGCTGGGAAGGTCCCTCCAACCCAAACCATCCTGTGATTCTATAATTCCATGGTTAGTGCAGAGCAATTCTGGTTGGCCATTGCACCCCAGGGGCTTTCCAGGAGATAAATGACCACCTGCCTAACATGGCCATAAAGACATCATTCCATGTCCAGCTCTTTATCAAGGACACATTTGTCCCCCTGCCCTGTCTGTTGGCGGAGACCACCACAGTTCCAGCTGCTGTGCCCCAGCAGCAGCACACGACTGTTTTGGAAATGGGGTTAGCGAATGGCTGGAGCAGTGCAGGAGCAGAGGAGCTGCATCAGGCTTGTGGAAATGTCAGGTAATAATAAAAAACAAGTGAGAGCATTGAGAACCATCAGGACTTTGGTTTTATGTCTCCCCTGATGAAGAGCCTGAAAGGATTCCCTGTTAATTTGGGGAGTCCAGTCCCACTGTCAAATGCAGCCCCATCCAAGGACCTTCTCAAGGTTCAGCACGATGAAGGGCCCAGGGTGGCCAGATGTCCCTTTCCCCACAGCAGGAGCTGAGGGGGAGGTTTTGCATGTGCCACCACCAGGATCTGCAGCTCGTGAGGCAGAAACGACCATCCCCAGGAGAACAGTCCTGCTGTGGGGCCCGAAGCACACCGAGTCACAGTGCCTCCTCCATCGCCTTCCCAAACCCCCCACAACGGATGATCCAGCCAGAGGGAGGCTCTGACAGCTCCCAGCCCATCTGCTGGGCTGGTGGTGGCTGGCCCAGACAGACACACGCATAAGTCACAGTGACCTGTCCTTTAGGATGGCAGCAGGAGGAAAGGAAGAGGATAGCGGCAAGGACGAACCAAATCCCCTTGGCTCAGCATGTCCCAGAGAGCTGCAGCAGCTCCAGCACTGTCCTGGGGAAGCAGCACAGCTCAGCTCCAGATGCCACCTACTTGTTTCAGTCCCCATTCACACATACAAGCTGTCACCAATGTGCGCCAGCTGGCACCAGGGGCTGCACCCCCGCACTGGCACTGTGTGTGAACAGGAGGGAGCTGCCAGCAGCAAACACCAGAAATGGCTGATGGCAACACATGCCAAGATTCATTAACTTCTCCCCACCTGAAAGGTGGCTCCTGCTGCTCTCAACATGCATGAAGCGGGTCAGGTGGTTGACACAAGTCCTGCCCAAAGCACCTCCTGCACCAGTGCTGGGCAAAGGCTGGGAGTTTAACCTTGTTTTTCTTAGCCTAAGTGCTCCCATTATTGCCAAAGCTTTGTTGTTCTTGGAGCTTTGGTTGGAGTGAGGGCATCTTTCCAAAACCTCTTCACGAATATTGAAATATTTTTGTCAAAAGGTTTTAATTAGGTTACAAATCCCAGAAAATGACTTGTGGGTTCTGAGCATGCCAGCATTCCCACTAACAGCAGCATTGGTGGCAGATGAGCCCAGGGTCCTGCTCACATTTCATCCCAAGCCTCTGCTGAAAGAAATGCAAAAGGCAAAGGCTAGGGTTGCTCGGCGTGGCCGGGCTGTCGGGTGATGCTCAGGACGGCTGCATTGGGCTGAGCCGCGACTGCCGGGGCTGGGGGCCCCGGGGGCCCGTGGGACGTACTTGATGTCTGTGGGACATCACTGCCTCTGCACCACGAGGAATTTCAGCCCGGTGCCGGTTGTGCCACCACCTGTGGGATGGTTCCCACCAGCTTCTCTAGGAGAAAGTGTCTTATGGGCACAAGGATGTTGGCTCTCAAGAGCTCTGCATTAACTGGCAGATCCTGCTGTCCTGGCCATCCCGGTGGCCATTCCCGGGGGAAGGAATTGCAGAGATGGGCACAGCGGCAGCAGCTCCTGAGGGGCCTGCCTCGCAGCCCCCACTGCGCTGCCATCCCACCACTCTCCCCACCCAGTTATAACACTGCAAAGCTGCACAAAGGTCACTGAAGTACAAAGCCACTGCCCTGGGCAGCCTGTTCCAATGCCTGACAGCCCTTTGGGGAAGAAATTGTTCCCAAGATCCAACCTCAGCCTCCCCTGGCGCAACTTGAGGCTGTTTCCTCTCATCCTGGCACTTGTTCCTGGGGAGCAGAGCCCAACCTCCCCTGGCTCCAAGCTCCTTTCAGGCGGTTCAGAGATCAGAAGGTCTCCCCTCAGCTCCTGTTCTCCAGGCTGAACCCCCAAGGTCCCTCAGCTATTTCCATCACACTTGTGCTCCAGCCCCTTCACCAGAAGGCAGTAAAGTTCTGTGATGGACCACAGGAAGGCAGAAGATCCAGCAGCTCTGTCCCCACCATCCTCTGCACCACACACCCCCAGCACCAGCAGAGCCCAGCCTGTACCTGGATCCACACGGGCTCCACGGTGGGCCCCGGGGAGGTGAGGTTCTCCCAGTTCCCCGTCCTCTTGTAGGTGAAGGTGGTCCCTGCTACCCTGTAGTCCCCATTCCACTGGATGGTCCAGCCACCATTCAGGAAATACTTCTCTGGGTCCTCGCTCCGCAGTGCCAGAAAATTCCCAGCTTCTGCAACTTCTTCAATTCGGATCTCCCGTGCTCCCACAGGGATAATCCCAATATCGACGTAACCTGGGAATGAAACAGAGCATTGGTCTTGGGGGAGTCAAAGATGGGGCAGAGATGATCTGTGTCCTGGGGTGGATGCTGGTGTCCCTGGGGTGCCAGCATCATGCCAATCCTCACACCTCTGTAGGGCGCCAGCCAGCACAATCCCCTCCTTGCCCTGAGCCCAGCTGCCTTCCCTGTGTTATACATTGCAGAGCAGGACATTTCCCACACAGGTGCTGGCAAAATGTTTACCACGCTTCTTTGTCTTTGTCAACCCAAAAAATCCCCTTAAACCTCTCCAAACCACTCCAGCACGCACAGAATTGTTTTCAGGCCTTTAGACACAAAAAGCATAAGAGGATACTTTTCTTCTGAGGAGTGAGAAGTGGAATGGCAGCACCACGTCTCCCCATGCTGCCGCTTGGGTCTTATCTCACCAAAATTGATAAGCTGTGATGAAAAACCAAACAGCGAGCCTGGCGCTGCAGGGAACAGCCACGTGGTGTTTTGGGGACAGAGCTGAGTGCCCTTACCCAGCCCCTCGCTGTCCTCGAAGGTCTTCTTGACAGTGTGGCAGGTGGAGCCGTCCCCATGGCAGACACCGCACCGATCCTCCACTGCGTTGGAGTCGATCTCGTAGTCACAGCCCACGTTCTGCAAGGCAGCCCCGTCACCCGCCTGCACCCCCATCCCTGCCCACACCCCTGCCCACACCCTGGCACTCGCAGCTGAAACGGGAGGAACAAGGGAGAGGTGCAATGGTCCTAAATGGGGAAAAACAAGGAACATGGATGGAAGAATGGGGAAGGTGTGAGTGAAGGGACCATCTTGCTGCCACCAAAGGCAGCTGGAGGAGCCAGGACACAGCTTGGCAAATCCTTCCCCCCACAGCAGCATCTCCCGGCTGATTCTTGGCACTGGCCATGCCATCTCCACCAGTTCCTGTGCCTCCCACACCGGAGGATGCCCTTCCCAGCTGGCAGCCAGAGCAATGCCTCTGCACACCGTGGCATGTTTGTAGGGAGATTCCAAGAAAGAAAAATGACAATTGAGAAGGAAGGACAAATCCCAGTGCTGGGAGAGGCTGCCAAGCCGGAGGAGGCATCTCCATCACTGCAGGTCAGACCCATGGCTGTGGTCAGGGTGCTGGGCTGGACATCCTCTCTAGTCACCCTTTCATATCCCCAACCTTATCTTCAAGTGAAACTTTTCCTTCTTCATTTCCTTGGGTTTGTGCTTTATTTCCTTGAGACCAGCATAGAGGCTGAAATATGTCCGTATCACCTGCCTCATGGAAATAAGGAAAGCTTCCTGAATGGGAATGACAAAACAAGTAAGCTCAGCCCATCAGTGCATGTGAGAGTGGGGACAGGGCTCACTCAAGGGATGGGTCACGCACCCACCTGCATTTCCCTGAGCATGGAGGGTCCCTGGGCTCCCTCCCCACCGGGACCCACCTTGCAGATGCCGTTGATGCACATGTCGCGGCTGGCGTTCATCTCGTAGCATGGTGTCCCATCAATGACGGCATCCCGCAGCTTTTCCGCAAAGTATTCGTCCTCGGGCCGGCAGTGCAGCTCACAGGGATTAACTGGGGAGCCCAACAAGAAAAAACTCAACCCAAGGAGTTGGAGGACCAAGTAGCCATCTCCCAAAACATCAATTAATCCTGAAAACCCAGCCATAATTTAAAACACAGAATAAACATGTTACAAGGCAAATCTTACAGACACAAACAGCAAAATCAAGCCAGGGTTGTTTCAGGGTTTTCAGGGTTTTCATGAGGGCTGCTGGCAGAAACCCGGCAGCAGGCTCTGCCCTCAACTCACTGTTGTTGGGCACTGGCGTCCACCTGTAGAGTTTCCCTTTGTAGAGCATGGGGTTGAAGTGGCTGCACTGGACCTGGCGGAAGGAGGGCTTGTCGCGGGGACATGGCCTGACGTTGCAGATCCGGAACCGCTTCCGCTCCCCCAGGCAGTACCGGCCCCCGTACTTTGGCCTGTCCACGGGGAAAATCAGAGAATCACAGAGGGGTCTGGGCAGGACAGGATCGTACAGACCATCTGTTAGGATAGTGCAAAAGTAATTGCGGTCTTTGCATTGTCAAAATTTGCTGTTTGATATTGGAATGTATCCTTAAATAAATGTGGTTATGTTATACATAATTTTAATGCGCTTTTCTCACTTATGTTTTTTAATAGTCCAAGCCTCTGCCAGGGACACCTTCCACCAGCCCAGCTTTGAATACTCTCAGGGATGGGGCATCCACAGCTGCTCTGGGCAGTCTGTGCCAGGGCCTCACCATCCTCACAGTAAAGAACTTAATCCTTATATCTAATCTAAATCTCCCCTCCTTCAGTTTAAACGGTTATCCTCTGTTCTATCAAATAAAGACCTACCGCATGAGGGGAAACTCCCTTTTTATTCCCAGCTAAGGTGAGTTTGTAGCTGCTGCTGGGGTTTGGTTTCCCTGGAGCCAGCGGGAGCTCCCCCAGTCACACCCCACATCGCTCTGCTGCGGTGTTCACAGAACCCAACGGCCACCCCAGCAGCATCCTCACTCCTCAGAACAACCTTCTGAAATGCGGGGACACCATGGCCCAGCTCCTTCTTCTCCAGGTCCCCTCTGGACCTGCCCCCTACTCTAGGCCACCTGCGGGACCACGGGCAGCTTTAGCTGGGTGATGGCTCTCAAGACAGATAAGCCACATCTTGGGTTTTGTCCTTCTCAGCAATCTCTCCTTAATGTCTCAAATACAGCCAGGTTTATAGGCCTGGTGTCTGGTGCTATAAAAGCAGTTATTGAGGTTCTGGGTCACTGGCAGCGTTCACGTTGGAAGTCCCTCCAGGTCCCACAGCTGCAGCTGGGCACCTTCCATGGGGTGACATGTCTACATTGCCACCCTGGAGACCATGGCTGAGGACAGGCCAGCGCTCCCTCGAGCAGGTGCCCGTCCTGCAGCTGATCTCCATCCCACTGGGATGTGCTGCCAACAGTGCTCCTCTACCGCCCAAGGGAACAGGAAAGATGCCACTGGACTTTTTAAAGCAAGAGGGATTTCAAATACAACAACAGGCTTTCCTCAGATGCCACCAGACTCTCAAAATCCTGTGACTGTCTCCAGACACTTGCATTTTCCTCTGCTCAAAGCACACTCCATGGCTCATGCCCCCATGACCTCATGAAAATTACTTTTTCCCAGATCAGTTAGGTCTGGGCACACTTTGCTGAAGAGAATATAGTAAATTATTATTTTAGGATTGTGTTTACATATCCTGCCCTGAGGAAATGCCTGTGGGAGGAGGATTGCCCAGTGCACACATTTGTTCACTCCATCCAGAAGGCAAAACTCAAGATTTACCTACGGTGGCCAAAGCAAACAACTGCCCGGGGAAATTCTCCTGCTTTTCCAGTGCTTGCTCTCCTGCCTGCCCGCAGCTGTGTTTAAAACACTCCATAAACTACAATTGCACTTCTGCCACAAAACTCATGTCAAACACAAACACAGCTCTTGACCTGGGACTGAGATTATATAGCACTTCTTCAACAGCCTGCACTAAAAACAAGGCAGGAGCTGGGCAGAAAGCACATCTGGGCTTGCTAGCAAACCTCGTCCCATGGCTTCCAGAGCTCCTCAAGCCATTAATGAGAGATTGCCATCAAATATTGCTCACAAAGCCCTTTCTGCCCACGTTCCAGGGCATTCTGACACTGGACAAGCTGGGGGCGCTGGCTGAATCCAATACAACAGTGGTTTGGTGACGAAGGGGACATCTGGGGAGCAGGTGGGTCAGCCCGGACCTCACGGGATGGACAAAGCTGCTCACCCACCAGCGCCCAGATCCTCCCAGGTGAGAGCCAAGCTGGGGATGGCAGCTTCTGCCCAGGCATGGAGAAGAAATCACTGACAGAATGCAATGGGGGTGCAAACAGCAGTGGGAGTTTTCAAAACTACTCTGAATCAGGCTCAAAGAATGCCTATTTTTCTTTTCTGTCAGCAAAGGACACTTGATACATTTTACATCTGCAAGCATGGAGTGTTTGCTCTTTGTTTGAGTCATATTAGAACCACTCTCTGCAGCACAGAGCAGGAGCAACTTATTTGTGGAAGGAGACAGAGCAAACCCTGCCCCTGCAGAGGCTGTTGCTGCCCCCCACCTGAATAACCGCATGAAATTAATTCCCTGAGCATCTCAAAAGCACATTGTTCAGACTGATAACTGCAAATGGCACAGATTTGCCGTGCGACGCAGAGAGGGGTAGGAGCACAGTGGCCAGATCATGCTTCCTGTCTTTAGGGGGTGATAAGGGAGCATTGGGTTCCTGCCAAAATGGGGTCCCGGGCGCTGCCTTACGTGGGGTTGCTGCAGTGCCGCTCGGCGCTCTGCACGCCCGCGCCACAGCTGCGCGAGCAGGCGGCCCACGAGCTCCAGGAGCCCCAGCCGCCGTCGATGGCCTCGGGACGGTAACCCACAGGCACACACTCGCCGTTGAAGCACCACTGCAGAGGGACAGGGAAGAGAAAAGGAGGTTTCAGAGTACAGTAATTGATGTTGAGCCAGAGAGCCCGCCTGCGGGGAGCACTGAAGTCCAGCACCCATATAGTCCGGTGAAAATCTGTGCTTTGCTGGTACGGAGGTGCCTGGGGGTCAGCAGGGCTCTGCCAGTGCCCAGGGCACTTCTGAGCAACATGAAATTCAGAGATAGAATCACAGAAGGGTTTGGGTTGGAGGGACCTTCCCAGCTCCCCCAGTGCCACCCCTGCCATGAGCAGGGACATCTTCACCAGCTCAGGTTGCTCAGAGCCCCGTCCAGCCTGGCCTGGGATGTCTCCAGGGATGGGGCATCCACCACCTCTCTGGGCAATCTGGGCCAGGCTCTCACCACCCCAGTGTAAAAAACATTAGGCTGTTTGGTGCAACAGACCCAAACCTCCACTGAGATCCCTCAGCGAGGGGATTTGTAGCCCAATCTCAGCCCAGAAGGAAGAGGCAGTGGGCACAGCCATTGGCAAAGGCACAGCAGGAGGTTCTGCAGGGAGCAGCAGCTCAGCCCTGGGTCATTCCTGGTGCTCCGGGGCCATGGTTTTGGGAGAGGACACTAAACCTAGTGAGGAGAGATGTATGCAGATATCTTTATGACTCTATAGTGATGCTACCTTGAGCAGGAAAACTCTGTTCTGGTATGTCACCCAGGCAAGGGCGACCAGAGCTGCAGAGAGCTGGTCCCCTCCACACCCCTTGGCCAGTGCAGCTCCTGCTGAGCTGCCACGTCGGCTGCTGGACCCCTGTGTCCCCAAGTGTCCTGGAGACGAGCATCCACCCCTGCAGCAGCTGGAGAGCAGAACAAGCCTCATGCTTTCCTGCCATGGGAAATATCTGCAGGTTTCACCTCCCTAAGGCATTTTTAGCTTCCCTGAAGGCTGTGCCCACCAGGCAGCAAGCTGAGCCCATCCCTGTGTGCCAGAAGCAACGGAACAGCCCTGTGTGCAGGACAAGGTGTCTCTGCAGCCGTGGGGGGGCTGCTCCCCCTCACCTTGCTGTCCCCACATGCCGTGCCATCCACAGCCGCGTCCAGCTTGGAGTGGCACGTGTTCCCCACCGTGCACCACAGTGTGTGACAGACGCTCTGTGGAAAACAGGAGACACAGTTACTGCCCCGGCCAACCCACAGGCACAAATTTAACCTGGAGGGAGAGGATTGCCCCACGCAAAGCCCCCCATCCCCAGTGAGCCCCTCAAGCCCGAGCACATGGGGGAAGCCTGGCTTACATCCATATCTTCACAGAAGGTGGAGTAGGCGCCGTACTGCAGCCGGCACTGGTGGCCCACATCGTAGAGGACGCCTGGTGGCACCAAGGGATAGTCCAGCACCTCGCGGGCTGGGGGGTCATCCAGGCACAGCCCCCAGCCCCGGCTAAAAGAGAAAGGGCAGAGTGGCATCATCCCGGCCCTGTACAATGTCCTGGTGGCTGCTAACAGAGGAATCCAACATCTCATTAACATCCAACCACGATGAGAAGCAATTAGCATTTCTAGCTGATGTGACCTCAGCTCTCCCATCACCCCTGGAGCTGTTCCAGCACATGATGGGCACGTGTGGGTACTGGCTTTTTGGGGTGGGTGCTGCTCCCAGCACGATCACCCCACAGCCCTGGGGATGGCGGGTTCTGTGGAAGGCAAAGGGGCAAAGGCAGGAGCAGCTTCTCCGTGCAGCTGCCAGGCCAATGCCAATGCCTTGTATGCTTCCCTCTTCCTCCAAGATGCCCCTGACAGAAACCCAGAAATGTCATTTTCACTGGCAATAACCCCCTGGATTTTTCCTTTGCGACCAGGTCACCGGCACAGGCCTCAGCTGGGAGCTGCTTTCGCCATTCACGGTGAAGGGTTTCAGCAAATAAACATTTCCTTGCCAAGAGATAGATGCTGTCCCCGCATTCATACATCACACTGACCCCAGAAACATCCCTGCAGACGCCACAATCCATGTGTCAATGCCCTGCTAATAGAAATAAAGTAGATTGTCAGCAGCAAAACACACTCGCCCTCATATTTGCTGCTACAAACAGCGCTCAAACCACGCGGGACTGGACGTCCTTAGAAAAGAGTTATTAGAACTGAGCCATCCAGGCTGCCTGTGGCAGGCGGCCAGGGCATGGCGAGGGATGTTCCTTGCTCTGCTCCAAGCACTTTTGCTATGATACTTCACAAACACACACACTAGTTGAGCTTCCAGTGTTGATTTAAACAAACTTGTTTCCAGCAAGGCAAAGGCTCCAGCGAGGTTTTCTCAGCAGATGAGATTACTTCAGCTTGTTGTGATTGGGAACAGGTCTAAATTAACTGGAAACAAGATTCCTTTTTAACCCAAAGCAGTAACACAGAAACAAGGGCCAGCAGCACAGGAGAGCTCCAGCTTTAGGGTGCCGGCCATGCCATGGGGTGATGCCTGGCAGAACCAGCACCCAACCTCCTTCCCCATGCCAGTGATCCCCAAGCTGGACACCTGCAAACAGCTTGCTTGGCTGGAGACAGCCCCTTAAAATACCACGGATATCTATATTTCTTATGAGTAGTTTCCCTATTAGAAAAATGAGTAAACAGGTTGCTGTCAGCAGCCCAGGGGCTCGAACATCTCTGTTCCTGCATCCACAGCAGCAGGAGCATCCCGCCTCTCCCAGCCCAGCGGGAGGATGGACCCTGTGGCCAAGGTGTGGCTGAGCTGGCATGAGTTAAGTGTGGATTAGGCAGCTGGATGCAGTATCGTGGTGCAGCCTGTTTCAGGCACACAGTGAAGTCACTGCCTTGCACCTCTAGAGGTACTGGCTTTACCTGCTGGTAGAAAACACTTTAAGAGGGTTTTATTTCAGAACTGAAAGAATGGTATCTTTCTTGAGGAAAGCCCAAGTTTAAGCACTGGGCTCTTGCACAAGCTACATGCACAACACTGGTGCTCCTCTGGATGGGTTAACCAGCTGCTGGTCAAGTACCAGCAGCCGGGGCCCCATACGTCACCCCAAAACTGTCCCCAACCCTCCTCACCCTCTCAAAGTGCTCGAGGCACCTTGTGTTGCCCCAGCTTGCGGGAGAGGTCTCTGTCCCGGTATGGGGCGTGATCTGGATTTGCTGTTGGCTTCCCAGTGCTATGTTCAAAATCTACTTCATTAAATACTTTACAATCATCCTACTGGTCACTTGAATTGTCCAAAACATATCACTGAGCCAGTAAAAACTGGCATGAGTTTCCCTCTGACTTTGCAGGGATCTGCAATAAGCCACAGTCTGCAGGAAGAACACATCGGGGTCTGTGCTGCGCCTGCCTGTTTGGGCCCATTCATCAATGAGCTGGATGATGGACTAGATGGTATGATTATTAAATCCCCATATGTGAGCAGGCTGGGTGGATCTGCAGATATATTTGAGAACAGGATTAAAATTCCAAAAGCTCTCAGAGAACTGGAGGAAGGGTCCAAGAAGCCAGGACTGAGTTCAATAAAAAAGAAAGAAAAGATGGGAGCTTGGGAAGGATCAGCTGCACAAACAGGGGGTCAGGCAGAGCTGGCACGGAGCAAATGCCTAGTTGCCACAGAATGCCAAGAAGGGCTCATCCAGGTCTGGAGCCCTGTGCCCACCTCCCTCATTAGCCTGAACGAGGGTGCTCACTCCCTTGGGGACACCACTGCCACAGCAGGGAGGTGACAACTTCCATCGCCCCCGGGTGTCTGAGCGGACGCCAGCCTGCAGTATCTGCAGGAGGGTCCCCCAGCCCTGGCTGTGCCCAGGGCCTGACCCGCAGAACCAGGGCTGTGCCGCTGCCGAAACCGTGAATCACTTTCAGATGCTTAAAAGTTCAGCAGCATTTCTAAAATAATAATATTTTGTAAAATAATCATCTGAGAACGCTTGCCTTTTTTTTTTTTTTTCTTTAAATGTGAGGTCTGTTTCAAGCACATCCAGCAATCCCAGGTCAGCGCAGTCTCATTTGCTGGCTCGCTCCTTCCCCTTCTCCTGCCAACACCGTGTTATAACGCACTCCTGTCTGTGCTGGCAACCAGTTGCTCCCTTGCCAGGGGATGTCACAGCCGGTGACTGACACCGGTGACCGACACCTGTCAGGCTCAGCTCCACCATGAGGAAGAGCTGCTCCTTCGAGGGGGAGCACACACACCAAACCCCAACCGGAGCAGCATCCAGCTGCTCCATGTCTTCCCCATCGCAGCTTGTAGCAGCCCAAGGTCATTGCAAGCAGGAAATTCTTAATCCAAAAGTGAAGGTTAAAAGTAGAAGGCCAAGAACGCTGCAGATACGAGAAAGTGCCATTCTTCCGAAAGCCATAAATCAATAATAATTCTGCCTGTGTGGGGCCCAAGCCCAGTGTTCCAGGCTGGGATGTAGCAATGGGAGCCCAGGCCGTCTCCCCAAGACACAGCGCCTGGCCCCGCGCCCAGCTCTCCCCATCACCCCTTCTTGCCGATGCTTTCACTGTTTTCTAACCTTCCTGTAGCAGTGAAAGAAAACGTTTCTCCAGCACAAGGCACTGGCTGACAAACGTAAATCTCTGGGCTGCGTTCCTAGGAACTTAATAACAACAGGCTGGAAAATCAGCCCTGGGGTGCTAAAAATAAACAAATGCATGGAAGAATTTGGCTCGGTCTCGTTTGCTCACGTGGTGCCTCCTGCCTGCAGGCAAACACCATCTGCCCCGTGCAGAGAGCTGCACAAAACTGCACAGAGCAGCGAAGAAAACCACTCTGGCTTTATTTGTTCCAGCCACAAGCCCTGTGTCACCACCCAAACACTCAGGCTGCTTTTGCGTGCAAACTCCCAGCCGTGCAGCAAGGACCCAGGCAGATGAGCCACATATCATTAATATTATATTATTATTATTCATTATTGTTAATAAACACATCCCCATGTGGAGCTGGGTCAGTCCCCAGCCACTGCCCCCAGCCTGAGCCACCCCCAGCACCTGGGAGTGAGGAAGGAGAGGAAGAGTAGGGGAGCACTTACTCGAGGAACCGTGTGATGTACTCGCGGCTGCAGCGGGACCAGGTGAGTGGGGATGTGTCATACAGGAGCTGTGGAGACATGATGAAAGGTCTTTTCCCAACTGGCTCACAGTCATTGCTGCTTCCATCATGCTGAATCCCAAAACTGTGTAAGAGCACAGCCCCACAAAGGAGAGGTGAGCCGCTCGCCGCCACAACCGCGCAGCCTCGCTGCTTCCCAGCACAATGTCGCGCCAGACACCGCAACCCGGCCCGGCGCCATGGGGACTTGCGCATTAACTGGGAGGATCTGGCTAGGGGGGACACTTTAGTGACACCAGGGACACTGCCCCAAACTTTGTCCCACGCTTTTATTTCAGTTTTCTTACTGAAAGCTCAGCCAAGTAATGAGAATACTGAGCAAGATCAAGTCAATAAAACTTACTAGGTATATATTTTTACTATATGGAGATATCTACTATGACCTATGATGTTCAAGCGATCTTGTCAAAATTTAATTGAAATTAAGGCAAGCAAAATTCTGTTGCTGATTCTATTTTAAAACTTCTCAATGGGCAACCCTATTCTCCAAAACCTTCAGCATCAACTACACAGGATAATATACAAATGTAATTTGTCCAGGTTGCCTTGGATTTATATGATTTCCATTAAACCTGGGGCAACCAAAGCCTTAACTCTGAGATGCAACTCCCAAGGTAAGTTCTGGCAGGTGCAGAGGAGGGTTTACAGTGGGGAGGAACTGCTTGATAACCTTCTCCCAATTCCCCCCCTGCCCTCTGGAGCCCTGACCGAGCAGCGCAGGGGGCAGAGGAGGATGCCGGTGGTACCTGTGTCCGAGCTCGTGGGCCACAGTGAAGGCCAAGGGCAGTCCTGTGTCCTCATTGATGTTGCAGCTCCGGTGGGGCTGGCACATCCCTGCCACGTGGGACAGCCCCAGTGTCTCGCAGGGCCGGTTCATCGCCGCGCAAATGTCCTTCCTGGGGCCGGGGAGAGGACGGACACACAGACACAGAGCAGAGAGAGGCTGTGACAGCGGCAGGACCCGCCATGGGACGTGTCCCAGCCCACAGGGACGCATGCAGCCCCTGGCCAAACAGAAGCCAGGATGGAGACATCCAACCGCTTTCTGCAACACGAAGATTTACGACCTCTCCTTTCCCCTCCACTCTCCCACTATCCCCGGCTTATTATTAAGTCTGATTAATGGGAACTGCTAGCCAGCCTGGCTACATTTATTCCATTGTATAAATAAAGCTGATGCTGGGAATAATTAAGCAATTACTCCATTATGGGGGAAGCACATTGCAGCGGTGCTGTGGTCCAGGGCAGAGGAGCTCCAGCCACCCAGGAAGAACAACTCAATTGAAGTGCCTCATTTCTGCTACAAAGCAAACTTCCTACAGAGGATAAAACCGTTGTGGGTTGTGAATCATCACACAAACAACCACAACACTGCCAAAAGCCAAGTCACTGCAGCCTGGAACCATCAAACTGCGTTTTTACTGCAAGGTACATAAACTCGGCCAGGGGTGGGAATTCCTCTGAGCTCCATGGGAGGTCAGGGGCCTCTGGAGAGGATCCTCTGCCAAGCCCAGCATTGGCCTCCAAGGGAAAATGGAGAGTTAATCCCTGTGTGCATCTTCTGGGAGGATCCAGCCGTTCTGGGGCTTGGCAATAGGGCTACGGTGAAATCCTGGTTTGGAAACCTCTGCTGCTCAGTAACTGGGAGCTGTCTCTAGGTTTAAACCTGAGACAGTTCCAGCCACTAGGATCAGGTTATCTTCAGGTTTCATGTTATGTATCTAATGTGCAGGTGTCCAGGCAGGGCAAGCAGCATTTCAACTGCTCCCACTGAGATATTCCTCTGTCTGTCTGTCTGTCTGTCCCCTGTCTGCAGCTGCCAGAGGAGTTTATGGCTGCCAGTGTAGAACCGACATCATAAAATCAGCTTATGGGCATGATACCTTGTGAGCAGGACTGCGACGTCGTGATGCAGGGGATGGGAATCTCCTTTAATGTTGATGCTCTTCTGCCATTTGCAAAAGCTTTTCAAGGTGTTGTCTGCGTGGTGGGAGATTTTCAGATCCTCCTGCCAACATAATTAAAAGTCTGCTGTCATATTGCTGCTGGGTTTGTTTGGTTTTTAGGATGCAATGGGGAAGAGTCTGATCTCAGACATATCAGAGTGAAATCTGGAGTAACTGCCATCCAGATGGAATTGTTCCATATTTATAGGTTGTGGGCTGAGTGGGGACACAGTCCTTTTCTGCTTTCTTTTTATCTGTGACTCAATCGAAACATTAAATCATCTGATACCGGGGTTAAGAAACACTGCGGGAAAATATCCCGTCCTGGCTGGGGTTGAAGGACGGGGCCGCGGAGCCCATCTGAGCAGCAGCAGGCTCCTGAGAGCCACCGCGGCAGCGGGGGCACCACCAGCCACCGGCCCCCAGCCCCCACTATGGCAGCGGTGACAAGTTACCATTCATTATATGAATCAGACTCTGCAGCCTCTCTGACCATGCAAGGATGCAAGGCAGCGGCATCTGCATTTATCCTGTGCAAATTCATCCAGGCCATGAAAACAGGTCAAGAGAGACCTTATGGCTTTCAAGACTCCCCGTGTGTCCCTGCCTGGCTGCCAGCACAGTATTTTCTTTTTACCTCTTCATCCTCCAGCAAGATGAGTCGCACTATAGCAATGTTGATGGGGTTCCCAATGCTGGCATGGTGGAACAGACCCGCCACCTGCAACACACAACAGCCACAGAAATAAAGCCCAAAAGAGACCTTGCCCTGTAAGTACATCTGCAGGGGAATGTGAGCTCGAGGGGAAGCTACAAGAGATTGTTGACAACATCTCAGGGAATTCCCCAAAATGAAAGGCTAGACCAGATGCAGACCTGGAGTTAAGTGTTTGGAGTTGGATGACATCCATTTGAAATGGAGATAATCCGTGTAGCACATTGAAACGCAACCAGAAATGCCCAAGGCTCACTCGTAATAGACATGTTTAACATCTCAAAGGATGCCGGTGCTCACTGGGTGCCTTCACCACCCCCAGCAACCTGGAGATGTTACCTCTAGGTCCTCTGCCAAGTCCCACCCTCCTTCCTGGCCATCAACCAAAGCCACCTTCTGAAACACAAATAGGTGCTGCCACAGCAGCTGCACAGCAAACAGACTCGGCCACCTCATCCCACGGTGGGCATCACAGAACCATGGGATGTCCTGAGTTGCAAGGGGCCCACAAGGATCATCGAGTCCAACTCCTTATATAACTCCATCATAGATGGATGTGGTGGCGCAGCCTTTTTCCAGCCCATAATTACAAGAGACGTCCTTCTCCCAAGGATAAAGCGGGATGTCAACTACTCCAATACCAAAAATATTATTTGAAAAGATGTCATTCCTTTCTGAGCAGAGCTATCTCATATGGGTTGCATACTCATTTAAAACCATGCACTGACACCCATCGCTAACCTTGTGTCTGAAAGCCATGCCTCATCGTTATTAGATGTAGCTCTCAGGTCATCAGATGAGTCTCATGAGATGAATATACTTTTTTACACTAAAAGTCTTACAAACAAAAGCCAAGTGAAAAAAAGCTTAATTCCAATATATGTTCAAGCAAGCCATCACATACATTTTCCCCTAAATCTTAGACACAGACTATCAAGAAAGGCTGGAAATTACTCATCAAGCTTAGAGAGATTAATCCCAGAAAACTTCAAAGACATCCCAATATATTTTAAATAACATAAGAGAATATGGGCAAAACTCTGTCCCCTTGACAGCAGGTGAAACCACCGGGAACTGAGCCACTCTCAGCACTGAGCAACACAGAAAAGCCACCACGCGGTGAAAATGGCCGGGCTGGCCAGAGGTTTGCTGAGGTCCCACCAGGATGAGTCGTGGCAAGACCAGTGGCCTGCCTGTCTCCCAGCTTGTCCCCAGGGGCCTGGCGGCTCTGCTGTTGAGGACCAGGACTCACCATGTTCATCACGGTCAGCACGTACTTCTCTATGTTCTCGCTGCCATGGTATTCGATCATCTTGGTGTCAGCCACCACCAGTGTTTCCACCCACTTCTCCTTGCTGATGGAGCGCTGCCTTATTCTTCTCCTCCTGTGCTGCTTCTGTTCCCATCTCTCCCTCCGCTTCTCAGACCTCTCCAGGCTTTCTTGAGATTCTGAGGGATTAAAGTGGGAAAAAAGACTTTTTGGTGTTGAGAAGAAGGCTCCACACTTAAGACACATAACTTACATATATTTTGCTGTGCTGTATGTTCCACCCTGGGGGGTGAAGACTCTGACCTCAGTCTGTTTCACAGCAGCATTAGCATGACAGAAAAAAACAAAACAAAACAATAAATAAAGCATTTGAAATAACTTCTTTGGATGGGACAGGGTTTGCAATATTCCAAGAGAGACAGTTGGGCATGTATCACTGAGAAATATTGGTGGCTTGACACTTGTGATTACCATCACAAATTTGCATTTTGCAGAGAGAGACAGTTCCCCAACATCATAAACTCTGCGCCCCCGAAGCTGGACCGATGTCTTGAGTCAGTTCCTAAAGATCATCAGTGTCCTGGGCAAGACTGAGATGTTGCAGGACCGCACAGAGATTTCCTAGGTCACATGGAGACTGAAATCTGCTCCTTCCCAGGGAGAAACAACAGGCACATTCCTTGGGCTGAACGGGGACGGAGGCGGAGGAGAGCGGGGACGCTGCTCACGCACACCAGCCACTGGGAATTCTCATGTGGAGACTTTTCCTGAGACGCTGCTCCAAGGTCAAGGTCAGGGTCAGCCCCAAGCTGGGTAAAGGCTTTACAAACCCCATCCCACACAGTGGGAATCGCTTTTATGACCCGTTTCTAAGGGCTCAGCATTACTTTGTTAACAATGGACTTTTACATTTTATGGACTATACTGTACTATAGCTGTGAAAGAGTGTTTTATCCCCAGCCTGAAAAATCCCAAGTATCTGGATAATTTGATGAATTGCTAATACCACTGTGACAGTTTAATCACAGCAGCTTCCTTGGAGCTTGTTTCCATTGTGCCCTGTGCTGCGGAGCTCTCAGGCGGGACATGAAGGTGCAGGGATCCTGGGATCCCGGGGGGGTCACACGGCATTTTCCCTTGGAGACCCTCCCTGACCCACTGGCCCAGCTGTGCACACAGCCTGCCCTGCACACTGACAGACACTCAATAGCACCCAACAGCTTAACACCATCTGGCCCTGTGGTGTTTTGCAAAGAAAACCGGCAATACATCAGTACAAAATGAAAGGCTTGCAGTAATTAAAATCCTGCAGACTTTTGGTTTCCTTTCCAGGGCACACAAATCACATCCACTTTGCCAGACTACAGGAGGGATGCACATACACTGTGCACGGGCGTATCATGCCCAGTGAAATTCATTTACAATGAACAGACTTCAAAGTCTAGAAGAGCCATTATGATTTTTACTCTAGATTAAACAATTGATTTAGATTAATGGAAGAAAGCCTAAAGATAATCTGATTGTAGAAAAAAAAAAAAAAATGACCCTAAGTTTCCAAAATCAGAGAGCTCTAGGAAATATGCAGAACAAGATGAAATGCCTGGAAGATGCAGCTTCACTGATACAGATGAGGAGTAAAGTGTCCATGAGCTGCTGGGGTTGGGCTGAATTCCTCATTACTTGAAATCTTGGCTTTGGAAGCTTTTCCAGCCCATCTGCTCTAGACAGAGGAGAAGGGACCAGTACTGGTACGTTCTCTCTGCCTCACAGACAGACTCCCGGGGCAGCGACTGGTTTCACTCTGAAAGGCCAATGACCTGGCAGGTCAGAAACTTATGTTTGCGAGGAAATAAAAACAAATACTCAGTCTCCACATCCCAGGATGCTTGCAGCAGGGCTGGGAGGAAGAGATGAGAGCAAGAGGCCTGAGGTTCGGCACACACAGTCATGTATGTGAGCAACATAAGCAAATACAGACAAACTGGCAGAGGAAAAAACCCAGCCCTGTGCTCTGCACTGATTCCCATGATTTGTGGGCTCCAGTCATTAATGCCACAAACACATTAGCTGGTACTCAGCAAATTAGTTCTCCTGAGCAGCAGTTTGCAGGAGCCTTCCCTGCCGGTGGGCACGGTGTATGAGCATGTCCCCCCGCACACCCCCCATGCCAAATCCACCCACAGCCAGACACCGCACAGCCCCTCACCGCTGGCTTTTGGCCTGAGGGTTTTCTTTCTTGTCAGCCAATGTGGCAAGAAGGATGTCCTGCCCAACTTGTGAAACTCAAACTGAGAGCAATCAGTGTTACTGATGGATGCTGGGAGCTTAACACACGAATCCGCAGAGGTAATGCAGGTGGCTGAGCCTTGGACCTGCTCCCGTTATCTTCCTACGATGTGCTTCATAGAAACCCTGCGACCCAGCAGCTCCCAGCTCGTTGCAGTACGGGCAGAGGAAGGGGACATTACCTCGCACACCACAGGTTTCCCACGGAGCCGGTGGCCTCCTGCCCTGCTCTGCCCCGCGCTCAGGCACTTGGCGCTTGTAGATCCTGTGGGGCTGTGCTGCTCCATCCTCCCGAGAGCTGGTGGACACTGGTTCGATGAAGTAGTCCTCGTTCATGAGCCGAAACACACCTTTCTGGCAGGGAGAGACAAAGTTGTCACCATGGAGCCATCAGCACCTACACAGACTCACAGTGAAGAACCTGGGAATGGGAGAGGTTTGCAAAATTTTCCAGGAAGAAATAAGTGTTCTCTAAAGAAACTGTTTCTATGGATATTTTGAGCTCTAAACTCCCAGACAAAAGAGAACAAGTCAGTGTGGATTGACCATAAGAAACTAAAAAGCTAAAGAGACCCTGTCACAAAGTAGATGGGTGGTGAAGCCAACAGGTGTGTGATGCTGAGGAGCTTGGGGACAGGAGGGATGCTGAGACAAAGTGATGTTCTCCGGAGACACAGACACACCAGGAATGGGCACACAAACTGCGCTCCCTCCTGTGCCCACACCACCGCTCTAAGCTCCCTGGAGATGCTCCCAAGGAGGAATGCTCCCCAAAGGACCAGAGCACAGCACTAGTGTCTGGAGGAGGCGCTGCGCTAATGGTGTTTTCCCCAGGACACCCTCCACACATGCAGGCAGTCGCTCCCGGCCTTTGCACTGCCTGAGCAGCACTGCTGGGAACCAGCGGGAACAGACTGCCCAGGCCAGAGACCACAAAACCCCCGGAGAAGAGGAACAGGAACCTGCAGCAGCACTTGATGGCAGCAGGAACGCACCACAGAGAGTCAGACTCTGACAAGGAGCGTGGCCCTTCCACATGACAACTGGAGGACATTATTGGCATCTCTCCTTTAGCAGGAATGCTGTTAAATTTGGTAGGAAAAGAGCAACAAACACCTTCCAGGATGTGTCCAGCTCCTGCCCTGCCACCAGACATGGCAGGGAGAGTCCGAGCCCTGTTCTCGCAGGTCCAGGTGCTGGGGAGGCGGCAGCGATGCTTCCCTCCGCACACCTGCACAAGACACTCTGCTCTCCTCGAACCCAGTAGCACAGCCCTGCACTCTCAAACAGCACGCAGGGACTTGGGTGGCCTCTGTAGACCTTCCATCTAAAAGCCACCCTGCTCTACAGGGCTAACTCAGCATTACAGACACCTGCTTGCCTTCATTTAAACACAGGAAGCTTAAAACGCAAACAGAGCCCCCAGCTGAACGAAGGCACCTGCAGCAGCAATGACCCAATGGAATTATCGTCCCCCCAAACCCAGAGATACCAGATGCGAGCTCAGCTGGGGATCCCTCCCCTGCCTCCAAGGAGACCCCACCTCCAGGGAACCCCAGCGACTCTGTCACCCCACGGCCCCTGCACGGGAATGAGCATCTGCGCATCGTGGGAGCCACCAAGTCACACGGTGATGCTTCTGTAACGCCCAGGAGGTTTTAAACCCTGTGGAGACCTGGTACCTGTGGCAGCTGGACACCAGCTCAGGCAGATAAGGACGCTTACACTGATGTCATAAATTTGGCTTAATGAGTACCAACAAGAGTCTTATTTGTGAAAGTAACTTTGGTTTTCAGCAAAATTTACACTTTCACAGGTCACTATCACCTTCAAAAATATTTGCAGTGGAATGAGGTAGTGGAGGTGTTCACAAAACAAAGCAGTTTCACTCTACATGAGCTGCGTTATCAGAAATACCTCCAGGCTTCAAACACCTTGTTTTGTGTTTCTCGTAATCCTACGCTTATGTACTAGAAGGCAGAAGTGATAGGAGAAATGGTCTCTTTGGGAATTTGGACATAAACAAGTAAACACAGTCCCGGAAACTTCCCAACCCACTGGAATCCATGGGAAATTCAGAGTCAGCTCATCCACAGCCACATCAAACCTACGCGATGAGATCCCGACTCTGCTGCTGCTGGGAGGAGTTCTACCATATCTTTCAGCAGAATAAAGGTTTTCACAAAGCTATTTCCTTATCGATTAAAGATCTTGCACTTACCAGACCATCGCAAGTACTGAGCGCGGCCAGACCCCCTGGCAGCGCCCGGCTCCGAACCTCCCCGATCATATGGCAGGAGTGGGAGGTGTGAGGCTGGATCTTGGCGCTGGCAATGCCCCCGTATCGCCTCTCGCTGACAAACCCAGGTGCCAGGAGGTTGTTGTTGAGGCTCAGGTTGAATTTCAGGGGTTGTCCTTTGTAATGGAGTTCATAGAAGGCGAGAAACTTGCTCCTGGAGGAAGGAGACCTTCGGTGAAGTGCTCGGTGGGAGAGATCGTAGGAAAGGAACAATCCACTCTCGTCAACCTTGATGGGATGAACGATGTCACTGCTGGAGTAGGGTGGAGCAGGCTCTGGGAAGAAAAGGGTTTAGGGTTAGCTGTGGGGTTCATCACCTTTCCTCTTGCAGCCCTGGATGCTGAACTCCCAAGGCAGCCCAGCAGGGTCAGGTACCCCAGCAGCAGCTGGATCTGGTAACTGGTGTCCAGTGCCAAAGGCACGGTGGGGAGCAGGGAAGGGCAGGGACCCCATGGCCATGGGGCACCCCACACTGCCGCCCCTACCCTGGGGCAGGGGCTGGGATTCTCCCCGGAAGGGTTAAGGTCAGGGGTGGGGGGAGGATAGAGCTGGTTAGGGGGGGCCGTGCAGCTCCGGGGGTGCGCGCTGCCTGGAGCCGGTCACGGCTTCCACGCACACGTTCCCGCTGTTTAACTACAGCTGCAGGGGAAAAAAAAACAAAACAAAAAACAAAACAAAACAAAATAACCAAACAAAACAAAACAACACAAAAAAGAAATCCCCACCAAAAAATCCCGACAACATACCAAAACACAGCACCCCCCTCCCCCCAACCAAATTCCAGTTTTCAAACAGTGTTTGGAAGCCGTTTCTGGGGACAAAGTACCCCGGGCACTGAGCGCCCCGCAGCTTCCCCAGCTGCGTCCCAGGAGAGCCGGCGGGAGCGGGGAGCAGCGGCGGGGCGAGCCCGGCCGGGGGCTGCAGCGGCGTGGGCACCGGGCTGCCCGGCTCCGGCCCCGCCGGCACCTCCGCACCCCGTGGACATCCTCGCGGAACGCCCCGCCGGCAGCCCCGCGGACACCCCCGCGCAGCCCCGCGGACACCCCCGCTCCCCGCGCCCCTCCGCGGACCTGTCCGCGCCGCCGCTCCGCCCGTCCGCCCGCCCGCGGCCAGCGCGAGCGCGGCGGCGAGGTGCAGCAGCCCGGCCGGTCCCGCCATGGGTGCGGGCAGCGGCTCCGCGCGGCCAACGGCAGCGGCTCGTGCCGGCAGCGGCGGGCGGGACTCCGCGCGTGCGGAGGGCGCGGGCAGGGCCGGGCAGCGCGCGCGCGCGCCCCTCCCGCCCCCCGCTGCAGCGCGAGGGCGCCCCCACGCGGCTGCGGGGAGCCACTGCTCGCCGCGCGGGCTGCGGGGGGAAGCGGGCGGTGGGACGTGCTGGTTCTGAGGCTGCCGGTCCCGGCACAGCACCGAACCCAAGGCTTTCTCCTCTTCACCTTTTTAATTCTCCTTTTTCCTGATGGTCCAGAGGAGCCACAGAAACGGTCCGAGGCTGGAACAGCTCTGCTGGGTGAACAGGCTGAGACAATTGGCATGTTCAGCTGAAGAGGAGCTCCAGGGAGACCTTATTGTGGCCTTTGCAGACTTAAAAGGGGTGGATATGAAAGATGGGGACAGACTTTTGAGCAGGGCCTGTTGCGATAGGACAAGGGGTAATGGTTTTAAACTAAAGGAGGGAGATTCAGGCCAGACATAAGGAAGATATTGTTGCCCCTGAGGGTGGTGAGAGCCTGGCCCAGTTCGGCCAGAGGGGTGGTGGATGAACCATCCCTGGAGACATCCCAGGCCAGGCTGGAAGGGGCTCTGAGCAACCTGAGCTGGTGAAGATGTCCCTGCTCATGGCAGGGGTGGCACTGGGGGAGCTGCGAAGGTCTCCTCACACCCAAACTACTCAATAATCCAGCGATTCTATGCTGAAATAGGTACTTCCCACCTGGGAAAAAGAGCCCAGCCCCTGCAACATTTCCACCCCTCCCAACTTCACCTGCGAAAGTCAGAGGAAAAATATTTAAAAAATAGCAAAATCAGGTGTTGAGTTTCTGATAAGCCCATTCTGAAGGATGACTGGTGAGCAAGGACTAACAAAGCCAGGCTGTGGGATCCAGCCCAGCTTACCTGGAGCTCTGACATTTCCTGAAGATCAGGTCACGCTCAGAAATCCACATTTCTGAGCACAATTCAGCCCAAACACACCGTAAAAGACATTTTGTATAGAATGAAAGTGAAGCAGGAGGAAACGAGGGGGGTCCCTACCCAGGAGGGCATCAGGTGACGCACTCCGGATGCTCCCCGAGCCCCCGTGTCCCACCCTGGACAGAGGAAGCAAAATAAATGTAGAAAAGCAGAATAAATGTATTTTCTCCTCCCTGCACGCAGCACGGTGGGCTCGCGGTCCAGACAACATTGACACTGACAATCCCATCTGCTGCGGCTCCACTTCTGCCGTCCCTGGGGGAGATACTTGATTATTTAAGCGATACTATTAGATTGGCAAGTGACTGGGGTAGCGCCCGCTCCTGCCCGCGGAGGCGACCCCTGGTGGCAGCGCCGGCGAGCGGGCAGCACGCGGGCGGAGAGCAGAGCGGAGAAAAAGCTGTGCACAGCGCCCGGCTAGCTCAGTCGGTAGAGCATGGGACTCTTAATCCCAGGGTCGTGGGTTCGAGCCCCACGTTGGGCGCAGGCTAGCTTTTACTTTTCATGTTTGTTTTTTTTTAATCAATCGTATTTTTTCTTTCGGCTCGCCCTCCTCACGACCCTTGCAGCCAACGATTGACAACCACAGTGATACTTTATCCCCCAGAGGACAGCGCCTGGAAGGGCGGTGCTTCCCCGCAGACTACAATCCCAGCATGCGGCGGGGCCCGCGGCGGGGTGCAATGCGCCTGCGCGGTGCGGGTGGGGGCCGGGGCCGACCGCGCAGAATGCGGCGGAGGTGGTGAGGCCCCCGCGGGGAGGGGGCGGGAGGAGGGAGAGTCACTTATAAATGGCGCCCAAGCAGGACCCCAAGCCCAAATTCCAGGAGGGTGAGTGCGGGTGGGGGGGCTGGGAGCGATGAGAAGCGGGGGGCCTGGGGGGGGAGCTGCGGCAGGGGGGTGAGGCCTGGGGGGCAGCGGCCTGGGGTGGGGCAGGGGGGGCCCGGGGCTGCATCGCCCAGCGCTCGCTGCAGAGCCCGGCGTTGACCTCGCTGCTGCCGTCTGTGTCGCTGACTTTGTGGTGGTGGGTGCGACAAAAAGAAACAAAGGAAACGCTTTAAATGGGGCCGAAAAAAAAAAAAAAAATCCTGCAGCTGTTTCTGAGGAGGCGCAGCCCGAGGGGATGTGGCTGCGGCACCAACGGGCCCGGGGGGTCAGCAGCCGGCCCCTCGTCCCGGCCCTGGGCTCTGCCAGCGGGGCGGCTGCACCGGCGGTGAGGCCGCTGGTTATGGTCCCTCAGCGCAGAGGGTGATTGGGTTTTTAGCTTTCAGTGCTCAGCCCTAGAAACGAGGAAATAATTCCCGTACTCTTTGTGTCTCTTCCTGCTCCTCACCTTCCCTACCAGTAAGATGTGGGGCCTTCATATCCTATTGCCAGCCATTTGAAATACGCTTCGTTTTCTTGCAGGCACAAACGTTTATTGATATTAAAACTGTTCAAATCTCCTGCATCTGTCAGGTTTTTTATTGTCTTTAGTTTGAACCGTGGTTTTTATTTACTGTTCCTCAACAGGGAGCTCGGTTCAGGATCCTCATGCAGGAGCCACGGGCAGTATTTGGGCTAGAGCTGGCAGTTGTGCAATCCATATTTATGATAAAGCACCAGATATTTTTTTTTAGTCGATAAGGATTATGCTTCTTCTGAGACTTATTTTGCATACATTTTGATTTTGTAGGTGATGGTTGTGGTCGATACTAACATAGGTAAATGAAAATGCAAGACAATGGTAAATGAAAGCCTGTTTCACCCTTTCTACCACTTTGGCTTCTAATCAGGACTTTCCACACAATTGTGATTTATCTTTAAATGTGCATTTTGCAGAAGAATGGCTGGAAACAGGCCATCCTGGGTCGCTTATAAACGCTGCAATTGTGTGTGCTCCATGGCTGCTTGGGGCGGAATGCGTTCAATCGTGCAGCAGTGTTCTGTGCTGTGCGTTAACAACAATGGTATTATTAACCTGCAGAAATAATCAAGATTTTAATATATTATTCATATTATAATAATTAATGTGAAATCAAGTGAACTGGAGACACTGAAGTAGAATTCTGGGCTAAAATTATGTTCACAGCTGGAGGAATATGAGCAACCTAAATTTAGTACAGAAGTTAAATTTTTTAGGTTTTTTCCACAGATGCAAATGCGTTTGTGGTCTCAACTGTAACAATGAAAGGGAGAAGAGTTTTGTGAATAAGGCTTCATGCAAACCTAAAACTTAATGCTTTCTTGTGGCCCTTCATGGCATAACAAATGAAAATTAATTTAATTGTAGATTTTCAAGCCACATGTACATTGAAGAGCGGTAGGTAGACTTAGAAGTTATCCATAGAGTGTTCTTCACAAAGCAAAGGGTGAGGAGGAGACTTAATTTATTATGGAAATGTGTAAGAGCTAGAAAAACCTAAATGTCAAGCTAGAAGTACGAGTATACTCCTTGAAGCAAAGGGACTAATGTTTTTGTGTTGGCATGAGAAATGAGATCAGCATTGGGGATGAACTAAGTTGTGGGTACTTCAGGTGTTCGCATCTTGATGCTGGTATCTCTTTAAAGTGAGTGCAATATGTGTGAAGAGTCTCAGATGTCAAGTTCAATTTTTGGGCTGCTTAAGGCAGATTTTTCATCTGTGTTGTCTGCTCGGAAGGTGCTGATTAGCCTGCAGCTCCCACATACCTGGGAAGGCTTCCCTGGTAGGTGTATCCTCAATCCACAAATTGAGAACCTCTTATTCCTTTAAATACTTTGTGTGTAAAACACTGGAAGGAGTGGGCAGTTGGATTCTGGTTTTGAAGAGCAAAGTAAGATTTACAGTGGAAGGTACTTTTCAGCCTACAGCCCCTGAACTGATCATTCCTGAGCTGCTCATGAGGAAGAAGGTTGTTACTGGTGAGACAGCGTGTTCCTGCAATCCTTGCCTGGTTTGGGATTGGGTCAGTCCCAGCCCGCACGTGGTGACTGTGGCAGCTCCCTGCTGTCCTGGTGTTGTGCAAGGGTTGCTGAGAACTGGCAGTGTGCTACACCCTGGAGTGTTACACACGGTTTGTCTCTCTGAAAATGTGAGGTACTGCAGCTTTTGAGAAGGAAACATCTGTACTCAGATATCCTGTGTTAAGTACATTCAAATTCCCACAATGTCACCACACAATAAGACCTTGCCATTGAGGAGGAAAAAAAAACAGACTGAAGAACAGTCTCTTCCTACTTAAAAACCACAAAGTGAACAATTTTTCTTGCTGTTGCACGAACCTGGCATTCTCCTGTCCCACAAGTCGGGTGGGGAAACAACACTGTGGTCTCGCTCTTCCTGACTTCATTGAACGAGCAATAGCAGGTGGTGACTGCAGGAAAAGGAGCACCGGGAACACTTGCTTCCCTTTGTGTCAGAAGCTTAAGCTGCAGAGGTGACACCTCTTCTGAGAGCTGGTTTCCTTCTCTGAATCAAAATGCAATGTCATGGAGACTAATGAATCCTGTACAGCAAGATGGTTTTACCTGCTTGCTGCTTGAGTGCTTAGGCTGAAACAGTGTTTGGGTGTCTGCATTGACATTCAAGGCTCTGAAAGTGTTTTCCATGCCTGCCTTGCAGCAGGATGCAGGGGTGTCTGTAAGTTGGGGTGGCAGTGGCTGAACGTGTGGGCAGGAACGTAAGTTTTGGTACCAATTGTTTGCTGAAGTCACCAGCCGTTCTGCAGAACTCTGGGCAGGCTTGGATGCAGTTTGCACACAGCTCTGCTTGCGTGAGTGCTCTGCAGGGAGGTTCTTGGATCCTCTTTTGTATGAGGGTGAATTTGCTTCTCAAACACCAGCCTGCTCCTCAAATCAGTAACTGCCTTAGAATGAATCCAGTGTCAACCTGGAAAGAAATGCAGTGTTGTACTTGATGACTTTTATTTTACAGGAGTGGCACATTGGTGGTGTTCCAAGACATTTATCTGCAACTTTCTTTCAGGTGAACGAGTGCTTTGTTTTCATGGACCTCTCCTTTATGAAGCAAAGGTACGTGTGGCTGCTTATTGCTGCAGGCGGTTCTGACTGTTCCCCAAGAAAATAAGGAATTGTGTCAGTTTACCTGCTGTGCCTCACTAGGTGGGATTAAGGACTGAAACTAAAATGAACATAAACCTGAAAATGTATGAAATAGTTTTAAATCCTGGAGCTCTATGTTACAGAAGAATTTCACAAAACCCCCGTGCAGCTATTCTGGTAAACTACTAAAGGTTGGGGAGGTCTTGTGTGTTGAACATCGGATACCCCTGTGTTCCCAGAACACTGGGAAGTGTTTGTGCCCAGAGGACGTGGTGCTGATGCAGGAGTCAGTAAGCCAGCGGCAGTACTGCCAGTGGCCTTCAAATGGGACAGCCCTGCAGAAGGTGATGCCAGATTAAAGGCATTCTCAGTGCCATTCTCAGTTCTGCCTTTCTACCCATGGAAACCATGCACTGCAAATTTCTGACTTGGGGGAGTATCCTTAACTGTTTCTGCTGCAGACCTCTGCAACTGTATGCCAGACTGTAAGGCAGATTTTGTGAGGGATACTTCTGCATCTGAGTGGTGTTGTGGAGTAGTTGGAGCCGCCTCTTTATGTATATGCTCCCCCTTGTAATGGTCTCACCTTAATAGCAGTAGCTGAGGAAGTCACTGTATTCATAGGCCAGTCGTTTGATGGAAAGAACTGTTTCTATTTACCTCATGTATACATTCTTAACCTAGAAAAAGACCTTACTGCAACTCTTTCTACTGAATATAATGCTCCCTCTGTGGCTGTAGAGATCCGTATGATTTATTTGACTCTGGAAGATGCCTACTCAACCAGCTCACCTGTGTGTGAGGTGGGGGCTGTGTGTGACCCAGCTCTAGGAATGGCTCTGGTTGCCCTGGGCCAGTGAGCTGGCTGCTCCTCAACTCTTCTGGTCATCCTCAGGGCTCTGATCCTTCTCCTGAAAGAAGGTGGCCCTTTGCATGGCTGAGCAGCATTACTTGTTAGTCTAGCCCTTGTGAATCTGTCAATAGGCAGTCACTGGTATTAGGGAACTGATTTCTGCTGTGGAACAGCTGTGGGGATGTTGATCTCTTGCATGGAAATCTCTGCATGTTTGAACTCAAAGCTAAAAGAGCAAAACTCACTTGGATCTTGTTCTCATTGGCACTGACCAAACTTTCTTCTCTGTTCCAGTGTGTAAAGGTTGCCATAAAGGACAAGCAAGTGAAATACTTTATCCATTACAGTGGTTGGAATAAAAAGTAAGTATTGCATAAAATGAAAGCAGTATTTCATTTTTCTTGATGGGAAAATGCAAGCTTTATCAGTTTGAATGCGAGCTTGATGGACTAGAAGTACTGTGTCCCTGTGAGGAGATTGCTTCTGAAGTGGACCCAAATGATTTGCATACATAAACCAATTATTTATAGTAACACAAAGAAAATATTGCATAACTAATCCCTTTCTTCAGAGCTTTGGGTGTATGGACAGACTAGCTTAGGGTGTTAGTAAGGTAATGGGAATGTTTTGTAGCGTTGTTTGTTGAGTTTGAACATAGTCACTGTAATTCTTCCATGGCAGAAACACCTAGTACAAAAACTTCCTTGTTATGTGTTGGTAGGATAGGCAACCCCTCCTGAGGTGGAGGAACTCTCTCCGCTCAAATACACAGCGTTCTTTACTTTCATAGCACTTTTGGCAGCAAGGTTTGGTAGCAAAGATTTGGAACAGCGTGCCTTAGTGAGACTGTGCTCAGAATGGGAAAGGCTGTCTGAGTCCTTGACAGAAGTGGATTTAGCCTATGTTTCAGTTCTTCCCTCTTATGCTAAGGTAGAGTTAGAGATACTTGTTTGTTCTGCAAGAATGGTAGAGTTTTAGGTGAGGGATTTCTGAAGAATAAAGACGTCTCCATGAAATAAAAGTTCACCCTGTTAAAGGTGAATACTTTCCTGAGATTATAGCATTTATGTACTTGTCTTTTTGAATTCTGTCATTAGGTTTTGAATTTGGGAAAAGTGGGGATTTTTTTCTTAGCAATTAAAGGCTCCAGATCTTCAGAGTCCAGAAGCCTTCCAGAGAGCACTTTTTCTTGTTTTGTTTGGTTTTTGTTTCCTTCCAATGCTACAGACTCTAGAGTGAAGACTCTTAGTCACTAGTACCTTCAGGTCACTGACATGGCTAAAAGCGGAGCTTCATGTTTTAATATGCACATTTTTAAAATGCATCTGCACACCCTCCCTGCCAAATGGACAGGGAAATGTTTTATTGTAAACACCAACAGTTCCAGGGAGGGTAATTGATTGCTGTGGTGGCTGCTGTTTGTTAACAACGCAGCATAAATGAGATACTTCCTCTTCTTGTTTATCTCTGAAAGGTGCCATAAGTGATGTTATGACTCCTGCTTTTCTTGCTTGTGCTGTTTGAGTTTTTTTGCCTTCAAGCTTCCAATTAATGACATTAAAAGTGGCATTGCTGCAAGATCTAGACAGCTGGGGCAATATGACTCCTTAATTTTGGTTACTATAATTATGGTCCTTTGTTACTTGTTAATTGCTCGGCTTAACTTTTTTTTGCAAACATCAACAGTTAGGATACCAAAAAAGTTTGTTCATCATACAGTATAATGTGCTGCATGGTTATATAGCACTTCTTTTGAAGGTCTCTTACAACTGTATGAGGAGGAGTGAGATAAGTGGCTTAAACATCTGACTGAAGCACTATCGTAAAAACATAGTGTTAGCAGGTGTGCAGCTGGACAGGTGTTTCTATGGAGTGCTGGGATGCTAAACTTGCCTTAATGCTCCTGAAGGCCTGTACTAGTGTGGGTTTGCCAGCCTGATGGCCCAAGACTGGCAGCTGTTGCCATGAAATTGAAATGACACAGAACTCTATAAGGAGAGCTTTAACTTGGGTACTTTTGAATAACTTGGCCACTTTTAATGTGTTTTCTTTGAAATAAATTGTCAGATTGCTCAGATAAGCCACTCTTTGTCAAAGTGGAATTCTTGCTCATAATGGCGATTTCCCCAACACCTGTTCTCTTAAATCGTTCACTTCAGATTCTTCAAATATTCATGCCATCTTGGTTTCCTTCACAGACAGAAATCAGAGCTCTTCTTCTTACAGTAAGATCTTATTGCTGAATTTGTTAACCTGTGAAATGTTGGAATAGATAAAGGAAGCTTGTTTTATAATATTGTTATGGCTACAGGTGTCCCATAATTTAATAAGTGTAGAATATGTGTTTTTTAATTGAGATGCTTTTTTAAATTAAAGACAGTCCCTTCCCTCCTAAATTGCCCATCCTTCTAGTTTGGAAAACTCTTTGGAAAAGACTGAGGGTTGCACTTCCCTAGAAAAATCATTGCAGCTTCAGTCAATGGGGAATGCGTTTGCTGATTCACACCTTCGGTTGTGCCAGTCCATGACTTGACACAAAGCAGAGTTCAGTCTCAGATTCTGTGAAGCTTGTAATTGACTATTGCATGTAGAATGCAATTATGTAATGTTTTTGAATGATGGTTTGATTTTCTTGTTTCAGCTGGGATGAATGGGTTCCAGAAAGCAGAGTGCTCAAATACGTGGATACCAATTTGCAGAAACAAAAAGAACTTCAAAAGGCCAATCAGTAAGTATTTTGTTAGAAGTCCTTGTCAGTATTTTTTTTAATAGAGCTTCAGTCCAACAGTCATATATCAAAAGAAGTTAGTGAGTTTGGGACAAATAAAAAAGCTTTCAAGAAATGTTGATATTCATATGTTAATTTATTCTTGAGATGCTTTGGCTTACAGAGGTGTTCTGATCTTTGCCCTCTAGCAGCTTCGAAAGAACAAGCTGCTACTTGGTTTTAAAATGGTGACTTGATGTTTAAGGAAGAGTGGGTTGCTGAAACAGAGGGGCAGCCTGACACCTTGTACGTCCTGTAATGTGGAAATTACCTGCCTAAAAATGACCCTTATGTAGTATCCTTAAAATCTATTGTGAAGTGGTAAAGATCTTCTCAGACAGCTCCGGGATGTCTACAAATAGCTTGATTTTCATGAATGCTCATCTTTTATTTCTTTAATAGAAATGCTTTTACTGAGAAGTTGTTCTATTTTTCAGCAGCAGTGTCTTGCTTCCATGTGATTCAGAATAACAAGGGTGGTGGGAGGGGGAGGAAATGGGGTTTTATACTGCCAAGTTTTGTATGCAGAAACCTAAATTTTCTTGATATTGAGTTTAATTTGTTCCTGCTCGTAGCACATACTGATTTGCAAAGCCATTTATTAGACATTTTCTAAATGTTTTGCATAACCTGCTACCCTTTGAGGGAAAATGAGCTGCTTTTTCCGTTAAAGTCTTACAAGTTTGTGTGTTGTTTTTTGTTTTGTTTTTGTTTTCTTTTGGGTTTTTTTTTTTGTTTGTTTGTTTGGTTTTTTTTTAAAGGGAACAATATGCAGAGGGGAAGATGAGAGGTGCTGCTCCGGGCAAGAAGACTTCTGGTCTGCAGCAGAAAAATGTTGAAGTGTAAGAAGTTTTGTTGGTTTTGTTTTTTTTTTTTAAATTTAAAAACAAACAAAACCCCACCCAAAAAACCTCCCAGATTTTTGCTTGTCAGTTTTACAATTGATCTTTAAATAGTGTATTTCTTAGAATGGTCCTGCAGGCTAAACTACATTACTTCTGAGGCAACCAGTACAAAAGCTGAGTTTCACTTTTGTGATATCAAAAAGGCCTTTGTTGAAGTATTTTATTAAAACTGCCTTCTTAGACTGTGCAGTGTTTAATACTGCATCAGGCTGCTGAGTAGACACTACTTCTGTACTTATTTTGCACTCTGTTCCTCTGAAATCAGTGAACTGACACTCAAAAAATGGTGAGTCCTCTTAAGACTTGTGTATCTCAGTGAAATTGGTTTATATATAGAATTTTTCAATTCTTCCAAGCTGTGTAAGCACTTTTGAATAAAATCCTCAAAATGCCTTGACCTCTTACCATACAGGTGTTAAAACTGCATTTCAGGAGTCTTTGTTTTGCTTTTTTTTGACAAAACTAAACCCATATGTTGTTCAGAATGGTTTTGTATCTTAAGAGACCAGAAGCAAGCTCAGACATTTATTAGAAAAAATAATGTCAGGATGTAACTGTCAGACTTCTTTCATTCCACCCTTTTTGGCTTTTGGAAGAGGCTTGTGTGGTGTTTAGATTCTCATGCAGTCAGTGCAGATCTGCTTGTGTGCCATGGAACTTCTGTTTGGGGCAGTGCTTAACTTCATCATGGAGATGGTCATGACTAATGAGATGTTTTGAACTCCTGCCTTCATTTATGATTCTGGTCCTTGAGGAAGCTGCTGAAATGACATCAGTTCCTAAGAAGCACTTTTGGGAGCAGCCTAAGAGTTCATGTCTCATTTAGGGGAAACTTTATGCTACAAAATATGTATCAGTGATTTGAGAAGTGCAGCAGCAGTGGGTACAGTTTTTTATTCTAAGTCTGAAGGCAGATTTCCCTTTGGGGTTAGTCCGGGCCTGGCCAAGGCTGTATGCTGGCCCTTGGTCTCTGGAAGGGGAGTCCTGTGGGCTGGCACACTCACCTGCTGGAGATTCTGAGGGGCTTTACTGCCACTGGTTTGTGCCTTGTCAGCTTGGGACGGGCCTCTGGAGGGACCTACTCACCCGGTTATCTTTGTTTGGAAGTGGGAAAAAATAACCCAACCCAAACATCTGTTTAGACAGCTCCTAATGAACGTCATTAAAATCTATCCAAAACATATCTAAATTATGACCATTACTAATTCGGCTGCTTCAGGGGTTGTTGTACCTGAGTCTTCTTGCACTTTAATCAGTGGGAGTAGAATTAATTTAATGTGTGACTTTGACGGAGGTATTGATGACTCAATTATAAATGGCTGCAATTTGCCCTGCAGAGAATATCCCAGCAGTACCATGAGGACGAGGTTCCCTGTGCTCACAGCTTTAGTCACTGGGTAGTTCAGACTGATTGCAGGGGGATGAGTTGTTCTCTGAGCAACTATGAAATGTCAACCTGTGCTTGAAATTGAAGTTGCTTTAATCCTCTCAACCACACCTAATAATGTTGTGTCCAAGGGAGACCCACACAGCAAAAATTACTTCATCTTAAGCCTCTGTGTAACTCTGAAGCTTGAAAGCACGTTACTGGGTCTGTCTTTACTCTCTGGTTTAAACCAGGTAGGGAAAGGGAGCAGCTTTGCTTTTTACTGTCATGACTCTCCTGAGCCTGGGTGGCTGTTTCCAGCACAGCGAAACAGACAGTAAGCTAATTCCCTGAAACTTCTATTTCATGTTGATTACAAAAATGAATTGCTTGATGGTGGATTTTCAGAGGTGTAAAGGGGAAGAAAGAAAACTATTGTCACTGGAACAGCAGTCTTGCATTGTGGAAGTTATTTGTGACAGGGTCCTATATGCTTGTTGCACTGATCTTGCTCCTTGTCTCTAGCCGTCACCAGCATCCAATGTGTCTTTCTAAATTAGACCTGTGCTGCTGCTTTCAACAGTCCCATTATTTTTCTTCCCTATTTGGAGACTGAGGGAGAGGAAATACTTTGACTGACCCCAGCAGCGACACAGGGTTGTGATGCCGATGTATTATTGACCAAACTACTGCTGCTCACATCCTGCTTACAGCTAAAGGCAAGATGGCTTCTGAAAAATCTCAAAATACAGTTCTGAAATGAAACTTCTGGATTGTTCTCATGTTGTAAATCTAAGGTCATTGCAGATACATAAAGTACTGATGGTGGGGAGGGGGAGAAAGTGATAATGAAACTATTCTAATAGGGTAACATTGTCAACCTATTTGAGCCTCAAAATTTACCTTTTGTAGCATTCTTGGAGGATCAATTAAAGGGAAAGGTAACTTTTAGTTTGAAACTTATTCTTCAGATAGTCAAACAATAATGGGAAGGAAATAACAATGTAAGCACAACTTATCCTCCAGGAATGTTCAGTAAGACTATAATATGCTGCTAAAAAAGGTAAATTTTTGAATCTTAAATAGATTCTCTTTAAGGCTAAACACTAGGTCTGACATTCTTTCCTTAACTCAACCCCCATTGTGCCTAGATTTTTCAGACGAGATGGAGCGCATACAGTTTGCTGTTTGGAGACGCCTACAATATCGACGCGGTGAGTTAAGGATGGATTGTCAAACCAGGATTTTCATCCTGAGATCCAGATCTCCTTGCTTTCGTACATTTCTTTTAGACTCTTAAAGTCCTCAGTTGTCATAATGTAAGCTTCAGTAGCAGTTCAGTTAACAATTAGATGTACTGCACTATATAGCTTTGTGTTTTGTTTTTTTTAAAGCCAGTATGGACCACCAGTTTCTAGTTTCTCTGAAGTGTATCCCTTTTCAGTTGGGCTAGGGTACGATGTGAGCAGCCAAATGCATTCAGTGTGGCCACTGGTTAACAAGCGGGGGGCACCTGGTTTCAGGTGTCTGGAACTGGCTGGTTCTGGAAGGTTCCAGCTGCTCTGCATGCTCACTGGAGCTGGAGTTCCGCTTCCATGGAAGTCGGTAACAAATTGCACCATCTTCTGCATGTGGGACACGAGGCTGCTGCCACAGATGGTGCCTGAAATGCCTGCTTTGAACTTGCTCTTTAATGTGCTATATGTTTATTGTTGGCTTGACTCTGTTCTGAATAACTGTGCCTGTAAACTGCAGCAACTGATTCAAAAAGCTTGTGAGACCATTTGTAAGCAATGTTTGATCAAATAGAAATATGCATGAAATGCAGGTTGGGTACATTTGTTTTTAAAGTAACTGTTCATCTTATAACTAGAAATTATCATAGAAAAAAAACTTTGTATGGTTATAGCAGGCTGCCAAAAATGAAACACATCATTAGAGATACTGACTTCTCTAGGCTGTTTTATATGTAGCTCTGCTGAATTCCAGCTTCTAAGACTTGATGCTACATTTTGTGGGCCTAATATGATTAACTTGCAAAAAAACAGTAAACTATTGGAGTTAACATGTTCTTGGAAAATAAGAAAGGCAACTGAGAGTGTTCTGGAGGGAAGCTGTGTTACTGACTAGTAAATTTGAGAATAGCATCTGTTTTGAAATTCTATATATGCGAACAGTCTCAAGGGAGCTACTCTCAAAACATTATCTCAACTTGGGGTTAATGATTTTTCTTCTAGTAGAAGTCTTGTTTTTAGAAGTCTTGTTCTTAATCTGAACATGTTGCTCAAAAGCCTGAGCTCCTGCTGCCCCTGGCACAGCCAGTAGCTCTCACAAGCTGCTTCAAGGTCCTCTAAGTGTCCAGTGACATCTGAAGACCTGCGTGCCAGGCTGTGCCAGCCGCTCCAGCCATGTGTTCTGCCCTGTCCTGCCGTCTGACTGTCACCGGTACTGTCTGCTTTATGGAGGATCAAGTTAAGTCCACTCTAGACTGATGCTCTCCCCAAAATACCCTTTTTGCTTCCAGCAGTCTGTAATTAAGAGACTTCAGAGCTGTAGGCTGTATCTGTGTGATGGGTTTGATAACCCTGTGTAGGGCTGTCTTACTTTTATGTACTAACTTCTGAACCATTTGGACTTTTGGCACCTTGTGGCACCATGTTTTCATTTTTAATTCAGCGCTGTGTTGGAGAGGGGAGGAAAGAATTACTCCTGTAGTTTTAATGTCTGCTGCTTGTTTTAATGCATCTTGAGGAAAGATTGATTAATCAAAGAACTTTACCTTTTATCTCTAGTGATAACTCTGCCACATTTCGCTTGTCTCCCTGTCCAGCTCTCAACCTGAGCAAGCCTTGGGCTGCCTGCTTACTCCTGGTGTAGAAGCTGTTGTAACTGCCAGCTGTTCTTTATTCTCTTTACCCGTTTGGTTTTATTGCGTGCCTTCTAAGGTCGGGTTGCCTGACCAGGCATGGGAGGCATACATGTATATAACCCAGACTTTGATCCTTTCGCTAATAATGTTCAAGGTTTAATTGATCTGGGTAGGGATCTTCCTTCTCACAGCTGAGTTAGTGACTGAGCTGCTTGAGCAATAGTGTCTGATTTCAGACTTTTTTCCAACATACTTATTTTTCACATTTCAGTCTTTTTTTTTTTTACTGCTAGTCACCTTGTATTAGGAAAGACCTTATGACTTCATATAGCTCAGTTACAGCTGTTTTATCAGTAAACGGGCACCTAATCTCCTTTTTCTGGCATTTATAACTGTATTGAACTCAAATGCCTGAGCCCAGTGGCAGCCGTCTCTGCTGCTACCTTTGTCTTAACCAGCTGTTGTAGGGAGGTTCTAACAGACCTCTAAGTCATGTTAGAAGGCACATGGATTTGGGGAGAGTAAAATACTTGTTATTGTCCACAGCATTTTTATCTACCTGGTCATGGGCTCCTAACTGTTGTGGAGTAAGTGAACCTTCTGAAGTGTTGGTTTTTCCTGATGTCTTTCTGTGTTTAATTCAATTATTTAAGCTATTTTTTCTACTGAGAGTCCTATAGCCGTGTCTTAGCCATTCCAGTTTAGACCTGTAGGCATTGGCACCAACTCTTGTGCACAGATTGCTGGCTGCCCAAGGTTCTGTAACAGACACTTCATTGTCTTTCTGCTGGGATGTATATAGGAAGGTGAAGTGCAGTCTTTGTCTGTCTTCTGTGACATCCTCCTTAGTCTCACATTTTGATCATGAACATGGTCCTGAGTTGGAAACTGAGGCTGGAAGCTCACCATTATGCTCTTGTGGCATGGACTGCTTATTTTCCTTCAGTGTCTGTCAGCTTTGACATATAGTATTGTTCTGTGACCTGTAATAGTTTGTTTTCTACGGATTATCTTGTTTCTACACAATTTCAGATGGTTATGTCAGTAGTTCATTTATTTTTGGCTTTCTAATTCAGTCTCACATTTTGATCCCTGACACTTGAATATTCTTGTTATAGCTGAGTGTTGCTCTAATCAACCCCTGCAGTGAGACCAGGTTTGCTCCTCAGCAGACCTGCTGGCTGACCGGCTGCTTTGAGGAGGTGACATCTGAGTACAAGCAGAAACACAGGACTTGAAATATGAGGAAATCTGAGGAATGAGGTGGGAGAGCACAAGCAGCTGCCTGGAGTGGTTTGTGCCAGACTCTGTGCTCCAGTGACAGAGATGTGGTTTACTGTCTTCATTGCGGTAGTTCTTTAAGTACTTCATATTGCCTGTCTGTTCCAGTTTAAGACTCTGCTTCTAAACTAATGCTTAACATTATTTTTATCTTGTGATTTTTGAATTCTGGAAAGAACACAGTGTTCCTCCTTGTTTACTCTGGGTTTGGAAGACTTTCTCTTCAATGCGCAAGTCCATTATCAGTGACTTAACTTGGCAATTGTTCCTTCTTGGAGAGGGATGATCTTTTTTCTGCTTTATTCAGGCCTCATGCTTCTTCATGACTTGAAGCTTGAAAAAAGCTTTAATCTTCCTATCTTCAGACCTTCCTAGAAACTCTGCCTAGTCCCTGACCCAGATAAATGCAGTTAAAATCCTGAATGCACAGTCACTTGAGGTAGTGGTGAATTTCCAGGGAAATAATCTTGTGCTGGTAAAGAGTTTTTATCCACGCAATCTGCAATTTTTTTTGAGAGGTTTCACTGGACTCCTGTGAATAGTGAGCAAATTGAAACATGACTAGTAGTACTCTCAATTAACACTTTCTGAAAATGGTTAGTAAATATACAAAGTCCAGATAGTAACAAACACCTGTTAGGACAGTTTAATTTTGTCATTTATGCTCTTGACCTATCAGAATATTTACATGTTGTGTGCATTGTATTTCCAGTGCCGGTTTTTGGAAGTACAACTCTTCATTTGGAATAAAAATAAGGGCTAAGGTTAGAGACTTTAGAGAAGCATGAAGTATGTTAGCAACAGTAATTGTTGAGAGGAGCATTTGGAAGTAGATAAATATTAGGGTCAAGGTCATTTAGTACTGGTCCAAATGTTTCTAATAAGTGGGCAGTGCAATTGTGATCGTCCTAAAAACGGTGATAGAATTGTAGGCAGTCCACACAGTTTTATGCATAGAACTCTGCTAGTGCTATTTCAACTTCTCTCCACTGCTGTGCTGCTGAAACTGTGTGTTTTCAATACTTAACTGGAAGTTAATTCAGTTGATTGCAATTTATAATTCCCAGCATTTCTATTTCCTTGTCCCATATTCCGTCTCCAAGTGGTCCCTGAAATACAGAAATAAAATGCCTACAAATCTAGTGTAGCTTTGCAAGAGCACTTGGAAAGTGCAAAACATCTGTAGATATTACTTGCATCAGTGTTAGTACCGGTTTTAAACACTCGTGTTCTTGGCATGCCTTCTGGGGTTTTGTAGGTTTAAGTTTTATGATTCCCCTCAAAAACAGTGACTTGTAACCAGTTACATGTAAGCTCTTGTAGTATCATAACTGTGATGCTAAATCATATCTGACATTGCTTTCGTGTGCTTTTATCTAAATATTTTATAAGACCACTGAGTATTTACTTGTTCTGAACTTAGTGGACAATTTTTCCAGCTTTCCACTTTTGATTCTTTAAGTACAGTTGTCTTTATATTTGCAATAATTCGTGTTCTTCTTGCAGGAAAACAAAAAAGAACAAACAGAAAAGTAAGTATGTCTTTATTTTGTATATAGATGGATATCCTTAGTGAAGGATTCTTAGCTGGAATAAGACCTTAAATCTGTCTTAACCAAGATGACTTACTGTCACCTTGTGTTGTTCCTCTTGCACTTTGATGTCCCTTCCTCATGGTCAGGAGGAGTGTGTACTTTTCTGCCTTATAACCAAACTACTTGTTTGGGTCTATTGTGAGTTTGACCTCTCGCAAATTAAAAGCAAAGCGATATCTCTGTGGATCTGTTGAAATAATTTCATAAGCCAAGCTTATGTTTTCTTGTTGAGATGGAGATGTGACATAACTGCAAAGCTGAGTTGCTGGTTCCAAAACTACTTCTGAAGAACATTACAGATACTGACCTGTTGAGGTTTTTTGGTGCAGAAACCTCCATCTTCAGATAAATGTAAATATGGCAGCTTAAACTGTCACAAATATGTAGAATTTCCAGAATACAAGTAATATTTACAACAAACAAAAAAGTGACCTGAGAGAAATCTGAGTCTCGCTTTTAAGTCCTTCTTCTATACCCTTTTAGTGGTATTTCTTACTGATTTACCAGATTTCGTAAGCAGCATAGTGTCTCTTTTTTCTGTGCAGCTCCAGGAATTGGAGAAGGGAGCAGTACCAGTGAGACTCCTCAGCCTCCAAGGAAGAAGAGGGCTCGAGTAGATCCAACAGTGGAAAGTGTATGTATTTCTGGTTCTCTCACAGAATTTTTGATAGAAAACTTCTTGCTTTGCTCAGAAATACAGACAGGGATACTCTGTCCTGCGGTGTGACATGTTACAGCTTGCAAAGCTAAGGTTCCCAATCTGAACTATTTCTTTGTTCCCTGCAGAGCCTGCAGGAGTTACTATAGTAATTTCTCAGTCCAGTGCTGTATTTCAGTTGTGAAAACAAGAAATATGGGTGACTCTTTGCTTGGACAGTTATATGAAAGCAATTGGTCTGGCTGTACTTTTTTCAGGAAGAAACATTTATGAACAGAGTTGAAGTAAAGGTGAAAATCCCAGAAGAGCTGAAACCATGGCTGGTAGATGACTGGGACCTGATCACCAGGCAAAAGCAGGTAATTTGGCAACAGAACCATCTGGCCATATATAAGCGAGGACACTAAAACTGGAATTTCCTATCCCGTTCAAGTGCAGAGCAGTGCAATCTCCTGTAGAGCCTGGCAGCAGCCTGATGGCTTCCTTGACACTTGTTGTTAGTTGGATTTTAACCACAGGTCACCTGTGAGTAGGACTGTGGCTCAGCAGAGCTGTGTGTAGATTTGTAAAATAGACTTAGTCTAATAAAGCATAAGCTAGAAAGGCAAATAATTTTAAAAACTTAAGCTTTAAGCGTGGTGTTAACTTTCTGCATGCTTGGCCTGCTGACATGTTTTGAACAGTTGACTTAGTTGGTAGAGAACTGGTCTGTAGGAACACCACGTGATGCATTTTTACCTGAGGTCCTTCCTGCTTTGTTTATGTGTCACTCACCGCCAAGTTCTGCAGGTATCTGGAGTTGTTCTGCAGCTCTGACAAAAGCTGCTGCTTGGGATTGCAATTCTTATTAATAACTTCTGCCAGGCTGGATCCATATAAAGCTCCCTAATACAGTAAATTAAACTTTGCTTTTCCATTTTGAGAGTATAAAATACTTTCATGATCTTAAAACATTAATGGCTTGTTTCTTGTATGAAATTAGCAAGAAGTATAGAAGACAATACTGTTAAACTGTTTGATATTGTTAGACAGGCTGCAATTGCATGCTCTTACTGCTGCTCCCAGGTACTCTTTCTGTTCTTGCAATCCCAGACACGGGAAAATCTTGTTCAAGTCCTGTGTGGATAAGATTGATTTTTCTTGGTGAATACAAATCTTCAACTTGCATCAGCAGCAAAGGTCATTGAGCACTGCTGTGTTACACTGACTCCCATTCTGGAGAATTATTAATTTTTCTCCCTTGGATGTCTTCAGACTGCAGTCCTCTTGTGAAGGGAAACAGATCAGAGAACTGGACTGCATGCCTCAAAAAAACAACCCTGTGTATGTGAATTTGCTGTGCTACTGAGCCTTGCTGCACAAAGCTGAACTAGTGCCTGTGGGTACAGATGTGCATGGTGTTAAAGCTGGAAGTTAATCCTCAGGGAACATTTGTCTTCAGTTCTGTGAGCTCTGATGTAGCTGGGACTCCTCGCTGCACAGGCAGCGACACCTCCTCACGGGTGCCAGCTGTGAACTGGGGCTGCGAGTGGAGCCGCACACAGTGCGGGTGGATTGGTCAAGGCCGCTGTTGTAGCTGCTGGGGCAGGTCTGCAGGGGCACATGCTTTGCCTTGTGCCTTTGCTTCTTGGGGTCACTTCAACAGTTTGTCAGGTTGTTATTGAGCAGCACAAATGTGTCATGGAAACATGGATGGAGTCACTCTTCTGGGTTTTTTTTGGTATGCACAACTAAAACAGTCGGGTGTTCCTTTAACACTTAACCTCTTAACCTGTTAATCTTATTCTAGAAATGTCCTTATGTGTGTTGGCCTAAATTTAGCATGCAGATAGAAATGCCTGCATAAATTAGACAACTTATATTTGTTCGGTTTTGCTTCTTTTGTAGCTCTTCTATCTTCCTGCCAAGAAGAATGTTGACTCCATTTTAGAGGATTATGCAAACTACAAAAAATCACGGGGAAATACTGATAACAAGTAAGTAGTGTCATTTCAAAGCTTAAATACTTTTTTAGCTGTTGTTGTTGGACTTGTATTTCATGGAAAATGTTACAAGATAGTTAACAATGTCCCAGCCCTATGTCCAGCTTTATGTTCCAAGACAAAGGATGATTGAGGAGTTGAGAAATCTTTGACGAGGTAATTCAAGAATGCAGTTCTGCTTTCTGAATATTATTTCTGCTTACCGCACCTTCCCTAAGCCTTTTCCTAAAAGAAGCCAATACAAGCCGAGTGAAGAGTTCTCCACCCCTTCACTGTAGCTCAGCTTCCTGTGTTGGGTGAATTAAAGTCATTGGCACTTGCTCTGTATGAGCTCAACAAATGATCCAAAAAGCTGCTTAGCAGATGAGCAAAGTGTTCCTGTTTGGGGGACCCTGGTGAAGGGAGAGGGCTTGGGGATGGGGGCAGACAGTGACTTGTGAAAGAACGAGATGGGCAGACCTAATTACCTTGAGGTGATGGCTTTGAAGATTCTTATTTGTAATTACCTCAGCAGTTCAGCCCTGACAACAAACAAGGTGTGTTTATTCCTGAATGAAGCTTTCCTGCTTTAAAGGGAGAGAAACTAGAAATGTGAAGTTATTTTCTTCCCTTCAAGAGGAAGCATATCATTGACTTGTCAGGGTGTTTTAACATTCTTTTATGTAATTCTCTGCTCTGAATTTGTTTGCAGGGTGGAGGGAGGGTTGTACTTCTCAGATATGCAGTGCCACTGTTGATTCCTGTACAGTTATTCAATTAGTCGGGACATTGGAGGCCTGTGGGAGTGTGGCCTGGAGAACCCTGGGTAGAAAGGGACAGTGCCCTGAAATATTTGGTGCATGTCCCTTTCTGTTAAGCAGGAGTTCAGTCTGATTACTTAAAGTACTATTGTACTCTGAAGCTGATGTGTAGCTGGGATTAATTTAGGTTGAAAACACCAGACCTGGTAAGTACCCTCAGTTACTGTCACTTTGAAAGGACTGCTCCAAGAGGTATTTTAAGTGAACAGATGACTAAATGCAAGACTTTTCTTGGTTTGCCTAAATTCATACTGAGTCTAGAACAGGACATTTCAAAGGAGATCTTGAAATGCTTTACTCCCTGCAGCTGCATATTTCAAGGTCTCCAGGCAAATTTCCTTTAAAATCTGAAGGCTTGTAAAAGATCTTTGATTTTGATGGACTCACCAAGAAAATTATCTCGTGTCCACCCGGTCTCTAGAACAAGACTTGCAGTGTTGTCTCTGTTTTCCAGGGAGTATGCAGTCAATGAAGTTGTGGCTGGAATTAAAGAATACTTCAATGTCATGCTGGGAACTCAACTGCTGTACAAGTTTGAGAGGCCCCAATATGCTGAAATTCTAGCAGATCACCCAGATGCTCCCATGTCTCAAGTCTATGGTGCCCCACACCTGCTGAGGTTATTCGGTGAGTAAGAGATGGAAGGAGGGTGGTTAAAGGATTCAAATTCTTCTTCTTCCTGTCCTGAGTCTTGGTGGGTGTGAACTGCAGAAACCAGACAAGCAGCTATGAAACTTGTTTCATTCTTTCTTTACTCCATGTACCTAAAATGTTCAGAGCCGTTCAGGGATTTGGAATGGCAATGGATTTTTGACAGTCTGGTCATTTTTGGTGAGCTTGTACATAAGGAATAGATTCCTAGGCTGCTTTTATATGCTACTGTAAGGTTTTAGACTGTACTGAAATACTTGTTAAAGTTGTTTATAACTAACAAGTTCTACATCTTGTGAAACAGTGCGGATTGGAGCCATGCTTGCTTACACTCCCCTGGACGAGAAGAGTCTGGCTTTGCTCTTGAACTATTTGCATGACTTCTTAAAGTAAGTATTTAAGTCTTTCAGCAAGAAAGAAAAAGTTCAGTAAGCATAGGCTGTTGTAACTTGGCCTATTTTCAGTGAACAATTGTTATAAACCATATATATTATCTTGGGCCTGTGTGCGGCATCTTTGCTGAAGAGTGCAAAGTTTTCTCAAACTCTGCTGTCAGGAACATGAGTAAGACTGGTTTTAACTTCTCTCCAGTTATGCTGAGGTTATTGCTAGTTCAACATGTTTACGTAACTATTAGTCCGCACTTTTAAACTGTCCAAGTCTGCTACTTGTTTCAAAATAAATGTTGAAGCATTTATTTGTAGTTGCTATAAAAAGCAGATGACAGTTACAGCAAACTATTAGATTATGCAATAGTTACTCAACAACAATTGAGCAAATGTTGAAAACTGAACTTTACCAATGTATTTCTGGGAGAAACTCTCATTGTAGCTTTAGTGCACTGCAGTACCTGTGGTGGTGTGGACATGTTATATTCAGGATGAAAACTCCACCCTAAATAATACAAGACTTCAATGCAGGATGTCTCTTGGAAAAGAAAAAATCAGACATTTGATTTCAGACAGGTGACCCACATCTGTAAAAAACCATGGAGGCACTTGCTTGGTTCACCTGTACATGTTTCCTGAATGTGAGATTCTGCAATAGAACTAAACTTCAGTTTAGTGTCTGAGGAATTGTACCTGTGTTCCCCATATAAATATGCGAGCATGACTTTAGCAGCTCCCATGCCTCTGTGCCACACTGGAGGAGCTTTGTATTATATACACATGTGTGTAGGGCCAGGAGTGTGGCTTGGAACTGAGCTGTGCGCCAGCTCCCAGTGTCCTGCAGCTTCCTGCTGTTGCTGCACTGGCAGATTTTCTTGGTCAAATTCACTAAAGCTGTAAACTTATTTCTCCATGACATAATTACAGAAGAAAGAGAAGTGTTCTGTATATTTTCATACAAGGATTTAGTGGTCTATGGATAGTATTTGGAAAAAGAGATTTGTAAGTAATCAGTATCAAAGCAATAAGCTGTTTTGCCAGTAAATACAGTTTTTCTCTCTGTGTGTTTGAATACGCTGTGAGAAGCTGAAAGAAAACCCTCAGACAATCCAGGACAGCTCTGCAGTAGAACTTGAGTGGAGCAGCCTGATTTCCAGGCACACTTGCCTTGGACTGGTCCTAGAGTAGATCAGGGTCTTTTGGGTAAGTGTGAAGGAGCCTTAGGTGCTGAGGAGCCCTGGGCTGTACGGGTGGCAATGGGAAGCCTGTGCACTGACCAGAAATCTGAGTAATGGCAAATAACGCTTCTCTGCCAGGGCACTGAGGCGGCCACTGCTTAGTTTGCTGTCACCATTGTCCCTTTGGCCACGTCAGTTCTCTCTTTGTGCAGACAGAACCTCATGGTGTCCTTCTCCTTGTCTCTACCCCTTTGAGTACAATCAGTAGTAAATCACTTCTTGGCCCAGCAGCTGACTGAACCTCATGTGTCCTTGGAGCTGGAGTTGCTTCATGACTTGTTTGGAATTGGTTTTCTTTTTTGGCGCAAGCTATCAAATCTTTAATTGCCTTACACAGCTGACTTTTTAGTAGATACATGTTTATTTTCTACTCTAAAAGTAATGTTTTATGGTCTCAGCAAGCACCTAACGATTCACTCATGTGATGCTAAACAGTGGAGAGTTTAGGCAAAAAAAGTAATTTCATCTTTTTATTATTTTTGATAGGTATTTAGCAAAGAATTCCTCTGCGTTGTTCAGTGCCAGTGACTATGAAGTAGCCCCTCCTGAGTATCACCGGAAAGCAGTATAACGCTGTGCTGCCGAGTGGTGACTGCACCCCTGTAACACTGTCCTCTTCTGCGTCTTGTTCTTCACCTTTCTATTGCACATGTCTCTATTGCACAAATTATGTAAACATGATGTGAATAAAGTTGTGTGTTTAAAACAGAACTGGCATTTGTAAGTTCTGAAGATTTTCTTGGAGTTGAATGGGAACTCTGGGGTTTCTGGCTTGCTACTGTTGTTTGCATCAATGGAATGTACAGAGAATGCATTATGGTATTTCATTGTATGAACTCTTCAGTGCTTGTGGGTCTGTTTTGTCGTTAAGATTTGCTTCACTAATCTGCTTTATTGTGTAGTAATGACAAATGCAGGTTTAGACCCATGGGGTTGTGATCACCTAGTGTTGGTGCTATTGATTAGTCTGACTTTCAAACCCATTTACCTTCTTGGTGTTGGAAGTAAAATGTTCAGTTCATAAATGTATGCTTTTATTTAGGTAGTTGAAGGACTGTGACTTTTATATTCTAACAATAGAAAAATGCATTATCATATCATAGTGTCTTGGAATTGTTGGTTTTTCACACAGCTGTTTTACAAATCTTCAAATAAACTTTTTTAATTTGAAATGTTTTCTTGTATTTGCATCAGTCACTACCCTATGACTGTGTCCTGTCAAGTGCTAAGAGTACTAAGCGTAGTATAAAGTTCTGCAATATTAACTTGGGAGATGCTGGGTTTCTAATTCTGAGGACCATTAGTTAAAGCCCATGCACAGAGTTCCAGTGGAGGAAGCAGATGCCTTTTCTCTGGGATCATCATATAGTCTTTAAGAATTCTGCAACATTATATCTACTTACAAAGCTTATTCTTAAAGCCTGAACTCTGAGCACATTGGCCTGGCTTCTGTCAATTGCTTTCCTGTTTTAATTCTTTTTTATATATATAGCAACGTTGTAAATGGTGAACTGGAGGGCAGGTGAGGTGCACTGGGAATTGCACCACTCAGGCTGCTGGTTTTAATGGTTTCCTGGAAGCTGTTATATCCTCATGCTCCTGACTCTTATCTCGGTACAAGAGCAGCTCTGGCAAATGCTGAAATGGGTGGTGAAGAAATGGCTGTCAAAGATGTGCAGTAGCTCTGGCAGGAAAGAGGCTCTGACACCGGACTGTGCCTTCTGTTTCTTATTTTCATGGGCAGATTAGTGTTGTACTCAGCTTTGAGCTGTTGGTATCAGGCAAGTAAAGTTTCTCTTCTTTGTGTTGTGAGTTCCCTGTGAGCTTACGCACTTTTCCTGGGAGGGTCACAAATGGAATGAGCTCTGAGCTGCACAGACTGAGGCTGTTGTGTGAGTCTGTCCTGTCCAGCCCTTGTTTCTTTTCCTGCCCTCCCTGTGGGTGTCCCAGGGCAGCTGGTCTGTGCTCGGGCATCAAAGTTACCAACTCACTCTTCCAGCCCTCTGGGATAAAGTCTGTCTGGGAGCCCTCTCCTGTTCCTGTCTTGTCTCCTCCTGCCCTCAGGCCTGTTGAGAAACTCTTCTGTACCAGCTCATTTAGGTAAATCTGAGTAACTTGTTCTGTTTGTAAACTCTGCGCTTACATGCTTCATCCTTTGGAAGCCAATTCCCAGAGCCAGGAGGAAGGGACGTCAGCCAGACCGGACTCAGCATGTCGGCTCTGCCGTGCATGGCCCAGGTTTTCTTACCGCAGCTCTGAGCCTGTGGGGCAGGAGCCAGAGTTTCCCTGTGAGCGGGTTCATCTGCCGACAGCAAAGCACTGAACTCCATCTCTGGGTTCTCTGCCTGCTGTTTGCCAGGAGAGCAGTGCTATTTGGGGCCAGCCTGGGGGTGATAACTGAGGTTTTTGGTCACAGCTATTAAAAGCATCACATGACTTGGCTGTGGTCTAATTAGCTGCTATTTCTAAGCAATATACCAGGTTTTAATCACAGATTTTCTTGCAGGAAAGCACAGTACCTGGGGATCTGAGGGCTGTGCCAAAGGGCTGCTGAGTGCTGGGGGGTCCCGCAGGAGGTGAGGAGCCCCATGTGCTGCTGCTCAGGGTGCACCTGCTGGAGCAGCCGCTCACCTGTGGAGATGGGAGTGGACTCGGCTGGCTCAGATTCCTGGTGGGTGCCTCCTGAGGTGGGTACCTGTATGAGAACCCAGTTGGATTATGTCCCACCCTCTTCCATCTGCCCTTCTGTACCAAAGCACAGACACTTCCTATGTGCATTCTGTTTTGTACGAGGCGGTGCTGGTGGAGGGAAGGTCTGCTGGAGTGCACACCATAATGAACTGTTGAAAGGAGCAGCAGGGATCTGCCGTTCAATGGAGAAGAACAATAGTGAGCAGTGATGTGAGTGGAAGTTGCCATGGAAATGGAGGCAGTGGTGGTACTGGGGAGGTGGATTCCAAGGTGGGAATCAGTTTGGAGGAGATGGGCTGTGGGTCCCGGTTCCCTTGCCCAGCGCTGGGCTGGGGGAGAAGCTGGGTGGGTGTGACGAGATGTGCGCTCTGCTTGCTGCCTGGGATTGTCTTGATCCCTGCGTGCTCTTCTCAGCATTTAATGAACAGCTTCATGAGGCTAATTAACTCCTGCTCTTTATTTATCACGGTCATTACCCAGACTACGTTCTGAGCCTGAACAATGAGTTTATCCTTTGCCAAACCGCTCCGAGCATGAAAACAGCCTTTTGCTGTCAGTGCGCTTATGTTTGTAGAACAGCATTTGTACCTGAGACCTATATGGACCTTCTGGTGATGCCTCAGTGGTTACTTGGTGCTTACTGGAAAACTGAGAGCGGGACAGGCAGCGTAAACCTGGGGAGGCTCAACAGGCCAAGCTCCCTCCTGCAGAAAATGCTTTTACACATGGAAAATTATTTTATTTAGGAGGCTGAGGATGAGCAGTGGTTATTCCCGGTGCGCGTCAGGGTGACCCTGGCTCTGTGGCTGTCAGGGTGCTGGCACTTCAGCCCTGGATCCTGCCCCATGCATTGTTTTACCTTTTTCCTTCCTTTGCTCCAGCCCGGGTGGTTTCCTGTGCCGTGGGGTGCGGAGGGCTGGGTGCATCCTCGCCTTGTTTTCCCGCTGCCATTTAGAGCCTGCCCAGCACAGCAGCACTTGTGTCAGATGATCCTAATGCTCCTCCATCCTCACAGCGAGTCTTCCTCGGTGAGCTCGGCAGCCTCGGCCCCTGCTCTGCCCCCATGGGATGGACAGGGAGGAGCAGGAGGCTCCCCGGCATCCGAACAGGTCAGCACTTCCCACACCCCTTCCCACTGTCCCCTCTGGCCATGTCTGTGCACGGTGTCCCCGGTGCCTGAGGATGTGTCAGGGCAGCAGCTGCTCTTGGGGGCTCTGCTGCGGCGCCTCAGGCCCACCGGCACCGCTTCTCGTTTGTGCTCTTGGTGCAGCTGCATCGCATGTGACCCTGCATGGGGCTGCGCTGGTGGGACGGGCTGCCCGTGACAAAGGGCTGTGCCAGCGTGTGGGGACTCGGCCATGGTGTGAGGGGACACGGGGCTGTGCCAGCGTGTGGGGACTCGGCCGTGGTGTGAGGGGACACGGGGCTGTGCCGGCGTGTGGGGACTCGGCCGTGGTGTGAGGGGACACGGGGCTGTGCCGGCGTGTGGGGACTCGGCCGTGGTGTGAGGGGACACAGGGCTGTGCCAGCGTGTGGGGACTTGGCCCCACCATGAGTGAAGGTTCCGGAGCTGCCTGCGCTGCCTTCCCTGAGAGATAAGGTGCTTACACCAGGGAGTAAAGAGCTCGTGGGTCCCCCCGCGGGGCTTGAGCCAAAGTCCATTAAGTCTCCGTGTGGCTCTCTATTAACTGCGAGAGGCTTTTGCCTGTGGGGACTCACTAGTGGCTTTACACACATTCTAATGCCACATGGGATTACACCGAAGCCGTGCCCTGCTCACTCCTGTTAATTAGTAACACGAAGGGAATCGGTGAGCAGAACGGTGGAGCGATGCAGAGTGGAGAGCCCCTGCAGAACCCTCCCCAGGGACCTGCCGGTGTCACTGTACGGTCCCACTGTGGGATCTGCTGACCCCGTTGTCCTCCTGGGTGTCAGGGAACTGTCACCAGCTTCTCCTCAACTAAATCTTATTTCTGCAGCTGGGAAGGAGCAGGGGGTGCCTGGATCTGCCAGAAACCGCATCTCCCCTTGAGGATCCTCCAGTGGCTGCTGCTGGATGGCTCTGTTAAGTTTCCACATCCATGGCATTATCCCTTTCTCTTTCCCCGCCTTGGTATCTTACACCAGCTCTGAGAACCTGGAGGCACAGTGTAGCTCGTGAATTACTACTCTGAGGAACATCCTGTCCCTTGGGAAAGCCTGGTTTTCCTCCCTGCCCAGTAAACCAGAGCCCACCAGCCTGCTGCTCCTCCCCAAGCGGTTTGCAAAGCAGCCCCCAAACCTCCCCACTGAGAGAGGAAAAGCTGGGAGTTACTGCCAGGGTTTGAGAGCTCTGCAGGGGTTCACTCTTGGGAAGGGAGGGGGCCCTGGGGCACCCCCAGAAACCACAGAGGAAACCCCAGCTCATGAGCCAAGGTTGAGATCCTTAAAGAAAGATTTACAGTGAGTGAAGGGGAAGTTAAATTGCAGCAGGTATACGGTCAGGGTGGTTTTCCTACCACTTCCAGCTGATGCTGAGCAAAAGATGAGGCTTTTTGGAACATGGTTTAGTGCTAGACTTAGGTTAGGTTGGACTTGATCCTGAGGGTGATTCTATGAGAGCCCCCACGAGTGCCGGAGGCGAAGGGCGAGGGGCTCTGCTCCTCCCACCCATGAGCACGGTGCCTGCGGGACCTCCCTGTCTGCAGGAAAGAAGGAGAAAAATAAGACCAATGCTGAGTGTTTTCAAGGGCATCCCTTCCTGTGAGAAACCACAGCCCACGCTGCACTTTGCAGGAGATGTGGGACATGGCCACGCTCCTGGCCGCAGCTGCTCGCTGCTGCCCGGCCTGGGGACAGCTGGGGTGGCTCCTCTGGGGCCGTGCCTGCAGGAAGCCCAGTGTCTCTGCTCGCGGCCCCTCATGGGATGGGGGTGGCAGGGGCACGGTGCTGCACAGATGTGCCTGCAGCTTGTGTGCTTTCCATCCCAGCTCTCCTCTTACAGCGCACCCCAGCCCATGTTGGTCCAGGTCATTTCCCAAATGGCTTCACGTCCTCCTGAGTCCCAGCAGCCGCCTGGTGGGTCTGGGGGCCCTGGGCCAGCCAGCACCTGCTAGCACCGCAACCCAGAGGAGTGGGGGGACCCAGGGGCTGCCTGACCTTCGCAGGGGACAAGGAGCAGCCAGCGTGCGAGGGCGGTGCACAGCCCTGCGCTCTGACACTGCTGTCACCTGTAATTTGCACTGAAGGGTTGCTAAATCCAGAAACAAAGGCTGCTTGCTAATTAGTTTGTTCTTTAAAGCAGGAATGACTTGCTCCCCCTGGAAAGGCTGCGGGAGGATGTCCTTGTTCCTGGGGCTGGCTGATGGAAGAACAACATGCACGCACTTCATCCTTCACATCTCCCACAGACCGGAGCTGCCGGGGCAGTGTGGGTGTCACAGCTGAACGCTGTTATTTGGAAATGAGCAGCGCAGGCCCCTATGGGGGGACAGGGTGTCCCCGACCTGCCTGTGCTGCAGCCTGGCTGCCCCGGGACGGGCCCGCTTGCTCCTGCCACAAGTGGTTTTAAGAGCAGACTGTGAGAAATGGCATTTTAATTCCCAAGGGTACTTGGGAGAAGCGAGGGAAATTTTGTGAAAGGCTCAGGGCAAACTATGCATTTGAACAAACTCCATAAATGAAACACAGGGCTGTGCCATTTTTAGTTCTTTATTGGTTGTTTTCTCCCTTTCTCTTCTTTTTCTCTGCCCTGCTCCCTCCGTTGCATCCCCAGGGCATGTCCTGGGGGAGTGGGTGGGATCCAATGTTTTAGGAAGTCTGAGGTGATTTTCTTTGTTGTTTTTGCTTTTTTGCTTTTTTTCTTTTTTCTTTTTTTTTTTTAATTTGGAGAACGTTGCCCAAAACCAATGTTTCACCCCCAAATTCTTCCTTTTCAGAATGCCAGCATGTGGCTTCTGCCCCCAGCCCTCTGCTGGTTCCCAGCCATTCCTCCAGCTGTTACAAAACAGTCTCGCTGGAAACTCCTCATCCTCCCAGCGAAGGGACAGCCAAATAACTGCAGGTCTTGGCCCTTCTCCCTTCACCAGGTGCCTTTACACAGTGGGATAGGCTGCAGTTGTGCAGAGGGATGGGGCTCTGGGAGCACTGCAGGACCAGGAGGTGCTCAGCCCCTTGTCCATCCCCCCTCGGAATCCCAGCAGTGCTGGACCTGCGGAGGACCCATGAGGTTTTCCCTCTGTGCGGCCTCCCATTGTCCGTGTTTAACCCCCGTGCCCCCCCGGTGCACCCTCAGCCCTGTGCCACCTCCCCGGAGGCGCTGGGCGGCCCGGGCAGTTGTGCCAGCGCGGTGCCCGGACATGTCCGCACATCCCTCTGCGGCGCAGCCTGTTTGCCTTGTGCCGTGCCCGGAGCTTTTGTCTGCGCAGGGACACGGTGTGTGCCAGGAACCCTGCGCTTCGGGCTGTACCCTGCAGCTGCCCTTGTGCTCTCACACAGGCTGCTTGCCACCCGGATTTTGGGTGCTGGGTTCAGCAGCTGGCTCTGGGACACAGAGACCCAGCCGAGCTGTTTGCCGGGGTGTCCTGGAGCCGGGGAGTGGGGCATGGTCCTCCCAAACCCGTGGGGATTTGGGACTGTTTCCCTGTAGGAAGCCAGGGCCCTGGGGAAGGTGCTGCTGTCCCCCTGCCCCGGAGGTTTGAGACAGTTTGTGAATGCAGACCTAGCTGAGGAAGTCCCGAGTCCCTCAGTAGCAAAATGAGATGATGGTTGAAAGCCCCAAGCTGCTGCAGTGCCCTCAGCACAGCCTTGGTTTCTTGCTCTGCTCCCTGTGCTGTTTCATACCTGGTTCCTCAGCCCTGCCATGCTCCTCTTTGCCCAGGCCAGCTCAGCTGGGCTGGATTTAAAGCCCTCATGGCTGAAAATCTCCCCACAGGATCCTGGATGGTTTGTGCCACCGGCTGGGCAGCACCCAGCTGGGCATGGGCCGGGAGCTGCCACAGGATAGGGCAGCTGAGCTGGGGTGCAGCAGGAGGAGCCCCCGTCCTGCAGCTGGTCCTGACGGGGACGGTTCCTGGCACAGCTGCTGCTCTGAGGCCATTTCTCCTGTTGGTGCATTTGTTACTGCTGGATGCTGTCACCTCTCAGGCTGCAGTACACTGATGATTGTGACTCCTGCTCGTCTGGAGCACCGACCTGGTGTCTGGGATGGAGCATGGCTCCATTCCCGCCTGCTGTCCCCTCTCTGCTTTCCTTGTGTGTTGGCCCATGGCGGCTTCATGGGGCCCCGTCACAGCAGATGGGGTGTGTGGGTCTCCATCAGGGTCTGGGCACACCTGTAGCCGGGAGCCTGTGCCCAGGAGATGCCACGGGCAGCCGCCTTGGCTCCTGACCCCGTGACAGCATCGTGCACGCCCCGAGGGAAAATAACAGTGTTTTCTGCAGGCAGAGGGAAAAGGAAAGCGTTTTGTGCAGGCGGAGGGAAGAGAAAAGCGTTTTGTGCAGGTGGAGGGAAGAGAAAAGCGTTTTCTGCAGGTGGAGGCTGGCCTGGAGCATCCCGCTGTGTGCTGGCCCTGCAGGCCTGCGGGTGCCTTATCAGCCGGACGCTCCTGCTGCTGCAATCGCTGCTTTTGTTTTTTAACTGGGTGGAGAGTGGAAACCTGGTGTCTCCTTTCTATACAAACAAGAGGGATTTATTATTCAGGGGCCCAGCTCTCTGAATGGTATTAAATGAAGATCCCAGCCCACTCTCCTCTCATTGCTGAGTTCTCCATGGAAACGGGCTGAGCATCGTCCCTGTGCGTCCTGCGGCCCCAGCAGCGCTGATGTGATCAGGGCTGGGCTCTAAATCAGCACCAAAACTTGGGTTTCCCGTTGGCGGAGCTGTGGGCCCGTTCCAGCCCACGGCGAGCAAGATCTCCACCGTGCCCAAACCAGGATGCTGGAGCTGCTGTTCAGGAGCCCTGACCCATGCGAACCTCCAGCCTCTGCCTGAACCCGGCTGCAGGGGAGGTGACGATGGGGAAGGTGACAATCCTGCTCCTGAGGAGGGATAATTACTTGCTTGGGCTTCCTGGGCCGTGGCTCTCAGCAATTAGCCCATGGGAGCGGCTGGGGAGTAGTTGCTCCTGTTCATTCTTTCTCACGGGAGTTTCACAGCAGAAGCTCTTCCCCGTAATTTGCTCTGATGTGTCTCTTTGCCCCAGCTGAACCTGGGCGGCAGCTGCAACCTCACCTGCCCGCACGTCAAGATGAATCAAATGCTGGTCCTGCTGTGAAGCGACATCCGCGGTGGGTGTGAGTGTCCGCAGAGCTTGGGCTGTGGCTCTGCCCCGGCCCCTCTGCTCTCCAGAAATCCCCCTTATGCTGCCTATGGAGCATCTTGCAAAGAGATGCAGTTACACATGCTAGTTTTATTTTCTTTTCCTCCTGAGAGAATTAATGATACATAAGAATTAATTTTGATTAAGAACTGGTGTGTGACAAAGCAGTTTGCTTTTTTTTTTTTTTTTAATGGGGCCAAACCCCAGCTGCCCCAGAATAACCCCAAACTGGTGCTGAGCCAGTCCTCTGAGCATCCGAGGAGATGAAACCAGTGCTCCTGCTGGCACTGTGTTCCTGCCGACCCGAGTGGAAAAAGGCTGGAGTGATGGGTGAGGACATTGCATCCCATGGCATGTTTCTACTTTTACCATGTTAAAGATCATGTCTGTAACCTGCTCTAATTTTAGGCTGTGGTATATCTGCCCAGAATTCCCAGCACGGAGGAATGAGCGCAGGTGTAAAATTAGATGGATTATTTCTGGGCTGGCGGTTACCAGTGCCCCATCACTAAAAAGCGCAGTGCCCGTTTGTGTCCGCACTTCTGCCTCCTGCGCTTCACACCAATCACCAGCTGCCTTCCCAGCCCGGATTAGCCTGCAATCCAAATCTTGTTATCCGGGCAGAGGTTTATAGGGAACCGACACCATTCCTGCGTTCAGGAACTGATCCAGATTAGCATCAGTTAAACATAGCAGCCTTTCATCCCCGGGCGCTCTGGCTGGCAGGAGCTGGGACAAGACGCTTAATCGGAGACTAAGCAAGTATAAATGGTGTGTTTCTAGTCTCTACCATGGCTGGAGAAAAGATTATGTGAAATAACTAATATGGAAATGTTAATCAGTCCAAATTCCATTATCAGGAATGCTAATCACAGAGGAGGAAACGGCTTGGATTAGGGTGGCGTGGCAACAGACCCTCTGCCCCGATGTTTGGGTCTTGTGCTCCGCAATTTAAGCTTTTATTTAAAATACAAATAATTTTATTTCCCTCATCAGTACAAAAAACAAAAATGTCAAAATATACAGCAGCTGTAAATCAGCGCAGTGATATGTGCAGGCAGCCTGGAATGCTCTTCTGAGGCTGCATCGAAGCGGCAGCTCGTTAGCGTTAGCGTGAGCTCGTTAGCGTGAGCGTCCCTGCTAACGAGGGATGTGTCAGAGCCGTGTGTCACCGAGCGGCCGCTCGCTTTTCCTCCAGCACACAAACCTTAGACGAGTGCAGGCAGAGCACATCCGTACGGACTGACTCCACCGAAAAACACTTTGCGCTTGCAAAGTCTGCTGAAATTAAAGGCTTTGTGCCTGAACATGACATCCTGAGCATTTGACTTTTTTAACACTGATTATTACTTTGTATTAGACTGGTCAGTTCCTCATTTCAAGGCTTTTCCCTGCTTGCTTTATCCTGAACTTTGTTTTCCAGACCTTTGTAGTTAATACTTCTGAGGCGCCTCCGGCTTCTGTTTCCATTCAAGCTGGAAACACAGGGAGGATGTGGCAGTGGAGTGTGATGTGGGGGAAATCCTTATGGCAGAGTCCACCCCAGCCCAGCAAACTGGAATTAAAACAGATTTATAGGTGTTTCTCCCCGACTTTCACAGGCTGTGCGGGCAGGGAGCAGGGCCAGGCAATTGCGCACGCAGGCCAGAGGTGGTGGTTGTTTCAGAGGCTCTCGAATTATCTGCTGGGTTGTGGGCAAGGAGGGATGTGAGAGTGGAAGCTGCCCTGTGAGCAGGACAGGGGTTGTTTTATCGATGGAGTCACAATGCAGATTGCCCACTGGACCTGAGTAACTGGGCAAACAAGTACATTCAAATCACAGAATCCAAGAGGGAAGGAGACTGAGGCTGTTCAGCAGGGCTGGAGGCTCACCAGGTAAACCAGCCCTGCATTTAGGCACCAAGTCCAGGAGCAGAAGTGTCCCCGCAGCCAGGGCTGTGGGCTCCTCGAGAGCCGGGAGCAGTGTGGGATGGGGGTGCGCGTGCTCTGCGGGGGGATGAACTGCCCGGCGGTGCTGGGGGGGTTCTGGCTGCCCAGACAGTGTCTGGTGTCTGCTCTGAGCACACCCTGGCACATGGAAAAGCACGGGGAAGAGGGGCCAAAGGAAAGGCCTCTTTTTTGCATAGTTCTCAGGCTGTTAGGGTATTTTGACCCGTGGGTATTTTTTTTTGTCTCTCTCTTGAAATGACAAGACTTTGAGAAAATCCATCCTTGAATAGCGGAGAGCGGGCTCAGGTTACGCGGCGGCTGAACCCAACGGACAGGTATTTCGGGCGGCCCCTCGCTGCCTTGTCTGGTGTGCCAGGGGGCTCGGGAATGGGGACAGTGCTGCCTCTGCCAGGGCTGCTCCGAGGGCTCTGCAGCTACACCAGCTCCCAGCTTTGTGCACAGATTGAGCCAAAGATCCTTTCCAGAACCAAATCCCATTTGCAGGAAATTCACACCCCGTTTGCCATCGGCTGGCAGCCAACAGGGAGTAGTAAATGCAGGCCCAAGATTGATTTTACAGGAATATCATGAACTCGGTGAGCGCAGGAACTGGGCAGTGTCAGTGAGAGCTGGCAGCTGTGTGCCAGCCCTGCGGTCACCCCAGGCACCCCAATCTTCCCGTGTCACCCTGTGGGTCACCCCAGGCACCCTGATCACCCTGTGTCACGCCAGGGGTTGTGCGTCCCCCCATCTCCCCTTTCTCTTCTGCTGCAGCCCTGTTCTTGCCCCTCCTGTGGCTCCCAGTTTTGCAGCTGCAGCTCAGCCACAGTCACAGCTGAAGGCAAATTTAAAACCCCACTGGTTTCCTGCTGACCAGAACAAAGTGTGGCAGATAATGAAGCTGTTCTGTGAGGCTGGAGAGCTGCATGGTGCTGCTCTGGTTTCAGAGATGCTGCTGTTTAGGATTATCGCAGGAGATGCAGTGGTTGCTATTATCACATTACAAATCTGTGCCTGGATGGTTGCTAACCTGGGACCCTGCTTTCTTTGCTCCTCATCAACCTCAAAATGAATCAAGGATCTCTCCTGTGCCGATGGGAGGTCCCAAGAGGAGCCACGGTGTGAGGGAGCTACTGAAGGTCAAGGGACTCCGGTTTCACTGTTGATGCATTTGAGCTTAACCAAAGCTCCGAGCTGTTGATCACACATGCAAGAACCTCAGGAAGAGCTTTTGCTTTGCTACTGACTCCACTGCTAAAGCTTTGGAAACTGCGACTGGTGTTGCCTGGAAGCGCTGGGTTCCAGTGTTGCCAGCCAGCAAAACAGAGCCAGCAGGACGCAGAACGACAAGTTAAGGACAAACAGCCACTGGAGATGTTCCCCTCTGAACCATGTGCTAAGGACAAACAGCCACTGGAGGTGTTCCCCTCTGAACTGGGCTGGCTCTCCATGGACAGAACATTGTCTCTCTGAAGAGCTGTCTGCAGCTCGGCTAGTGTTCCGATGGATTTGCACACTGTATGTTCCCACAGAGACATACTTTTCTCTCTCTTTCACTGCAAATGCATCAGTCGTTAGACCACAGCATGGTTACTCCCCGTCTGGTTTGTTCAATCAGGCCCATGCAGGCATCCAGGTCTGGTGAAGTTCCTTTTGATCTCTGCATTTCTTTAGGCTCCTTATCACTCCTCTTTATCCCTGCTACTTGTCTGTCCTCCTCTTTACCGTGTTTATGGTAAAGCTTTATCTCTGTCACCAAACCGGTCCCTGGGTGCTGGGTCTCTGTCCTGCTGCTGCCATGTCACTGGTCCCAGCATGGAGGTCACTGGTGTCCCCCTGCCCGTCTCTGCACGGAGTAGCCAGGCACTGTCAGAGCCTGTTGGGATGAAAGGCCCGTGGTCCCCTGGCTGCTCCAGGCCAGCCCACGCAGGAGCCGCAGCTCAGGGAGTGCTTGCAGGATTAGTTCAGGATCTCCACGTTTCCAGATGCTTGTTTTGTGTTTTCTGCCCTCACGACCATTCCTGAAGTGTTTTTCTAATCCCACAGGCCTTGCGGAGAACCCAGGGCTCCCTGTTTGCTCAGTGTTTGCTGTATCTCTCCACAGATTTGCCCTGGGTGTCCCGGGACAGCAGCTCCTCTGGTACAGGAGCTGCATTATCTGACTGAAGCTCCTGCTTTTTCCTCCTGAAAACCCTGCTTTCATTTGCTGTGTAGGGAACCAGATTATAATGGTGACGATTTCCTGATGCATGTGTGAACAGAAGATTTTTTTTGATACATCTCTTGCACCCACTTCTGTTTCCAGTTCTGGCTCCACAGCACTGCCCTGCTCCAGTACAACCACAGAGCATGTTACAAAGTTCAGTCACAGCTCCCTGGGCGGTAACTGGAGTCTGAATGTGACACATTCCCTTTAGTTTCACTGGGAAATTCAGCTCCCTTACACTTGTCGGAATGTGCTGCTTAATTAATATGATTTGTCACACAGACGCTGCAGACCACGGTGCTAAAACCACCACAGGTTTCCTGGCTGTCTCTCAGTGCTGTTGTCTCATCACAGCAATTTCACTTCTTTGAAAACTTATTTGCCTTCTCTCAGCAGCAGAGTGGAGACCCAAGACAAGATGCCTTTACATGGATGTCTTTCCTAGCGATATTTCAAAATCTTCCCCTCACAACTGGAACCAGAGTCCCATGCAGTTATGAAAATCAAATCAGCCACTTTCCTGCAAACGTGTGGGAAAAATGGAGGAAATCTGCCTCAATGTTCGTCCACAACCTGAGCTTTACCCGCCGCTCCCACTGCCAAAACAGATTCCCTGCCTTTGGGGATTATCTTCTTTTGGGGTGTGTTTTAATCATCAATGAGTACGCAGGACAGCCTGTTCTGTTGGCTGTCTGGGCAGTAGCACCAGTCCTGGTTTCTACACCCACTTCTGACCTGATGAACAGCTTTGGGAAGTCGTATTCCCCCGTTCCCATTCCCTTGCTGCCCTCTTGGTCACACGCGGGCGGTTCTGCACTGTGGGCATGGTCTTGTGTGGGTCGGGGCTCTGCGCTCGGTGTGTGGGGCTGAGCGTTCGCTGCGGCTTCCAGGCGCTGCTCTGAAATAGCTGCGAGGAAAAGCCACAGCAGCCAAGTTGGCAGCCGAGCTTTTGTCAAATTCAGCTCCCAAGAGGTTGGCACACGCTTTGTTTTTCCCTAGGCTCGGGCATCACGCCAGACTGCTTCAGGAGCACAGTGTGTAAACACTGGCTGCACGGAGGTTTCCGTCTAAACATGTTTCCTCCCTTCTCCCTTTCTTGGAGCCCAGAGCAAAATGGGGGTGAAAGGAGTAAAATCAGAGAATCACAGAATTATTTTGTTTGGGAGAGACCCTCAAGATCATCGAGTCCAACCGTTCCCCACCCCTGGCACTGCCCCATGTCCCTGAGAACCTCATCTCTGTGTCTGTTCAACCCCTCCAGGGATGGTGACTCCACCACTGCCCTGGGCAGCCTGTTCCAATGCCCAACAGCCCTTTGGGGAAGAAATTGTTCCCAAGGTCCAACCTCAACCTCCCCTGGTGCAACTTGATGCCATTTCCTCTCATCCTCTTGCTTGTTCCTTGGGGCAAGAGTCCAACACCCCCCTGGCTACAACCTCCTTTCGGGCAGTTATGTCCTTGCAGTGCAGGCTGTGACTCTTCATGGGTTCAAGAGCAAATGGAGACAAAATTATATCCTCCTCCATGTGTGTGCCCTGCATGGAGATTAATTTATCCAGATGATTAAGGCAGCAAGTGATGCAGGAAGTGGCTGAGTAATTTAATGACCCAGGTAGAAATAGAAAGCAAGGAGAGCGTTTCCCTTTCAGTCAGGTTGGGGTTCGATTTTTATGTTGCGTTGCAAACTGATTGATAACTCAAATGCCTGGAGAAGTGTCATATTTTCAGACTGATTTGCTTTTCTGCCTTATAAAATACCTGAGAACCAAAGCTTGTTGAGACTCTGGCTGGGGACAGACGTTGCCGTGCGGTGGCTTGTGCAGAGGCTGCTCCCCCGCCAGCTGTAACTGAGTGAAGCTGTGGGTCCAGGGGTCACTGAGGTCTCTGCCGCTCACAAATGGGGGAGCCAGTACCACCTCGCTTTGTGGTGTGCATGACCACCTCACTTTGTGCTAGTTTGTGACTCTAATTCAAATACTTCCTGAACTCTGACTGCGGGGAAGAGATTTGCACAGATGGTGCCCTTCTAATAGAGCAGAAAGGCACAATTTGGCACTGTAAGTCTGAAAAAACCTCCGTGACGGTGAAGCTATTCCTTCCTCCTATCTCACTGTACAGCTTGGCTCCAATTAGCTTGTCTCAACTGCTAGATGTGCAGGCCAACACGGCTTCTATTTCAGGGGAACTTGCCAGAGATTAATTAGATCCCAGGCCTGTTAGAGGACCGGCCAGCAAATTTTGTGTGCCATTAACTCAGCACTTATCACACAAACATTGCTGGAATAAACATACCCTTTGTTGTGCTGCTGGAAGCGAAGGCTGTCACAAAAATGAAACATTTGAGCAGATACAGAGCGTGATAGTTTCAGGGCTACATAAGCTGCTTAGATCAGGTTTTAGCCGTGGTTACTGAACCAGCACTAAGTGTGTGTGTGTGTGCGGTCCCGCTGTGCTCAGCAGGGCTGTGGCTGCTCCCCCGGGGCCCCAGGGAGTGCGGACAGTGGTTCCTGGTGCACAGAACTGCTGATGCACGGGCATCAAACAGGCATCCACTGGATGCGTAAGGAGCCATCCAGTCCGCGTCAGCCCTTCTTCCAAAGAAACCTGTGGTTTGAAGGATAAAGTCGCAGACAAAGAAATATGTGGAGCTGGGGAGACAGTGGAACAAATTTCCATTTGGTCTCTGTTTGTCAGCAGTGAAGTGAACTCCTGAGCACCCTTGGGTTGTGCTCGGCTGTTCGTGCCCACACAGAGCAAACACAAGCTGTGGCAGACTGGCCTGTATTGGCTCCTCTCCCTGACAAGAGAGCTGGGAGAAAGTCTGGCCACACAAGTGGGGAACGAGGCGACAGAAGCCAAGAACCAGTGACAGAGTGCTGGTGAGAGTGTGCTGCAGAGTACATGAGGATGGATCCAGCGAACAGGCAGAGAGGGGATGGGATGCAGAGAGGGTGATGTAGTGGGAACTATGTGCCAAGAATCTTAGCAGTGGCAGCTTGAATTAATTTGGAGAGCAACGTGTGAATTCTGGAGAAAAAGACTGCAGTAGATGTGTCCAGAATCAGGGAACAGCTCTGGCGCCATGGTAGGGGAAGGGCCAGAGCACAGACGCCTGTGCAGACTGCACTGCCAGGGCCTGGCTTGGGCTGGGGACTCGAAGGGAGAGCTGCTGAGGCAGGGAGATCCCTGCGTTCCCTCCTGAATCCACACAGCCTGGGTGCCAGTCAAATGGACAAGTCAGTCACCAGTAATTTAACACAAACCACCTTGTTCTTGTGCCGACACGTGTGGCACTAGGGCTGAAAGATGGTGCTTGGGTGCTTTCTGCTTCTACAGGAGGGCAAACAGGGGAAGGCTCTGCACAGGTGGATCTGGCCGATCACTTCACCCTGCACAGAGCTGGCTCTTGAGGAACGCAGTGGGGCTGGGACAAACATCCCCCCCATCGGCTTCAGCGGAGGCAGCAGGTGCAGGAGGCAGATGCCATTGGGCTGCCGGGGCTGCTGAGCGTCAGGGGAGCAGAGACCCAGCTGGCTGGTGCAAACGCACATCTGCGTGTGATCTGGGGACGGGGAACGGCGCTGGGATCAGCTGAGCACCTGAAACTGCGATGTGCAGCTTCTCAGCACTGACATGAGAGCAAGGGGTTATTTCTAAAATTCTGCTTTCCCTTGGACTGGAGTGACTCAAAAGGAGCTTCCTTTAAACAGCATAAATTTGGTGGAAGGAGGAGAAATTTACTGCTGTTAGCTTGGTCCTGAAAGTCAGTCAATATTTTGTAAAGCTGAAACTTTGGGTAGTAAAAACATTTTTAATGAACCAACTATTTTATGTGACAACTCAGCAGACAATGTTCTGATTTTAACAACTAAAACCAGTTCATCTGCCCCGGATTAGACTGGTGCTGGGGCTCAGCGTTAGGCTTGGGTTGGTGAGCAGACATGAACGCTGCTGGCTCATGCTTCTGCAGGTCCTGACGCAAACACTCTGTGGCTTGAGTGTGCTCTACAAATTTGCTTTTTCAATTCTGTACCTTTGGCTAATGAAGGGAAACCACTGCTTGTATTGCCATGGGCAGAAAATAATTGGGGAATCCTGGTCTCACCAGCTTCCAGCTGCTGCTCTTATTTTACCCACCATGTCACTTTGATTTGTGCCTGGCAGGGTCAGATTACCCATGCCAGTGGCGACAGGATGGCAACGACGACAGGCTGAAGTGTTGGGAACCAGGGCTCAAAGGGGATTCCCCGGCTTCTGCTCCAAGGAGATGCTGGTCCTTGAGTTTCTGTCAGAGGCATCCCCAGGGGGAATGGGGGTGGCTCCTCAGAGGCGCTGCATGAAAGTGCGGCTGTTTGGGGAGAACACCAAAAACATTCAATGGCATTCAGAGCATTAACATAGTTTCTCCAGAGAGTTCAAATCTGAGCTTAATCCCTGTTAGATGAGCTCAGGCTGGGGGTCAGACTCCTGTGGGGAGGGGTTTCATTTTGGAGCAAGGTGGTGCTCCCCAGCAACTCCGATGTGCACAAAATGAGTCTATTTACAGACACCAGGTGTCTTTGCCTCTGAACAGGTCACCTATAGAGAAAACTGTGTTTGAATCCATGGTTTGCCTGAGCTGATTAAAAAGCAGCGACATTTACCTCGAGCTCTGCTTACATTAGAGGGATGTATCGATTGAATAGCTGCAATCCTGCTGCCATAAGCAAGGTTGTAGAGTTGAAACACAATCCCTGGGTTGTAATTAAAGAGTCTCAAAACTGTGCATGACCTTAAACTCTCCGGTGCTGTGGCACTGTGTGTGACAAGGCTGTGAGTAATGGGATGAAAAGCAGATGTTAAATAGACTCGGCCTGAACAAAGCTGTGACCAAAACAAACTGCCACCCTCAGACATTCCTCACAGAGAAGCAGGGAGTTAATTACACTGTTTTAAACGCTGCCTCTACTCAGCTCGTAAGATCTCTCGCAACTAAGCGCCTCCTTTATTAAGAGCGAGGATATTTGCAAGGCCAGCGATCGCTTTGCATTTGCTGCTCCTGGCAAGCGTGGCCCCGGCTCCCACGCCCCCTCCAGCCACCCGATCTGGGAGCTCCGGCCTCCCTCCCCAGCACGGAGGTTGGAGGCAGTGTCCCCCGGGGATAGGAACCGGTGCCTCGAGGATCCGAGGCGGCGTCCCCGGGACCGCCCCAGGCCGTGCCCGGTCCCGGCCCCTCAGCACACCCGCCCGCGCTCCGCTGCTGCCCCCGAGGAGCTGACCTGGCGCCAGAGCGGCGCACCGCCTGCCGCGTGCCTCTGCCCTGCCCGCGGCGCGCCCCCTGGCGGGCGGGCGGCTCCGTACGGGGTAAAACCCCACTCACACCCCCTCAGGCGGCCTTTAAAATGAGGAAGTTCTTCCCCCAGTTCTGCCTGCTGATTGGTCGCGGCGCCCCGCGCGGACGGGTGCCGATTGGTTGCGACTCCCGGGTGGGCGGGGCGGCGGGCTAGGGGTGTCGCGGCGGGCGGGGGCCGCCCTGCTCCGGCCGTGGCGGCGGGTGCGCGTGGCGGGGCCGGTGCCGCGCCCGCCCGCCCGGGGCCGCGCCATGAAGAGCCTCAAGTCCCGCCTGAAGAAACACGAAGCGATCATCGGGGGCAGCACGGTGGGTGCCGGCGGGGCTGGGGGCGGAGAGGCACCCCCAGCGGCGCGGCGGTCAGCGCTGGCTGCCTGAGGGCGGGGGACTGCTGGGCTTTGGCGCTGTTCGAGCTGAGCCCCCGGGTTACCGGGCGGGACTGAGCTCTGCGGGTGGGACACGCAGCTCCATGGGGAGGGGGCTGTGGGAGGAGGGCGGGGCTCTCCTTGTATGTAAGGCCGGAGACCCGAGGCGTGGGGTCTGGGGACTCCGGGAGGTGTGGGGGCTGTGGGTGCCTCGGGTGGAGCAGTGGAAGGGGTTGGGGTGCTGGGCATCGCCTGGAGCAGAGCACAGGGGTCCTGGCTCAGGAGGGAGCTGAGGCGTTGCTGGGGACAGAGAGTGTGGAAGAGCCGGTATAACGAGGGGAGAAGCGAGTCGGTGGGAAATGAGGTTTTCTGGGGCAATTTAAGAACCTTGGCAGTGGGGGGAGCTGGGCTTCAGTGAGCTCAGGCTGTGCGGGATCAGTGGGTTCCCCTGGGTTTGGGTGCGGGGCCAGGCAGTGGGTCTCTGAGCACTGGCGTGGGGAAACGTGGATGAGCACACACACCTCACCTGGCACCAGCCCCTTGCCCAGGCCTCCCTGGCCGCTCGGAAAACAAGCATGTGAACGCATGTTACCTCTGGCCCCAGCAGAAGTTAACACCTTGGGTTTTTTTTCCATAAGATCTTTGGGAGCCACTGCTGAGCTCTGGCTGGCAACGTGCCCCAGGGCTTGCCGAGATGTGTGTTCATGGCATTGGCAGTGTCTTGTTCAATGTTAGTAATGTCTGTGGCAAGATCAGAGCAATTATCCCAGGGCACAGAGGGAGGATTTACTTGGAAAGTGGGCAAAAAGCTTTCGAAGTGGTTAGTGACTTTATGCAGTTGCAATTTGTGATCATCCAAACTGGGAATGCTGGGCCTGGGGGAGTCGCAGGCTCTGGGAGGCGGGTACTTCTGTGGTGGTGCCATTGTCTGTGTCTGGTTCCCCTTTGCTTCCAAATCTTGGGCTAGTGTTAGATGGATTTAAGTGACTTTATTGGTTTTCTCTTTTACTTGATTCATCTCTACAGGTGACTTTCGATGAGAGAGGTCTATTGTAGCAGAAGAAAGCTATATTTGGAAATTACTTTGTGTGGTAAATCACCTTTAATTGTGACCATTCAGTAAATGCTTCTCTGGGAGTCTGCTCTGGGTTGCACTCCTGAGCCTATTGCTGTCTTCTTGCACTGATTTGCTGAACTTGCCACTGGCTACATGGAACTGTGGAAAAGGGCAGGTTAATACGATATGCTGACTTGTATCAGTTGTCTTTTAATATATGAGCTATCTTTTAAAATACTCCTGCAAATTTGTATTGGATCTGAATCTAGGACTTGAAAATAATAGCTCATTTGAAAGATATGTAGATATTCAGGCTTGTGAACTGCTGACTGACCTCGACTGACACAAGGACAGCTCAGAGTGGAAGCGCATCATTGTGCACAGGAGTGATTCACAAGTCTGTTATGATACTCTGTAATGTGTAGGCTGGCACTGCTTTATGTGATTCATTAGTTGTCCTATACTTCAGAACTATTTGTTATTTCAGACTAAGCCTACAATATTTAAATTGCAATGCTTACAGCATTCATATTTGTTTTTTAATAGATATGGAGATTTTTCATTTCTGTAGGTGAAGGCTCAACAAGCCTTCCTTTCAAAGTACGTTTGAGCAGCATTAGTGCTTTTAAGAGCTGAAGTTATTCTGAAATACATGAAGGAAAATTACTTTCACCATGATCCTTTAAAACCCAGGGTTTGTACCCATAATGTACTCATTTCCCCTGTTTATTATGTATTTTAGTTATGTGATCGCTCCACTGGCTAACCAAACACCAGCTTACAACCTTGTATATAGGCAAAAAAAAACTTCATCTGCATGGGTGGGTGTTAATAGTGCGGCTGAATGGGGATGGTTGGGAAAAGCCGGGTCGCTGTTTCTGAAGGAGGGGAAGTGGGTGAGAGTCCTGCCAGCCCCAGTTCCACAGGTCTGCTGGAAACCAGTAAAAGAGCTGCCTGTTGGAGAAACCTCATCCCTCTCCTGTCCCCCCCTGCCCAGTGCTATTTCCTGGGGGGTGGAGAGAAACTTAATCCCCTCATCACGCTTCTGAAAATTTTCCTCCAGGTTAAGGTAATAGTTACGCCCCCTCTCTGATCTCCTGGGAACGGCTTTCTTACCTGTCTCATGATGGAGGGAAGCTGCGAAAAGCAGCAGAAAGTAAAAATTATAGTTAATACCAATTCTGCAATTATCCAGAATGTTGTGTCTGAAAATGGAATTATCTGATTTTTGCCAGCTCCAGCTGGCTGGTGCTTGGAAAATAATCCGAGCGGCCTGTTCAGTAACTTCGGTGCTCTGAATAGTGAGACAAATGCTCCTCGTTTCCCGTGGTGGAGGCTGGAGACTTTAAGAGCAGATTCTGTGGAGCACGAAGCCTCCAGGGCACGTTCGTCACTGTCAGTCAGAGAATGATGCCTCATTCACCTCCATTTACAAGATGGATTTTAATTAATATAGTCAGTCCTGTTGGGGTGACTGCAGCAGCATGTGCTGCTGGTATTTCTGAGATTCCAAAATACGTGGATGTTTGTGATCTAGTGATCTAGTTTGTGTTTAGAAAATGTGTTCTTCCAGTAAAGTTAGAAATTCTGTCTGTAGCTGTACACAGAAGAAGCAAATAGGAAATGCCCATGGGTTCATTTTTCTTGAGAAGATGCTGGGAAAAAGGTTGGCTTATTGTTTGACAGTTATTTTTGTTTCAGACCTTTGCTAACTGACCCTCACTGACTGTTGGCTTCTGTGGGTGGTCAGGAAGGGTTGCCTACTTATTTTTTTTTTTTTTTTAGCACTTGTCAAATAGCTATGGAGGTGTTTTGTGAAATTTGAGGTGCCTCATTGTATGAACGTGGGGGAGCCAGAGCTGTGTCCCTGTGCTGGGCAGGGCTGCTCTCTCTGGGGTTGTTTGCATCCCAAGATACGACGTGAAAGCCGGAGCTGGCCTGAGATACACACTTCAGAAATCAGCAGCGCTGCCCACGAGTCATGAGAAGGAGCAGATGTGAAACCATGTGAAGGCCTCTATCAATCCTTTCTCCTCCAGGAAAAGTGATGTTGGTTTGTTTTTAATTAAGAGAAACAGAACATGATATATAATTAGCAGAAACCATTGTGCAAGAAACAAAGGCAGACATCTGAGCGCTTGGCTGGGTATGATGATCTGTGGTTATTAAATTAATATCTGGTTAAGTTCTGTAGTTAGTGACAGCTGAACTGTTGTGGAGACTGCCTGGTGCTGTTAACTGGGTGACTTTCCCCTGTGTAAGGAGGGAACTCTGTGGATTGACCCAAAACACAATTAACAGCAGAGGTAAGGTACCACCTCTTGTTCTGATCCCACCATTTTTATTAAGGGAATGGAAGAATTCTGTCTGAATATGATGATTAATCAGCAACACTCTATCTCTGTATGTACAGCAGGGTAACTTTGTTAAAAATGATTTGTAGCACCAGTGTGCTGTGGAATACACACCAGTAACTGAAGGAATAAAGTAAAAAACTGATGTTTGGTAACCTAGTTTGAACTGACCATGCAAGATCACTCCTGTGTTGAACTTCTTAAACAAAACAAACTCGTGCTGCTGGTAACACGTATCAGTTCGTAAATGAACAAGATTTTCATGGCACTTTGTCACCTCTCTGCTCTGTGCAAGGACAGAACAGTTTCTGTTGGCCATGCTGATCACAATGCTATGATCTATTAGCAGAATTTTTCCAGCATTGCTGCTGTTGGCCAGAGCAAAGTTGCTTTTCCCTCTCCCCGGTTGTGGACACGCGGAGGTGACTTTGCAATCCCATCTTCAGGCAGCCCAGCCTAGAGTCAGCACCACTGTCATATTCAAATATCAAACCTTAGGCTGTGGTTGTTCTTTAGGGTATGTTTGCATTTCAGAAAGCTTTATTCAGGCTCATGTTAATGTGTGTGTTCCTTGGAAAAAAAAAAACCCTTTGTGATTCATTTGCATTTAGTTAAATAGAATTATGTGCTTGTTTGATGTTTGTGGTTGCTGTTGAAGAAACATGAGTTCAGTCAACATGGGCAATTTTTGGTACAGCAAAAGCTCTGTGGTACAGCCTTTTTGCAGGTGCATTATAATTTTCAGGCTTGTTACAAAGAAGGGTTATTTGTTAATGCTTTATCATTTTGGAATGTAGCAATTAAAAATATTTTGAAAATTGAAGGTACAGCGAGTGCAAGTGTACAGGTTAAATGTCCTTAGCTGCTTTGCAGACGTAATTGCGCAGATAAGGCTGGTTATCTGTTTCAAGTTCATCTGACCTTTTGCTCAGATACAACTTAAGTAGTACTCATCAGTATTTAAATATTAATATTTATTAGCAAGCAAATTCTTGCAATATCTGAGAGACTGATACTGTCTACATATTTTCATTACTTAATGGAGGCCGCACAGGACTGAGTCAGACCGTTCCCTTCTCCGCGGTGTTCCCTTCTCCGCGGTGTTCCCTTCTCCGCGGTGTTCCCTTCTCCGCGGTGTTCCCTTCTCCGCGGTGTTCCCTTCTCCGCGGTGTTCCCTTCTCCGCGGTGTTCCCTTCTCCGCGGTGTTCTGTGCACACATGCTTGATGCTGTGTGAGGAATGTAATAGTCAGGTTGTGTTTCATCACCCCTGATATTTTCTGATGCTCCATTATTAATAAATGGAAGTATACAAATCAGTTGTGCCCGAGCGGTGGTGCTCTCCTTGCTGTCAAAGGGCAGTGTTCTTTGATGTGTGTAAATGCAGCCCCAGTTAATGTAAAACGTACTCAGACTGTTTTAAAATGCAGCTCCAAACCCACAGGCTTGTTCCCAGAGTGCTTAAGTAGTTCAGATCGCTTTTGTTAGTGTCCAAGTGAGTCTGTATCTCAGGGCCGAGAATTTGAGGGTGTTTTGTCAATAAGGTGCACTTGAGTTGTATGCTGGCAATACATGAGGAAATTGTGTTTAAAAACCAAACCAAACCAAATTGAGTATGCTTCCTTTGGGAGCTATATACAGCGGTCTTTGACACTTGCACTGTATCTTGTGCTGTTGTAGCTGATGCTGGTGGGTTTTCTCCCTACCCCAGCTGGTCGGTACGTGTCACTCCTTGCAGATGGACATGTGCTATTTGACACAGATTTAAGCACCTGTGATGGTTTTGAGAGGACTAGTTGACATGCTACTTGGATAGCTGGAAGTAGATTTGAGTATTTTCCTGATACTTAATAACTTGATCTTGATGTGATATGCTAACTTGTAGTAGGAAGAAAAATGCCTTAATAATAGGGTGAAATAATGAACATTTCTGGTGAGGTTTTAGATGGTTACTGCTTGTTTTGCCGTAACCTGTTCATTAGGAGGCTCTTGCCTGTATGAGTTACAGGATGCAGTTATATAGAACCAAGCCATGCAACAGCACAACTGTTACTATGGGCTCTTGACATAAGCATTTTGTGAGCGCCGCAGAACCAGAGCAGGCCTAGGAAGGCTATTATTTTTGACCGCTTGTTACACGAAGCCTCACCCACTTTATAGCATTCAATGACTTTTCCCGTAGATGGAGAAATGGCAGTAAATGAGGTGATAACATGCTGCGTGTGGGAACCTGCGGCTGAAACAAGAGCCCTCTATTCAAGCTGGGGCTGGTTTTCCCTTTGCAGACTAAACAATCCCTCTTACTCCTGTGGTTTTAAACTCCAAACAATTTGTATGTGAATACAGACACATCCTCATAAGCAAGATGTGCTTATAAAATATCAAATACCATTCCATCACGCCCTCCCAGCTGAGCTCACCCTTTCCTAAACCTGGTATGTGCAGGATTTTCAAGGGAACTGCAGATGAGCCAGACGCTGCAGGACAGGGGGTATTGGCTGATGTGCATCTGTACCAGAGGGGGAAGCTGCACCTGGTGCACGTCTTTAAAAAATAGTTTCAGTAGCTTAACCTGTCCTTTCATTTTGTCACTTTGTGCAGTTTTTAAATAAATCAAACTACTTCAAAAGCAACTGTCATTTTGTGCCATAAAGTAAATCACAGGGTGTGCCTGTTCAGACGTTGGTTTTAATCACAAATGCACTCTGACCCCTGTAGAACGAGCAGGAAAATTGCATGTGCAGGCTGACAGGTGAGCCTGTCCTTCTCAGTGGTGCTCGGCTTCCAGAACACATGTGTTTCGAATGTCTCCCGCCTGTCTCTGCGGGAAACCGCATGGGACCTAAACTGGAAAAATCAGAATCTTGTCACAAAGATGGGCCTAAAATTAATAATTCTTGGTCTCTTCTTTGACAAGTTATTCTATTTAGTGACCTTCACAGACTTTAGAAACTACAGTTGTAGTTTTGTAACTGTTCCCATAAAAATATGATGTTAGTGTTTTTTTGTCTAGATAACTTTCAGGACCACTGGTATATTTGTGAGCAGTTGCTGTAGGTGGGGGTGGTGGGTTTGACCAGAGCTCTGTGCTCAGCGTGGTTTATGTGCTTATGTCACCCGCTAATGGCATTAGAGGAGGATGTGTCCCCGTTGGGTTTTTCCACTAATGGGATTATCTGCCTGGCCCAGCAGTGCCGGGAGCTGGTTCACTTTCACAGGTTTATGTCAGCTTTCAGGATGAAGGCTTTAAGAACTGCTTTGAATTACAGCTGGTATTTCTGAAGTGAGTTAAATGACTACTAAAGACTGCCCGTGTTTTATTTAAATATGCTGTTTATTATGTGTCCAGTGTTTTGCAGCTATGTAGGCAAAAGCGTTTAAAGACTCTGGATGAGCAATAATTCCCAGTTCAGGTGCGAGTTTCCTGAGCAATACTTCTATTTCAACAACAACTTAATTTGTCATTATTTTTTCCGCTGCAACAGTAAGACCAGTATTTCTTGTGGCCCTGGCCCTGTATTATCTTTTCAAAAAAGGTTAGTGTGTTCTCAAACAGGAGTCGTTCCTCATGGGTTGTGCTCAGACTGATGAGCAGAAATCTCTTCTTGTGGGTTTTTTGCTGCCATGAAAAGTCTTGAAAGTTCCATTCTGGCTTCTAGAATTTTACTCTGGAGAATACTCGGGTTGAGAAGTCTAAGCAGAAGAGCTGCTGGGATTTGAGGGTTGTGAATTGTTTTCCAAAGGCCTGCAGGGCTGGGATCTCTGTCCCATCTGAGTCCCTGTAACCCCAGTATTATTCTCTCCTCTTGTGTCTTGGGTGCTTTATTAGCTCGGCTTCCTGCGTGGGGACCTGTGGGTGGCCGGGTGTGCGGGAATCCTGTCCCTGCTCCAGGAACACCACCTGCTTTGCTTTTGTGCTTGAGACAGAGAATGTGCACAGTAACTCCATGCTCAGATTCCCTAAGTATGGTGCTGTCTTTATTTATTGATAAACATATATCCTTGAACAATAAAACTTTAAGCGTTATCTTTGCTAGTTGCTTCTCAGGTTGTCAGCAGTGTACAAATATATATACATATCTATATATATTTTAGCAACACTGTGCACTTTCCACTGCCTTCAGTAACTAGAACATATTGTCTTGGTTTGCTCAGAAAAGCGAGGATAATTAGTCTGGGTACCAAATATGTCATGAGTGTAAATATCTCTAGCAGCCATCGTTAGTGGTCTCACTGCTCTCATCTTTAAATACTTAATCGTAATGATGAGTGAAGAACAGCCTGGGTTTCCAGGCCTGGAGTTTGAAGAGTCTCCTATAAACTTGGATTCTGAATGATGCCATGTGTTCTTCTCAGCAAATAGCTCAGGGTGTTGATTTGATGTTTGTTGCCTGCTGGCTGAAAGCATTGCAGAGCGGGAGGCTGTAGTCATGTTATGTGATGGTCCATAGGTACCTTTGAGATGAGGATTGCGGGTAGGTAAAGTAGTTTGACTTCTCATCTGCTAAATATCTCATAAGATAAGAGATTTTGGGCCCAGAGAATAGAAACAGGTAATTGTTCATGCAGCATGTAGTTACCTTGTACAGTCCCTTACCAAAGCGTGCTAAGGATGCTAAAAGCTTACGTGTACTTGAGAAAAAAATGGATAAGTTAACAGAGCAATTAATTCAGAATTGTAAAGCTTGTAGGTAGATTCCCTTTAGCCCAGGAAATTTAAGGCATTGGTTGAATGCTAGGAGAACATTTGGGAAAGAATTCTGTGCTTGTTTAGTTTACTTTTTCTGAGTACTGTGTGTATCTCCAAGGGCAGTATGATACCAGATGGATGGACAGTGTGTGCACACACCTGATGTGTCTGCTCAATATCAAGCCCTCAAACTGAGGGCACATCAGATAGAAGTTGATAGGAACAAGCATTACTTTTTATCCCAGCCAGATGGTGGAGATGGAATATTCTCTTATCTTTGGAGACCTGGAGCTGGGAAGAATTCTTGGCAGGCTGAGCTTAAGAAAAGCAGGTGCTGTGTGTTAAGAGAAAATGGGCAACATTTGCCTTAGCTAAGTGTCTGTGGTGGGTTTGGTGATTTAGCACCTCTGGAGATCTGTGCTGCTGCTATAGCTGATTAATGGTCTTTGTTCTGAAAAAAAAAAAAAATCTGAATTAGGTTTCAAACTTTGCTTACACTGAAAGAATGCAACACAAGCACATTTCCTGAGTTTCTACCCTTCGATCTGTCTGAGATTCAGCTGCCGTGGAGAACAGTTGAATGGGTGTGAGTTTGCAGCTGGGCCCTGTTCACTGGAGCTGCTCTGAGGGCTGGGCGGAGGCTGGTGGGGCAGCAGTGGGGACACGCTTTAGCAAGCCCAGATCCGGTGGTCAGGGCTGTCTTGAAAGAGGGTCTTCAGCATGAAGGGGCTGCAGGGGGAGTGCAGCTCACAAGTGTCTGCAGGTGGATTAAAATGGAGACAAGGGAAAGCTTTGGGATGATTAAATCAAAGACTGTACACCTGGAAGCAATAGTCTTACTGAGAGAGTTTCTCACCAAACTGATTTCAGTTAAGGTGTGGTGTGTGTTTTGTAAAGTGTATTTATTTTTCCCCCCAAGTGCCATTTTTAGCTTGAGCAGACAGACTTGGTTCTGGTCAGAAGATAACTGGAGATGACACAGTCCTCCTGGTGATCCCTGTGCTGTTTTGGAGTGGCTCTGTCACACAGGCGGTAATTACAGAGGACTCTTGGAAGGTTCTGCTCAGAAACACATTCGTGCTGCGAGGTCAAGGGCTGGTGCTCAGCAAATGATGTGGAATAGTTTAGAAGCTGCTGGGAAAGGGTCAATTTGTGCAGATACGAGTGAGTGATTTTTAAAATCTCTTTCTCGAGAAGACCCATTGGTGAGGTTATTTGCAGTCTCCTACGTGTGTCCTCCGGGGAGTGTGGATGTGGTTTTCCGGGCTCTGCACCATGTTTCTGTCCTGCACACAGAACAACACATTGCTTGTCATGTTGACCTAGTCCTCTGAATATGGCACTTGGGAGATCTCCATTTAAATTTAAGGCTTGTGAGAGTCTGTCTTCCCTGCTGTTAATCGACGTGCTGTCTGTTTAATGTTTTGACAGCCTCTGTGACTCCTCTCGTTTCACATGTTGGGAGACAGGCTGGCAGCAGCAGTAAGCTGAAACCAGGTTCTATTCAGAATGGGTTTCATCACTGGAAAAGAGGTGTTGTGTGGTTGTGTTTTTTGGTTTTTTTTTTTTTTTTTAAGCAGAAGCATGTGTGTTTTCTAATTTAAAATCGGTTACATTTCTGTCAAAATAAGATCATGCATTCCATCTGCTCCACGGTTGTAACTGTCTGCAGTCTGATCATGAGTCTGGTTTCGGCTTTGTGGTGTGGTGGAATGGGAAAAAATTACTCCTGCGAGTATTTCAGTCCTCCTGTGTTATTAGTGGTGACACGTATGACCTTCATTAATGTCAGCGGACAGTTAATTTGACCAATGTGTTTGTTATTTTAAAGTGAGTGTTTGCATGTCTGCGGAACATAACACTGTAGTAAAGTTTCATGCATGCTCGTCTCGTTAGTTAAGGTTGAATCTAAAATGCATTACTCAGGGCACGGGCATGCGGAGAATGTATTAATAGCTATTGCTTTCTATTGCTCAGCTATCAAGTACTGGATTATCAGAAAATAGATCTGGGCTGATGAGACTGTCTACGTATTGTTTACGAGATATTTCGGCTCTGGGCAATATTTACTAGTGAGTCGGAGTCGCTCTGGCGTCTGTCCTCGCACACCCACTGCTCGGGAGGTTTTCTTGGGCCGCTGGGCTGGACAGGCAGAGCAGCCGGACCAGCAAAGGCTGGGGTTAGCCCATCGTTTTTTTTAAGAGCTATGAAGTCTGAAGATGATCCTGAAGATGGAGAAAATCTCCTTGGGGACCCAAGCTAAGTGAAGGATGGAGCAGGACGAACTGAGGGCGGTGCAGAGAATCCCTTTCTCCAAGCGCCCTGTGTGAGCTGCGCTCAGTGCTGGGAGCTGCGGCGGTTTGGAACTTGATGCGAGATAAAGCGATTGCTTCTGGCAGCACCACGGGGCAGGTTCCACGATGACCTGTTGGTTTTCTTGTGCAGCCAAAGACACAGTAGGTATCCTGGGTTTCCCATCAGTGGCAATAGCTTACAACTGCAAAAATGCAAAAGCTTGAATTTTGTAAATGTTTTGTAACTGTTTCTTTTTAATTAATGTGTGTTATATCTGTCTTTAACTACTCTTCCTGTGAGGAGTTTTCCTTGCTTGGGTGACATGATTTCATTTACTACCTATAGAAAATGGATACAATTTATTTAAGTGTTATAAACGGTGGGGGGGGGGAATATTTGGTTTGGGTTTTTTTTAAATAACACTCTTGTTAATGAGAAGACTTATGAAATGGGGGCAAAGCATAGTTGTTAAAAGGTTTTCCATAGGTTTGAGTGAGTTTGTGCTGCAGGTATAAGCTGCAAGTATGAAACTCAGCAACCTAAACCCAGAGGCAAACACGCAAGAAGTGAGCACTTTCCTCTCAGGATGTGAAATGTGTCATGTGCAAGAGAATTTGGAGGAAACAGAGTTCGATGCTTTGTATGTGCTGTTTCTAAGGTATTTAAAAATAAAAGGTAGGGCGTTCTAGCAGAGGGACCTTTGCCAGGCCCCCACAGCGTGTGCAGCTTTGCAGTGAAGGGTCATGTCACCAAAGCTGTGACTTCCATACGCCAGCCAGGCTGCCTCGGCTTTTAAGCTAATGGATGTTTTAATTGATTGATAGGTCAGTGCTGCGCTTTAGCTGGGCAACACTAGTGGTTGTAATTTCATTAGATGTCTATTTTTATTACTTCGTGTCACTTCTAGCAAGTATTGTACTGAGTAAGCTGTTGCTAAGACTTCATGACTACTGTAATCTTGTTTGTCGTGAGAACAGGGAATAAAGATAATGATGATTACAACTCAGTTATACAAATCGTTCTGCAGATGCAGGGGGCTGGGGGGGTGTGCTGTTTTTGTATCTCCTCTTTTATGAGCCTGCTCTGGGTGAGGGTAGATCTTGCTGCAGCTCTGGGCTCTGCCCACTCTAAGAACCGGCTCTGGATCCTGCCACTGGGGGTCTTCCAGAATTTAGTGCATTAGATCCTGAAAAATGTTGGTTTTTGCTGTCAAGACAGTCTTAAGGAGAAGGTAGTTCTGTCTTGATAGAATGCAGCTGCATTTTTTTAACATGAAGATTGTACATGGGTTTTGTATCTCTTTTTGTTTCTGCTTTCACGTGAACACTGTAAAGACATTTGTGTAGTAGGTTTGGTGCTTTAAGGAGGCAGAAGGGTGTGTTGCAACGAACCCAGCATGAATGGTATGGGATTGATAGGCTGCTCTCTCACTTCAAGAAACAAAAATGTTTTCAGCTGCTCTATTGTGGAAATGATAAGGCTTACCAGTTTTAGTGTTCTTTATTGAGTGAGCTGTGGAACGTCTGATTCACAGTGATAAGTAACTTCATGCAACTATAGGCTGCGTATGTCTCACTGTTATCGGTAAATTATTTTGCTGTGTAGAGTTAGATTTGAATGTAATACTCCTTTATAAGCCTTTCTCTTCTGTTGAAAGCTTCTTGAATATCAAGTCATCAGTGTCCAGCTTGGCTGTGAGGTTTGTCACCAAACAGAATATCCTGAAAGTGTAAAGCAATTCAGAAAGGTTGATTTAGGCAGCAAAGAGAACAAGCTCTGCATTTTGGGGTGGGATGCTTGGCCTGTGATCTGAAATTCTAAATTTGAAGTAAACAAGGAAAAAGTGGGGGGTGCTGAATGTCTGAGACTGAATGCATGGTGCTCTATTTATAACTGACTTGGACTTTCTTTGCTCTTCACGTTGCTTTGGTAATTGCAGGCAATTTAGAGCTATAAACTTTCATAGAATCACAGAATCCCAGGTTGGAAGGGACCTCAAGGATCATCTGGTCCAGCCTTCCTTGGCACAAGCCCGGTCTAGACAAGCTGGCCCAGTGCCCTGTCCGGCTGAGTCCTAAAGTGTCCCATGGTGGGGAATCTGCCACGGCCCTGGGGACATTATTCTTTTTGTGAAAAATGTTCCTCTTGTGTCCAGTCAGAATCTCCACAGGAATAACTTGTACCCATTACCCGTCGTATTCTTTGAATTTCATTCTACAGCTCAATAGATGTTCATCTCTTCAATATCACAGTTAGCTAAATTTTGACCCTTTGAACAGTCAGGAAAAAGTGTGTCGTCTTGCATATTTTTAGTGCATCCTGTCTGATGTTAAAATCTGAAAACTAGTTGGGACATAATGGAGCTGGTTCAGCTTTATTTGAAAATAAGGATGGGGAACTACTGTGTGTGGCTTTAGTTTTAGGCCTATTAGATAGAACAAAGCAGAATGAGGAAAACCAGAGAGGTTTGATCCTGAAGGTCTCCCATAGGACCAAAGTGTCTTATCCAGACTGTATTGGAGCACTGCACATGCAATGCTAAAGCCTGACTGAAAAGCTGCAGTGACATTGTACATAAATAAGCATCTCAACAGGTACAACTCTGTTTGCAAACCAAGGCATTTTTGGTTGTATCCCCCATATTGCAAATGATTCAGCCTTTTATTGAACTTCCTCTAGTAGATCGATCATGTACCATAAGCTCACTTGCGTTTCTAATTCTCTCTTACTCAGCTGAACACAGACTGGAACAAATATGATGACAGGTTAATGAAAGCAGCTGAAAGGGGCGATGTGGAAAAGGTTCAATCCATCCTTGCCAAAAAAGGAGTCAGTCCTAGTAAACTGGATGTGGAAGGGAGATCTGCGTAAGTAACTGCCAGTCCTCCAGTTATACTGTTGGGAAGCTGCTGAAATTTATTCAATTCCTAAATCTTGCTGCTGCTTTAAAAACTCTTTTTTAAATGTATAACCCTATATAACACACCATGTTAGATTCTAACCTCATCTAAACTGGAATACCAGATAGCTAGAATGTCAAATTCTCATAAACAATCCTCAGTTCAAAATGAAGATCAGTCTTAAATACCTGATCTTGCCAGATTTGAATGCCAAAGAGAACAGGAAGCATATTGGTTTTCACCTGGCTCACTGATTCAAGGTAAATGATAATTACTTCTCCAAAAGTAATCTTGTTCCTTCAAGTAAAATCTACGAAACTCTTAACAGGATTTGGACGCCATCCAAAGCTGAATTTGTGTTGCATGATGCTTTCAATATGCAGCTGTTTGCTTTGGCTTTCCTGATAAATATTACCATTTTTGTCTATAAAACAGTTGTACTTAAGCAAGGTATTTTCTGTTTTCAGGTTCCATGTTGTAGCATCCAAGGGCAACCTGGACTGCTTGAACACCATCCTTGTTCATGGAGTTGACATCACGGCCACCGACGCTGCAGGTAGGATTCTGCAAAGGGCTATGAGCCACCTGCAAATGTTCTCAGTTTGGTTTTGATTGTGGAGTGGGATTAAGCTGAGCTATAGGATGAATGTTCTTCCTTTCCCTGTGGTTGGAAAAAAAATTGTTGTTTATGTGACCTGTTGCTGAACTTAGAGGAAACTGGTCATGTCCAGTAATGTAAGTTCTGCTGCATGTTGGGGCATTCATGAACGTGTGAGCTTTAGTTTTGTGCTGCTATTACTGTGTATGAGTCTACTACTATGCTACTATGCTACTACTGTATATGTAGTCTACCCCAGTCTCACTGGTGAGATCAGTATTTCTGGTCAAGAATAACAGTATAGGAACTATTTTAAATGAATTTGTGTTCACTTACATACTAAATGCATTTGACGGAGACTTGTGAAGTACAGTACACAATGAGGATTAGAATTAAATGGTACGGCAGGTGTTGGTGCAGCCATCCCGAGCCCTCTGCAATTCAGAGTGCCACTGTACTACCTTCTTGATTTGCATGTGCAATACCAGAGTTTGCGGTAACGGAGCAGATGGAATTACAGGGGAGGCAGACCACAGGGTTTTGTTCAGATGAAATAAACTATGCTAATGCTTTCAGTGAAGAACAAATGAACTTCTTATGAATTTAATGTTATGTGATTAGTAATAGAGTTTCTGAGAAACAACATCAGCATGTTAAATTTGTGTGCAGTAATTCTAAATGCATGTTCAAAATAGATCCTGAATTGCTGTCAATCTCTCTCTTTTTAGGTAGAAATGCGTTGCACCTAGCTGCAAAATATGGACATGCTTTGTGTTTGCAGAAGCTGTTGCAGGTACTGAAAAGTACAACTTGTCTATTGTTATGGTTTTTATTCTTGAGAGGGTAAAAGATGATCTTAAACATACTGATTTGAAATAGGGATATACCAGTAGTCTTAAAAAAAAAAATTACATTAATTTTTTAAAAAAATAAGTTGGTCATGGAGAAAAGTCCTTTTCATATTAAATAACAGGTTGTGGCTGAAAGAGTGCTAAAAGAAAATAAACTCTTTTTTCTTCTCTTCACACAGACAATCAAATCAAGTTGTAGTTTCTACCCCTTAGAGAAAAGGGAATCAAGTGTCTTTTAAAGGCTAGTGCACCTTTTCTGAATACGTTTGCATTTAGGAACAGTAACACTGAAGGGCCTGCTCAGGAGTAGTGTTTTCTTCAAAAGATGGGCATCTATATCCAGTCATCTTTCATTAATGAAGCAATATTGCGTGGTTTTCTTAGCTTTGTGTGATTATTTCTTCATTTATTCCTGGGGTCAGTTGTTGCTCACTTGAATTTTTTTTTGAACTTTCAATGGGTTCTCTTCATCTTCTGTTCCCTTGGTGCATGTCTGCATGCAGATATAAGCAGAACATTTTCTGTGGAGTGCCAGAACTAGTAGCAGTACTGGTAGCAAAGGGGTAATGACAAGTAGCAGAGAATTTTCACCATAGTGAATGAACTTTTGAAGTGTTTGTGAAAAGTCCATGATGAATTACATTTTCTTTCCAAGATCTTAATTTACTTCTATGAATTTTCTTCAATGCATGTAGAACACCGAAGTGCACATACCCATAGCTCTTTCTTTCATGTATGTCGGTATATTTGTAAACGGCAAACTTTTTTTTTTTTCTTAAATCAGTTTTTATTGCTTTAATTCAAACCTCAAAACATGCAATGTTTTGTAAGTGCAATCTGAATCCTAATTGACAACCGGAATTACTTATTCTAACAGTACAATTGTCCAACGGAGAATGTGGATCTTCAAGGGAGAACTGCTCTTCACGATGCAGGTAAAAGGTTTTGCTTTTTGATAACTAGTATGAAATCTAGATCTGATCAATTTGCAGATGGGCCAAATTCATCTCTTTTAATTTTCGTGACTGCAGTAGGGAAAAATGTTTTACGTTCTCATGACATTTGTCCTCAGTAGCAAACTTGTTAACAGACTTAGCAGAGGTTGGAGGTCTGAAAGTCTCTTTGCTCTTACATCCTCTATACAATCTTAAACAAGTATCAGGAGCAGTGTTTCGGAGCACTGATGTTAGTAGGGTAAGATACCTTTACTTTGGATTGTCTGGCTCCTCATAATGCTGTGCCGTGTCTTGAACAGTTGTGTTTGATTTCTTTCATGCTTTTGAGATAGTTGTGTGAGAACTAAGTCCCAGAGTCTCTAGTTGCATGAGTTTTTGTGAAGCAGTTGCACCCCCGGAGGTGTGGGGGCTCTCGGGCAGGCTGTTTTCAGCAGCACAACCTGCTCTTTCTTCTCTTGACAGCTATGTCCGACTGTTCCTCTAGCATACAACTCCTGTGTGATCATGGGGCCTCGGTGAATTCCAAGGATGGAGTAAGTTGCTGCTTATTGCATTCTCCTGTTCAAACCCTGCTGGAGTGCCTGTGTTTTTCCTGCTTTCTCTCCCTTTCCTTACTTCTTCTCCTGTCTCTCCAGGACGGGAGGACACCGCTAGTGCTGGCCACGCAGATGTGTCGTCCCATGGTTTGCCAGCTCCTCATAGACAGAGGAGCGGACGTTAATGCCAGGGACAAACAAAACAGGTAATGCATGCAGGGACTTGTCAGGTGCCTGCTGACATTTAAAGGTTAGAAAGCTGATCCTTGGCTCTCAGGCTACAGAGTAAATATGCTAAATCCAGTGAAAAAGAACCTGGGATTTAGTTCAGAAGTAGATGTGCCAATTCAATAATGCAGATAAGCTTGGCCTTTTTGTTACTTGTTCTTGCGTCCAAAACACATATAGGCTTGTTACTGCTGGCGGAGAAACTGCAGTTGGTTGATTTAAGGGCTGGCCATCCAAAGCTGCACATTGCACACTTTGGTATCTGTGCAAAGTGGGTCACTGCAGAAGTGGTGCTTGAGTGTCACTGGAGCTCCTAAGGGACTAAGGGCCCTGAAATGTTTGCTTCTGTATTCTTGGAGTGGGGACAGGGGAGGGGGTTCCTGTCTGGAGCTGCTCCTTCTGCAGGCTGTTTCTTGGAGAGGGATGGCTGCCCCATGCCCAGTGACGTGCGGTGCCTGTGGGACAAGCATGGTGCTCCCATGGTGTCCTGAAGCTGCCAAGTGTTCAGAAGGCATTGCCAGGGCTCCCAAGCACTCACCCCCCTCAACTTTGTGTAAACTTCTTGTCTTGTTTGTTGAGTCTATTGACATTTGTATCTAAATAGAGAGGAAGCCAAAAATTGTATGAGTTACTGGATGGCCCTCAAAGGGTTTATGCTGAATTTCATGAAAGTACTGCTATTATGTGTTTTGTTTTTTAACAAATATTTAAACATTGGCTAAATGACTTTTTAAAACTTAGTTTCCTCTCTTGATAGAGGACAGATTCCTTGAATCAAGTTTCTGTGGTTAGACACAAGTGTATGAAGGATTATTTCTGGAAGCGATTGCTCCATTAAGTGTGACACAATCTCTTCCACCCTCAGGACTGCCCTCATGCTAGGCTGTGAATATGGCTGCAAGGATGCAGTGGAAGTTTTGCTCAGAAACGGTGCCGACGTTAGTTTGACTGATGCCCTGGGTCATGACTGTGCTTACTATGCCAGAATTGGTGACAATATTGACATTTTGGCTTTAATAAAAGCTGCTGTTGAGGATTCCAGCAAAGGTATGAGGAACAGGGCTGTAACAATTTGCTGTTATTCTTTCATTTGAATTGTCTATGTGCTCACTGCTATGTCTTCAGGAAACTTCTTTGGAAGGCAGCTGTAGTCCTTTAAACAAAAAGGTGCTAAACCGCCTGTTTGGGAGGGGAAATAAGGGGAAAGAAGGCTTTTGGGGTTGGTTTGGTTTTAGTAAAGCCTTTAAGGCTAATGCAGGCTGTGAGGTCTCAGGCATTAACATTGCTGAACCTGGCATTGCAGTTATTTAGCCTTATTTGTAGAAAAGCTTTGTACTTGTGAATGTTTTCTGTATTTGATTAACGGAGGGTGGTGGAATTTATTTCTTGATGTCCTCTCAAGATAGAAACTTGATAGAGGTAGCTGGATGTGTTGCATGGATCTAAATGAAATGCATTTCTTAACTTTGTGGTTTTGTGGTGCTTTTTTAGCAAGAGATGCTGTGAAGAAAGGGCAGCCAGAACAGAAGGTAAGGCTGATCATACAAAGTGTCTCCTAAGACTAGTTTTTGAAGAAGGTGTGAGAGGACACACAGCACTAGTGAAGCTTCCTTCTTGTGGAGCACTATGCCCTTCAGTTTTCCTATTGCTGTGAGATCATGTTGGGGTACAGGGTCCAGAAAGACTGGGGATGTTTGAGGTCACTGTTCATTTTCAGTAACTTTCTGCTGTCTAGAACTGGATGTGAGTTATTGCTGAATGAGGGTTTGTGTGTCACTACAGCATCTTCAAAAGCTGGTTGTTCTGCAAGAGTGTCCCCCAGCTTATGTCACCAGTGTACGGTGGGGACACCCTATGTTTTAGAAACAGATGGGGTGGAGGAATAAAACGGAATTGGTTTTAACTGACCTAACAAGACTTTTTCTTTCTTTTTTTTTTTTTTTTTTTTTAAATTCAAGTTTTAATTCAGATGTTTGGTATATATGTCACACAGAAAGATAGATTACAGGGGTGTGATGTAAATTTTACCAGGCTGTTGTCTTTGCTGTGAAACTAGCTTATCGAGGCAATAAATGAGTAACGTTACTTTCCATAAGCTACTGACGAATGTGTAATATTTTCTTTTCCCAACATCAGTGCCTCATTTGATAGAGGACAATATAATAATTAAGAAATATGTCAAGATTTTGTCATTTCAAGATCCATAATTGTAACTAAATGCCTAATGCTGTTCAGCGGGCCTGTTACTTCAAGATTTATGTTACATAGACATGCTTCAGGTCAAACAACACTTGATGTGCTTTTTTGTGCACCTGGCTTCTTGCCACATCTCTATGCTGAAATGCAGCTCTTTAACTCTGAGACATGATTGTAAGGTCTGTTCAATCTGTTGAGAGGGGCTTTGGAGAGACTCCTGATACAAGAATAATGTTTTAGCTATATGGAATTGAAAGAGGTAAAATGGAAGCTCCCTGCTTCTGACCACTGAAACGCAGTGTGCCACTGGTATTGTTGAGAGGGTGAATTTGATTGTGCTGTGATGCAAAACTAGTTCAGTATTTTTTGAATTCTTAGTTTCATGTGCAGCTGAGGTGATTGCTTCTATAATCAGACGGCGTGTCTGTTTCTATTTGGAGAGTATTCAGTGATGTGCATGTTCAGGATTAGAGTTTTGACAAGCATCCCATTTCCGGGTGAGATCACGAGTGGCCTCTCCTGAGCAGCGATCTGTCAAACTGCGTGTTGGTGGGATCGCCCCCAAGGAGGCCGCGCTGGGGCTGAGAGCAGCTGCCGGCCCCTCGAGTGGGTGTCTGCGCAAAGCAGCAGGAATAGAAATTAACACTTGACTCTTGCAATAACAGATTACTAATACGTCACAGAAGTGGAATCGGCTGCATGCGCAGGAGGAAGTGAATGTCAAGCTGTATCAGAAGGATCATAATGCTCAGGTAAGGGAGGAGGATTTCCATGACTTGCATATTCCCATGTGTGTGATGAGCCAGACATGCCAAAGACAAGGTGTGCTTATAAAAGAATCATTAGCAATTCCATTAACAAATGTCATATATATTGCTGTTTATTTAAAACTTAATTGCATGACTGTAATGTGGCAATTATGCAGATAGGCTGTAGACTTTTTCTGGAAACAAATACTTGTTTGTGTAACAAATATTTGCAATTCTCTTTGCGTCTTAACCCTGCCCATCTCTTGACCTTCTGGCTACTACTTCCACCTGCAGTAAAATCATGGGTCACAAACCAGGAAGATTTATTTTTAACATTCTCAAGAGAGATGTTTAAGTGTCTTACTGAAAACAACCTATATCATAACTGTTCTACTAACTAGTATTAATTTTTCCATCTTGTTGCTATGTCATTACAGTTTTCAAAAAGGTAAATAATGCTTTAAGCTATGGGGAACAAATCCCTGAAAAATTGAGGCTTTCATTCTGAAATGCTTTGTAATAAAGGGGTAAGGATCTCTAAATGCAACTTCTTTGGTTTGAGCTAAAGTAGTTACCACAGCTAAGGCAGTGATGATCAGGTGAGAGTTGGACATGCTTTACTGTTCGCATGTGAGCACTGGACTGATTGCTCAAAGACCTGTTGTTTTTGTGTGTTTGATTTATTATCTATGACTAGAGTGATTCTGTAGCTGCCGGAGCAGGGAGCACATTTAAAGGTGCTTCGTGTGCTCAGGCGCTTCCCTTACACCTCTGGCTGCAGTGGTTGGGTTTCAGGAACTGTTTTAACATTAATTATTTTCACTGGTTAACAGACAGCAGATGAGCAGCCTCTCAAGTGCCATCAGCGTTGAGTGTGACCTTACTCTGTTCTGTTCATACTTTCAAAAACTGTATGCACTCTTACATGAGAATGAGCTGTCTAGAGCTGGAAAGCTTGAAGGCTCTGGAACCTGCACTTACGGAAACCTTCAGAATGAAACAAACCTGGAGTGAGGCCACAGAATCATTCGAGGCCTTGTTAGGCGAGGCTTGGTGTCTTTAATGACTGCTAAAATTGTTGGTTCAGATTCTCTAGTTTTCCCAACGTGTGTGTAGTGTGGTGGTGGTTTCCTTAATTTTGTTTATTTGCTTTTTAAGGAACTGGAGTTGGAAAATCAAGATTTGAAAGATCGAATGAGAGAAGTGCAGGAGGAGCAGAGGATGCTGCTGGATAGGATCAGTGGGCTACAGCTGCAGCTGAGCGAGGTAAACCTGGGGATGCATTTGCCTGGTGTGAGGGCTGTGATGACACCCTGTGCTGACAGCCAAGGCTGGTAGGAGTAGAAAGGAAAGGACATATAATTGGGATGTGGACTTTACTGCTTTCCTGAGAATTGTTTCTCTGTGTGTCATTTACATTTTCCTCTTCCTTTGGTCTTATAATACTCAAAATGTGAGGAGACATTACAACATCATTCACTGACACTCATAAATTTGAACAACAACATTTGTGGCCATACTTTGCAGTGCAGCATGAACCATGAGGTGTTCTGGTATGTTGTAATTTGGAGAGTAAACTTCATCTGCACAATTAGATGGAGGTGTTGTGTGGCAGTACTCTATCACAGCCACTGCTTATTTTCCAGCTGTTACTGTAAGTGGAAATACAAAGAAAAATCTGCAATTGGCAAAAACAGAAACAAAGGTTTTCAATAGGCAATTTCTCACCCAAATTTGAAACCCTATATTTAAAAAGTTCCCTCTTAGAGGTCTAAATGACCAGTACAATTGAGGAATAAAATAAGAACACTTTTTTTTTTCTTCATGGAGGCTCACATTTGTTTCCTCACTGTATTTTTGTAGAGGTACATGTTAAAAGTATATGCAGCTTCCCCTTAATGTACCACATGGCTAGAAAGAATATTTCTTCTTGCAATGTTTGGCTTGTCTGAACTTCTCTCTTAAGCATTACCTGTACAAACAAACAAAACCCACAAACAAATGCCTTAATGCTCTCTTTCCCAAATCAGCAAACTGGAAAACTGTGCCTTTCTGCCTCAGTAGTGTATGAGTGAGATAATGGAAAGGTTTTCCAGTGTTCTGTGTGCATGCCAGGAGATGGGACTCTGTCAGCCTTACCTTGTGTTTATTTTTGTTTCTCTTGTTGGAGCTCAGGTGGTAAATGGCAGGGGAACAGTCAGCAGCATGTAGCACTGGAAACTGGGGGAGACTTGTCAGCTAATGAACTGTGTATAAGCCCCTTAAACATTATTGAAAAAATTATTTGTGGGGGATTTTTTTGTTATTTTTGCAGGAGCAAATGTTTGCAGATGATCTTGAAAACGAGGTACGATATATCACCTTAAAGTGTAATAGAACTGTGAAATAGGGCAAGTGGCTATTGTATTTAAGTAATGGTATTTTAAGCTATAGAGAAAAGAGAAGCTATCTGTAAATGCTAAATGAAACATCTACTGATATGTACTCAGTTTATACAGCTGCACAGCACTTCTGTTACTACAAATAATACATGTAATCCCTATGACACCCTTAAAGCAGGTTTAATATTACAAGTATCTCTTTAGTGACTTTCAGTAATGCCAGACTAATAAATGCAAATAAATGAAACAATAGCAAATGATGTTGGTGCATACTCCCTTGACTCATTCTTCATGACTCCTTTTGTAGAGGAGCAGAGTTGTGGAAGAACTTCAGAATAAAAAATTCAGGTGTTCTTCCAGTGCTGATCTTGGTTAAAGTTTTTAAAGGTTTTTAAAAGTTGCTTGAGATGTTATAAATCTGGCCCTGTGTGGCTTTGGCTATTGGGCACTCTCTCTCTTTCAGAAAGATGAGTTGAAGAAAATCCTGACTACCAAGGAGAAACAGCAGGAAGAAAACTTAAGAACTATTGAAGCTCTCAAAGCTAAACTCAAATATTATGAAGTACGTTAATTGATTTTAAAATGTAATGTAGCAATTGATGTTTACAGTAGTAGCAATTGATGTTTACAATAGTATATATTTAAGTAATCTTAAATTGTTAAAAGTCTTAAATTGTTATCTCGCTGTAAAAGCTTTTCCTGCCCTTTAATCTCTAGCTTAACATATAGCAAAAATTTGAAATGAATTTTCAGCTTTATTTTTGTGTTTCTTGCTGTTTGCTTTTAGGTTGACCTTGTGGGACCTGGAAGTAACTTTGGTAATAGTGAGTATATTTAGTTTTTAAACCTTGCTCTGAGTGACGTGGTGTTAGAATACACAGACAAAGGGTGGAGTTTTTTCTGTCTGCTCTTCCTTTTCTTGCTCTTAACTGTAGCCAAGCTTGGCTCAAGGTGGCTTTTGTGGCTGTTCTGCAGAGCAATACCTGGCCTGGCATAGTAGGGATGTGTTTTTTCATTAGTAGGAGTCTGCCCAGGCCTCCTATCTGACTTAATTAGGGGGAGTTGTTTTAATATCAAGTACTTAAACACCAGCATGCAGCCTAATGCTGTCCCATTGAACAGAATAAAATTAGGAAGGAAAATCCTAGTTGTTGTGATTGTATGTTACTGTTTTTAAACAGAGGCTCAATGCTGTTTGCTTTGCAATTCTAGGAAAAGAAGATTTATTACTTATGCAAGGCCAAGCGTTTGCTGTGGAATCCCAGGTAATAAATATTTTGCCACTGTAGAGATTTCTAAGCTAGTTATGCTTGGGAAAGCTAAACATACTTATAAATGTACGTATGTTAAGCATCGCTCTGAGTACAAGATGTTCTGTAATGCTTTGCCGTTTATTTTTAACTGCTAGTGCCCTCTAGAGTTACACGTGTGACACAGCTCTGATTGCTGTAAAAATACCAAATACTGTAGTGAACATTCTTAAAACGGAACCACCAGACTGCTGGATCAACAGCCAGTGTGATGTGCAGCTGGCTCTTCACCTCCAGGATTTCTTCCCATTTTAAATTCAGCTAAAACTCAAAAGACTTTATTTTTCTGCCAGCTCTATAATAATTACCTGCCAACTTTGTTTGCTGATAGAGAACTGCATTTTTAAAGCCACAATTTGGGTGTCAGCTGGGCCTGTCAGGCTCTTACAGTGAGGCATGTGTGGTGGGGATTGGTCTTCACCTACGAACTGTTCTCACACTGGAGTATTTCAGCTGCAGGCTGATTCCGCCAGACGTGGGAGATGCCTAGAAATAAATCTTAACATCCTATGCGTTCTTGCCGGATTTTACGGATACAAACATTTTGTATGTTCTGCTGGTAACACAGAAAAATCCAATCTCTTCTGCTGTGTTCTACATAAGATTATATGGTCTCAGGATTTTTTATTCTTGGTTGAAGTTTAAAATGAGTTGATGTGCAATTATTTAAAAAACCAACAAAAACCCCCCAACAAAACCAAACAAAAGAGCACAAGCAAAACCCCAAACAACACCCCCAAAAAACCCAACTGCCCCCAAACCACAGAACTGAAAAAACCCCATCAAAACACCACAAAACCAACAAAAAACCCAAACAAAAAAAAATAGAGGGGTTGTAGCCATACAATGCCAACCACCACTACCATAAAAACCAAACAACAAACACACACCACACACAACAAACTAAACCCACCATGTCCCAAGCAGGAATGCAGCGGCTCTGAGCTGGCTGGACATCCTTTACTGGACACTACATTAAATGACTGTTTTCCTCAGTCTTTTTAGAGAGAAAGTTCCATTAACCATGACATACTCTGCTCTGATTCCTTTTAAATTTATTTTCACATGCTTGAGGGATGGGGGAAATGAAGTTTCTTCTAGCAGATGAGTGATTAAATATTAATAACAATGGAAATGAAATTAATATACTATGCTGGCAGTTTAATGTCAGTAGGTTGGGAAACAGTGATGTAGAGCTATATTCAAGACTTTTACTATTAAAAGCTGAAATGCACATGTTCTGTACTATGGGTAAGAATAGATTAGTGTGTTTGTGAAATCTCTCAGACAAGTTTTATACTCGTATCAACACAGGTTTAAGACAGTTATGTATATGACAGCTCATGTGTCTGTGTCTTGTCAAACTTGTGAACTGGGATCCATTTTGTGCCAATTTCTCTTCAGTCCAGGTCCATGCTGAGACCCCTGGAGCTCTCCCTGCCCAACCAGTCAGGCAGTTCAGAGAGGGAAACTTTAAAGAAAGAACTTGACAACATGAGGACTTGCTATGGTGCAGCGAAAGAAGAAATCGGCAAATTGCAGAGAGAACTGTCTCACAAGGTGGCTGAGTGTAAAGCGTTGGCGTTGGAGTGTGAAAGAACCAAGGCGGAATCTGATGGACAGATAAAACAACTGGAAGATGCTTTAAAAGATGTACAGAAACGAATGTTTGAGTCTGAAGGCAAAGTTAAGCAAATGCAGACCCACTTTCTGGCTCTGAAAGATCACCTGACTACCGAGGCTGCTTCGGGAAGCAGTAAACTAGCAGAGGAGCTGAAGGAGCAGTTGAAAGAAATGAAAACCAAGTACGAAGGAGCCTCTGCTGAAGTGGGAAAACTGCGGAACCAGATTAAGCAGAATGAATTGCTGGTGGCGGAATTTAAGAGAGATGAAGGAAGGCTAGTGGAAGAAAATAAAAGGTTGCAGAAGGAACTTGTTAAGTTGGAGATGGAGCGAGATAAAAGGGGAAGAAATGTCATGGAGTTAGAAGGGCAGCTCAAAGAAACGGCAGCAAAGCTGGCCCAGTCTGTAACTTCAGAGAAATTTGAAAACATGAAGAGTTTGTTATCAAATGAAGTGAACGAGAAAGCAAGGAAGTTAGTGGAGATGGAAGGAGAGCATGAAAAACTGCAGGCAGAGATTGGGCTTTTGAAGAGGGAATCTGAGAGTCAGAAAGCAAAACTTGCTCAGCATGTGAAGCCAGAAGACCACGAACAAATGAGGAGTGGGTTTGAGCAAAAACATGAGCAACTTGGGAAGACAATTTCCGAGTTATCACAGAAGAATCAGGCTCTGCAGAAGGAACTTGAAAGACTTCAGATGGATAACAAGACGCTTAAGCAGCAAATCCAAATGCTAAAAAGCGAAATTAAAAGCCAGAATGTGCCTTTGAAAATTCACGAAGAATTGAAGAAAACAAATGATCTGACTGTTGGTGACCTGACCAAAAAGCTTTTTGAAATAACAAAAAAGTACAATGAAAGCAAAGCAGAAGCTGAGAAGTTACTGGCAGAGAAGAACAATTTAAGTGAGAACATCAGCCACTTCCAAGCCGTGTACCTGTCTCCAGAGCAGCACAAAAAAGAAGTGGAAGCTTTAAAATCTAATGGCGTTGAACTTGAGAAGCAGCTTGCTGAGCTTCAGAAAAAATATGATGATGGGCAAGCAAAAGTGAGCAAACTGATGTCTGAAAACACAGCCATCAGAGAGAGTCTCAGGGATCAGTACGTGTTGGCTACAACACACGAGGAGGTTAAAACTGTCTTGAATAACACGCTAGAAGAGACAACCAGGGAGCTGTCAGATCTGAAGGGAAAAACTGAGGAGATAAAGCAAGCATTCATGAGGGTAAATGAAGAAAATGGAACTTTGAAAAAGAAGGTGGAACTGTTACAGAATCAATTACAAACAGAGTATATAAGTTTAAAAGATCACGAAACTACAGTGACTACTTTAAATAAAAGCATGCAGGAACTTCAGGAGAACAATGTTGCCATTACGGCTGAATATAAAAGGGGTCAAGAAGAAATTTTACAGTTGCATGTAGAGATAGAAGCCCAGAAGAAGGAACTTGACACAATTCAAGAATGCATTAAGTCAAAATATGCCCCGGTTGCCTCCTTTGAAGACAGGGAACAAAGCTTGGAAGCCACAGTGAAAGAATTAAGAGCACAGTTGCAGGAACAAGTGCAGAAGTGCAGGGAAAGTGAGGAGGAAAGCAAGAAGTGCAAAGAGGAGAATGAAAAGCTCAGAAATGGCATTTTGTCCATCCAAAACGACTTGCAGCAGAACTACATCCTCGCTGAAAAGTCCCGCGAAATGGAAAAAATGTTTGCAAGTAGAATGGAGGAGTTGAATAAGCAATTGAGAGAATTGCTGCAGAAATACACAGGCCAAAAAGGAGAGAAAGATGAGAGCACCAAGCAGCCCCTGATTCTGCAGCCTCAGCCTCTTTCAGCAGGACAGATTGAAGCCTTGAAGCAGGCGCTTGGTCACACTGTTGAGGATCTAAAGGAAGCCCTCAGAAGTAAGAAGGAGTGTTTTGACAAAGAAACACTAAAAGTAGGAGAACTACAGCAGGAACTGTCAGATCTAAAGAAATCTTCAATACCTTTGGTAGAATATACACAAATGAAAGAAACGCTAGAACAAGAAATTGTAGCAACCAAAAACAGCTTGAAAGAAAAGGAAGAAGAAAACAGAGTTAAAAATGAGAAAATCTTGGAGTTGCAGTCCAAGGTTGAGTTTACTCAACAAGCTTTAAGAGAGCTGGAGAGCAAAGATGTGATTGACATGTCAGAATACAAATCCATGAAAAGTGCTCTGGAGGCCCAAATTAGCAGCATAGCTGAAAATTTTTCCCATATGAATAAAAGGTATGAGGAAGCATGTGAGGAGGCTTTGCAAGCTAAAAAGAGCGAGCTGTCTTTAAAGGATGAAAAGGAATTGCTTCAGTTACGGAGCTGCAGTATTGAGCAAGAAATTAAAGACCAGAAAGAAAGATGTGATAAATCATTGACAACAATTATTGATTTGCAGAAGAGAATACAGGAATCTGCAAAGCAGGTGGAAGCCAAGGATAACAAGGTAGGATGTGTGGGTTAATGCTCTTGATGTTTTCAGTTTAGCGGTGAGGAGCTAGACTTCAAATCCAGCTACTCGAGTGCTTGAGCACGACTCCATGTTCTGAGCATTCGGTCCCCAGGACTGGCCCACATCTGCTCAGGTGAAGTCCTGGTTTTGGGAGCATTACACTACGTTTTTCTAATTCCTCACATTTCACACATCATAATGTAGTATCTAAACTCTATTAGAATAAACTTCAAAACTGAGTTTCATTCTTCTGGATTATAAGCTGATTCTTCTGTTGGAGCTATGTTTGTTTGTCATCTATGGCTCGCCTTCTGACTGTTCTTTGTCCTTTTAAAAAATTAGACTGAGAATATCTGTAGAGTCATTTCTATTGCTGGCTGACCCTCAGGCTCCACAGCTCGGTACTGTACAGATCTCAGTGCTAGGAAGCAGAACGCGAAAGCATGTCATGAAAATGAAGCCCTATCTTTGCAAAGCCTCTTGGCCAGTGGCATGCTGATACAAAGACCCTCCAATGCTTGCTGATCTTCATCAGACTTAAAAAAAAATGTTAAAGAATCTTGGTTTTCAGTAAGTGAGAGGTCCTTTAATGATGTTTTGCGTGTGTTTCTGTGTGTTGTTTTTTGTTTGTTTGTTTTAAGATAACGGAGCTGCTTAATGATGTAGAGCGGTTAAAACAAGCCCTGAATGGCTTGTCTCAGCTGACGTACACCACTGGGGTTCCCTCCAAGAGGCAGAGCCAGCAGGTTGAGATGCTCCAGAGCCAAGTGAGGACACTGCAGCAGCAGCTGGCGGTGAGTGACCGTGCAAGGGGGTGTCTGCAATGCAGTAGCGTTGCTTACAGCTGCTTGTCTAACGAGGAAACACGCGTGTGCTCACTGGGGTTTGCTGTAAGCTTAGACTGCAAAAGTAGCGTATTCGTGATTTTGTTTTATTTTTTTCCTCTGGCTGCTTGCTTCTCTGTACGTTTGTCTGCTTCCTTCTGTACATTAGAGTTGCAACATTTGGGAACTTTTCTGGATAAAAGGGACACAAACAATTTAGAGAGAATTTGTGCTTGCAAGATATGCTACTATAGTTCATGCTGAGGTCATTTCTGTCTGCAAGTTCTATGTTAATATTTTCTTGCAAAAAACCCCATCAGCCATGTGTTTTCTTGCCTTAAAGAAAAACAAGGGGATCCTTTCTTAACGGATTTGATTTTGTTCCCTTGTCTGCAAACACTGAAGTGTATTGCTTATCATTGCGTACTACCAGTAAAGGGGACACATTTTGGGAAGTGCTGTGATTTTGTGCACAAACATGTTTGTGGCCCCTGTGACTTCAGTAAAGCTCATAATTAAAGCGATGGTTGTGAACGAAGTTTAGCTACTTGTAAGTCTGTACAGAAGCAGGATGTATCTTTAATACTAAACTTTTGCAAGGTAGACCCCTATAAGGCAAAGCATTCTTAAATTGGGTGGTTTTAAACAGCTGATACTACTGAGGAAACAAGTTTTTCCTCCTCGTACCTGGGCCGACACGCTAGATCAGCCTGTCTCCGATAGCCTTCCAGCAAAATCGCTTTGCTGTAAGTAAGCAATAAAAAAAAGTGAAGCAGTGACTTTTTCTCGATTAATGGAGGGATAGAGCTAACTTCAACCTTGACATTCTGCTTTGGCTAGTCTGTAAGTGCACAAAACCAAGCTCACAAAGTTGGAAATGGGCAGGAGTAGGTGTTGAAAATGTGATGACTTCACCTCTTCTTCCTGTCTCCTTTTTATAGGATGCTAAAAGGCAGCACCAGGAGGTAGTTTCAGTTTATCGGACACATCTCCTTAGTGCTGTACAGGTATGATACTCCCAAGTTCTGATTGTTTTACTCTGTCACCTCAATGTAGAGATTCTTGAGACACATTTCTAACTGCTGTATTAGAAGACCTCAGACTTGAAACTAGTGTCAACACCTGTGTTCCTGTTCAGAGCTGAAATTTAGAATGGACTGATCCAACAAAAAAAGCAAAGGCACCTCACAGCTGCAGTCTTATTGTGCCATCTTCTGACTACCAGCTGTCTGCGTGTAACGTGTCACATAAACCTGCTGGGGAGGGTGATGGTGTCTGGTGCTGTGAGCGTGTTCTTAATTCTGAACCATCCCAGGCAATGCTGGAGAGAAATTGTGTAGAAGTTGAAAACGTAGCACAGACTTTCTCTCTCTGAATAAAGAGCTGATCAGCTAATTCACGTCCTGTGACTTCAGATATTTAAGGACGCAAAAGAGGGACTGTTACTACAGCAGCGGGTTGTGGTATCCAGACGACAGGAATAGTGATTTTAATTTTATTTATTTATTTATTTATTTATTCCCCCCATCATATTTTCATTAAAGAAACGGCTGTGTCAGAGGCAGACCCTGCTTTCTCTCCGGATAAAAAAATAACAGGATTGCTAAAGTATTTCAGATTTTCCCAGAGAGTGGTGAAAATACAGCAATGAATTAAGGGTTTTTGGGTAATTTTGAAGTAATGTGGGTAATATTAGCAGTGGACGGTTGACACTTTATGGGTTTTTTAATTTTTTCTCTAACTGTTCGCTTGCTCTAGGGTCACATGGATGAAGATGTCCAAGCTGCTTTACTGCAGATCATTCGGATGAGACAGGGACTCGTTTGCTGACGTGCTCAGTGCCATTGCTCCTGCCGGCTGCTGTGGCTCGTAGGAGTGCTGTGGTTATGGTAGTGAGAACCTGCAGGACATCTAGATAATTAAGACGATATAGCTGCAATTAGAACCTCCAAGTATGAAACAACTTAAAAAGCTGAAATATATTCTTCTTGTAGAACACTAAATTAGGACTGTTAAGTTTCAGATCTGACACTTCTTTCAATAGATTAATAAAAGATGTAGAACGTCTTTTAAAATTGATATACAAGCTGCCTGTCAAAATGATGACATAGTAGTTAAATTATTTTCATGTCTGATTGACCACTTCTTAAAACAAGGCCTACACCCAGAAACTCCTGTTTATCCTCGAACTTGAACTCTCACGGTATGGTTAAAAATACACTATGTTGCAATGAGCTTGGCTGAGTATTGTAGCTGTATATCTCCTTTAGTGATTAAGAGAAAGTGGCTATTTTGTCATGTAAGCCGATCAAGACATATTACAACATGCTTAGTAAATCAGCTGCAAAAGCAGATGAAAGGTATTTAGGTATGTGTTGTAACTTGGCTGGCCAAGTTATGGACTTTATTTAAATATACGCTTAAGATGTAGTGCCTTTGCTTTGTGCAAGACTTAAAAATCAGGTTTTCCAGCAAAACACTAATTTGTACGTTTGTGTCCCTTCCCCCAGGATCTTTCATGACTGCTTTGTAATATTGATTACTGTAGGCTAAACCAGTAGGACTGGGGTGTCATGGGTTGTAGAGCAGCATTCTGATCTAAATGCAATAGTCCTACTTGTGTACCATTTCATTCTTCATTAAAGCCTCTGAGCAGTTCATTAAGCTGTATGCTAGATAATTCAGGTATTGGATTTTCAAACACTATCTCATGAAAGTTAAGGTATCCTCTTAGCTGTAAATGATGTACTATAATCTTATTTATGGGAAAAGATGAAAATAGTAAGGACTAATTAAATGAGTATTTTTATTTGCTTGGAATCTACCCGTTAAACGAGACAAGGTTTTATTTTGAACAGAAGGATGATGTTCCCATAAGTAAGTTTTATGAAAGAAAACATGAAACTTGGAACTATTTGAAGGAAGAAGTTGAAAATGAGCCTGCTAAGGTATGTGGCTGTTTGAATAGAGCAAATGTGGCAAGTGCTGCCAGTGGCCGCGTTTGCTTCAGTCTGCTCGGCTGGAAGCGTTTGATTTTTAACGGGTGAGCAGGAACCCGGCTCCTGCTGCAGAAAAGACAAACCTTCTCTTCCATCTTCTTGAAAAATACGGATCAGAGTCAGTGCGGGTTCCCTGCTGCCCAGCCAGCTGTGCCTTGCGGGCTTGGGTCTCAGTTTTTTTTATTAGTATTACATTTGTTTCCTTTTTTGTCCCTTTTTGTAGAATTGAAGGGACAGCTGCCATATACAGAAGGATACAGACATAGTGACGAATGTGCAGGGCAGTTTTTATTACATAAATACACTTAATATATTTACTAAATATGTGTCTGTAGTTAAACAGATCTATTGCTGCTTTCCTTTAATTTCTTAGAGGACTATTACAGAAAACATCTCAGTATATATACGATACCTTTTAGCCAAATTCTTTTGATTGCATTACTTGAAACTCTTATTAGAGAGAATTTGTTTTAATATACTAACTGGCATATTTTGATATTGTATGTTTCCTTATTGAGGGAGTTCTATATATGTTTTTCTAAATTTCTCCTCTATTACATTATCAATAAAATGTTTTCTTCTTTTTTTCATTGTAGTGGTCAATTCTGTAAAAGGTAAAGATGTAAATAGTTCTGCAAAATAGGTCAGGTAGTGAAGGATGTTGAACTTGCTTAAATGTTCTTGAATCCCAGGTAAAACGTCTGGTTTTCAGGTGTCTGCTTGAATTATTGGGGTTTTCTGTCTATTTCAAGAGGTTATGGTTGATATAATGTTGGTGACATCGATCAAAGCTTCTACCGGTTAATTCTCTGAACAGGATGGGCTGGTCTGGCAGTCGGTGGGTTTGGAGTGGGCCGGTGTCGTTTTGCTACCGCTTGTAGTGAAAGAGTAATTCATTCAACCTGCACCGCTGCATGATGTCATACTGAGCAATCTCTGTGCACTGATTTTTGGCACTGCCAAAATCCATTCATTTGGTCCAATTTGAAAGTGAAGGACTCTGATTTCATTATGAGCATAATTTTAATTTTTGGTGGTTTGGGTTCTCGTCCAGCCTGGGGGACATGAAGATGTGTGAGGCTGTGAAGTCATTTGGGTGTGAACAGTGTAAGTGGAACTTTATTTAACTGATGACTGGAACAAGGGTTTATTCCTTGGCTCTTGGAAGAAGTTCCTTGTCTTGTGAATTAGTAAGCAGAAGCTCTTGTTACGGTTCTTGTAGATCTCTAATTTGACCTGGGTGGGGGCGGAAAGTTTGCGTATATATGCATTTGATTTTTTCTGCAGAGGAACTTGCACTTAGGTAGAACTGTTTCAAGACCTGCTATGTCTAAACCACCCCTCTCCAGTAAATACGTTGACTTTCCTGAGTCAGCCAATCTGCAGGGTATCGCAAAGTGCTTTTCACCGATCATTTTCTGATAGCTTTGTATATTCTCAGGTGTACTGCGTGGGTATTTTGATCTCCAACCAAGTTTCTTCTGTAGAGCGAGGCTAATTATTTAAAAGCCTTTTCAATTATGTGTACATTCTCTTTTATTTTTTAGCAGACAAAGTAATTCTACTAGAGCTTTTTACTTCTGCCATCCTTGTTTTAAGCAGACGGAAACTTTAACGTACCACTTAAACACCAGCTTGAAACACCCTCAGAAGCAAGGTGCTCGTTGGAAATATTCACTGTTATTCCACAGCAGCTGCCTGGAAGTGCTGAGCTTGTGCACTTCAGTTTCTTCTTGTGTTCAGACTTGATTGTTGTAGCTGCTGTTCCGGCAGCTGAAGTGGCATCAGTCTGAGCTTTCTTGTTAGGTTAAATGACTTCAAGATCACTTCTGCAACTTCAACCCAACATCATATTACTTGAAGCATGAATATGATTACTGGCTTCATCCATTGCAAAATGTATATATATATTTTTTTAAAGGAATAATTTAAATTACCATTTTTGTATGAACTGTGACTTGGTAGCTGGGGGTTGGGAAGTTGTGGTTTGTTTTGTTTTTCAAATGTTTCCTTAATACTGCTTTGTATGTCTTGTTAATCTGTTACTGGAAAGGAGATAATTAAGCTGAGAAGTTGGTGCCTGTTGCAGGACCTGCAGGGAAGCCCCCAAGGTGCAGCAGAGCTTGGGCCAGCGTGGTTTAACTGCGGTTACTTTGCCTGTGCACAACGCTGCTCTGAACAGCAGGAAAAATGTCCTACCTGGACTTTGAAGTGTAATAGTTATCTAGAAAGAAAGTCCTACTTTAGAAATAAATGCAAGGTAAAGAATTCCATGGAAATGAGAAACAAGATGTGAATTTCCTTGTGAGCACTGTAATTCAGTATTTCATGTAATATGTGGTAGCTCAGATCCTTTTGTTGCCTTGGTATTGGTGATGCTGTGAAATCAGAGCATGCAAGAAAGTAAGCTTAATGTTTTCAGATTTAATAGATGTGGATCGTTTAAATTCTGCACAAATGGGGATGTCTCCAGGCTCGAACTGAATGAACAGGTCCCTTGACAATGCTGTAAGTAAGTTTGAGGGGGTTTTGGCTCAGTTGACTCATGAGGGTAAAATCTGGGCTGTGTCCACATCTTGCACTGTGTATGGGTGAAGTTCCTGTGATAATCCAGGTGTTGGTAAAATCAACCCTGAGGGGTCAACTGTCTGGGGAAGGAACCTCTCAGTACTCCTGCACTGGCGGACAAACTGCGGATAAATGAACGGGAGAGGCGGGAGGTCACACAAATGTCAAATGGAACTGAAAGGCATCCAGGAGGTTTGAAGGATGCTGCACAGGAGGTATTTGGTGATCTGTTCCATGAAACGGCAAAGCAACATTAATAAGGCAATGCAGCTTGTAATTGATTGTTGGCACAATGTTCCTATTATATAACAGCACTTTTTCAGGTGAATATGTGACTCCTTTATTTGTTTTGCGTAGCTGACTCGGAAATATCTCTGAATCCTGGAAAGTTTATAGAGATTACTGCTTTTAAAATCTAATGCTTGTATTGCTCTGCCAACTCAGAAAATTAACTTTTAATAGAAAAAACATACATGTAATTCAGTCACAGCTATTAGATCAGATGGATTTTACATTAAGTGAAAAAGATGTTGAGCATTTAAGGACCATTAAATTGTGAAGCTTTTTACTGTTGCACTTGTAGCCTTCAAGCCAGCACTCCGCTGTGAAGAATATTTATTTTTGCATTTGCAAAGTATGCTAGATGATGGGAAGGGAATACATTTTAAAGGAAAATAGGACATGAAAATGTGATGTTTTTCCACTTTGTGAACAGCCAGTTTTATTTCATAATAATTAGTTTTACACTTCATTAAATGTTGGGGGTTTTGGTTATATGGTCTTAGAATACAATGGAGAAGATTTTGAGGATTCTCAGCAGGGCATTGAGTTAGAGTTTTATAATCTAATGGAGACATTTCAAAGTAAGATGGGATTTATTTTTTAGAAGTTCTTCATATCTTGAGGGTCGTGTATAATATAAGAATTATTTTGAGTGCAAAGACACTTCCAGCTGGCGTCCTGTCTTGCCATGCAGCTCGCAGGAGTGTCGGGCTTGGAAGATATTGTCAGACTTACAAATGATGAGTATAGATGGGGTAAAGCTGTAGTGTGATCTGGTCACAACAGACCTGGACAAGTGACTTTGTCTTCAAGCACCAAGGGGCTTGGTGGGTAGGAATACTTGTGCCTTTGGCTTTTTAAAAGAATAAAAGTTGTCTATAAACACCCTGGCTATGAAAAAGGGTGATTTTTCTGGCCATGCGGATGTGCTCCAACCTGCAAATTCCTCTGAAAGAGGTCAGGAAGGGTTTTTCAGGGAAGCAAGGATGGGAGAGGTAAAGGAGATGATCTTTTTGTCAATGAGCAATTTGCTATGAAAGAGCCAGAAGAGAAACTTGGGGGAAATAAAAAGAGTGTCAGTTGTGGGATACCAGGATAAAAATCCTTCCAGAATACGAAAATGGCTCAAGCTTCAGGGAAACAGCCAAGGCTGTGGGGGGTGTGGTTGGTTGTGTGTTGTGGGTTTTTTGTGGGGTTGGTTTGTTTGTTTGGGGGGTGTTTGTATAGGAGGCCAAGGACTTACAAGAAGTACTTGCTGCAAGCAAGAATAATGGACAGGGTTTTAAAAGAAAAGGGTTGAGAGATACCCATTAGGTATTTATGGGCCTGACTTGAAATGAAGGAACTGGAATGTGTTCCAGCGGGTGAGCTGTTACAGGAATGTCCTGGCAGAGCGGATGGCGAGGGATGAGACTAAAGCTACCAGTGCATGGCCTGAAATCGGAGAGAACATTGTCCTGCAGGCTTGAGAGCTGCAGCAAGGAGAATGCTGCCTGGGGATGGACACTTGTGAGCTGTGTTTTTTGAAACGTGTCAATTTTAGGTCGAAGTACTGCAAAGGCAGCGGGCGCTTTGTGCTCTGCCCGCTCCCTGCGGCGCTGGCTGCTCTGGACCTGCAGCCGTGCTGATCTCTGGCTGTGCTGGGAGATGCTGACCTGCCAGGGTGCGTTCGAGCAGCCGGCCCCCGCGTCTTGGAGCAGGACACGGGCTGGCCTGGCTGCTGGGAAAATGCAGCTTTGCTACCAGTGTGGTAGAGCTGGAAAAACGTGGGGAGTCTCAGCTGAGTTTTACCTGGTAACACATGAAAAAATACTGAAGTCTTCAGTTTCTTGCAGTAAGCCAGGGAAGTGCACACTTTTGCCTTTTATATTTGAAATCTGAAGTGAAAATTACTCCACAATATCTGCTGCTGCTCAGAGGATGCTGACATGATAAATGCATGAGTGCTTTGTAATGCTGGTGTGACACGTATTGAAAACAGCTACAAAGCAGCTGGGTCTGCGTCACGCTGTGTGCTTGGCCGAGCCACAGGGCTGGCGAGCGCCGTTCCTCGGGATGCGCAAAATGACCTTGGCTCCTTCTGGGAATCCTGGACTGCTCCAAAGAGTTGTCAAATTCCTATAAATTCCAATAAAAGACAACTGTGTCTACACATCTCAGCTCTCAAGTCTGACGTTCTCAAGCTGTTGGAGGTTTTTCTTGAGGTGCTGTGTTGGTGTTTTCCACACATGGAGGAGTGGGTGTGATGCGCTTGGAAAACATGGGACCTCTGGTGTTCATGGATATTTTTGTACAAGAGATCCGTGGCAGAAATCCAGGAACCCCGTTCCAGCAGCTTCTCCCAGCCTTGGGCAGTTTTGTCTCTCACATCCTACTAAAAGGTAAAGAAAATCAGTGAGTGTTGAATAATGACACACTGCGATAAGAGGGAGCTCTGGTAAAAAGCAAAACCTTGCAGGACCTTGGGTCTGAAAAATGGATAACAAAGTTCTCTTGGACTTTCATGTTTACCTGGGGAGAGTGAGGAAAGTACAAAATACATTCATCTGAGCAGCTTGGAAGAATCCTGCAGTCTTCTGCTATTTTTTTTTTTCCTCTCTTCTGAATGATGGTGTATGAAGAGCTAAGGGAGGATAATGGTGCAATTCCGCTGTGCGCAAGGGGGTTCCTCAGCTCCCTCGGCCGCTGTCTGCATACCTGTGGGGAGGATGTTGCTGCGAAGGGGGACAAACCATTGGTCCACCCTCTATGAGGGTCCGTAAGGAAGGAGGAGCTGCACTCAGGGGTTAAAGATTTGCCCCAAGTGAAAGGATGAAGATTTGCTGCTCAGATCCACTTCAGCAGATCCCCAGACTCAGATCATGCACATCTGTCCTGTTCTGCTTCATTGAGGCTTCCTCTGGGTCTCAGCCCCAGTAGCTGCGGGGTTCACCCTTGTCCTTACCAGAAAAGTCACCTTGCAAAGCCTGAGTGACATTATCTAATGTCCCAGCACACCCACCAGCACCCTTTGTGCCCTGGGTGCCTCATACAGAACTCTGGCTGAGGGTTTGCTGGTGGCTTCTGATAGAGTGTGTGATTTAAAAACTTCCCAGGTCACCTTTGCAGTATCTCAAATGCAATTGATGGGGAATCCAGGGACACATTTTAAAGTAAATTACATGGAACAAATAAACCAATCTGCTTCTAAAGTGCTCTTGTGCCTTTGAAAACACTGACACTGACTGTGTGATGGGTTTTTTAAGGGTATTTTTATTCATTCTAATTGAGTAGACTTAAAAAAAAAAAAAGGCGGTAACAAAAAAATACCCTGTGATGTAGGTGTCTGCTTAATAGATGTCTGGTTTTAATCTCAGACAGCCACAAGGGTTGGGATGTTGCAATTCCTCCCTCACAAGAGGCTCTGCTGTCTGCAGGGTCCGGCTCTGGGTGGCCGCAGGGACGGCTGCCCTGGGGCGCAGGGTCGGGCACTCGGCCCAGAGCGAGCACGGAAGTGTCTCCTTAGAGCCACTTGTGCGGTTGTCCCTGTGCCAGCCAGGGGGACAGGCAGCCCACCGAAGCATCCTTGTGCTCAGGGCCACCTCCGCTGCTCTTTGTCATCCTCCTTCTAAATGTGACCATGGTCTTGTCCTCCTCGCTCTGCAGAGAGGTCCCACCGCTCGGGGGTATGTCCGTCATCGGTGTCCCTGGGGATCAGGCAGAATCCACAGCAATTGCTTTGCACCATGGGCCCCATTCCAAGTGTGGGTTAGCGATCGTTACCGATGTGCCTGTGTGCCGTCACATCACCTGGCAGGACACATTTGTCTACCTCAAGTGTGATCCTGTCATCGTATTTGTCAGCCTAACGAGAACAGGCAGTGCTGAGCCCCCACTGGCTGTGCGGACGTCGTGCCAGCTGTGGGCTGGCAGATGGGGCCGGCTCGGCCACAACCGCTTCTCTGGCTGAGGCAGAGGTTACCTGAGCTGGCACCGGGCCTGCCAGGACAAAGTTAATGTGCCAGCACTTCTGGAGCGTGTTTGAGCTGGCTCAGGGAGTTTAGGCTGTATCAGCACTTCTGGCCTACGTGCTTACGGTGTGGTTTGTCCTGTGTCAGACACCTCTGGGCTGAAAAGCGATTAAAACACTTAGAAGAGGGTCTCTAGTGTAGTCCATCTCTGGCCGTTGTGTTGCAGGCTGGTTTTATTTCTGTTCTTGAAGCTGGGTGAGGTTTAGGGATGATGTTTTCTGCTATGTAGGTCTGGCTTTGGCCACGTTTTTTGTTTCTTTGTTTGTTTTCCTTCGGCAGTTCCAGGTTTGGAGCATCCTTCCTGGGAGCAGCGCGGGCTGGGCACAGAGCGAGGGGAGGCTGGGCGGTTCTCTAGGCAAGACAAAGAACCAGGAGGGTCTGTAGACCCTGACTGGTAAGTGGCTCTTGGGGGAGAGGAGGCATCTTGCTTGTCACGTCAAGGTTCCTGTCAGATTTACCTCTGAAAGATGCAGGCTTTCCTCTGTTAGTTTCAAATGCATTTAATTTTAATGTACTTAGAGAGCTTCTGCCTGTAGGCTCTGGCAGAGATGATGTTCTGCCCCGTGGCTCCCAGGTTTTTTGTGCCGGTTGACTTTCCTAATTGACAGTGTTCACTCTGCACTGATACAGCAAGTCATCAACTGTGTAACGAGTGTTACGGGGGAGGGAAAATAGGCGAGAGGATTCTGGCTCTACCTTGATACAAAACACTTACCCAGGAATGTGCTTATCTGGTGTCTTCCTATCCCAGGCATGAGATGCTTTCGAATTTCTGTTGGAATAGAGATGCCCAGAAGGGTTTAAAAATGCTGCAGATGGACTTTATTTGGCTGCAAGAAGGTATGGTGCCACCCATGCCAGCTGGCTTGCTACATCAGGACAAAATATGTGACTGTCTTCACTGTCCCCAGATCCTGGGACTGTGCTCCAGGGGGGCAGGAGAAGCCATGGACACCACAAACAGTCCAGAGCTGGACAGTAAGGCCCAACTTCTGAGCTGGGTCTATGTTTGATGTGTGGTATTGTGGTGTCACAGGAAGCTCAGATTAGTGAAAGCCTGGCTGTGCGGGCGCTTTCCCAGATTAATAGCTCATGAAAAGGTCCGCATGGTTTGAAGTCCTTTAAGCATTACCTAATACGAATATCAGACAAACGCAGAGGTGGCAGGTGTTCTGACTGCCACCAGCATCCAGGATGGCCCAACAGGAGCCCAGTACTGCTGGGCAGCAGCATTGATGTAGGATTAAGAACTCCAGCTGTATGGTGTGTTCTGTACCCATGGCCAAAGGGGGTGGTGAAGAGAAATTTCATCTCTGAGTATTTGTGTGGGCACTTCTTCAAAGCTTCCCGTGCTTGCTATGGAAGTGTTGTGTGGCACGAAGACAAAGAAGTGGAGAGTAAGGGGGAAATACATTATTTTAAAAGTAGCAAGTGACTTTAGAACTTATGTCAGAATGAGGATTTCCATAAATAAGTAATTTAGGGAAAGAAGAACTTCTGAATAATTTCTTTTGAACAATTTCTTCCCCAAAGGGCTGTCGGGCATTGGAACAGGCTGCCCAGGGCAGTGGTGGAGTCACCATCCCTGGAGGGGTTGGACAGACGGAGATGAGGTTCTCAGGGACATGGGGCAGTGCCAGGGGTGGGGGAACGGTTGGACTCGATGATCTTGAGGGGCTTTTCCAACCAAAATGATTCTATGATTCTATGTTGTATAGACTGGGAAACAGAAATAAGCAATTTATTATTATTCCTTTTAAATAAGCAAACCACCCAGATTCTGTAATCTGCTTTGCAACCTGACGAGCAGCAGATGGCTCCGTGCTCTTCGCAAGCACCCATCCACTCCATACCAAGGAATAACTGCGTCATGTTGTTCAACAAGCCGCAGAAAATAATATTTTAATCCAACCTTACTTCCCCCTTCTTCCTCCCACCCCCCTGTGGTTTGTTGTTCTCTCGGTAGCTTGCCATACCGCATTTCGTCCTGCTCTGATTGGAAACACAAGACGTGGCTTTGTTACAAGCTCGATGGCTTCCCCCTACACTTAACATACCGTACAAATTGTTTGCTCAACTTTGGCATCTTGCCTCAGAGGAATTTTTGTCATTTGAAGGTTTTAAATCAGCTATTTGAGCCACTCACGATGGTAAATAATAGGCTATTAGTTTATAAGAGACACGCTCACTGGCATTCAAACCTCTCGGAGGGATCATGCTGTCTCGGAAACCCTGTAATGCCTATGGAACCAAGCGCTGTAAAAGAGAAACCCCAAAACACTGCCCTGGGAAAATTCATTTATAGAAAATAAGTGAAATGAATAGACGTTTTTAGCCACATGTTCCTCATTTTCGTTTTATTGCTTTAACATGTCTTCACTGGAACACGTTACCGTGGGGCTGCGGTGCCAGCTGTACACCTGGCTCGAGTGGAGCGCGGAGCTGGGCCTTTCATCTCTGCTGCTTTCTGTTATGGTTGGAACCCGGGATTGGCCCCAGATCAGACAAAGGGTGAGCTGAAAACCATCCTCGGAGCTGCTTTCTAGAGGAAGCCTTATGGGGTTGTGGTGGGGGGTTGGGGTTTGGGGTTTTTTTAGTTTTGGAGCTCTTGTGTCAAGTTTATATGCTGGCAGAGGCAGGAAACCATTGTGTACAATATGGCAAACAGAGCGAGCAGACAGCCAGGCCAAAGGGCTATAAATTATTATTTTAATTTCTTGGTTTATGGTTTCTCATTGACTCCAGATCAATAGGAAAAAGGTGCATTGAGCCACTTCTTTTAATTAAAGGGCTGCTGTGATTAGGCTTCAGTGAGGGACGGAGACAAGTGTGAAAAAGATGTGCCTGGAAGCAGCTGCGGGCTCCCAGTGTAGGGTGTACTGGTTCCCAGTGCGGGGTGTACTGGTTCCCAGTGCGGGGTGTACTGGTTCCCAGTGCGGGAGGTGCTGGTTTCCCCTTCGCCGGGTTAGTTGCTCGTGTTTTCTGGAGCTGCAGCCCAACTGTGGTACAGACGCTCCCCCAAGTTTCCTCCCAGCCTGTTCTGTGTTTCCATTCTCACATCCTAAGCCAGGGGACCTTGTTTCCCATTGAATAAAAAAGCAGCGCTTTTTGCTGGAATCTTCTGCTTATTTCAAAACAATTCCAATTTCATTTCACCATATACTCGGGACACTTTCCCTGTGATGCTGAGAAATCATTAGCATTTTGCACCTAACAGGTGCAGGGAGATTTTTCTTTCCGAAGGATTTCCAGAGCGAATTGCACATCTGTAACAAAGCTTGTATTTTTCTGCTCATCACCCTCAGACATGACCATAATTAAATGCAGATATTAAAACTGAAGCCTAGTTTATGTTCCATAATTCTTAGGAGAATGACCCATCCTATGATACTTGTTTGAAGTCTTCGTTAACCTTTAATCATTTGATGCTGAGTCTGGCTTTGATTTTGCTGCAGAAAAAAAAAAAGTGTATTTTGCAAAATCTTCAGAGAGGAAATATGCCAATCCTGCGGCATTTCTCGTTGTGCTGGGAATGTAACGTTTGAAATCTCTTAGGTGATAAAGCCTGTGGAATGAAGGCTTTTTCTGTTTCCATACTCAGGCTCTGCCTCTTCTAAGGCCGGTATCCAGCACCAGAATCATAACTTTGATGCTGCTGGAGCTGGTACCTGTGATGGAGCCCGGGACAGCTCGATGCAGGTCTCAGATGCAGAATTTCCTCAATACTAAGCTATGCTGAGGAGATACTTGAGGAAACACAGGTGTTCAGAAAAGCAGAACTAGAAATGTGAACTCTTCAGCACATTCCGTGATAAAATCAGAGCCGAGAGCTCTCAGCAACATGCCTGTTCGGTTTTGCCATGCGGGAGGTGCTGGTAACCTGGGCTGAGCCCTCAGATAAGGCGGTGAGGTGCGGAGTCCCCCTGCCCGCTCCCACTGCGTGCCCAGGGTGGGGACTCCTCACGTGAGAAATCCGCTTTGCACGGCGGGTTTGGCTCCGTGCCGGGGAGCCGGGCGGCCCGTCGCAGGTGGAATCCTGGGCTGTTGTTCTGATGCTTGTACAAGGTGGGTGAGGAGCTGGGAGCCAGGGTCAGACCAGCCGGGCTGCACCCACCCCCTGAGCAACCCAGGGTTTCCAGCACTCCCCACCTCCGGAACTCTTCATCCCCGTGCCAGTGGTTGCTTCTCACCGCAATTCCTTCCCTATAACTCTCGCAGCTGTTTCCTTCTCCAAAGAATGAGAAACAAACCCCCTGAGCTCCAGCCAAAACCTAATAACTGCTGGTAAGTGGCTTGTCAGCAGGGCTGGGGACAGGCGATGGTGCAAGTGAAACGGTGGCTCGTGGAGGGACAGACGTGCTGGAAACCTCGTCCCCTCCTCACGCAAGAGGCTGAACCCAGCTGTGCTGTGGAGCAGGTAAAGCTGCCAAGGAGAGCATGGGGGGGCCTGGGACCCCTGGACCGTGGTGAAGTGCTGGGGTCCAGGTGTTGCCCAGAGGTTTGGCCATGGGGTGTGCAGCTGGCGGACAGATCAAAGGGATTGAACATCCCCAGAACGTTTTCTTCCTGCCATGTACATGAATACTTGGATAGTTCACTTGCAGTTTGGACAGAACAGAGAGCGATATTGAGAGCAGGGGAGGGAAAAACAGCATTCTGGGCTTGACTGGGGGAATTCAGGCTTTAGAAGCTGGTCCATCCTTTCCTGCTGGTGCTGGTTGAACCTCAGTGGGACACCTTTCAGCCCTGGCTTACAGGCGCTGTCACGGGCTTGCTCTGGCCCGTGAGCACTTTCCTGGAACCCTGGTGAGCGCTGGGCATGTGCCCAAGAGTGTGCGGGGTCAGATCTACAGTCCCGTAAGGCTCCTCAAAGCCATCTTAAGCTCTCGCGCTTTGAAAGTGTTTACTCACTCCGTGTGAAGGATCTGCCTGGGCAGTCCTGGCTTCCCTGTCGCGAAGGATTTCTGCAGGGTGAGCGGAGGAGCTGGGGGGAACGCTGGGCTCTTTGGACTCGCCGCAGGCAGGTTTCGGTTTGCTCTCCAAATCTCTCTTTGCTTCAGCTTTCTGTCTGTGCGCTGATGATAAAAGCGCTGCTGTGTCTCTCCAGGGGCTGGGGAGGATAAACACAGCGGAGATTTGTGAAACATCCAATGTAATAGAAATTGGGACTGGCTAATGCTGAGAGAGCTCTCTGCTGACGTCTCTAAGCACCACGCTGCCCTTTTCATATATTCTCTTATTAGTTTTCTTTTGCTTCCCTGAATGAACTGGGTGGAGAGATTCTCAGGTTAACAGGAGACTTGGGTAAGAGCCTCTCTCACTTTGCAGCATCCTGCGCTGGTGGGCCTGGAGTTACCAGTGGTCTGCTGGGGTTGAACACATAATTCTGAAGATCCTTGTGCTCCCTGTTCCCCCTTGGCTTGTCCCCCGGGGAGGGGGTGCAGGGGCTGCGGGTGGCACTGTCACCTGCAGATGGTGCCAGCGCCATGGCCCAGAGCAGGCTGGCTGCTCCGACAGCTCTGCCCAGCGGCACACAGCTAATCCGGAGATAATGCCGGGAAGGAACGGGAAATTGAGAGGAAATCTGTAGCAACAGTGTTCCGAAGTTCAGGGAAAGCTGTTACAAAACCTGCTGCTTTAGGTGACTGAGAATATTGCCTTGAAGCAGCAGAGGCATTGAAAGCAAGACTAAGGTGTGGAAAAGGTTCTCCGCTTTTATAAAAAAAAAAATCCTTGATAGCTTCTTCATTCTTCTGCATGGTATCTGCTCTAGCACCAGTTAGGTCTGGTCCTGGAGCCTGTTGGTGCAGTGCAAGGTGATGGATGTGAGGGAAGCAGCAAGGTCTGCACATCAGCTGCACGGTGCAGGGGTGCCCAAGGGAGCTGCACATCAGCTGCACGCCAGCTCGCTCACCTGCCCTGCCTGGTGTTTCGGCTGTGCCATGAGCATCTCCCCTGGTTCTGAATACCTTTGAAGATGTTTTCATTCATCTTTCAGTCTGAGAGTGGTTAACACAGTTTTTAAAAAAACCCTAAGGATAGTCAGGCGGGCTATTGAATTATTCTTTCATTGAGAAAACAGGGCTGTCTGGAGAGCAGCAGTGTATCTGCCGTGGCTCATAGCTATCACAAGGCTGAAAAACTTGATCTCTTAATTTCCAAAGATGTCAGATTGACTGTTTGTTTCCCTGTTAAAAACACTTGTAGTTGATAAGAACTCGGGGTCAACTGCAGGTTCTAACAAAAGGCATCCCGAGTCCCTCCTGCTAGAGGATGTCTGCTTCCAGCACAAGCCTGGCCTAAGAGCTCTGTTCATACTGGAACGAGTGGACGTGCCCAGCCAAGCACAGTCTTTCATGGAAGCCCTGGCTGTGCAGAGCTGGGATGAATCTTCCTCTTCTGAAAGAGGTGAAACCTCCTGCAGTGTCCCCAAGACCAGGACCTCTTCACACTGATGCCCAGGAGCAACATCCTCAGAGGCTGCTGCATGTGGCACTGGGTGAGCTGGTTGTGGGTAGTGCCAAACCAGCCTCTGTAGACTTGGCTTTCTTAGTCCAAACCAGCTTGCTGGCAGTGCTCTGCCATGCCCCGTGTTGCCCACCATGCCGATCCCTCCGCTGGATCCTCGCTGCTCTGGCCACCGGTGACAGGGTGCTGGACACAGCGATTGAATCTCCACTGGCTTTGCAACAGCTTTTGGATGGTATTTATTTTTGGCGGCCAACCCAGCTGGCTGCTGAATGGGGTAGTGCGGATGGCATTTTCCTTTTCAAGTTCGTTTTCTGTGGAGACTAGTTTCTTTGTAGGTGATAACTTTACAGGAGAGACTAATGACCACATGTTGATGAAATACTGCTGGGAGCACATCTGGAGCTGCCCCGCGTCTGTGGGTAACAGCTGGTGAGCAAAGGCAGCAGAGGGAGCTGCCCCAGCAGAAGTGGAAGAGGTTGACCCCTTTTCTCTCTGACAGGCCTGTTAGCTTTTTAGGATCAAAGCTTTTCACATTTGGTCCCTGTACTTGAAGAAGCTCAAGTGTTTCCACTGCAGACATTAGTGATTCTGGCTCTGCTCCCTGCCACCCATCCCCAGATCCACTTTGCAAGCTTTCTCCTTGAAACTGTAGTTTACAAAAATAAAACCTAGATTAAAGCCAGTACAGCTGCCCTGAGGTTTGAATCAGTGCTGGTATGATGTGTTGCCAAAGAGAGAATTACTCAGGAGTGTGGATTAGAGCTGTTTGTCTCCAGGAAGACCTGGTCTTCAAAGCCAGGGAATTTTCCCAGCTATAGCTGGTGTATCTTCAGCTAGGAGGCTCTGGTGCTCTTCTCCACGGGCACCAGACTGTCAGCTATCTCATTTTTATCTCAACTTCTTCATCTCCTTTCCTTCTGTCTGGTTCAGTATTCTCCCATGCTCCTACTCGGGCCAGAATTTGCTCAGCAGAACTGCCCTGCAGCCTTCCCGCTGCTGCCTCTCACCAGCTGTAAAAACTTCAATACTTTGAAAAATATTTTTCTTCCTGTTGGGAGAGAGGTTAGGGTTTTGTGTTGTTGTTTGCTTGTTCTAAACAACCCACGCTCCTGCAGCACTGCTGAGGGTCCAGTACTCAAGGAAGGGTTAGAAACTCCGTTTGTTGGCAGCTGCTGGGGCTGGGGAAGGGATGCTGAGCGCTTCAGGAGGCATCTGGGCAGCGCTGGTGCTGCACGGCAGCAGCGTCAACACGCAGGGGGTCGTGTGAACCCCTGTCCCCTGCACCGGGCACTGGGGAGGCCAAACCTTGAACCTGGGTGTCAGTTTTGGGCCCCTCCTGCCAAGAAAGGCCTTGAGGTGCTGGAGCGAGTTCAGAGAAGGGAACAGAGCTGGGGAAGGGGCTGGAGCACAAGTGTGATGGGAGCAGCTGAGGGACCTGGGGGGTTCAGCTGGAGAACAGGAGCTGAGGGGGAGACCTTCTGATCTCTGAACTGCCTGAAAGGAGCTTGGGGCCGGGGGGGTCGGGCTCTGCTCCCCAGGAACAAGCGCCAGGACAAGAGGAAACGGCCTCAAGTTGCGCCAGGGGAGGTTGAGGTTGGATCTGGGGAACAATTTCTTCCCCAAAGGGCTGTTGGGCATTGGAACAGGCTGCCCAGGGCAGTGGTGGAGTCACCATCCCTGGAGGGGTTGAATAGATGGAGATGAGGTCCTCAGGGACATGGGGCAGTGCCAGGGGTGGGGTAACAGTTGGACTCAATGAAACTGAGGGGCTTTTCCAACCGAAATGATTCTATGATCCATTGAATTTTGCAGGTTTGCAGGTGCTCATCACTGACCTGGGTCCTCAGTTTTCTTGCTTGGCTTCTGGGGCTCGAGCTGAAACCCTGCCTGGAGGTTTGGAGTTCTGCTTTGGACCGAAGCTCATTGTTGGCGTCCAGTGCTGGGGCACCCGTAGGGCAGAAGTGAAGGCTGGACTTCTGACTGCAGCTTAGGCTGGACTTCTGACTGCAGGTGAGACCAGATGCCAGTAGCAGGAGGGCTCAAGGTCCTCGGAGTGGGCTGGTGGGAATGATGCAGAAGAAGGACTTGGGGACTCTCCAGTGTGTTTTCGGAGAAGAAACGATTGAGGCGGCGGTGGATGTTTTGATGGATTCAGGCTTTATTTATTAATGTTCCATTTTTGGCTTGTTTGTCCCTCTCCTTGACAAGGTCATGGCTGTAAAACAGAAATAGCATCCATGATGGATCTCAATCTTGCCTATTAAATCCCTTTTAAAAATGCAGTCTGGATCTTTAAAAGAAACTCCAGCCTGGCCCAAGGGAAGGGTGAGCCACCAGATTCCCCACTGAATGGAGCATTTCTTCCAACAAATGGGGACCTGCTTCCTTATGTGTCAAGACCCCAGGATGCTTTAATTTCTGTGTCAGTGCTAATTGATTGGAAGCAACAATTTTGCCAGACAAAGCTGTAAATTAGTTTCAAATGGGGGAAACAGGCCACCCACTGCCCAAATATCATATTGCAGTAACAACATTAAACATAGAGCAAACCATAACCCAGGGAAGGAAAACCCAAGTGAAACCAGATTTCCACTCATTCCCTTTCCCCAGGAAAGTGGAACCAGATGGTTTGTGGCTTTGATAATAAGAGAGGCTGATTCTTTCAGATACAGCTTAAACTAAGTATCACACAAAGGGATGGGCTGAGAAGCAAAACCTCACAGGCATGAATTCTGCCTCTGGAGACCATCGGCATGTGAAACCCTCCCAATAAAAACATTACAGAAAATTGTCTTCCTAATTGCAGCTGAGCCCTTCTCGCTTGGACGGCCCCTCTCGTTGCCTCGTGTGAAATACCAGCGCCGCTCCCACAAGCTTCAGCCGCAAATGCAAATCCCTCCTCGCATTTCGTGGGTGCCCGCCCTGCCTGGGAGCATTTGCAGTGTCTGAGCATCAGGGCTGGCGTTGGGGAGAGGCTGGCGATGCTCCCCAAGGCAGCTCTCCCATAACCAGTGCCCGCACCCAGCCTCTGCAGCTGCATTTTTGGGCCGATGAAGGGATGGTCAGGGCACACAGAGCTGTGGAGCTCCCAGGTTGGGCTGCACCTCAGTGGTGGAGCTGGGCTGACTCATTATCTCAGCTAATTGGAGCTCTGCAGCCCCAGAGCCATTTCCTGCAGGGTTGCCTGGGTCTGTGTTCGCAGCCCTGGCTGCGGGGGGGCTGTGGGGGTTTAACTGCAAGCGCTGCACTCTCGTGGAAACTCACGTGTTCTCGGTTTGCCCGTGTTGAAGGATCAGCTTTGTCAGTCTTCTGGTTGTGTGACTCTCAGGAAACAACTGTCAGGTCCTTCTAGAGACCAGGTGGGCTGAGTTGAGCATCCACACACCAAAACCCTTGTCTGATTCAGGTCTGGTGTCTTGACATTCAGGAGGTAAAATTTCTTCTGGGTAAAGATCTGGTTTGTCTTACTGTCCCCTTGTGAAGCAGAAGGAAGGAGCCCATCATGGTCTTTCTATCATGCCAAAGACATCCCTGCCTGTGTTGCCCTGCCTGCTTTGTCCATATGTCCTTCCCTAACAGGGACATGCTGGCAGCAGCAAATGCTGCCGTGGGTGAGGAAAGTCCCTCCAGGGACATGAAAGCGTGAGACCTGCTTCCAAGTTCAGTGTAATTATGTAATTATCCATGTGTTCCTGTAGCATCTAGTGCCCTGTTCCTGGGGCAGCACATTGATGTGCTGGGGACAGATGAAAAGCCTGGTCTCTGCCCTAATAAAGCTGGTGGCAATTCCTTGTGACTTCCATGGAGTTTGGTTCTGGGCACAGAAAACCTTGTCTCCACTGGGAAGCCCTTTCTCCAGGCTGGTGCTTCCTGACTGTGCAGCAACCCAAGGGAAAAACTTTCTGCTTTCTTCCCATTGTTTGGTTTTATGTTTGGTTTTCAAATATTACTTTTCTCTGGGCCAACTGTCCCCGCAGCTGCCTGGGGACCTGGCTTGGTGGGGCCGTTCCCTGTGCTGGAGGGGTGCAGGTACGTGCTGGAGCAGACACAGGGAGCTCCTGTCAGCAGCTTTGCAAGGTCTACAGGCTGCCTGGTGATGGGTTCAGGGGAGCTGTGTGTACTTTGTGATTGGATAAGGGCTTTGAAAAACCATCCACAAATAATTGCAATTTCCTCTTCACCTTGTGGTAAGGCTAGATCCGAGCCTGAGAAACCGCTGTTGCTTGCTGTAATGATACACAAAACAGAAATCTCCACCTAACCCCGTACAAAATGCTGCGCAATCACTTCTAAATCACTGTGGGTTGCTTTAGCCACAGATGCAAAGTCTGACATCCAAATGCACAACAGAAGGTGGGTAGGAAGTGCTACGCAGACCTACATATGTGTGTGTGCTGGTCCCTCTTGGTTGCAGAGGGGGTTTTCTGTCTCTTGTTCACCCAGTGTAATCAGGGAGAAGGGGAGTTTATTTGTGCATGGATCTGCTGGGCTTTCTGCCGTGCAGTGAGGTGCTGAGCGATGGGCAAGGCGGGAGGAGGGCTGGCTGAGCAGCCCCTTGGAGGGATGGACAGGGTGCTGGAGCCTGGTTTCTGCCCCTGACTCTGCCCGTGCTGCTCTGTGGTGTCACTTGGGTCCCGTGTGGGTCACAGGCAGGACATGGGCCCTGCAGCCCTGGAGCTGTCTCTCACTGCATGTGGGCAGCTTCGAGCAGCAGTGGCTGGAGCGCAGGTGATGGTCTGGCTGTCGCACCTCCTGCACCTCGCACCTCCTGCATCTCGGCCTCTGTGCTACAGCCAGGTCGTGGAAAGAGCCGCACATGAGTGTGTGTGTGTCCTCATGGCAGCTGGGGCTGGGCCTGACAGGCAGCAAAGCTGTTTCCCTGTTCCTTTGGCAAAGCGCTTGTGAAACACAGGATGACACAGCCGTGGAGACGGGTAGGAAATTCCCATCACAACGGGAGAACACCCTGTGGTCCTTGAACTTGTGAGGACTAGCAGCTATCATTATGCATGCAGCATCTTCCCCTGGGTGCCTACAGAATTACAATGCTGGGTTCTCCCAGGCTAATCACTGTTTTGAACAACAAGATTGATTGCTTTCTCTTTTAATTATTTGCAGATCACTGAGACTTTGCAAAATGCTCTAGGTGACATAAACCGCAGTTTAGTGTGTTAGCATTTGCCCATCCTGGGGATTTTTCAAGCTTAGCCACCAGCAGGGCTGTGGGAAAGGAGGAAGCAAACATCTCTGTCCTCTAATGACCTGCCTGCATGCATGCATTATCCATGCATTATCCATGCATTATCGTCTGTCTGCCTTAATGGGAAGCTTTGGGGAGCAGACCGGGTGTCTCGTCCCTGTCCCAGATCCCTTTCTGATTACTGTGAATGAATCCAAGCACTTAACAGCCTTTGGCTGCTAATTTGCAGCTCCAAACCCGTCGGTGGCAAATTAGATTGTGCCGTTTGTCTGACACTGACAACCTGGATTCAGGCTATTCCGCACCTCCAGCACCATCTGCCTGAGGTTTGGGGCTCTTGGCTCATCCCTGCTTCCCCTGTGTCTCTGTTGGAGGGTCACTCGTCTTCCTTCATCTCTGCTGACCTGGAAATTGTTTCTGCGAGTGCTTTGTACATGAGTTGTCTGGCAGCAGCTCTGCCTGGGAGTCTTTGTGGCGTGCTATTTAAACCTCACAGATCTCTGCCTTCTTAAAAGGTCACAATATCTGCATAGACTTTTACAGCTAAAGCTGCTGGAGGGCTGGGGAAGATATTGTGCTTGTCGAGTCACATTCGGCGGAGAGCAGCTATTCCCATCATCACACAGAAATAGCTTTTCTCATTCTGGGGAGGATGCTTTGCTCTCGGGCTCTTTCGCCTGCCATGGGGTACAGAGACGCCGAGTCAAAGCGCGGGGCTCATCGGAGGCTTCAAAGTCACGGCAACGTGATCTCCTTCAGAGCTCCTGCTCAACAGCACGGTGGTTATTCAACTGACCCTGTCTCGCCCAGCATCTCACCTCCATTTTCTGTCGCTAAAGGCTCAGGAAGGGGCTGTGTGGGGACTCAGCTGTCCCTGGAGTGGCCCCAGCTCTGTCCAAGGCCGGGTAGGAGGATGCTGAGTACCACCTTGTCCAGTTGATGGATGATTTTTTGTGCTGAAGAAAGAAATTAGCTGTAGGGAAATGCATGTCTGCTATATATTTCCCGTTAAAGCACAGCTTGGTGCTGACTAGGTCTAGAAGTTACATCAAGAAAGGGAAAAAAAGTAAATACGCAGTATTTTTTTTTCCTCTTATCCTTTCGACAGATGGAGCCGTGCTGATTAGATTATCTGATCTCTTTCTAAAGAACAAATTGTTGATGGGAAGCTATCTTTGTGGGCTCATAGCGCTGACTCCGCTCCGGGATGACGCTGTGTTTGTTCCCCGCACGTCCCCGCACCCGTGTCGGCAGCAGCCTGGTGACGGGCTGGCTGCGGCTGCGTGCCCGAGTGAGGGCCGAGTGAGGGTTTTCTTAAATGAAATCACTTCCTTGGAGTAATTACATCAGCTAATTAGGGACCTAATTGGCTAATTAGAGTGAAGTGACAGTTTCTTTGCTGTGCGTGGAAGGAACACTGTGTAACGGCAGGAAATCTGCAATGCTCCTCGCTGCCAGCACCAAGGTGGTGGGGGACCAGGGCTGGAGCAGGTGCTGGGTGATGCTGTCAGCCCGGGCTGCCCTTCATCTTCCTCGGCAACCTCGTCTGGAGGCACACGAGCTCCAGGAGCTGCCCTTGCAAGCAGGCAGCCTGCTCTGCCTGCTGGGGCTGGGGAATGTGGGCAGAAGCTGTGAGGTGGGTGCAGAAGGTGTCCAGGGGCAGAGGGACATCAGGTGTGTTGTTGGAGGCAGTGGCTGGAGCATGGCTCGCTTCAGCCCACCTTGGTCCACTGGGCTCGGCTTTGCTGGTCTGTCTCCTAGGCAGAAAGGTTTGGGAAGGACTGAAGGGAAAGGATGGATTTTACTTTCATCACTTTTTTGTTTGCTGCAGACAGATGGAGGCACGAGTGCTGCCTGGTCTGTGGTGTGGTTTGGCCGTGTCTTTGGGAAGCCCTTGGATGTGGTTTGGTTGTGGAGGGCCGGGGTGGGAGCTGCAGACCTGGATGCCGTTCTCTGCCCTGGCACTGGTTTGGTGTGGCCTCGAGCACATTTCTCCACAACCCTAGGCCACTTTTTCTGCTCTTTTGCCAGCCTTGCCTTATAAGTCATCTTCTTGGAGCAGAAACGTGTCTGTGTGTATCCACAGCAGAGCTTTGATCTTGTTTGGAGCCACATACACCCCATCTCAAAATGACTTGGGCATCTAAATGCTGCCTTGCTATTTCTGTGAGCATCCAGAGCTGACACTGAAGTTCTTGTTCATGTGTGATCTAGCAACTAAAGGCCGATAAAGCCTGGCTGGTGTGTGTTTCTGTCAGCGGGGCCCCTGGGCACCGCGATGCCTATTACCTGTTACTTCTACTACATCTGAGTCCTTCATGTGTTGAATAGCTTGTGTCTGTCTCCATCTTGGGATGCACAGATTAGGTGTTTCTCAGTCCTAATATCCAGGGACCGTAGTTCAATAAGATCTAAGAGGGCCAGGGCAACCTGCAGGGGCAGCTTCTGGGCAAGCAGAAGGTGGTGGGTACCTTCCTACCAACTGCGGGTGGCAGCCCGCACCCGGGCAGGCAGAGGCTGGACGTGCCAGCCTGAGATGCCTCCAGGTTACACTTTGCATGAAAAATTATACATGACCAAGGCCAGAGACTGACCCAGCTGTGTGGGGAGAGTGGGGAGCCCTGGCCCCAGCCTGCACCCCAGTGCCTGTTCAGCCTGGCAGGACCCACTGCTCAGGGTGGGTCCCTCTGCTCAACACCGCAGATTTTGTGTGTGTGTGTGTGTTCTTCTCCTTGGCGTTGCCCGCAGAGTGTGTCGGGGGGCCTGCCTGGCTCTGCCTTCGCCGTGGGGTGAATGCGGGCAGGAGGCTGCGGTGGAGCCCCATGTGCTGTGGCAGCAGCAGCTGCCATCCCTTGATGTCTCCTGCCCTGTGTTGTGGTGGGAATCACAAGAGCGTGGTTGGTACCCAAGCATCCTCTCTGTGTGGTGGGCGCCTTCCCACACTCTCCTCTGGCAGCACTGAGGATTTTCAGGTTGTGTGGTACCACCCCGTGCCTTCCCGCATCAATGCATTCTTTCATCTTAAGGCTCTAAGCAAGCCAAAATCATGGCCCAGCAAAGCCAGAGGTGCTCCCAAAGCCCATCTTTCCATCCCTCTCGTTTCCTAGATCTGTCCTGAGCTGTGTTGGTGCCCATTCTCGCTGAGCAGAGGGGAGCCTGCATGGGGAGCGGGATTGCAAATGGGGGTCTGCTGCTTTCTGGAAGCCCAAAGCCCCAGGCAAGCTTGGTTACAGTGACTAAATTTCATGTGAAAACACTGCAAAGTGGAATTTCTCACGATCTTCCTCTGATGATAAAACCAGCAGGCTGAGTTTGCTCACAAACCAGCCCCTGTGCACCCCGTGACGGATATAACCTGAGATTGCAGTTTGGACTGAGGGCCAAAACCAAGAGAATTTTGTATGGGTTTAAGTTTATTGTGAAACATTTCACCAGGTTCTAACGTATAGTTACTTGTTCTGGTAACTGCTTATTCGGTATTTAAATTACAGCAAAGGATACTCCCTCTGACGCTGTAACACTGGCTGCAATCTTCCTCTTGCTTTATATATTTACCGCGCAGCAAGGCCATGGCCCTCGGGGGAAAAGTTCAACCTGCTCTGAGATGTTTTTGCAGCTGGAAGAAAAAGGCCTTGTAACGCTTCAGGATAAATTGCTTTCAAAGTATTTTTGTAGCGCATAAAATAATATTTTATATATATAGAACAAAACAGGCAAGGAAAGGATGTTAAATTCCTCCAGTAAATTGCTCAGGGAATTTTTGTTCGACTCCTGTTTCTACCGGAGGAAAAATCTGACCGTGATCATGGTGTTAAGTGCCAAGTAAATGCCTCAACCGAGAGCCAGGGCTGCCTGCGGTCACCAGGGGCTCAGAGGTGACAATGGTCAGATCTGGGTGCAGCATCCCTGGGGCAGGTGATGCCCCCTCCACACGGTACAGCCCTTGTACCCCTGTGGATGGCTGGGGGAGGTTCCCTTTATCTTCACAGGATGATGGGAATTAGCTCCGGAACCAGCATCTTCCTGGCAGAACATTTTTTTTAATGAAAAAAAATCTTTCTTAAAAGTGGTTTTTGACACAATTTGGGTTTCCTGGGGAGTTTGCTCAGCTAACCTAGGAGAACGCGGTGCTCCTGAGCAAGCCTTTCTTTTATCTGTCTTGCTTGAAATATAACTTTGGTTTCTAAAGTAAAACAACAAAAAAAATCAGTTTCAAATCGATGTTTTGACTTGAAATGTCATTTTGTTTTTAATTGAAGAACCAGAGTGAAATGACATTTTAAGTCAAAATGTTAATGTTTTGTTTAGACATCTCCCATGGGAATTTAAATGTTTCATCAGAGCTGACATTTATGAGTGAAAGAATCCCAAAACCTGGGGTTTTCTCCCAAGAAGGGTGGGGAGGTTTTCCAGGCGGGGTGTCTGAATGATGTGGATGCTGTGCTGGTTAGTGAGGGTGTGCAGGGCTGTCCCTGGGTTTTCATCAACCAACCCGCCCCAGCTGCTCCTCCGAGCAGAGGAGGAGGGGACGAAGGCTCCCTCGGCAGGGGAGAGTGGGTCACTGGGCTAATGCCATGCTATTAAGCTGCTGCATCTCAATGAAATCCTCTGGCACTTGAAATAAGGAGCTCTGCTAATTCAGTGTGTTTTATATGCTCTTGCTTCGTTGGAGAGATCCCGCCTTTCCTCCACTCATCAGGCTGAGCAGTCCACCCCCAAACCTGGGGGTTTCACTAATTCTGTTCCAAGGAAATGCTCAATTAGTGCAAAGTGAAGGTTTGCGTTGCTGGAGAGCCCCATCGGCAGAAGCACCCACTTGCGCAGCGGCACGATGCTCCTCCGGCCGCGCTGCAGCTGGATGTTGTGGCCATTTCCAGGGAGAAAGGAACAGAAAATTAGATGCAGCAAAGATGATTTCTCACCCGCATCACTGAAATCATGTCAGTGGTAACGTTTCTGAATCTTGTCACTCTCCTGTGGCACAAGGGCACAATTTGCTCTTGCTCCGGAGATTCCAGTTTGGAGCTAACAAATGCTGCTAGTGCAGAAAAGCACCATTTACCGCCCACACTTCCCAGCCTTGCCCCGGCTGCGCTGGTACCTGGCCCTGGGTGTTTCCCAGCACGGTGTGAGCGTCGTTGCCCTCTGCTCTTCCCAAAACACAGGTTTCCCACTTTTCCTGGTTTTGTTTCGTGACACTAAAATCTCTGCACTGCCACAGAGTTCTGCGAGCAATCCCTGCTGCTACAGACACGTCAATCCACACCGCGATCTGAGGAGATGGTACAGTACTTTGTCTTCATTGTTTAGTTTTGAGGTGTTTACAAATACTAAAATTATCTTTAATTGTCACTGAAAACCAACCAAACACCATCTCCCGTGCACAGAAAGCTCTGCCGTGCTTGGGCGCTGTGCCACCGTGTGGCGTGTCCTCGCTGCCAGCGGGACCAAAACCCCGCAGGGGCCAGGCAAGGGAGGCTTTGGGCTTGTCACTGTGCTGAGTGGCTTGTCAGGCTGCTCTGCCTGTGTGTTTGCATTGGATGGGGTTTTCTCTCCCCCTTCCCCATGCTCTCTTGGGGAAGCTCAGAGGAAGGTGTCGGTGTGACAGTGCCAGGCGAGCACGTGGCCCTGGGAGCAGTGCAGGGTGTGCTGAGCAGAGGGTGAAGCCGAGCAGTTGGTCCTTTTGGCGATAGCACACGTCCCTTTGTGTCACTCGAAGGTCTCTGCGAGCGGGTGCTGGCTGGGGCTGCCGGCACGCGGCCGTCACCTTGCGTTAGCGTGGCGGGGCTCGCCAAGGCTCCGCTCCGCGGGGAACATCGCAGCTCACGCCTCTGCAGAGCATCCTCTGTGCCTGGGCAAAGGGCGACGTTCCCAGCTTCAGCTGGACATTTCAACTTTCCCATTACCCAGAGAAACCGCAGACCCGTCTGTACTTTGGTTTAATTGCTGCTTTTCTGAAACACTTCAAAGAATGTTTCTAACCACAGTATGTGGCACATATTATTAGATTTGTTTTTGGAATATAATGGTAAACTGTTGCCATTATGGAGGTAGACATAATTATCTGAAATCTATTTTAATCTATTCTGCCTTTTAAATATTCTATGTTCCCTTTTAATAAGAGGTAGCATCCACCCTTTGATGTTATAGCGGAGGTGTAGAAAGCTCTCCTCTCCTTGCTGCAAATGTTAATTGAATAGCCTCCCTTTCTCTTCATTAGCTGCATTAGCTTGCATTAACACCTTTTAATATCTCTTTAAAATCTTGTTCAATTTACTTTCTTTAATCTTTTTCTTTCCCAGAGTGTTGCATCACTTTGATCCTCATCTTCTTCTTTTCTTTGATGACAACTTTGAGTTTAATTTGTATTTGAATTGAAATGGAAATTTCCTAATTCCTCAGAATCCAGCATGCATTTTACAGGGTTTTGGCATCTGCATTAGCATTTGGTGCTGCCGGGGGAGGGAACAGTGCAACCATCCAGATTACTGCCCCAAAAAGCAGTGGCTGCCCTGACATCCCTCCTTGCGCTCACACACAGATGAGCAGCTTTGCTGTCAGGCGCCTTAAGGATCACAGCCGAGGTTCACAAAGGCCTTTCTGCACTGCCTTGTTCTCCAGGGCCTGGCTCCCATGCTCCAGGCGTTCTTGGTGGTACCATGCTGAGCTGTGCCTGTGCTCAGCACCATGCAGAACATTCCCCGGAGGTGCCTGTGCAGGAGCGATCTTCTGTTCCCTGCACAGCCCCAATGCCCGTGAGCCAGACAAGGGCTCCCATGCATGGGCACAAACCCGTCTATCGCTGCCTGCCCTGCAGACACAGCAAGGAGAGGCTTGGTGGAGCCTGCGGTGGGTTTTTGCAGGGGAGTAGGGTGGGTGACGTGGGGCTTTCCTCCCTGCCAGCCCCCTCCCTGCTGCTCTCTGGGGCTGGCAGAGGTTTGGGCAGGGGACCTGCTGCAGAGCTGCCAGCAGCACCGTGGATCTCCTGCCTGCACAGAGGCACCTTCATCAGGTGTCGGGGTTTTTGTGGTCAGTGACCTGAGACAAGCAGTGTGACCAAGGGCACCGGCTTCTCCCCTGTCTCTTTTCCCCAGGCCAAGTCATGGGACAGGACGTGGGATGCCCTTCAGCTGCCTCAGCCTTGCTCACAAGTGAGTAAAGTCTCCGCTTATCTGTCAGTCCTGCATGTGGTGTTGGGGAACAAGCGGTAGCAACTTCTGTTTCACTGCTCAGGGACCTTTCTGTGCTGTTCCCCTGATGCCTGGGGATTCACTCCCAGTTCCTTCCTGCTCCTGGCCTGGAACAATGGAGGGTCCTGTTCATTGCCAGCTGGTCCCAGTGCTGAGCATTGCTGCATCCCGCCCGTTCTCCGGGGCAAGATGTGTTTGTTCTGCGTATGTTGTAGACCTTCAGTAAAGGCATTGGTATCCTTGCTGCAAGTTCTCTTAGCATCAATTTTTCCCAAATTAATGACAAGCTCTCTCTGCTGTTGATGAGCAGCCTCAGCCTGCACCTGACACCCAGATAACGATGTGGTGGTTTTCCACTCCTCTGTGGATCCAGTGTCTGTGGGCCCTGTTCTGCCAAGGTTCGGCATTGGCAGCTGTGCACAGAATTTGCAGAGACCTTGGCCATCGGTGAGTGTCACGGGGGGCTCGTGGCCACCACAAACTGGCGTCTTTCTCCCTCTCCTTCCACTAATGGGTACCCAGAAATGATGCTCTTCATCAGAGTGCTTGATATCTATTAAAAACAAATTGGTGTGGATTTGAACACTAACATCGAGGATGAATCGCTTTCTTCTGAGCACTTTGAATAGTACCTGTTGAGTCCAAAAGAAGAGATTGTTGGTTGATACATTATTCACAGGCTTGATTTCTTGATTTGTACAAATATTTTCTTTCTTTGTGTCCATTCACCCAGTCTTTCAGATTAATAACTTTGATATGGGGAAGACTGTTGCAGGGAGCTGCCGGGTTATATGGCTTGGGTGTTGTTTAACAGCAGGTCGCTTAGCGTGCAAAATTAATAAGGAGCAGAGATGAGTCTGTGATCCTCCCCCAGTCCCAGTGTCGGCAACATGGTGACAGTTTCTGGCAGTGCCAGGCAATGCCGCGTCGCTGTGTTACCCATCCCTACAATTGCCTTTGACTTGTTAGCAGGGCCTGTTCCGATAGGATAAGGGGTGGTGGTTTGAAACTGAAAGAGGGGAGATTCAGGCTGGACACGAGCAAGAAATTGTTGCCCCTGAGGGTGGTGAGAGCCTGGCCCAGGTTGCCCAGAGTGGTGGTGGATGAACCATCCCTGGAGACATCCCAGGCCAGGCTGGACGGGGCTCTGAGCAACCTGAGCTGGTGAAGATGTCCCTGCTCATGGCAGGGGTGGCACTGGGGGAGCTGAGAATGTCCCTTCAACCCAAACCATCTGCAATTCCATGATTCTATAAGGAGGGACCAGCAGCATCCTCAGGACCCTGTCACCGTGTGTGTAATCCTGGAGGTACAAGCAAAGGAGTGGTGTGACTCAGAGCTCAGCTGGGTGCTGGATGTGCCCCAGCTCCCCCAGTGACTCATCCCCCTCCCTCCAGCCCTGTCATCCACCTTCAGCTTCCCGACCCTTCCTCACAGTGTGCTGGGGGGGCTGCTGGACCCCCAGACCCACGGGGCTCGACACCTCCTTTGCTGCCACTGGCAGGCCAGAGCATGAGCCTGTGCCGAGCGCTTTCAGCAGAGCTGCAGGGATGCTCGCTTGTCAAATGAAGCTGTCTGCCTTCATGGCGGCTCAACAGCGGGGAGACAACGTTGTCCCTCTTAAAGCTGACAAATGATCTGTGTCTCCCGTATGGAAATGAATTGATCTCAGCTCTCCGGGGAGAAGGCGTCATGGTTGCAGAGGACGGTGCCACACCGTGATGCCCTTGTCAGACGGCTGCGTGCTCTCGCCTCCACAACTCTGCCTCAGAGAGATGGGAATTCATGAGATGTTTTGCATCTTTTTCCTTTTAAATCCCTGTAAAGGAAGCTCTGATTTTTGAAGCATTGCTCTTTTCCTTCTCATCCTTTTCAGGGAAGAGGAGCTTTGCTTGGAGGCTTGCGCTTTGCAGATGCTCCTGGGGAAACGGGAGATTTGTCACTTCCAAATCGCAGCATTTTCACCTGCTCTGTGTGATCCTCCATTTAAACTAGAAGCGGCGTCTAAAAGCACCTCCCAGGCTGGCAGAGTAGAGCTATGTAAGATGGAAGGATACAGGGAAGTGTCTGGAAGGGATCACAGCTTATTAGTGAGGATAATAAATTCCCTGGCTCAGGAGGTGCCTTGATGTCAGGTTACAGAGCACGACCTTCCCCCAGGCACCTGGCCCTGCCGTGGCAGAGTACGAGCGTGTAGCAGATGCGATTGTGAAAGAACAAGACAAACTGTGCCTGAGAGCCAGAACTTCCAGGGTTTTCTGTCCTTTCTCAGCCAGGGACCTGCTGCTCCTCCTCGCTGTCCCTGGAGCGCGGGCTCTCCTGGGCATGGGTGGCCTCTTGGGTGAAGCAGTGAGAGATTGTCCCCGTGTCAGGCTGAGGTGTTCTCCCCTCTTGCCTTGATTTTGGACTGAGAAGAGCCAGGGGATGTTCCGTGCCATTTAATTCCCAAATTTGGAATGACCCTGGTGCGTTCAGTGTGCTTTGGGCCACTGTGGTCATATCTGTTGCTCCAGATCCCCAGGAGAGAGAAATAACCTGGAGTGCTGTTGGTTTTCCTCCGTTCTTATATCCTTGGAGAGATCTGTGTGTACTCTGCACTTGATTGAAGTGGACTTTTATCTTCCTGCTTATTTTTCCAGTTTCCACCCTCCTTGGAAAGCCTCATGGTGGAAACCTCCAGCTGGGAGCACCAGCAATGGGGGCTGCTTTGTGTCCCCACTGGAAAAAAACCCTGCCCAACGTAGCTTGTGCAACATCCCATAACAAATCAGTGTAGATCCAAACCCCAGCCCAGGAGTCTCCCGTTCCAAACACATGTCGCTGCCTGATCCTGCCCGCCAGGCCCCGGCGCTGCGCCCGCTCCCCGGGAGCTCTGCGCTGAGGAGACCGCGTAATTCAGAGCAATTTCATGATGAGCAGTAAGTAAAGGTCTGACGGCTCCATGTCGTGAGAAGCTCTCCTTGCAATGGTTACATTGCTGTTGAGACTGTGTTGTGTTTTTACACTCAATGGTATTTCTCTCATGATTTCCAATTAAAAAAACAAACAACCCACAGAATGTGAAAACCTTCCTCAGTCAGGTTTAATTAGTTTCTAGATTTGAAGAACAAAAAGCTGTGAGGTGTTGAGGACCATACTGAGTTGCAACCTTGCTGGCTGTGGAAGCGATGTGAGGTGGCAGATGGGGCGTGCCAGGGATGCTCTCTGCCTGCATTGCCTGCGGGGTGTCCCTCCGTGGGGGGGTGACGGGAGCAGGCGGTGGATGCTGCCGTGTGGGGACAACAGGGGTTCGCAGGCTCCAGAACCGCCCCTGGCATGGGGGTGATGTTGAGGGCCACCAGTTTGTACATCTTGACGCTGGTTTGGATTGAAAAACAGAGCAGGATCATTCTGTGCCTGGGGGATTTTTGGTGCTGCGATACCTGAGGACCTCACTGTGCTGGGAAGCCTTTGGGGGAGGCTGGCTTGGGGACCTCTTGAGAAAAGGCTGCAACAAAGCAGCTCCTCAATAGCTTTTAAAAGGATAATGAAAGGAGGTGTGAACATTGCTATGAGATTGTGCCCATGCGAAGGGAAAATAAAGCCAGTATTCCATGTGCTTTGGTCCAAAAAGCAGTGAGCATCCAGCACAAAGTCTGCTTTGCTGGAGAAGGATGTCTTCTACGAGGGTGGTTTTACTTCAGAGGCGTATGCACAAGAATGAGGAATATTTCCCATTATTAAATCCAGTTTTATTTGCTTATAACTTTGCAGTTAGCTTGAGGGGGAAAACTTTCTGTGGGCAATGTCTGCTTTAGGTTGAAACTTTGTATTTGGGAAGTTTTGGCGAAAACAATTTAACCACATCTGAGAGCAATGGGAGGGAAACAGTTTGCTTTGACTTGTTTAAAAGGCAAAATAAAACAGACGCAACAGCACCGCTGACACGCTCGTCTGCGCGGGCGGGCGCTTGGCTGCGAGCTCTGGGCTGGGTGGTCGGGGGGGCTCGGCTGCCCTGGCTGGGGTGCAGGACAGAGCAGCTGAGGGGACTGTCCCTGTGCTGGGGGCTGGACGCGGCTGCAGCTGCCCTGTTCAGCATCCATCCTGATAGTGCTGCTGACCTGGGGAGCCGGGGATCTGCAGCAGCAGCAGTAATCAGCTGCTGATACCTGATGGGGAGCTGGGGATGGAGATGCTCAGGCTGCATCTAAACAGGATTCTGAGCTTATTTCAGCTGTCCCAAGCTGCTTTTCCTCCCTCTGCTGCAGCTTGGTCCTGCAGCAGGAGAAAAGCACTTTCCCGTTAGAAGTTGGGCTGGGTTCCTCTGGGCTGCGTCTCTGCAAATGCAGCCTTTGCATTCATCTGAAAGGCTCATTGACCAAGGAGCTATTTCTTTCCAGATATTTAAATGGAAATCCAGTAGGGTTATTAAGCAGAGAGCAGTGAATTTATTCTGGTCATTTATTATTGACAGGTAACATGGCACTATTTTAATAACGTTCTCTGATCCTGCTGCAGCACAGCGGTGTGGGGATGGGAGTGAGCCTGGGGGGACCAAATCCTTTTCCCATGTTGCTGCAATGTGCTGGTTCATCTGAGAGCCCGACTGATGCTCCATGTTGCTCCTTCCAGCTGCCCAGGTGGGGGTGGTTGATGGAGCACGAAGGGGCTGGTGGCAGAGAGGGTCCTGCTGCCCTGCTGGGTATGGAACATGGCTCAGGAGCTCTTGTACAAGAGCCCATGAGATGCTGCAGCTTCCTGGGCCTAATCCTGCCCTGAGGTGCTGGGAGGGAGCTGTGGTGCAGCCCTGGCAGAGGGGCTGGGGAGCTGTGGGCACTGTGTGTGAGTCCCGGCGGTTCTGTGGTGCTTCCTCCCGCCCGCCAGTGCCCTGGGGACAGGCTTTGTACCGCAACCGCTGCAGTTTGGGCAGAATAGGCAGATAATCCCACCGTTGGGCTGGGGTCTGGCATGGCTGAGGAGTTGTGTGTGGCCCCCCCAGGGGCAGAGGAAGGAGGAGGTGCCCAGGGTGCTCAGACACAAAGCCCTAGCCCTGACCAAGCGGCACTAATCAATTTGTTAAGCCTTGCTAAAATAATCAAACCCTCTGTGTCTGAAAAGGCCTCCCATCCCTGCAGAGCTGGGTGCTGGGCTCAGCTGTGCGTGCAGGCACTGCAAGCCCCATCCCGGCAGCACCCAGCCCCGGCTGCAGCCCTTCCTGTGGCAGCCTGGGCAGGGAGAGGCTTTGGCAAGACACCAGTGAGGCCTCATTTGTCCCACGGATTTGCTTCTCCTCCCATTCTGTGGCTGGTTTGCAATTGTCCCTGTGAACAAGCCACAGCCCCTGAAAAGCATCTGCTGCTCCACTGTTTGCACTAGGCTTCCCGGTGAAGCGGGACCCGCTGCTCTGCAAGGATCCCAGGGCCTCTTTTCTGTTTGATCCCCTTTATCGGGAAGCATGCTGCCTGGCAGCTGGTGCTGTGGGGTGCTGTGGGGTGCAGCGGGGCACTGTGGGGTGCAGTGGGGTGCTATGGGGTGCAGCAGGCACAGGGAGACACAGGCACCCTCAGCCTTTGCCCCTGCTCCTGGCTGCATGTGGAGCTACTCCCCATCCTGCTGCCAGCCTGGCCAGCTGCCCCACAGGTGTGTGCTTTGGGGCCAAATCCTTTCGAGATGAGCGGAGATACCCCCAGGACTTCTCACAGCTATTTATTCCGAGGCCGAGGTGCAGCGTCGCTGTGCAGCTCTGCGCGGAGTTTGCTCTGGGTTATGATGTACAGGGGTCTGGAAATGAAAGGGAATATTTTACCTTTGAAAAGGAGAGGGACCCTGTCTGCTCTGTTAAATTCAGAGACCTGGATATGAAAAAAATGCATGTGCGTGTGATGAAAAGCTTCCTGCGAGTTCATTCTATGTAACTGGGATGAGAGCTCTTGTGTTGTGCAAAATCATGATGTTGGTCGCAGAGGGGGTACGCAAGCGGAGGGGCATGCGGAGAGGCAGCCCGGAATGTTGTTTGAACACCGCCTGCAAATCCCAGAATGGGCCATTAGAAATTAAAGAGATGCTGTTAATCCGAGTTGGAAATAAAGCAGGACACACATGAGCTCATCTGGTTGGTCTGGGCTGCTGCTGGTGTCAGCTTCAATTGGAATAAACAAGTGTTGCTCGGCTGTGCCGAGCTACTGGAAGGAAGAGCATTGCTGGGAGCGAGAGGCTGCTCCGCTCCCAGATGAGAACCACTTGCCCAATTTCTGCTCATTTTTAAACATAGGCAGTTGTGAAACCGAGAGGGTACTCAGGGGTACTCATTACCACTTCTTCTTTGCAAGAGTTTTCCTCCAGCGCCCATAAAAACACTTCTCACTCTCACAAGGGATTCCACATCAAATATTCAAGGCAGATTACACTGAGAACCAAACAGGAGAAAGGGGAAGGGAAAAAAAAAAGTCTAAACTGTTCAGTTGCTTTAATAAAGGAGCCAAAAAGGTTAACAGAGAGAAAGGGAGGTGGGAGGGAGGGAGCGGCCCCCATTCCTCGGGGCAGCTGCTGCTGGATGCTGCGCAGACAGGGTTTTGAAGCGGGTGCTGTTCCCACTGTGCCAACGTGGGGCACAGGTTATTCCCCACAGCCCAGAGCTGGATCCTCGGCAGGGATAACACACACGTGGCTGGTCCTGGAACCGCTGCGCGGTGCAGCCTTCATAAAAAAAAAACAAACAGTGGTATTCCTGCCCGGAGGTGCTGGTGGCCTGATTGAACTGGGGTTGTTTGCTGTTGGTCTGTGCAGAGAGGTCATGGCTGCCGCTGCTGTGGGGAGGTTTTGGGTGTGAGCACGTGGCTGGGCTGGGGGGGTCCTGCATCATGCCCCTGATTGCACCAGGGCAGGAACCAGCCCTGGGGAGCACCAGCCTTGATTTGGGTGGAGGGGGTCAGCAAGCACCCCAGCCCCAGCCAGCTGGGCCATGAACCTGCCATGGCTGGTCCTTGCTTTGCCCCGGGACGTGGGGCAGAGGGGGAGCAGGGGATGGGGCAGCAGGGAGGGTGCTGGGTGACTGATTCCCCAGCCGGAGGTGGGGAGAGGCCGTATCTCTGATCGCGGGGCTGTGGCTTCGCCTGGCAGTGTGGGTTTTCCCCTGGTGATGTAGTGCCACAGTTAAAACATTCAAAACCTGTCAAAGCTCCTGAGAGTACAATTTTGCTTCACTGATAACATCTTCCCCCAGAAACATGCTTTGCTGTTTCTCTTGCATGTTTTATCTACCACATAATTGTTTTTCTCCTCCTAATTGTGCTGCAGAGTGTAACCCCGGCTTGCAGGGTGGAGATGCTGCATGGTGTGAACTCAGGGCCTGGTTTGGGGGAGGCTGCACCGTCCCGGCTGTCAGCGGGGAGCAGGTGTGTGCCTGGGGGTGCATGGGGACACGTGTCACCGTGTTACTGAGCAGCACCCAGGGGTTATTTTCCCTTCTCACACAGCCTGGAGGGAGGGTGCGTGGTGCATGTGCGGCCTCTGGGCCTTTCCCACAACCACCACGTGTTCATTAGGGGATGGTTTGCTGTGCCAGTGCTTAGACCCAGTGTATCTGTGATGCCCAAAGCCACTCAGACCCTCTCCAGGGCTGCCTGTCTGCCTTCAGGGAGATCTCTGGGGAGTGAAAGCTCGGGGCAAAGCCCCAAACTTGCCCGCGGTGCAGAGCTGTTTGCAGCAGATGTGGTTTGGACATGGTGACAAAGTGATGAGCAGTCACAGGGGAGTCATTTTGCAGTGTCCCCACAGCCTTCTGCACCACTGGTGCCTCACAGCATCATCCAGCTGGCCCAGGGCAGGCGTGCGATGCTGCAGCTCTTTGCTGTTGCAATGATCCTGTCATGGGGGAGCAAGCGGGGACACCCTGTGCCCTTCCTGGGGCACTCTGCACCTCCGTGGGGTCCCGGCTGGCCAACAGTTGCAACCTTTAATTGCTCAGGATTTTCTTTTCCCTCTCCCAGTGCCTAATTGCTGCTCTCTCCCCGCCAGCAGCACCTGTAGAACTCTGTAGCTCGTGAGTCACAACCCACCCACGTCGAGTGTTTATTCACCTACAGGGGAAAAGCACCAGGCTCTCAGAACGCTGCATTCCAGGAGACCCACCCAGCGCCGCGCCGAGGGGTACCGGGTCCAGCAGCTCTGTGCCGGTGTGGGGGATGCGGGTAGCCCTGCTCCGTGCTGCCGGAGCCATCCCTGAGCCGCTGCTTGGGCACAACTGATGCTCTGCAGAGACATCACTCCATGGTGCTGGGTGGTGATGGACCAGGGAGCTCAAATGCAAACAGGGGTGCCATGGGGATGGCACCTGACACTGCTGTCCCCTCCCAGCTTGTGGTGATATGATGGCCACATCCCCGTAGCCCGGTCTGGGAGGGCTCAGCCTCTTCGCAGCTGGCCCCGAACAGGACAAGGGGTCCCAGCGTGGGGGGCACACAGGTGGTAGGTCCCAGGGCTCATGGCAGCATGTCCTTGGGCAGAGTTGCTCTGTGGTGGGGAGAAGTGGGGGGCAGGTCATGGCACACGTGGCCCTGAGAAGCAGCATGGGTTGCTGTGGTTTTGTGCTTATATGCAAATGGATTTGTGGCTTCAGCGGATTGAGTCATAGCTGAGGTGTTACTTGGCAAGTCGAGCTCCCACCCCTAGTGCCGCTCCTGTGCGTTCTCAGCGGCAAATAACACATCACGAGCAACAGTTTAAGGCAGGATGTGGCCGTGGTTTCTTTTCCTTTCTGTTTTTTTGGGGGGTCTCTTTTTTTTCTACTTCAAGCTGAGATCCTCTCTAAAGAAAACACATCTCTGTGGCTGGCAGTGGCCCCAGCGTGGCAGTGATCCTCTCACTGCTGCTGCTCCCTGCCCCGGCAGGTGGGTGCGAGGGCTCCACGGTCATGCTGCTGCTGTGAGAGCAGCAGGTCCCACTTGTCCCATCTGCTGCCAGTTCTGGGCAACGAGCTTGGGGACACCGGGATGGGGACAGGGTGCTCTGCTCCCCCAGGATTCCAGAGTGAGAGGCAACCTGGTTTGTAGCTGCTCAAGGGCTCACTGGAATAAAGCCGGTTTCTGTTGAGTAATTAGAGAACCTCGTCTGGGTGCTTAGATAGCAGTGTGTTCCACTGGGAGCTTGGTCCTGCCTCTCCTGGGTGACATGGTTAAATCAGGGCAGGAGCCACTGGTGATGCTGCTCTGGAACAGCTGGTGGCTGCAGGCTCTGCCCTTTTTCCCACGGTGCCGCAGTGATGCAGGATGAAGTTCAAAGGTGGGTGTTTAACAGGGTGAAATTTCCTCATTTCACTCCCACCCCCCTGTGCAGGGTTTTGCTGCACCACCACAACAGTGCAGGAGCGCCGGGCCCATCCATGCAAGCGTGGGACTCAGAGGAGGGTTTTGCCGGCACCACAATGCTGAGTCCCTGCTCCTGGTGGCTGTGGCTTTCAGCAGGAATGCGTTCATCGCAGGCACTTCACACCCTCAGTAATTTCTACAGCAGCAAGCTGGACAAACCCGTGGTATTTCTGCCCCATGCTCTCAGGTTCCTGTAAGCATCCCTTCTCCATTCTCTGCTCTGAATTTCCAACCCCAGCTTTTACAACACACCCGTGGTGGAGCAGCTGGGATTTGGGCTTTGCCTCTGCCAGGTGCGAAGGTTTTGCAGCCGGGGAGTGGGGCAGGGAGGAAGGGGAAGGGGAGGAGAGGAGACAGAGCAGCTGCAGTTTGCAAGACCAGCAGCTGACAGATCCAGTGAGGTGCGGCACTTCCCTGGCCGCAGTGAGCTCTTGTGAAACGCTAATTCTGAGTGCAAGTGTCTGGCTGGCTGTGTCTGGGTGGCCATGCCATCCCCTGGCCTCACCCACCCCTCCCGCACCCCAGATCCTGTTTGTGTGGCCTGAGCGTCTGTTTTTTCAGGGAAAAGTGAGGAGCAGGAGCTGGGTCAGTGGCAGCAGCCCTGGCTCGGGGCTGCCGGTGTGGGGCAGGCGGTCGGTGCTGCTGTGTGTGCTGGATGCTGGGCTCTGTGTGTCCAACAGACACTTGGATTGTCCATTGGAAAACACTTTCATAAACACACTGTGTAGTGATGCAGAATAGCAGTTCTTAGCCTTTTCCCACTTTAGTTTTGCACTGACTCTTGTAACCACCATTTTAAATAGTAATTGATACAAGTTAAACACCTTGCATGTTTCTGGAGTAGTAATTCACATTTTGCTTTGATTTACACTCATGCTGTTTGGATTTGGTTGCCAAGGCTGTGTCTTTTTAGGTAACCTTCTCTATTTTAACATAAACACTACTATTTGTGAACGACAGTGCTCACTACTTTTTGGAAGGAAGAAGCTCCCAGCTGGCAGCAAAGCGCGGGGCTGGGGATGCTCAGCTCCTCGTGTGGCACCGGGCGGGCTCCTGCCCTTCAGTCGCACCCGGGACCTGCTGCCAGTAACCGGGAAGGAAGTGGTTTGTGGAATGGTGGCAGCGATGAGCCGGCTCAGAAATGCGGCTATGGCTTGAGGTTTCTGCTATGGTAAGCTGACTAATTTGCACCAGAAGCAAGGCCACAAGAAAAAAAAAGTCCCAAGGAATGCCTGTGCCATTGACCTTTTGACACAGAGTTTTGAAAGAGGCCGAGGGGCTCTGTGGGGTGGGTGCCCGGGGCTGGCAGCACCTGCTCTGCTCCCCGCAGCCAGTGCCGGGCTGGGTAACACCAAGCCGGGAGTATAAGGTCTTTATTCCTCCTTGTTTGTCTTATACCAGAGCAAACCCAGGTGCTCAACCCTCCTTCCCCAGCCAGCACACCCTGTCCCTTGGCTACTGGGGCAAACACGAAGACACTGGGAATCGCTCCTGTCCCAGAGAGCTGAGCCCAGGTGCACCCAAAACCCCTCACCCGGGTCCACGATGCAGTGTGCAAAGGCCCCTGGTTTCACTTTTTTTTTTTTTTTCCCCGAAATGCTGTATTTTGTAGCCTGCCAATGTTATCTTATAGCACACAAAATGTCCCTTGTTGGAATCTTGGGTTTGGTTTATTCTTTTTATTTTGAATAGGAGATTCAGATAGAAAAGTACCAGGATGACATGAGAAATTGAATGAGCGGTTCCTTCTGCATCACTGCAGCCGCTGCCGTCAGCGCTGTCCCCCCACGTGAGCTGGACCCTGTGGTTTCTTGAGCAATTGGCCACATTGTGGCTGTGTCAAATCCCCAGCTGGAACCTGGAAATGTGTCTGCTGGGGGCTCTGGGGAGGGGGCCGAGCACTCGGGAGGGTAAAACAGGCTGGTTCCCTCGGCATCTGCCCAGGCGCACAGACACCAGCAAATGATCCAGCTTTGCCATGAAGAGAGCGTTTAAAAAAAGAAAGATTCTTGCTGAGATGATGTTTTCCCTTGAGCTAGTGCAGAGAAGGGGAATGTATAAGGGAACTCTGAAAGGCCCCCCCTTACACCCTCCCAAGACTTAAAACACAGGCCCTAATGACAGATGCGTCCCTCTAATTTCTTTCTTCGGTGCAATTTAGTTCCTTGGGTGGCAGGATGCAATTTGTGTTTGAGTTTGGCTTTCTAGTGAAACTCTTGGCTTGTCACTCTCAAGGCACAACATGCTCCTTAAATAGCAGGCTAAATTTCTCCACCTAGCCTAAAAAAAAAAAATACTCCTCTGCCAAATGAAAGGACATATTCCAGTATTCTTTGTTGTTGCAACAAATTGGGTGGATACTGTCAGACTTCTGTATTCTGGGAATACTTCCAGAGCCGCTCTTTGTGTGCAAGTCGGTTACCATGTAATTGTCAACTTAAATTGCAGTGTTGGATAACTCAGCTTCAGCTGTAAGATAATCTGCCTCTCCTGTGACCGAGCACAAGGGCAATGCCTGGGGCTCTGTGCGAGGGCTGCCTGTGACCAGAGGGGTTGGCAGAGCTGGGGTTTGGGATGAGAGACCTTCCCAGCTCCCCCAGTGCCACCCCTGCCATGAGCAGGGACATCTTCACCAGCTCAGGTTGCTCAGAGCCCCGTCCAGCCTGGCCTGGGCTGTCTCCAGGGATGGGGCACCTACCACTGCTGGACAGATGCTGCTCACAGGCCGGGGCGCTGCCCGCACAGACAGTGGCGAGGGCAGGAGGGACGGGTGGTCCCTGCCCGCAGCCCCTGGCCCTGCCCGCTGCTGTCTGCGGCGATGCAGAGATAAAATGCTGCTTTCGATGCACTGGGAATTGTGTTTGCCCTCTTCTCTCCCCTTTCAAATTGGCAGCTGGTTTCGTTGTGTTTGTTTTAGCCTGAATCCCAATGACAATTAGTGCTAGAAGGCTGGATTCAGCTGTTTTTGCTTGTTTTCTTTTTCACTTTGATTTCAACCTCCTCCAAATTCTTAATCCTACTGAATATTTCATCTCTTGTAACTCCATCAATTGAACGTCTCCCAGCGGGACGTGCAGGACCAGCACTATTAGAGCTGCTTTGCTTTAGCTAATGCTTCTCAACGCTGGGCAGGGTTTGTTGCGCAATTTATTTCAGACGAGGAAACCACAGCATCCGCTGCAGCGAGAGCCACGTGAGCGATTTGGGAACAGGGCTGTGCAATAGACGAGAACTTGAGTGGCTGATGAGAAAACAGAGCACCCCTCGTTCCGACCTTGTACCTTCTCTAACAGCAGGAGACTTTTACAGGTGGGAACCCCTTGTGTGGCCACGAGCCGGAGATCCCGCTGTCAGTGTAGGAAATGTTCTGCTTGCAGGTGGTGGGTGCGGTGGTCACCTGGCTCCCGTTGCACCGCGGCAGGTCAGCCAGCCTGGAGGTGGGTTGTGCCATGTGAAAAGGGTTTGCTGAGAGGGGGCAGTGGAAGATCCTGCCTATCTGTTTGTGATTCCCCATCAAAAATTGCACTTTTGCTTTTTTTTCTTCTCTGACATTGCTTTCTGGGATGCTTTTGGACTTGGTGTTGGGGTTTTGCCCTGTACCTATGTTGTTCACAAAAAACCTTTCACATACGGAACTGTTTTTTCACCTTGTCAAAAAGGCCTTTTCCAGCTGGGACTCCTTTGGGCCAGCTCTGTGCAGGGCTGCCCGTCAGCACAGGCACCTTCCCACTTCTGCTGTTTTCTCCTTTTTGCAATGGAAAACTGGGGAGGTGGTGCAGGCTCCCAAGACTGAAGCTTTGCAGCTCTCTGCATCCTCTCTGATTATATCACCCTCTCCGAATGCATGGGGTGGCCGGTGTTTGTACCGATCCCTTTTACCACGCAAATCGCCCCTTGCTCCACAGGGAGGTTTCTCCAGGAGGCGTCTGGCTGCTCACACAACATGAAGCAGGGATGCAGTGGGCTCTGCCAGCAGCTGCTTTGCAGCTTGCAAAGCTCCCGTGCTCTTCAGCCAGGCTCCATGTTCCTTCTCGAGAGCCCCAAATTCTCTGCAGCCTAGATGGGAAGAGCTCTCCCTGAAGCACCAGCAACCGGCTCCAAGAGCTTTTGCCAAGGGAGCGGCGGTGGCATATGTTCGCTCTCAGAGCAAGGTTACACTCTCGACTCATTACAAGTTACTCTTCTCGTTTTGGGGCATATGCAGAAGAACGCGGTGCCAAGCTGGCAGCGCGGGTGGCAGAGCAGGGAGGGCTCGGAGGAGCGCCGGGGGAAGTTTGCGCTTCCACTTCTGTCTTTGGCTATTGTGGTTTGAAAGCAGCTCAAGCCCTGTCCTGAATGCATCTGCTGCCTCGTGGGGCTTTCCTGGGGGGTCTGGCACCCCCCAGCCTGACCCCCAGCCCAGACCTCTCCCAGGTTATTCCTGCAGACAAGGAACAAGGTGTTTGCACAGGAACCAGGTCCCAGGAGCAGTGGGATGGGGCAAAGGTGGGGAGGGGATGAAAGCCAGCAGAGCCCTGGGACTAGGGGACAGGGATTCGAGGTGGTCTGTGCTGTGGGCAGCCCTGACCGCTGACGAGCTGCCTTAGACCTGGGTCATTCAGCTCATTCCTGAATAATGTGTCTAGTGGTTTTGCAGGATCCGTAGCCCACACTAATGGCTCATTGCTGAACCATAAGTGGTTGTGTTATACTTTGGATTTATTGGAGGTTGAGGGATTAATTTCCTGAAATATATAGTCACGATGTTGAGGTTAAATTAAGATCTCATTCAAAAGGATTCTTTTTATTGTATTTAATTTGTAACCACTTTTCTATAGCCATTTTACAGCTATTCCTCCCCCTCCCTTAAATGTTCAGTGTCATGTTTCCAGGAAGAATCTTATTTCATGCAGACTAATAGCATTTTTCAGTATAACCTTTTACAGTTCCTCACCATTCGAGTTACTCGAGTCTCAGTTGTTTATACACAACAAGGTCTTAAATCCTTTCTTAGAAAATAAAGATGTTGATGCAAAAGCCACAAGAGCTTCTGGCAGAGCTAAAATCCATCCGTTCCCTCCTCCTTCCTCACATGCCACCCCCTTCAATCTGCTGTAACTAAAAGCCCTTTTACTTCAGCGCTTGAGCACTTTGATAAAATGCATGTTGAGTAAATCTTACATGACATTTTTACTCTGGGTGATATGTATATAAAGTTGAACTGGCTCGGTGCTAGCCTTGCTTCACTCTTCTTGATGGTGGTGTTATTAAACTGATAAATTAACTGTGGAAATGGGTCGTGGAGATGCTGGAGGTGGGTGGGGAAGGGGATGGTGCTGTCGGGAAGGACGATGCTCAGGATGCAGCTGAGGCTGAGCAGGGAGCATCCCCCAGCACTGCCCCCGCTTCTTGTGCTTTCTCTGCTGCTGGGCGATGTGGGATGAATGCCGGCTCTAAATCATCACTGCTGTTTTCAGTGTGTGACCGGAGAGCGTCTCTGTTCTGGGGTGCTGCGTGTGTCCCCTTGGCACCCCAGCTGGCAGCGGTCCCACCCGAGGAGGCGTCCCACAGCAGCTGGAGCTGTGCTGCCTGCAGGAGCCCTTCTCCAGGTCAGAGCGATGAGTTTGTTGGTGCTGCTCTCCCGAGCGCTGGCAAGGTGCAGGGAAAGGGCTGGTTCACTCCAAGGGCTCATCTGGCCAAGAGAGGCCTTGGTCCCGGGGTCTGGGTGAGAGAGAAGGACAGGCATTGAATCTGTCCAAGAGCCCAGAGAGGCTAGCTCCAGAAAACACACCTGTTAGTCCCCAGATCGAAGTTCCCACTCTGGAGAGAAAACTTCAGCCCTTTTCTGGGCGCTTGAGTTGTCCCACAAATGCTGTCCAAAACGCCCGTTCATGGGAGCAGGACAGGCGTTTGGGAGCAGGGAGATGTGCTGTTGCTCTTTGTGGCTCTTTGCATGTTGCTCCTTTGCTGGTTGAGAGCAGCAGGGTGAGATGCTCTCCTGTTCCTCCAGAGCCCCGGCAGGTTCAGGCTGAGACCCCACTCCCCACTGTGCTTGCGGGGTCTCCCTGTCCAGACCCCCCCATCCAGGAGATACGGACACCTTGCAGGTTGGGAAACAGCCATGTTCCTCTGTTTGCCCAGGGGAATTTTCCTCCTCTGCCCTGGCAACCAGAGCCGTACGTGGGTGCCCCTGAATGCAAAGGAGGGATGAAGCAGCAGTTTGGGAGCAAAAAGGGGGATCTGACTGACAGCGGCCTGTGGTGGAGGAGGTAACCCCCAGGTCTGGGCAGGCTAGGGACAGCGGGCTGAGGGTGACACATGAACCCCACGGAGCAGCCTGCCAGGGGCAGCTGGAGCAGGGTGGGGGGCGGCAGGGACCCCCAGCAGAGCATCCTCCTCCTGCCCTCTGTTCCCTCGAGACACCCGAGTTTGCCCTGGATGTCCCTCACCACAGTTCGGAGGCTGTGCCATGTCCCACTGGTGAGGGGTCCCAGTGCGGAGCCATCATCTCCCCCCAGAGCCCCCCGCATGCCTCCAGGCTTGTGCAGCACCAGCACCACCAGTAACCCCATTCACCGTGAAATCCCCAGCCCAGCCAGGCTCCCGGCAGCTCCCCGCCCCGAGCTGTCAGCTCTGTCTTCTGCTGGGATTTTCTTTCATTTCTGTTTTTTTTTTACCCTCCAGAAGTGCTGATGGACAAGTTGAATAACTGTATCTGCTTGTTACAGGACATCTTGAGGCTGATTGCAGAGGTCAGGACTCAACTGGAAAGACCGCAGCGGGTTGCTGACTGGCATCCACAGTCCAGATAAGATAAAAACAACTGATGACAGTGAGGAAGTGAAACAGTCATCTCAGCACTTGGATTAGTGCCCAGCAAAGAGGAAGGGAAAAAAAAAAATGAAGAGGGCCGGTGGGGAGGGGAAGGGGTGGAATATATATTAGAATAGAAACTCTGGAAAAAGCTATCAGGAGGCAGCAGATTTGGGTGTTAAATATTTATGAATTAGCAGCACTTGTCGCGTTCTCTCTGAGCCACGAGTTTCCAGGACAGGCTGCAAACCCATCACCATGTCCTGGCAAATGGAGTTGTGGTGGGAAGAGCAAAGGCACAGAGTGGCGGTGGCAGCGGGAGGGAAGGTGACCGGCTCCGGCGGGTCTGGCGGCACCAAGACTCGCAGCAGTGCAGGATAAATCCAGATGAAGAGGAGGAAGGATAAATGAGGTGCCATAAAAGTGACTATTATTATTCAGAAAATTCTGCTGAAGAGCATTGGAGTAATTAAATCATAATTGCTTATTACTCAGCTGAAGTGACATTGTAAGTGGCTGAAGGTCTGTGACGAAGAGGGGGAGAAGACTCTCCTGTTTTTTTTGCTGTGCTCCAGGTTCATCTCCATCACTGTGCATCCCTGTGGCACGAGTAGAAACCCCAGCTCATGGTGAAGGTCAAAAGGCTTCAGGTGAGCCCATAAAGCTCATTTGCAGCATGGCACCCGAACAGAGCCCCCCGGTGAATGTTGCATTATCAGCTGCTGTGGGACAGGGAGCTGAGAGCAGCTTCACCTCCCGGGGCCAGAGATGCCCAAGCACTGTTGGGCTTACCCAGGCCAGGTTGGTGTTTGTTCCTGGAGATGAGCACCTTTGGGTCAGTCTGACCCCCTAAACTCTGACAGCATTAAAAGAGCCATTCCCTGCCCCGAAACAAAGAACCTGCAAATCCTGTAAGCACTTAACTACACAGAGATGTTTATGGAACATTTTAAAGGGCTCATGTGATCTGGCAGCACGGAGGAGACGTGGTGTTGAGGTTTGGAAGCGTGAGCTTTCCCAGCTTCCTGGCTTTCCTTTCGCCAGCCAGGATGGGATGATAAACTGTATTTTCAACTTTAGGTAACGTGTTCCAAATTTTGGTGGAGTTTCCTCATTCTTGTTTCAAAGTCACTCTGTGTTTCACATTCTGAAAGGAGGTCATTTGGCGCATAAGCACAGCTGAACATCTCTTCTTTTTTTTTCTTTTTCACCCCTTTTTGCTGTGTCCCTTCCTACCTTCCCTCCTTCACGCTGCCTTGGGCAGGGAGAGCTGCCCGTTCGCTCCCCGTGTCCCCCCTCCCCTGGGAGCATCCCTGCTGGAGAGTGAAGGACCAAACCATGGCTGCATCCCGCTGCGATGTCACGGCTCTGCTCAGCGTGTCCAGGTGAGCCTTCCTGCTGCAAGGGGAAAAGAGGAGAAGGGCCCATCGCTGTTGCTGGCTCCTTGACTGAATTCTGCTCCGGTTCCAGCTGGCACAACAAGGTCTGAGGTTCAGCACTGAGAACTGGGCATGTTTGCTGGGAAAAATGCTGGAAATGATGGAAAAGAGCATCCCTTCTGTGGCGGTCTCCAGGATAACCCCGTGTTCGCTGTGCCACGTGCTCGCGGGAAGTGTCAGCCTCCAGCGCTTCGAGGAGCAGAGAAGCGGGTTACATTTCCACCAGGCGTATTTATTTTTATTTTTTAAATAGCTGTAAAATGAGTCACCTGGCACGGCGGCAGAACGCAGCCCACCAACAAGGAGCACATCGCGGAGCTGCCAGGGAATCTGCTGCCAATAAAGCACTCGTGGCTTCAGACAGCCGCTTGTTTTGGGGCTGGCGGGAGCCAGCTGGGAGGCGAGAATGCAGCGGTGCCAGCGCCGACCCCTTTGCCGGGACCCGTCGCGCTCCCTGCCAGCCCCTGTTTTGTCTAATTACACGGGGCTAACGGGGAGAGCACAAAAGCTGCCCCCCCACCTCCACAGGGAGAGCCTGGCCAGGAGATAGCAGGGAACTTGTGCTCTGTAAAAATATATATATATTTTTTTCTTCTTGCAGCAAAGGCTTCCCTACATGAGAATCATCTGTGGGTTTCTTCCCATCCTGGTGCACAAACCAAAAGCTTCATCCCATTCCCTGCGTCCAGGGGCAGTGGACACAGCATCACCTGGAGCAGCTGGATGCCCCTGGCTTTGGAGCAGCCTTGGCAGGGGTTAAACAGCTGAAGGAGAGAGAAAAGGGCTCTAGTGATGCAAACAATAAAAAGTCTCCACATTCCACTGAAGTTTCTTGAGCAACTGGCATTTGCCCATAAATGTACTTAAGCAGAAAATCACCAGAAAAGTGCTATAATCTGACAGATTTTTCACAGGCTTAAATATTCATGAATTAAAAGAATTGGCAGTATTTTCTACATTATTAGCTTTCATCATGGCTACAGGAGCAGTTGGTGCACTGGCTGCTCTTCAAAAACTATTAATCTAGTCTGTCATCACAGCAGCCATTTTTTAATTAGCTACTTTACTGAACGATCTGGTGCAGTAGTGAGACTGGAACATTTAAATGGTATTAAAGTTTTAAAGGTGCCCCTTTCCATTTTTAAACAAAGTTCTGAAACACAGCAATAGGGAAACAAATGCAGCAGCAGGTTACTTCATTTCAATGGTTAACTTCTTATTTATTTTGGAAAAAAATCAGGTCTTGGAAAATTGAGCCCCTTCTACCAGGAGAAGAAATTGCAAGAATTAAATTGTTCTTTAAACCGAAGTTCCCAGCATTCCAGCCTGATGAAATCAAACTGAGATGCTTGTAGCCGAAATACCTCGTGCAGAGGCACTAACAGGACATGGCACCACATGCTTCTGGCTGAAGTTGGTTTTTGGTCCCGGGGTATTTGAGCACAGTGGTGTAAATCGTCCCCTGGCCGCACAGGACCCTCTGCTGCATCCCAGCACAGCCCTGCATGCCTGCAGGAGCATCTCCTGGGCAGGGGAAACCTGGCGGCCCTCATGTCACATTGGCTTTTACCACAGCATCGATTTGAGCTTTTTTCTTGTGCAGGAGTTGTTAAGCATTTTGCAATGTGCAACTCAGAGCTCTGGCAGGTTTGAAATGTCTTCTTCCAAAAAGCAAGGGCCCTGCAATGAGCATCCATGGAGGCTGCTCCTGCATCCATGGAGGCTGCTTCTGCATCCGTGGAGGATGGTCCTGCATTTGTGGAGGATGGTCCTGCATCCATGGAAGTTGCTGCTGCATCTGTGGAGGATGGTCCTGCATCCGTGGAGGCTGCCGTGAAGCACATCTTCAGCCTCATCTGGGGAGTGTGTACCAGCTGTGAACTCAGTGCTGCCTTTACCAGGCACTAAAGCTGCAGCAATGCTGTTGACATTAAATCTCTCCATGCCCCATGGTCTGCCCTGGCTTTGGCTGGTAGGTGAGCTGGATTTATAATTGGCCTTTTATTTTGGATTTACCAACCCCATGATCATTGCACATGTGGGCTCTGAGCTGCTCTGGAGGAAGCCGCTCCAGGGTGGGCACACCAGCCGAAATGGCCACTGGAAACATCTCCTGACCTGTGTGGTGCTGCAGAGCTGGGGTTCAGCAAGAGCCGTGGAGGGTGGGACAAGCCCCTCTGTCCCCAGCCGCCCCCAGCCCCGGGTGCTCCCTGGCTGGCGGTGCTGGGGAGCACACCGAGAGGTGCTCGCTGGCCTGGAATGGGCACAGTCGGGGTCAGACCCAGCAGCGAGGGGTCAGCTCTAGCCCCTGAGCACCACGGCCTACGTGCCACATCCCAGCTTTGCTCTAACTCAACTTCATCAGCCATGCACTTGGCTCTGCCTATTTTGAACCCTGCTTTGTCGTCTGTGCCAGAAATGCTGCTCTCCTGCTTATTATTTGCATGTGAAAACACAGAAAAATTATGTCTTCATGGTGGTTTTAAATGTGCCTTTTTTGGCATCAAGTGGCTACTTCTCTGATCTCCGCTGCTTGCTACTGCCAGAGCCCTAATTTGTGCATTATAGTGCCAGTGTCCTGCTGACCGGGGAAGGGAGTTGCTGTATGTTCAAGATTTTTTCCCCTATTGTCATGTAAAGCAACGAGCGTAAAGAAATTGGCAGCTAAGCTGCCAATGCTGCAGCTATAACCTTTCAAGAAGTTGCTCTTTGTCAGCCCTTCTACCATGAGAAGTCATTTTAAAGCAGGTTTTTCTTCTACTTGATATCGTACTTACTGTCTGCAAGGACCGAGACAGGCTCTGGCAGGTCACCAAAGGGGATATATTAAAAGGCACAGACACAAACCGCTGCCTCTTTCCGCCCTGTTCACAGCTCCAGCTGAAACACCGTGTGAGCCCCCTGAGCCTGCATAGCACTGAGCTTCTGGGTTTTTTTTGATGATGTGGAATAGGGAAAGTGTAAAAGTCAGGGGGTTCAGCTCGGGGTTAATGCTGTCTGGGAAACTTTTTTTTGAAAGTGTGTTTGCACGGGTTAAGTATTTTGGTAGTGAACAGGCACAACTTGATCCTCTGTGAACCTCAAACCATGCACCCTGATTCTTAAGAACAAGGGGAAAAAAAACACTCTACAACTTCAAGGGAGGAAGAATCGGGAAATACTCCCAGAAAATCTCTTCTTGACAGTGAGTGATTTTTTCTGGAGTTCCCTCGGTTTGTTTGGGTTTGTGGTTTTGCTTGTTCCATGGTGAAGTTTTCTGCCCGTTGCTGTGGGGCGGTCGCGCATCCCCCGCGGAGATCCGGAGCCGGCAATGGGGCGGTCGATGGCTCTTTAGCACCTTTTGTCTCCACTGTCCCTGTCCCCACCTACACAGCCAGGCTGGTGCCAGGGTGACAGTCACACCCCCCGGGGGCTCCTTACCGTCATCTCCCCTGGCTGGGGGGAGCAGGAGGGGCGGGACCCCCGGTCAATAGAGAGTCTTCAACAGAGGAGGTGCCCGGAGAAGCTGAGAAGTTTCTGGACGATGCTCTAATGACCACAAGCCAGATCCGACCAGGGTGGAAAACGGCCCCCCCCCCCGATCTCCCCCTGGAGGGGTCTGGGAGCAGCTGGGCTGCGACAGGAACTCCCCGGGATCGGGATCCGTCGGAGGAGACTCCCCCGGATGGAGCCCTCGCCTCCTCTTTGGTGAGTGATTTATTTTCCTTCTATCATGGAGTGAGCCCTTGCCCCCCCGACAAGCGATTATTTTCTGCTGGGTACCCTGGAGTGAAAGAGGCCTCTAGTTCTTGGTTTTGTGAGCAAATGCCTGCGCGATGTGGATCATCATTATTCTTATGTGGTCGTACAATAATATCCTCAACTGGTATTCCAGCCTGTGCTTTATAGGGCTGTCGGGGTGATAACTCATTTGGAAAACCCCGTTTCTAGTTGGTTTCTTGGCTGAATTGTTCTGGCCGTTTGGAGCTTGTTGTCGGACTAAATGGACTTTTGGGGTGACACCTCCGCAACATGTCGTATGGGTTGGAAAAGTAGATCCCAGCGGGATCCGTGGGGGATCTGGCAACAAAGCCCCGTGAAGGGATTGAGGCTGGGGGTGCAGGTTCTGTGGCTGCTCCCCACGCAGGGATGACAGGGTGCAGATCCTGCTCCCCACATGCAGACATGATGGGATGCAGCTCCTGCAACCCCAGCCTCTCCAGAGACTGATTACCACTCGATGGTACACCTGGCATGGGCTGGAAGGATGCACCTTCCGTCAAAGTTTTTCCTTTAATGCACAGACTGTTGCAAAGGCGAAGGTTTAACACGCTCAGATAGGGTGTATATAGCTGTATATAACTCTACAGCTACTTTTCCTCGTGCCACGTGGGAGGTGGGGAAGAGCAGGAATCGCTGTGTCAAAGCCAGTCAGTCACTCTTGCTGGTGTTAATCATTATGATTTTTTTTAATTTTTTTTTTTTTACTCCATCATTTTTAATATGTAGTCACTTAAATGAGGCACACACCCTTCTTGGCAGTTGTTTGTAATTGTTCCCTGCAAGTTCTTGAACAAAACACTCTTTATTAGTACTCAAAGCTTCCAAAAGCATTGCAGATCTGATAGCTATACTCTATTCAGCAGGCTGCGCCACATGCTAGCCCATTAATTAGATCTGCTAGATAAGATAATATATTAGAAGAATATACTCAGTATGTTCTTTAAAATGTAGGGTTGGGCCATGCTTTCTGTTGTGTATTAGCGGTTCTGCTATCTGCTATTTACATTTGGGGATAAAAATGAGTCTTTACATTTAAATTCAAATGAACATCTGAACAAAATGACGGGGTTTGTGGCAGATTACCCCACTGAAATCTTATCAGCCTGCTCTGTGGTTTTTGCATGGTTTGAAGTAGTTGGAAAGGAGGAAAACGCTGCTGAAGGCCGTGGAAGCCATGGGGAATGGGAGAGCATGGGCTGGGCTGGGTTTGGAGGCAAAGCTGCTGCCCAGGATGGAGCTGGGAGGGCAGCTCTGCACCCAGGTGCAAAGTGTGAGCTCCGGATCCCCTCGGGATGCAGCCCTGGATGGTACCACAGGGCCTAAAATAACTTACACATCTATTTAAAAAAAGAAGGAAAAAAAGAGCTTTCCATGTTTGAACAATGAAGCCATATGTGTGTCTTCTCATTAAAACCGATTTTTTTTTTTTTTTTTGAAGGAACTCCACTGCAGAAACAAGCATGGAAACCGACATAATTAAAGGCTTCTTTTTCCCCAGCCGTGGTCCTCTGGTCTTTGAAGAGCTCGGGGATCCCTGAGGAATGCTCTGAACTCGGCAATATTTTGATAGCTGCAATAACATAATCAAAAGATGCTTTCATGAAGAGAGCACCTTGTGCGAATTGAGGCCGCCCCCTCTCCCCCCACCGATCGCCGATTTAATGGGGTCCAGAGCTGGAGCGCAGATGGGGAGATGTATTTTCTGTCTGTGCTTCTCCAGGGATGCTGCCTGGTGCGATGCTCAAGTGCTTTTTTGGTAAGAACCAAAGCGTTTTCCTGCGTTCCTGACCCTGGCCCAGGCTGGGGCCGATGGGGAGAGCGGGGGCTGCAGCCCACCCTCCCCGCTTGGGCTCTGCTGCCCTTCAAATTATTGCACACAGCAATTCTCATCTGCTTGAGAGTCCGCCAGGTTGTTATTCATCCTGAAATCCTCATTAAAGCACTTTAATTTCTCCCTTTCGCTAGCTAACTGGCTCATCTGTTTGCATGAATCCTTCTCTCTGTGCCTGAGCTGTTGAAATCCTGATTTTTTTTTCCCATGTTGTCTCTACAAGTTGCAGCCCCATGCGTGTCCACTCCACCTGAATTTTGGCAGCAAGGGCTGTTTGGAATGAGGAAATTGGGGCATTTCTTCAAGCATTAAGCTGGAATCATTAAGCTTTAATCAGGCCAAATTATGGTTTTGAATCCCGCCGCCTCACATCAGTCTGTAATTGTATGAACTCAGTCACTGTTGAAGCCAGGCTGTCCTGGGGCTCTGTCTTCCCCAGGCAGAGAGCAGCGGGCACGGTGCCACCGCTGTCCCCTGCCGGGACCTTGCAGCTCCGATGGCAGAGATGCTTTAGAGCCTTCTTGGTGCTACAGACTTGTCCCTGCCACAGGCTGGGGGGCGATACCCCTGCAATGGGGGTCCTGGGGCTGGTTCATGGGTCCCCAGAGCATCGTGGCAGTGCTGGGGTTGCTGGTGGGCTGGGTCCATCCCAACAACCTTTCCTCTGATGCTGAGAGCTTGAGAGGTTGCGCTTGTACCACAGAAGCTGAGCTCACTCCTCCCCAGTCTGCGCCAGGGGAGGCTGAGGTCGGATCTTGGGAACAATTTCTTCCCCAAAGGGCTCTTGGGCATTGGAACAGGCTGCCCAGGGCAGTGCTGGAGTCACCATCCCTGAGGGGTTGGACAGATGTGGAGATGAGGTTCTCACGGACATGGGGTAGTGCCAGGGGTGAGGTAACGGTTGGACTCAATGGTCTTGAGGGTCTCTTCCAAGCAGAATGATTCTCTGATTCTGTCTCTACTCATCACCACTCCTGGGTGCTCCTCCGGCAGCCCTGGCACGAGGGGGAGCGGTGATGCATGGTGGCATCTGTGCCAGTCGTCTCCGCTCTGACTAGTTCATCACCTCTTGTCTCCCATAAAAGCAGCTATTCACGACATAATGTGAATGAATTCTCATTAAAGCCTGCTAAATTACTCCGAGACAAAGCAAGGCGCCAGCATGCGGGCTGCTTTGCCAATTCTTCACAGCATGTTTAATTTACCGCAGAGTCCTTGCCTTCCAGATTTAGGAGGGTGCTGCTCAGCCCACGGCTGGCGTGGGGGCGCTCAGCTGTGTTTGCTGGCAGTGGGAACGCCAAATCCTGCCCTGTTTTGGGGAGAATGCAGCCCAGGAAGTCGGGGTGCTGTCTGCCTCCTCCCCTGGTCGCACGTTTTGCTTTTGCTCACATGTTGCTGCAGGCAGGACCACGACCAGGTGGCAACCATGGAAGTCACAGCACCGGTGACTTGTCACCCCGAAGGGGAGATTCTGCATTGTGCCGCACTGACCACTGTTAAACCACCCAGACTAAAAGTGAGCTGTGTAATTCTGTTGCAATAAAAGAGCAGAATTCACATTGCTGATATAATTTCACAGAATTTACCCTTTATTTTTTTAAATGCATGTATTTCCCCACGCTTTCTTATTTCCCGTAGCTCAGCTGACTGTGCTGACTTTCCTCCCACTCACACATTTTTATCAAGACAACTCAAGTGAGAGGAGGACGGGTTGGTTTTGCCCCAATAGCATTTCCCCAGCGTGGCTTATACAGCTTGGGGAACAAAATACGGGGTTTTTATAGTTCCTCAGAACTTCCCCCAAAGCATCTGAATCTCAGTTTATCTGGAAACTGGCTTTTCTCTACAGCCAGTCCCCTAGAGGTGACGCTTTGGAGACAACTCCTCTGGCTCGGTGGTGACCCCATCATGGCTAACAGCTATTTGGTGGTGATGGAGGTGTTGGATCTGGATCTTCTTGTATGGAGCAAACCCCAGGGAGGTTTGGGGCTGGTAGGAATATGCTGCCAGCTGCAGGGGGGTGGGGGATGAGCCCCTCTCCTGGGGGCATCCCCCACCCTAAATCCCCCATCATGCAGCTGGGTGGCCCAAGGTGCCTAAATTGAGTCTGCCCAGCACAGGGGACAATGACAACCCCCTTGTCCCCATCCCGACTCACCCAACCCGGCTGTTGTGGATTCTCACAGATCACTTGGCATGGGGCCGCAGCACGGTATCGGTTTGAATTATAACCTCTTGTTACAAAACCCTCCGCGTTTCTCTGGATTGTTGCGCCTGTTATCATTTTTCCCACAATGCGCTTGCATGATCCTCTCTCAGATTTAACCACATGGCAACCACATCACATAATGCAACTTCTGTTCTGAGATTATTCATATTTTTTTCCCCCTATTGTTACTTTGCCAAGTTTTTCTTCTAATTCTGAGAAGCTGAATTTAAAAGAGCAGTGTCTCTGGTGCAAGGACATGCTTAGGAGGCAGCGTGAGCAAATCAACTCGACAAGTGTGTTCACAGGAGTCAAATCGGGGGGGAGCTGTGAAAAAGCAAAACAAAAGCCCCTCCAAAGGTCTATTTTTATTTTATTTCGTTTTCTGGAATGTCTCATCACATAAAATAACAATGCATCCTGGCGAAGAAACTGCAGACAGGCTCCAGTGAAAGGGCAGCTGAGGAAAAGATTGTTTTATAAGTAGGTTTTTATATGCAATCTATCACAAATGCCAGTTCCCAGCAGAACGGGATAAACAACAACAAAAAAAGGGCTGCGCTATCTGGGATGCGTGTTTGCAGTTATGCTGGAAGGGAGCAGAGCACACAGCCAGGGGCACATCACCCATGTCCCCGCCAGTGCAGGGGACAGTGTGTGGCAGAGGGGCTGGGACATGGGTGCCGCTCGGGTACCGCTCTGGCTCCAGGTCCTGCATCCCGGGGGGATGTGAATGGCTCAGAGCTGGGGGAGGGAGAGCGAGTGGGGTCCAGGCAACATGGTTAGGGAAGATGGTAAGAAATTAGGTTGTCTGGCCTGGAATAGAGAAGACGGCAGGAGCAGGGGGTGTTTTCAGGCCCCTCACCTGCACAGGGTCTATGGTACGGAGGAAGGGGCTGATGCAGTTCCCATGCCCTGGGACACCAGGAGCTGCCACAGGCAAGCTCTGGCCTCAGCACCGCCAAACAACCACCATCTGAGCCCCATCAGTCTGACAGGCACTGGAACAATCAGGAAGTGCACCAAAATCCTGGCATTTCTGCCCGAAGTTTCCCATCTGTGGCAGCTGCCAAGGCATTGCCTGCTTCTTGCCATCGTTTCTGGTGTAAGCACTCACAGAGGGCAAAAAACAGTGAGGATTTCAGCCCTTCCTCCACTGTAGTTCACTACTTTACCTAAAATTAGAACTTTCTAATGAATTTCCCTGGGAGCAGACAGCTGATGTGCCAGTGTTACACATGGGTGCCTTTGCTGCACTGGCATGCAGAATGAGCTGGGGCCTGACTGTGCAGGGGGTGGCAGCGGGTGTTTTCTGGGAAAAACATTTCAATATGGGGTTTTGCTTAGGTTTGATTTTTAATAATTGTAAGCAGGCATCAGCTGTCACTAAAGGTCCTGGCCCAGGCGTTCTCGGAGAATCTACCTCCATCGGAGACACTGGCAGATGCACCGAGCGTGCACCAGCATCTGAGGTGGGGAGGGACCATAATTCCTGGAACACCTTCTAACTCAAAGATTCTTTTTGTCCCTGTTGCTTTTACTTTACAACTCTGGAAGCTGGCTTTGCTTAGGGCCAAGAATTTCCACTTCGCATATATTTCCTTACAAAACCACCTTACCTTTCTTTTGTCTTCATTTCTGCATCTTTTAATTCTTGAGTCATCAGCTGTAGTGGACAGCTTAGCATAAGAAATGAAATTAATTCTCATGCTCGGGCTCCAAATGTAAATTCATTTATTAATAATTTAAATAGATTTATTTATGCAGTTTGATATTTTTCAGGGAAGCAATTAATTTTTCTCGCGTTGATGATCAACAGACACTGTCATTAAGCTCTTATTCCTCCCTCCCGCATCCTTTTCTTCCATCTTAGCCTACTAAACAGATAAAAGATGGGAGGGCGCTGGGTCTCGGTGGGCTCCCAGGGAAGCTTTCCATGCGCTAATGTAGGTAAATAATTAACTTGACTTTTTCTTCTGTCTACTTTGGACATTTCACCCCCAGAAAAAGGATGGCTTTTCCTTCCAAATGTTTCCAGTCACCGCTGTATGAAGAGCTGCTGCCAGATGCGTTGAGCCTCCAAGGCAGCATCCACAGAACACCGCGGCGAGGCCGGGGAAGATCGTATGGTAAATGTCGATGTGTTAACAGCAGCCACAACATTCTATTCCTGTCCAGATCGGGATAAATGGTGAAGCCGGCTCTGTGGGATGTGGTGGAATATTTTAAGCAAGAGTCACGTGCATTGACTTAAAATTAGATGTACCCGAAACAAAACCCTTCATCTGAAAACCCACAAGCCCAAGCCCACCTCATGACGGCTTTTTGCACCTGGTTTTCATCTGTATAATGGGTCCACCCAGCCCTTGGGGTAGGGATACCACAAAACCCTGGGAATGTTTGACGTTTAGAACCGTTTCCTTGCAGTTTGGACCCCTCTGAGATGAACTGAGCTTTCTATCAGTTTGGATTTGCTTTTCTTCTTCTGTGAGACCGCGTCCCTCTGCCAAACCTTTCTGATGTGCGTGAGTCTCGCCAGGTTGCATGCTATGTTACAAATCTGAAATGGTATCGCGAAAACTCACCATTTTTTGCTCCAAACTGTCAAACGAGCTTGATTGAGTCAGGAGAAGCTCTTGGTCTCTGCTCGCTGAAGCACTGGGGATGTACACGTGCTGGAGGTTTCCCTTTCATCCCGGGTTGTCAGAGGCTCAGAGATGTGAGCTCTGCCGCACCGCGGCACCAGCTCGGCTGCGTGGCCGCCTTCTCCGCCATCGCCCTTCTGCTCGCTCCTGTGAAGCTTTAGCATTTCTCTTTTATGTCGCACTTGCAAGCTTCAAAGATGCCGTGAAGCCAAGTTCTACCTTGCTGCAGATGAGGATTAACCAGCTCGCGCTTCCCGTACTCGTCCTGCAGAACTGGAATTGATTTATTTTTGTTACAGCAGCAAATAGACAGCAGTTCCTGGACAGATGCAAAACCAGGCTTCTCAGAGGCTTTTTAGCATCCTGGCTGGAAGGGCGACGCCACCATCTCCAGTTTTTGATTGCCAAAGTTTATGCAAATCAAAGCCCTCTTCCCGCTTTGCCTGCACAGCCTGTTCCCCCAGGAAGGAAGCGACGGGAAGTTTGCAGGAACAGTTCTGTCAGAAAACTCCCCAAAATCTCCCAGGCCCTGGTGTGTGACCAAGGCTGCTCAACAGAGCTGCTCTGCCAGCGCCGGCACTGGGAGCCGGGGCCGGGACAGGTCTCGGTCAGAAGATGACTGTTATTTGCCTTAAAAAATGGTCCCAGCAGCATCTTGCCGGCTCCTTCCTGGAGGAGGTTGGTCCTGCCCGGGACAGGGGTGAGGACACCCCCAGTATCTGTCACGGGGAGCTGGGACGAGGGCCAGCGCAGAGGGCAGGGGTGCTCAGAGGGGACGCTGTGACTGTGAGTGGTGGCATGGTGACAGTTGTCCTGTCGCAGATAAGCAAGAGAAAGCCACAGCTTCATGAGATGACAACGCTCGTGTTTCTTGGATCACAAGCCAGAGCTGTCAATTAGCAGACGGAGCATCGACTCCAACCGCCGTCCCCAGAATAGCAGCAGCCAAGTGTTGAAGCATCTATTAAATTTATTTTAAACCACGCAAACCGAGACACGTGGCTGCTCACGTTATTGCAGCGTTGCAGGACGCCCTGCTTGGCTTCACCACAGATTGTTTTTGTCCCTGTGGGCAGTTTTCAACAGAGGGCATGGTGGTAGGAGTCAGGCCAAAAGGGTGTTTAACCACAGCTGATAGCAAGGAGGGGTGTGAGATACCAGGTACAGTTCCTGGTATGTGTCCTGGCTTCTCTTCTCTGTGCTGTCCCCCACTGGATTGCTGACCTGGGACAGCCTCTGATGGGCACCCACACCGGGAGGTAGGATTGAGCTGACAGGGAAGCTTTGTGGGCAACACCCGTTTCACCCCTGAACAGGGATGTCCTGCAGGAGCACGGGGGTGTTTTTTGCCAAAACACCGTTTGCTGGGGAGCATCACCAGCAACTTTGCCAGCCAGCAGAGCTGGCTGATGCCTCGCCCCCTTCCTGGGGTTTTAAAGGCTTGGAAGAAGATTTGCGAAGTTCTGGCATCACTGGAAAAATGGGTTCTTGCTCTGGTGCTGCAGCAGGTCCCCATTGTTACGACACATGGGGCGCAGGTCCCTCCGGTCCCTCCTGGTCACTGTCACCCCCTTTTCTCCTCACAAACCTCTATGGGAGCACTTTGTTCTTTACATAATTTCAATTATGTTTGATGATTAATTGCTCAAATGCATGATCTCAAACAATGGACTAAATTGATTGAAAGCATGGTAATTCACGGGGTGGGGAGATGCTTTTAACTGTGATTTTGCAGCAGATAATGCTCCTGGTAAAGGATTACATGTGGTACCAGGGACGTAAACACGGTGGGTGTGCAGATAGTGTTCCCAGCCGCGCTCTGGTCTGTGTCTCAGACACCCCTGGGTTTACCTGCTGCCTTTGCCTCTTGCTCGGACCCTGTCCCAGGGCACAGAGCACCCAAGCAGATCAGGGCCTCCGCAGGTTGGTTTGCACATTAAAAAAAAAAAAAAAAAAAGTTTTAAGGTTGTTTTTTAAGGCAAATAGTTCTCATGGGAGGCTGGTGTTCACAGTGTATTTCTCTGGTTTGTTCTGGTTTTGTAGAGAAGGATGGACACTCTTGTGCTGGTCTGAACCATCCTGAGCTCACGCTGGAATATTTTCACACAAGAAAACGAAGGTTGGCTGTAAAAGGATGTGAATGGCTTTCTGGAAATGCATCAACAAAGGCTGATAATGTTTTTATGGTAGTATTTCTTACTTTAAAATGTGCATTTGGAGGAAAAGCAAAGCCAGCTGCACGTTCCTGCAGGAGAGGGGTGAGGACATCCCATGGAGCCACTGGCCAGGTGGTGTCCGGGACCCCCTAGCCCACTGGGCTCCCTGTCGCCATACAGTATTTTAGAAAGCACCTTTCCTAAGTTATTGGTTTTTCTCCCTCGCAGGTGGAGAAATGGAGGGCAGCGCTGCGCAGCCTGCCTGTGAGCCCGCTCCCCGGGAACGCGCTGGGAGGACATTGATTTATGATCAAAAGGGAAAACGCAAAGCAGAATAAAAAGAATACTTAAGGCTTAAAAACAGGGACATCTCGTTTCTTCCTCTGTAGGTGTTACCTGGGAATCTTTCATGTTAAACTTAAACGGAATTAAGAATGAGGGGAAAATCACCCTGGGACTTGCATGATCCTTGTAGCCCTCTATTAAAATTAATCCAGGCATTGATCTGTACAATTTATTAATAGCCAGGTGCGGGGAGCGGAGCAGCCGCGGCAGCAGCCCGGGCCCTGGCTCCAGCATCCCGCTGCAGCGCGGCCCAACGTGTTGTCACCTCGATGCCCGCAGATTTTATAATTGGTCTGAGAGTCGTTACCGTCCCAGCCCTGCAGAACCAATTAGCCATCGTCCTCCCTGACCCGGGCCTGCGGTGGCGGGGGGGAACTAAAGACTTAAAACGCAAAACCAAGAGCAAAGACCTAAATCTTTTTGGCTGCCTGATTAATAATCCTGTCAGGCCTATCACAGGCACTAAACAGTAATGCTGGTTGCAGCTGAATTTTTTATACTTTCTATTAATCTTTAATGATAGCTTGGTCACCTAGTCTCTTTTATCTTGTCAGATAAATGTATGGTTAACAGGATAATGAGATTTCTAAGGCTCTGTTCTAGCTTACAGCCATGCGGTGCATGGGGTGACCCCTGCCCCTGCCTGGGGGCGGCGCGGGGGTGACGGTAATTGCTGGATGTGCCGTGAATGTATTGGGAGCTGATGGATGGTTTAAACTTTGATTTGAGGTCAGGAGGTCCCTCGGCTCTGGAAGGCAACTGTGGTTTTATTACTTGCAGGATCTGATGGGGATGTAATTAGATTTAGCTATTGCTTTATTAATAAGTAATCGTTCCTACTATTGCTTTGGGTTAGCAAATATATTCTGCTGATAATTTAGGGCATTGATATGGCTTTATTTATTAATAAATGGGAATGTATATTTTTGCCCGTAGCAAAGACTAGCACAGAACTCTGTCTGGACACTTCTCCCGGAGTGAAGGATTTGTTCTTTATTAGTGCAATAATTAACCTAATTCTGAGAACTTGGCTCTGCTGTGGAAAGCGTGTGCACTCTTCTGTGACGCCAGCCATTGTGTACCCGGGACCTGAGGGAGGCTGAGCTCCCCGCGAGTGCTCGGTGCTGCACCCCAGGTGTCCCCCAGCTCCAGGTGTCCACCAGCCCCCTGTGTCACCCCAGCCCTTGTGGGGCTGCTGACAGAGGCCCTGGGGCCAAGGGCAGAGAGATTTGCAGGGAGGGTGGATGCAGGCATCGTTCCAGCGTGAGCATCGATCCCAATATCCAGGTTTGCTGGTGGAGTCAGCTCTGGTCCATGGGAGCCCTCCAGACTCCTCACTTACCTCCCTGTGCTGTGGTGCTCTCCCCCATCACCCCCCAAAAGTATGGGTGAAGCCACTACCCCAGGAAGGAACCCCAGAGTCCCCCAGCATCTCCAGCATCAGTGGGCGGCTGCTCGGGGTGTCCTGGTTTGCAGCCCACGTCGGGAGATGCGTTGGGCTGGTTCCTGCCGGGTGTCTTTTCCCCTTTTTACTTATTATTTTATTTTCCAGAAACCACTGGGATCGCGAGGTGCTTGTGGCAGTACCAGCAAGGTCCTGAGCCCCTTCCCCAGCCCCGTTTCCAAAGGGCTGTGGGTGCTCAGCATGGGAACACCAGAGCCCAGCAGTCCCCGCGCACAGCCAGGACAGGACACCCGTATTTTGGTGGCAGGATGGCTTTTTGTTGCTTTGCCTCTCAAAGGAAGCTCCTTGCATTAATTATGTTGCCATGTAGAAAGCTCTGGCCTGTCATACTTTTTTCTTTTTTTTTTTTTAGCTCTGTTTTTCATAAAGTGGTCCTAAAATGACACGGAAAGCAGCTGCTTAAGCAATTGTGCCAATTAATGGGTCTCTGAAATTAAAACGCCTACACAGTCTAGATGAGATTTCTCCAGGAGGGAATTCAGCAATTGTCTTCATGATAATCAGGCTTGACTTGTCTTAGCACACATTAATAAAAAAGCAAATGCATTCAAAGAGATGCCCTTTAGTGGAGAATATCCACAATATAGTAATGAGTCTCCAAAAAAAAGGGGGGAGGGGGAAAGAGGAGGGATGCTGAGCTGGCTCCAGCCTTTTCTTGAGGGAGGGAGACCGGTAATTCATGTCATGGACTTGCTGGATTCTCTCGCCTCAGCTGCTGAATGTAAATCTCTGCTTGCTGTTGAAGCAGAGCGGTGGCATCGGCTGCATGGGAAGGTCAACACGGGGTTTGAACTGGAGCGGAGACACTGGAGTTGTGGAGACAGGGGCTCGACTGGGGGCTGTGGGGAGCAGCAGAGATGTCATACGTTATTTCCCCCCATAACAATGCCATCCAGCACCCAGTCCTGCCCTCGCCCTGCCCCACGTGTCGGGACAGGCAGGTCAAGGCTGCCGGCAGGATTGGAGGCACAGCCCTGCAGCACCTGCGCTGGTGTCATCTGCATGGGGTTTGTAGTTCCAGTATAGAGTTGCAGTTGACTGACAAGGGGTTTTGCTCCATCTGGAGGAGCTGAACATCACGGCCACCATCCGTGCTCAGGGGTTTTCTGGCATCTCCCTTGCTGGATTGCCACCGAAGGAGCTTGTGGCTCCGCCGCAGAAACCTCACTGCAGCAAATGGAGTGATGGCGAGGAGGCGTCTGGTTGTGGAACAGGAGTTCTCTGCTCTGTTTGGCTCCTCGTGACTTTGTTTTTGGCTGAGGATGGGAGAAAGAGATGGCTGGGCTCTTTGGTGGCTGTGCCTGCGGCATGTGGTGGTGATGACTGCTGTGTTTTGGGGGAAGCCAGTGGTGGGGGCGAGCAGGGCACCGGCTGATGTGGAGTTGGCTTGCACCCAGGGGCTCGTTCAGGAGCTCCATGTCAGCCGAAAGCCCTGGGAGCTCTTGGCCTGACAGCACAAACCCGCATGGGGTGAATGGCTGGCTCACCCAGAGCCTGGAACACGAGTCCTTTCTCAGCTCCTGCATCCTTGAGGATGCTAGAGTGCCCTGAGGGGAGGACGGGTCCCATTGCTGTGCTGGGGCCTGAATTTGTGGCGGGTGCTTTTGCTGTCACCATTAATGTCAGGTGTGAGAAAGGAAACATTGTGAGTAGAGCAAGATGTTTATTTTCCAAGTTAACAACAATAATAAACTCTGTTATTGCAGCAGCATTTTCAGCATGGTCCCAGAGGTGTGCACGATGGTTGTGATAGTCCTGGGATTTTTGCAGCAAAAATGCCTTCCTGGGGAGGCCCTGGCACTAAATCCAGTGGCAGGAGGCCAGAATGGGTGGGTTTATCCTGCACCAGAATGCGATGAGTTTTCCACATCCCTCCCCAGTGCATCATTACGCTGTTTTTGGAAACAGGGACTTGCGTTAGTGGTAGGTGGCCACCCATTTTCCCCCAATGTAGACAAGGTTTAGGAGCATAAGTTAAACCATCCGGCTCTATCCTGTGATGCTGATTTGGGTTGTTTTGTCCAAGAGCATAATCTGGATGACAAGGCAAACACCAAGCAACATGAGCATCCACACAGATGTCCCATGCCCACAGCAGTGTCCTGGCAGGGTCCCAGCAGGGACCATGGCCATGAACGAGCTATGGGTGCTGCGGCCTGTGTGCTCAGTGCATGCGTGTGCACGGTCCATGCGTGTGCAAGGTGCATGTGTGTGCTCAGTGCATGCATGTGCATGCCTGCAGGTGCATGTGTGCTGCAGCCTGGGGAACCTGCACGATTATCCCTGCGTTTAGCACCTCGTTTCCTTCTCCTCTTAATTAACTGCTCTGGTAGTAGATCTCTGTTTATGCTTGTTTGGTGGCTGCAGCCTTCTGACAGTTTGTCTGGAAAAGTCTTCTTCCCCCCATCCCTTGTTATTTTCATTTCAAAAATTTAAGAGGCTTTCAGAACAAAAGTATTTAGAGCAAACACGATCTTTCTGTATGCAAAATTGATGAAAGAAAAAGACTTACAGCTCTAAAATCCACTGCTGGTGCTTATATATGAAAGCAAAGCCTTGAGTTCCCATAAAACTAATTAGAGAGGGACTGGCAGGAGCAGCTGCTGAGCTGGAGCCGGTGCCAGGGTCCCTTTGGCTGTGCCCCAACTGTCCCATCCCTCGCTGTCCCCCAGGCCACCCCAAGCCGCTCCTGCAGTTCCTGCCCTCACCCCGGCTCTCCCAGGGCCCTGGTCCCGCACCCCTCAGGCACCCATGGGGCGGGCAGGGGCTGCCAGCTCTGCCCAGGAGGACAAGGGATCCCACGAAGCATTCATTATATTTTTAAAATCCTCAACAGTGTTTTATATTTTCAGATCCATCCTGGTTTGAGCAAATATTTTGATTGCAACTAAGTGAGAACATAACAAATGCTGTTTAGACAAAAGCAACACATTCACTATTAGTTTTAGACAATTCGTCCTAATATTGTTTTGAATCATGCATTTATTCCCCCATAAAGATTTGATTACTTTGCTTGTTTCATTAATCTTTATTTGTTTAATCATCTGCTAAATCTGTTTAATCATTGGTTTAAGTGGAAAGATTACATGAAGATATTTAGTGCTTAGTGCCAGAGCTGCCCTGACATCTCATCCAGCGCTCTCTTGTATCGCTTTTTATTGCCCTGGGTCTTTGTTTTGTGCAGCAAGACCCACCTGGCTCCCTCCCACTGGGATTTTCCCGACTTGTCCGTCATTTCCCAGCGCTGGGTGGCCAAACCGAAGAAGAAAACCGTCCAACCTGCATCTCCACTGTGGGGCAAATGTTTGCCCCGTGCTGGGGCTGGAGCTGGGAAGGGGGGGTCCCCATCATCCCACGCCAGTGTTTGTGCCGCTGGGTTTTTTGTCGTGAAATCAACTCCCCTGAAGCAGAGGTGCAGCTGGAGCTGGGCGCCAGCAGCCTCTTTACCAACAATGTCTATGATTCCAGGATTCTGTGATCAGGGGAATTCAGAGACCTTAAGCTTTGCGGGCAGAAGTGGGTAATTGCGGCTGCAGCAGCACTTGCAGGTTAAAGCCAACTCTAAGCCTGAAAACAGGAATATGTCTTCAGGCAATTTAGCAAGGACACTCAAGGCAGTAGTTTAATAATGATTTTCTTTTTTCCCTGGCTTATTCCCTCTCCCAGTGGTTCAGCAGCCTTGCTCTGCCGCCCGGCCTGCTCCTCTCTGCCCCCGGCCACGAGAAGGGATTAAAATTTCATGTGATGGCCGTGTTTTCCCTCGCAGAGCCTGGGTAGGAAACATGCAATATTTCACCAGCCTTCGTGTTTGTCTGCTCCTGTAATCTGCAGCCTCAATCACAGGTGCGATGTTTATGAATTAATAGAAAAAAAAAAGATCATGGACAGTCCGATGGGACTTGGGGAGAAACATGCGCAGCAGAATTTTAATGAGCGCGGTGGGGAATTTCAGCCCCCATGGTTTTGCTGGGGGGAGACACTTTTTTTTCCTTTTTTCCCCCTTTTTTTCTCCAGCATCCCTGTGGGGTGCACGGTCCAGCCTCCCTCGGCCACCCACCGGGCAGGGCTGCGCCTGCACCAGCGCTAATTGCACCGACCATCCGGCAATTTGTGGTGTGCACCGGGCGCTGGTGGATCTTTTATGGCAGATCTTGTACTCATTACTGAATAATTCATCGTTGCATTAATGTCTTCAGATCCCATCGCGCTCCCGCTCTCTCCTCCTCTCACTGCTTCGCTCTGCCCACTTGGGAAAACTTTATTATGCCTTGCTCTGACGACAGAGTATACAGATAAAAGATAATTGCTTGGCTTGACTCCCCCATTGATATGAAAATAAGATTTAAATTATTCACTTCAGTTTAAAGGTTAGTTGAAGGTTATTACAGGGGATAAAAAAATCACTCTTCATAACATTTCTGTTGGAGATGAGACAGGTTTGAAAGGCCTAATTTGCACGGCAGGCCGAGGCGGCTTGTTGTGAATAAACCCAGAGACCCTCAAGAGATTTTAATCACCAAGAAGTCAATTATTTATAAGCAAATTACACTTAGCTGCTTGGATATATACAACACAGTTAGGCATGAATAGGGACAAAATGGAACCTATATAACTTAATATACCTCCCATTGCACAATAGCGAAATCTTTACACAGTGCTTTCCTGTTGCTAATCCCAGCTGGAATTTAATGAGCGTCTGAATTTCAGAGTGGGGCCTGATCCTGGCACCCTTGGACTCCTGTTTATTTTATTCTTCCCCTTCGGTCTCTCGGCTTCCAGCCTCCATCTCCAGCTCCCTTTTGTGTTGCCGCCTTGTAAATGGAATTAAAGGATTGTAAATTTTCCTGCCGAGCAATAGGTCTTGAAAAGCGGGACGTCACTTTGCCGAGCGATCGGCTTTATCCAAGCTTTCACTTAATGCTCTTTTATGTAGGAGACTATTTTAGCGTCTGGTGCTGGGAGAGTGGCAAATCTCCTGTACAGAGTTAATAATTAATGCCGTGGCGGCTTCTGGAAGCAGGGCTGTATTTCAGCAGTGGGCTCACCCTGACCGCAGCACTCTCTATTAATCATCTGCACTTGCTGCTATGCAAATAAATAGCTATGGAAAACCAAAATCGTTGCCCACTGTGCAATGGGATCCCAAGCCTCCGCATATATAATACAGCTGCATAAACCACTATTTCTGTATGACTGTATATGTGTAAAGTATACGTGTAATAGAGAGATTATGTATTCAGGCTTCAAACATAGCTGCATTAAAAAGACATCTACATCTTCCAGTTGGATGCCTGCATTAATACAGGGAAATGCAAATGCGTTCTGCACCCCGGGGTGAGGGAGCATCGCTTTGGAGTGGGGCACAGGGCTGGCAGCTCCTGCCCCCATCTCCATCACCGCTCAGTTCCTCTTGTAAATCCCCCAGTTACCCGTAACCCCCAGGGCCGGGGCTCCCCAGGGCTCTCAGTTGCTGTGATTCACTGCTGGACCCTGCTTTTGGTTTATTATTGCTCTGCAAAAGTCTGGATGGCGAGGGCTGAGCGCTCGCCTTGGGCGGAAATTATTTGAGTTTTGGGGCAACTCCAGCTGAAATAATATATCCCTGTCCTGCAGTGTGTTTAGAGGAAAAAAGGACTTTGCTTTGCCTCTGCACAGCCCTGGCGGTGGTTTGTGATGACTCTACAGAGCCACTCCAGCCCCAAAGCTGTCCCCTGGGAGGGATGCGCCTCGCCTTTGGATAATTTCCCTATGGAAACCGCCCCCCTACAGGGCAGCAGCTTCCGTCGTGGCGGTTCCTACAGTCCTGGAGCTCCCCCACCTCCGCAGCCCTGGTGCACTGATGGTACCTGTTACCCTTCAGGTGGGAAGGACCCCCATGTGCTGTTCAACTATTGTTAAAAAAATAAAATCTTTCTAGCTAAGAAGAAATCCATACTAAAATTATTTACATGGATGTTGTGTTCCCTGCATCCCTGTTGGAGATGACAGCTTTGATGGGGGGGTTACAATAGCTTTTAGAAAAAGGTGAAATTATACCCAAAGACCAATAGATTTGGCTGGTCTGTGTGCTGTGGCAGCTTTGCAATCTGTGCTTGCTTCACCTGGGCAGTGCAAATTTCACTTTGGGATTTGAGAGGTTTTTTTATCACAGGTTTTTTTGTGTAATGGCGCTGTAAAATATTTGCCAGTCTGCTTTAGTTGTGTTACTGCTTGATTAGGATATTCTGGATATTCTGCCTGTTTTTTTCTTAATGCCACTGGTTTTCAATGAAATTGCCAAGTTTTGGCAATGGAAAGTATATGTGCAACAAACTGTGTGGTCCCCGCTGGATCTAGAAGATATTTTGTTTTTTTTTAAACTAGATTTCTCACACACGTCCTTGGCTGCAGGTTCCTATAGGTACAGATTTTCGCATGTTGCATGTTAAAAATACAGACTTGGCGTTTTCCAGTGGGATTTGAGATGGAAGAAGCATTGAAAGGTGTGATCCCTCTCCCCAGAGCAGACGGTCCAAGTGGCAGCGGTGTCCCCACAGGGACAGGGCTGCTCTGGGGACAGCGCTTTGGTCACCCCCCGCAGTCCCAGGGACTGTCACCACACAAGTGCTGCTAATCAGGCATCTTCCTCGGCAGCACGACCAGCAAGCCTGCGAGCTGTCAGCCGGTGTTATTTATGCGTGTGTATTTTGTTTGAAATGAGATGTAAGCAAAGCCCATGTGTGCCTCCAATCTCCTTTGTAGCAGAAGAAAGGAAAGAGCGCAGAATATGTTTGCAATCATGTCTGGCCCTTGATTTGTAGTTTTGCTCGGTGTCGAGACGGGGTCTGGGGCGTACCTGCCGCTGCAGCAACATGGGAGCTGAGCTGTTTCTGTATGCACAGAGGTGTCGTGTTCCAGTTAAACCCTTTTACCTTTTATTTAAAATTCACAGAGGCTTGACAGGTAATCTCAGGAGCTGGATCATTATGGCAGCCAAAGCTAACCTGTAGCAAATGATGCCTTGTAAATCTCCCGGCTGAAGTAATGGGCTTTATTCTGCCTCCCTTTTCTTGTCACCAAGTGGTGGATGCCCCATCCCTGGAGACATCCCAGGCCAGGCTGGATGGGGCTCTGAGCAACCTGAGCTGGTAAAGATGTCCCTGCTCATGGCAGGGGTGGCACTGGGGGAGCTGGGAACGTCCCTTCAACCCAAACCCTTCTGTGATGCTGTGAGAAGCACTGGGAGCGGCTGGTCGTGAGCGGGGATGCTCCAGCCAGGTTGGAGTAACTGTTGGTGCCGAACTGGGTCCGGCCCCTGCCGTGGGCAATGTCTGCAAATCTTACCAGTGCCTTGGGAGGGGGAGGATGCAAGATCCTGGGTAAGGCCTGAATTAATATGAAAATCCCCAAAGTCAGAGTCCCACTGAGCACATCAGCCCTCAGCAAGTTTCATACAGAATCCTGCCGAGGTGAACACACAGGCTGCAAAAGATCTTTACAGATACCCATAATAACAGTAATAATAATAGTAATAATAAACAATGATAAAAATGATTATATAAATATATAAATAGAGAAACAGATTAACAAATGACCAGAATGCCTGGCTTCCCTGCACCCCAGCCCGTGTCCTGCGGCGGAGCTGGTCCTGGCGCGGGCGCTGCCGCGGGCTGTGCCACAGCGGTGCAGGCTGCAGTCTGGGTTTTCGCCCAGCCATTGCACGGTGTCTGGGCGGGGAGAGATTAGAGAACTAATTGGGTGGAATTGGTGGAGCTGGAATACATATTGATGGGGTTGTCAGGATGATTATATTGCTGAGGGCATGTACAGCTGGGGAGGGAGTGCTTTGATCTCGCAGAAACCACGTTGCATCTCCTGTTCTCATTATCAGAGGTGCCTTCGGAGCCTCTTTTAAAACACCCCGAGGTGGCCACCCCGGGGGATCTGGGAGGTGAAGGAGGGTGAGGGGGCGGGAAGGCTGCGGGGACAAAAAGTGTCATTGCTGGACCCTACTCCAGCCAGAAACAGATGAGAATCAGCATCCTGCGCCTGCCCCTGCTGCCCGGGACGTCCCGCTATCCCCGGGGAATCACTCTGCCCATCACCTGGGGAAGCTGCGATAGCACCAGCCTCCCTTCACAGCCAGAGGTGCTTTTCTTGCTGCTCCCTCACCTCCAGCACCGGGTATCAGCTTCCCTGGTGCTAAGTGCCCATGAAATAAATACTCATCAGGGGAAAAATTGCATGGGAGGTTTAAATGGGAGTGCCCAACAGGGGCACCATCCCTGGGTGTTTCTGGGGGAGGAGGAGGTGCCAGCAGCGCTTTTCCCCTCCCGAAACCCCGCAGCCTTAGGGGAGCCTGGAGCAGAAAATACTGCCCGGGTTTTTAGTGGCTCGTGCTGAGGCCGGGCCCCTCGTACTCCCCCGCCAGCCTTCCCTCCGTGAACAGAGGGAGAAAAATTCCTCTTAAATCATTCAGTGGTTCTCTAATGTATTCACAATGTGGACTACAGAACAAGATCTGAAACACTCTTTTTTCCAGTAAGACTATTAAATGGTGACACTTTGACACCAGAAAGAAGTATATGAGATTAAAAAGTAAAAACTGCATAGAAATCTAAGTGCCTTCACATAGAGTTAGAATAAAAATTGCTGTTAGGAGCATTAAAATAGAGTACTTGTCAGGAGCGACGGATTCCAGAGACGTGCCTGCTGGTTTCTGTGGCATCAATGCATGTGGTTTCCTCTGAGGGAAATTACAGAGCATTTAGAGGAGGCAGAGGAGGCACTGAGGTGAGGATGAAGGTGCAGAGGGAGGGGTGGGGCCATGTTCCCGGACCAGGGCTACAGCCTCTCCTCTGGGGCGATTGGGTGACCGAGGGACCAGGGGGGTCCCGGGGAGGCCGTTTCATCTGCCCATGACATTTGAAATCCCCTGGAGGCAGCTGGTGGATGAAAGCAGGAGACGAAGGAGCCGGCTTTTCTTGGCACGATTAATCATTTATTAGCTAATCAAGAATGCTCGCAGGAGATGAGGAGAGCAAGAGAAGCTCGTTTCTAATAGGAATTAGTTAGCTTATGGTTATTTTTTCCCCTTGCTCTGATTTCCCAAGGAAATGATGCTTGTGCAGCTCTGCTTCTTCAGCAGTCCCAATTCCCCGCACCCCCGGACCCTCTTGCAGCCCGGCTGGCTGGGGCAGGTCCCTGACCCAGAAAACCACTTTGTGTCTGAAATTCGCAGCACAGAGCAGCGAAGAGGCAGAGCAGGGGTACTGGCCTACTTCAGATTAAATTTCTGCAGTTGCCAGCACAGGGATTCTGGCCCATGTGCTGCCTTGGGCAGCACAAAGAGCTGCTGGAGCCCCGTGGACCCCCGGCTCTCCCCCAAACACAGTGGGGAGAAAGGGCACCGTGCTCAGCCGACCCCAAAGGCTGCTGGCGACGGTGAAGCTGTTCTGGCACTGCTGCCGGCAATCAGACATGTACCAAGCAGGACTCAGTCTTGCTTGGTTACGGTACCGTTCTGCCCAGCAGGAACCTCTCTGAATTGCAGCTGGAGCTTGCAGCACAGGGCAGAGCAATCGCACCGCCAGCCCTGGTGGGGAGAGACGCCTTGACAAGCCAAGGCAAATCTGCAGCTGTTGGTGCTGCTGAGCAGCGATGGCGCTGACGGGGCCGTGCATGGGGTTTGTGCTGGCGCGGGTCGGCAGGACTGTGTCCTGCGGTGCAGGCATGCGGGGAGGACAGGCGGCATCGGTGTCCAACAGGCATAGCGCTCTCTGTCTGATAAACACAACAAAAGGAGACTGGAGTGGGTATGGAGATGGTCTCACCCTTGTCATCTTGGGGAAACCACATCTTGGAGGGGTGCTGGCATGGGAAGCCTTCGGTGCTTTGCACCTCCTGTCAAGGTCAAGCCTGGGGCTGCAGCAGTCGGTTTGGATGGCATATTCCCATCTGGGATGCTTCGCCATTGTGTCAGCATTATTTCTTCATGCCCTACAGACAAACATGTCATGGTCTGGAAGAGAGAATAGGGAGAAATGGGAGAGGTTTGTTGTTGTCAGGAGCTCGAGTGGGCAGAGGCAGGAGCAGCTGGAGGACCAGAAGGACCAGGAGAAGGACCAGAAGCAGCTGCCCCAGCCCTGGCTGCAGTCCAGCCTGTGCATGGGAAGGTGGCCAGATCTGGACCCGCTTGCCCCACTGCCCCACACATCCCCCCAGCATCCCTGTCCCGTCACGGAGAGGGGGACAGGGGAGCTCAGGGCTGCACAAACCCCATGAAAGGGCTCCCTGGGCTGAGATGCTGCTGGGGGAACCTGGAGCAGGCAGGGGCAGGATTCGTGCTTTTTCTGGAGCAGAGGGCTGCCCTGAGCTCTGCACCAGCCCTCAGTGCCGGGACAGACTTTCCAAGTTGTGATTCTCTGGAAAGGTGTTGTGGGCATCAAACCCGGAGCCGTGCCCTATGGCAGTTCCACAGTGTTGCAGGACATAGGTCTCCAATGGGGTTTTCCTGCGGGGTTCAAGGGCTGTAGGCAGCCCCCCCACCTCGGCCCCTCTCCCAGGAGCAGCAAAATAATTAGTGGCTTTTGTTAAACCTCCAGCTTCTGGAATTGTGGTACGTGAAAATCTCTTCTTCAGAAGAGAGTCAGATTTCAGCCTTCATGGTTTTAAAAAATGAACACTAGTCTCTCAAACTAAATAAAAATAAGACAAAATATATTGCATTTTAAAATCTTGTGACATTTTGGGGACTGACTCATGATTTTTGAATGTTTGGAACCGGTAACGCTGCAATCAATTTTGCTGCTTCCTTGGATGATTGCTTTCAGAGAGGTTTTAATTCTACTATAAATACTTCAGCTTTACAACAGCAGCCTCAGTCAGATATGCAATAACACCCCGTTCTGCATTTCAGGTAAGGCTTTAAACTAAATTAAATCTCCTCAGTATAGCTAATCAGAGATTAGCTTTGATCACAGTTTGTTAGCCCAGGCCAATCCTATTCAAATCCTCTGGCAGACCTAATATCAAGAGTGCTTTGTCCTGCGCTTACAACGTGAAGCCCAGTGCCCAAGGCAAAACAGAGGAGCTTTTTTCTCTTCTACTTTTAGCTAGTTCTCTACATGCAGTGAAACGTGTCTCTAGTGCGGTCAATGGCTCCCGCTGCCCCGGGCTGGGTGCCGGTGGGTGTCCTATGCATGCAGCTGGCCTGGCGGGCACTGGCTTTGGGGCTGATCTCAGATTGTGCCAGGGAAGGTTCAGACTGGATATTAGGAACAATTTGTTCCTGGAAAGGGCTGTCAGCCATTGGAACAGGCTGCCCAGGGCAGTGGTGGAGTCACCATCCCTGGAGGGGTTGAGCAGATGTGGAGATGAGGTTCTCAGGGACATGGGGTGGTGCCAGCGTTGAGGTAACAGTTGGACTCAGTGATCTTTGGGGTCTCTTCCAGCCAAAGCAGTTCTCTGATTCTACCAGCTCCCAGCCATTCCTCTGGGCTTTTCTCCCGTCCCCCTGCATCCACCAAGGCAGTGAAAATCGTACTGGGAATGGAAACTGGAGTTGGGTTATTTTGCTAGATCCTGGCTATAGAGTACCAAGAACGACATCATGTCAAGATCCTCGAGTCCAGATTTAGTAACCTATTTGCTGCTTTCTACTTTATTAAGTATGTTTTAAAGCAATGGAAAATGGTCTCTTTCTCTCGGAGCACAAGGGGTGCAACAGCAGAGTGAAATCAGGCAGGACCCTGCCGCTGAGGTTGCTTCCCAAGGGCTCCCAGAGACGTAGGGGTCTGCAGAGGCTGCTCTGTTCCCTGCAGCACACGGCTGCACTTGCATGCACGGACACGCGTGTGCTCGTGTGTCTGCTGTGTCCGCACAGTGCCCGTCCTGCACCTCCCTGCAGTGTGAGTGCTGCTGTGGCCTCCGCCAGCCGGAGCTGCACTGGGGACAGCGGCCGGGCTCATTTTGCTGAGGTGGCCACAGAGGACGCAGCGTTCAGGGATCCTTGCCCTGAGCATCCACCATCTCCTGCATCCAGTGCACAGCACTTGCTGCCCTCCTGTATTGAACAGAGCCAACCCTTTCTCCTGGTTAGAAACGTCCTCCGTAGTTGTTCTTCTGTATTATTTATAGCCCAGTAAGTGTCTGAGATCACAAACGCTTACTTAGCTACCTAGCAGAATTCCTGTTTGAAACAATACAGCTTGACTGTTGCTATCGATTTTAGGGGGTTGTGTGATGGGTAAGAGTTCCTTTGAGCCAACTGGTATTTTAAGCAATCATTTCTACAGCAGATGACATAACTCCCCCAGCATCAGTTTGCCCTAATGGGCCTGGTATTATTCATGTGCTAATTGATTGGGCATGGAGAGGAGAAAAGCTGAATTCACTTGCGAGGTGATTTTTATGGCCAGGCTCATAACAGAGGTAATTTACTGAAAACGTTCAGTCCCTCTCGGGTTATGTACCATCATCTGCGTTCCTGCACTCCATCTCTGTGCCACGCTTCAATCAGCAAACCAGGCTCCGGTTGGGGCATCTGAGGTAAAGTCCCCAAGGAGTCACCGTGACAGAATATTTCTTCCTTGTGTGCCGAAGCGAATGTGGAGATCAGGGATGGCACAGAGAGACCTGCTGGGTCTGCCTGGGGAGTCCTGACCATGCGGGACCTCGTGCTCCCAATCCCACCCCCAGGGAAGGCTCTGGAACAGCTCTGGTTGTCCTGTTGAAACCTTCTGTTTCAGTGCAGAATATTAATTTCTGCAGCAGTCAGATAGAGTTTCTTCCCCCAAACATTTATGCCTCTATTTCCTGTGCACAAATCCGTCGGGACGGGGAAATCAAGGCAAACCCTTCTCCTCTGCTGTTAAGAAACCTGGAAGTTTAACAACCCCAGGAAGGTGGTTAAAACTGTGACTTGAGCTCTCATCCCAAAGCAGCCCCTGGAAAGCCCCAGATCTGTCCCGTGTTTCTGCCCAGGTGATGCTCAGCTGTGATGGGAACAACCAGGCAATGGGCAGCAGCCCCGTGCAAGGAGAGGTGCTTTCAGGCAGTCAGGGGTGTTCTCTAACAGATGAGGACTGGTGCCTTTGAAGTCATCAGCTGCCGGCCTGAAAAATCAGAACTGGAGCTTGGAGTATCACTAGATCTTGGAAGAGATGTCAGAGACTGGTCCTCGTTATCTTGCCAAAGACTGATGGGTTTCTAAAGCCGACAAGGTGAGCTTGTGTACGTGTAACGGCATGTAACATCTAGCTAACCTGAAATTGCTGAAATATTCCCAGAGCTCGAAGAAAGCCAGTCAGTCCTGTAGAAAAAACAACAAAAACAGGCTTGTTCTGGACTCCGCTGGATCACACTGTTGAACAAGATCACATGCACTGTGAAATTTTGAGTAGCCCTTTAATTGGGATCGAGGCCAGGAGAAAAATGCAAAGCTATCCCCATCCATCCCAGTTATCCCCATCCACTCCAGTTATCCCCATCCATCCCAGCAGGGCAGTGTGACGGATGCTGCTGCCCTGGGGTGACACTGGCTCCATCAGCATCTGGCCAGTGCAGAGAAAAAGTGCATCTCTCACCACATGCCTGAGTGGGGACCCTCAGCAGGGACCGGCCATGACTGCATCATGCTTATCTTTTGGAAGGGGAGTCTGGAGGCCTGGGGAAGTGTCAGGAGCTCTGGGAGGTCTGGCCTCATTCCCAGGGTCTGCAGGGAGCCCAAGGTGGGATTTCCCTCCTCTTGGTGCTTCCTGGCTTTGCAGAAAGAAGGAAAACAGTGAAGCAAGGCAAGGGAGGTGGCACAGCACAGGCTGTCACCCCCTTGTCACCATGAGCAGCTCCGTGTCCCTTGTGTCCCTGTGGGTGGCCCCTGGGGGAGGGTGCGGGGGCTTGCCCAGTGCAGGGCCAGTCACTGCCACATGGTGGGGCAGAGAGGCCCTCGACAGAGGGTGACAGGAGGGACAGGGCCACCCAAGCCCCCATCAAGCCCCCTAGGACAAGGGCATCCCTGGTTTTCGGTGCAGCATCCTCTGCCCTGACCCTCCTGCCTGCATCCCCTGATCTGGTTAATGCTTCCAGCCATCCCTTCCTCCTCCACTTCTTCCTCCTCCTCCTCAGCCTCACTCCCCCCTCCATCACTGCCAGCTGCAGGGACCAGAGCGCTGGGGGCTGTGGGGCTTGGCCACCCTGGGGGGAGCCCCGCACCCTGCAGCACCCGCTGCGTCACCCCTGCACCCCGCAGCACCCGCAGTGTCACCCCGCAACAGCCGCTGGGTCCCCAGGCCGTTATTTGTCCAGCTGGGCTATTTGCATCCTGCCCGGGCTGCACCGCGAGTGTCTCCAGCCACCAGGGAGCTGTTTGCTTTGCTGCGACCTTTGTATCTGTGGAAGAGACTCCGGACAAGGTCAGCTTTAATAACAAGGCTGTTTTCCTGCGATCGATACGGATGCTCAGCTCCCTCTTCACCGTCTGCACATCGTGGTCACTCCATCAGACGGTGTCACCAGCAGAGATGACGTTCAAGACACAGCGACTCCGAATGCTGAGTGGATGGAAGTTTTATTGCTGCCAGCGAAGGAATTTTCGTCACCTTTTAATTTGGTCCAAACTAATCCCTTCCTCAAGCTGGGCAAACAGTTTGGCTTGGCTGCCCTCCTGTGACTCAGCAGCAAAATATTTAATGGATCGATAACCCCGCGGCTGAACCCTTCGCAGCGCTGTCAATGAGGCTGTGTGCTAACAGGGCCATCGAGACGCAGCTATTTAATCTGGGGTGAATTGTGTAATTCTGATACCGTCTTGCACTGCTTACAATAAGTTGTTTTGAGACTTCAGAGCATTCAAAATCTACTTTTCTTAAGAGATTTCCAAGACAAAACTACCTTCAGCAGAAAAAATAAAAACAAAAGCAAAACAAAAAACCAAGCAAGATGTAAAATTCAATTCTGAAAGGCCGTTTCTTTGCCATGCATCAGGAGACCATGGCTCTTCATTGGTGTTGTCCAGAATTAAAATTTCGGTAGCAATGGTTGTAAAAAACAATGCCAGGTTTATGAGGCTTTTTTATTTAAATGTGTTATTTCCTTTAAGGTGAATTCAAAGCAAACAGTGCTTGCTGCCTCACGCTGTATCTGTGTGATGCAGGTGATGCGTGGGGATGCTGGCAGTGTCCTGCTCTGAGCACCCGCTGCCACTATCTGTGTTTGAACAGAGGGGAAAACCAAGCAAATGCAGCAAACAGTCAGAGAAGAGCTGTCTGGGATCAAATCAAACCAAGGAAAGCTTGGATTTATGGAGGAAAACGGCCAGCCCCTGGGCCCTTCCACAAACATCTGGTGCGCAACGCAGCAGCATCCAGCCAGCGGAATTACGAGCGGGAGAGCGAGACCTCGGTGCGATTCAGGCTGAACAACCACAAATGGTTTGCAGTTGCGGCGGGCCGGGCTCCGTGCTGGGGCGGCTGCCAGCGCGGCCCCGCCGGGGGGAGGAGGATGCTCAGAAACGCGGCCAAGAGTCCTCCGCACTGGCTTCCATCGTACCCGGGACACGGAGAAGGGACCCCGGGACCATCCTTGCAGCCTCGAGGAACCCTGCACTGCCAGCACGATGCTTCCTGACCTAGTTTGTTGTTTTGTTTTTTTTTAATTTTATTTCCTTTTTCACAGATGAGCGCTCCATCTGCAAGAGATTGCTTCCTGACATGAAAAATTTACTTTTTAATGGGCCAAACTGCTGCAGTTTCTAAGCTGGATTCAAAATAACCTCTTAGCACATCACTCTAAAGGGATCTCCAGCCATCACCCATAAAACTGAAACACAGTTTGTACTAAAAGCCATTTACAAGCCATTCCCTCCTTGTCTTCTTGGTTTCGTGCAGTTGTTGTAAAGCTCCAACGCTTGCTTCTGGAAATGGAAAATGATATTTTGGAACACGCTGCTTGTGGCTTTTGTTTTCAAGTTAAAGCAAGCTCAGAAATCAATACATTTGGAATTTTTTTCTCCTCTAGGATCCAACAGCGGAAGAAGCGTCAGCAGTCTGGCCCAGGGGAGGCTCGTGGTTGCTGGTGACAGATGGGAACAGTGCGCGGGGACATTTGCAGGATCACACCTGGCAGGGGAAGGTGGGTGCTGCCCAGGGTGGGGGTGAGACCCATGGCCAGAGCAAGGCTCGGTGACCCTGCCAGGGTGCTGCTGCCTGGCCCAGGTGTCTCAGTGTTATCCAGGAAAATGAAGCAGCCAACACACTCTCCTCAGAGCTGGGAAATGCATTTCAGTGTCGGTGTATCGCTACAGGTAGTTGGTAGCACCCGGTGAGCAGGCAGGGAGCAGGCAGCTGTGCCAGGGCTGCAGTTGTCCTCTTCCCAGCGACACTGGAGCCGCATGAATGTGCCTCATCTCGCCCTTAACCTCCATTTTTTGTTTCAAGCTTTTAATTGTGAAATATTCTGTGTGCGTTTTACACGCATAATTATGGGGCAAAAGATGGTGATAAAATAGTTTAAACTAATAAGATTATTAAGTAACCTCTGCTACCGGTAATTCCTCACTCGAACAGGCGCGTGGTTCACTGTAATTAGTTTTCTGCTTCACTGGAGCATGCTTAAAGGAGCTGGGAGGGTTTTTTGGGGAGAGAAAGCTGTAAAGCTGAGCTCATGGCAGAACAGGGTTTGGAAATGTCCTTCCTGGTCCCTCAGCGCACAGTGTGGTTGTGGGGCCCGGTCTGTGTGGTAGCACGGACTGGGGGGACAGCTCTGCTCCCCTGGACGCTCTGCTCACGGTTTGCACCATCCATCTGCACTTCAGTAATTGCCCCGTCTTGCCAGACCCCTGCCATGTAATGGATTATTTTTTTCTGTGGGTGACTGACTGTTGCTGCATGGGTGGTAGACTGCTCTGTGAAGGGTGGTGCTATGAGAAAGGAAAGCCTTACCATTTATTGCCTGAGTAAATTATGAATAACAGGCCAGTGCCTTCAGCCTGGGTTTACAGAAATAACCAACGGTTTCACAGGCAAACTGCCTTATCTAGGCAGCAAAACAATGTTTTTCTGCAAGGAAAGGGGGTGAATAGGAATCTGTCCTCTTGTCCACAGTGGCGATCAGTGCTGTGCAGGCAGGGTGCTGTTTTGGTTAACTTTGTTAATTTTCATCCACATGGAATGCCATGAATGTCCATCCCCAGGGCGAGTTGTGAGCGGTGCCACCATGCAGTGCAGCCACCCGACTGTCAGCATCCCTGCACCAAAGTCTTGCCTGCCTCCCTGCCTGCACCCTGCTTATGTTTTGGGGCTGGTGGACTAGAGGGCAGAGGGCTCGATCCTTTCCGCATGGCTGCAGGGCTGGCGAAGGCTGCGAGTGAAGCCAGTTGCTAATTTTGCAGTGTCAGTTGTTTGGCAGCTCGTTTTCGTTAGCTAAAGGCAAACATCTGTGACTCTAACGCAGAAAGCCTCCTTATTACCTGTGTCAACAATTTTATTTTTAAAACACTACGCAAAGTGAGAGGTGCATCCCTTATCTGGTGTACGGCGGCCGCATATGTAACACCATCATATAATTAACAGTCAAGATCATTTACATTGTCGCTTAGCTAATTTTCATAATGTTTTCTTTATTATCAGAGGAAGAAATTAACCCAAGAATTTATTTACATACTAGTCTCAAACAGTAACAGCTTGCTAATTGCCTGTTAGGTGATTAATAAGCTTACAGCAGATGCTAATGAATCGAGAGCTCACTGTTTCAAAGGTGCTCTTGCAGCATGCTTGTGTTTTGGCAGCTTAATTAGTGCAATAATTATGTACTTGTTGCTCCTTCTTTCAAGCAAATACTGTCAAATGCTTAAAAGATTAAAGAGAATTATATCGCTGAGAACTAGCTGTGCTTAAGTGTTCTGCTTTTGCTAACTTCCCTGTTGTTTCCAAAATGGGAACGGATAAATGCAATTATGGCAGCAGGTTTTTGTGGGGTTTGCTGGTGGTGGAAGGTGTGAGCAGAGCCCATTGGCTGCTCCTCACCCCAGCCCCTCCTAGGAGCAGTTTCGCAGGGAGTTTGGTCAAATTGGGGACTGAAGTGCTGCAAAACCCTCCCAAGCCAAGCTGGTGGAGGCTCCTCAAGCCTCTTCCCTCGGGAGCTTTTTGAACCTTCTCTTGTGGTGGGGGAACAGGAGATTTTCCATGCCACAAGGGTGGATCCTGAGTAAAGGTGCTGTGCAATGTGGGAGCTGGATGGGGTGGTCCTGTTGGTGCTTAGAGCTGCTAAAGCCTCTGAGGACCCATAAGAGCCTGTATTTTTGGGTGGGTGGCCTTGCTGATCTTTCTCCAGGAGGAGGAGGAGAAGAGTCATGGAGGAGAGAGGTGGCTGTGCTGGGCCAGCCAGGACTAGTTTCTACCTTGAGGGTGAAGAAGTAAAGTCAAATCTTGCAGGATGAGGTGGAGAGATGTCCATGTTTGCCATCATGGATTGATTGCTCATCTCAGCCATCTCCATGCATCCAGGGCTTGCAGACCTCCTTCAGAGAGTCATAGACTCACACAATGTCTCAAGTTGGAAGAGACCCATGAGGATCATCAAGTCCATCTCCCTGCTTCTTGCAGGACTACCTAAAACCAATCTGTATGACTAAGAGCATTGTCCAGATGCTCCTTGAACTCTGACAGGGTTGGTGCCATGACCTCTTCTCTGGGGACCCTGCTCAAGTGACTGACCACCCTCTCAGTGAAGAAGCTTTTCCCAATGTCCAATCTGAACTTGAATCAGTATTTAAGATTATAAGAGATTGGTATAAACGATTGTGTAATTAGCACCCTGTCTTGAGATTTCAATTTTTTTTCAAACTTGAGAAAATATGATTTACAAATCAGAGAGTTCTAGATTTGTAAATTTGATAACTGGAGTGATCAGAAATTGGTTTGATTGTATCATACTTATTTTCAGCTAATGAATGTGTTGTGCTGGGAAGTGCCTGCCCCATCCCGTTGGGTCTCTCAGCCACCCCTGTGGATTTGCTGTCCCTGCCTGCACCCCGGTGCCAGCCGGGCAGGGCAGCTGCTGTGCACAGTTGTCATCTTTCCCAGGACTGCTGCCCTGCGCAGTTGTCACCTTTCCCTGCACCTTCCCCCTCTCCCTCTGGTGTGGGAGGGACTGGAGCAGATGCAGAGCTCCAGGAGTGAGCAGCCCCAGGTCCCTGCCATGGCACCGACACGTTCCTCTGTCCCTCTCCAGCACTGTGTGTGCATCTCTGCTCAGATGTCCCCACGATGGCCCTTGGAGCTCCTTCCCAAGCAGTAGCAGCCCCTCCAAACGCATCGCTGTGTGCGCAGAGACAGCAGGTGAAGTGCTGGGATGCAGCCGCTGCGAGTAGGTGGAGAGATGCTGCGGAGGAGCCTCTCACAAGCGTCCTACCGTGCGTACGGGGGCTGGAGAGGTGTCCCTGTCTTGAGGAGCAAGGGAGGCTGGTGAAGTGCCACTCGACTGCTTGAACGCGTGTACCCAGGGGGAATGGCGGGCAGCGGGGCTGCAGATCACGCCGGCAATCTCCGGTTTCCTTGGTGACAGACGGGTTCTCTCAGCTGCACAAGAGCTTGGGCTTGACGGGTGGAGAGGAGCCTTTTTTCCTGGATATTATACTTTATTATTTGGTGTAGGGTTTCCAAGGTCCTTGTTGTTTTGAGTCTGGGGGACGGCAAAGCCCCATCTACTCCCCTGGGCGAAGGCGCAGCTGCAGCAGCGGGCTCCTTGCTCCCATTCCTCCTGCAGTAGCTGTTGCCATCTTGTTTAATTCCAGCATTATCTGATTGTCGCAGTGTATTTCTCTATATTAGGCAGCAAGCCAATTTGTTACTTAACCTGTAATTGCACTTTAATATAAGCTATCTCAAAAATGTATTTTCGGAGTGAGTCTTATAAACACATGATATGCTCCCAACAGCAAACCGCTGTATTGCTTGGGAGGAGGCTCTTTGGAGGATTTGGCACTGGTTCTGTTAGTTTTAGTTGCTGATGCTTTATCACAGGCTGACACACTGTGTGTCGTTAAAGGGCACAGCCCGTCGGAGTTGGCCGTATTTAAAAAATGACTTCTTCCCAGGAATTTACTATGAATGGGATTTGCTGCTGATTTGTTGACTTGAACCCTGGGAACCCCACGAATCTTCTAACTTTTGTGGAATCACGTTATTGTGGGAACTGTGGTGCTTTTTGGTTTGTGAAATGCAAACAGGAAGACCTCATCTACAATAATAGCGAGAATAACGTTCAGCAGTGTTAATACAGCTGCCAGTGGCTGCTGGCAGATTCACTTTTTAATAACTCCAATTTTACAAATTATATGCTGATAACATGTTTTACTATCATCCTGTGTTAGTTCCCTGCTGCAGTTGTAGGGGAGGGAAGGTATTCAATCTCCATCTTCACTCATTAATTTTAAAAAGTTGGCCACTATTTGCAAAGTGTTAAGCATATAAAAATTAATGTTGACAAATCTTTGAGGAATAGAATGAAACAAAAGAAATCAATTAAGGAAGCAGCCTGCGGTTATATTTTATAATCTAAATTGTACGCAGCCTTGCAAACTCTGGTGCTGAATGGAAATCTTAGGAGAGGAAGGTGGGGCTCAGGATGGAACTCAATATTTGCTGACACTACCTACAATTGTGATGAGTGTCAGTGCACGTCTCCTCCAGGTCTGGTCACCAGCTCAAGCGTGAGCAATGTCCTTAGGTGGGCAATAGGAAAACCTTCAGCAGTCTTGGGCCTTGGATTAATTCTGCAAGGTATTTTGATGCAAACTGGGGGATGTGTTGGGTGTGAGGCCAGTTTTGGGGACCCACAGACCCACTGTTTGCACCGTTTCACTATTTGTCCTGTGGCTTGATGTTCTTGCGGTTGAAGGAGGTGTCCAAGAGCCCCCTCTTTGGGGTAATATCACAGGTCCAAGTGGATAAGGAAACCTTGGCTGCCCTTGCCCTGCTCCTGCATTTCTAGGGCTGTTTGCACCCTGCTCTGGCTCAGAACATGCACCAAATCCTGACTTCTCTATTCCCCTGGGTCTGAGTCAAAGAGGTTTGGAAATTTCCACTGCCCACCCTCCCCTTGAAAGTTTTTGAGGTTTTACCCAACCCTCCTCATGTACACACACACCTGTTTTGACCCAGAAGCAGCAGAGACCGTGTGTTGCAGAGCGGTGAGTGTGTGGATGGAGGGCTCAGCGCTGAGGACCAGAACTTCTTGCGTCTCCATTCTTGAGGCATCCTGAGCCCAGCATGGGCAGGGCAGGACCTCAGCATGTGCCCCCTCCATGGTCCTTTCCCATCCCTGTCCCGAGGCAGTGCCCAGGGCTCCAGGGGCAGGGGACAGAGAGGGGACAGTGAGCACCAGCTCATCCTCCGCCCCAGCATCCCTGCCAAGGTCCTTTTAACCGAGGGACAGTGCTCTTCTGCTATCAATGAGTCACTTCTGCTTAGGCCAGCAGTATAAATTAATTTGGATGTCTGTGTGATCCTATCAGTGTTATCTCGGGCTTTGTATTTTAAGGCTTCTGTGGCCTTCAGAGTAAATAAGTGTTTTCTGCAGATGACATATGAACCCAGAGGAGAAGGGTAAGTTGTCTTGGCCCGTCTCTGGCACAGCAGTATAAACCCTGTAGGGATTTCACCACCAGTTGTCTAATGGGCTAATGTTGTGTTACACGCAGGAGAGTGGTGAAGGGAGCGCCCCAAACCAGCTCATGGGGGGATCCCGCTTCCCCTTCCCAGTTGGCCGAGCTGCCTGTGACCTTGTGCAAGCCCACAGCTCTGGCAATGTGCTTGGCTAATGGCTTCCAATGAAGAATTATTGTACTGATCATTTTTTTCATGTATTTTGTTTTTATGAAGACTCAGAAAGACTCATAAGAATTTCAGAAGTCTGTATAGAAAATACGGCTAAGGAAGATCTCCATCCCAGGGAAGGGTAAAGGAAAGATCCATCAAAGGATATCTCTAGCATTCACTTTATTTTATTACTTTCAGTGATGTCATTACCTTCATTTTGCTTTCTGTTGCATTCCATCACTTATTTAATAAAACCCTCTCTGGCGTTAAGTAGCAGTTTAGTTTTTATGGTAATGCTAAACTTAATCAGATGCTCAAATTAGCTTGAAATTAATTATATTGACAGCAATAACCCTTAGCTCCCTCTTCATGTCCTGTGTACAGATCTCCTTCAAGATGGTTTTAAATGCCATTTAGACACAGGAATTAGTTGCAGCCCAGTTCCCTGCTGACGAGGGTCTGTCCCACAAGCAGCCCTGGTGGCTGCTGGGACCGTCCCTGGTGCCCGGAACAGAGACAGACCAGAAATCTGCAACACAACCAACATCAGTTTGGAGGTTGGTGCTTCTTTTCCTTAAACTGGCCAATTCTGAGCTTCCCCTAGCATCCCTTCTTGGGGTTTTGGGGTACCTGAAGGAACCACCTTGCTATGGGGGCAAACGAAGTGCGAGGGGCAGCTGTAGGTTCCCAGGCTGCCTTTGTCTGTGAGTCCCTGCAGCACCGGGACCTGCAGCTCTTCCTCAGGTAAGACTTACTGGGAAGGTCTGGCAGGGCAGGGGACAGGGGATGAGTGTGCCAACACCATCCAGCATCGTCCTGCTTTCCTCCCAGCCAGCCTGGTGGCAGAGGGGGGACGCCAGCTGCACCCTCTTGCTCCAGGGGCACCTGGGCTGCTCTGGGCTTGGGGCTCCCACTGATACCCCTCACAGCATCTTTCTGCAGCAGCATCCCATGGAAGTCAAACCAGACCCTTCCTGTGCGGGAGGACAGCGGGACAGATTACGCTGCTTCGCACAGGAGTGTGGCCAGCGACTTTTCACCACTTCTGTTGGAAAATGTGTCAATACTTTGTAGGGTCAAAAATCCTCTGAGAAGGATTTTCCTGCTTGTCTGGTGGGGTCTGCTCCCAACCCCAAGCTGGCTTGCTCTGCACAATGTGTCCAAGGCAGCATTGTAAGCAGGGTGAGCTGGAGGTCTCTCCATCGAGGGCTTGGGGCCCTGGACCCCCTGGCTGCCCCATGCTGGGGGATCCCCATGGCAGAGGAGCCCTGGCTTGCTGTGCATGGGCTGCTGCCTGTCCCCGTTGCCATCACCACTGGGAGGGCTCCAGCGAGGATCCCCCAAGTGTGGGAAGGAGCCTCCTGCCTTTGCTCTCCGGGGTTTCTCTTGGAGCTGCCAGGAAATGTCGCCTGGTGCTCTCCCGTCCGCGCGAGAGCCTGGCCGGGTCCAGCCCCTCCAGCGGCGGCTGCTATCGATAATTGCTCCGTGTTGGTGGAGAGCCATTTGTTATTGATGCCACTTTAGAGGTCTGATTAGCTTAACACGCCTCATTGCTCTAAAAAAAGCTAACTTCTCGGGTTCCCCGTGCTGGGATGCAGCCTGGCACGCCGTGCAGCCCCGCGAGCATCGCCCGCTGCTCCGCCACGTCGTGACCTTTCGCGGAGCTGTCCCGTGTGTCCCGGAGCACATAAGGTGTTAAACTGCATTAATGAGACTGATGTGATAAACCCTGCCAGCATGGAGCCAGCCTGCTCCGCTCCACTCCGCTTGCTTGCCCTCAAGTCTGATGTGATTTTGCATTTAAATAGCCAGAAGAGTTTGTAATATTAATGCACGGTTCATTGCCAGCGAAATTTGGGCTAGGTATACACTTCACTGGAGAGTGAAGACAGCCTGATTCATCGAGGATTCCTGCTAAATCTGCTGTAGGTTCCCAGGGACCTGGAAAATGCATTATGGTAAAAATCAACATGACCTTCTGAAAGCACCGCGCGGAGCCTGGATCTGTATTGCTCACGCTGGAGCAATGCTTGGCACGGCAGAGGTCTCCCCCATTGTTTGCATTCTGGCTGGATGAGAGAAAAGGAATCAAATTAGAATTAAAAAAAATATAAACCCCCACAAATCGAGCAATATCCACAGACTATGTTTAACTTGCGTGATATATGTGATCGTGTGCAGGCATACGCACGCCCCTATGCAATTGTCATGTTAAAGCTTGTTTTGCTTTTGATTGGCTCCGAGGCAGAATAATATGGGGGCTGTAATGTAAGTTGTTTTTCCTTTTGGAATGAATAACTCCTGCGGTAAAGCTGACACGAAGCATAAATTTGTTAAATTACATAAACATTATTGCGACCCATAAAATTCAATGAATCCTCGTCGCCTGTTTACTCATGGCTGGCTTTACTGTTTGCACAATGTAATTTAAAGTGTCAATTTGCTCTCAAATAAAAAACATCTGGCCTTTTGACATGCCAAAAAAACTGCAGAGATGATCTGAGAAAGGAGCTAAAAGCCTGGGCTTTACATAGCAGTTAGCAAGAGGCTCTTAAAAGGAAGCCAATATCATCCAGATCAATTGATGGCCTCTTGGCAAGCCTACTTCTGCAAACCCTGTAAGATTAGTAAATTTTATCCTAATTAAAATTAAGAAAAGCCACGGAAGGCTGGCACGTGCTTTGCAATTACATCTCCTGCCAATATTGACATCCATTCTATTGGATTTTAAACAATCTTATTATTTTGTAATCATGAATAACAAGAAGAAAATTATACTTTTACAAGAGATTTTTATTCTGGATGAGCTACAGAGTCCCAGTAAATTAATTCACCTCCCTAAGCCCCTTAGCTCAAGATTCTCCTTGAAAATCTCAGACTTTGGTAGTCGGGCTTGTAGGAATGGCTACATACACAGAGCCACGGGCTTAGAAAGGCTGGTAAATCTCAGCTTAATCCCTAATAAGCGGTAATACGTATCGCTCCCCCAGACAGCTTGGGAAGATGCTGACCTAAATAACGGGAGCTGAGAAGCCACATGTGGCAGAAATCCTCCCGCCAGCTCACTCTGCCATCCACGCTGCTCCCGCTGATGGATGGAGACGTTTATGATTTGCATAGGAGACAGTTGGTGTAATTACGGATTACCGAATAAAGCCAATTGGTTGCAAAGATTAGAGAGGCCATGTCCCGTAGGAGCTGCTGGAGACCCACGCAGCGTTGCTTAGTCCTGGTTCTGGTTTTGGGGCAGAAAGCCTGGGAAGCGGAAAGCGCGAGTGGTCCCTGCTCATCGCCCGCCCCCCCCGCAGTTCAAGGCACGGCTGGAAAACAAGCAGCCAGACATCGGCTTGTGGGGTAATTATAAACCCTCTGGAAGCATCAGAGCAGATCCCTGCTATGAAAGCAGGAGGTTACGGCGAGTTCAGGCATTGTTTTAATTAAGGGAGAGACATCTCTTCCTGAAGGGAGCACTGACATCACGTTACGGCCGATAGGAAAGATTTCCCATATTGTCAGCGAGGGTTAGACACATTTGTGCGTAAATAAACTGTGATTTCTTTTCACCCGCTAGGATAACACACGATATTTTCTTTTAAAGTATATGGGGCTGGCGGTGGTTTTACTCTAATCAAGTTCTTGGCATTTTGTACAGGCGTATAATGGGACTCAAGTAGTTGCACATTTTCTGTAATTGGACTCGAGTAATTGCACATTTCTCTAAATGATTAATGAACGGAATTTAAAAGTTTGAAAAAAGTTGCCTGCTACACTGGAGAAAATGTAACGTCAGCGGGGCTGGGGAGAGAGATTGTTACACAAATATTTATGAACTGGTGGCTAAAGGGCTACGTGACAGCAGAGAAATCCTGTGCCCACGTACTGCGGGGGGAGCGATCCGGGCTGGCCGAGTTGTTCCGCAGCCGAGTCCCTGAGTGGTGTAAAGCACAAAGCTCCGGTGGGGATTATCAGATCAAGATATTATAGAGATAACACGTGTCAAAGGTGACTTCTGCCAAGTTCCATTTTATCATCCCTCATGGTAGATTAAAAAACTAAATAATTTCCAGCCCATGGATTTCTGCGGGTACCTATTGCAATATGATTTCTGCTTTATTTCCCATCCTGCAAGCTAGCAGCATTAAAGGACGGTATTCAATAGGAGCGCTAGAAACATATGGTGCAAATCGCTTGCTTTGGAAGTCATCTTAGAAGGAAGAAAAAAAAAAATAGCTGTGGATACCCATATGTAAAACCTGAGTGCAAACATGGCAGGGGGAGGCTGGTTCTGCCTGCTGCAGCTCCCAGTCCGGGAACACGGATGCCTCCCGTGACGTTTGCTGCCTGGAGAGATCCGCCTTGTCCTGGGCTCTGCGGTGGGCGGCAGATGTGGATGGAATGGGGTAGGTGTGGATGCAGGTGAATTTGCAGGGGGATAAGTGCACCCATTTGCACCCAGCATTTGACTTTTCACCCATTTTGGTTCATACGCTCTTCTGCACCCACACTTGGCTCCTACACCCATCCGCGCCCATGCTTGGCTCATGCATCCATCTCAGCTGGTGCATCCATCTTGGCTCCTGCACCCGTCTGCACCCATGCTCGGCTCCTACACCCAGTGCTTGGCTTATGTGCCCATCTTGGTTCCTGCACCCATCTGCACCCCTTTGGGCTCCTGCACCCCCAGCCAGGCTGCTGGCAACTGCAGATCCACCCGCAGCAATTTGGCCTGTAGGGCAGAGGCTTTGGTGAAAGGGCCAGGGCGAAGGTGGTGGGTGGGGGCTTGGGGATTTGCAGGGTATAGCTGGATCCGCAGGGCTGGGTACTAGGATGTGCAACCAAATGAAACCAAGAAAACAAAGAATATTTTTTTCCTCCACAATTTCAGCATAGTTTCAATTTGAAATAATTTTAATGCTTTGGTTTGCCAATGAGGATGAAAAATCACTTCCTAACAGAAAATCCACGCTTTTCCCCCTGGTGCAAACCCTCCAGGCGTGCAATGGGACCCGCGTTACCAGCCACCGCCTGGCCCCAGCCCTCGCCCCTGCAGAGCTGCAACAGCCAAGCATCGCTCTGCTTGGTTCCGCTGGGGATTCTGGGCTGATCTGCAGATTTGGGAAATAAATACCTGTTCTGGAAGGAGCTGGCACAGCACTCGCTGCCTGCTCTGCAGCCGCCCCGGCTCTCACCTCTCCCTCCCTTTGATTTCACACCGCAGCCCCTCTCTCCCCACCCCTGGGCGGATGTTAAAGTTAAATCCGGCTCAGGAGCAGCCAGGGGTGATTCGGGGGGTGGTGCTCGGGACAGCAGGGCAGGTCCTCATCGCAGCCCTCCTGGGGAGAGAAGTGGCATCCCTGCTGCTATGAAAAGAGGAGAAATCTGTGGCTTTGAGTTGCAAACTGGAAGCGTTTGGTGAAGGAGATGGGTAGCTGGGTTCTGTGGTTCCATGGTCCAGCTCAGTGTCAGACTGGGACCGCAGTGGGGACTCCGGGTGCCGGCTCTGACCCTCTTCCTAATGCTGCCAAGTCTGTGGCCTCCCCTGCACTGGTTGGAAATGAGGATTGTTGTCTAGTTTTGCTGTGGATTTTGGCTGCTGCTGGTCCTGCTGGTTTCTGAGTGGTGCTCAGAGGTGTTGGCTTTTTTTTCTGTCAGAGCAGGAGTTGCAGCATGGGAGGGAGGTTCTGCTTTTCTAACAGATGTACCAAGAATTACTCTCAATCGAGACCTTTCTGCTCCCAGGATTCAGGCATTGTTGAAAAAAAAAAATTCTAATATGAAAAATGATGGTTTAAATTAGGGAAGAAGTGTTTTGGAAAAAAAAAGAATGAATGTGCTAAAGGCTTTGCTTGGCGTCTGCCATGCCCGAGGGGCTCCGGGCCAGGGCTGCACAGCCGAGCTGGAAATTACTGTGATGTGCAGGGGGAAAAAGCACCAGGCAGGTGCGAGCTTTGGCACCTCAAACATGGGAATGGGAGCTGGAGGTTTGCAGCCCCGTCCTTGGCTCTCCCAGCCGGGCTGGGTAATGCAGGGGGGGTCTGCAGGGTGGGCTGGGGGCGCAAGGGCTGGGTGTCCTGGTTTTAAGTGAAGCTGAGCTCTTTTAGGAGGGGGTTGACTACTTCCCTTTGACATAACCTGGCAATAAACCTACAGCACAAGGAATTTTTTAAATACCAACACACACGAAGCTGATAACGTTGGACTGTTGCTCCTCTGGGTGCGCAAAGAGCTGCCCAGCGCTAGCCCAGGCTTGGGGCTCCTCATTAAACCTGGGCCCCCTCAGACCCCCTCTCACTCCAAACACGGGCACTTGATGGATGGGCTGTCGCCTCACCCCAGGGATGTCAAATCAAAGCAGATTAGAGGAGCTGCGTGGGGAGCAGCGTGCCGAGCTGCCCGCGATGGGGCTGAGCTGATGATAAGCCCTGAGCTCAGACTAAACACAGCGGGGGGCCATGGGCCCCCTCCCAGCAGGTATCACACAGGGTGTGCTGGCTGCCCTGCCACACATTGCTGCTGAGTCCCGCTGCCTGCAGCTCCTGCCCGCGCTGCCTGTGCTCCCCGGGCACACCAGCACGTGGGCATACGCCAGTGCACACAGGCAATGGGCACGGCCCGGCAGTGCCTGGAGGGACCTGCATGGCCAGCACAGACTGTCCTGGGTGTCCCAGGCTCCTCTGGCCAGTGACGGTCCCCCCGGGCTCTGCCTGGCACTGCCCTCCCGCCGGAATGATGTCATTCCCACGCTGGCTTTGGCACCGACCGCTTGGCCAGGGCTGCTGGCCCGGAGACAGAGAGAGGACGGTCTGGGCACACAGGGGTGGCCAGATGGGATAGCAGGGTGGGAGGAAAGGTCCAGCTTCCAAATCTCTTTTTTTTTTCTTTCCCCTGTGCTGCTACAAATCAGCATCCCGTGGGATCCTCCTGTGCTTGAGCTGCACAGGGACGACAACCAGCACCTCAAGTCCTCATTGAGCTCCAGGAGGTCTCAGGGGATATAAGTCCCTCTTTATCACTCTGTGCGAAGGGTGGGAGAAGCCCCCTGCCCTGTGCCTGCCCAGCAGCCCCCTGCACCAAGACGGGCGTTTTCCGGCACCCTGAGCCAGGAGAAGACATTTCCAGGCCGGGAGGGCAGAGCCCTCTGCACCACCCTGTCCCACAGCCGGGACTGCCGCCCACCCCGGCCATGGGTGTGGGAAGCCCTAGTGCAGCCAGGAGGGCTGGGGAGGGAAAACTGCACACAAATAGCTGTCCTGGTGTGAGCTGGCAAAACCAAATAAGAGCGAGGCGGCAGCAGCATAGGATTTATAATACCCTCAGCTTTGCTCTCCAATTTCAGCTTTGAAGATGAATGTTTGCTGCACTGTTATTCATTTATACATTATTTTTCCTATCTCCTGAGAGACACTGTGCTTCCTAACACACACACACGCAAAATGCATTTACTTCTATTGCTAAAAATCATATCAGTTCTGCCTTAAAAGTACATGCTCATAAGCATTCCCCTCTATGGGTGAAGGCCCATCTGTGAAGGTGCAAACCTTGTGGTGTGGGTTCACACCAGGTCAGTAATTGCTCTGGAGGCCACAAAGTTATTGCTAAGTTTTGCAAGATGCTTGTGCTCAGGTGGTCGTGGCTCCTCAGGCAAACGGCTGCGAGTCCCCAGGCATGGGGACAGGGATGGGCTTGGATGGGGACATCAGCTTCCCCTGTGGCACAGGGATGGCGGCCGTGCCACCATGTGAACATCACCTGCAACACTCCATGTGAGATGGCTGCGTTAGATCCTGGGGTGATAAAACGTGTGTAATGTTGTGTTGCAAAAGGAACAATGAATGTAAATGAGTTGGTGAGGGTTTTATTATTAAAGGGAAGATTGATGGTTCAGCTATCTGGTGTGGGAAAAGCTAGTGTCCTTATTAAATGTAATTATCTGCAGCACTAATAAAAGCTTGCCCGTTTCCCCAGGTCAGGCTGCCCTCTCCTTTAGCTGCACTCACAAACCTTAATAAGCAGCAGCTGGAAGAGCCTGAAGAGGAGTTCAGAGATGCCCATCACAGCAAGCACTTGCTAATTGCCGGTCAAGGACGAACACGAGTCTATCAGGGCGGCTGTTAAACCGGCCATGCGGGACGAGGAGCTTCGCCCAGCTCCGAGCTGCCGACAGGAGCTGGAACCACAAAAGCCTGGAGGGGAGAGAGCCGGCTGGTCCAGGCAGCCCCTGCGAAAATCCACCTGCCCAGAGGAAGCAAAAGCTTTTCCCAGAGGGTGTACGGGAACAGCTCACCCTCCTGCCCGTGTGTCGGGCTCCTTCAGCGGGAGAGAGACGCTCGGACTCTGTCTCTGCCCACCTTGCCCCAGGATGGTGCTGGTGCAATAATGATGCTGTTGATGCTGGTGCAATAATGATGCTGATGACCTCAAAGGGATGAGAACAAAAGCTGGAACGTGGAAGAGAGGAGGCATCACCCAAAATGAAATGCTTCAGAGCACTTTGATCTGCTATTGTTTTAATTACCTAAGAATGTGAGATTCTGGATAAAGGATACCTGGATCAACAATTTAATGAGCTTTTCCTTTGGAGGAGGTGTGAGCCAGTCTGCTGGCTGGGCTCGGAACCTTCCAGCAGCGTCAGTGTGGGCTTGGCTGTCCTGGGAAAGCCACGGGAGCAGAGACAAAGGTTTCTGCTCAGTGGTGGGAAAACAAATACGCTTTTCCAACTTTCCCGAAAGAAGCACAAACCAATGCAGTCTCCATCGCTTTTCAGAGGTGCTTCCAACCTGATCTTTTACAACTTCCACTGGAGAAAACATCTGGAAAACCAAAACGACCCTTTCTGGAGGGCAGGTGGTCCAACACGCTGTTCAACTGTGTGTGCAGCACAGGGGTGATTGAAGGGGATTTGCTTGGAGCTGCTGCCACCCCAAACTCTTCATTTTAAAGGGTGCAGTAGGGATGATGTGGCTGGGCCCAAGAAGAGGCTGGGGACCTGCAAATTTGGGCAGGACTCACAAATTCAGGGAGAACCTGCAAATTCAGGCAAAACCTCCAAACCGCATCCCTTGCCTTCACCAATGGCCAAGCGAGGTCTGGAACAGCAGCAACTGAGAAGCCCACACGTGCTCGCCCTCCAGTTGTGATTTCCTGGGGCTTCTCACTGCAAAAAAGGGGAATGCCCAAAGGGATGCTCAGAGGGATTTCCAGAGCGATTCCTGGAGGGATGCCCAGTTACCCCTAGCCAGGAACTGGGAAGAGGGGAGAGGGGTGTGCTGAGGATTTCAGCTGGAGCAGTTTTTTTGCAGTTTTGCATGATCAAGCGGTAATAGAGGGAATTTCCTCTCCCATGCATCTGTAAGTAATTCCAAGTTGGGAAGCTATCATTTTTCTAATGGCAACATTTGCTGTAAATTCATGGACTTCTCATTGGAGCCGTAGGATGTGGTCCAGCTCCCATCAAAGCCGGTGGAAATGGCTTTCTGCTTCCTGCAGGGGCTGGACTTGGCCATCATGCTGCTGTTCCAAAACACGTGGTAAATTCAGGGTGCTCCATAAATAATTGTCATTAACAGTGAGGACTGGCACATGCTTCCTTGTGTCCTCTCTGCCTGCCAGGGTCATTAACCTGCCTTGGTGTTCCGGCATCACTCTGCAGACAGGATGGTACCGAGAGACGGTGGCAGGTTCCGCGGCGCTGGCGTGCTCTGCTTCGTGCTGGCAAGGCAGGGACGGCCCCACAAAAACAGAAGCCTTTTTTCCCCAAAAGTGGAGATTTTTAAAGGGGACTTTCAGCTCATGGTGCCGAAAGCTTTGTTCCCAGAAACACACCAATCCATCACAACCTTGCCTGTCTCACCTGCCATCACTCACACAAGAAACTCCTTCAGCATTGAAGCTGGTGTCTAGAGGTTGCATAAACCTTCTTTCTAACTGTGACAAAGGGCTCTGTTTTACAGCCAGCTGGGTTTTTTTGACAGGTGGGGTCAGCAGGAGCCGCAGAGATGAAGCACAAGGGCTGTGGGTTTGCTCCATCCTCTCCTGGGCTGCTTTTGGTGCTTGGAAAGTGTCATGGACCAGCCACAGACGGTGTTAGAGAGGATGCTGAGCTGCCTTCATCCTCGTGCGGTGGCCACGGGCCCCGTGGCAGCTCACGCCGTTGGCAGGGAGTGCTGGGCTGAGCTAATGGTTATAAAAAAAACCCATTCCTTCTGGCATCTTCACCCCCTGCGGATCAGGAAGGAAAGCTGATTTTTCTGCAATTTCATTTACTACAGGCTGAAAGATTAGTGTACAGGGCTGGCTCCCCTGTCCTCCAGCTAGTTAGAGCGCAATGCTGCTTAAATTGTCTTTTTGATAACTGTTCCGGCTGCAAGAACAGAGGTTTCTGTGGGGAATTCACGCAGGGCTGCCTTCAACTTCCCCTATCCTTCATATTGCAATATTACTCTTTACCTAGTAGAAGATATTCCTAATCGGCTTCACAAAAAGCAATAAAGCCTTTTCAACACTTCATTGGCTTTGACATTTAAGGCACGCAGTGGGCAGGAGCGCAGGTGGAGGAAGGTGCTCGCCGTCTGGAGCCGCGTGGAGGGAGATGGGTGCTGCTGTCTTATGGGGCATCACCCAAGGGTGGCCATGAGTCTCCTCAGCATTCCGCAGCGCTCCAGGACCCCAGAATTCCCAGTCCCACACCAGTCTGGGATGCAGCCCCAGCTGGGGTGGGCAGTGCTGGCAAGTTTCCCATGTGGCTGCAGGTCCTTTGGTTCCTCCCTCCTGTTTATAACCCCAGACAGCTTTTTCCCACCTCGGCAGCGCTCTGCTCTGTGGGCTGCAGCTCTCCTGCCCCAGCTGTAATGGTTTGGTTTTATTAGCCTGTGACTGCAGCCGCTAACTGTTGCCTACAAGCCCGGGGAGGATTTCAGCGGGAGGAGGAGTAGCGTGCTGAGCATCCTGGCACGATGCCTTTTCTCCTATAAAGCGTCGTGTTTCCAAATGGGTAATTACTGCACTGGGATTTATGCAGTACTTCCTTTAAGTGGTTGTGTGGGCTGCCGTTCCTCGATGAATTAAAAAAGAAAAAAATAGAAAAGAAAAAGAAAAAGTAAAAAAAGGAGCTGAATCCAATGGTGCTCGCAAGGCGAGGGCAGAAATGAGATCAGCTTGCTTTGCCCTTACCTGGCAATAATGGGAAAGCGCTCTTTCAATTGAGCTGTTCCATTCTTTTGCCCTGAGCTATGAGAAGTAGATTGGATGAAAATTATCAGGCTCCCTGTCTAGAATAAATATTCTTGAAATGGAGCAAGTCATAAATAAGCGAGCAGCAATATCCTGGGTTATGAAGATATAATTTCTATCTTTAATAGCTGAGTAGGCCCTGGGGACTGTCTGGAAGTGGCCTGCCTGGCCCCAGTATTGATGAGGGGAAAAATACAAACAAGCAAAAACCCTTTTGTTTCTTTAACCCTGAAATTATTGATACTCGGAGGGGAACAATGCGGCTGTGTGGCAGCGGGAGGGATTAGCTGGGGCTCAGCCCCGGTTAGCGGCCGGGGGGGCTGCCCCCAGCTCCCAGGAGGGGACAGGGACCTCGTGCTGTATCTGGGACATTCCCTCCTGCAAACCCAGGGCAGGGGGGAGCATGCCCCTGCCACGGAGAATTTAGTAAAATATGTGTATTTATTTACAGAGTTGCTGTCGACCCAGCCATTGGAAACTGCAAGGTGGGATGATAATAAATGAGTTGCCCGGATGAAGCTCCAATTTTGATGGGATTAGTCTTAATGGTTTTATTTTTAAAAGCCATTTAATTACTAATCAGCTCTCCCTTACAAGCTAAGATGTGCTGGTGCTGTTTAAAGCAGTCTGGTTGGGAGCTTTGCTGGCGGGCAGCTGGGATGGATATTCAGAGCTTCTTCAAAACCTGTTTTCCCCATTGCAGGCTGAGCTGTCTGTGCTGCTGAGCATCTCCCCTGTGCGGGGCTGGGGGAGCTGGGGGCATCTGCACCTCGAGAAACACCCAGCTGGGGGGGCAAACACTGCATGGGCTCCATGCGGAAAAAGGGCACAGTCCCGCGCTTTTACAGCTGGGACATCAGAAGCCACGTGCCCTGCTCTGCGTCACCTGGTGTGACTGTGTGAATGACCTGGGCGGTGTCTGGGGGTGCTGGCAGGGAGAATTCGGGTTTGTTCACCCCTCTGGCAGCAGTAGGGACCAGTGCACCCCCCCCCCGCCAACCCCAGCCCCTTAATTTATAACACAACAGAAGCCGTTCCTTAATCTTTTAATTGTATGGAGTGACATGGGTGAAATAAGTCCTTTCATTTCCGGGCCACTGACATGATTAAGAACTGAAGTCTACAGTTTGGAAAGAAAACGGTGTGAATTGCCCATCATGTCAGATCTGAATCACCTTCCACCCAAACCCCATCTGAGCGGCCGCCGCAAATCTATCACCGAGCCTGGCGAGGAGAAGATTGCGCCATTATTAAATTATATGTTTTTTTTAAAAAAAACGACACACTGATCTGTTTCGTACCAGTAAATATGTGATTTACATTTAATTCTGAGTAACCTTTCCATGATCAGTGAGGTGTGAAGGAATTTAATGACACAAAGCTACATTTATGAAGAGACCATTCATATTCATTAGGCTCACGCATTAACAATCCTGCCAGTGACATCTCTCTAGCACGTGCTTTATTACGACAGTTTATGGGCCCTAGGAGCCGAGCAAGCTGCGGCGTCTATACCCCTGCACAGGCAGACCCACGGACAATATAATCCAAAAAAAAAAAAAAAAAAAGAAAATAGGACTTGAAATCAGATGTTCCCGGGTTTGGCAGGGGAAAGGCTGGGACCGTCCTGGCTTAGAGGAGAGATTTGGCATATAAAGGGAGCCCTAGAGAGGAATATCTTAATTATCTTTGCGATGTTTAGAAAGGAGGAATTGTTGAGGAGACAAAAATGTTGCCACTCACCTTTTGAAAGCTAAAAAAAATGAGAGGCCAAAGGAAAAGCCACCCCAGGGTGACACTGCTGCTTCTGGTGTGGGCAATGACCGTGACTCAGACTTGGCATCCCAAATAATGCTGGTTAGAGCTAAAAAAAAACCCAAAACAAACAAACAAAAATCAAGACTCAGGGTTTGCCATTCTGGGTCTCACCATTGCTCTGCATTTCTGGGTTTGCTGCTGACTTCATGGATACAGGACAAGGAGGGGTGGGGAGGTAACACATGAAAAACCCACAGATAATCCCTGGAAAAAAAATCCCACCAACATAAATGAACATTGCAGCTCCATCTTCAGAGGCGCTCGAACTTGAGGTCCCCTGCACGGTGACCTGTCAGATGTGGGTATCGGCCGAGGCAGGTACAGGTGAGCAGAGCAGCTTGGGGAGAATGATGGGGATCTCCTGGGGTCCTGGGCTGGGCCAAGCTCATCTGTACTTAGCACACATCAAACATGCTGTTTGAGGAAATTAAAATCTGGTTGGCATTAGAATATCTCCTACAAGCCCCTGCCTGATGGGGAAGCTAATGAACCGCAACTGTCTGCATTGAGAAATAATTGGGTGCATTAGGATGCCGTAAGCAAATAATCAAAGTGGAAGTGCGTTGCCATCCCCGGCAGCCCTGCTGCTCCCCGAATGGGGACAGGCACATGGGGCTGGACAGGACCCAAGCGGTTTGGGACAATGAGCATCTCCCTAGTGCTTTGCAGTGAACTGGGCCAGGGGCGATGCTGGTGCTTGCCCTCTCCCAGAAAAAATATTTTGCCATAATCCATTATAAACCCCCAGGCAATTGCTCTGGAAGCGGAAAGGGAAGCAGCCCATGTGCCGAGGAGAGCCCTGAGTGCCTCCATGACCTTAGAAGCTCGGTTTATTTTTCCAGCCTCTTATCTTCGTCCCAAGGGACATGTGCACAGCCCTCAGCAGTCGTGTGAAACCCCAGAGCCAGCCCCAGCGTGAAATGGCACGAGGGCTGCCGGTGTTTCCTGTCCTCAGCCTCCAGGCCATTTCCTTGAAGGCATTTATAGAGGTATTTCTTTCTCCTTTAAGCATCTTTTGCTCCTGTGGCCCCGGGACACTCCTGGCCCCACTGCACTGCCGGCTGCCCCCATTATCCCCAGCCTCTCCAAGGATGGATGGACCAGAAACCTGCCCCAGCAACAGGATCCAGGTATTCCCCAAAACATTGCTTAAGATCCAGTGGAAAGAATAAAAATGACTCTTTGCGCTGTACAAAGGCCCACAGACCCTGGTTGCCGGCAGTACACTGCTCTGCTGCCGGTACGGCACAGGGTGACCCAGTACCACCGGCAGGCCAGCGGTCCATATTTACCGTCCATCTTCCCAGGAAAAACGCCTTTTAAAGCAGATGACATTATGGCATGCCCAGTTTCAAAGCGTGGAGAAGCAGCCTTACAGGCTGCCTGGGCTGCAAATGAAACGTTAATTAATTTACCAGCAGGAAGGATATAAATAACTAAATCAGATGGTGCGACTTATTCATGAGGTCCTGATGGAAGGCAATTGTTATTCCTGGCTGCACAGGTTAATGAACACGGTCTCCTTTTCCCAGCATCACATGCTAAAAATACAAGGGGGCCAAGTCATGCCTGGCAGCTCCCGTCCCCCCCGAGCCTGGTGTCCCCACGGCCCCAGGGTGACCCAGCACCGGAACCCCTTGGAGGGGACACACCACTGGGGCTGAGGACACAGGGTAGGTCATGGACTTGGGCAGAAAGGAGAAGACGAGTGTGTGGGAGTGGAAGGGAAGATGCTACTGAACTGCCAGAAATTCTTCCCGCTTTGAGCACCCCATCCCTGGGTGGGGCACAGGGGAGGCCTTGGCCAGGCTGGGAGCAAAATGCAGAGATCAGCCACAGTGTTCCTGAGCTTTGAGCTTTATCATGTCCTCGATTTCTTGGTGAAGATGGGGATATGTTGTTCTAAGACTGGTGCAATGTAAATCAGCCCTTTGTGAATATGCATTGATGTCCCTAACACAGGATGCATTTGGGTATCGGTCATTATCAACAGGTGTCAAATCAACTTATTATTCTGTCCAAATAAAAACTGATAAATATTTCAACCAGGGACTGAGGGGGATAAGGTGGCTGGTGAAGTACCTGCAGTTCCCTGTATTGCCCTAACCAGAGCCCCTCAAGTACCGATGCCCCCAGGCAGCCCCTGCCCCACCAGCTGCCACAGCGATGTCTGCACCCCCAGATGCTGCCTGAATTGGGCAGCCGGTCCCCATGGAGCCCCAGGGACATGGCACTGGTGAGAACAACATGTGGAACCAGTGCTCTGGTGCTGCAAACCCCCATTGGGATGGGGAGAAAGCTGCTGCTCGTGGGGGCAGTGCAGGGACTGTGGGTGCAAGCAGCACGCACCATGGGACAGTGGGGGATTTGCTGTTTTCAGGAAGATTCTTCCCATTCTGCTGTCATTATGGGATGGGGTTAACTAAAAAGCACATGGCCTTTGTACCCAGGCGGTGTTTTAGCTTGCAGCTGTGGCTCAGGAGATGGTGACAGCTCTGAACAGCACAGCAGCAGCTTTCAGCATGTAATTATGGGATACGTTAATCACAGGTAAGAGAACAAGCACTCGATGCACCTCAGTTGAATCCTTCAGCCAACACGTCGGGGATGTCCCTTGTCCCCAGCGAGGGCGTCCTGGGGGGACAGACCCCTCTCCTGCCCCGCTACCCAGGCAGCAGGTCCCCTCTGCCCCACGGCAGCTCGTGCTCTTGCACTGGCAGATCTTGTCTCGCTTCCCCTCAAGCAGAGATTTTCCACAATGTGCTGCCTTTTCATTTGCCAGTGCTTAAAAGGATTGGAAAGATTAGGAGATTTCAATTTAGCAGCAGGCAAGCAGTATGGCAGGCAGCTTCCTGCTCCACAATAACATGCCCTGATCAATAACACCAGACCGCAGCCCACAAAACTGCTCTCAAGTGAAAACAAGATTTTTTTTTTTTTAAAAGGGGGAACTAAAAAATAAGGGGGGGTGGGGGGGGGGCAGGCAAGGCCCAGCCATCTCTGCTTCTGGTTTCTGTGTGTGTGTACACTCAGTTAATGTAAAGCACAGGCCAATTTAAACTAAAATTGCTTAAGTTGAACCAGCCTGGGAAAGGTATCTCAGCATCCCCCAGGCTGGGAGCAGTACCTCAGAGCATCCCCCAGGCTGGGAGCAGTACCTCAGCATCCCCCAGCCCAGGAGTGGTACCTCAACATCCCCTGGGCTGAGAGCGGTACCTCAGCATCCCCAGCCTGGAAGCAGTACCTCAGCCTTGCGGCTGCACATGGGCTGGCTGTTATTAAAATGTGTAGCGCCAGTCAGCACCCGGCGATCGGCACTGAGATATCATTGTCATCCGGCATAGCGTGACTTTTTTTTTTCTCCTCTCTTTTCACTTTGATTGGAATAGAGCCTCCTGGGAGACGTGAACTCATCGCAAATGGCTTCCCAGGGATGGGAGCAAATGAAATGTAACAAATCTCCATTTGCAATTTTGGGGGCACGTGACTGGAATGGGAAATGGGATGGAGGAGCTGAGCTCTTCCTCGGTGCATTACTGAGCAGTTAGTGGCTGCTGCCTGCTAAAATAAACCCTTTATCACCTTCATCCTTCATTTCCAGCACAGCTAAATAATACAGCAAAACGGCACAGCCTGTCTCATTTAGCCCAGGGGTTCTGCTTCCCTGACACGTGCAAGAGGGGAAATGTTTTATTTCAGCTTTCTTCAGAGCTCTGTAACCTCCTGTTCAAAACAAGGCTTTCCTGAGGTTCTTACGGTGCATAAAAGCCTTAGTGGTGCTGCAGAGCTCCCATGCCTGGAGAGCCCTGTGCATGCACTGCGCTGTGCCATGCTGTGCCATGCCGTGCCATGCCGTGCCATGCTGTGCCATGCCAGCCCCTCTGTAAATCCCTGCAGTTTCAGCTGTGCTCATGCACCTCTGCTCATGGCAGCTTCCCGTGGCTTCACTGGGGATGCCAGCGGAATCCCCCTCTGCCCAGACCCCAGCGTTTCTCTCCCCATTTGGCTGAGCTGCTCTGGCCCATGGGCCGAGCTGAAGCCGTCACTAATCACGCGGGGACATCAGCCCCGTGCTGCTCGGTTACTGCTGATGGACATGAGGCTGATCCGCTCCAGAGTGATGATTTTATTTTACTTTTTAACCTCCCAGCAGGATTGATTGTGATTGTCGCTCAACTGGAAGGCTAAACAGGGCCGAACTCGCTGGCCTCAAGTGAATTGTTTGAACAGCCTTGTTGCCTTAAGGAATTTTGTGTTCTTGGAGCAAAACAGTGAAGTTGCCTCCCAGCTGCTGACTATTGTGCTCCAGTCTCTTCCCCACACAGGCTCTGTGATGCTGGTGTCCAACTCCTGCTTCAGGCCTGCAGAGGGGTTTTTTTAAGTTCTTTTAACTTTCTAAACAAAAAGCTGGAATATCTTAGTGCTGTCTCCAAAGTGGAGATTTGAGCTGGTCCAGGCACAGGGCACATAACTCCCTCAGAGTTGCAACAGGAGACCAGAGCCCGGCTGTTGGGAGCACTGACCTGTCCTGGAACAATAATCTAGCCATGAAAAAGCCACTTAGCCATTTTAAAAACAATTTTTAAAACAAAACAAAAATAAATCCTTGCTGACCTATAACCTTCAGAATACCCCTGAGCTCAGCATCCGCTGAGTCTCTCTCCATCCCACCTGAGCAGGGTGGGCACGTGCTGGGCACAGGTGCTCTGGGCTCATCCTTCACCTGCTGCTTTGGGGTTTATTTGTTATGTTTTTTTACTGTAAATGCTGATCACAGGATCAAAGAGAAAAAGGGTCCTGGTGGTGCAGGGTCCTGTGCAGGTCAGTGGCCGCAGGTTAGATTTATTTTTGATTCATTGTGATTGACAAACCTGAAATGTTTGGGCCCTGGGGTTCTGGGTTCTTTTTTTGTTTGTTTTATAAATATCCAAGTGGCTTTGGCAACCGAATGAAAACACTGAGCCTGACAAGTAACAGATGTAATTTTACAAAAGCATTAACCGATCTGCGGGGTTAGGTAGATGTGATTGCAAACACAAAAATCCCTGGTTTTGCACACTCTGTCCCGGAAAACCCCATTCTACCCTGACACCCGCAGCCGTGCCACCTCTGCAGGGTCCTGTTCCCAGAGGATGGTGGGGTCACCCATGATGGAGCCAGCACCCAGGTGGTGGGGGGTGCAGGCAGGGGGTGCGGGTCCTGGTGCCACCTGGGGATTCTCTCGAGCGTCTGGCCCAGCACATGGGTGGCCTTTCTGTACTTAAAAGGGGCCTGTAAGAAGGATGGGGACAGACTTTTGAGCAGGGCCTGTTGCGATAAGACAGGGGCTGATGGTTTTAAACTAAAAGAGGGGAGATTCAGGCTGGACATGAGGAGGACATTATTGCTCCTGAGGGTGGTGAGAGCCTGTCCCAGGTTGCCCAGAGAGGTGGTGGATGCCCCATCCCTGGAGACATCCCAGGCCAGGCTGGACGGGGCTCTGAGCAACCTGAGCTGGTGAAGATGTCCCTGCTCATGGCAGGGGTGGCACTGGGGGAGCTGGGAACGTCCCTTCAACCCAAACCATTCTTGATTCTATGGGGTGCTGTGGGGTGCAAGGGGCAGAGCCCAGAAATGCCAGAGGAGGAAATATCCATGTCAGTAGGGGTACTGGGACAGGGCGGTGATGAGGGGGAGGTGGCTGTACCCAGCCCATGGATCTGCCCTGGGTTTGGGTCCCTTGCGGCCTCTGGGAGCCCCCAGGGCCGGGGCAGTAGCCGGGCGGGCTGTGCCAGGCCAGGAGGGTGGTTCTTCACTCCCTTATTTTCCAGGAGGAGAGTTAATTTGAACTGAACAAACACAGGAGGAAGGCTCTGCTAATGAGACACAGATGAATCTCGGCTGGCTCCCAGGGTGCTAGGGGAGCTGTTTTTCCAGCACTAATAACCCAGCCTACAACAAGGAACGGAGCTGATATTGTTTGTTATTGTTAATAGATGCAAATGATAACTTTATCTGCAGCTCCAAGGGGCTCCTGGCTGTCAGCGCTGGGAAGGTGCATGGCACACATGCTCACAGCACCGAGACATGGTGCCAAGGGGCCAGTGCTATCCAGGGCTGCAGGTCTGTGTCACCCTCGAGCTGCCCCAGCAACGGACGGGCTCTGTAGTGAGAAGGGAGCCTGGAGAAGACCTGGGGAGGCTGTGGAGCTCCATTGGTCCCTGGAAGCACTGGGAGCCCAGCAGCATGTGCTCCTGGGCAGGCTGGCCCCATTGGGGACACGGGGTTAACACTGGTCTATGGGAGGAATCGCCATCAGTTGCAGGATGGGTGGCCCCACAGGTGAAATCTGTGTCCAGCAAGAGAGTGGGAAGAGCCTGAGCTGAGGTGACAGAGGTGCATGGGGATGAGAGGAAATGGCCTCAAGTTGTGCCGGCAGAGGTTTGGGTTGAAAATTGGGAGCAATTTCTTCCTGGAAAGGGCTGTCGGGTGTTGGAACAGGCTGCCCAGGGCAGTGGTGGAGTCACCATCCCTGGAGGGGTTGAACAGACGGAGATGAGGTTCTCAGGGACATGGGGCAGTGCCAGGGCTGGGGTAACAGTTGGACTCACTGATCTTGAGGGGCTTTTCCAAACCAAATGATTCTGTGATTCTATCCAGCGCCCTTCTCCAGGCAGGGCCAAGCCTGGGCTCTGATGGCACTCAGCCCCTCTGGTGAGATACAGCCCCACACACCACAGTGTGTAATTGGTACCAGGAACTTGACTGAAAAAAAACCTCAAAGACTTTCAAACACAGAATAAAATGACAAGATTATGTGCAGGTCTCTGGGCTCTCTTTGGCGAGGGCCCTGCCTGCCTGAATTATGGAGCGGCTGGGTGGCACTGCTGGCCTTCCTGGGTCCACAAATGTTTCCCTGGGGAATTTCAGCAGCAAAACCCCCAAACCACTTGCTTCGAAACCCTTTTCTCTTGAAGACGCTTGCTCTGATTTGTTAAAGAAATGATGCTAAAAGTGGAAGCCACTCCAGGAGTGACTTGTTCCAACCAGCCCCTCTTATCATTTACTGGCTGCACCTGCAGTTATTTTTGCTGCGGGTTGGGTTCCACCTCCCCCCGGTCCCTGGTGCAGGATCCCGCCAGCAGGTCTGTCCCCAGCAGAACTGGGGGAGCGGGGGGTCCCCAGCCACAGCGGTGCAGCTCGGGTGGGGAGAAAACCGCAGCCAGCCGCGGCTCCGGTTCACATGCGACTGTTGAGCATAAACCGTGTGGAGGAAAAGGCAGCAAGAAAACAGCAGAGATATGCAAATGCAGTGGAAAATCTGACTGTGTGCACGAGGCCAGTGCAGCCTCATCGTCTTGCAGCAGGGCAGTTTCTACCCAGGCGTCTTCTCTTTTTTTTCCCCCCACATATCTGATTCTGTCAGAGAAACCATTTCATGAGGTGTCTGCCAAGACAGCTCCTAATCAGCCTGGAAGTTGCTGGCTGGCGGGGTGGGAAGTGGTATCAGGAAAACAAAGCTGTAAGAATCAAAAGGGTATTTATTTTCATATCTACAAAGCAAGCCTGCAGAGAGAAGCACATGGATATTTGGTCTCTAGTGCTGGAGCTGAGCTCTGAAATCACTTGATGATGGTTTGGGGTTGTTGGAAATGAAGAGGTAGGGTAGGTGTTTAGCTGAATCACAGTTAAGTACAGGAGATACCAAACACAGCCTTAAATCCGTGCTTATTCAGAAAAGATCTTTAAGTGTGTAATTAACTTTAAGCACTTGCTTAGGTGCCTTATAAGTGGTGATGCTTTGCTGAATTAGGGCTGTAATTATTGGGCTGTGACCGTACACATGTTTACCCTTCACCAGGCTGGCTTGTCCCGGCATGGGCGCTGGGTGGCTCGCTGCCGGGAGCATCGGCAGGGCCAGCAGCAGCAGGTCCTGGAGCCATTGGGACCTCCAGGAATGAGCCACGGCAAAGCCCTTTGGGATGCAGTGAGCTGACCCAGGGGTCCAGCACCACCCCGACCCTGAGCTCTGCTCACCGGGCTTGTGACCGGCTCCCCGCTGCAGAAACCTCCCCTTCCTCTTGTGCAAAGAGCCAGCACAGCCCCATGGGCCCTGATAAACATCTGAAAGGCAAGCAGGGCTCTGGAGGGGCTGGCAGCCTCTTGCTTCACCGAGGGCTGTGCCGGGCAGCGAGCTGCTCCACCGGCATCCCCGGAGCTGGTTCCACTCACTCCTCCCAGCTCCACACCTTCCCAAGGGGATGAAGAGCACAGGCAGGAAAACTCCACAAAGCCTTCGGAGACACGGGGCGATGTATTTATAGCCAAGGCTTTTATGTTGCAAAACACAGGAGGCCAAACTAAACATGCCGAGGCTGCAAGAAAGCAGGAAATGAAAGCAAATCATCACTTGCCAAAGCCCTCGGACCAGCGTGAACGACAAATGTGAGTGGAGCAGCCACTGCCTCTCTGCTCCGCCGGCCCTATCGCCAGCGCAGGCAGCCAGATCCCGCTCTGGCCTCTGGCATCAAGGGCTTAAAGGGGACAGATTTTCCCATTTTCACTTGAGTCTGTCATACACTCTTGAGAGGGGTGGTTTGAAGTTTTGCAAAGCAAATATAGCTTTAATTTGAAAACCACACCAGCTTTCAAGGGGCTCTGCCCAGAGCACAGCCCACGGCTTGCCAGGGTCCCTCCTGCTGGCTGCTGGGCTGCTGCTTTTTGGGGACCCTCTCCCACACTCTGTGTCCCCTCCTTGTGCAGGACACCTTTGCTGTGCCTCTGTGGCCAGGAGCTCTGTCCTTGCCCCACGCTGTGCATTGCCACAGCTCTCTCCTCCTTCCCTTGGTGCATCCTTAACCTTTACCAGCAGCAAACGTGTGACCCAGGTGGCCCCGTTTGGGGACAGAACATTGCAGAGGGTCTTTGCGCTTGAAGACGGCTCCAGGCCAGCTCTGGCACTGCTTAGGTCTCTGCTCTCCTCTCCAGTGCTCCCAGGGAGTCACCCTGTCCCCGGGCTGTCCCCAGGGCCTCACCTGGGGGACCCACTCGCTGTTTCACACGCTGCGTGTGGGCTGCCACCCCACTGCTTTGCTCTGCCTCCCCATAGCACGGCGGTCCCTGCCCCACAGCATCCTCTCACCATGACCCTTGCTCGCTGCTAAGGTTTCCTCTTGCAGCAGCCAGGACCCACCACCTTTTGCAGCCTCATTTTGCTGCAAGAGAGCAAAGTCCAAAAAAGCCCAGAAGCCACATACTGATAAAGTCAGGGTGGACTCTGAAGACACCAGCAGATCTCTCACGGCCACCCCAGCACCAGCACATCCCTCCAGCCCTGGGTGCATGTGCCCAGCTGGAGGTGGTGGATGTTCCCGTGGCTGCGGAGGGGACACTCCAAAGCAGCTGCTTCACCTTGCTGACAGGAGACACCTCCTAACGAGCTGCTTGTGCTCACAGCAGCGTGTGGATGATCCAACACATTGTCAGTCATTGGCAACCCCAGCTCGTGTTGTCCAGGTTTAACCCAGCGTCGTGTGTTGATGGTTTGATGTGCCTGTGGCTGCTGAGCTCCTCGGTGTCTGTGGGGCAGAGCAGACCTCAGACACATCCCTCCATCACCTGGGTCAGCCTCCCACGATCAATCTTCCTCGAGAAAATCATTATCAGAGCTATCTGTGGTTATTACCGCCAGGCAGGGGGCTCTGTGAGCAGCGTGTGATGCTGAGGTGCTGGAGGAGATGGGTTGCCAGGAGGGACAGTCCCCTTCCTGAGCAGCAAAAGGCTTTTACAGGGCAGGAACTGCCTGGCCATGGCTGGAGGCTGCAGAACTGCATCAGAAGTACACACCTGACCCAAGAAGTGGCCTGTTTAGTCTAGTTTCACAAATCTGGCATTAAAACTTAATGTGAATGGTGTCAGGTGGATATATAGGGTCTGCTCGGGGTGGCTTTAGCGTGTACCCATGTGTTTGCCATGCCAGGAGGTTGGTTCATGCTGCAAGTCTTTCTGCAACATATGCAACCAGCAGCGCTGCCACAACCTGCCCGGGATGCCAGAGTCTGCCGGGAGGGTTCGGTCCTCCACATCTGACCTTGACATATCTGTTAAGCCGTGCTTACTTCCTTCAGAATTGTTAACCTGGGTTAAGAGGATATTTTCCACGCATGGCAGATTGCAACACCAAGCCTGGAACCAGAACAACACTGATTAAAGAACAAACCCCACATTTAATGTAGCGTAATGATTTCCACCTAGCTTAATGGCTGCGAAACAGAAACAAGTTATCGCTAGCACATCAAAGAGCTGGAAAAATGTAGTCAACGGTACCTTTGAGCTATTATGCATATCAAGTGGCAAGATACCATCATGAAAAATAAGGGATCTGCAGCGAGGTTGCACAAACGGCGGTGAAGCAATGCTCACCGTGCACCCTGCGCCCGGGGTACATCAAAAGCCTAGAGAGAAGGGCAACTCATCTCCAAAGAGCGGCACATGGAGAGGCGGTGGGAGGACAAGACGTGCACTATCCCGAGGAGGAGGCTGGGCCGCGACACCGCACAGCGGCCAAAGCCAGGGGCTGGCACCGAGCTGCAGCGCTGAAGGGCAAAGCTCTGTGTGTCACCAGGGCTGACATAACCCCGGATGAACTCCATGTGCTCCTGGCTTTGGAGACCAGAGCTTCCCTCACCTGGGAGTTGCTACACCTTCTTTCTAAGCTTCCTTCTTCCCCAGGTTTTTTCTCCCAGTAAATAACAGAGAGCTCACTGGAGGCAGTTGCCGCACATTTTTGTATTGATCCCTCTCCTTTCAGGATGGCTTTCCTGTGGCCTTGGCAGTGCCTTGGAAAGGCCATTTCTCTCTCTGCTTTCTGAGTCACCAGGTGCTTTTTGTACTCTAAGTGTTGTCCATGTTCATGTCCCTCAAATATCATAAATATTAGGTGTGTAAAATCTCCCTGTGCCAGCTCCCTTTGGCCACGCTGTTCCTGCTGGTCCCTTTGGAGCAGGGGCGAGCAGCAGACATGCTCGAGATTTCTGTCCTGCTAGCCCTAGTGACACTAAAATGACACCGGGTTACATGATATTTTCGGTGTTCCCCTCCTTGGAGGCACATGCGGGGTCTGTCACCCCAGTGCAGTGCAGGTCATCGCTCCTCGGCAGCGATGCTCCCCGGGCCACCGCGATGGAGGGGACAATGGAAAGAACAGAGCAGGTCCGTGTGGCTGCCGTAATCACCGTGACATGGAGGGAGGTGCTGTCTCTTGTGGGGGTGTCCAGGGGGGAAAAAAACAGCAGTATGGGTTGGGGTGAGCTGGGCACACCTCAGCACCACTCGCTGCTTCATCAAGCATTCCCAGTCCTCAGCAATTACAACATGGAGAAAGAAATACACTTGACTTGCAAACAGCGTTGGGCAACAAATGAGTCTTTCTACCCACAGAACCAGCCCTGGGGCTTTACCACGCCGCCTCAGCCTGACACAGTTAAATTTTCGCAGTGAGTGCTGATGACAGAGGATTACAAGAAGGAACAGTCCATCCTCAATAAATGGTTTCACTTGAGAGCTGCAACCCAATTTGCTAATTCCTTTGGTATTTCTGGCAGCAGCGCCGCTTGCTTCACGCCTTCCACGCTAACGTCTTCCTCAACTGGTACATCCTTTGGGGTTCTCGTGATTTTGGAAGGGATTAAACCAGCCATTACTCACATGTTACCAAACGCCCTTCAGTAGCTGTGGGGCTGCAAGAGCTCCTGGAGAATCCGGGTGGGACAGCGTGGGCTATGGGGCTGGGGAGCCAGGGATGGGGCTGCAGAGCTGGGGATGGGCTCGGAGAATGATGCTGCTTGGGATAGGAGGGGCGGCTGGTCCCTGCTCTGCACAGTGCCATCCATTCACAGGTATTTTTTAATGTTTTTTTTTTTTTTTCACCCTCTTATTTTCCTCAGGTGCCTGTTCGCCCCGTGCCCCAAGCTGTGCTGTGAATTCTGAATAACGAGGACTAGGGCATGAAAATGAAGTCCCACGTGGACAGGAGCATGGGTTGCTCAGCCTGCGGGTGCTGGCTCTGAGCTGTCTGTGTCTCCCCCACACCAGTCCCTGTGCAGCTCTGGGAGCAGGGCCTGGGCAGAACTGCTGGTGAGGGGGTATTCATTTCTAATGATTCCGATGGTTGAATTTGCAATTATTTCTGTGTAGAAGCAGCTTTCTAGCTGTAGCCATGGCCGGACACCACGTGTGCCCAGGATGGCTAATCCTCTGTTTGGAATGAAAATAAGACAAACATTCAAATTAAATGGAGCACTAAAGGAAGATCAAGATGGTATTAATATTCAATTAGAAATGATCAGGGTGAGACTAAGGCTGACTCTTCTATTATTGCTTTGTTTGCAGGTGGCCTTGTCTTGCCACTGGAAGTCAGGTTGGGAGCAGGGGACTGTCCCGATGTCCTCACTGAGGACAGTGCTCCAGGCTTAGCTTAGCAGCGATGATAGAGGGGCCAAGCGCTGGTCCTGAGTGGAGCCTGCAACTCCAGTGAAGCAGCCAGGGGAACGAACACAATAAACTAGCAAAATTGGAAAAGCAATTGCAATTTCTGGTGCTGAACCAGCCGGCTCAGATTAAGCCTGGGGAGGGGGAGCAGTTGCTCTGGTGGCGGAGCACCAAGTCCTGCATGCAAGGAGGGTTCCAGCCCCTCTTTGTAATTCCAACCCCAGCCCCTCTTTGCAGTTCCCGGAGCACAAAGGCAGGGCTGCAGCCAGCCCAGGGCAGCAGAATAGCTGGGCTTGTTTGCGCATCAAGGCTGAGAATGAATAAAACATCTTGGGAGCACAGGGTCCCTTTGTCTGGCTGGTAGCCGGGTGCTCTGGTTTTTGCCATGTGCATGCAAGTTGGAGGGCAATATTTTAATGGGACAGTGCCTGGGACCAAAATAAGTGACTAGTTGTTCTGTTCACCCTTGCCAAGCCAAGGGGGCTTCCACCAGGCATCAGTCCCATAACGCCTCGTGCTACTGGCATCAATGGGATCAGAACATCCTTCCATATGAGAGCCAAATTACCTCCCGTGAGGTGGCCCTGATGGCTCTGCTGATGCTGCACAGCTTCAACTCAAGAGGCAGAAAAAACCGCTCTGGGTGCCTGCCTGTCCCACCTACTGTTTTTTTTGCTGAGAGACGTCTTCAGCAGAAATGAGTCACAGGCAGAATAATTGAGACTGTTGATATTTCAGAGTATAAAGTGGTCAAAGCAGCTCTACCTGCGTCCCGGCAAGGCCTCTGCAGGCTGACAGCACCAGGGCTCTGCCTGTGTGGGGCTGGGGGAGGGGGATAAGGAAGATTAATGCGGGATCCAGCCCCAAAACATGGGCCCTACAGCTGAGCTTGGTTCTCTTGGTCTTGGTGGCTGGAACTGCATCTGCCATTGCATGTGACAGCAAGACCAGCCTTAAGGATGAGCATAACCACCATGGTGCAGGGGACAGGGACATGATGCTGTGGCACTGGTGAGTGCCCTGGTGTTGCATGGTGCTGTCACAGCAGACAGATGAGTGCTTGGGCAGCTCCATCCTTGCATGGTGTGACGTGGTGTGGCATGGTGTCACGTGGTGTGGTGTGGTGTGGTGTGGTGTGGTGTGGTGTGGTGTGGTATGGTGGGTCACACATGAGCTGATCCCTGGTGGTGACAACACAGCTCCACGAGGAATCGCAATGTCTGCCCCAGACTGGGCTGGGGGATGCTTTTGGGGAGCAGCTCCTGAGCATCCTCACAGCCCTGGGAGGGGACCAGGGGAGCTCACACTGGGGCTGTCCCAGCTCACCAGTGGGCCAGGGGAAAAATGGGGAAAATTCCTAAAGAACAGGGTTTTGCTGGCAAACCCTGACCTGTCCCAGGGGCACAGCAGCAGGTACAGGAGCAGAAGAGCTGCTCTAGCCTCGGCTGGTTCCCCCAACCCAGAAATAACTGGGCAAAAGTAATTCCCCCACTGAGCCCCATCCCAGGCAAAGGGAGAAGCAGCACTTATGACACCAGCACCATCGCCACCACTACTACTACTACTACTACTACTACTACTACTACTAACAATAAAAGAAAAAAGCAGTTCACGGGGAGCCTAATGGTGCAGAGTCTGCAGTCCCCACCCAGTGCTGCAGTCCCCACGTCTGGTCCCCTGGTACAGCACCAGGGCCACATAGGAGTGTGTCCTCATGTCCCCAGCAGCGCTGGGGACACACCGTTACCATGTCCCCGTGGCTCAGACAATGGTGCCACCCCTGCAGCTGCTGCTGGGGGTGCAAGGCCAAGCTGCCCCTCTCAGTAGGGTGGCGGATGCTCTGGGGGTGCTTTTAAATGGTTTATTATGAATAATCAAGCCTCTAAAATCCTACCAAAAAGTGATTGGTGTGTGTTTTAACCTTTTCTTACAGATTAAACCTTTCCACAGCTTTTCAGCTTAAGGAAAAGCTGTTGAGGTGAAAAAATGATTAAAAGGTCTGATTTTTTTTTTCCCTGAAGAAACAGCAACAATTTTGATGGCAGCAAATTAGCGACAAAATGTTCCTTCCAAACAGGCGGTTTATAATTGGAGATGAGGAATTTTTTTTTTAATTCCCAGCCAAGTGTGATTTCAGCGGCTCTGGTGGGGATGGTGAGTGTGTGTGTCCCCCACACCCTGTGCCAGAGCCTGTTGTGGGACAGGGATGGGCACCTGTCCCAGCTCACAGCGCGGGCAGGGGCTGCACAGTGGCAGTTGTGGCATCCATGTCCCCTCCCGCGCCGGCTGCCCCACTGCATGGCAAATACACCCCAGCTGCAGCTGGGATGTGCTCATATATTGGGGGAGGAGTGGGCTGGGGAGGAGCGGAGCTCCCGTCACGGCAGCATGAGCCGTGGAAACCTGGGCGCTGGGTTAATTCCTCCCGAGACACACAGGAGAGGAGAAATGCAGGAGGAGTGGCATGTGATACTTGATTGCTCGCTACAGGCATGTTGGCTCCGCATGTGTAAAAACAATAATTAAACGTAAGATGTGGGAGGATTATTAAAGGTTTTATGGCATCTAATCCTTTTTGAAACCTTTCTGTAGGCTGGAATCTGAGGCTAGAGCAATAAAAATGCAAACTACACCCAGATTAATTCCGTGCGCCATTATTTTCCCTCCCCGGCCCTTGCCCTCGGTGTTGCCGGGGCTGTGGGAGCCGGATGGGCATGGCCTGGTGCTGGCGCGGAGGGATGGGTGGGATGATGGGATGCTGCGGCTGTGCCTCCCGGGGCTGGCGGGGCTGGAGACCCTGTCCAGCGTGACGCAGGACACACCTTGGTGCTGGTCACGTGTGTGTGTGAACATACAGACATGTACATCTCAGCTCCATCTTCCAGTGATGGCCCTTGGGCGCTGCTCCCCTCCCTCTGTCTGGGGACTGAACTGAGCAATCCCCGCACCCCCGCGAGCTGTCTTGGAAATAAATAAACAACTATAAAGGTGCCTTTCGCATTTCAAAGCTGGGAGATTTCTTTTTTTTCTCCCCTCCTTCAAAATGGCTTATCTCCATGAAATTAGTAATTGGCATTTCTTTCTGAAGCCGGGTAAGTGCCAGCAGCCAGTAACACCCACGCGACACTTCATTCTCTCCGAGAGGCCCCGCAGCCAAAGCAGAGAGGCTAATAAAAATAATAACAAGGAAAAAAAAACCCAACAAACCACCAGAAAGTGCTGAAATCAGATTTTACTTTCCCTTTTGCTCCCCTAGTGTTTTTCAGGCAGGCAAAGCAGCGTTGGGTCGGGCAGAGAAGCGTGGTGGGTGGGTTTCGGGCACCCTTAGAGTGTGAGGACTGGTGGGATTTGGAGTGCTGGGGAGGAGCAGGGTGCTCCCTCCTGGAGAGCCCCCACCAGCCGTTCTCCAGCCTGCATAGAGACACGTATTTACAAAACCCCATTTCATCTCCAAAGCACCCTTGGGGCTGCAGCATCCTCCCCCAGAGCTCCCGGCCTCGCCGCTTGTCTGGCACATTGGGGCGGCCACCCCCAGCCGAAACAGGTTTTGGCTGATGATTTCCAGCCTGCTCATTAACTGTGTCTTCTTCTGGTTGGCTTCATTATTTTTTTCCTATATGTGCCAGCTCATCCTGCCCTTGTGCTGGTACCTGGGGAGCCCTGGCTCTGAGTGGACCTGAGACCCAAAGCAGCCCCATTTGGGGTTCCCTGGTAGTGTTATCCCGTGCGGGGCTTGGGATGTGGCAGCCGGCAGTGCCTTGGCCAGGGGAGCTGAGAATGGGGCTGTGAGGCCGTTCCCGGGAGGGTGCGGCAGATCCCTATCGCCAGGAGCACATTCAAACCTCCCGAAAACAAAGCCGGGCTGCCAGCGGCGGGGTGAGCGGTCGGCGAGCTCTGTGCACAGCCCCGGATCCAGCGGCGCATCCCTCCTTATCCCCCGGGAGTTATGAATGTCGTCCACACCCTGACAGCCAGTGATTATCAGTGTGGGAGATCCTGGGCGCAGCTCAACGCCGCGGCAATGCCAGAGCTTCCCAGTCTGTGGCACGTCTCTAATGCTTCGGCTGAGGCTGCTGCAATTGCCCAAGGAATGGCAGGTGGTGGATGTCAGCCCCCTCCTGTTCAGCTGTTGCTCTGGTTGGCTGCACCAGTGCAGCACTGGAGACACTGGGACAGGCTGGGGGGGTTATAAAAGGGGGCTGGAGCCTCAAGGGGGCCCTGGGTTGCACCCTCCCACCCCACCACTGACACCTGGCCCTGGTTGTGCTCCCCAGTCTGGTGATTCACACTGCTCACAGCACAGCTACCTGAGCAGGTTAATTACCTTAATAAATATAAATGACAGTGGGAATCAGAGCACACTGTGGTTTCTAGCCTGGGCTTTAACGAACGCCCCATTTATTCTGCAGTAACCCACTGCAGACACCTCGGGGGGTGGCTGAAGCTGCTGCAGGCTGACCCTGAGCACAGGGGTTATGACATGTCCCTGGGTGTGAGCCCTGTGTCCCCTCCCCACCCTGTGCATCCCTCCTGGGAGACATAGGCACTGAGCTCCCACCACGAAGCAAAGAGCATCGATGGAGAAGCCATTAGGTGTTTGGGTTTAATTGAGTCCTGGGCCAGGTGCACATACAGTTCTTGGGGTTGTTATGCCGTGGAAAAGGCTGGAAATGCTGGGGCAGAACCCCGTCTGAGCTCCTGCTGTGCTGGGGCCCTTTGTTGGTGGCAGGGGACAGACCCCACTGCCAGGCTCAACCGCACCAGTGCCCTCCACCATCTCGGCCTCATCCAGGAGCCAGGCCCCAGAGAATCCCTGTAATTTTTGTATTTTTTTATATTTCTCCTCTCAGGCAAGCCAAAAGCACAAAAATTGCTGTGAATCGATTTTTGGACATCAAGTTGAGATGGGTCATATTTGCCTAGCTTTTAATGCCCACTGTCTATAGCTTGCGCTTCCATCATCCCATTACACGGCTGACAAGCAGGCCAGCACCACAGAGAAGAAACAAATTACCTAATAAATCAAGCACCTAGGATATAAAGCGGACAGTGCTATTAGGCTGCTATAGAGAGGGATGGTAACAGATAGGGATGGATCCATGGGGGGAGAGGGGGCCCTGTGTCTGCTTTTGCCACGAGCAGTTGCAGAGGGCTGGTCTGCGCCGTGCTGGCCTCAGCTGTGCCAGGTTTCTCGGTGGGCCATGCGCCCGCTCTGTAACATTTCTTTCATAAAAGACTCTGTGAAACGAGTTCCCGGGCACTGGGAGGAGATTAATGGGGTTGGAGGGGTGTTTTTATGAGCCTCTCCCTTTCTCCAAACCCTCCTTGCAAGTTCTCATCGCTTTAACGAGAAATTCAGCGGGGCTAGAAATGAGCCAGCTCCAAACCATCAGGCTTTTGTGGCCTTCATCGCAAAGCACTGATTTCATTGTGGGTTTATAATTAGCAACTACAATGCCATAATTATGCACCACTTAACTTCTTAGCTTTAATATCTGTGTGAGCCAGCACTAAAGCCAGTGAGCAGGATCCCGGTGCTCTGTCCTGGGGGAAATCCACCGGGAAGGAGGCTTTTCCAAGGGGAGCAGCTCAAGCTGCCCCCTCCCTGTGCAATTGCTATTGTTTTCGGTGAGAACGGGGCTCCATCTGCCCGAGCCCCCGGCCGCGGGGCAGCGGGCAGAGGAACAAAAGGGGCCTGCAGGAAGGAAACGCTTCAGAACCTTCCAAAGGTTCCCTCGCAGCAGAAGAAATGCTTTTGATTTTTATCACTTTTGTTCTTTTAAATAACCTACGCTTAACCTTTTTGTGTTTCCCTTTCTGGGACAGCGAGATAGTGCTGGGAGCTCTTGTGACTCAGGGTGCTGCTGGGGAGGCCTTGGATTTCTTTTCGGTGTCTCTCACCTCGTGTCCAGTTTGTCTCTTCACCTTCAGCAGAGTCCTCTCTGCTTAAGCATCTGCACTCCTGAGGCCCTGCTGAGCATGGTGCTTTGCAGGGCTGGGTGCCCCGGCACCCCGAGGGGATGCCCAGAGGAGCGGAGCAGCTGCACCCCATGGCCCCTACCCCATCCCTGGATAACTTAATTTTCTCACCTTGCACCAACGAGTGAGTGTTTCTTAAAGTCCACTGTGGCCATCAGCCTCCGCATCATTTAACTCCTCAAAAACTGCCCTGCAACTCATTATTCTGGATGAATTAAATTGTTTGTAATTGATAAATTATGCAAAAGTGCCTGCCAAATCTGAAATGTAGAGCTGATATCAACCCACCCAGGGGGACTCAGTCTAATTTTGTCTCAGCCTTGCATTGTGCCTCGCCTGCTTGATGTATGTTGTATTGATTTAACAAGGCTCCTGGGAATTAGGTTGATTTTCTAATTTTATCCTCTGGATGAAATGAATCAGATTTAAATACAATGCGGGCATTGTCTGCCGTGGGTCACGCAGCAGTGTGTCCTCCAGCCTGTTGGTGGGTTATGCTGGGAAGGGATCAGTGGGGACCGTTCTCAACCCTGCATCATCCCAAGGCATCTCCTGAGGACAAAACCCACCCTGGGATCCCTCCAGCCTGTGTCCCCGTGCTGCCACTCTCCTCGACACGTGCCACCCAATGGCAGATGCTCCACATGCTTTTCCTGCTCCCAATCCCCCCGGACCACAGCGGAGCAGGAAATCTGACGCTGCTCCTCAAAATAACCCTGTGTTTTTCTTCTAGGGAGGGTTGCTGGAGCTGCTGCGGTGATCTGAGGACGGCATTGGCATGAGCAGTAATGTTAGTCCTAAAAAGAAGCTTCAGAAAAGATTAAGGCTGTATTTTTTCCACGCTTGTTCAATTCTACATGGTAATAGCCTATAGAGGGGATAATGGAAGAACTTGATTCATGTGTCAGGTGCATCTTCACAATCTCTGTCTGAGGAATTCCCATTACAGTGAATTCAAGGGTGCTCCCAGTCCCTTGGAGCCTCCCCAGGGGCTGAGGGCAGGAGCCTCAGCCCGTTATCACCTCCAGCTGCCAGGACTTTCCAAAAGCAGCATCTGAAGCCTGACACAGCTGCCAAGAATTACTGTGACCCACCCTTTCCCCCGCCTCCCTGCATCCACTTATCAGATAACTGGGACAATTAGGAGATCATGACCATAAATAATCTAGATTATGCAAGAAAAACCTGTGGTTAGGATAATATATTCTGATGGGCTGGATTTAAAAGGCTGGGAGTGCTCTTTGGCTGCTGACTGTGGCTCAGGCTGGTGGGTTTGGAGGAGGTGGGTGGTTCGGAGGATGAAGCATTGGCCAAGGGCACAGGTACTGTGGCTTTGCCTTGTCACTGCTTCCCTGGGCTGGTTGTGGTTGCATCTCTTCAGGGCTTGATTTCTGTGGGTATTTAACAGAACCAGTGCAAAAAAAAAAAAAAAAAAAAAAAAACAAAAAACAAACCAAAAAACAAAAAAACACCAACCCAGGCTATCTGGGTGTTGGGTCTTGATCTCTCCAGACTGTGTGACCACCCCCAGACCTTCTTATCAGACCTTCTCATCCCACAGCCCCCGTGGCAGTTTAGGTTGGAGATGCCGGAAAACAATTAATTCCTGGTAAGCTGGATGTGAATGCTACTCCTGGGGGGATCTGGGGGCCTTGTCCCCACTGAGGAGAGCAGAGCTGGGGCTCCTGGCACTGGGCAAGGTCCTGAATTCTCTTATTGCTGCACTTCACTGAGGGGTTTTCATCCCTCGGATTTAGGATCCAGCTGGAAGCCTCTCAGGGGTTCATAGGTGGGGCTGTCATCCCAACATTACTAATGTGGTGAAGGAGTGGTGTCATGGGTTGGAACAGCATCCCTGGCTGGGATGCTGGAGGCACCAGGCTGGCAGCAGCGTGGGAGGATGCTCTGCAGCTCCACTAAACCTTCCCTGACTGCTAAGCGTGAGCTGCCATGCTCAGCTCTACATGGGCTGTGAACACAGCTCTGAACCCCGGTCACCCCATGGTCCTGCTGGCAGGGATGTGCAGCAGGATTTAGGGCCATCCTGACCCTCCCCACATGGGCTGGTCCAGCTGCCGCTCCCGGCCAGCCTGAGGGAAAGGGAAGAGCTTGACAGAATTTTCTAGTTGTGGTGATAAACATGGAGGAGCCAGCAAACACATTTCCATGCAGGAATTGTGCATAACTTGTCTGTGCATACGGTACAGCAACCCCGAGGCAGCCAAAATTATTTTACTTCTGTTTTAAATTAATATGCATGTTTTCCTTACAACTACAACTAGCTATTCTCTCTCTCCTCCCTTCTGCCCTTCAGACTTTTAGGACTTGTATCTGGCCTGTTGTCCATTATATATGGGAATATGCTAAATATAAAATAGATTTGGCTGTTGAGAAAGGGGTTGCCAGCAGGAGGAAGATGGGTTGGCTGCCTGGGTGGGGAAGTCCTCAAGAGCTCCTGTTAGAGCTTCAGGAGGGTCGGTTGGGACTTGAAAATTGCTGTGCTCCAAGAGCAGCTTCGCTGAGAATGAGAATTTGTAGTGTTCAATAAATATTATTAGAAAACTGAAAGATAATAATTATGTCAATTACAGGATGGGTAATTGGGCCTGGAGAAGAAAAGTACTTTTCTTCCTAATTGCTGGGGGCATGCTACTGTGATTGCATGTATCAGTTCCAAAAATAAAAGCCCAGCTATCTAGTGGAGAAAGCACTTTGTTTTTTAATGGCATGTTATAGCACTGTGTCTGGAAGAGTGTGCTGGGTCAGCCTGCGGGAATTTAAGAGCATCAGTTTCGGGGCGGGGGGGGGAAGGAAAAAACCAAAAAAAAGCAGCATTTTGAGGTGTGATAAGAGCCTCTGCATTGACCCTTTGGCTCCCACACCCATCACCACCCTGATCTGTTTCCATCCCACTTTCTGGGGTGACCTGGATGGCTGTGCTGCAGCAGCTGGTGGTTTTGGGGTGTTGCCCCTGTTATTCCTGGGGTGGATGTGGAGGTTCCCGGGATGCTCCTGGCAGAGCCCGCTGGGTGGGTGGCCCCTCAGCCAAGGGCTGGCACAACCCCCTGGTGCTTTGGGGCTTTTGGTTGTTTTATACAAATTTCTGTGATCCTGCTTGAAAGAAGTCTGGGAGGAATTTCAGCGTGGGGGAAGGGGAGCTGTGATTTATTTCCTCCTTGCCTGGTATAAAAGATACTACGCTGGGTCTACTGAGCTTTGAGTGTTTGTATAAATCTGTCTACTCAAAACATCTCAAAGAGTTGACTGACGGCCCGTGTAATTTAGCACACAGCTAAAAATTTAAATCGTGCATCCTGCTGAGAGCCAGAGAATACAGTATCGCCTGTGCCGTGCTCAGCATCGCACCAAGGGAAGCGGGTACGGGGATGGTATTTTGGGATGTGCCCAGGATGGAGCCAGGCACAGCTGACCCCCCAGCGGTGCTGTCCCCAGGGAATGGAGGCACAAGGCGGGGTGGGGGGTGTCAGACTGAGCCTGGTGTGGGGGTGGTGACCGTGGGGCAGTCCCAGGATTTGCCTGACTCCAGTGTCTTTTTCTTCTTTCCCTTTTATCTCTCATTTAATTTGTCTGCCTTGGTAGCCCATATGTTTGCCTGAAGATGGCAAGGTTTATTTTTTTTTTCCTCTGAACTATAAATAGGCGTTTCAGAACAACTTCTTGCTGCCAGTTATCCGTCTACACATCAACATTAACATAATTACCACGGTGAATCTCTAATCTCGGCAGTAACACATTCAAGTTTAACAGTGGATCGAGCTTCGTAAACGTGTGTAATTTGGGTCTTTAGCGAACTGACAAATCTGCAGGCGAGTGGTGGTGGAGAGCTGTGAACTTCCCCTGGTTCCCAGCCCTGATCCTCGAGCAGTGACAAGTGAGATGGGAACAATGAATAATCGCTGTCACGTATCCCAGAGGTGGGTATGTATCACAGCCCAGCTCCTGGCTGGTGGGAGAGTGGTGCATTAATCTTTCATCTTCTTTGTTTTGTTTGCAAATGTCCCCGAAGGATGAGGCTGTAATTGGGCCGGTGGCAGAACGGGCAGTGGGATTTCTCTGGTATGTTTTCCAGCCGCTGTTGCTGAGAACTTGCTGGGGAGCTCGTTTTGAGTGATGCACGAGCAGGAGGTGATGCTTGTCCTGCTCACCCAGCATGAGAGGAAATGGCCTCAAGTTGCACCAGGGGAGGTTGCGATTGGATCTTGGGAACAATTTCTTCCCCAAAGGGCTGTGGGGCATTGGAGTGATGGAGTCACCATCCCTGGAGGGGTTGAACAGATGCGGAGATGAGGTTCTCAGGGACATGGGTTGGGGTAACAGTTGGACTCAGTGATCTTGAGGGTCTTCTCCAATCCAAATGACTCTGTGACTCTATGGTGTGTCCCCAGAGCTAGCAGCACCACGGTTTGCAGGGCTTAGCCCCAGCCCCATGTAGCTGCCCTTCATCAGGAGCTGCTGGCAAAGCATTGCTGCGAACCTGCACTGAGTTCCTGCTTCTCCCCTGACAAATGTGACACTTCTCAGAGATGCTTCTCCCCTGGGCAGGGATGGCTGCCCCTCCACAGCTCCTCCATGCAATCTGAGGGGCTCTGTGCTGGCAGCAGTTTTGCCAGCAGCACGGGGAAAAGAGTGACCTCAAACCATGAGTGCTTGTGTGTTCCCTTCCCAGCCTCTGAGTTACACAGGGCCTGGTTAGATGGTTTCAGTGGTTACATGAGTCATGACCTCATCATATTGTGGTGATGCTGCTCTAGTGCTCACACTACAAATTATGGGCTGGATTCTGCTGCCCCGGTGGTGGCTGGGTGTCTTCAGATATAGCACTGCATGTGTTTATTTTCTGGAAAGCTTTGGCTTCAGTGGGACGGTTTTGTTTAATTTTTTTTTTTTTTTTAAATTTGCCTGAGGAAGAAGGAAAGGATGGGGCGTTAAAGCTGGCGGGAGCTGTGCTGCTGGTGATGCTCTGCTCTCCAGCTGGGCTGTCCCCGCGCAGCGCTGGGCTCAGGATCCCTCCAAAGAGCCTTTGCAGAGAACGTGCATCCCATTGCCTTGAGTCGGCTGTGCTGCCTGCGATGCCTTCATAGCTCTCATTAGCAGCACATGGGGATGAAAATGGGAGCAGGAGCCTGATCCCCACTTGCCTGCATGTCCTGAGTACCCCTGCCCAAAAATCTCAGCTCTCCACAAGCTGACATAACTTGAACAATGTTTGCAGCACATTTTCCACAGCAGTAGTGGGTTGCCTGGAAGAAACCTGCTCAAATAATCATCACTTTGATTCCCAACAAAAGAAAGGAGCTGACTGAGTTAAATCCCTCCCTTCTGATGTGATTTTTTTTTTTTTCTTTCAAGAAAAATAAATACCCCCTTGGCATGTTTACAGTGCTGATGTGGTACTGCAAACACAAACCTAAATCGGAGGGCAAGGCATTTTGAGAAGAAAAGCGAAGGTAACCTTGGGAGCTGGCGCTCAGTGCTGAATGCCCCTGTGGCTCCCTGTCCCACCGGCTGTGGCTCTGTGGGAAGGAGCCCTCTGGCTGAGTCTGGGGACCTTTTCCCTCACTCATGGGACCCTGGGCTGGAGCTCTGCTCAGGGTGACTGCTTGTACACTGCAGCCGGCTCCTCTCCAGCTGAAATGCTTCTTGCTGTTTCCTTGAGCCCCATCGCCACTGCTCAGGGTGCTGGGCTGGGGGACCCCACTGCCCTCTTCCCTGCGTCGCCCCTCCTCAGGCAGCCCCCAGACCCTCTGCCTGCAGCAAGGTTGCAGGTTTGCAATTTGTCTTTATCTGATTTTTTGTTTGCATCTCCTGCCACCACCTCCCTGGTTCCAGGCTGTGGGTGAAAGGATTGGTGAGCCAGCCCTGTGGTGCCATCCAGCCCTGCCATGCAGGCAGATGTGCCAGATGTTCCTCCCCAGGGCTGGATGCTGGGATTGGGAAAACAGCAGTGAAGGATGGCAGGGGTGTGTGGAGCCCGGTATGTGGGTTAGGAAGGTGCTAGGGTGGAGGGATGTTCTGCAGTGGGATGGATGCTCCTGGTCCAGCCCAGGGAGACTGGGAGCAGCACCTGCTCCTCCTTCCCCAAAATCCCCCAAAGATGAGAGAGTTGGGGTTGTTCAGCTTGGAGAAGAAAAGGCTCCAGGGAGACCTTATTGTGACTTTTCAATGCTTAAAGGGCTCATAAGAAAAATTCAGACAGACTTTTTAGCAGGGCCTGTTGTGACAGGACAAGGGGTGATGGTTTTAAACTAAAAGAGGGACATTCAGGCCAGACATGAGGAAGCAATTGTTGCCCCTGAGGCTGGTGAGAGCCTGTCCCAGGTCACCCAGAGAGGTGGTGGATGAACCATCCCTGGAGACATCCCAGGCCAGGCTGGACGGGGCTCTGAGCAACCTGAGCTGGTGAAGATGTCCCTGCTCATGGCAGGGGTGGCACTGGGGGAGCTGGGAAGGTCCCTTCAACCCAAACCATCTGTGATTCTATGAAAATCCAAAGAGATTTCATATGCAGGGGCTCAGCAGACTCTTGTCTATAAGCCCTTGTCCTTTTTGTGAGGCAGGCAGTGGGTGCTCGCAGGAGCGTGGGGCTGCCCTGGCAGCTGTCAATAGGCAGGGATGATAATCACATAGCACTATGGGGGGGGGTGAGGGTTGTTTTTCTTCCCTAGGGCTTGTGTGGATGTGCCGGCATCTCTGACAGCATAATCTTCTGCCTGGTGTCATCATTATGGAAACAAGCTGTAAATCTTCCCTTGATGTTATGTAGATCCGGGATGGCTTGCCTCACGGGAACAGCCAGCGTTAAGAAATAGGGTGTTGAACATAAAGATTAACATATTGCGAGCACTAATTTTGGGAAGGAGCTGCCTGTGTGAGGAGAGCCGCGGTCGGTAACGCTGGTAGCAGCTCTGCTGAGCTCAACGTCTGCCGCCGCCTCCCCAGCAGCGCCAGGAGCCGGATGCTCTTACCACACCATCGCCTGGTGTGTTTTTCTTTTTCTCTCTCTCCTTCATTTCTTCTGGCAGAACCGCTGAGCAGCAGGGGGAAGAAGATTGCGAAGTAAGGGATGCTGTTCAACAGAAAAAGTTGCTGTTTGGATATTTTTGGTGCAATTTTGCTGAACCGCAGACACCTTTGTTGGCCGCTGCTCCCAGACCTGTCATGGTCCCACCTGCTCCCATGTGATCCTGCCCATCCCGACCTGTCTGTTGGTCCCGGCTGTGCCAAGTGTCTCCACTCACCCTCTCGCTCTGCTCTGCCAGCCCTTTAATCTTGGGGAATTTCTTTTTTTTTTTTTTTCCCTCTGACATCTCTGACTCTCTTGTGAAATGCAAATTAATTAGATTCTAATTACTCACTGTGTGCTGTTTCTGTTTCACTCTCTTGTTAGGTTAGTCTAACATCTTTGTTGTCAGCTGTATGTTGTATGTATTCAGCCCATTAAAAGTGATCCTTGTTCAGCGGGAGACAGGCAGAGCAAAGAGACAGTTCCCCCCCTCCTGCTGAGGCTTTGTCAGGAGCAGCTTTGTCAGCAGTTCCCAGCAGCATCGCTAAGGCAAACCTCCCCTTTTTTTATTGTTCAGTTTTTCTCTCATTTTTGTTTTTTTTTTTTATAACCTGGCAAGTTAAGCATTTCAAGGAAGCATTTAGAGAGCATCAGCTGACCTGGCTGGTTCATCTGCACTGCTTAGGGCCACTCTGAGCTTTTCTCTGCACCAGCTTTAAGATGCCTGTGGTCTCCTGTGCCCTGGGGAAATCCCTGCCCAGGGTCTGGGACCCCTCTGTGTCCCCATCCTGTGCCCAGCCCCATCCTGGGTCCCACATCCCTCTGTCCTGCTGGGAGGACCAACTGCCCTATGGGGGCTTGAGGCAGATGTGGGACTTTTGCTCTGGGGATGCTCATTCCCCAGGGACCCCTGGGCCTATGAAGGTCCTGTTGCTACTCTGGTCCCTTCTCTCCTGTGTGTCCTGGTGGGAAGGCAGACACCAACCTGCATCCCCTGCTGCCTGGCTTTGTCCCCACCGCGTCCCCTTCCCCTCCTTCCTCTGTACTGTCCTGTCTCTTACCATCCCCCTGCTCTCATTAAACTACCTTTGCACCACAGAAAGCAGCACCTATGGACACCGGCAGGTGTCCCACCCCCCAAGACAAGTGTCCTCTTCTGGCAGGGGTGGCTCCCAGCCAAAACCCTGTCACCTGGATGGACAGGACACAGTGGGAAAGCTCTTGCAGGTGTGGGAGAGCAAGCAGCATTGCATGCTGTCCTGTAAAAGCCAGCTGAGAACCTTGGGTGTTGGTCTTCAGCCCATGCTGGGGGTTTCAGGCAAATCCACGCCTGCATGGGCTGGTAATAGAGATCTTCACACCGACGGGCACTTCCTGGGGAACATCACACTCACCAGTGAATCAGGTAATAATGTCAACATAAAAATGGTTCTTGTTAGCTGCAGCAGCCCGCACCTTGGCATGCAGTACTGTGGCAGCTTGCAGGTATGGCCAGGGGGTGGGAAAGGGGTTCCCCCTGAATTCAGCCCCCACTCTGCTCTAGCTTCTGCCATGGCTCCTCCAGCACTCTGCACCGGGGGGATGGATGCTGAACTGCAGCTCCTTTAGGTGCCTGTTTGATGTCTTAACAGTCTAACAAAACGTGGCAAACAGGAGTGTTCCTCCCGCGCCTGACGTCGGGGATGAGACACTTCTCAAGCTTTCTCTAAATGGAGAAGGGAAGCGGGAAAGCTGGGGGATATTGCATCAGCAGTGCTTCTCTGGCACAGAAATCAGTGTCACCTCCACCCCATCACCCTGGGGGAGCCCTGCAGACCCCAGCCTTGCAGAATGGGGTCCAGGCTCAGTGAGACTGGAGCACACCTGTGAATTTGGGCTGGAGGCACCATTTTAGGTACAGCCCATGTGAACAGGCAGGTTTTGGCTGCAGGATTAAATGCAGAGTCAGCCCCATATCACAGCTCACTTGTCTTTTGCTCTTCAAATACATCACTTGGGGTGAGATTGTCAAGGGGTTTGTCCCCCAGATTTGATGCTATGTCCCTCTGCCTCAGCCCTGTGTCCCTGGGGAGTCCTGCACATGCTGGGCAAACTTGGAGAGAGGCTCAAATGCATCTCCAGTTGGTTGTGGTCCCTCTGGCTTGGGTCAGCTTTCCTTCCAGCTGTTAAACTTCCAGGTGTGCATTTTGTGTGGGGTTTTGTGCCAGGACTGACTCTGCACAGTTCCCGCTGCTGCCCAGGTCTGGGGACCAGCATCTCCCTGGTACCCACAGGCACAGAGCCAGGAGGATGCTCCTGTGACAAGGCATCACCAAGCAAAACAGAGCAAAGTTCCCGCAAGTTGTTTGGTTTTTTTTTTCTCTAAGTCCATAAATAGTGTTAAAATACAACCAGGATCATCTTCTGCCTTCATGCTCTTTCTCTTCTGCAAGAAGCCCAGCTCACTGCTCTCCGGAGTTTGTTTGCTGCCCTTGGAGCTGTGCTGACAAGCATCACCAGCTTTGAAAGTCAATTGCTCACTGGAGTTGAAAATGTGTTTTCAGGTATTGGGCTGATAGGTCCTGGGTGAGGAGGATGAGGCTTGAATGCCAAGTGAGGCAGCGCTGGATCTGGCCCCTCGGGCAGCAGAAGGGGAAGTGGCTCCAGTCTGATGTGCAGCGATAAATGCAGCAGCTCCAAGTGCCCACAAGGTCTGAGTGCCAAGTCCTTGTTTGCTGAGTTGATAAAGAAGGTATAATTTCTATGTAAAAGCACTATAAACTTTTTTGCTCCTAGAGAAATTATTTTGGCAAAAAAAATGAACGAGGATTTAAAGTTTCCATTGGTTGAGGTGAATGGTTGTAACTGCATTTTCCATGGTCCTGGTTCCCCTGGGAGCCACAGCCCTGCTCACGTCCTGTCCTGCTGGGCTCCGATACTGGTAGCTGAACACCAGTGAGGTCTGAGCATCTCTGGTGGTGGGACACAGGCCTGGGCTGCAGAAGCAGCAATGGGGATGGAAATCGTGCCAGTAAAATGATCCCGCTCTCCTGGGGATGGGTGATGGGTCTCCTTGCCCTGCTGCATTGTCACTCATAGCTCTGCTTTAAAGTCAACAGTGGGAGCCCCACGTCTGGAGCCGGTCTGGTGCTTGGAGGAGATGCCTGCATGGGATCTGTCACCTCTCCAGGGGCTGCAGCCTTGGGCTATAAGCACTTGGATGGAGTTTGTTACGATGGTCAAACTCTTGCTGTGTTTCTCTGGTTGGAGTTTGCAGAGCAGAGCCTGGGCCACCATCATGGTAACCAGGGTGATGGTTTTAAACTGGAAGAGGGGAGATGCAGGCCAGACATGAGGAAGAAAGTTTTTCCATGGAAGGTGGTGAGAGCCTGTCCCAGGTCACCCAGAGAGGTGGTGGATGCCCCATCCCTGGAGACATCCCAGGCCAGGCTGGACGGGGCTCTGAGCAACCTGAGCTGGTGAAGATGTCCCTGCTCATGGCAGGGGTGGCACTGGGGGAGCTGGGAAGGTCCCTTCAACTCAAACCATCCTGTGATTCTGTGATTCACCATCTTCCTGCAGCTCCACCGTGGCTGGGGAGAAGATCCCGGAGGTTGAGTGCTCACCAAGCTGGAAAGCAAAGTTCAGCTCTGCCCGCGGCCGGTGTAGCAAGGAGCATGTGTTGGGGGGATGACTGTTCCAGCCAACCAGCCGTGCATGTTTGATGTGGTTTAAATTAATCTCGATTGCTGTCTAATGTTTTAAAAATACACTTTTTATAACATGCGAGAATAATGTAGGAGAACTAATGTTCCCTTATGAAATGCCTTTCAGAATCATGATAAAAGTGCCCTTTAATCTGCTGTGAGAAGTCTCTGTGAGGGAGAGGCATCATACGAACAGGTGGAATTGTGGAATAAATACAATAATTAATGAGAAGAAAGAATTTGCATCTTCTGACTTTTCCACAACACCTGCTCTTTGGTTTGTTTTTTTTTTTTTTTTCCCCAAAAAGGCTTTATTTTGTTTCCTGAGGGGGTCAGGAGGACCTGGGGATTCAGGCTTCTGGTCGTTAAGTTCTAGTTTCAAAGACTATAAAATGTCAGGGAAGCAGCGCATGGGAACTAAGTACTCCATTATGTTTTCCCTATGAAATTAAGCACCTTTATTGCCTTAAATGAGAGCTCCCACTTAATGATGGACCGATGCAAATTCCCAACTGCACACCCGGGCAAAACTGTGGTGCCCAGCCATGGTGCCGCTTGGAGGAAAGTTTGGGGACAGGAGCAAAAGAGTCTCCCTGGGGTGGAGGTCACTGCTGTGCCATGGCCATGGTCTCAGCTCTGCCTTCACCACTTGGAAGGCAGGGATAGAGAATCACAGAGTCATTTTGGTAGAAAAAGATCCTCAAGATCATAGAGTCCAACTGTTACCCCGCCCTGGCACTACCCCATGTCCCTGAGAACCTCATCTCTGTGTCTGTTCAACCCCTCCAGCGATGGTGACTCCACCACTGCCCTGGGCAGCCTGTTCCAATGCCCAACAGCCCTTTCCAGGAAGAAATTGTTCCCGAGATCCAACCTCAACCTCCTCTGTAGCAACCTGAGGCCATGGATGCAGGCAGGGAAAGGTTCTGGTCATGCCACCAGCAGCAGAACCACCATTTGCAGCCCCAGCAGCTCCACACTCAGTTGGAGAAGCAGCAAATTCCTCCGCTGGCAAGTGCTGCATCGGGGCTGAGGTTTGTAGCTGCCCTATGGCGACATGTGAACACCGCAGGAACGTGCAGAGGCTGAAACTGATTCCGCTCGGTACGCAGAGTTTTCTCTGCGTGAGTATCTACGGTGCCACAGAGCACAGCCAGGCTCAGGCTGCCTGTCCCCTCTCCTGCCATGTGCAGCAAGTCGCTCCTGTCCCACAGAGAGCTGGGGAGCACGGCCGTGCCAGCAAAACTCCGCCACCAAAGTTTTCAAGGAAATGCTTTCATCTAGTAAATAACATATTATTAATTTGCATGAGGGTTAAACTACTGTGCTGAGATGCCTCTGCTTCAAAGCCATTTAAAGAGCAGACATTGAAGTGGTAACTCAGGCATCCTCTGAACAGCTCTTAACCAGTCTTCCCTGTTTTGTAAATGGCATTAGTATCTGAGCTGCTTATTTAAAGCTTTAAAAAGTAACCAACTTCCTTGAAGTCATTAAAGTCTAACCTTTAAACTCCAGGAGTCTAATGGTTCAAGCCAAGCATAATGTTGAGGCACATCTGTGATAAATCTGCTTTTAATCTCCACAAAGTGCTTTTCATAGATTCCAACTTTAACGTATTAGGTGTTAGATGAACACACTGAGTGCTAGTAAAATACACTAGATTGTAATCTATTACCTTTTACACAAAGCAGCATTTAGTTTTATTAACTATTGAAATATACTGAAAACTGTTAAAAAAGCACCGTGTAAATCTTTAAGATTCATGCTGTTTGATTTTATAGAGGCCTAATTCCTAGCAAGAGTAGCAGGAGAGTAGTTTGGCCAATGACTTAATAGTTTGTAGCTGATTAACAGAAACCTCCCATCGAATTTCAGCCAAAGGCTGATTAATGAGGGGCCTGATGCTGTGTGGGGTGGAGGGGGCTCTGCAGGAGCTGGTACCAGCCCCCACGCCCCACTGGACCCAAAGCGGCTCCTTGCATGGGTGCAGTGGCTCAGGTGCAACTTTACAAGTGGGATGTTGAAACCTGCGGTGTCTCTGGCCCCGGGTGCCTTCAGGGGGGTGCTGGGAAAGGAACCCAGCGTGCAGTGGAGGACGGGCACCAGCGGTGACAGGTGAGCCTGGCTCTTTTCCAGGGGTCCGTCTTGGGATGCGTGTGATGAGCACCCCCGGTGATGCTCCCAGCTCAGTCCCGTGGCACCGGGGACATCTGCCGTGTCTGCAGCACCGTGTGTCCCTACTCTCCAGTGCCCTGGGTACACCTGGCACCCTCCAGGTCACCGTCCATGTGCCCCCACCCTGGCCAGCAGCCAAGTGCCAGGTTGTTGGCACGTGTGTAGATCCACACTGACTCAGCAGAGCCTGGTGTTATTTTTGGACTTTACTCAGGTGCAAAAGTGCAGGGGATAACAGCTTGATGGGGCTGGGACCTGCGGCTGGGGATGCAGCGGGGCTGAGGCTGGCAGTCTGTCCCCTACACAGGACCTGTCTGTCCCTGCCCACACACGTGTGCTGCGGGGGTTTCCAACCATGCATGGGGAGGGTGCGGGATGTGTCAGAGCGAGAAAGAGAAAGGGGAGGCCTGGGGTTCCCCTCCTGCTGCTGCCATGGGGCTGCGAGGAAGATAAACCTCCTGTGTGAGCCGTGGGACGTGCCTGGGGCTGCCCCAGCCTGGCTCAGGGGTGCGGGGGCTGCAGGACCCCAGCCCAGCTGTGCCCAGGCAAACTCCCTGAAGTTCCAGCCTGGCTTGGGTACCCTGGCTACACTGGGGACATAGCCTGCTCTGACCTGGGGCTAGGCAGCAGGAGGCCGAGGGGGTATTGCTTATGTGCGTGAACCTCGCCAGACCCCCAGGGAAAACCAGGCTGGGCTGGGGCCTCCCCTGGGTGCCAGGACCCCCTTGTGCAGCTGGTGCATGCCAGGAGGGCTCAGCAAGGGGCAGCGCTGCAGTTTGCTTCTCTTATAGATAGCGATGCAGCCCAGGAGAGCAGATTCCCTGCCCAGCTGCCGTGGCGGAGAGCATGCATAGCCCCCCCAGGCACTGCAGAGAGTGGCACCCAGCTGCTTCGGGAACTGGGGGTGTCGGGCTGGGCCCCCTGGGGAGGGCAAGGGTGTGTGAGCCTCAGCTGGCAGCACTGAGAGCCAGTGGGGAGGGCAGCGCACCCAGCCATGGTTTTAATTTGTTTGCTTGCATGTGAGTGTCAGAACTGAGCTTGGACGGGAGGCTCTGGGCTTACATGAGCCCATGGGACCTGCACCCCAAGGCTGCCCCACAGCTGCCCAGTGGCCCATCCGGGGCTCCATGGCAAACCCTGGCAGTTCCCAAGCTCTGCCTGCACCATGCACTGCCCCGTCAGCTGAGCTGGGGGGTCCCATGCCAGGGCAGGCACAGGGCGGGCTGGTGCTGAGCTGGGGCTGGTCCCAGTGCTGAGATGGGATGGAGCTGAGCCAAGATGGTGCTGATCTAGAGCTGATCCCAGTGCCTATCCAGAGCTGGTCCCAGTGCTGGCCGCCAGCCCCACAGCGAGGAGGGAGGTTTGGATTTTGAGACTGGTCTTGTCTCCATCTCCAGCTCTTCATCTGTGCTTTTACAGCCAGCAGGGCTAATTGTCAAGAAAACAGGCATTTGAGGGGAAAAAATCCTTTAAGCCACAGCAAACTACAAACATGGGAATAATTAAAAGATATACAAGGGCAGAAAGTTAGCACAACAGTAGGTGGTTTAAGTATGTGCAGAGGGATCTCTCGCTGTACTCCCAGCCAGCCACTCCCCAAGGCCTCCGAAACGGCGAAGGAAACGTCTGTTTGGCCACCAGCAGCACCGGCAGGAGCTGTAAAGCTGGGTCTGGGGGTGCAGGAACCTCCATGGTCGCAGGCAGCAGCTCTGTGCAGATTTGCTGGGGCACAGCTTTATTTTAATAAAAAGCTAAATTGAAAAATGTTGTTCGAAAGGCTGTTTCAGATCTAGAGGGAAATAACTCCGTTTCAGAGCTGATGAAGCCAAAATGTGTTTTGGTTCTTTCCACTTTTGGAAGAACTGACGATAGATTTTTTTCTCTCTTGTTCTTTCTCCTTTCCTCTCCCTCATATGATTATTCAATTTGCCATGAAAGCTGGGACCAAACCAAAACCTCAGTGCCAAAACCTCCACACTTGGAGAACATTTGGACCTCGAGCTGGAGCTTAAATTACATCTTGCACATGGCCTCAGCCGCGTCAGATTAAAATCCAAAATACACATGAGTTCCTGGTTGTCAAAACCCGGCTCTGAAGTGAGCTGCTGTCTGCCCAGGGATTCCTCTGTCTTCCCAAAACCCCCCAACTCCCTCCCCATTCCCACCATCTCCCTCCCCATCTGGGGTCTCCCTTCCCGTGGGGTCCCCGTGGGACCCAACCCACAGCCACCAGAGCTGTTCCCCTGGATCCTCTCCGTTCACACTTTCCCGATTTCCCTTTTTCCCCCATCCCCACGTCTCTGCCTGCTCGTTTTCATCAGACACAGCACGTAAACAAGACTCATCCTCCTCTGGCAGAGCCCATGACCAGAGAGCTCTTGGCCTCATTTTAGCAGTACAAGGTGCTCTAGTGATTATTAGCCCTAAATAATGTGGTTTAACAATTAACAGCTTGTTTAAACAGTATTTGCATTTTCCCGCTACTGAAGAGGAGACTTTAATCTCCACACACAAACAGCATCTTGTCGGGACAAGCTGCAGGATCTCCGGGCTGTGGTGCAGCCGTCCTCACCCCGGCTCGTGTCCCTCTGCGGGGTTTCACCAGAAATCACCGCATCATCACCGAGACCTGCGGCAGCAGGCCCGCACACTCAGGTGCAGCCGGTGCCAGGGGCTGCTGGGGCTCAGCACAGCCCCAGCGCGGCGGGTCGGACCATGCGGCGCAGACGGTGCCAGCGACGGCGCAGCCAGCTCCTCCGCTCCGCCGCTCCTTTGAACGCGCTCACTCCAATTATCTCTAATTACACGCGGTGTATCAGAAGTCAGACTGCTTTGAACCTGGAAGAGGATTGGTGCCGTTTCCAGGTGCAGAGCAGCGAGCTGCCCCAGCCACATGAAAAGTTGATATTTCTAGGACTATTAAAGAAGTGTCTTTTAATGATTTAATAAAATAGCCAGCGTAGCAACCAGTCCTCTCAGATGTCAAAACCCCAATCCAATAAGCCATTGCTCTGACAACCGGCTGCCTCAGGTGCGCCATCAGGGAGAGATTTTACCAGGCACCCTAGCATGTCTGTAACGATGGACCTGAATGGGACCAGTGAAGGGTCAGTGCAGCTTGGCGTGGTGGTGGCCAAAGCTCAGCTTGGCAATAGCCAAAGCTCGGTGTGGTGATGGTCGCAGGTCTCCCAGCTCTGTCCCTGAGCGCAGGGGCTGTGGTGTGCCTGGATTCAAGCAGGCCATGGTGCTTCTGAAGGTGTCCCAGCAGGGTAAGAGCCCTATTTATTTTGAGGATGCCTGGTGACCTTTCGCTGGCAATGCAGATAAATGCTAGGCCAGGCATCATTGTTCTCTCTTAAACCAAGAAATAGAAACATTAATCACCTAACCAGTCATTTATCATGGTTTGGGGGCATTAATTTGATGGTTTGTCATTTCCCATTTGGTTTGTGTGTTGTGGAGGTTGCATTCAAAGCACCTTCAATTAGATGTAACTAATGATATAGAGCTATTTTAAGGACTGATGATCCCTTGTAGCAGGAGGTTGCTGCAACTGACACAGCCCTCGGAGCGGCCACCTCTGACACTGGGTAGGAGCTGGGGGACAATCAGTCCCCCTTGCTGGGGGACAAGCCACCATCAGCCTCCCCAAGCTGCTGGGCGAGGGCTGTGGGACACAGGGCTGCAACCTCATGGGACACAGGGGTCCTGCCTGGCACTTGGGAAATCCTGAAACCCCCCAAGCCTGTGAGTGCCCCTTCCCTCTCCTTGCATGTGGGAGAAATTTGCTCAGAACCCAAGAACCAGGTTTACCTCCTACTCAACAACCAGCTCATAGGAGCCGGGCTGACGTTCCTCATCACAGCGATGCCTCCATCTTGGAGGCTTGTTGATACCACAGACATCGTGGGAATGTCCTGGACCATGTCTGCCTCGCAGCTGCCCATGCAAGGCAGGGCTGGGGTGTGCAGCTGAGAGGGACAAAGAAGAGTGACAGCCCATGGACTTTGTCCTGGGGGCAGCAGGTGGATGAGGCTGTAATGGGGAAGTGGACAGGGAGGGCTGTATGACCAACCAGGGATGTCCTTTCCCATGGGAACCTGAGCAGGTGTCTGTGGATGCTGCAGCACTGAGGCTTAAACAAGCCTTTGGAGTGGGGTGAGCCGGGAGCTGGGCTCAGGATTGGGCAGACAGAGCATGATCCTCTTCTATTCATCCACGGCACAGAGCCAGGCAGACCGCAAGCCTGGAGCGAAGATACCCAGCAGTGAGCAAGAGCTCTCAGGACATGGTCCCTGTTGAGGGAAACCCCTTGCCAGCTCGGGGACATGTGCACCGCCCCCCGCAGGCACTGTGCCACCACGGTGGGCTCACAGAGGAGCCCAGCCTGGCCTTGGGCAGGATCAGAGCTGTGGGTTTGGTTTCTGGCTTGGCCCGTGGACTCATTGCACAACTGGGGTGAAGCACGTAACCTCCCGCCCTGCTGGTTTGACTTTAGAGGAGCTGTTAAGTCTCTGAATGGAGAAGCACCCATAATGACTGGGGTTATTAGTGGTTGCTCAGGGAGGAATAGCAGAGCTGGGCAGATCAGAGGAGCAGCCTGCAAACAGCCCTGTCATCCACCTTGAGCTGCCCTGCAACACCCTTATCTGTCCCAGACTGGGGCAGCTCCTCAGCAGAGCCTGCCCATCGTGCCAAACTGCACCACCAAGCCGGCAAACACTCATTAGTTGCTAGGCGGAGCCTAACAAACCCATAGGCAAGGACCACCTAGACCACAGCAAAGCCAGGCTGCAGCATCACCCTGAGATGCCACCATGGAGCAGCAAGGGCTGCATTACCACAGAGCTTTGTTGTGCCTCAGAGAAAACCTGTTGCCCGGAGAAAAGTGAGCACCTGCCCTGCAGCCATGTGTGCAACATGCCCTCCTGCCGCGGCAAGTCATCGTGCTCCCCAAGAGCTGGAGAGAAGGGGATGGTTTGCTCCGCTGCCTGCAATGATTCATTCAGAGCTGGGCTGGTCTGTTTGGTCAGGGCCATTTTCGGGCTGGGCTCTCAGTTTCTGCTGCAGCATCTCCTTGAGGGCCCTGGACATGGCAGCTCTGGGTTTCTTCCGACACGGGTGTGTGGTGGTGCCGGCAGGACTGCCCATCTCCAGACACCCTTGGGCACCCATGTATCCCTGGGCAGGCAAGAGAGCCGAAGAAAAGGGAGCGATCCCAACAGACCTTCCCTGTCTGACATGGAGAAACTGCCTGGAATAGATGTTGCAGAATAAGCTGTTCTGGTGAGCTGTTTGAGGCAGAGAAACCCTCATTCCTTTACAGGCTGGAGAGCCTTTAAAAAAAAAAAAACAAAGTAAATTGCACATGTGGCATTTGCACCAGCTTCTGGCTTTTGCACAGGAAATGTGGCCAAGACAATGGCTTTAAATAAAAAGTGCTGCTGTCGCTGGCTGCAGGAGGGCACCCTGCCCTGCCGGAGACACCGCGGGCGCTGCCCAGGCTGGAAACCCCGTCCAAGCTCAGCCAGGGCCAGGCTGGGAGGACACCGGCTTCCTCCTGCCCCCCAGGTCTCTGCTGAGCCCTCACTTGGGCGAGGGATGGGGGAAAAGGGCTCCTGCCCCCTTCGACTGGGGCACCGAGGCCTGGGGCTTTTTGGGGTGCGGGTGCAGGCTGGCGTGGGTGCAGGGCTGACCCTGGCACTCAGTCCCGTGGCTTTTCCCCTGGGAGCTGCATCCCCCCGGCTGCCTCCTCACTGGGGTGAGCTGGCAGGTGCTGTGGCAAAGCCCCCCAAGGAAAACGCTGACACGGCTCCTCGCTGCCACCATTCCCCGAGCACTGTCTGAGGCCACAGCAACGCCTCTGTCACTCCCAAACCCCGCGCTGTTGTGTTTTCTCCCGGGCTGCAGACAGTGGCCTGGCTGGCTCTGAAGAGTGTGAAGCTCTTCTCAAACTTTCCGGCTAGCTGACAAAGTCCTCCGTCATGTAGCGGTCCCAAGTATTTGCTTGATCTTCTGTTGCCACACATTCTTCCGAGAACAAACCCGCGCAGCAACACGCGCACGTCATTCTCCTCCGGAGAGCTGGCTGCTTTTCTCCAGTTATAAACCAACGCTGACAAGTGTCAGACCTCCTGCCAAATTTGCACTGACTGGCATTCTCATGAGTGTTGGTCAAACAGTAAAATCCATTCATTTGTCTAAAAACAAACCCACAGCATTCTCCTTGTCTTGAGCCGGGACAAAGTCTGTGCCTGTCTGCTCCCTGCCCTGATGGCAGCAGCATTGCCCCCTCCTGACCCCATAGCCGGGGCCACGATGGGCTCTGGGGTAGCACAGCCACAGCCCTGCTCCCCCCAAATGCTGCTTGGTGAGGGAGGTTTTAGAAAGACCCCTGGAATAGCAGGAAACCTAAAGCCTGGGTGTTATTCGAGGTGGAAGGTGGCGAGGCTGATGCTCTAACTGGGCTTGGCTGTGTGCACGAGCCTTGGTCCCCTCCATCCTCCAGTGAGGCAGCCCTGGTATGATGTCCCTGTCTCCAGGACTGGCCTGTGCCCCCATGGACCCCGGGAGGCTTCATTCTCCCTGGCCAAGGCCCACGGCAGCGAGCAGCACAGCCGGCTCTGCATCAACCAATGTGTCTCCGGCTGACGGCAGCACCAGGGCTCACTGCTTGGATTGACGTGCGTGTTTGCGCTCTTCGTGTTTGATTAAATGTTTCTGAGGAGGGAGATGCTTCATTTCCAGACCAGCACCAGATTGAGCAACAGAAGCATCTCTCTCTGTTGTGGAGCCTTCAGGAAACTGTGGGTATTTTTTTTTTAAGACATTGGAGATGTGCTGGGATGAAAGCGGAAAACACAGGGCGAGCATCGTGCAAACCTGGCAGCTCCTATGAGCAGCTTGTGCTCAGTGTTCTGTTGGGATAAGTGATGGTGTGGAAGGCCGGTGTGAGCGCCACTGCTTCCAGAGCTGCTCAGAGCCGGGTGCCCTTGGCCGGGGCTGGGACACAGCCCTGGGGCAGGTGCTGCTGCCCTGTCACCTCAGGTAGCCACTAAATAAAGGTTAATCCTGCAAGAGGGGAATTGCCACCTGCCCACGGCGCGACCGATGGGCTCCAGGGGCAAGGAGCATCGATCAGCCCAGCAGCTTCTGGAACAACTCCTCTGCAGATAAAAATCATGTTTCATCAGGGGTGATGGAGGACCTGTGTCTTCCCCCTCTTCCATTTTCTTCCTGCTTTGATGAAGCTTCTCGCACATCCTTGTAGGCAGCATGTAATTGTTGCCTGCTTTGCTGAGAGCCCAATGCTGCAGTTTGCCAGGGCAAAACAAGCTCCTTGTCAAACCTCCAGCTCCTTCCCAGGGTTGGGGGGCACAAGGCAGCCCAGCTCTGCCATGCTGGAGCGTCCAAACCCCACCCTGTGTCTTTCATCCCATGGGGTGATACAGGGAGATGGGATCCCCCTGCTGATGACAGGGATGGGGGGCATGCAGGGGATGCTCCAGGGTAGGAGATAGGATCGCTCAGGATGCACGGGGCCCTTTGGAGAGTCACCCCCAGGCCTTGGCCAGCGTCAGCTGCAGGAGAGCAGGTACCTGCATAAAGGACAGTTTTGATTTCAGAGCTGCAGGGAAATCAGCCAAGCAGCTCTGAAATCAAAATTGTCCTTTACGTAGGGTCCTGTTCTTCTGTAGCTGTCAGCTCGACCGGGCCCATGGTGGGGGACCAAAAGGTCCCTGACGCCTTTCCTGGGGACTCCTGGGCTTCTGGATGGCTTGGAAGTTATTGCTCCTTAATGCTGAAAGTTCATTTCTTTAGTCCTGGAGCACATGATTTAGGGTCGGGCTGTAAGCCACGGTTTAATGAGCTGAGGAGCAGTGTGTGCTGGACGGAGGCTGCTGCCCCCCGCGCTGGCGATGTCCCCTGTTCCCGCGGGACACGGCAGCGTCGGCTTTGGGTGAGCGGCGGGACGGCTGCCACGGGCTCCTGCTGTCATTATTCCTCCGGAGTGCGACCACAAAATAGATCCTACCCAGCGGATACTTGCTGCAACTGAAACCAGTCCTGAGCTATCGCTGAAACCCGTCCTAGACTGAGCCCAGACCAACGTGCGGCTCTTATGTATCAGCGGGAAGTGTCTTCCTGTTTAAAAGCTCTCAAAATCACAGGGGGAGCTTGTTTTGACATTTGATTAGCCACAGAGAACAACTTGAGAGTGCTTGAGCGAGTGAGTGAGCAAATTCGGGAGCAGCCCCGGTGCTGACTGCTGCGGGCCGGCGGCGATAGCGGCGGGGGGGGCACCGCTCCGGGCTGATAAGGGCCTGCCGGGGGGAAGTGCTGAGTGAAATCAGCTGAGAACAGTTCCTTTTGCTGGCTCTGACTCATAACTTTCATTAGCGCCCCGCTTTGCTCAGGAGTGAGTGGGGCTGTGCAGGTCTCCAGCATCTCGCCGGCTCCCTGCGGAGCTCTGGCTTGGGGGGCTGGGGCTGCGGCTGCGTAGGACCTGGAGGCTGCCCCCATCGGCTGCAGGTGACCCCCTGTCCCTCGCTGCCGGTGGCCTGAGCACGTCCCTGGACAGGCAGAAGGTGCCGCTGCGTGTTTGTTGGTGCCAGCGTGAAGCTGTCGCTGGGACTCCCGGTGGTGGCGGCTGCTACGGGACCCGGCGGAGGGGGCTGCGAGGAAGGTGCTGGCAGCGCGGCCGGGCAGAGCTGGGTGCTGCTCCTCCTGAGCATCCCTGTGCGCAGGGCCCGGGCAGCCAGGAACTGCAGTGGTTTGTTGGTTTTGTTTTGTTTTTTTTCTCTAGACCTAAAACATGTTGTGTCAGGTTGGTCGTGACACTACCGGGCTGTTCTTCTTTCCCTTGCTATCACTGCTATCAAGTAGGAGCTAACAGCTCTTGTTTATACAATGACTATCTGGCCAGAGGCTGATTTAATACCTCCCACTTGCTTTTAAGTGCAAATAGACTCTAATGTGTGTATTAGGCTACTTGAATGGCTGTTCTGGTGAAATACTCGCTTTCCAAATATCTGCAGTTAATGCTGAGGAGAAGAGCAAACTTCTATAGAATTTAGCAATAATAAAAGGAAAACAATCACTTTAATATTGTCCTCCTTCCTTGGCTAAACCTTTAGTCATGCCAAGCCTTGCTGGGTTTGCGCAGGCAGAACCCTGTGATGGTTTATGGGCCGCAGCCCTGATTCAGCAGGTTGCTTGTGAGCATCCCCAGGCCTGAGCCCAGCAGCTCCCGCAGCCGAGGACACGGAGCTTCCCAGCCAGGCTGCCCGGCCCCGCTGCCAGCCCAGCGCTGGGGCCGCCGTCCCGCGTCCCTCCCGCTCCCCGAGCCGCTCGTTCGGTGGCCACCGGCGGGGCGGGGGCGGTGGCCGTGCGCGCAGGCAGCATCTGCAGCCGCGCTTGGCAGGACAGACAGTAACATCATCCCTGAGCGAAACTGCGGAGTTTCTGCTGAGTCACAGGCACCCGGGAATGGGGAGAGCAATTACAGGCGAAAACTGGGAAGGCATCCCAAACAAATTGGTTATAATTAACAAGTAGAAGAGTAACACCAGTAATACCATTAGCAGGCCCAAAATCCATTTGCAATATAATATCTATAATTAGACAGTGTACAGCAAAAGCCTGTGCAGAGTTGCTGGCCCCGGCAGGGAGGGCAGGGCAGCGTGGGGAGCGGGGTGCCCGTGGCCTGGGCTCTGGAGACCATGAGCATCTGCCACCACCTGCCAGTGACCTTGCTCTGGCCATGGCTGGTGAGGCGCTGGCTCTGGTGCCTGGAGAGACTCCGTGGGCACGGCAGAACCTGCTCTCCCTGCCAGGCTCTCTGTGCCCTCCTCTGTCCGAGTGCAGCCTGGCTGGAAATATCAATAAGCACCCAGTGTTGCTGTCTGGAGAACTGGCACAGCGTTGGAGCCCCAGTGCAAACAGTTGAGTGTGCGAGGCCAGCGCTGCTCGGGGCTCTGCACCCACCTTCTGCCCAAGCACCGCTGCGGGTCATGGCTGGGCTTGTCTGGGGTCCCTGCATGCTGGGAACAGTCAGAGAGGCAGGCAGGGGCACAAACACCACTGTCTTGTCTGCCCAGATCTCTCGGATGCCCTGCTTTCCCCATCTGGGTTTGGACAACAGCGAGCTGTTTCATAGAGCCAGCAGTGCCGAAGCCGCTGGGTTTGGACCTGAGCTGAGGCTAAATCCTGTTAGTGAGTCCTGGGCCTGGTCCCTTCACCTGCTCCTCCTGTTGGTCCCAGCTTCTTGGCCAAAACTTTGCAAATAAGTGGATGAGCTGATGTTTTCCCGGCAGGTGGGACACCTGAGTCCGGCTCTTCTGACCTGTCTGTGCTGCCAGGAGGCTCCTGGAGATTCATCTCCTCACACCTCTAGTCCCAGCCACAGGGAATGGGAGAGAAAAAATGTGCTCATGAGGCTCAGGCCGTTGTTTGGTGCTGTCAGGAGTTTGTGGCAGGTCCCCAGCATGTTTGCTGCCCCCCGGCTCCCCTGCCTGGGCAGCCCCCGCTGGCAGCAGCACCAGAGCCACTGGGCTGGGCGGGCACAGGGATTGCTCAAGCAGATCCTGCGGATGAGGGTGAGGTCAATGGAGTTTTGCTTGTGAAAGGACGGGGTAGCCGAGGCCTGTTGTGGCAACATCAGCAACCACCACTCGTCCCTGTCTGTCCGCTGCTGTGCTCGGAAACTTCCGGCAGGTTCCGCGGGTGTGCAAGGGTGCCCGTGGCTGTTGAGGGCAACGTGATCGCAGCACTGCCCGCTGCCCCAAAATTTGCTCTGAAGAGGGAAGAAGGAGAAAATGGAAAAGCTCAAATCATCCCAAGGAGCAGGAACACCCAAAACTAAAAGAGGCTTTTGCTGTCCCCAGCCTTGGGGGATACTGGTGCCAGCAGCGGCCACAGGACTGAACCCTGCTTTGCCGGGGGGCTGTGAAAACTTACTGCCAAGAGCAGATAAACCCGAGCTTCTCCACAAAGCAAAATAAACTTGCTGATAGCTCTCCTGGCTCTCAGCTCGGTCATTAGTATGCGTTTCGCTGCCTTCCCAGCTCTGAAATCCTTGTTTAGATAAACTTGAAAGCTAAAGGAAATTTGGCAGGCAGGGTCCTGCCCTGCACGGAGGGCAGATAGTGTCACCTGAAATGTAAACACACACTATTGACTGGGGCTGGGACTGGCTTGTCAATGATAAAGCCACCGCTGGGGCGGCTGCGTCAGGCGGGGAGCAGCGCAGGGCGAGTCCAGCTGCTCACGGAGGCCAAGGAGGCAGAAATGGAGGCGACCTTGGGACCGGTGGGTGCACGTGTGTGTAAGTCTGTGTGCATGTGTGTGCACATGTGTGTGCACGTGTGTGCATCTCTGCACAAGTGTGCACACAGGTTTCTCCTCTTTTCTCTGCTACCTTCTCTGCACCCTACCAGCAAATCCAGGTGGCCTGACGGAGGTGTGCTGAAGCCATAACCAGCTGCATCCAGGGTTCATGGGACAAACAGTGTAAGAGGAGGAGACGAAAAGTAATGAGCAGGTTTCTTTCTCCCATTTTCTCCAGCTTTACCACAGCCCCAAGACAGCCTGGCCCTGAGAGCAGGGCTATGGGGGGCTCTGGGCACCCCCCGAGCAGCTAGGGACAGCATTGGGGCCACTGGGACCAGCCAAGGGTGGCTGATGCGGGAGCATCGGGTGTGGGAGGATGGCTCTTCCCCGCACAGGCTGCTCAGGAAGGGGAAGGGCAACTCAGACGGTTTCCCTGAAGGGCGGCATCGTGGTGGGGACAGGATGGTGTCACAACACCCCGTGCCCAGAAGCTGAGCCCAAGGTTTCTCCCTGGACAGGGAGGGTGGGGACATGTCCTGTGTCCTTTTTCTGGCTGTGGAGCCTCACAGGGTGCTCACCTGGGCACCCTGGCACCCCAGCACTGGGGAGGGGACACATCCCGCCCAAAACCAGCAGTGACATCTGAAGGAGGGGTCACCGTGTCACCCTGAAGGACCCCGATGCTTCCTGCACTCCGCTGTCCCCGGGCTGCTCCATTGCCATGTCCGCATGGGGACCAGCCCTTTGCCAGCATCCGAACGATGTGCACGGGGCTGAGCATCCCCGGAGCCCTCGGCCTCATCCTCACCCTCACCTGGGGGTGTTGGCTGCCCCAGCTTGGGCAGCAATGCTCGGAAGGAGACAAGGACCCCCTCCCGTGTTCCCCTTCTGTCCCGCACCTCCTGCACAGGAGGGATGTGACGTCCCTGGCCTGTGGTGACAAAGGCGTCTCACAGCAGCACTGGCTGGGGGAGGAGATGGTGGCTTCTCCTGCTGAGGCTTTTTCTAAGATTGCTAAGAAAAAAAAACAAACAGAAAAATAATTTATGGGAAAAGATTATTGCTTATAATTGGGATGTGCAAATATCAATTTAAGTAGATTTTAAATCAATATGAACCAGAACTTTTCCTTTCACCCCAATAGTTCTTTGTTTTCTTATTTTTCTTTTCCAACCAGGTGAGTTTTAATAAGCTAAAATAAAACATCTGCTATTTCAGTACAGTCCTAGTGTGAGGAATATCAATTAACGAGAGGCATTTTCGGTCATTTGAGTTCACCACAACAACGCTGGAGCTATGACTAGATGGAAATGTGAAGAAAATTACAACCTTTTCGGGGAAACCATTAAATAAAAATCAGAATTTGTCCATAAGTACCACTGGGGGAGGGAAGCAACTCATCTAATGTGTTCTATTTTGAGCAATGAAATGAATTTTCAGTGCAAAACCACTGCTTTCCCTTCCTCTGCCTGTATCCCCATGTCCACTGAATTAGGCTCCAGAAAGCCCCTGGGGCAGAGGGTCTGGCTCAGCCCCCCTGCTGCAATCACCCCATTTTCTGCACTTTTCCAGCCCAGTGAGGTGCAGAGCCAGAACCAACGGGGACCATGGATGCTCCAGCATCATGTGCTCCAGCAGCACTGAACCTGGACCTGCTGCAGCTCCAGCGCGAGCACCAACCTGCCGGGGGGAGCGTCAATTCCCCTTCCCCAGCCATGAAAAATGAACAAATTGGTGCGAACCCAAGCGCTGAGGCCGAAGTGCAGCAGTTTTGAGAATGATCACAGATCGCTCCATCCTATATCAGCCTCGGCAGTGTGTCGGTGACGAGCGATGGTGTGTGTCCCATCCCTGAGGCCTCGTGCAGGGGAGGATTTTCGGGTGCTGCCGCCTCTGCTTTGCCGTTCTCCGAGGACTGGGAGCACCCATCACTTTTCTCCACTAAATACATGTCACCTTGGATGTACAGAGCAGAGCGAGCTGCCAGGGCGAGCCCTTCACAGGAAGAATAAGCACTGCTTTCACCGCTAATTTTGCCAGGGTGACTAATTGCCATTAATTTTTGATGTTTCTGTGGGCACAGGCGGTCCTGGGAGCACCCGTGGTGTGGCTCAAAGTGCCGTGTGCCCGTGATCTCCCATGTTGGTTTGCATGGGTGCTCTCCCAGTGTCTGCTGGGGCTGGAGTGCTGGGGAGGCTGTGCTCCCCAATGTGAACGCCAATATGCACCCCATGTGCACCCCATGGAGTGCAGGGACTTTGCAGAGAGTTGCTGACTCTACGGAGGAAAAGGAAAGAAAAGTAAAAGGGAAGTAAAATTTTAAAATTAGCAGGAGAGGGAGGAAAATGGGAAGGAGGCCGAAAGGGCGAGGAGGCTGTGAGGGGAGCGCGGTGGCTCCGGCTCCGGTGGCGGATTCCGCACCGGGTTTCGCGCCGCGCCCGCCGCCTCGGCCGGTCCCCACGTGGGGGCAGGGCGGGGCCGGCCGCGGCGGCCAATGGGCAGCGCCCGGCCCTGACACTTCTTGTCACGTCAACAGCCGGAACGCACCCAATTAGCGGCGGTGCCGCGGGGGGGCTCCGGGCTGGGGGACCTCCCTGCACCGGGCTGGGGGACACCCCCTGCTACCCCCAGCCCCGGGGGCTCAGCGGGGACACTCTGCTCCTGCCCAGCCCCCACCCGGCGGGGCACCGCGGCCGGGGGACACACACGTTACCGGCCCCCTGCGCAGCAGCGTGGGGTGCATTTTGGGGGGGGCTGTTGGTTCCCCCTCTCCCCCCCGCCCTTTTTTATTATTTAAATGGATACGTTTCATTACTGGGGGAGAAAAAACCTAAAATATTCGTTTGATACACAAAATCAAATTGATATTTAGCCTCTGCTTACTTTTTCACGCACGGCTGCCTCCGCCGCGGCACTGACAGATTGTTTGAGCTGGAGGAAGAGCCGTTCCGAGCTCATTAAGCCGCCGGCCCGGGCGGGATTTGCAAGCGGGGGCTGAACAGCAGCGGCATTTGTCAGCGCTCCGGCCCCGCGTGGCTTTGATTGACAGCACCCTCCCCGCCGCGGCAACCCGCAGCGACTCAGCCAATAGTGTTGGAGCAAGGCCGGTTCGTCTCTTTTTTATTGGTCAGGGGGTGGGGTTTGTTGGAGGGTACCCACGTGGGGCGGGGAGGCTCCGTGTGACGTAAGGGACAGGAGCCATTTTGTGTCTCGGAGCCGGGCCCACCCGTGCGGTCGCGGTTCCCTCTGGTCCCCGCACGGAGCTCGGCCGAGCGTGGGGGCTTCTCGCCCCCAGCCCCGCTGTGGGGGGCTGGGCTCGCCGGTGTGCACAGGCGGCTCGGCGGGGCTGCAGGCCGGGTGTCCCCCCCGCAAACGCGGCGGGAGCGTGTCACGTTAATGACATTAGCCGTGTTGCTCATTAAAGCCGCTCGGACTTGAAAGAAGGCGCTGGCGGGGGGGAAGCAGAAAGCGCCGGTTCCCGCCCCGAGCACCGGGCAGGGCTCGGCACATCAAAGGGGCGAGGGGAGGGCCGGTGGAGGCAGCGCCGCCATCCCGCCGGCCTCTCGGTGCGGGCGGGGAGGGGACAGACAAGCCTCCCGCACCGATCGGTACCGCGGCTGGCGAAGTGCGAAACGCTAAAGTGACAAAGCGGTTCTGTTTGTTTTATAGCGCCTAATTGGGCTGCTCTGCCGACCTAATGAGATTACGGGCAGAGCGATCCCTCACCGGCTGCGGAGGAACCGTGCGCGACCGCCCGGAGCCCCGGGGCCGCGCGCTCCCGCCGCCAGGGGAGCCGGGGGGCGGGGCTTGCAAAAGGGGGCGTGTCCTGCGTGGGGGGGGCGTGGCGCGGGGACCGCCTCGCCGCTCTCTCTCGCTTCACTGTTTCAGACACAAGCTGGCATTGTGACGTCACCGCCGGCGGCGCCCAGTCAGCGTGCCGCTTGCTCCCGCCCCACGTGGGTCCGCCGCCTCGCCATTGGCCGGCGTCGGAGAGGCCGCCCGGGTTTTGTTCCCCCTCCCCGCCGCCCCGCTTCGCCTGAGCGCTCTGGCGGCGGCGGCGCGGACCGCGTGCTCCGGCGCTGCCTCTGTCCGCGGCGGCATCGCGGGGTCGGGCGGGCCCCGCTCCGTAGCACCGGCGGCCTCAGTCTCCGCCCCGCGCCCGGGAAACCCCCCCGCGCACCCTCGGACCCCGTGGAGCGGCAGCATGGCTTGTGGAGTTACGGCGATGCCGGCTGGACGGAGCTGAACGGTCGCCCCCGGGGCGGGGGGAGCCGCGGCGGAGACGCTTCGCATGTCCGCGGCGCCCGGGAAGTCGGATGTGTACGGCCTTCTTCCCCCCTCCTCCTCTCCTCCATGGCCGTCGTGCTCCGGCGTTAGTTCCTGGCTTTGCTTCCCCCTTCTTCTCGCAGCAGGAATACCGCGGGATCCTCCTTCCTCCGGGGCTGTTTTGGTTGCGTTTTGTTGTTGTTGCTTTTTGAAATTTTTCGGGGGGTGTTTTTTAATATATATATATATATATATTTTTTTTTTTTTTTTTTTTTTTTTGAGAGCGAGTGCCGGAAGAGGGGGGGAGGTGAGGAAGCGGAGGACCGCGGAGCGAGGCGGCCGGGGGGTCGGCACCTGGCCCCGGCGGTTGCGGGCGGCTCGGCTCAGCGGGGCTGGGCTGGGCTCCGCGGCCGCGCAGCGCCTCCCCGCCGGTGCGGTGATTTGCGCGGAGTGGGGGGAGGCTCACAGCGAGCCGGGCCGGCCGGGCCCGCTCCCCCCTCGCCCCCCCGCCCTCCCTCCTCCGCCCCCCGCACGGACTTTCCTCTCGTCTCTTTGTTCAGTTCTCGGCCTCTCCGGGAGCGCTCCGTGGCCGGCGGGCAGCAGCGCACGTCGCGATCGCCGTAGCGAGGCACGGCGCGGCTGGCTCCAGTGACCGCGCCCCAGCCCTGCCATGTACCCCCAGGGCCGGCACCCGGTGAGTCCCGCTGCCCCCGACCCTCCGCCACCCCTGGGTCCCCCGGTGCTGAGCGCCTCTCCCCGCAGGCTCCGCACCAGCCGGGCCAACCGGGCTTCAAATTCACCGTGGCCGAGTCCTGCGATCGGATCAAGGACGAGTTCCAGTTCCTGCAAGCCCAGTACCACAGGTGAGCCCGGGGGGGCCGGGGCGCGGCCGCGAGCAGCGCCGCTCCCCTCCTTTCCCCCGCCCCCCCTGCCCGCCGGGTCTCACCCTCCGCTCTGCCCCCCCCAGCCTGAAAGTGGAGTATGATAAACTGGCGAACGAGAAGACAGAAATGCAGCGCCATTACGTTATGGTAAGAGACTTTAATCAGATTTCGGATCAGGCTGTAAATGTCATTAGCTGGTCGCCCAGCCGTGCGCTGGGAAAGGGAGGCGGGGGGGGTACACCCCCAGGGAACGGGCAGCTGCGTGCCCGGGGACCCCCCACCCGCCTTGGGGGGGCTGCCCGCCCTGCCCGGGCACCGCGCAGACCCAGCCGGCTGGAAGCGCGGTAGCAAGTTTCCTATTAACCCCTTTCTGCTATCAGCCCCCGGGGGTGCAGGGAGAGAGGGGGGGCGGCAGGAGCTCTGGGGGGCGTCCCTGGGGATACTGGGTGGGGAGGGTGAGTACGGGCTGTCCCCACTTGCTGCCCCGGGGCGCTCGGTGCATGCGGTGAGGCCACCCCGAAGCTTCCCAGGGCATGCCCCTCGCCCGGGGAAAATGGGCTCTTTTGTAGCCGCAGAAGCCTTTTTTAGCACCCCCTTTCCCGGCGGGGGGGCAGGGGCCGGGGCACTCCCTGGTCTCCCGGCAGCAGTGCTGGACCCGGGGGGGGAATAAATCCACCCCCCCAGTGAGAAACTGGGGTTTTGGCCAGACTACGAGCTGTACCTGTTCTGCCAGGGCTGTGCAGACGCCTGTCACACAGCTCTGCGCCTCTTTGTTTTTCTAAGTAGCTTAGGAGGAGAAAACAGGAGTAAAAAGGAGTGTCCTCTTGTTAAATGCATGCCGGTTAAACACTATAAGCATCTGCTTATTATAAGGTATAATTTCCTTGGCTACAAATGCTGTAAGCGTAGTTTTGACCGGGATGCTTTCTGGTAATGACCTTATGCAAATACCTTATGTTAAATTAATTCAAGATTTTCTTGGCTCTTTTTTTTTTTTTTTTTAATTCCCCAGTACTATGAAATGTCGTATGGTTTGAATATTGAAATGCACAAACAGGTGAGTAATTTAAAGGGGGAAGTTGTGATTGATTGATCTCCTGTTGCCCTTTTCTCAATGTGAGATAAAATAGGCCCTGATTGCACTAAATGGGGCATAAGTGCTGAAGTCAGGGATGTGACTCCAGGTGAGAGCTTGTGGCCCGGCAGTTCTGTTGGGAACTGTAGGTTTATGGCAAGCCGGTGGGATTTTTGCCTATATTCATGAGAAACTTAGGCTTTGAAAAGAGTGTTTGTGAGAAGAGGTGAAAATAGCTTTGCTGTCGGTGCTGGGAGGTCGGTACCTGGAATAGCACGTTCCCGGCACTCGGAAAACACTGTTATCTCCCACGTTTTCCTCTGGTTTTGTTGTTGGTACAACACGACTGTTTCTAAGGTCATACTCCTGATACTCGCCGGGCTGTAGCGTGAGACTTAGAAGGGAGTTATCGTCGGGGATACCAGTATCTTATGGTGTGTTGCTCAATGTCATGGATTTGTCTTTGCATCTGGAAAATGAAGCAATGTTTGGTACGTTTTTTTTTTTTTTCTGGTCTCCTCTGATATGTAACTTGCCTGAAGGAAAAATATAGAAGGCCATAGCAGAATGTGGTGTGCTACCTTGATAAGATTATAGTTAAAGAGCCTAAAGGCTGGGCACATGATGGTAAAACTTAAAGGAATAAAGTTATTATTGAGATTAGACCTGATTATTTGTGCTGCTGCTGCTTACTGGTTTTAGAAGTAGTTCTAATTAAGAACTTAAGGCAGATAGAAATTGACATCAACTTTGCAATTCGCAAATCAGCCTCATTCAACTCTGAGGTGGTTTTGCTTAACAGTAGTATTGCCCTCCTAGGTAAAGTCTCGTTAGCCGACTGATGAAATTCAAAGCAGCCTGTCTGTGAATCTGCCTCCTCTTCTTTAGCTTTCTGCTAAGTAGTGGCAGGGTAACAAAAATAATTATTGCTTAGTGTTCAGTTTTTTAAAAATATCTTCTTCCATGCAGATAATCCCGACTTGTTTCTCTCTCTGGCTTCTGCCTGGACAGAAGTGGCTTGTGGTGTTGCTGGGGGGGCTGTGCAGAGCTGGGGTCCCCCCCGGGGCATGTGGGGCTGGTGTGCAGCTCGGGGAGCCCTTGGGCACCGTTTGGCCTTGGTGCAGCTGGGAATGCTCCTCAATGCAGAATTTGTGCCTAGGCCTGTGGTGGCCTCCTGTGAGGACCCCATCCCCGCTTTGCACGTGTCCCAAGGGACACGGACCCTGTGGCTCCTTTTGAAGTGCTGGAGGATGAGGGTGATGCCAGCGCAGGCTCCTTCCAAGAGAGGGGGTGCCCCTTGCTGCCTGGCTGCTGGGAGTTGAGTGGCTTCGCTCCGTGCAAACGCTGGGAGATGCTGAAATAATGCACCAAGATATTGAGCTTTTTGTCTTGGTGAGGCTTTGGAAGCAATTGGCTGTTTCCAGAGAGGTGCAGCATGTTTTCCGCCAGTCCGTGGCTGTAACAAAAGCGTGGTCTGAGAGGTTTTGTGGGTCGGGACTTGGGGTGAGACCCCGTTGGGTCTCTGGCTTCGTTGGTGTGCGGATGGCACGGTCTGCCGTCTTGCAGTGTGACCATGCAGCTCTAGCGTGTCTTCCCCGTGGTGTTTGGCGAGGCAAAGCGGCTGGGATGCTTTTGGAGGGAACTGAGAAGCCTCAGAGTGCCCAGGGGCACTTTTCCGTGGTGCTGGTGCAGGCAGAGCTGCCGCTGCCCCTGGTGACCCGGATTTTTCGGGGTGGCCGGTCCCACGCCGGGTGGTGCAGCCGGGGAAGCCCTGCGTGGTCTGTGCCTTGCTGGGAGCCGCCTCGCAGCTCCGCAGATCAATCTTTGCCGGATGATTCCAGCCTGTGCTGAGCATCTCCCGCCTGCTTTAGTTGTTCCTGGTGACATATGCTGCGTGCCTGGTGCTGGGCTGATGGGGGGGGGAGTTTGGGGAGGTGAAACTGTCTTGTTTAATTGACAGCAATGTGCATGGTGCTGGAGGAAAACAAAGCAGCCAGAGCTGCTTCCAATGCGCTCCCAGGCGAAAATGGGGTGAGAGGGAGTGGAGGGATAGGAGGGACGGGGAGCTTGGTCCAAGTGGGTGCTGGGGAGGGTTCCTTCTCTTTGGGGCTGCAGCATCCCCCAAAAGGCATCCAGCTGCTAATTGCAGCGTGGTCCTGCCTGCATCTGGTGGAGGGTGGCTAGTCCTGAACAAACAAGTTTATCAGCTGACCTGTTTAGCGGTTGACTTGTGTTTATCTGCACACAATCAAGTAGACTGAAGTGCCTGAATTATTCATGCAGTGTCCTGCCCTCCAGACTTGACTGCTTGTGATTACATCTGCTTGAGACAAACATTGATGGATACTTCATCTTTAAGCAAAAGGGGATTGTCTGTCTGTGGGCTTATATAACAGATTATCTCTTCTACGCTGAATATTAAGTGTGTGCATATGTGGCTGCATGTGGGTTTTTTTTTTTTTTCCTTTCTTCTCATTTTGTTTCTCGTTAAGACAAAAATGTAGTTTCATAAACAACTCCATATGCAAGGAAATATTTAGGAAGTGACTACCCACTTTGTTGCATATACCGCAGTGAATTGCTCCTTACATCAGTGTTCCTGCTGAATGAAGCGCTCTCTTATCCTGGCTTGGCTTTCTTCAACCTGAGGCTGCTTGGGAGTTTTCTTTTTAAACCTGAGTGGAACTTTTTTTTCTTTTAAGGTTAATTGATTTTTACAAAAGAAACATTTGTTTCCCTGTTGGTTTTGCATTGTTTTTGTTCAGATCTCTGTAGATAATTGCTGAATGCAACTGGAGGGAATAACAAATCCAAAAGAAAAACTAATTTTGCATGGGGGAATGGGACACCTTGGCGGGGAGAACCTTTGTACTGATTTTTTTTTTTTTATGGCTGAGAACTCTCCACATAAGCACTTCTTGTTTTTGTGCTTAAATACTTTAATGCTTGGAACAAACCTAAACTCTCCTGACACTTCCATGGGAAGAGAGGCATGCTTTTTTTTTTTGATTTTTTCTCTAGAATATTCCAAGAACACAATATACTTTCTGTCATGCTCATTAGCCAGGAGTGCCAGGTAATAATTTGCCAAATACTTCAGAAGCCAAGTAATTTGTTAGCGTGATAGTCTCAGGTCTCCTAAGGTGGAAGGAAGAGCTGTCAGCTGAACCTCTCCCTGGCTTCATGGGAGCCCTGGTGGATTTTTGGGGGCCCTGGGTGGGCTCTGGTCCCCACAGCCCGGGTGCGGGTGGTAATTGTGTAGTGAGGGGTTGTGGCCCACCCCTCCACACCCCCTCCCTGAATTTAATTCTCATCAGCGAAGCTCTCTACTTTGCTAATAACGATAGCAGCCACAAATAGCTTTCAACATGCCATTGACAGCCTGGCTGGAGAGAGCACTTGAAATCCTGGGAGACAGCTGAAAGTGCCCGTAATTGTGCGCCGGAGTGAGAACCACACTGCTCAAGGGCCTGATTTTCATGTGCTTAAAGAGACAATATCCTGGTTTCAACAAATGCTTCTGGTGCTTCACCGCTGGTGTGATTTACGCCGGGATTTACTCCGGGTGGTTCTCCGACCGCCCCTGCCACCCGCTGCCAAGGCAGGGGTCTGGGGTGGCTCTGGGGGGGTGTGGTGGTGCAGATCTGTCTCAGAAACGTTGCTGGGGTGTATGTAGGGTGACCAGTGGTTTTGGAGCTGGGGAGGATGCTGGGGGGACTGGTGGACGAGTACTTTTCTTGGGAGTCTTGGGTGAGCTGTGGGATGATGCTGGTGCCACATTCCTGCATCCAGTGGGCCAGTGCCTTGGGCACCGGCCCAGCCTCATCTCTGCGGGTGCTTGGGCTGGTGGTGGGAAGTATTGATAATGTTTTGCCGTGTTTTTCAAGAGGAGGAAGGCTCAGTGGAGTGATGCTGTGTGTTCAGGCCCTTGTCTCCAGCCTGCATTCCATCCTTTAAATCAATAAGCAAGGGCATGTTGGAGGTTGGTCTGGTGTGGTCTACAGTGTGTTTCAAAGGTGCACCTGAAGTGGCCTGGTCTGGTGTGACTCATTTCCAAATTGTGTGGGTTCATGGTGGGTCTGTCCCGTGTGGGGTGTGAGTTGGGGTGCAGGCGTTTGGGGAGGCTGGGGGTGCTCCCGGCAGGGAGCTGCAGGATTGGTTTTTGCAAACGCTTCCATCCCTGGAGCACAGCTGGTGCTGGGAACCCAGAAGGGGTTTGGGTCCAGTCCTACCCCCCGAGGGTGCAGGGATGCAGCAATGGGGCTGGGGCAGCCCTGCAGCTCCCCTTTGCTTGGTCAGCTAGGGGCAGGGCAGATACATTATGGCACATCAGGCATCTCTGTTGTCCAGAGTGATGTCTGCAGGGGTCTCCCTGCATCCCTCACCCTGGCTGGGAGCTGGGGCTCCGCTTGCCCTTGCGCGCTTTGGGTGATTTTTAAGGTGGCTCCTTTCAACTCTGCTCTGCGTATCCTGTGACTGATGGCCGGCAGCGTTATTTTTAAACTTCCCTCTGCCACATCCAGGTGTAAAGACGAGAAGCTGGGGTGGGTGGGGGCAGCAGCTATTTAACACCATGCTGCTGGTGCAGCCCAGGCCCCACCATGGCTCCAGCCGCCACAGTCCTGCCCTTCGGTGCTTTGGGTGCTGGGAGCTGCTCTGGCCATTTTCAGAGCGGGTGGCAGGATCCGCAGCCTGTGGCTGAGCGGTCTCTCTTGATTTATAGCCAGTGCAAATGTTTTCTCTGATCCCTCCCTCCTGGCGGAACATCACCCGGAGTGTTTCTCGTCTCGCAGCAGGTCAGGTTCCCAGCAGGGACGGGGGGATTAGTTGGGATTTCAGGTTCTCCTGACTCCTTGCCCTTTTTAACGAGGGGAACGAAGCTGCCGTTGCCATCGTGCTGCCTGGGGTGAGTGTCCCGGGAGGGGCTGCCGCGGGTGCTGTGCTGGGGGTGCCTCTCCTGGGGTGCCCTGTGCTGCCTCCCATCTTTTATCCACCGTGGGTGTGCAGCCCACGCCTGGCGATGTGTGCTGTGGTCCAGCGAAGATGCAGGGCGCTGGGAGGGGATGCGCAGGCTGGGATTGCCATGGCAACCCGCGGTGGGGAATGGAGGTTTTTCTTGGCAGGAGCAGCTGGGGGGGGCTCCATGGCTCTGGGGTGAGGTGATGAATGAGCCCTGTTATGGGGAGGCTGTTGGGCATGAAACCCTCTCCTGTTCCCGGCATGCCGGAAGATCCCCTTTCGCTCCCGATTAAACTTTTAATGGGGACTACTAGAGTTTAATATGCTGGGGAATGGGAAAAGTTAAAGTGAACAAATATTTAAATATCATTGAATCTTGCGTTAAAAGGAAACCTCATGGTTGTAAACATAATATTTTGGACATCTAATATCTTACTCACTGAATCCCACGTGGGAAGTCTCTCTCTTTGCAGAGCATGAAGCTTTTCTTCAAATCTCTGTTGGAAGTTTGGACGGAATTGGATGTAAACACGGAGGCAATGGGGCTTTGTGCATCTTTTTTTGGATTGTGTTAGTGCTTGATGATGCCCAGGGAAAACCCAGCACCGTCCCTCCCTCCTCTGCAGAGGTGACCTGTTTGGATGCTGGATTTTTTCCTGTACACCTAAATGGCCTTTGCGACGTGTAGCAGGAGGGACTGCTTGTACTGGCACTGCTGTTTTCACCTCAAAAAATGATTGAATTTATTCTAGAATTTGTTGGGGGCTGGAAAGAAAGAGCTCGCAGGAGAAGCAGCCATGCTGGAGGAGCAATCCGCCGAGCGCTTGTTACTTCCAGAATCCAATAGGCTTCATCTGAAGGAATAAATATTTAATGGAGCTGCAGTTTATATATAATCTTAATCGATGCATCAGTGCCAAAAAGGCCTTTAAAGAGGCTTACCTATTGCTGAGCAGCATGTGATGGGAGCAGCGGGGTGGCTATCAGTAGCCCTGTGTTGCTGAGGGGCTGGTGGCATGCACAGCACCAACCCCGCTCCTCGGGCAGGGAGGATCATGCGGCACCCGCTGAGCCCCCTGTCCCCGCTCCTGGGTCCGTGATAATCTCAGCGGCTGCGGCTCTCGCGTAGCAGTAGCCAAGGTACCTGAGTCCAAACCCTTGTTGTCCCAGATGCCTCTGTGTGACCCCGCGCGCCAGCACGCTCCCCCGACCTCGGGAAGGGCTAATAACAGCGTCAGGTGTAACCCGAGCACCAGGCGCTTTCGGAAAAGACGACGGCCAGAAATATCCCCGTTGCTTTGAAGCCGAAACCGGCGATGGCCGTGTGAAGGTGCTGCGGTAGCACAAGTGGGGGACTTGAGGGACTCTGGGCAGCGAGTCCCTGGGTCCACTGGCCACAGGGTCTCACGGGGTTGTTCCCTTCATTGGGTGAGCCTGGGCTTGTGGAGGATTGGGGTTGTCCTGGGGCGTGTTGGTTGTGCTCTTGCCTCAGTCTCTACCTCAGGTTAGTTTTGTAGTAACACCAGTGTACCCCAGCCCATCTCCTCAAAGGAAGGGTTGTGATCTGGTTTTTTGTTTGTTTTCCTCCAAACTATGATATTTTATTTTTTTGGTTTTGTTTTTTTTTTCTTGCAGTGTTTGAGAGCAGGTGGAGCTGAGAGCCCCGCTCTGGGTCAGCACCCTCTGGGACTGGGATTAAAAATCAGAGTTGCTGTAGGGCTCGTCCTGGGGGTGCTGTGGGGCTGAGTGGTGGGGCCGGGGGGGATGAAGCCTCAGGGTGCTGCAGGTGGAAACAGTGATTTGGGGAGCACACTGAGGCAATCCAAGCTGGGGGTGGCTGCTGGCCGTCTTGGGGATGAGGCACCTTGCCGACATGGAGGCTGGAGCGAGACCCAGTTAATCACTTATGTTATTGATAACGAGCTGCTCAGGGCTGTCGGAAGGAATTTCTGGGCGTTTGATTGTGTGCCAGGGCTCGGCTCCGGCCATTGTTGCGGCGCTGAATCCTCGCGGCTGCTGGGGCCGTGTTTGAGTTGGACCCAACGCTGTTTTAACAGCTGCCGGGGCCGGCAGAGCAGCCGGCGTTAACTCCTGGGAGCCCGGGGAGCATCGCAGGGCAGCACCCCCGGCACTGCGCTGCTGCTCGCCCCAACCTCTGCTGTGGTTATCGCTCCAGGAAAACGTTATTCCGAGTTAATGGAGGTGGTGCAGAAACCACCGTTTGACAGCGTAGGTTTGTTGTTAAATTCACCCATAATGTGGTCAAGCCGATGAGTGTAAATAGTAATGGGTTAAATTTCCTGACTGTGAGGACGGCAGAAGGAACTCGAGTGGCTTTAGTTTGGGTGGGGAAGGACCTCGCGGTGCTGGGAGCGGTGCAGCCCTCGCTGTTGGCCCAACACTCTGCACGGGCGCTGTGTGTTTGCTGAGTTTCTTCTGAAGAAACCCAACACCCGCAGATAAGCGCTGGGAGCGGGAAGCGATGGCCGGGGCTGTCCTGGCTGGGTGCGCAAAAGGGATTTTGTGTGATCTGGCCTGTTTGGAAAGCGTTGGCTGCTCTAAGGACGGGGAGCCGTGTCAGCGCCTGGCTGCCTTCTCCCGGAGCCAGGGACGTCCGGGCTGGCACAAAGCTGGGGGGGCTGGTCTGTGATGCTTGGTCCCACAGCGGGAAGGGGACCGAGGTGTCCCCAGAGTGCGGAGAGTGGGGCTGTGTCCCTGTGCTGGCCAGCACAGAACATGTGAGGAGGTGCTTTTGTTGTCTCTTTTGGAAACTGCTGCTTCCTCTTGTGTGACTGGGAGGGGACGGGGAAGGGGATGCACGGGAGGGGGATGCAGATAAGGGAATGGGGATGTACAAGGTGGGACAGGGAAGGGGATGCACAGGGGGAAGATGGGGAGGAAGATGCAGGGAAAGGCAAGTGGAGGGTGCACAGGAGGGGACAAGGAGGGAGATGCAGGGAAGGGGACAGGGAAGGGGATGCACAGGAGGGGGTGGGGGAGGATTCTCGGTGCTGCTGCCGGGAAGCCTCGTGCAGTCTGTGGCAGGCTGCTTGGTACTGACTGTTGTTTTTCTTCTTCCCTTTTTTCAGACAGAAATTGCTAAAAGACTGAATACCATTTTAGCCCAGATCATGCCTTTTCTGTCACAAGAGGTAAGCAGGTTTTCACACCCCAGATGGGGGATGTTGCTTCTCCCTGGGGTTTCCCCAGGAAGGCAGTGCTGTGAGGTCCTGTGGGTGGGATCAGACCTGTCCCCACCAAACTTGCGGTTTGGGGGTGTGGGGCTGCTTGGGTTCCATGTGTGTTACAAAACTCTCGGGATAGGGAAGAACCAGACCCATGAGGGGCTTTACTCAGCTGTGGGGGTCTGCACCAAACCCAAAGAGCAAAAAAGGTGTCAAGGGGCTGCTCTGGCTCCCCCTGCACCCCATGAGCAGAGAGATGTGTTCAGGCTCCTGCTCTCATGAGCAAAATATAGACAAAAAAGGGCTGACAACTTATGGGGGTTTGTGCCTCTGCTTGAAGCCCCGTGCCCAGCTCTGACCTGTCCGTGTGTCTGTCCCCGCAGCACCAACAGCAAGTCGCACAGGCTGTTGAGCGTGCCAAGCAAGTGACAATGACGGAGTTGAATGCTATCATCGGGGTACGTGGACTTCCCAATCTGCCTCTCACCGTGTGTATACCCCTTTTATTCCTATCATTTACCATGACCAGAGGCAATCCTGCGCTCAGGGGCGGTTCAAGACGGGCGGCTCGCAGCCCCCCAGCTGTCCCACAGCCCCCCCAAACCACCAAAACTCCCCCAATCTGGCATCAAGCGAGACAGGGGGTGGCGGAGGCCACTTGGGCAGCCCAGTCCCCGTCCCCAGGCGCTAATGCAACCCCAGGAGCCCCCGCTTCCAAATTTGATGTTCTCCACAAGGGTTTGGTGCCCAGTGCCCTCCCGGAGCCCCTGAGCCCAGGCATGTCTCTGCGTGTGCTGTTGATGTGAAATGTTCTGTAAACCTGCCGGAGTTGTAGTTCCATGCATTGACTTACCCGCTCCTGTCTGACCGGGCTCTCTCTCTTGCAGATCTTGGGTGGGATTTTTTTAAGATTAACAATTTTTGTCTCTTTAATGGATGTAACGGTCTCAGTCCTGCAGCAAACCTGCTCTGTGTTGGGGCTCCCTGAACCCTGGGACATCAGTGTCCCCAACCTGCGTCCTGGGGAGGTGGCTCCTCTGGGTTTAGGTGTTTATTTTCCAGAAAATACTGACTTTTAATTTCATTTTTTGAGTAACTATTTGCACTTCTTTCTTAAGCTACAAGGATCTTTGTGATTCTTTGCATTTAACTTGCTTTTACATGCATTTTTCTGGTGTTATGAGTAGTACTAAGTGCAGAACTGGGCTCTGGGCTCCTGAGGACAGTGGTGGGTCCCCAGGGCTGGGACACGTGTGGTGGTGGCGCTTGGGGACCGGTGTCAGCTCAGGCGTGTGTCTGGTTGGGTCGGTGCTGGGGTGATGGGCAGCGCCGCGCCCCCTGTGCCCCATCCCTGGGCTGGGGGTGACCCGGGGTGTCGGTGACGGGGACAGTGGTGAGGGAGGTGATGAGCTGCTTGAGGTCACAGGCAGGAGCCCAGGCAGCTGGAAGCAGATATTGGAATTCAATTAAGGTAAATGAGCGGGGCCCCTGACCCCCATTTTCAAGGTAATTGCTTCCTCAGATCAGAGTGAGTGTTGCCCCGTCATTAAGCAGCCAGGCATTTAATCGCTGTGACTGATGGGTTTGCAGGAGCTGGTGCAGGCAGGATGGGCAGCGGGGACCGTCTCCTCTACTGCACCCAGCGAGGCAGGGACAGGGGTGCCCCCCCATACTGCCCCGTGCTTCAGTGGCTGAATAGGGGACAGGGCTGGTCCCTGAGCGTGGCTGGTCCCCAAGCTGTGCTGCACACCCCGGGCAGATGCGGAGCTGGTTTGGGTGTCAGGCCTATGTTGCTCGCTGGCGGCTGCACCTGCCCCTGTGTTCCCCCAAGACATGAAACCAAGAGGAGTTTTGGTTTTGTTTTTTTTCCAGCAAACAGAATTTCTCGCCTTTGTGCATGCAGTGCTTTGTTTTTGTAGGGTTGCTCATGTGGGGCAGGTCACTTGGGGTGTGTTTATTCTCAGGTGGAAGGGGCAGCGCGCTGGGGTGTGCACGGATCCTCACCCTGTGTCCTGCGGGGACGGGTGGCTCTGCTGTCCCTGACATGCCTTGCAGCAGGACAAGACGACTCTATTTGTAAACTGCACCAGTGTCTTGGTGCAGGTGCTGCAAACAAAATCAACACACACACACACACACACACACACACACACACACACAAAAAGCACCAAATCATTAGAACCTTTTTTTTAATTTCCCCTTTTGAGGTCAAGAACTGTTAATTTTATGCATCTAGGCCATTGTCTCACAGTTCCTCTGCTTCAGGCTTCTGTGAAATTGAGCCCTTGATTTGGTTATAGCTCTGGAAATGATTAGACTACTTTACTAAATTTAACGCAAGTGGTGAACTTAAGTGGTGAACCATTAAATCGGTTAACAAAGGCATGAAGCATGATGTACATAATCCAATTAAAAACACTCTACGTACGAGATATTCCTTGCCAGCCTTTCTCGTAAATCGTAACCTCCTTCGTATCTTAACCATATTTGTCTAGCACATGCTGAGGGACCCCAGGAGGAAAACATCTCTGTGTCTGTGCATCTCCCACCAGACCCAGGCGATGCTGATGTCCCTGATGTCACCCAGGGCTATGTTTGCTGCAGGCTCATGTCCTGGGCTCTGTGGGGATGTCACTCTGGTCTGGGCTCCTGCCAGCAGATGAGAAGCCCCAGTGTTGCATCCTGAGGGGTTCTGAACTTGCCATTCAGCTTGGGGACGCTGGGGAGGTGTCGGGAGGGTCCCTGGCCATGGAAAGCTGCCCCAGGTCCTCGCTTGTCCCACACCATGTGCCCGGCTTTGTTGGGCAGGACCTTGATCCTGCTCAGAGCTGAGCACCCTGTCATGTCCCTGCCATGGGCTGGGGTGTAAGGCATCTGCTCAGGGGGCTGTCTGCAGGTGCTGGGCTGTTTTTTTTTTTTGGGCGATGAAGGTGACCTAAGAGCTCCTTCAGCCTGCCCTCCCCCAGGCTATTGGCAAGAAGCCTCCACAGGATGTGTTTTTAAAAACAACCTTTTTCAAGGAAGGGAATAAGTGGCAGGGGAGGGAATTTGGGCTTTTCAGCAGAGAAGATGCCAAGCGAGCAGCGTTACTGAGCTCTGCAGCATCCCTCTGTGCTGGGAGGTCCCAGGCGGGTTTTATCGCCCTCCGTGGAGTCTCCAGATGTGATTCCTGAGCACAGCACAGGACGGATGAGGATTGCCTGCTGCCTGGGACAACAGACACAGGAGAGCGATACAGCCGGGATGGCCGTGGGGAGCCGCGAGCGGAGCCTGGGACCCTCCAGCACAATGGGGACGTGCGCTGGGATTGTCATCTTGTCATCTTCTCCTTGCCGTGGGAGTGACCTGGCCGGGACGTGACTCCTTACAGCAGTGTCAGGATGGAGGTCTGCAGCTCATGGTGTCATCCTTGCTACCCCGTGGAGATGCGTTGGACAGAGGGACGAGACTTCAAACCAGCAAGGAGACTTTCCAGATGGATTCTGCTCACTGGTTTCTGCCTGCCAAAGGGGAGAAAAACACCTTTAAACCTTATCTTGAGCCACAGTGGGATGTTGTGTCTTGACATTTGTTTCCACCCCCTGTACTGGAGCGGGGCTGCTACATGGGGGCTGGGACCCTGCGGGGACAGTTCCCCAGTTCACCAAGCCGTTGGATGAGTGCGTTTGTCAGCAGCTTAAAAAAGAAAAGGAAGGAACCGGCAGTTTTCTGCCCTGTTGGAGAACGAGGCTCAGGGTGGTGATTATTCCTGCCTTCACCGCTGGTGCTGCTGCGATTGCTTGTGGTGGAGCCATGTTGTCTCCCGGGGCCATGAGCCCCATTGATGTCGGGGGCTGGAGTGTTGCTGTGTGGACCCAGGGTGCCCAAGGGACCATGTCCCTCTTCTGGGTTCCTGCTGCTGCCGGGGCTGGAGAGCTGTGGAGAGGAGCACTGTGCAGCGCTGGTGGTTCTGCCCACCGTGGGAGCTGTAAATAGCTGAGGATAAAGCATCGGATCCCTGCACATCCCAGTGCCATGGTAATGGGCACCGCTGGAGAGCTTGCGGGAGAGGATTTCACTGTGCTGGAAACCACCGGGGGCTGTTCTCCAGGGTGATGCTCTGCTGTAATGGCCAGCCCTGCCTCTTGCTTAAATGGGTGAAATCACGTGAGGCTGGGACTGGAAAGAGCATCATTGATTCCAGCAAGAGCTGAGGCTGTTCCCCTGGCCATGCTGCTGGGGGGATTGATCTTGGTATGTGTGCGTGGCCGGGAGACGGGGACTGTGCTCTGTGCTGTCGAGGGACATGCTGGCACGGTGCTGATACCATCAGGAGAGCCCTGGGGACACCCTCACTGTGCTCCCTCTGCCCTGCCAGCCAGCAGTCCTACTGCCCTACGTGTGTGGGTTTGGGGACACCCCTCAAACAGGGCACCTGAGGATGCTCCCCCCTCTGCACTGTGGATGCAGCAGCCCAGCAGAAGCTGAAAGCTCCTGCTGCTAAGGACACAGTGATTTATGCTTTTCCTGTAACAGCACTGCAGAGGCCTAATTGCCTCCTTGATTTGGCTTCTGCCACAGCTGAGACCTCTGTGCTGCCCGCAGGAACCTGTGTTGTTCAGATAATGCATCTCCTCTGCCCAGAACTGCAGCTCCTGCTGCTCTAATCTGACCTGGCTGGTGTCCCACAGGGGATCGCCCCCTCCCGTTGAGCCAGGCTCCGAAACCAGAGCCAGGCAGGTGGGGGTCACCCACCCCCTATGGGTCACCCTTCCCTGCACCCAGCTCTGCCTCGGGCAGCAAGACGCAGCTGAATCCCACTGTGCCCATCAGTGTGGGACAGCAGCAGGTCCCCCGTTCCTTCTGCCCCAAAAAATAGGTCCTTGTAGTGGGTGGAACTGGTGTTGCCTGTGGAGGCATGGCCTGAGGGTGGGGGTTTATCCAAAAAGCTGCAACCCAGCTGTGGGGGCTGTGTGCGTGGCCTTGCAGCAGGGCCACTCCCTGCCCTGTGGCACACGGGGGCTGGAGGGCACTGGCCTTGTTTAGGTGGGGGAGGAAGGCTTTGAAGAGCACCTCCCATGTGTGATGTGGTCCAGCTGTGCCCTAAGCTGAGTGCGGGACCCCTCTGGTTAAACCCCCCTCTCCTGCTCCCCCGGTGGGTTTTGTGTCGCAGTGGCTGGTGATGCCATTACTGGGGTGTCAGCCCCACCCCCTTGGGCTGTGCTGGGGTCATCCCATGAGCCAGTCTGGAGACACCCAAGTGTGTCCCCTTGCAGCACTGGAGATGTGCTGGGAATTTCCTTGGTGGAAATGTTGGAAACGGAGTGTCCCCAGTACCTGGGAGGGGTTTTTGGTGTGTTCCTGTGCTGTGGGTTATGCTGGGCTGTGCTGCGGTGGCAGCAGCCCCTGGCTGTCATGGTGCAGGGCTGGGACTGAGCCCCCCTCGCCTGCTGTTGTGTGTAGCCTTGCGGGTGGTGCCGTGTCCCCTCACCGTGCTATGGGACCCTCCACGCACAGGCACTGGGAAGGGAGAAACCCTGATCTGAGCTGGCTGTGGGGACCCGGGGGAAATGTGGGGGGTTCCCCTGCAGCTCAGGTGTCCCCCAGCCTGTGATTCTCACCAGAGGTCAATGGGTGCCAACTGGGTGATGCTGGAGGTGGCTCTGGGTGTAGGCAGGAGGGCTGGAAAGCAGGGTGCCAAGCTCTGAGACCCCTGGCTGGACCCCACACTGCTGTCCTCGGGGTGTGAGCTGAAGGGTGGTGGTACTGGGCTCTTGGAGGTGACACGGCCATGGGCAGAGCATTGACTGGCAGCCAGCAACTCAGATCTCAGCTTGTATGCTTTAAGTTTGAATTTGAAATAGGAACGCGAGGGGTGTGTTTGGTTGTAGTTCAGTTTGGGCCAGCCCTGTCTTCAGTGCAGGGCACGTCCAGCTGCCGTTGGAGGGGACGGGAGCAGCGGGTGGCAGGGTGGGGCCAAGGGGCTGTGTGGGTGGTTTTCCTCTCACCGTCAGGTGCCTTCAGGCTGGCCCTGAGCAAATAAGCAAAACTTTTCCTTTCGGAGGCAGCCTGTGAGGATCCTGGATGGTTTGAGTTTTTGCTCTCTGATCTGGTTTAGCAGCTGGAGCTCCAGCCAGAGCCACTTTCTGCATCCTGGGTGGTATTTTTTTTTTTTCCTTATATATACTGAAAAGCAAAACTAGCCAAGTCTGCAGCAATGGTGTGAATTACCTTGAATTAAGGATGGCTTTTGCGGTTTGACTGGGGGTATGTGTGCCAGACACACCGCTGTGCCCCCCAGCTGCAGCAGGGATCGACCCTGGGGGGGCTGTGCATGGGTCACCCCCCGTCCCTCCTGCTAATGGGGCTTCTCTTTCCAGGCAGCCGAGCGGGGCAGCTCCTGGGGCATCCCCAGGCACGTGCCCCTTCCCGGCATCACATCATTGCTTGATGCCCTGACATCCCACCCTGTCCCGCTGCCCCGTCCCCGCTCACTGGTGGTTTTGTTGCAGCAGCAGCAGCTCCAGGCCCAGCACCTCTCCCACGCCGCCCATGGGCCCCCAGTCCAGCTGCCGCCACACCCCTCGGGGCTCCAGCCACCGGGCATCCCGCCGGTCACCGGCAGCAGCTCAGGGCTGCTGGCCCTCGGCGCCCTGGGCAGCCAGGCGCACCTCGCCGTCAAGGATGAGAAGAACCACCATGACCTGGACCACAGAGGTGAGAACGAGTGGCTGGGTCAGCGTGGTCCCTGGGGGCTGCTCATTGCTGCATCATGCTGTGCTAGAATCATGGGGTTGCAGAAGGGTTTGGGTTGAAGGGACCTTCCCAACCCCCCCAGTGCCACCCCCGCCATGAGCAGGGACATCTTCACCAGCTCAGGTTGCTCAGAGCCCCGTCCAGCCTGGCCTGGGACGTCTCCAGGGCTGGTTCATCCACCACCTCTCTGGGTGACCTGGGCCAGGCTCTCACCACCCTCAGGGGCAACAATTTCTTCCTCATGTCCAGCCTGAATCTCCCTCCTTTAGTTTAAAACCATCACCCCTTGTCCTGTCACAACAGGCCCTGCTCAAAAGTCTGTCCCCATCTTTCTTATCAGCCCGTTTTAAGTCCGCAAAGGCTGTAGTAAGGTCTCCCCGGAGCTTCTCCAGCTGAACACGCCAACTCTCTCAGCCTGTTCTCCCAGCAGAGCTGTTCCAGCCTCGGATCGTTTCTGGGGCTCCTCTGGTCCCTCTCCAGCAGGTCCATGTCTGTCCTGTGCTGGGGACCCCAGAGCTGGTCACAGCCCCTGGTCCAGGCTCTGCTCCCTGGGCAGGGCTGTTGTCCAACAGCCTCCCCATGCTGCTGGGCTCTGCTGCTGCTGGGTTTGGGGTGTTTTCCTCACAGTGAAAGCCAATGAGGAAAAGCTGTTGGTATCCAGTTACATTCATTTTTCCACATGGACACAAATTATGAGGAGATCCTGGGGAGCTGGGGCTGTTTGAGTACTAATTGGGGGCTGATCCACATCCCGCTGAGGTGGCTGCAGAGATGGGCTGTTGGGACATTCTCCTGGGTTTGTGCCTTTGGGTACAAGTACAAGAGCCAGAGAGCGGTGCCGTTCCTCTGGCATTTCAGGGCACTTCCCCTTTGCTCTGTGTTTTACCAGATAAATCACATTGTCAAAAGGAAAGGCGGGGAGGAGGCGATGGGAGCTGGATGGGCAAGGGATATGAATTTTAAAGCAAAACTGGAGAGAGCCCGGAAAGGTTGAGTTAAAGCAGGAGGTCATGCAGTGAAGAGCTTCTAGATATTTTTTTTTTTTTTTCTATTTTAAGTCTTATTCTAACTTGCTTTTCTTTTTGTCTTCTCTTTTATTTTGCCTGTGACCTCACCTCTGACACCATCTTCTTCTAAAAAGAGCGAGACTCAAGTGCAGTAAGTCCCATTAACCTCCTTTTTTTTTAATCTATTGTTTTAAAAAACAGACTGTGGATGTGAGCTCCAAGGATGCCTTTTGCACAGGTCCTATTTAGTTTTTTTAAAAAAGGCAAGCAAAAAATAAACCCCCCACGCTGGCTGGAAGAGCGGCTGGGTTGTTGGCTGTGCCGGGCCGGTTATGAGATTTGGTTTAAATCTTTTTGATTGCGGCAGGGCTTCGAGATTCGGTTTCAGTTGACTAAGCCCTGTGAAGGAGCGCAGTCAAGTCTGCACGGCTAAAAAATCCTTGGGTGATTAGGAAAGCTATTTTATTCCTGATCACTCGTCTATTATCTTGGGTCATCTAATCTGCCAGGCTGGGTTTTGGCTATTACGCTGTGTTAAGTAGGACTTGGAAGGTCAAGCAGTTAACTAACCAGCTAAATAACCGTGGTGGAGGACAGCCCTCACCTCCGGCACAGTGGCTTTTTACTTGTCCCTGATGGTGTGGTGTTCGTAGCAGCAGTTTGGTTTGTGTTTAGGCCAGGTGCAGTGGATGTATGGAGGGCAGGGGGTGTATTTTTGGATGGGCAGAGGTTGGTAGGAGCCAGAGGTGGGGGGGCTGCCCTCACCATGGAGGTGCTGAGCCTGTGCCCCCCACGCCAGGGTGCACAAAGCCTCTGTCTTGGGGACAAGCTAGCAGGACAAAGCCCGGCTGAGCTGCGGCTTTGCAGCGATTTCCTGCCCTCCCCGAGCCCACAAATGGGCCTTTTGAGAGCTGGGGGCAGATGGGAAGAAAAGTGGCATTTACGGGGGGAGAGGGGAATTGGGCATCATTAACCTCCTCCTTCCGCGGGTGGGGGCCGTCGGAGATGGGAAGGTTCCCGATCTATAAAATAAAATACGGGGTATTCCCCACGGAGGTTTAATGCACACGATAATCAGCGTTAGTCATTCATATTTTCCTAGCCTTGCCTGCGCAATAAAAAATATTTAGTTTCTTGGCGGCGGGCCAGCGGCGGTCTGAATGGATCGATGCCTCTAAATGCTTGACATGATTCTCGGGTAGCTGCGAGGTTTTTCAGCATGACTGCCTGAGAAGAAAGACCCTGGTGTTATCCAAAGCTGCTTATTGGGTACTGAGAAGAAACATGAACTGCTTTAGTTCTCCCTTTCAGCTGGGAGAGAAAGGCAGAGGAGCTGGGGGATGTGCTGCTTAGCAGGGTGGGGGGCTCAGCTCTGACATGAAATGATGGTGGTTTTACTGCTGCTCCCAGGAACTAATTGCAGGGGTCTGCATGGGGCTGCGATGCAGGACTGGGCATTCTCCGGGCTCTCAGGAGCTTTTTGCTGCTGTTTCTGCTCCCAGCCCAGTCCCAGCCTGTGAGGGGCTTTCTTGGGAACGCTGACAGCTCCGGGGCTTTGCATGGAACCCCCCTTAGCAGAGATCTTTTGCAGATTTTTTTGGATGCCCTATGACTGGGCAGAGCTCGGCTGCCAGTGCAGCTCGGCCAGGGCTGGGATGAAGCTCTGGCTCTGCTCATGCTGGAGGAAGCACCCATGGGTGCTCTTGTGGGTGCCAGTCCTGTGCCAATCCTTCCCCTGCGCAGGGGTGAGGACTGGTGTTCCCTTGGGGGCAGAGGATGATGATCATCATGGGGCTGGTGTAGGGGAGTGCAGCTTTTCTTCACTCTGCATTGCCCTGTATGTGCTGGTGGATCCCAGTGGCTGCAGGAGCTGCTGTAACTGGGCACAGCTTCTCCCAGGGTTTGCATTTTTAGAAAACAACCAGCTTCTCTGTTTTTTTTTCTGCCATGCTGTTGTAGTAAATGGACTCGGGTACCTATGGGCAGCTGTGCTGGAGCGGAGCAGCTGCACGGGGCTGTCCTGGCAGCATCCCTATGGCTCGGAGCAATGCTCAAAGCCGTCGCCCAGCCCAGGCTGGACCCTGTCCCAGCTCCCTGGCGTGGGGGGCTGTGGAGTCTCGCCCTGCTGTCGGGGTTTTGCAGTCTGGGGTAGGGCTGGATTTCAGGCTCGGTGCTGGCTGGAGGGGCTGTTTGCAGCACCATCTGCTTGCGAAGTCCTGTTTCCTCCTGTTTCCAACTGAAGAGTTTCTTCTGTCACTGCAGAATAATTCTGTTTCACCCTCGGAGAGCCTGAGAGCCAGCGAGAAGCACCGGAGCTCCACAGACTACAGCATTGACTCCAAGAAGCGGAAAGCGGAGGAGAAGGACAGCATGAGCCGATATGTGAGTTGGGGGGGTCAGGCTGTGGCTGGTGTGCTGAGGGCTGCCAGGGGACATGGCAGCACACATTCAGACAGGACTTTGGCTGGGAGAAAGCAAATTTTGGGTAAAACTTGCCACACATGGTGTGGGTGACCTGTGTCCTGCTGCTGGGGGGGTTTGACCCCCTGGGGGGGCTGCCTCCCGCCCCAGGGTTTACAGCTCTCTGCAGGATGTGACTCCCTGTGTGTTTCAGGACAGCGATGGTGACAAGAGCGATGACCTGGTGGTTGATGTCTCCAACGAGGTGAGCCTTGGGAGTGTTTCGGCAGGTCCCCCCAGCAATTCCTGCCTGCAAGCAGAGCGGGGGGAGCCCTCCCTGATGCTGGGGGTGCAAACAGTTTCTCCGTCTCGCAGGACCCCGCCACCCCCCGGGTCAGCCCAGCCCACTCCCCCCCAGAGAACGGCCTGGACAAAGCCCGTGCGCTGAAGAAGGGGGATGCGCCCAACAGCCCGGCCTCAGTGGCCTCCTCCAGCAGCACCCCCTCCTCCAAGACCAAGGACCTGAGCCATGTATGTCCTTCACTCCAGTGGGTCGGGCCCTGCCAGCTGTGGATGCTGGTGGCTGAGCCTCATCCTTTCTTCTTTTTTCATCCCTTCTCCATCTAGAATGACAAATCATCGACACCTGGGCTCAAGTCAAACACTCCAACACCGAGGAATGATGCACCGACCCCAGGGACAAGCAGCACCCCGGGGCTGCGGCCAATGCCTGGCAAACCGACTGGCATGGACCCTCTGGGTGAGTGCCGGTCACCTGGGTGTCCTCTGGTCCCTCAGTGTCCCCTCTTTGCTGGTGTCCCTAGCTCAGCTTTAGCCTGTTCCCTCCGTTGGGGTTGCAGCAGCTTGGAGTGGGTGGTTCAGCCTTATTGGGGACCTAATGCAGCTCAGGACAGGGGTGCCAGCAGCTCAGGTGTCCCCACACCAGAGACAGGATGAGGGGGAGGTCCTCCGTTGCAGGGCTGGGTGCTGATGGGCTCCATCCCCTGACCATGTCCCCTACCCCTCCCTCCCGCAGCCTCAGCCCTGCGGACGCCCATCTCCATCGCGGGCTCCTACGCGGCGCCGTTCGCCATGATGGGTCACCACGAGATGAATGGCTCGCTCACCAGCCCCGGTGCCTACGCTGGGCTGCACAACATCCCCCCGCAGATGAGTGCTGCTGCCGCTGCTGCTGCCGCCTATGGCCGGTCGCCAATGGTGAGCTTTGGAGCCGTACGTAGCACTTTTAGCTCCTTTTTCTCGGTCCCGGTGGGGTGGTGGGTGTGGGGAGGGTTGGAGGGCTGCATGGGGGGTGGTCCCTTATGTTGGATGTGAAACTGGGGATCTGCACTGGCTGCATTTTGAATCGGCTGCTGTTGAAGCATTGATGGATGTGGAGATGCCCCCCATTGGCATTTTTTTTCCACTGAGGGTGGTGAGAGCCTGGCCCAGGCTGCCCAGAGAGGTGGTGGATGCCCCATCCCTGGAGACATCCCAGGCCAGGCTGGATGGGGCTCTGAGCAACCTGGGCTGGTGCAGATGTCCCTGCTCATGGCAGGGGTGGCACTGGGGGAGCTGGGAATGTCCCTTCAACCCAAACCGTCCTGTGATTCTATGAGTCTATGGGTGATGTGCATGAGCCACTATGTTGGGGTTTATTCTCATTTACCTGCTGCGCAGCTGCCTTCCCCTTACTCGTGCTAACCACCCTGTTATAGGCTTTAAGGCCAAACACTGTCTCAACAAGAAGTAAAATGCTGCCATGAATGCAGACATGGGGGTTTCTGCAGCCAGAGTGCTGGGCATAACTTGGCTGCTCCTGTCCCTGGGGATTGGGAACAGCACGGGGAGGGAGAGCATGTCCCACACTGCTCCTTGCAGCCCTGACACCTCTGCCTAATTCCCCAGTCCTGCCCCTTTCTGCCAGGGGAAAAATAACGATGACTTATTGAGCATCAAGGGAAAAGAGGAGCCCCCGAGTATCCCCATGCCTGCCGGGGCTCCAGGATGGGAAGCTGTGTGTGCCCAGCCTGTGCCCGGCCTCACCCCATGTGTCTCTTGGCAGGTTGGATTTGACCCCCACCCACCCATGAGAGCCCCTGGTCTGCCCTCCAGCCTGGCGTCCATCCCCGGGGGGAAGCCGTAAGTGTGTCTTAGTCTCCTTGTTTGCTGTGGGGGACGAGTATGTCTGGGGTGGGGGTGAGCATGGGGCATCACCCAGGGCTGGTCCAGCCAAGCCTCTGGAGAGCTGCAGCAGCTCTGTCCCCAGCAACTGGGCCGCAGTGCCATCCACCCTGCTGGTTTGCAGGGGCTCACCCCCTCATTTCCCCTCCCCGGCAGAGCCTACTCCTTCCACGTCAGCGCCGATGGGCAGATGCAGCCAGTCCCCTTCCCCCACGACGCGCTGGCGGGTCCCGGCATCCCCCGGCACGCCCGGCAGATCAACACGCTGAGCCACGGTGAGGTGGTGTGCGCCGTCACCATCAGCAACCCCACCCGGCACGTCTACACCGGCGGCAAGGGCTGCGTGAAGATCTGGGACATCAGCCAGCCAGGCAGCAAGAGCCCCATCTCCCAGCTGGACTGCCTGGTATGGGCCGGGGCAGCAGGGGCTGTGGCGTCCCCACTCAGCATCCCTCATCCTCCTGCTCCCCAGGCGCCTGTCCCCCACTTTCCCCATGCAGAGATAAGACTTTTATCCAAAACCTAAATGTATGTGCAAAGCTGAGCTACCAAAAGGACAAGAGAAAAATGCAGGACGTACTCAAAATCCTGGTGACTCCAGAGAGTCTGTACAGAATTTCCTGTATAGCACAGACCAGGAAGTATTAACAGAGAAATTTGGGATCAAGCCCTGTAACCTTTTAAGTCTTTTAGGGGACAGTTGTCTTTTCACAGGGTGAAGTTGCCTTTTGGGGGGGATTAAAGGAGGTGATAGCTTCAAACGTATCATTTCCTCCTCAAATTTGTTTTGCCCGTTTGTCTTCAGATTATATTTTGCTATACTCCTGTATATGGAGCGGGCTCTTGTGTTTTTATGAGCTGCCTCGCTTGGCTTATGAACTTGCAGCTCACAGTTTCTCACTGAAGGATGCATGCTACTGGAGAGAATATCTAAAAAGGGATGGAGATATGAAGCGTGAAAGAACTGTTGGTTCTTGGGAACAATTTCTTCCTGGAAAGGGCTGTTGGGCATTGGAACAGGCTGCCCAGGGCAGTGGCAGAGTCACCATCCCTGGAGGGGTTGAATAGACACAGAGATGAGGTTCTCAGGGACATGGGGTAGTGCCAGGGGTGGGGTTGGATTTGATGCTCTTGAGGGGCTTTTCCAAACAAAACTGTTCTGATTCTGTGATTTCCTAACATGGTGAATCATTCCTCACCCTCCTGCAAACATCTCTTCCCCCTCCAGAACAGAGATAACTACATCCGCTCCTGCAAGCTGCTCCCTGACGGCCGCACGCTGATCGTGGGGGGGGAAGCCAGCACGCTCACCATCTGGGACCTGGCGTCCCCCACACCCCGCATCAAGGCCGAGCTCACCTCCTCTGCCCCTGCCTGCTACGCCCTGGCCATCAGCCCTGACGCCAAAGTCTGCTTCTCCTGCTGCAGTGATGGCAACATTGCTGTCTGGGACCTGCACAACCAGACGCTTGTCCGGTGAGCAGGCTGCCATGGACCAGCACCGCGCGTTGCTCTGCCCTGTAATCGGCGTCTTTCTGGTCATATTTTGGCATGGGGACCTTGGGGATGGTGACGAGTATGCTGTCTTGTGGTGCTTTGTCTGTAGAATAAGACATACAGGAACAACTGTGATGAGGAGTGCTAAGGTATTGGGGGATGTTCAGCCTGGAGAACAGGAGCTGAGGGGAGACCTTCTGATCTCTGAACTGCCTGGAAGCAGCTTGGAGCCAGGGGGGGTCGGGCTCTGCTCCCCAGGAACAAGCACCAGGACCAGAGGAAACAGCCTCAAGTTGCACCAGGGGAGGTTGAGGTTGGATCTGGGGAACAATTTCTTCCCCAAAGGGCTGTTGGGCATTGGAACAGGCTGCCCAGGGCAGTGGTGGAGTCACCATCCCTGGAGGGGTTGAACAGACGGAGATGAGGTTCTCAGGGGCATGGAGCAGTGCCAGGGGTGGGGTAACAGTTGGACTCGATGATCTTGAGGATCTCTTCCCAACCAAAATGGTGCTGATTCTAAACTAACCCAGCAGGCTTGGCTGGGCTGGTGTCCTTCGGCAGAGGATGCTCCTGGGTGGGATTCCTTGGTGCAGGGAAGCTTTGGAGATGGAGCCTGAGCACCAGCTCCCTTCAAGCAACCCACGTGCTTTTTGCCAGTGTTCCCCTTGGAAGATTTGCATTATTTTTTTGTTGTTTAAAGGCAATTCCAAGGCCACACAGATGGTGCCAGCTGCATAGATATCTCGCACGATGGTACGAAGTTGTGGACAGGGGGTCTGGACAACACGGTGCGTTCCTGGGACCTGCGGGAAGGGCGGCAGCTCCAGCAGCACGACTTCACCTCCCAGGTGAGCACGGGCTGCCCTCAGCCCCGGGAGGAGGAATGTCCTGGCGTGATCATGCAGCTCCTCCTGGAGCCCCCCTGCAGGGGTTTGATTCCCCACAGACAGTGGGGCAGCCAGCTCATATGTGCCTGTGGGCCAGGGGCTCTTTCTGCTGGAGAACAACCTGCACAACCCCTGTTAGCTCTGCCCAAGGCTGTCCCAGCTGCTCGAACTGTAACCCAAGTGTGTCCAAAGCAGGAAGAGCTGTGGGGCTCCCCTGGCTCTTGTTTCAGCTTCTCTTTCATCTCTTATTATTCTCTTTCATCACTTATTTAGTCCTGCTGCCTTCCATGCTGGGTTTTCTCCTCTGGAGGATGCCGGGAATGTGCTTTCTGTCAAAGACACAAGTGCTGTCCCTGGCCAAGGCTGTGTCAGCCGGGCTGCCTTGGCCAGGGCTGCAGGAGCAGACACCGTTCCCTGGCTCTCAGCTTTGCTGTGCCCATGTCTCAGTGGCTGGAGCCACTCAGTGGCTTCAGAGGACCAGGCTGTGTCCTTCCCTGTGTGTTAGGCTGTTTCTATTCTTAATTATTTGCCTTGCAGGCAAATCATCATGTTATTAAAATCAACAAGGGCATCACCTCCAGCTCGGTTTGTGCCCAGGTGATTGGTGTCTGTCCCTGATGGGGATTTGCTGAGGACACAGAGGTGGCTGGTGCAGCCAGGTGGCTGGTGGATGCAGACCCCCCTGAGCACCCTCTGTCCCCCTGCAGATCTTCTCTCTGGGGTACTGCCCGACGGGTGAGTGGCTGGCGGTGGGGATGGAGAGCAGCAACGTGGAAGTGCTGCACCACACCAAGCCCGACAAGTACCAGCTGCACCTCCACGAGAGCTGTGTCCTGTCCCTCAAGTTCGCCTACTGCGGTAAGCGGCTCCAGCCATGAACTTGGCTCCTTCGGTGACCGCTGGGGACCGCAACAGGAATGCACAGCACAGCGGTGGGGGCTGAGCACAGAGCAAGATCCATCTCATGGGTGGTAGAGATGAGGATTATCTCTGTAGAATGATCCCAGTTGTGGTTGCAAATGGCCACATCGCATTGCAGGGGGTGAACTGGTGTGTGAGCTGGGTTGTGTCCTGGCAGGAGCGGGGCTGGGGTGGGCACCTCTGGAAAACCTCCATGTTTGCCAGTTCCTCCAAAATCTCCAGTTACTGAGCTAGGAGCCTCTGGGGGGGGTTGCAGGGTCTGGCTGGTGGCCACGTTGGGTGTGGCGGCAGCAGCTTTCGGCTACTGATGCTGTGTTTCCCGGGTGCAGGTAAATGGTTTGTGAGCACTGGCAAGGACAACTTGCTCAACGCCTGGAGGACGCCCTACGGAGCGAGCATCTTCCAGGTAGGACACGCGGGGTGGGCATCACCACAGGAATGGGAGAAATGCTTTTGGGGTGGCCAGATCAGTACCCAGTGCGCAGGATGGTGATGCCACTGGCGTGGATGCTGCTCATTAAAACACAGCAGCCTCAGCGAGGAAACCAAACTGATGGTTTTTCTTTTTTTTTCCCCCCTCTTTCCAGTCCAAGGAATCCTCATCCGTCTTAAGTTGTGACATTTCAGCAGATGACAAGTACATCGTCACGGGCTCTGGTGACAAGAAGGCCACAGTCTACGAGGTCATCTACTAATGGTGGATTTTCCAGCAGGGCTGGCAGCTCCCGGCGCTGGCAGGACTGGGGGCTCAGGGGGCAGTCCCAGGGCAGCCATGGGGCTCAGCCATGGACCGGCACGCTCCGGCGGGGCCCGGCGTACAACACACACGGATTTATTTGGAGGTCTGCAAATATGGCACACATTGAAGCCCTAAACGGATTTTTGTTTGGTTTTAAGGTTTTGGGGTTTATTTTGAATTTTTTTTTTTTTGGTTTTCTGGTTCTTTCCGTCTGCGCTTTGGTGGCACTATAAAGGACTTATTTTTTATTGTGACTTTTTTTTTTTTTTTGGTGCATCCTGCATAAGACTTGTGAAAAATGTAAATAACGGACTAGTAAATAGCATTGGAAGGGTGGGGGACCCCTCCCGGTACACTAGTTGTGTATTTTTTGTCTGCTGTAATTGTATTCCACTGATGGTTTTGGTGGTGGCAATTTTTTTTTCCTCCTTTCCCCCCCGAAGTGTCCGTTGGGACGTGACTTTGCCGTGCAGCGCGTAACCAGGCCAAGCAAAGGTGTCCACTGGTGCAAGTTGTTCCTGCTGTCGTAGCCGTGCGTTGTTCGGTGTGTTCGTGATGGTGGGACGCTGCTGGGACCGCGGGGGACTCGCTGGGATCCTCAGCTACTGATGGGACATCAGCAACACAATCACCTTTTTTTATATATGGATTATTTTTTTTTTGTGCTCGTATGTTTGAAGAAAAGGGGAAGCCCACGCTGCGGGATCGTCTGCGCAAGCCCTTCTTGGTCTTCGGACAGAAGCAATGAGGAGTGATTTCAAAGAAAGCTTAGTAAATTCAGCTCAGGGAGCCACGAAAGATAATATCAACTTATGTGTTTTGTATTCAAATGAAAGTAAAGAATTAGAATTGATAACCTTTAAAATACAGTTTTTTTAAAAGCAAAGTTTACTAACAAGTAGGGTTTGTGTGGTGGGGGATGGGGCTGGCTCTGGTCGGGTCTGGTGGTCGTGTCTCCCGGTGTGTGGGTTCTGGTGGAGCAGCCCCCTCCCCACACAGGCTGCGCTTCAGCCTTTTGTACTCAAGGGTTAAAAAGCAAACAAACAAAAAAAAAAAAGGCATAATAGGAAATAAAAGTATTTGTGTAGCAGAAGCACTCACCCTGTATTGTAGCATATGGAAGAGAATTTTTATACATTTTTATGGATTATTTTTTAATTTTTGGTTTTAACCTGGTCAAAAAGAATAATGCTTGTGGAGTTGAGGTGAGAGCTGCCTGGTTCCAGGTGTGGGTAGCACAGGGTGTGGGGAGGAGGGTGATGTTGAGGCCAGTGGTACCTGATCGCATCCCTCCAAGGATGGGGAAGAGATGAGAGGGGGTTGGAAGCAGGTTTCATGGGAAGTGTGGTTCTTTTTCCTTGTCCAAACAAGAGGGCTTTGAGTTTTCTCTTCTTTTTTTTTTTTTTTTTTTTTTTTAATTTGCTCTTCTCTGTTCTAAAGAAAAATAAGGGGAATGTCCCAGGCAAAGGCTGTATACCCTGTGCAGCTGTGCTGCTGGGGAGGGGATGGGATGGATTTTGTGCACCGATTACCCAGCAAAGGAAAACCTAAACTGTACAACTGCATTTGGGGGAATTGTTTCTGTGAGCAGTTTGGCTCAGACTCTGAAAATGCCACCAGTGTCCATGGACCCGCAGTGGTGCCTGCTGAGGGTTTCGGGGTTTGTGTTTAGTCCCTGAGGATGGAGCTGGGGGGACAGCTCTGCCCATCCCCCTGCACCCCCAGATCTGGGCACAGTGTCCCATCCCTTGTCCCTCCACTTTGTGGTGATGGGGGTACGTTGGAAAGGGCTGGAGGGTTTGAACTGCCCCATGCAGTAAGGGCCCCGTCAACTGGCAGTGTGGGTGCTGGTTTGCAAGTCGGTGCTTTGTTTTCCTCCCAAGAAAAAAAAAGAATCAAGGAACTGCATCTACCGGAGCTGGGGGAGGGTTGCTAAGTCAGACTTCTCAACTTTACACCAAAGTATGTAGCAGAATATGTACAGCTGTTAATAACTACAACTGGTTTTTGTAATAAAAAAAAAAAAAGAGGGGAAAAAAAGAAAAAATAATAAAAAGTAAATGTAATGAAGTTCAAATGAAAGGAAAGTGTGTATAAACCGTTTGATCTCTGAAAACCTGCACTGAGTTGTTAATAAAAGCAAGCCAAGTAAGTGAGGGGCTGTGGTTCCTGCACTGTAGGGTGGGGGCACAGGCCCCCCCCTGCCTTGTGCAGGGACCCCCTGAGCACTGGGGCTGAACCCAGGAGTGGTGGGACCCCCAGTCCTCAGCTTCTTCCCCCCCACCCTTTTGGTTCCCTCAGGATGTGCTGCTGAGGCACATGCTCCTTCCTCCTCAGTGTCCCTCCATCTCCCCTGGGGTCACCCCACACCCCATCCTTCCTTTTTTCTCTCTAAAGGCATCACCCAGCTGCTCTGTGCTGCTGCTGCTGCACAAGGATGTGGGGATGCTGAGGAAGGGCTGGGAGCGGGGACCCCCACCCCGGGATTGCTGAGGCGGGTGCCAGACCTTGAGGTGCCACGGTTGGGATGCTTGCCAGGGCCTGGGGACCCCTGGACACAAGCACCCGCATTCCTGCACTCGTCTCACACCCCCTGATACAGACAAAGCACTTTCCTTGAAGTAGGACATATGGACCGTCCTGCAGGGGCTGCCCCGTGATGTATTGAACATGACAGAGCCCGCTGCGAGGGAGACATAAAAAGCAGGAGCAGCACTCTAACTGCTTGGGTTTCCGATAATGTACAGCAGTAAATGGTTATGAGTGCATTTAAATCTGATTTTAAGCTGGATTGAATGAGGGGCTTACACAGGGGACCATTAAAAGATAAAAATTGCAAGAAATCCTTTGTTGTAAGATTTTGAGAGTGCGGTTCAGGGGAGCGGAAGGGTTCTTTGGGGCCCAGTGTCCCCCCGGTGCTGCCCCTTTGGGTGCCTGATCCGCTGCAGCTTCTGCTTTCAACAGTTCCCAGCAAACTGTTGCCCTTTGCAATTAATTTGGTTCGACTACAACCTTTCTGAAAGTGCTGATGAAGGAGATGTTAACGCTGTGCGCACCCTCTCTGATTCCTATTTACTCTGTCAGCCGGGCGCCCAAGTCTCGTACATCATAATTAAAGTATTCCAAGCCCCATGCACTATTTTTTTTTATTATATATTCATAAGGGCTTTTTTTTTGAACATGCTTTTAGCTTAGCCTCGGCCCATGCTGTGACACACCAGGGTGTGAAGGCAGAGACCTTGTGCAGATACAGTGGGGCACCAGGAAACCCGATGCCAATGCTGGCCCGCCCGGCGTGTCCCACGGCAGGCTGGCTGTGGCCCCGGCATGCCCAGCAAATGGCACATTTTGGGTTGTATCACTCACTTTTCATGAGTGTTTTTCTCCTGCGAGTGCCACGGCGTCACCCTCCTGCAAGGAAGGGCTCCCAGGAATCTGGTGCATGAGATATTTGATCCCGGCAGCTGCTGAGCAGCAAAATTGAGTTGTCACCCTTGCGGGTGCACCCTGTAGCTGTCACCCTTGGGGTGCAGCCTGGCATTGCTCCCGGCTGGTTTCCCACAGCGCTGCTTTTCCCAGAGGCCGGGCAGATGAATTTGACGGTGGCACTGGGAGGGTGCAGTGGTTTGGCACGTAGGTCACCACGCCGGCAACCTCCTGGGACTGGGCACGGCTTTCCCTCCCCAGCCCGGCCCTCCAGGGTGGCATCAGCCCAAATTGTGCTTTGAGTAACCGATAATTATCGAATTACCATGCGCAGGTCCTGGCACTGAGGCAGAGGTTGTCAGCTTGCTGTGAAATAAATAACAGACCGACAGGACTAGGGTGCCCGGTGGCTGCTCACCCTGTGCCGAGGGCTTTGACAGAGCTGTGGGTGCACGTGTGTCCCCGCCCCGAGCAGACGGTGACCCTCTGGGAACACCTGCCCCGAGGAGCTGACCTGGCCAAGCAGCTTTTCCTGGGTGCTGGGTCTTGTCTCTGAACAGCAGCACCAGGCATGCTGTGAGTGCAGTGGAGCTGTGCCATGCTGTACCATGCAATGTAATACTGTGCCATGCCATGCTGTGCCATGCAATGCAACGCTGTGCTGTGTTGTGCCATTCTGTGCCATGCCTTGCCGTACCGTACCGTGCTGTGCAATGCTGTGCCATGCTGTGCTATGCCGTGCTGTGCTGTACCATAACATGCTGTGCCATGCTGTGCCATGCCGTGTCCATCCCAGGAGCAGAGCAGACCTGTGAGGCTGGTCCCCCCAGGCCAGCAGCCGTGCAGTTTGCAGCAGGTGGAGTGGATATAAGAGGTTCCCCTTCCCATTTCCTTTCCCAGGCTCTGTGCCCACTCTGGGGGGCAGCTCACCCTTCGAGGTGCAGGGACTGGGAGCCATGCCAGGGGGGCGAGAGCCCCTTCCCACCCCTCTTCATCCACCACGTGCGGTGGTTGCGGCACTGAATGCCATCCCTCCCATCCCTCGGCGGCGGCGGCGCTGGGAACAGATGGCGGGAGGAGGCTCTGGGACACCATCAGCTGTTGTTATCGCTGGCTGATGACACAGAGTGTAAATTCTGTTGGCACTACTCCCTTCGTCTGTTCTGCCTCTGCATCCCACCAGTTTTAATTACTGTAATTGAGTTATAATGAATGATTGTGCATTACCATTGTCTGTAATGTGGCAGGGAGTATTCTGTTCGTTACACACTCCATCTAACAACATGCCCCTCCTCATTGCTTTGTTTATCTGGTTGAAGGGTGTCATCACTTCAAATGGCAGAGATAAAACAGTACTCAGAATGTCTGCATTTAGATGTTTATCGTTTTTCTGTTCTCAGGCGCTGGTGCTTCACTGAATCCCAGTGGAAAACTGCAGAAACAGATAAAAACTAATTTGGCTTAATCCCTCTTGAAAAACAAAACCAAAAACAAATCCAACACAAAAAACCAAACCACCACAACAGCAAAAAAAACCTGCAGAGCTGAAAAAATCATTAGCATCAGGAGGCCACGAAGATGCTCAGAGGCTGGAGCAGCTCTGCTGTGGGACAGGCTGGGAATTGGGGTGCTCAGCCTGGAGAAAGATCTGGGGAGACCTAAGAGCAGCTGCCAGTGCCTAAAGGGACCTGCCGGAAAGCTGGGGAGGGACATTTCACAAGGGCAGGTAGTGACAGGACAAGGGGTGATGGCTTTAAACTGAAAGAGGGAAGATTTATATTCAATCAAAGGAAGAAATTCTTCCCCCTGAGGGTGGTGAGAGCCTGGCCCAGGTTGCCCAGAGAGGTGGTGGATGAACCATCCCTGGAGACATCCCAGGCCAGGCTGGACGGGGCTCTGAGCAACCTGAGCTGGTGAAGGTGTCCCTGATCATGGCAGCGGTGGCACTGGGGGAGCTGGGAAGGTCCCTTCAACACAAACCATCCTGTGATTCTGTGACATCTGAAAAATCCCTGCAGCCAGCTGGACCCCCGTGCTGGTGCTCTCACAGCTTCACCCCGAAGACTCCCCACCACTTCAGGGGTCTCTGCTGCTCTAGGATAGGGATATTATCCATGCAGAAAACATGCTCTCCTGGACCTAAAGTGCATGAAAATTCTTATTAAAGCATGAAAAAATCTCAAAAATCTCATTAATGAGATTTATCTCTTTTCTGATAAATACCTTTTCCCAGCACTTAGCCCAGCCCCGTGCTCCAGGGACCAATCCTGCAAATTTGGGGATCTCAAGCCATGAGCAAGGAGCGCACCAGGAGCACCAAGCACTCTGAAATCACAACCTTCCAGTGAGACTCTAATTTTTGAGGTAGAGGCCAAGATCACATTAATTTTTAAAGGCAGCTCTGCATTTGGTGAGCGCCCATCGTACTTCTTGGCTTCTGCAAGGATAATAACGTGCTTGTGTGCACCTAATATTTCTTTTAGGCTGTGGCTGGCTTAGGAGAAAAGTGTTGTGTGAGCGTTTTTTTGTAAAAGACTTGGCTCCCTCTGTACGCTGTCAGTAAATGACTGAGCTAAATAACATGTTGTTATGAATAGTAGCATTTGATAGTTTTAAACCTTTTCTTTTCTTTTTTTTTTTCTTTTTTTTTTTTTCAAGGTAAATTCCAGTGGGATCAACACTGCACAGGAATTGCCCTGGAGGAAGTTGGCTGTTCACCAATCCATCTTGTAAAAAAGATTCATTATTACTGTTGAGCTGAGATGAAACAATTCCCTGGAATTAACTAGTCTAATTTTGACCAGCCGATGTTTAGCTACAATGAAAGTTTTTATTGTTACACATAAAAGTCAAAAATGGCCCCCAGCACCCCTGGGGAGAAGATGGGTGAGATGATAAAGGTAAATGCGTGCACGGGCGCACGTGCATGCACACACATATATACACATATACACACATATATACACACAAATACGTGCTCCTCTGCAGCCCCACAGCCCGGTACAATTATCGCATCATTCCCAAACCCTGGATGGGCTGTTCCATGGGGAAAAGCCCATTTTCCTGGGCTGGGGTTTGCGATGCCTTGGTATCAGCAGGATGCAGGAGCAACCCAGGCATCCTGCACACGGTGCTTGGGTGCTGGGGAGGGAGGTCGAGTGTTGTAGAGTCCAAGATTTAAAACAAATCCAGACCCCAGGGCAGGTTTGGCAGTGGGGCCGGACCCGGCAGCATCAGTGGCTGGTGGGGGCAGCTCAGGGACCTCCAGGGTCACTGGGACATGTCCCCAAGGAGACATCTCCAGGGAACCAGGTGGGGTTTGGTAGCTGGATGTGCCTCCCCCTTCACCTGCAGCCCCCACCGTGCATTGTGTGCAATGTCTGGCATTGCCCGGCAATAAAAGACACTTTCTGGAACAACCACCCTTGCCCACTGAGCCTGGACTGCTCAAAGGGCTGTCCCCGGGAGTGACTGCGATGGGCTGGGGGACAGGGACATGGCAGCGTGGGCAGCACCTCATGCTACCCCCGGGAGCTGCACTGTGGGTTCCACCTGGGACACTAACGAGGCTGATGAAAATAAAGGCTGAGATTGATGGATAATTGGCATTTCATGTGTGCAGGTTTGATTGCATCTGCTGGAGGTTAATTAAAGGTTCATTTATCCTCAGAAGCACCAACCAAGAGTCTCGTTCTCGGCATTTACCTTCCAACCAGCACTGGTAGCAGAAGGATAAAGGGCAGCAGCCCCTCCCCTGCACATTTTGGGGAGTGGGGATCCCCCAGCACCCACCCCATGGCAACGACTGAAGCTTTGCCTGTGGGAGGTGGCAGTGGGGCTGTGGCTCTGTCCCTGCTCTCCACAGCATCTCCCAGTGGGATGGTGATTTATTGGAGGAGAGATTCACCTCCCCATGGTGCAGGAGCCATGGCTGGATCCGGGAGCTCTCGTTTAGGCACCCAAGCAAATGGCCCAGCGCTTCGAAAATGCTTTATGGCAGTACGAAGCAGCTGTGCTCTTCTCAAGGCGTATTGAAGCAGTTTAATTACATTTTGACACTAAGAGCTGTTTTATTATCCCAATTTTTGTTGTATAACTAGAACATGCAATGGATTGCGGAGGCATAATCCATTAATACTCACTTGTGAGGATTTGTAGCTTTGGACTTGTGGCCTTATACCTCACTTGCAGATAAATATATTATCCTTGGGTACAGCCTATCTGGGGAGCGAGCGAGTCCACAATGTGCTGAGAGATGCAGGATTTATGAATGTTCATTACTCTGATCCTGGCATGGTAGGGACACATCCTTGGTGTCCCAGCCACCCTCAGTGGAGGGTTCCTTGGTCTCAAGTACCACAGTGAGTCCAGGGGACCACGCAGAGCTGCCTGCTCCTTTTTATGCCCTTTCCAAGTGACGGTGTGGTAATGACAACAGTGAGCTGGGGTTTGGCCATGAGGGAGGTCACTGCTCCTCCTGAAAGTACCAAATCTCCTTTGAAACCAGCTGATACTCAGACACAGTGCTCACATCCCCCTGCCCACCTTCAATGAGATTTATCTCTGTTCTCATAAATACCTCACAAGGAACAGGAGCCATTTGAATGGCCAAGCAAATGTCCCAAGGGACACAAAGCTGTCCTGGGCCACCAAACCAGCCCCCAGAGCCCATGCAAGGAGCTCACCCAGCTCGTGCAAACCATGAAACCCATCCTTGGAGAGACGGCAGCGGTCTGACGCCCATCTACAAATGGGATCTATGCTCCATTGCAGCTGCCTCACTTCTTGCAGCAGAAACTGGGACGGTTTTCCCCCTAAAGGTCTTCATCCCCTTGCTGAGCCCCCAGGACCCCATCCTGGTGCAGAGGACGCTGGTGCTGCTGCTGCTCAGGTCTGCGCTGTGTGTCCCTCTGCAGCTCCACCCGCATCCCCGCCAGCTCACGGCCCCTAATCCCCAAAAGCAGCTGGAAAATTCCTCTGAGCAAGAGCACGGCTTTGCATGCTAATGGGAGGGCAGGGGGGATTAGCGGGTGTCCCACCCCCAGCAGCTCCCTGGCCCAGAAACCGCCCAGAACCCCGGCAGATGCTCCCTGCACCACTCTCTGAAATAAGTTGCTTTTCCCCTCCCCTTTCCTAACACTTAACCTCATGATCCTCGCTCTTTGAACACATGCAATTTTGGCACGCAGCTCTGCGGACCACCCTCAAAAGCAAATCTCTTTAATTTATGGAGAGGCTCAGCTTAAAACATGCAGGGTTGTTTTTTTTTTTCCCTCGTCCTTCTGCATTTTGTCCTGACTATAAATTTTAAATGACAGTTTAGAAAACACAAGCAAATCATCAGTGACATTTTTATAACCTGCCTAATACTTTAAATAAAAGTTTCCCCAGAAGAGCGTGTTGGGAGCTGGGCACAGCAGCATCTCGGTTGCCGATCAGGCTGGTTGGCAGGGCCAGAAACATCCATGGCTGTACAGGGACCCATCTGTCACTGTGCCCCTACAAACAGACCGATTTGGGGGATGACATCCAGGGACACACGTCCCAGGTGGCTCTGCCCCTCCTGACAGCCATAACCCTACAGGTGAGCCAGGAGCGAGCCGTCCCCAGCCCCAGAACCCCCCAAATCTGCATTTCCAAGATCCCCACCTGCACCGTGGGTGCCATCAGCATCCCCAGGAACTGGGCACAACACTTGCTGAGAGCTTTTGCCTGGAAATAAAAGCCTGAATAGGGATTTTCCTTTCGAAGATGCTAAAACATTTTGTTTCTGACATTTCCAAAACAAAATGTAGCCTTTGCACTTACAAATGGTATTTTTTTCTTTCTTTTTTTCTTTTTTAAGTTTAAAATTGGCTGAAAAAAAGGCTGAAAGAAGGCCTAAATAACCTGAAAGCACTACGCTTCCTCCCAAGTCAGGCAACAAGTTTTAGGTGCCCCTGGAGGAGCTTTTGAAGCAGCCCAACCTGCTCCAGGGAGGTCTGACCCGCACTGGTCCCTCCTCCACCCACCCATCCCCGTTCCAGCACCGTGGACTTTGCTTTCGGCAGCGTAAAAATACTAAACCCATCGCTTAAACATTTATGATTATTCACCAAAGTTGTAATCTCATCAAGGAGCTATCACAGTAACTTGATGAGGGCTGTTTCCCATAAATCCATGCTGATTGGCATTAATTGCACTGTCCTCCTCTGACTCTCTATTAATTGAGTCCCGTATCAGCTGTTCCATTATTTTTCCCAGGATCGATGTCAGCCTGACAGGCCTGTAATTACCTGGGTCATCTTGTTTGCCCTTTTTAAAATACCAGCACAACATTAGCTTTCTCCCAGCCCTCTGGAACCACCCCGATGTTCAGAGACTTATTGAAAATCAACATTAATGGCCCAACCGTTCCCTTTGGCCAACTGTTTTCTGAGCTCCTTGGCGGCAGCTGAACAGGACCTGCCGATTTCCACACACCCCAGGTTTAGCAACTGCTTAACGTTAGTGCGAGTCCCTGTGGGGCCGGGAGCTCTTTCATCACCAACCACCCATCCCAACCCTTGGCTTCCTCCCAACTGCCCGACCAGCAGCTATTGAACAGCTCTGCCCTTCCTTCATCTTCCTCCTGGAGACCAGGAACGTATCAGCAAGATGTCCTGCTCTGGAAGGTCTTCTTCTCAGCTTTACCTCTGCTGGCATTTACTTTTCCTTTAATCCATTGTTTTTGAATGATTTGTGGGTTTGGGTTCACTGTCTTCCCCACCTCCTGACATTATGTGGAGCATCTTTGCTGTTCTTCCGGCAAGCACCAAATTGCTGTTCTGTACCGCAAGCGTTGTTTGCAGCAGAGACTTGAACTGAGCTGAAGCTCCGGCCTTTACAGCAAAGCCAGCAGTGAGAATAAGATAAATTGGTGTATAAGCAAAAAAGCAAAGCCCAGCTCATGGTGCAAATAGGACCGAGCCAGGAACTTTCGCAGGGACACCCAGCTTGCTGCTGCTGCACCAGTGCAGGCAGAGTGGCAAGGAAAGGGTTACTGCCCATCCTCCCAGTGCTCCTGAGAGCCAGCAATTGCTGGAACAGGTTAAGATAATGTTCATCCATCTTCATTAGGCGCAGGAAATGCAGGAAGGAGCGGTGGTGCGGCCCAACAAGGGGCCCTTTTCAAGGATCATTGTGTCTTTCCTGAAGGTAATCGAGACAAATGGGGCTCGCTGTGAAGGTGTGGAAGTCACCCCAGTGCAGGGACGCAAACCTGCAGTGGTGGGGACACGGGCAGAGCTGCTGGGAAGAGGCGGTTTCCACAATGGGGTTTTATTGCCGTCAATAACCGCAGGAGGACGGGATGTACCCAGGAGCCACCGGGTGCTCTGCACTGATGGGCGCTGAGCATCATCCCTGGGGTGGAGATGGCATCACCCTGTCAGGGTCCCCTGGCCCCAGCTCGGTCCCCAGCAGGCCCAGGACAGGGTTTCTGCTCCCTCCCAGGGCTCTGCAAGCCTCTCCCCAGCAGCTGTTTGCTTTCGCCACCGGGCCACGACGACACCATAAATCTGGGCAAACCCGGCAAACACAATAAGCAATTGTTGTCTGACAGCATCGACTGCTTTGAACCGTCATGCAGTCTTCCGTGGTGGGAAGTCGGGGCTGTAACCCCCTCTGTGTCCCCACCAGCCACCCCTCCTTCCCTTCCAGGGACACTGCCTGCTAGCAGCTCGCTTTATGGCCTGGCAGTAATTATACCTAGCCACAGCTCTTCTTAATTGATTGTAATGGATAGCCACATGAGGATACGGTTATATTAAAGAGGTTAATTGCTTTGGGCTGGATGGGTGTTTGGGTGGCAGTGCCTTTCAAGGCTGTCCCCAGCATGGCACCCCAGGGTCCCAAATCACTAGCGCTCTGCTCACCCTCTTTCTTCAGGCTTCTTCCCAACCTGATTTGTTTTTGTGTCAGCCAAGCTGCCGGTGGGAGCTTGTTCACCACTGAGCAGCCAACAAAAAATCAGCTAGAAAAGCAGACGATTGCAGAAGTGATGGACAAAACCAGCGTTTGCACCCAAGGCGAGGGGTGACGTGTTGGGCTGGGGAGCTGACGGAGAAGGGTTGCATTTGCTCCACTTCTATCTCCCTGCAGCAGCTTTCCAGGCCGCTGGGAAAGAACAACGTGTGTGAGGCGGAGGCAAAATTGATGTGGGGAAGCGCAGAGTCACCACTACTAGGCTGAGAAGTGGCCGGAGCCACCAGCCCGTGCCTTGTGCTCCAGCACCGGCTGCACCACAGCTGCTGCTGGGGGACACTCACAGCCCCCCCTGCACTCCCACCCGCCGGCAGAGGCTTTAAAGGAGCAATTGTGCCTGAAGGCACAGCCAGGGTGCAGGAAAACAAACCCTCAGAGCAAGGAAAGAGCCCAGTGCCCCAGAGAGCAGAGTCATTGCAGCAGGTTTTGACATGAGGCCGTCACAGGGAGGTTATATCTCGACCGTGTGGGATTCTTACATTCTAATTTTTTGGTAGAAGACAAGCCGCTTTGTAACCTCACCTTGGGTATTGAATTCTCCGAAGCAAGGCTGAACTGCAGGAATGTCAAGCGAGGCTAAGTGCTTGCCCTAGCGTCACTACCAGACAAAAGCTGACACTTTCTGGCATTAAATCGCTAAGAGACAGTCAAGGACTCTTCAACGCTGCTGCAAATTGTGTGGCCAAGCTGGAAAACGCAAACCACAAGCTCCTCTTGGCCTGAACGCATCCGTAATCAGATAAAACCATAATCGAGCACAGAGAAGAAAAAAAAACAAAAGCAAAAACAAACCACAAACACCAAAACCTCATTTTTGACTTGTTGAAATGAAGGGAAAAGCCCTGTGCCTTGGCTTTCCCGTTCAGCAAGCACATCCCCCATGCCCCAGCGCTCAGGCATCTTCATTTTCCAGCTCGGCGATGACGCTGCAGGCATTAGGATATCAGGAACAATTTCTTCCCCAAAGGGCCGTTGAGCACTGGAACAGGCTGCCCAGGGCAGTGGTGGAGTCACCATCCCTGGAGGGGTTGAACAGACACAGAGATGAGGTTCTCAGGGACATGGGGTAGTGCCAGGGGTGGGGGAATGGTGGAACTCGATCTGGGGGGGGCTTTTCCAACCAAAACAATTCTATGATTTAGCGCTCAGGTTTGCAGCCTGGGATTGAGCCCGAGAGCATCAAGTGCATCAGTGCGGCGGGCGCTGTGGTACCCGCTGTGGCGGGGAGGATGCCGGGGCGGCGGCTCTGAGCCATCCATTGTGGCTGCAGAAATGTTTAGGAATCAGCCGTTTAATGAGAACAAAAGAAATTAATTGGTGGTTTAGGCCTAATGAGACCGCTGTGCAAATTAACAGTTCTCATCAGCAGAAACAAACAGAGTCCTTAAACGAATCTTGTCCGGGGAGCCTTGGCAGGGTGATAAATAGGGGGTCGGGAGGGACCATCTGCCCACCCCTCCCCAGCGCAGGCTCCGGGATGAAAAAACACCCCAGATCTCAATAAAGCATAAATTCTCCATTTTATTCATCCAAGCCCAGCTTGACACCACCATCTTACCAGCGAGATAAAGGCGAAACCCATTCGCATTTGCATCTGAAAGGGGCGAGACGCGGCCCCTCGCCCGGAGCGGGGTCTCGGGGGGCGTTTAGCCCCTATTGAGGCAGCACAAAGGGGCCCCCCGGCCCGGCTGCCGGACCCTGGGTATCCGTCACACAGCCCGTTTGTTCCCGCTGTTTACTTAAGACGTTCCTCAATTCCCAGCGAGGATTTGTATTTCGGGGTTGGTTTGCTTCTGCTGGTAGGCTGGAAGAAAAAAAAAAATCTGTCTGATCTTTAATAATCAAAGTAATTAGAATAATCCTTTCAGGGCTGAATGGGGGATTATTTCTTCGTGTCATTTTAGTTTCATCCTCATTTGGGCTCATAAAATGTGGAAAAAGCACTTCAAAAGCCCCACTGTAGTCCCCGGCCCTTCACGCTCTTGAAAATTCCCACCCAGGCGCCTGCCAAGGGCCGTTCTCAGGGAAACCGCCTGTTTGGCTACAGCAAATTTATTTATTTCGGCGGTGGTCAAATAAACACCGGGTCCAGTGAGATTTGTGGATCGTTTGTTGTTTCGCTGTCTTGGGCAGATAAGGAAACCTTTGATGAAGTGAAGGGACTTTGTGTGTCTAATCTGAGCCCAGCAGCTACACGCAGCGATTGTAAAACGCTGTGGTGTCTGCAGGGAACAGTAATTACATAGGAGGATTAAAAGGTCCTAAACCTCACCTATATTTCACTTTTGTAAACTAGCGAGGAACAAAGAATTCTTGGCTCGCCCAGAGGAAAGAATAATTGACACAATTCGCAGGCGCAGGATTATTATAATGTAAATAAACGAAGGGAAGAGGACAAAAGTAATTTAGGTCTGAAACTTTTCATCTGGCATTTAACAAGGGGGATAAACACAGCTTCCAAAAGAAATACCAAAAAAACCCCCAAACCCCGCCTTTCCCTTTTGCCCCATCAGTTGCCCCCTCCCACTTGAGGTTCAGGTCACTGGGGGGCTGGGGCTGACCTGGGGTGGGATAAGGAAAGGAGGGGACAACAGTCCCGTGCCCCTGTGATGCTTTAATTCCCCGGGGAGCTCCTCTCCCGCAGCAGCTTTGTCCCCTCGATGTGGCCATGGCCCCGGTTGCATGTCCCATGGTGGCAAGAAGGACGAGCGTCACGGTGGCAGGAGGGACAAGGGCCCAGGGACACTGTGGCATGCAGAGGCAGCTCACAGCCAGGAGAACGCCTCTGTTTTTTTCCTGCCATGTGCCCTTGGACAGTCACCCACTCCTGCACGTGCCTGGAGAAGCCGCGTGGGAAACCACAGCCGGCGGGTGACCTTGGGTGTGCACCCGGCTGGCAGCGCCTTGCTGCTTTTGGGAACCAGAAGCTGAAATTTTAACACATTTTAGCCTTCTCATTAATAAAATACAGGCTTCCCCTCTTTTCCAAGGGCCACACAAAGCATAATGAATCAGTATTTATAAAACCCTTGGTGGCACAGAAGTGCAAACAGCCAGCAAGCAGCCACCTAACAGCAGATACCTAAGCACAATATGCAGCATTATACAAGAACAGGGATAAAATATAAAAAGCCATGTTCTTTTTTTTTCCAGCTTGACTCCTGATTTCAGCTGAGGAAAAGCATGCAAGCTCTCATCCAAGGCTGAGCCCAGAAAGGGCTTGTGGCAGCGCAGGAATGAGCTGGATCCTCCAGTTTCTTGGAGTCCAGGTTGAATTTCCCAACAGCTGCCGGTGCTGATAACCACCCCCTGGAGCAGTGGTCCTGCCCGCCCTCCCCGGTCCCACTGAAAAAAAGGGCTGGAAAAAAAACAAGAGGAACACCAGGCTGTGCAAGAAGAGAGTGCGTGAGCGCGCACAACCATGCACAAGTGTGCAGGGTCTTTGCTCCCGCGCCAGCATCCATCCCGCTCCCCCTGCCTCCGGGTTGCTATGGGCAGGGGGAAACACTCTGGCTCAGGGCTTTAAATTATGAACAATTATCAGCGGGAAAATGACAAGAATGGGAAAATTAACAAAGAGCTCAATACATTCGGCTAAATGACTAACATAAATGCATTCCGATTACGCAGTCAATATTGGGCTGGCAGCTCCTGTCTGTGCCTATTTCTCATTAGACAAAGCCTTGACCTTGACCTCATTGTCCTGTTTGCTGGGAGACAGAATCCCATAACAACTCGTTTGGCAAATGTATTGGACCAGTAATCCATAAATATTGATTCATTGTTTGCAGTGTAATTTAAATGTCAGTTATAAGCCCAGGGCAGATAAAGATCTGTATCAACAATAAAACTGGATAGAGGCTATAAATCCCCTGGGGCAGGCTGGGTTAAAATGGATATGCAGTGCATGCGTCCTTTAAAAGAAAAAGCAAAACAAGGACGGAAAAAAAAAACCAAACAAACAACAAACAACAAACCACATTTCCTGTGCATTAGAAGGAAGGAGGATACTGATTATCTGGGCAACCAGCATGGGTTTGCAAACCCCAAACTGGGTGGCCCCGATGCTGCAGCGTGTCCCTGCAGTCCCTGTCCAGCCCCCTCCCACGGGACATGGTGCCCAGTGATGCTCCCCAGTTCTGCTGCACACCCTGCCCACAAATAAGCACATTTCACAGAGCCCTGCCCACAAACAAGAGCAGGGGACAACCCCAACCAATAACTGAAATAGAGAGAAAAATAAATTTTATAGCAGCAGTTTTGTAACTCTGCATTCGCTGTAAACATCCACATCATTGTGGCTGACACAAAGATGCAAAACTATTGTTTTTTTTCTTAAAGAAGTCCTTCCTTTTGGGCTAACAAACATGACTCCAGCTGCACTGAGGTTGCAGAGATGGAACCTTGGAGCAATGTTGCCCTCCCAGGGCTGCAGGAGCCCTCCCTGCAGCTGGTGTCCCATGGCTGTGCCACAGGGCATGGCACAAAAAGCAGAGAAACAGCCCCAAAAGCAAGGCCCAGGGCTAGTGTACAGGCCACAGTCACACACACAGACCAGCCTGTGTCACCACTGCAGCCAAATCTGGCCAAGCACCAACTGGCATTTAATGATCCGCCGGGACGAGGTGCTCGCCAGGCCTCACCCCTGAGGATGCTCATCCTTCTGTGTTGTTTCATTTCTTCTAAACATGCAATTACACTTCCAGCTCCTGCCCTGTTAAGACTGGATGCTGGTGGACTAATCGACTTCCCAGTGACACTAACCAAATCTCACTGATAGCGGCGATGAGGAGTTACAGCCCATGGCTGCCCAGCATGGCCAGAGGGGCTCGGGCAGCCCATATCCCCATCTCCCCTGTCCCCTCACCCTGTCACCCAGGTACTCCTGGCATGTCACCGCTGTGCACGGATGGAGGGATGTCTGGCATGGCTTCGGTGTGCATGGATGGAAAGAGGCAAAAATCCTCCCCAGGCACTTCAGTGCAGTTCCTGTGCTGGGGGTCCTGTTCAGGCTGTGTGTCGGAATAGGAAAGTGTGTCAAGGGCAGTTCCCAGTCATAAATAAAGCATTTTCCCCCACAGAGGCTGTGCAGCAAGAGAAGGAAAATATGGTTCATCCCCATCTGCCCCAGCACTAGAGGAGGCTGTATGGAGGGTTCCCCAGCAGGAAGGGGGCCCGAAGTGAGGCGGGGACACCCCAGGCTTTGGGGGGGACACCCTGGCATTTGGGGGGACACCCCAGGCTTTGGGGGGGACACCCTGGTATCTGGGGGGACACCCCAGGCTTTGGCGGGACACCCCAGGCTTTGCGGGGACAGCCCAGCTTTGGGGGTCCCAGGCACAGTGGCAGCGTCTGGTCCTTCCTCACAGCTCAGCCACAGTCAGGAGGATGCTCTGGAGGTTTCCCCATCCCACGGGTCCTCCAGCCTTCGCTCCTGGTGCCCAAGCCCAAGCCTGAAGTGTGAGGAGAAGCCGTTCCTCATTTTCTTGAAGAAATAATCCTGCTCTCGCTATGCACCCCTTAAAATGCCCCTTTGTACCTGCTGCGTTTGCACGTCTCCATCACAAGAGCTCAGTCCCGTCTCCTCTATCGGACCCGCTGGCAAGGTGCAGGCTACTCATAAAAACATTTCTGTAGCCTCCTTGTCTCCTGGAAATGAGGGACAAGTTCTTGGTGCTCTCTTTCAAACACATTCTTCTTCCTGCAAATGTATGTAAACTTGTAGCTCAAGCCCATTACGCATTCAGGTGTGAATACATAGCAATTTGAAATGTTTCTTTTTCCTGTAGACAGAACTTCACATTTTCTCCCACTGGTATTGTTTTTATGCAATACACTACAGTTTGGATTTTTTTTTTTTTTCTCTTTAAGTAACAGCCATTTAAATTTTTTTATAGTCTAATATCTCTGGAAGCAGTCTCAGACACTGAGCTCATTATTTATTGAGCTCTATCAGCGACTTTAAAAGAAATCTTTTATATCAGATTTGCAGCATAGTAATCTCCTTAGTCTGTTTGACAGGAAGAAAAACCACAGTGCATAAACTCCTTTACTGCCTCTGAATGTAGGTTAAAAGAAACACATTTTTTGTGGGTTGGAGGGGAAAAATCCCAAAGATTAAACAGACCAGTGGGACTTGCACATCTCCTGGCAGCAATATGCTAATGGGATTTTATCTCCTACCTCTGAGAGGGGAACAAAATGCTGAGTCTCTTCTCCAGGGCTTCCCAAAAGGCCTCAGATGGGCAGAAGACCCCCGGGACAGGGAGCTCCCGTGATGGACATCACCAAATGACTCGACAAGACAAATAAATCCTTTATTTGGATGGTCTACCTACCAGTTTTTCCTGATAGAAGTGGCAAACCTTAATATTTAACACCACAGAGGCAATATGGACTCAAAAGAAAGATGTTTGGGCACAACAAGTACCTTCTCGATTCCCAGCTGCCCAGTTTGGTAACAAAGCCACTCTGGAAAACCCCAAGGCTGGAGCAGGAACACAGCCCTGGTCATGCTGAGCTTCACCCCAAACCAGAGCATCAGCTCCGCATATCCTCTGTGCTGCCAGTTTTTCCTCTGGAATTAATACAAACATCCCTTGGAAGTTTTCATTAAGGTCCCATTTAAGAGGGTGCGCAGGGGGCTGGAGTGGGACGTGCCGAGGGGCGCGGGCAGTGACCACGGCCTTTTCATGTGGTCCGGAGATATGCACACCCTAATCTTATTAGGCTTAGGGGCTTGGAGTTTTGAAGTTTAATTCAAACCCACATTATTATGACTTACCCTTTACGCTCCCCTTGTGATGATTAATCTGGAAAAATAAAAAGTCCTTCCCCCCTGTAAATTTGCAAGACACAAAAGAAACAATAAGCCATTTTCTGCAATAATTTAAAGTGGGTTTGGAGAGAGGTGTTGCTCGAGTGCTGGGGCAGATCGGAGGTGCATGGGGGGACTGTGGCTTATGGCAACCTTTGCATTTTGGCAGTTACATTTTAGTTCCATATTTGGATAATGTGACCAAAAGGTCTTTTACATTAAAAAACAGAGAACAACAGAACACCAGACAGGAGCTGGAGCTGGTTAGGCAGACGCAGAACAACATGATGCTCCAGCTTACACCTACACAGTTTGTGGGAAAAAAACCCCTTTTCTCATCCCAAACATTAATATCCTGTGGCTTTTCTGCTCAAGAAATGCATTTGGGACAATCAGATCACAGACACTATGGAAACTTCAGGAGAAACGCCAGGCGAATGCTGAACATCACAGCTTACTACCTGAAAACAGCACTACTGCATCTTCATCCAGCATTATTTATGTAGTGTCAGCATCTTAAACACGCTCTGGAGGATGCTGAAGCTGCATGGCTCACAGGACTGTTCTCCCTGACAGCTACCATCTCCTGTAGCAAGTATTAGGGATGCTTAAGTCATGCTAACTGGAAGAGACACTGAATAAATGAGTCCCAGTGCCACAGAGATGCTGCGTGTTTCCCCAAGCTGTGCAGCACATCAGCCTGGGAGACCCATCGCAAAAGCTGATTTTTACATGCGCAAATCTGGCAAACCTTTTTTGGGAGGACCCAGAGCCCAAAGCAGCTCAGCAAGCCAGAGCAGCCAGTTGAGAAGAGGGTTTATACATTTCGGCTCTCCTCGTGATGACAAACCAATGGCATCCTCATCTGGAGGACATCGGTGGGGAGCTGATGGTATCGATGGATACCATATCCCCTCCCTCCTCCATCCCTGGGTACTGCATCCACTCCCTCCTGCATCCCTGGGTACCACATCCCTTCCATCCCGCATCCCTGGGTACTGCATCCCTTCCATCCCGCATGCTTGGGTACCACAACCCCTCACTCCTGCATCCCCTCGGGCAGGGCTCCCCTGCTCCATTTGAAACCAGGATCCTCCTGTGTCGCATTGGCATCTGGGTTCAGGCTCTTTGGGATCTACTTCCCAGGACCCTAAACCCTTTAGCATCTCTCCTGGCCACATGCAGCCACTGCTGGAGCTGGTGGAGCATGGGGTGCAGCCCTGCCTTGATGTGGGAGCCAGCAGGATGGGTGCCCACGTATCTAGCAGCAGGATTTGGCCTCATATGTTTTTCCTCTGCTTTAATTTACATTCCAGGAATGGATCAAAAAAAACCAAATAAAACCCGGCAAGGCGATGCCAGCTCCTACATCTGCCTTCGGAAGCCTTCAGCTGTGGCCGCGAATGTTGCCTAATCCCAGCCAGACAGCGCAGCTGAGCAGCTTGGCTGTGGTGGGGTGGGGACCATGCAGCGATGTCCCCTGGGGAGCACAGCCCTGTCCTACAGGGACACCACCACGATCCGTCCATGGAAACCCTCCTTTTGCCACTAAAGGCCATTGCACGGATGTGCAGGGCAGGCAGCTGCGCCGTGCCTGGGGGAAAACCTCTGAGCATGCACCCACTTTGGCCTCAGTTTTAATTGCTTGTGATGAAATGATGGTACCGGGTCCCACCAAAGGCCAGTGCCTTCCAAAACACCCCATTAGCAGCCAGGCAGCCCCGGGGTACATGGTATTTTCAGCGAGTTCATGGAGTTCATGTTTCCCCCGCCATCCCCTCCGTTTTTGGAAGCGCTTCCATGTCAGCCAACGTGTTCTGCTTTGATCAACAAAACTGCACAGGCACCGGAGCCGATGGTAATAGAAAACAAATTGAATCAGGCTGGAATTGTTTAAAAAGAAACACACAGTGTGCAGGAGCCAAAAAGCACAGTCCGGTGTGTCCTATACTACACAAACCAGCATTTCATCCCAGACCCCAGGACATCAAACACCGACAGAGCCGGCAAAACCCCCTGCCCTCCTGCCCACCAAAGTGCACACAGGGAAATTTGTGTTTGTTTTTGTGGCTGTCACATTTGCCTTGCCAGGCCCCCTCTCCTTTCAAATACACCCTGAAAATGTGTCTGTCCTGAAGCTGCATGGGGATGCAGCTCTGCAAAGTCTTTGGAGGGTTCCTGGGGGATGTGGGCAGTTGGGGGGGGCTGGGGTACCTCCAAAATTCAGCACAACCTGGCTGAGTTGCAATGCAAAGGAGCAGCTCCAGAGGGACCTGGCCCCCAGCAGCTCTCACGACATCTTGATGAACCCCAAGGAAAACCATGTGAGCCCCAAACCTGTGCGGATCTCTGAGTGGTTTGGAGCTTTAATGGATTTTTTTAATGGATTTGATTTACAGTCCCCATGGTCACTGCAGAGAGGGAGCTGTTCCCCAAATGGCCGGGGGTCAGCGGGATGGGCCCTCATGAGTTGTAACCTGGGGTTTGTAAAAAAAAAAAAAAGAAATTAAAAAAAAATAACACGAGGATATCTAAAGGGGTTAACAATCAGTCAGAGATCCAGGTTGTTCCCAGGCACAGACCCAGCTGAGTCGAGGCACAGATTCGGGAGCAGCAGGACAGGGCGCTTGGGACACTGGGGGGGTCTGTCCCCACTCACTTTTCTACAGTCCAGGGCTGAAATCTGGGAACACAGCATGCACAAAATCATTTTGGTTGGAAAAGCCCCTTAAGATCCTCAAGTTCAACTGTCAAGCCAACCCTGGCATTACCCCATGTCCCCGAGAACCTCAACTCCCCGTCTGTTCAATTATTATTCAGTGACTCCACCACTGCCCCGGGCAGCTGTTCCAAAGCCTGACAGCCCTTTCCGGGAAGAAGTTGTTCCTCTTATCCAAATCTAATATCCTAATATCCAAATATCCCAATACCCACTCGACAGGCCTCGCCTGCAGCACATGGGCAACCATCGCTTTTTGCTTGGATAATGGCACAGGCAAGTGGGGGCTTGGGCATTCCTGGGCAGCTCCAGGGCCCTGTGACATCACACCATATATACAGCCCACCACACTGTATATACAGCCCATCATACTGTATATACAGCACTGTGCTATAGGCAGCTCTATAGACTCACCCCCCAGCATACAGCCTCATGCTCTCATGCCTGGCTGCCAAACCCCACGAAGAGCCATAACTGGCCAAAACCAATTCTCCATTGCAAATTCCTCTGACTGATGGGAAGATTCAGAGTTCTCATTATTTATTTATTGACTGAGCCATTTGGTGCCAGCTCTGCCTGTTCCTCCCATACCCGCTGGCATCACGCTCGAGCCGGTAGGTCCCTGCAGGGACTGCCCCGCAATGTCCCCAGCTCACACTCGAGCCACTTTTATATCTGTTTGCCCCGTTCCCCCTGTTTTTTGCGTACGTGGCAGGAACGTGTCTCTCGGAGCTGATCAAACCCAAGGACAGTCTCTGAGCCAGGCTGCTGTGCCAGCGGGGCTGGTCCTGCCCAGTGAGCACCTAAAGAACAGGGAGCATCCGGAAACCAGACCCGTTTTGGGGGGAATTAAACCCGGGGAGCTGCAGGAGCTGCTGGTGCCTTCCCTGATCCAATCTACCACCAACTGCCTGGCTGCGGAGCAAGAGAGATTGGAAAGACGTAAAGTAACCCTATGTGTGACTGCAGCTGATCTCTGGACACAGCATGGGGGAAATTTCAGAGATTTATCTCTCCTGTGTCTGCAGCAGCTGGGTGTGGGAGGTGGCTGGCACAAGCTCTGATCTGTCACCAGCACCGATGGATCCACTGGCTGGGGACACTGGGACTGAAAGCCACCATGTGCCTGATACCAAGTACAAGCAGCCGTGCAAAGATATCCCAGCATGGGCTGAGCTCCTGGGACACCACGGAGAGATTGTCCCATCAGGGGACACAGGAGACAGTGCAAGGCTCCGTACAAAACAGCAGAGGGGAGCTTTAATTATTGTTAAACACCGGGCTTGAAAACACCAAGGAACCAGCCAGGAGTCTGGAGTTGACGCTCGCTGGATCATTTGGAAAGTGCACCCTCTAGACTGGACAAGGAAAAAGTTTACAGTTCTCAATATTTTAACCCTAATCCCCGACAGAAAATCAGATTTGGGTTGTAATTTGCATAGCATGTCTCATGATTTCATTTAATCTGCCCAATCCTCTTATGGAGCAGAACAGCATAAGTTATCACAGACAACGGGGCTGCTTAGAAACGGCAAATCCGCGCACCCAGCAAACTCTGGGCTCCGCGGTTAATCCCGGTCCTGCCAGCGCCCTTCGCCAATGCCCAACCCCCGGCTCAACCTCCAGCCTCCCCAGAGCCAGAGTGAAATTTTAGGGCTCTGAGTCACATCTTTGCTTTCAGGTGATTTGCCTGTCCCTAGATCTTATTGGGAACTTAAATACCATCCCGACTGACTCTCTAAAAATACGCATTCAGCTAGTCTGCCTTCCAGAACTGACTTAACCCAAAATTTCCTCCTCACAGGGCTTTGCTGCCACTCAGCTTTTTCAGTTAATAGAGCATCTACTAAAGCCTTTAGGCTTCATCTTTAATTTGTCCATATAATTACAGAGAAAATGTATTCTTTATAGTGATCAGATTCCAAATCGATCCAGCAATCAGAGCTGTGTCCTATTTTCCAATTAACTCTTCATCCTCAGTCCTGCTCCCCCATGCTCTGCTCGCATACCAGAAAAAAAACCCTAACAAAATACTTTTTAAATTATTTGTTGTGATCGAATAACTCCCCCAAATACCACAAAGTATTAAAATCCCTACTTCAATATCCTTTATCCTTTAAGGTTCTTTATAATTCAATAAACAGGATTTCAAATCCTCCCCAAACTGGGGTGGACTTGTTCTGTGCTGCCGTTCCAGGCCACTCTTCTAATGCATACTCTTATTAAGCTGTGCAAGCTTACAGCTCTTTAATCTTTTTGAACACATGTTGAGAAGAATAAAAGCAATTTTGTTTGGGAAACTGAAGGCCATGTTCAGCTGGAAATAAGCTTTTTCTATAATCTCACCTCTTGCTTTACAGAGCTGGCTCCAGGGCTGTTACCCAGTAACGCCTGAAAGGCACCACCTCGCTTTATTCATTTTCTCTCTCTTTTTTTAAATCATGGGAGGGGAGAATTAAGGGAAAAAAAAAGCCTAATTTTGGCTTTTTTTCCCCAAATTGGTACAATTTTAGAATTTCTGCCCTCAAAATAATCTCAGATCTGGGCTTCCTTTGGCTCAGAGCTAATCTGGATGTAATTCCCCTACCTCTGCCCCTGCCCTTGGCAACACACAAATACAGATTAGAGGGTTATATAAATGTAATTTTCTAATTAATCATTTCAAGGCCAGCCGCCGCATTTCTCCATATACCAACAAATGCGCACACAGTTCAGCTGCGAGCGAGGGGAGGCTTTATGTAACGGAGAGGTTTCTGCTCTTCCCCTGGAAAATAAACTCTCCCTTCACGTCGATCTCGGCCAAACTCCCCCAGGTGCCACCCAGCCCCCCCGACCTGCAGCCCAAACCTCGCTGGGGTCATCGGGGACCCCCCGAACTACCAGGGTTGGAGCCGTGCAGCTCTGGGGGGTTCCCAGCAGTTCTGTCCTGTCGGGGAGCGACGCTTCATCCCACCTGAAACACTCCATGGGAACCTAAAAGAAGAAGGATTTTGTTTTCTTTCTAAATATCTCACAGAAAAAAAATACTTACATGGCCTCTTTAAAAATAAACTGAAGTGTTCATTAGTTGGCCTATTTTTTCAGGTGTATTCTAATAGCACTAATTAACTCTAAGGTAGATTTTAGCACTTCAGCCTCCCTTTCTGCCTTCAAATGCCAAAACAAATCTTGCCATAATTACCAGCAATCCTTTTCATTACCGGCTGCCTAATTATCCTATTAATAGCACATCCTAAGAGACTATATTTGCTTGGCAGGCAAATATTTGTTTTTAAATTAGCAAACACAAAGACAAACTGCTCTGTTTGCTGAAGGATTTTGAAATGCAAAATGGTTTATATTCATGGAAAAAAAATTAATCCAAGTAAAACCAAATGCGTAATCCATTTGAAGCATTTGGATCTTTTCAGTGCATTCAACAAGGGGGAGTATAACTGTACCAGAAGAGGTATCTAGGAATACTTTTATAATAACACCCTGTGTCTATACAAGGACTCGCGTTAGTTTTATCACTTGGGGAGGAACACGATGCCCAGCAAACAACCAGAAAAATGCACCCTCGCAGTGAATTGTGCAGCTCACAAGCCACTGCACTTCAGGAAACAAGAAAAATATGTTTTTCACCATCTTCCTCACTTCTTGAGTTAAAAGCCCAAATTGAAGCTACTTTCAAAGAGCACCTGTGGAGCATGGCTGACGAGAACATCTGGGGGCTGATGAGTGATTTCTGCACAGATCCTGTGCTGTGGTGCTGGGAGGATGCTCTGGTGCTGGGATGATACTGCAACAGAAGGATGCTGTGGTTGTGGGATGCTGCGGTGGCAGGAGAATGCTGTGGTGGCAGGAGAATGCTGTGGTGGCAGGAGAATGCTGTGGCCACCAGGAAGGCACATGGCCCTGCACGTCACTTATCCCATCAGGCCGAGGACATAGTGTCACCATGTTTTGCTTTTAATAGGGAGCAGAAGCTTTTCAGAGTGCAAAATTCCAGAGTAATTAGCCAGAAGAGCTAATTATTCATTCTACAGTTAAGAGAGGTGACAAAGGGCTACAGCAACATGCCCCTTGGAAGCAGAGAGAGGGTGGCGGGTGGCACTGGGTGCTTCTCAGGACGGTGGTCCAAAGCCACTGTGAACCCTCCATCAGCAGGAGGTGCAGGATGCCATGATGCTCCTCTGCTTCTGCAGGAAGGTGATGGCAGAGTCCATGCAAGAGCCTCCGTCTCTGGGACTCAAACCAAACAAGGATCAATAGATTTACCTGCAGCAGAGGAACTCCGCTGACGTGCCTGCAGGCCGTGTACAGCTGCTGAATTATTTATGGACCTAGAGGGGCTTTTCCCGGTAGACTTGCAGAGCATCTACCTTCACAGACACAATTACAGGCAGCTCTCTTCAGAAGGACTCCACCTTTTTTAAAAAACAAACAAACAAACAAACAACAACTTCTTCTCTGGGTTATGAAAAGAGAAATGCAACCTCATCTTACAAACCACTGAGATGAAGGAAATAAATGGGCAGCACTTCACTGTGTGTCACTGCAAGCTCCTTGGGCACAGGCAAGATCCCAGGTGAAAGGGGGGTCACCCACATTTGGGGTGCACACGCAACACGGGCTTATGCCTGTGCCCCAGCCTTGTCTCGCTGTCTGAGCCCCTACACCTCCCATACCCTCCAAACCCTCGTGTTTCTCTGTGGCCCAAGACAGAAGGAGGGTTAAATGTGCAGCTCTGCCCTCCAATTTCAGACCAAGCGCCCACACAGCAGCCGGGGACATCTCAGTCCTGTCGGAACAGGGATATTGTATCTGCCTGGATCTGCTCCCAGTACCTGCCTGTCCCCTGCTTGGTTCCCCCATCACCACCGCTGTCACGGCCGTGCCCCTGCCTGCAGCAGGTGGCACTGCCAGGGAGTTTAGGGGAGTTTATTTGGGATTGGAGGGTGCATGGACAGGAATGATGTGCTGCTTCTCCAGCGCAGGGACACCAGCGCTGGGTGACCAAATCCCCTGGCCCGTCCCATTGGCAAAACCCAGCAGGCAGGGCTGGCGGAGGGTGCAGGGCGAGGGACACCCTGCGGTGAGGGAAAATGAGTCGCTTCCTGGGAAATAAAAAGTTAATCAGCCTGCGCAGAGCATTGCCCAGGGTTTACTTGAATGACTCAAGTCTAAAATACAGCAGTGGCCACAGCGAGCATACAAAGGGGCTTTGCAATCCGTAATGCCGTGGCAGAGACCTGGCTGGGACCACCCATGCGGGAGCAGCGGGAAATAACATGTAGCCCTGGGCAGCGTCCCTGCTCCTGTCTCTGCTTTCACACGCCGGACCTCAGAGCCAGCCTGCCCATCCCAATGACTGCCGTAGGGTAACAAATATCAAACCCCTCTTCTTGCAAAAAAAAAAAAGAGACCGGTATCACTGCAAAACGAGGGTCCTGCCCTGCTCCTCGAGGGACAAGAATGGCCAGTGGGTGACGATCTCCCCCAAAACCAGCAACCCACACAGCACATGCCCACAGCAGTGGGGTTTTACAGCCTCTGGGTTTCTCAGGCCACGGGTCAGGTTGTTTGGGCACGACGGGGACAGGGATGTACCTCTGCTCTGAAAGGCCACTGTGACCATCCCAAACACCAGCTGACTCCAGCGGCTGGACCTCCAGGACAGACCTTGGCCAGCGCTGCCCCACGTCAAGGAGTCTTGGTGATACAGCCAAGTGACATTTCCCAAAGCAGCAGAGGCATGGTGGGACCTGACCTGCACTCAAGTGCATTGAACATGCATTTGGTACCCAGCAGTGATGTGCAGAGGTTGCTGGTGGCAGGTTGGTGACATCTCCCACGGACCACGCTCCTCACCCAGCACCCAGTGTGGGTGGGGGGTGTCTGGGGGCACCTGCCAAGGCTGGGTTAATGCAGTGCTGGCACCGGGATGTGTGTTCCTCTGAGAAACCTGATGCTCAGCAGAGGTTGGTGCAGCTGGAGCCCCCAGCCCAAGCATCCTCCTGGGCAGCCCCATCTGTGAAAACGGGGCAGAAACCCTGGCTCGAGCCTCTCCAGCCAAAGGAAAAATGGAGAAACCAGCAGCAGAGCGCCTGGTGCACCAACGGCAGGAAAACAAACTCGCTCCCCCCGTTCACAGAGGCTCGTTTTCGCCTTGCGCAGGGGGAGCAGATGGTGCGTCGAGGGACGGCGCCCGCCCGGGGCCGGGGCTGGATGAGCCGCGCACGTGAAACCCGAACATCTGCAGCGCCATGTGGTGCCGGCAGCCCCCGCACCCAGCCCGCTGCAACACCATCAATTATTCATGACCAAGTTATTTGTGGTGCAAAGGGTCCGTCAGCGACTTTGATTAAAAATCCAATGAGTAATGAATATGCAAAAGCGAGTGACTGCTTGGAGGAACAGATTTGTCAAATTGTCCATACTTCATCCAGATAAAGAAAATCTCAAGAGGTCCTGAAATTGAAAAACCTACCATCAAATCACAGAATTATCTTAATGATTAAATCCCCTCTGCCACACAGACACTTCGTGTGAATCTGAATAGGAAAATATTTGTATCTTAAATTCGAAGTAAGGGCGGCAAGAAGAGTGGCGTGCGCACAAGAGGCAATGTGATTTTAATTCACATTGTGACTCCACAGCCATTTAATTATTTTAATTAGGCTTAATTAGTGGTAAATTTACAATGATATGCTTGATACCTGGCATTAAATCTTTCATGCATAAATGTTTTGTTAAAATGAGAAAATAGGCACGTGGCATTTTGCCAGCAATTAGTGCTGAATGCTCTAATGAAAGATTACCGCTCTGCCGTGATTCATGACGACAAGCAGAGGCGGGGAGCGGGTTGTGTTTCCCCGGGCAGACAATAGCCCTGTCACCTGCAGCTCTGCCATGGGTTTGGACCAGAGGTGGGGACATTGTGGCTCCCCTACAGAGTGACAACCCAGTGCGGCCCCTCTGTGGTGGGTGGGTTGGGGAGGGGACCGGCCAGCTGATGGACACCCGTTCCCCACTCCAAGGCAGGTTGTGGGGTTACCTGAAGCATCTCCCAAAAGCACAGCAGGGGTGAAGGTGCCCTGGGCCACTCGTCTGCCACTGCAGGCTTGGTCCCCTCCCCACCTACATCTCCATCCCCATGTCTCCATTTTCCCCTCTCCTGGCCACTCCAGGGCCTTATCTGACACCCTGCGCTCCCCATACCTGGATCCTTCCCGCATCTCACTGTGGCCATCAGCACTTGACTGCCTCCGGCTCCCATCGCCTTCTCGCTTTGTTTGGGTTTTTTGAGCCCCTTCTCTCCTGAGTTCTGGTTACCAGAATCCTCATGCACTTTTAAAAATCCTTGCAGAAAGCTGGAGGAGAGGCGATTCATCAGAGATACCTGCCATGTTTGAAGCACAGCTCTTGGCTTGGACCAATTCCACCAGCAGGCCAGACAACCAGAAGCATTTCCCTCAGCTCAGCATGAAACGCGGGTTTAGTTCTTTCCCTTCCCAGGAGGGGCTGGGGGCTCCAGGGCTGCCCTGCGGTAGCAGGAGGATTGTGGTGCTGTCACCTCTCAACCTTACCCACCAAGGGATTTGGAGATGCTGGGCGGGGGTTGACATCCTGCTCCCAAGTGAGGACCAACTACTTGGAAGGTTTGGAAAGGATTATAGAACCAGACTCACCTTGGCTATCACAGAGCACAAGGCCTGGGTCACCTTGGTGCAGGGCTGATTCCCAAGTGCCCTTTGCATGTGCTGCCTCGTGCCAGCTCACCCCGAGCCCTGGAGGTAACAAAAAAAGGTATGAATACCTTGGAAAAGCAATCCAAACCAGCCACATTCCTTGCTTGCAAATGCAACCGCACAGTTCAGTTTGGGTCATGCAAAGCTACTGCCCAAATACAAACGCATCTGCTGCGGAGCAACAGAAATTACTAAAGGTCTGCTAAAAATTCCTCAGCTTTGTCAGGCTCTAATTGGAAGCAGTGCTAACGAGGGGCTGTGTAAGGTGCCCAGGGTGCCAGATCCCCACAGCCTGGGTGCAGGTGGATGGGGGCGTCCCAGTTGGGAGCACCCTGCAAATGCGGGGGGCAGGGGTGAACCCTGTTTCCCTGAGCAAGCTTCACGTTTGCATTGTAAATGTGCCCTTGGGTGGGTGCGGTGGCCCCAATGCAAAGCGATCAATGGCTGTGCAGAGGAAAAAACCCAAGGGGCTGTGGGAAAGATGGGCAGGAGATGTGCAGCCCATGGCCACGCACGCCTTCGAGCTCATAGAGCATGGGGAAATATTCCATTAATCTTGGCACTAAAGCTGACAATGACAAAAAATCCCCTATCTATAGCATAGGGAACTTGTAGTGCCACATGCTGGACGGAAAGCTGCTGAGCTTACCAAGGAACGGTGGTTTGGTTGGGTTAGCACAAGGAGAAACAGAGAGAAGCAAAGAGGCTCTGGAGACCTTGGCAAGCTCTTGGCAGACAACGCAAGTGAGTTATTGGAAATATCTGCAGAAGGAGTGTTTGTTTTGCAGCTGGTGGCTCACCTCATGGCTCAGCAAACACCACATAACCCCTGCCGGCACGGAGAGGATGAGGTGGTTGGGCTCTTCGGGAGAAGACTGGGATTTGTGTCTTTCCCCTGGATTCAGGTCTCTGGAATTTTGAAGCTCCTCTGTGCAGGGAAGGGCAGCTAAAGAACCACGAGACTGCTCAGAGCCTCCAGGACTGGGCGAGAAGAAGGGACAAGCAGGGAATTAATGATTCATACAGAACCCAGCGCACAGAGAAGTCCAAGATACAGCCACACAACGTTTCAATTACAAACCTGCTAAAAATCACAGGAAGATGAATTCCAGTATTTTCTAACTACAGTTAAGTGCACCGGGAGGATATTAACTATCTCCCTAGCCCTATTGATCTTCCTGTCTCCTGCTACTACTGGAAACAATTAGAGGTCAATAAGCAACATGAGACGAAATTTACAGCTGCCAGATAAACCATTTGGAAATATTTCCTTGCCCTTTTACATCAGTGGTTCTGTCAATATCACAATCAAATATTTTTTATGGAAAATAAAGTACCTTAGAAAATAGATCTGTGCTGTCCCATGGACTGGGAGCACAGCGTGTAAATACACAGCCAGGGGCTGGCTGCTAGTAGCCTGCAAAGCAAAACCCAGCGCAAAAATAGCAGCAAGACTTTCTGTTTTAACAGCAGCAGCCAGCCAGGAGCCACACTAATGCATTTACCCTCTTGGTGACCCTGCGAGAAGAAATAAGAAATCTTCTTCCTGAAGCAGCAGAGGAGGAAATCAGGGCATGAAGAGGTTGGGGGTGCAGTTTGAAAACAGCAGATGTGCAGTGACTCCCCTGCCCATGGATGAGGGTGCGGAAATGGCTGCATGACTAGGCTGCAGAGCCCCTGGCTGGGGGCACATGTGTTGCATGCAGGCATTGGATACATGAATTGAGTATATGCATTGGATGCATGTGTTGGATGCACGCCTTGGGTGCATGCATTGGGTACATGCATTGCACACATGCATTGGACACACGTTGGATGCCCACAGCAGTGCCGTGACTCCAGGGTGCCCGTGCATGCTCTGTGACTGCTCCATGGCCCCGCAGAGAAGTCTGGATTGCCGCAGGATCAGACCCAGCATGGCCGCATGGCCACAGGGTGCTCCCAAGGTCCTGCTCCCGCAGTCGTGTAGTCCCTGCCAGCGCCTCGGCTCCTGCAGCCGGTAACGCGGGCACGATCGCGGCTCTGGGGTGAAGAGGGACACAATAACCACCCGAGGCGAGCGCAGAGCCTACCCAGGAGAACAGGCACCCTGCCCCAGCCCCCAGCTTGGACACCAGGGATTCGGGACGATGCACTGGAATCTAATTTTGCTCATGGAAAGAGATATTCAACCTGAAGAGATGCATAGTTCTTACATGAAAAAAAAGCCATAAAGTCTCTGCATACATGACAGATTTACTAAAGAAGCAATTCACTGCAGTGCCATCAAGCAAGCGTACATACAGCTCAATTTTGTAAGGAATCATTCATGGTACATTTAGTAAGACTCCAGGATGAATGGGCTGAAGCATTCTTTTGCTATTTATCTCCTATTTTCCTTGCTTGTTAACTCCTCCTCCCCTAACTTGGCTGTCACCACATTCCCACCCCTGATCTGAGAAGAGCGGAGCCAGCAGCCACCCCGAGCTGCTGCAGAGCTGTGGGATGGAGGGGGGTGATGCTGCTGGGACGGCAGGGCTGGGGCAGGAATGGTCGATGGCCCATTTCCCTGCAAAGGGCTGAACCAAACCTCCAAACACCAACACCAGGAGCTGCCTCCTTTGAAGTAGCGCCCCCCTGCCTCTTTTCTGCCAGGTTCTCTTCTGCAGAGGAGCCAAATCCACTCCAGACCCCATTCTCCTCTCCCACTAGTGCAGGGGTTGTGAGTGCTCTGATGCTCCCCATCCCTCCTGTCTTGAACAGCGTGGATGTGCCACACCTAGAATCATAGAACCATCTTGGCTGGAAAAGCCCCTCAAGATCACCGAGTCCAACCATAACCCACCCCTGGCACTACCCTATGTCCCTGCGAACCTCATCTCTGTGTCCGTTCAACCCCTCCAGGGATGGTGACTCCACCACTGCCCTGGGCACCAATGCCCAACAGCCTTTTGGGGAAGAAATTGTTCCCAAGATCCAACCTCAGCCTCCCTCGGTGCAACTTGAGGCCGCTGCCTCTCGCCCTGGCGCTTGTTCCTGGGGAGCAGAGCCCGACTCCCCCGCCTCCAGCCTCCTTTCAGGCAGTTGCAGAGAGTGAGAAGGTCTCCCCTGAGCTTGTGAGACACTCCACAGGTGAGCAGCACTCCAGAGTCATAAATTAAAAGCAAAGCTCTTCCTAAATCAGCCTTTCTCCCCCTAGGCTGGGTTTAGCTAGTCGCCAGGTCCAGCCACACGCTCCCCCAGGCCACGCTGCCCAAGCAGTGCTGGCTCCTGCAGACTGAGCACATTAGAGGCGGCCGCTCGTTAGAGCCGTTCTGTCCCCAGATGACCCCTGCTCATCTTGGAGGGCTCAGCTGCAGCGACACCTCCATCCTCCCAGTACCTGGAATTCCAGCAGAAGGGAGACATGCATCTCTGCATCCGTGCTGCTGGGAACAATTTTGTCAACAGCACTTTAACATCCAAGTGATTCTCATCGCAGCTGGTACTAGGAGCACTGGGAACAGCAATAAAAATAGTTTTATAAAATAAATTACCTAGCATTTGCATATACTGTGCATAAAAGCACACACTTGGATGCTGACGCTGAAAACTCCCCAGGTCCAGGGCTGGTCTGACAGCAACAAGGAAAATAGTAAACAGTGAAAAAAAGCTCATTTTCTCCCCATTATACCAGATGGCAAACAAAGGCTGAAGAGGAATACTTAGCACTTCTTAATTAAATACCACTTCAGCTCAGAGTCCAACTGGCTTTAGGTCAGTGAACAAGACCTTGTCACTCTCTCAGAGATGAGGGCACACCAGATTTCCCAGGGTGGGAGGACCAGGAGCTCAAGAGCATCCAAAGCCTTCTGCAGCCTCACAGTGCCAGTGGGCAGGATGCTGCAGGTACTGCAGGTCCTCCCCACCCATCACGGTGATGCCCAGAGCCAGGACAGGGTCCCTCCATGCTGCTGTAATTAAGAAATAACAACAATCAGTGGTCACATCCAGTACTTGCAGCATCACAGTGCAATAAAAGTTAATTATAATGGGGCAGAGCCGGACAGGGACTTGGCAAGGTCAGAAAAGCTCCTTAGCAGGTCTCTCTGCCAAAAAGCACCAGGCATCCCAAAAAACTCAGGGCTGCAGCATCCTCAGTACCCCTGTCCAGACTGCAGAGCTTTGAGGGAAATCACTCTTCTTCCAGACCGCTAATACCATTTTCTTTACTAAACTCCTGAGCAGTGATATATAGGAGGACTAACAGCCTGCGAGGGTCTCATACATCATCTGCTTTTTTCATTATTAAAGGACTTGTGTGGGTATTTTGGAGGACTAGCTGTGGAAAAGGCACAGAACTTGTGCTTCTGCCTCCAGGCTTTGGGTTGCTGAGAGCGACTGGAGCAGACAAGATGAAAGCAAACACACAGAATATTCTGACCTGGATGATCTGGGTTGCTGCTGGCGCCGTGTACTCCGCTTGCCCTAGTCCTGGTCCTTTTAAAAAGATTGTTGGCAAGGAGAAAGGGAAACCTTGAAATTGTCCAAAGCTTTCCTGGATTAAAATAGGAAGAAGAAAAGACAATTCAGTGACGGTTCATTATGGCAAACAGCAGCCCCAGGCAGGGGTGGGCACACCAGAAGGTTGGACCTGGCTTGGAAAAACCCCCCTAAACCCATCCTGCAGCCTAAGACTGAGATCTATCTCACAGAGGGCTGCAGCCCCTCAAGGTGCAGGAGCCCCAGTGGTTTGTAGATCTGTGGAGGGAAAAAAAAAAAAGATTTTTTTTTCTTAAAGCCAAGGGTGGACATTTTTGAATGCCAAACGTCATAATGATGGTACGCGAGCAGCATCCCGCCACAGCCGAGCCACCATGCATGGGAAGGCACCAAGTCCTTTGGTGGTCCCAGAGCAAATGTCACCGTTTCAGTGGGGAAGCATGTATTTGAACAACAGCGAAACCCTTATTATACTGAGTCTTTTTGACTTCAAAACCAAACTCGCAGTAAGGACTCACTATTTGACTATGGGAGAGCTCTGCAGGTGGAGGAGACGGCCATTCAGATACTGAGGAATTTCCAAAGCAACCTGCCGAAGGCTCTGTGCACTCAGCGGAGGGAGCAGGATGGATAAACGCAAATCGTGCGTGTTGGCAGTGATCAAGGGCTTGGGGGATCGGACGTCAAGGGCTCTAAATTTGGACGTGACAAGGAGCAAACTCCCTCTCCCCAGCCCCACTGCAAACGCCGGGATGCTGCTTCAAGACACAGGATGAGGGAGCTTCGCCAAATTCAAATGTCATTTTGAATGCATTCCCCAGCTCCGTGCATTCCCAAATCCATGTACTTTCCCTAGTCCCGTGCATCCACCAGCTCCATACATCTCCCCAGCCTCATGTACAACCCCACAACTGCCTCCAACCTGGCAGCTAAGCTGGGGGTACAGATATATTTCCCACCAAAAGGGCACAAGCAGGTGACTGTGGCTCAAATACCACTACACAGGTGACAGGACACATGGTTCTGGCACAGGCATTCCCTGCCCAGTGCCGGGGTGTGCAAAGGGCTGTGCAGGACACAGGAGCTTTCCCAGGCTGCTGGGCTCCCCCAGGCACCATCCTGGGGGTGCTGAGCTCCCCCGACACCCCCACACCACCAGTTCTGCCTGTGCCAGCCCAGGGCTCCCAGCATCCTGCAGGAACAGCCCCTCTGGAAAGCTTGGGGTTAACAGTATCCTGTTCAAAGGGCTTTTTTCTAAGAAACAACATTATTTACAGCTCCTGCCTCCTCAAGGGTAAATTTGCAGCCACATCATTAAGCTCAGACAAAAGCCTTTAACCAGGCTGGGGCAGGGGTATTCACAGCACAGATGGAGCTGGGGGGCACCCGAGCACCCCATGAATGCAAACCTGGGGCGGCTGCAGAGCATCCCGAGCAGCCTCATCCCCAAGAGCCACACAGGGCTGAGCTGACCCTGTCACCACCAGGACGCAGAAAGCCATTAGCTGCCTGGCTGGCAAAGCCCCATCAGCTGAAAGGAAGGCAGGCCCAGAAAAACCAACATCCCTCCCCATCCTTCCCGCTCCCCACCCTTTTACCAGCCACCCAGGCAACACCACAGCTGCAGGCTCCCTGCCCGCCGAAATCCAACGTTCACCGATGGGGAAAGAGGAGCCAAGATGCTCCCAGGCTGACTGGTCTATGGGCAGTCTCTCATTTCTGCCAGCACTAACTGAGGACCACTTACCAGATGGAATAAACTGGCAATTTCTTTAGGGGTGACAAAACCAGTGCATCCTTCCAGCTCCACCGTATCCTTCCAGCTCCAGCTTCCAGGGCTCGAGCATCACCCCCATGAAGGGGCTTGGATGGGCTCCTGCCATCTTTCCTCTTTTTGCATGGAAAGAAGGTGAAAGGAGAGTGATTACATCCCTCTGCCCATGGCAGCCCGGAGAGCCAGGGGTTATATTACATGACAAAAAGCCACTGCACCTCCCTGCAAGATGATGTGCTGCTAAAACTCCAGTTAATTCCTGCATTCGACCTTCATAGTACACTCAAGCTAATGTGGTTCGGGGGCTGAGCAAGCCTCATCTCCCTGCACATAATTCAATAATGGTTTGAAGAGCGAGATCCTCAGATGCTTATGTTGTCATGGAATCCACGAAATAAGATTAATCGGGACAGAGGAAAAGAAAGTGAGAAATCATAGCCTAGTTGGGGAGGATGAGAGAAGCCGAGGAGGATTGCTATCGAATACCAATAGGGCTCTCATCTAAGCATCTCCAGCCCTCTTCAACATGGAGAGACTTGCTACTCCTTCGCAAGGTCTCCAGCAACAATCCACAGATCAGGCACTTCTCCAGGAACAGAAAAGGTACCAGAAAATGGTCTGAATTATTTCCATTTGGTGACAGCCCCGGGGTGCAGATGTGCCGCTGCAGGGAGCCATGCAACCGCTGCCTCAGTCCTCAGCTGGGCAGAGCCCCGTGTGCCGCTCAACAGGCTGTACAGTCGTGATTAACTGCATTAATTAGGGGAACGTGGGAAACCCAGGGATGAGAAACGCTATAAATCTCCTACTGCAAAGAAGAAAATAATTCTTGAATTGATTTTGAGTGGCTGGGGAGCAATCTGCAGAGCAAAGGGCTCTGCTCCAACAGCCACCTGAACCGAGGACCATGTCTCGTCTGCGAGGAGCTCTCCCCTTCCAGTGAGCCAAACAGTATCCATTTGTCTATACCTGGGGCCAGAAGAGCAGGTAATGCCCCACATGTGCTTCTCCAGCTCCATTATCAACAAAGCATCGACCAACAAAACGCAGCAACATCTATTTTCCACATCTCTTTCTTCGGGTTTTGATTATTCTCTGGAAAACTGCAAGGATCCTGCTCTGGATCATGCAGTGCAGACAACAGAAAGGTGAAATCAGAATAGCAACGGGATTCCCCCAGGACCAACACACGTTATCACCCTTGAAATAATCCCTGGGGCACCTGAGTGCTGCTGAACTGCACCAAATTCTGGTACGTGAACTAATCACAGAAGGCAGCACTAAATCAAACCCACCGCTCGTTATATATCAGAGGTGGAACTGAACCATAACATTTGGATGTGGATTTGTAGAGCCCCTAATTTAGGAGTGGGTTGAATTTCGTTCGTACCGGATCTGACACACACGCATTGGGTGGCTGCTTTTCCAGGAGGTGGGAAAAAATACAAAGCATTTTAAAACGAAGAAGAACAACTTTCTTCTTAGGCCTCCTTAACATTGCTCTGAATGCAGAAATCACTCCAGAGATCATTTAGACATGCTCAGCTGATAATTTAAGCTTATAATTAAAAAATGATTTATTGACATAAGCTTTAGTGGAAGAAGATGTTAGAGTTTCATATTAAATCTATAAAAGTCCTCATTCACATCCTTTAGACTCAATGATTATTTATAAAAGGCCCTTATGCCTAGAGGGGTGGGGTGAGAATAAAATCTCTGTACCTGCTCCATTTCCCCCATGGGGATAAATCCTTCTCAGGTAATTCTCAGACGGGACAGGACCTGAGGAATCATTTCAGTTTCACGCTTCATCACGCTTGGTTTTAATCAGTTTGTCAGGATTCCCTTCGCCCATCAGAGAAGGCAAACCTGAGTGTCTCAGCGGCTGCACAATCCCCTGAACCAGCCAAGGGCAGGAATAAGATCAGACAGTGCAAAAGAGACAAAAGGAGTCAGGGAGCGGCCTGATGAAAAATAACATTTTAAGAGCCACCAGGAGGGAGGACTGGCCTGTCCTGCTCACAACCCACTGGGACGGCAGCTGCACAGTGCTGTACTTTACAGTGCTTAAAAGCTATTTTTGTTTTTTTATCTCCGGGTGTTGCAAGGCTGGGAAAGGACTTTAGGGACCAGTCCAGTGTGTCCCAGGGCTTCCCATCTGCACCAGTGAGCCAGAGCTGGTGGAGATGGGGAAGAACCTGGTCCTGATGGAGACCCTCCTGTCCACAGAGGAGGGCAGCTCTTCCCACTGCTCTCAATGGAATCATAGAACCATTTTGGTTGGAAATGACCTCAATTTCATTGAGTCCAACCGTTCCCCCACCCCTGGCACTACCCCATGTCCCTGAGAACCTCATCTCTGTGTCTGTTCAACCCCTCCAGGGATGGTGACTCCACCACTGCCCTGGGCAGCCTGTTCCCACGCCCGACAGCCCTTTGGGGAAGAAATTGTTCCCAAGATCCAACCTCAACCTCCCCTGGCACAACTTGAGGCCGTTTCCTCTGGTCCTGGCGCTTGTTCCTGGGGAGCAGAGCCCGACCCCCCCTGGCTCCAAGCTCCTTTCAGGCAGTTCAGAGATCAGAAGGTCTCCCCTCAGCTCCTGTTCTCCAGCTGAACCCCCCAGGTCCCTCAGCTGCTCCTCTGAAAATATTGCATCAAAATGAGGGTGAAGCACAAAATATCTACAGCTGTGAGTAGAATATTGACCAGCTCATGCCACCCAGCTGTGGCCACAGGGACCCCGAGAAAAGAATTTTTCTCCAGCCATCCCCAGCGACAGTTCCTCGGACGCAGGAAGGTGACAATTAGAGCAAACATCTTTTGCAAGATAAGGAAAACATGGTTTCCTGCAGACTTTACAACGGATCCCGCTCTTGGCAAGGCCAGAAGAAATCCAGGGAAATGCCATCGATCGCAGCAAAGTTCCTCCTTTTTCCTTTTTATCAGTTGTTTTAGGTCAAAGTCTTTCCTCGCAGGCTCTAAATATGCTCTGTCAACAGCAGTGAGGCAAGAACGAGAGGTCACACGTGATGGCCTTCTGCTAAGCAGCTCCATGTTATTTTACTCAACATTTACTCTGCGCAGTGCCCACAAATCCACCTGATGGGGGAAGGTAAATATTGCCCCAGCTGACACTCTCCCAGAGGAATGCTTGCACATCACTCAGCGGTGCTGGAAATGAATCACCTTTCAAATATTTGCTTTATCTTACCTTACCGTATAATTAGCATCTCGACTCCCCTACTGATTTTATTTTGTGAGCGGTTAAATAGTTGACTTTAAACTCACGACAGAGGCAGCGAAGCCTGAAGATGATGAAGTGGGGATGCTGGGGGAAGGCTCCAGCTTCCATCGTGCCCTTTTCCCCCAGGACCCATCCCCAATCGAACCCAACCTTGCTCTGAGCCGGGTGATATCCCCAAACCTGCCCAAAACCAAAGATAAATACCCCAAATCCCCACCCAAGGGATACCCTGCTCACCCCTCTGCAGCCACAGCAACACACCTCATCCTCTTGTCAGAAAAGCTGCAATCTCAGCAGCCCATAGCAGAGCATTATATGGCTTTAATTAGTATTTAATTTAGATTGGAGAAGGTGATAACTATTATATGTTTACTAAATATCAATTAATTATTTAAGATATGTTTGTCGCAGCTCACAACAATGCCATAGATGTGTATCAGGCCTCCGCTAAACCTTAATAAATACATGCTTTTAGCAAACAAGCAGTTTTTAAACTGTAATAGCTATTCCACCAGATGAAATTGAAGGATTAACCGGAGGCCGTGCATGATTTTGACGCTGGGTAAGGAGGCTGAGCAGAGGAGGGGCCGGGAAGGGACATTTGGTCCCCCTGATGTCCCTCAGTATCCCCACCAGCGCCAGGTGGGCTGGGATGCCCCGGGATGCCCTGAGCATCCTCCTCAAGCATCCTCCTTGGCGGGAGCGCCCGCCCGAGCAAGAGGCAGGAGCTGAAACTGCTGCTGGAGCAACAGCATGCACAGCACAGGGGACTGTCACAAACAATGACTTGCTTTATCCCTTCGCGTTTTGTTCCCATGGCACCAAGGTCAGGAGGAAAGCAGATTTATTAAAGCATAAACAAACTGCATAAATGCTTATGGTAATTCCACTTCCGCTAAAAATACCGGTTATTTTTAAAGCTACTTTAAATTATCTCCTTTCTAATGAAAACTCACATGTAATCTGTTAGTGAGGGATGTCTGTTGAACCATGAATTATTCAAAGAAGTCTCTGTTCTGTTATCTGGAGTCTCTGGAGATTATTCCCACCATTGTCCGTTGTGATGGGTCATTATGCACTCTGTGAATTTAATCTTTTAGGCTATCCAGCAGCACAGAAAAAATGTATGAATAACAATTTTCCTGTAATAACCTTCAACTAACCTTTCAACCAGAGTGAGTAATTCCAATCCTATTTTCACATCAATAGAAGAGTCAAAGCTAGGCAATTATCTCTTATCTGTTCCATAACCCTCCCCCTTTAATTTTTAAAAAGGATGTTAAAGTACTTACTGGAGGCAAGAAGAAGAAAGGAGGCTGGAATGAAGTATGGGCAAATTTTGATGAACAGTGATAGGGGTGCAGTTCAGATAATGATTAATTTCCTCCCCCCCCCATTTTGCCACATTCCTCCATCCCAGTAGCACACCAGTTGCCTCTTCCACGTCCTTACTGGGGCAGGGGGAGGAACACCCCTCCAACCATGCAGTTTCCCCCTTTTTGCCCTAAATCTGTACAGAAAACATCACCGAGGGGGTGCAGCCTTGCTGCTCCCCATCCGTGATGGCTCCAGGTGGATCTGATGTCCCCAGGCTGCCTCCAAAAGCAGCGATGAGGCTCCTGACATGCCCAGGTGGCTCTTTCAAGGGGTAACAGAGCCCAAACCCACTCCCCAGCATCCCCCACCCCCCCCTGCTTCCAGGGGATTGCAATGGGGAGAGGAATGGGACACACGCCCCACAAGAGGTGACACCTGGGCTCCAACCAGCTGTGGGACCGGCCCCACGCCAGCATAGAACGGGGGTTACTGGAGGTGCTAGCATCCCCAGAGGGGTCCTGGGGGTGACATGAATGTGTAGGGAGGTTTCAGGCAGCACTGAGGGCACGCTGGTGAATCCCTGTGTGCTTGGACATGGGTTTGCTCAGCCGGGCACCGCACCAGCTATGGTTGAAGGTCAGAGGTTTGTGACGATAAGCCAAGAATGAGTAAGCTTATTGCCAACCTCCAGCTCTCCAGTGGGAATTTATATCAGCTGAACTCCGAAAAAAAAACCTCGCCAAGGCTCAGGAAGGGACGTTTGATCAGCAAAGCAGGCTCTGCAAGGGGTAGGAGCTGTGGGGTCAGAAACAGGACCCCGAGCAGCACCCAGTTCCCCCAGCTCCTGACTGCTCTGCTGCCAGGCAGCATCCTCAGCAACTGCCAAGTCAGGGATGCTGATGTCTCACTGCATCTTATCCCATGCCTCTTATCCCATGCCCCATGCATCTTATCCCATGCCTCTTACACGGCAGCCGTGCACACAGACCAGCACTCAGACCCCCACCTCTGGTCCTTGCCCTCTGAACAGGGATTTGTGATGGGACTTTGCTGGCGGAGAGCCCTGGAACATCTGCTCTGAATTAAAAGACCCTGGGTTTTCAAGGTCAAGGCTGAGGAGCTGTCTGTCCTGCCAGCTTGGGCCCATTAAAATGTGGATTATCACACATTCGCAGACATACACATATATATACACAGAGCAAGAATTGCAACCTGGCGGAGCCTGTGCATGCCCCAGACCCAGCTGTCGTTGCTGCAAACACAACGGCATCCATCAATGCAAATCCCCTTCTCCAGTAAGTGTATAAAATTGCCCTATTTGCACTTGCTATTTCCTTCAGGAACAGAAATATCGCCAGAGTAATCTCGGCTGGATTGCCAGCGCTGCGCTGCAGAAGGATCGCATTTGAAAGTCTAATGACGGACATATTCCTCCTAATCAGAGCAGTAATTTCATGGGCAAAACACCCCATTGTTTTGCAGAGAATGGCAACCAGGAAACAAGAATGCCGTGCTAAACATTAATTGTATCAGTGCCCAAGCATTTAAGAGAGCAGGGACTTCTCTGAGCAACAACCACCCCAGTTTTCGGGCCAGTTGTCTTTAAGAGCCCTGGAAGTGGATGAGAAGGCTGAACTGCCGCCAGCTGGCAGGCTGGCGAGCTCCGGATAAATGCAGCCTATTGTTCAGGGCTTTTACAACAGCACCATCGAGCAAAGAGGAAATAAAAAAAAATAATAAAATAAAATGAAAATGAAAAAAAAATCAGCTGGCAGCACAGAGGTGAGGGCAGAACAGGGATGCTCAGCGCACGGGGCTGGCAGGGTGGGAAATCAACGCCTGGCTCATTGCTTGTTGGGGAAGGTTTAACAGTCAAGACTTTGTTTTGGGGGAAATTCTTTTGCCATGAGCTTCCCCAGCAGCTCATCTGCGCAAATGGCCCAGGCTGTGCCTGTACATGGCCGGGAGCGAGCATCCCGTGGCCCCGCCAGAGCCGAGCATCGTGGGCAGGGCTCCCCACGCTGCCCGCTCCCTGCCCCAGAGCCAACCAGCCTGTTTGTCCTCCGTATAGCCAAGCCCTCCCCAGCTCACACCACTTTAAGCCGATTAGAGATGGGTAGGTGTTGCTCAAATGCACTTGCCGCGCGTGTCCCGACACGTCTGCCTGTCTGGCCAGCAGAAATGTTTGAGCGGCGCTGGCCAAGTCTCTATAAATTACTCCTTAGTCACCCAGGCTGAGATCTCCGTGCCACATCTCAAAAAATAGCTGTAGGCTGAGAACAGACCTCTAAAAAGCAATTAAAAGGACCCAGAAAGTAAATAGAGCAGGGTGAACAAAACAGAGAAATCTCCAAAGTCAGAGCTCCCCTGGGTTCTTTCATAAACGCCATGCAATTGTCTGTCAAGGGGGTTGTTGGAAATAAATCAGGGCAGTTGTGAAGAGCCCAGCGAGGTGCATTTTGTCACGCTAGATGTTCCTGGGTTATGGGGAGGAGAGCAGATCTGCAGGCAGTGCCTCCATCCCTGCAAAGGCAGCGGGGAGGAGGAAGAGGAGGATGATGAGACAGCATCCAGCAGCTGCAGCCCTTGGGGTGCTATGTTTGCTTCTTGCATTATTTAATCCTCAATTAAAAGTACCAGCAGCACTGATGTGGGTGAGCACCCAGACCTGCATGCGGCCAGGGGAGCCCACAGATGCTGCCAGCGACTCTGGGACACCCCTGTCCCCAGCTCTGCAAACCCACCAGCCTCAACAGAGCCTTCACACAAGGTTCCCACCAGCAGGTCTCAGAACCCTCTCTTGCAGGTGACCTACCAGCTGACGGTTCAGAGGAGGAAGCATCACTTCCCAGAGACCTCTGGGCTCCCAGTGGTGTCGTGACATGCTCCAAGCAGCTGTGCCACATCTGGACGGTCCCCCACGGGTGGGCACTGAGCTCTCCCCATTGCCCCCATTTGCTTCTCAGGGCTCCCTCAGCCCAGGGACCAGCAAAGGACTCTCTGTGCAGATCTCACCAGCTGATATTTCTGGACTTCTCAGACATTAACTCGCACAAACACTCAGCCTGGATTGAGACCCAGTACTTTCACTGTAAAATTATGCCCTATCAACAGCTCTGTTTCCTCCAGAGGAATGCAGTATGTGCTTTAATGACTCCAGTTGGCTTTACAGCCTGAAACACAATTGTGCTGCCTGTGGCCAAATTTCCACTCAGACAATTTTTAAAAGTGCAGTCACACGTCTGGGCTCATGGGGGTCTGGATGCTCATCTTCAAAGTCCCCATGGGAGCTGACAGGTCCCTGGGGCTCAGAGCTGTGGGTCAGCACAGAATAGGGGGCTCGGGAGGGTCACTCGAGAGGTCCCAGCATGGCCAGGTGCTCTGCAAATGCAGCAGAAGATGCACTGGACAACACTGGGGCACAGCACCCTGAGCCCCCACCGCAGTGCCGTAGAGAGCACCAGGGATGGGATCAGTGGGCAACCTGACATCCCAACGGTGGGAACAGCAGCAGGTTCGCAGGCAAAGCTTGGACCACAGTGCACAGTCCTCCCTGTTTTGACCCAGCTGGGAGATGCCATCATCTCATGCAATGAGTTTCCACTTGGGTGGAGGGAAAGAACTTTTGATGGGGAAAGACTTTCTAGCAGAGCCTGTTGCGATAGGACACGGGGCGATGGTTTTAAACTAAAGGATGGAGATTCAGGCCAGACATGAGGAAGAAATTGTTGCCCCTGAGGGTGGTGACAGCTTGGCCCAGGGTGCCCAGAGAGGTGGTGGATAAACAATCCCTGGAGACACCCCAGGCCAGGCTGGATGGGGCTCTGAGCAACCTGAGCTGGTGAAGATGTCCCTGCTGATGGCAGGGGTGGCACTGGGTGAGCTGAGAAGGTCCCTTCAATCCAAACCATCCTGCAATTCTAAGAAACACCATCTTGGAAGAGACACCAAACAGGACAGCCGGGATGGGATGTTATTTTGGAGCAGGGAAGACTGGTGAACACCCAGGCAAAGGCGAGGCAGGGCTGAGATGCAGCAGAGCAAAATGCCCCAAATGCTTCATGCTCCTGTCCAGCGGTGGAGAGCAGGAGCTGGTTTTCCAGTGCAGCTCTGCACGGATCCATCCTACTTGCTCCAGTGCTGGCAGCGGCTGGGGCAGAGCAAACACTAATGAGGCAGCGAAGACAAACATTTTGTCAGCGCTGACAAAGGTGAGCTTTTATTAAAGCAAAAAAAGAAAAAAAAAATTAATTGGGACAGCTTCCAAACGAGCCCTGGCGATGAAAGGGAGGGTGCAGCGGGGAGGCAGGTGTGTGCGCCCGCCGAATGAGAGCCATCGACAGCCGACTGCAAGCAGGTAATTTTAGAGACAATGATTTAGAGCGAAGCACAGAGAGGATTTCGGAAACCATGGTACCGGGTCCCCACGGTGCTCATTAAGGTTGTACAGATTGCATTTCCCATCTCCCCGCTAGCCCTCCAAAGTGCCTGTTATTAATTCATAAAAACATTGCAAGAGTGATTGAATCCAATGATTACTGGAGCAGGCAAACACAAGAGATGGTAAAATATTCTGTCTCTCTCTATCAAGGCTCTCTGAGCACAGAAAAAAAGAAGAAAAAAAAAAAAGGTGTTGTGAAATATTAATCAGAGCTGTTTGCCCCTGGGCAGAAAGCGGGGAACAGTGCAATCAGTGCCACGCGAGCTTTCCCAGTGACATCTATTTGAGAAGCTGATTACTGTGGGTAAACATCACTAAATATTCTGGATCTTTGGATTTCACCTCTTGTGTCACCACTAAAATCCGATTCTCTTATCATGCCTCCGCAGGCGCCGCCCCAGGGGAACCACAGCTCCTGTCACAGCCAGGGGGACACGGGCTGGGGGAGAATCGCTGCGATGGCATCGGGAACACCAGCCTGGGGACGATGGCAGAGAGGATGGCGCAGGAGCCTGGGGCAGACCAGAGAATTTACTGCCTGCTACGAGCCCTGCAAGTGTAACTAATGGATTGAAGACACATGGGGAGCGCAAACAATTAATAGAAAATTAAGAGAAAGCAGCACATTAGCACTGTTACAGCCAGAGTTGGAAGTCCAGTGCAGATGCGGCCATGTCCCCCCTGCGCAGGCAGCGGAGGGGACACTGGGGACCCCCCGCTGCCCCCAGCAATAACCCCGTGCTCTTAATGAACCTCTCACCACTAAGGCTGCTGTTAATTAGCTATGGAGTCTAATCTAATTGTTTAAAATATAATTGAATTTAACGGAGCCATCCATGCCATTACTTCTCCTCGCTGCTCTCGCAGGGCGCTGCCCGCATCCTCACGCATCCCCAACTCTCCTTGCCCTCCCTTTCTGTCAACACTGCCTTTCCATTTATTTATTTTTTTTCCTGGCTTGTCTATTACCTCCCAAAAAGCAGAAAACTTTGACCTGGGAAAGAGACTTTTTTCCAGTAAGCAAAAATATCAGAGTATCGTTTTTTTAAGAAAACCTCCCAAATTCCCAATAGAAGCAAGAATTGAAATTATTTTCTCCCAAAGCCATTTTTCTTTGGAAAAAAAAATACACTTCAGTAAAATTTTCAACTGGTTCCAGTCCTCAGGAAGCTGTTAATTACTTGTCATGAACTTCTAAAATAATTCTCCCTCTTGCAACCTTGGCCCACACAGCCTCCACTTCCCCGGCCGCTCGAAACATCTCAGCGCAGCCAAAGCAAACGGCTCTGGGAGCAGAACGTGCGTCTCTCGCAGATGTTCAGGCACTAAAACAAGCGTTAGGAAATGTGTGTGAGAGTGATGATGGACGCCTTGCATTGTCAGACTTTCCTGGCTTGGCAACAACCCCGGGGCTGGCGCTGAAGTGACGGCCGAGGAGCCGCGGGGACGTCGATGGAGTCGGGTGCGAGCACCGGCCCGTTCCAGGAACGGTTTTGGAAACACGGTGTTTTGTTTTCAACCAAGCTGGCTGGGATGGGAAGGGTTTCCCTGAGCATTGCTCTGCAGGCAGGGCTGGGGGAGCTTTTTTCCCTCTCTTTTTTTAATTCACAGTGGTCAGATTTTTCTCTAGCCAAGCCGTTAACTCCAAAATGCACAAACCCACGAAGCCCCAACAACCTGCTCCCTCTGCATGTACGTAATCCATCTGAAACACAAACATGCACTCTTGTTTTGCTTTGGGGTGATTTTTTTTGCTGGAATTACAGCCAAGGAAACTGAGCTCTCCTTATTCAAAACTTATATACAACCTACTTATTATCACACCACAGCTTCTCTCCCTTTGCCAAGCCAACAAGAGTAATTTTACCCCATATTCGTGAACTTTCTGACCCCACCACTCGCCCTGTACAGGCATTTCTTTCCAGTTCATTCCAATTCTGAACCATTTGGGGATGACACCAACCCAAGACTGCCAGGTTTTGTCCATCCTAGGACACCAGCTCCCCCGAGCAACCCCTTCCCAGTTCCTCCAGCCCCGGTGACATCCACACAGTCACACACACAGATGTTAAATGCCCACACTAACACCAGCTTCTTCAGCCTTTCTGGATTTCCCTGGGCTGCCTTGGCTTGGGCTCATTCTCAACCTTTTCAGGCAATGAGTTCATGGTGAGGGGACAGTCACTCCATCCCCAGCAAACACCATGGACGGGCCAAGCCAAGACCTGCAATTCCTGTTTAACTCACCCCAGTAGCCTGAAAATAAGCCTGGACATCTTGATCAGAGCATCTCTCTGCTGAGCGGTTCAAATCCTGCAGTGCTCGGACACGCAGCTGAAGCACTTTGTGTTTAATTGCAGAGGAGTGCACATTTTATATATAAAAATTTGTACCACTTAAGTCCCATTAGGAGAAGACAAAGCTGAATGTGAAAAGCAGCATTATCCTTATGTAACAATAAAACTGCAAATTTGGAGCAGCAAATAGAGATGGGCTGATCTCAAGAGGGTTGGAAGTTAAGTCCAGTTCAACTAAGTGCTTGGATGATTTAAACCACTTGTGTGTACAAAACCTGGCTGGAAATCCCAGGGGAACCCATGTGAAAACTTTCGCCTGTCCTGAATTTCAGTGGATGAGAGAGAATAACTTTTCCTGTGGTGGTTTAGTGTTCTTCATTCCAGGTCCCTGAAGAAAACAGGAAATGTGGAGTAGATGGGAAGAAGTCAACCATATTTTTGACCTAATAAAAAGGTCCTGTTCACTGGCCAGGCAAAGGGAGCTGGAGTTTGCCCATCTCCTGTCCACACTTGGTTGTACAGATCCTGCAGCATCCCCTGTCGCAGGGCAGGGAATGGGACAAAACATTTCAAAATTACCAATGCCAACTAAAATTCCAACTAGAAGGGAGGGGATGCCAGCCCGCTGGAGCACCCACACACCTGACTCGCAAGGATGACTGTGGTCTGTCTGTCCATCTGCCCGTCAGCCTGTGCCACTGCCCTGCCAGACACAGCACAACGTCTTGGGTGGAGCTCACAGGAGGAAATAGGCCCAGACCAGTCCTTAGTCTTGGTTTTACTGCCATGAGGACAGCCAAGGCGACATCCCGTTTCCAGCCTGAACTGCAGGAGAGCTCCAGAGCCACCACCCAGCACAGCCTGGCACCCAGGGATGCAAAGTGACCAATTTGAATAACGATCTCATTTACATGCAGCTCCAAATGATGCACACGTGTTTTTTTTCCTCTTTCCTGCAAGAGGAGCTCATGGATGCCCATCTGGGCTCCCCAAGCTTAGAGCAGAGACAGGCGGAGGGGACAGTTACTCAGGACTTGAGCAGCACCAGACCTGCTGCTGTTGCCCAACTATGACTTTTTCAATGAAAAAAACCCCAACAAAATGTGCTCCTTGGCTCATCATCACTTTCCACACCTGTCACTTTGGACCCCAGGATAATCCCAGATGGAATAACATGGTGGCTCTCAATGCATCACACCAGGTGCCATGGGATTTGGGGGGGTTGAAGCCACCCACTGGTGCCCAGCCTGGGCCTAGGGGGTGGCCAGCACTCAGGACACTCTCTGGGTACTGGAGGATTTGCCCAGGTCTGTGCTTGGCCCCAGCATCCCGGGTCACCTCTGCCAGCACAGGCAGACCTGCCAAAAGGATGGCATGTGCTATGCAAAAGGGGTGCAGCCCCCTGTTTTGGGGAGGCACCCAGTTTAATGCATGCACCGGGAGGTCTGGGCAGCTCTGTCCAACACCCAACATGTCCCCGGATTTCCTTCTGCGCTGGAAAACCTCCCCACAGCGTGGTGATGGGCTCGGGGCTGGCAGGATGCGGTGGTCCCAGTGCGATGCCAAACTGGGGGAGCAGAAAGGAGCTTCAGAACGATGGCTGCAGCTGCAAACTCCGGTGCATTCACCCCAGCGATGGAACCCTGCGCCCAGACCAGCTCCTCCACCCCTTCCCCACTGCCAGCAAGGCTTTCCTCTTCAAAGAACAACTTGTATCAGTATTTCCCTAAACACACAAAGCCAACTGTGAGGTATTCCCCAAAGCAACCTCGAAAAACAGGATCTGGTTTGTACAGCGGAGCACGGGATGCAAATGCAGCAGCTGTCGGAAGCCGCACGCAGCGATGGGGATGCATTTAATATCTGCACCTGATGACTGAGTGCAGTTGAGACTAAACCGCTTAAATCAGCGCGTGGTTTTAAGTGCTGCACTGGCTGTTATTGCTGCTGATGGGAGAACAGCCCCATTGCCACCCGTCCGCGACGGCTCTGCAAGGAGCTTGCCCAGAGAAACAACAGAGAGTGCAGCAGAAAAGCTAAAATTAAAATCCTCCAGGAAAAGGGGATGAAGGAGAGTGCTCGTTAGCAAGAGGAAGCAAACATCCAATAAAATGACATTTTGCTTTTAAACACATTGCACTTGGAGGGGTTTCCACCCTTGGCCATCGATTTGCTGCTTGTAGGTATTTTCCCTTCTGCTCAGTCACCAAGCCCAGTCTCATTATTGATTTTTTTTTTCCTTTTTTTACAGTGAGACTGGAATTTAAGTTTCCACTTGGAGAACATAAGCCGTGATATATGCATATTCCCATTAATAAAACGCATTTTGTCTGAGGCCACTCACAGCACGGCCATTGCCTTAGCTTGTCTCCAGCAATGCAATGACTGTTGGCTTATTTTTTCAAATACTGGTGAATCCCAAAAGGTTTGTGAAATTCAGCACGTCTGGATACTCACTTAAGGAGACAGGTTAGTCATTATTTAGCCCTCTCCTGTTTAAAAGGCTTCAGCTGGCCAATCGATGAGTAAAACCAGGACAACGCTGCAAGCATCAAAAGCCCAGCCAAGGCCAAATTCCCAGACTACAGTAAAGCTCATTCATCCCCGCAGGATGACGGCAGGGAGAAGAATCGTGATCAGTTCACAAATGGCTTTCAGAATAAACAGAGGACTAAAGTCATTAGATAATGTATTTGCAATTAATGGTCTGTCCGGTTGCAGGCCCAATTGAAGGAGAGAGAAAGGGGACCTGGAAAAAGCCTTGCTCTTCTTGACTAGAGTCCTCTTGCACATTTTAACTGACAAATTAAATCCTGATAGCTCAGAAAGAAAAATCACTTGCAGCTTTGATGTTCCAGAGCTGCCACAGTGGAAGGGGAAAGGAATGACATGACAAGGGCAGGGGAACAGCATGACTCCATGGCCACACCAGCCCTGGCTCAGCTTCGTTCATTCTTCTTTTTTTTTTTTTTTCCCAAAATATGGGAAAAGTTGAAGAAACAAGGGCACAGTCCTCCCAAACTAGAGCATTAAATGGCCATTTGAATTTTGCCAGAATAATCAACATAAGATCTTGCCTTTCCAAATTGGTCTGTCCTGGGGGAACCAGCTCTCCTGGGAATCAGGAGAGGGACAGAGCCAAGCAAGGCTGCAAATCCAGCCAGAAACAGGCAAAATTCAGTGAGAAATGGGCAAAAGTCCCGCCAAGGCTTTGGTCCAACTAAAGCTAAACCCTATTTCAGCACCATCCCGAATGTCCGGGGCTTACTCAAATAAATGGTTCCACTTCTGGGTTGTGTTAAATAAATAAATACATTTTGAAGCTGATAAAGTCTTTTAAAAATTCATTTAAAAATTCATTAAAGAGCTGAGAGCAGAGATTGCAGCCTGAAAGCCTCTTCCATCGTGATTTACTGCTCTGATTTGTGCAGGAGAAAACACTGAGTTCTCCCTGCAGCACCAAGCCCTGCCATACGGGCTGGAGAAAATTTCAAGGGACATAATTAATAAGAACTAATTAACCTCATGAAATGCTCTTGTTGCTGGTGGCTCAGCGTGTTTATGGACCGAGTCCTATCCGAGGCAGTTTTCTCTCCATCTCCCCCTTTCCCACACGCCTGGCTGCAGATAAGGAAGCAGAGGCAGCTCCGGCACTTTAAGGAGACGTGGGGACACTGAGGGGATAAGCCAGACAAAGCACTTCACATGGTCCACTACACCTTTAATGTACAGAAAGTAATTAAAATGGGAGACAAATTCATCATCAGTCAGTTCAGTTCAAAGTGCAGCCAGGCTGTATCTTCCTTATGCATGGGTAGCGTGATGTGCATATCCGTCATAAAACCTGCATTAAAAATTAGTCGGAGCTGTTAGTACATCACAGCAGACCAGATGGTTTATGCTCTGAAGTGTTTCAGGAACCTCATTTTATTATACATGAATGCCTCATGTCGTAGGCCTGGGCTGATATTTTCATTAAACACACTCCACAAAGCATTACAGCTCTGTTGTCATTTTCTTCAGCACGGATGAGTTCCTGCACACAGCCTTTCTGGTTGTGGCTTGTCACGGCTGCTCCCGCGGCACGGCACGGGCACAGCCGCCCCCCCGCCGCTTTACACTCCGTCAGTCCCGAACCCTCCCCGCAGCATCCCACAGAGCTGCCTGCATCCCTGGCACAACCCTGTGTTCTGCTGGGCTTTTGGGGGATGTTTCCTGCAAGGGACCCTCTGATCCGCCAGTATTACCAAAAGTGGAGCTCCCTGGTTGGATTCAACACACTTTTTCCTCAAGCTGAGCCACACAGGCTGTAAAAGCCATGGGGACATCCCCAAGCCATCCCCCGGGAGCTCTGCCAGAGCCACTCAGCTGAGGAAGGCTATTGGGAGAAGGCAAGAGGAAACAAAGAGCAGCTGGTAAAATCTTAACTAATAGCTGCAAAGGTGATGTTTGAAAGCCTACCCAGAGCGAGGCTGTAGCCTGGGTGACCAACTCATCCTGCTCTGCACCGGCCTGTGCAGAAACCTCTTGTTTTCACAAACCACATTGGAGGAGATGGTCCCTGGGGACACAGGGACCAGACCCCACACACAAGACTCAGGGCTCCATCCTGGCTCCGCTGGCCCCCGATGGGATGCTCTGCCTGTACCCAAGGAGAACATCTCAAAACCAACCACACAAGCATGGACAATCCTCCCTGGCAGAGAACAGGACAACAGACATGTCACAGATGCCAAACCAGGTGCTTACCAAAAGACCCTGAATGCTGATGATGAGCATCCAGAGCTGAGGTGGAGCCCCTCCCTGGGGGTTCCTACATCCCCATGCCCTGCCAGGTACTCCTGTCCACAGCCCCAGCATCCTTCTTCGACAGGCTCATCTCAAAGCAAGCTAGCTCGAGGCCTCAGTAATTGAATGACAGCCGAGACAAAAATGGGCTTAAAAAAAAAAAACCCATCCAAACCACATGGAAGTAGCCTGGTTTTTAGTGTGGCCTGAAAACACACAAAACTATTTAAAATCAGATTTTGGTGCACACAAATCTGCTTTAAATCACTGGCGTCTAGTGATGTGCTTGAGTGAGGTTTCGGCTTCTTTGTGGCTTGGAGGCCTCATTCACTCCAGTGCCATAACTTTCTTTAAACAACAACTCTGTGTGTGTGTGTCTTCTTGTAGCCATTTGGGGTAATAGCTATTTGGCATTTTAGATTAAGTTTAAATTGGCTCAGGTCATGTGTGTTATAATTTAAAATTTGTTATCTGAGCTCAATAGCCCATTTAAAAAAATACCTCACTGCTGAGAACAATTCAAAATGATCACATTCGCTAAAACGAGCCCTGAGATTGAAAAAGAGGGAACGAAATAACATTTTATCCCTACCACACAGTGATCCCTTCAGGTCAAAGCCAAGTGCATGGGCAGATGCCCTGGGATTGGAAGGACCACAGAGCCACACCATAAAATCCCATTACCAGCCTCCCCCCCGACTACTCTCCAAGGGCACCCCAGGGTTTCCCCTCAGGGGACTGTAAAATGCCTGCTGAAGTCAACTCTCTGCTGATTCACATCTGCAGCACGGAGTTTCATATTCCCTCATGCTTGTGTCCCCAGCCTACCTATTAATCACAACCATAACCTCCTCCACAGGCTGGTTTTCATGATTAAGCAAGCAAATTTCTGTCTACCCTCGTCAAATGAACTCTACATGCTCCATATAACCCTAACAACCATGACTGGGACCATCTCCGCTTCCAACAGGTTTTACTGGTGGATGGAACCCCACGACCCCACAGTACACAGAGTTTTACCGCTGCCTTGGGACATGCATGTCATCCCATCCCAAATGGAAATACTTCTCCTAAGGAGAGGAATTTTCTTCTGTTTTTGCAGGCTGAGTCACAGCCAAGGGTCATGGGATGCACAAGAGGAAGGAGCTCCAGGCTTCAATAGTCCAGCTCAAGGGAAAGAGCAGATGGTGAAGCAACGGGGAGAGGCAAAACACAAGGCAAGACATGGGGGCAAGAGGCAAAACACGGCACGTCTGCTCCTTCACACATTCCCACCGGGTGATGCCAGCAAGGAGAGCAGTTCCTTAGCACAAACAAGCAAAACCCCTTTCCCATCCATGGCCACATGAGGACACTTGTTATTTGCCAAGCTTCCAGCTTCTGAGATAAACATCTGCACAGTCACACCTCTCCCAGGCGTACACTTCCCACCCCAGCTGCCCAGATGAAAAGATCTCCGGGGCAGACACTTGCACCTTCCCACACCTCGGGGCAGCATCAGCCTGCCTTGGGCAATTCTCCCACATAAGCAATTAATAACAGAAGCCCCTCCTTTCTCTGGCATTGGCCAATGCAGAACAAGAGGAGACTTTCCTAAGAGAAGGCATATTCCATGTCATTATCAGCCCATCAAAACGGACCTTTTTAACAAGATAACTGCCCTGTTTGCTTCTCAACTGTGTGCCGCAAGGACTGAGCAATGTTATCCCCAGGTAACCTGGGCGATGGGCACATCGGAGAACCACGGACACATTGGGGAATTGCAGATACACACCCTTACCTGCTCATGTCCCCGTCGCAGTGCCCACATGTAGGACCTCGTGTGCTGGACCTCCTGCTCTGCTCAGCACTCCTCTCCCTGCCTCCTCTTCCACCCAGCACGTCCTCCAGGAGAGTCATCAGATCCTACAAAACCAGAAAAAACTCTTGTAAATTCTACAGTGGAGATTATGAGAGAAAGTGATGATTTTCACCCCTTAAAGCCCAGAGAAGAGGAGAGCCGAGATGCTCTGGAGCAGGAAAACCACGCCCATGAGATGCCAAGGCATTAGAGATGTCTCCGAGGTTTCTCACAGAGGATTTTTCTCCTTTCATCGTGGGACTAATGGATCACAGATAGCCTGGGCTACGGGGAAAGGACCAGGAAAACCAAGCCTGCTGCTTTGCACCATGCTTGTTTAGTAGCATCACAACAGGTGTGAGCAATGTCATCAGTGCACATGGAGGTCCACCTGCCTCACCCCACAGCTTGTGCCAATGAGATCAGCACCAAGACTGGGAACTCAAGTCATGTCAGTGAAATGGGCTGATTTGTCACAGAAGAGGGTCCGAGCTGAGCCCCCCCACCCAGCCTGGTTGCGTTATGGTTGGACTCAAAGATCTTGAGGGTCTCTTCCAACTGAAATGATTCTGTGATTCTAACAGACAGAACCATGTAACTCCAAGGTTAAGATGATCCACTCATCTATCCTATTGCTCACTGACCCTTATTTATCACCACCGCTCCAGTGCGTCCTTGTGCCCTTCCCTCCGGGGCTGCTCCACAGGCAGAGACAGCAGAGACCAAAATGCTGATATATGCTGGTTTCTGCAGCACCAAAGGGCTGGAGCTGGTGGCCGATGGCTGGAAGGCTCCATGTGCAGCTAAGAGCAGCATCATTGCTGCCCAAAGTGCTCTGTCAGCTCCCCCCGCCCCCATGTCAGAGCCAGACAGAGACCGAAACGGCTTCTGGCAATTTCCAAGGCCATCGCCATCCATCAGCAGCCTAACAAGTCCATTACTGGCAGCTGACAGCTCACAACACGCATCTCTGCTCTTGCAACGTTTGTGCTGACAGAGCCTGAGTTATTTGCAACATCCTGCTCCCGGGGTGCTGCTGCCTCGGCTCTCAGAATCCACCCCGAGTGGTCCCTGCACCAGTCAGCATTGTCCCCAACATCCTGGGGATGGTCCTTGCCCCACACTGGGGTCCATCCACACCTCAGGCTCCCCATGCAGCCCCTTTGTGGTGAAAGGGAATAGGAATGGGGATGGAAATGTTGGAAAAAACAAATTATTGCACCACGCATTTTGAAATTGGAAAAAGGAAACACCGTTGGGGGCCACCTCCTCCTAATCAGGTTTGATATGTACATTAAAAAAAGAAGCAAAATGAAACAAAACCAGATTTAGATAACGAATCTGTGCCCAAAATCTCAAGAGCGGTTGTGATGGATTGTTGACCATGAGCTGTTACATGCAGACAAGACGCGCTGACACAATCGCAGCAGGTTTTTTTCCTCATTTTCCTAAAGCTTCTAATGATCTTTAAAATAAACCTCATGTGAGTTCTCTGCCATTTCCCCTCTTCCTTTCATCCTGCTTACGGTTTATGGTTATGTATCTGCCTCTGGACAAAGTGAGGTCTAATTAGCCACAAGCCCCTATTTATCATTTATCATCAGCTAAAGTATGTTGCAACAGAGAATAAATTTGATTTTTTTTTTTTCAAGGAGGATCTTCAACTTCTGCCAACAGCATTAACTAAAAATCTGTAAAGTAATGAGGTGCTGTTGATGGTCTCAGACAGGTCTAGACAAAAACATAATTGCCTTCTGTGCTGTTATAGTTCATTAAGGCAGACGTGTTGTAGACCAAACCTGTACATCACAAAGCGTGCCTCAGTCCAAAATATTAACACCATCAGAAAGAATAGACCTCTGACCCTTCCTGATGTTCTGCGGACAGAGCTGAAGCATTTAATGGGGCAGTTTCACATCCCTCTCTGAGCAATCGCCGCAGAAAACACAGCTATTATCCCACACTGCTGCTCCACGCTTGATCTGCATCGCTGCAAGTCTCAGCTGGGTTAAAAGCCCTTTGCCAGAGTTTGCTGATGGGCTGGAGATGGTTATTTAGCAGGCGATTGCAGAGCCTGACACACACCCAGGTCAAACCAGACACAAACAGCAAAACCCCACCAGCCCCAGAGGCAGCCCTGGTATCGGGGGTATGGTTAGTGCCAATTAACACCAATTATCAGGGCCACATTCCTCCTGGGCCAGGCTTAGGGCAATGGGATGCAGAAGGATCTGCAAGGTACCGCAGAGCTAAGTCTGTGGGTTGGTATCATTGCCAGGAGAGGTTGCTGCCTGGTCTGGGTTTCGCTGATATTATCTCAGCCCATTTTTAACCCCAGGAACTGCCCAATTTAATGTGCCATAAACATGCTTGTATTCCCAGCCGGAGCTGCAGCTCCTGTCACCGCCAGTGCAGAAGCATCCGGGAAGGGCCAGCGGTCCTGCCCTAAAACTCAGGAATGAGATGCTCAGGGCAAAGGATTCAACTTATTTCCCAGGGAAAGAGGTCACTGGGGCCAGTGGGGTTCCTCCCTGCCCAGGCTCTCCCCTGTTCTTTCTCATGCAAAACATCTGTTGCCGTCACTGGAAGCTTTTACTAGAGAAGGTCCCTTGTGTTATGGGATCATGAATGATCGTGTTGGGCCAGCTTTTCACCAAAATGCTATTGCAACCTATTGTTTCTGGAAATAAACATCTCTAAAGACTTCCAAAATCTTGCAATATTTTTTTCTCTGTGCAGTGTCGAAAATTGTGAAAAGTGAAAGCAAACCGGGACACTACCACTTAATTAACCCAGACCACAGTTTTAATCAGAAAGAGTTCGCCTGATGAAACCTGTTTACGTGTTTGCCGTTGTTCAAGAGCTGCGTTCATTAGATGAGAAGTGTTAATGATGAACTCCGTGTCAGGAACTTTAATCAACGAGCGGGGGCAAGTGAGAGGCTCCCCTGACTTCTCTCAGAGCCACAGCTCTCAGCATTCAAGCACAGAGCCACCACTTATCTGGGGAAGGGAAAAACAAGAAGCTCATCTAAAAATGACCAAAACGCCTTAAAGGAGCAGAGGAGAACAAAGTTGCTGCCTGGAAAATTAAAGGACAGTAAATCTAACTCAGGGCTGTGCAGCTCTACCCTGTGAGGAGCTGGACATGGTTTAGCCTCCAGTTGCCTCAAGAGGATTTAAACTGGCCGCCTGCTGTCCTCAGGATGCCCCACGTCGTGTCCCAGACGTCGTGTCCCACTCTGCAGGTCACAGTAAAGTCCCCCCCAAGTTCAAACAGCCCTGAGCCCACCCAGTGCTCTCAGTGACACTGTGCAGCACCATCGCTCCCTCAGCAACCAGTGGGTTCTTGCTCAATATCATACAGAAGCCCCCAGAACCAGCCTAAACCCCAGAATCAAGCAGCTCTCAGGGCTGGGGAGGGAATTCAAGGTGTGAGTCCACCCTGAGCTGCGGGCATTGGGGCCAGAGCCCCCAGGGGCTCAGCGGGGCTCTGTCTGCAGAGACAAAAGCTTCCCTCTAATCAGCATAATAAACTACTTTCATACCCTATATGAGCTGGAGCCCCATGCAAATTCATCCGAGCACTCCATCGTTATCTCTGTGCTCTAATTAGGCTTTCCAGCACCGAGAGCTGGGTGGAGCCCATGCAGGGCCATTCGTTATTCCTTAATGATGATCTCCCTTCACAGTAACAGCTATGAGGGATGCCTGTGTGTATAGACACAAAGGACATCTCATTTTCTTAAAGACATCTCTTGATCTTTCATTTTTTTTCAAAAAAAAACCCAGCCTGGGATCAGCATTGTGCACGGGAACCGTCCTCATCACTCTGCAGCTCCTCATGAGCAGTTTAATCCCTCTCGGAGCTCCAGCCCTCCCAGGCTCTTTGGCAGCTCTTGCAGCAAAGGAGCCTCTTCAGATGGCGAAGGGAAGCGCAAACCCCACCGATACCCACGCCGAGATAAAATAAACCTGCTTTCAGGACAAAATCCAAGTGCTCAGTTCCCATTAGCACTGCACAGTCCTTTGCTGAAAGGTTTCCTATCATACAGCTTTGGCTGCAATTAAAAAAACACGATTTTTCGCCTAATGTTTTATAAACCTGTGTCTCTCCTTGCATCTGTCAGTGTGGTTCTTGCACTGCGGTCCCAGGCCGATCTGTGGTGGGTGCTGGTGGGTTCTTCCCAGACTCAGCCTTCCCAGTTTGGGTGAATTTAATGTATTAACATCACTTACTCATATCCCATGAGAACCTTGCGGGATTTTTCCCTCTCAGAGTTTGCCATTGATGCCTCTGAGCTCCAAAAGTCAGTCAGCAAAAAAGATTATAAAGTTATAACTGCATCATTGGACATGGACAAGGAAACCATTAATCGCACAGTTCCTACAGAGCACAGCCAGGAGCAGCAGCAGGAGGATGCAGTCATTCACAAGGAGAAATTTCGGATGCAAAGAGGAGAAGGGATGGAGCAGCGGCCGTGCCCCCATCCCACCCCATGGGTACCCACAGCCCGTGGTGGTGCCAGCCCTCCTCCAGCAAAGCCCCATGAAGAAACACGACACAGCAGCACTGCAAGGGAAAAAAAGGCATAAATCGTGCATGTGTTAAGCCTTTCGGTAATTAACGTCACCAGTGATATGTCTGGGAAAGTTGCACCTCAGCCTCGCATGATGTTCTGCTAATTAAAGGCTTATTTTGTTACGGGAAGCCCTTTGTGTGAGATGGTTCACACAATCCAGCCTGAATTTTATGACCTGTGGGCTCCGCGAAGTGAGTAAACTGATGATCCTGGATTGTGCAATGCTCATTAAACATTAATGCTATGTGCATTTCCACCCCTGTGCTTGGACGGCTACTAATAATTTTCCTAATAATTGTACAAAGCGTCTGCTCACCCCAAACCCTTTACTGAAATTAGTACACGGCGCAGCACTGCTGGGATTCCCCATTTCGTGTAAGCAAACGCTGGAAACATTCTTCACTTCTTTAATGTTCTGTAGGTGAGTAATTCCACCGATGAAGAGATGGCTTCTGCACACAACAGATCTGCAGAGACGAGAACTATAGGAACAGTTTAGTGCATGTAACTGAGGTTAAAATATCTGATTTCTTAACCCCTCAGGTCATGCCCTGCCCTGAAGCAGAGGGTGGCTCGCACCTCTGGAGCATCCCCAAAGCCTTGCTGGGAAAAGGTGCCTGGAGCCATTTAAATCACATTAGAATTTTTTTTTTTTTTTTCTATTGGCAAAATTATACGCAATCGGTAAACAGGAGAGAGATGGAGGACAAACCCACCCCCTGCCTGCAGTGTGCATTGAGGAAGAATAGTCAAGGCACTGAGAACAACCAGCATTTTTGGGCCCCAAAAGGGACAAAACCCCCATATAACTCCCATGTGCTGATGCCAGTGGTGACCGTCCCAGCAGCTGTGGCACCTCCCGCTGCCCCTGGCCCCACACCCGACACGCGGCTCCTCACCCGCTGCTGCCTTTGCCGAGAGCAATTTGTGCCTATGTGGGATTTCATTAAACTGTGCCAAACAATTCTAATTTATTCCTGCCAGCTAAAATGATAATTTCTCTCAGCTACTGTTTTACTAAATTGCTACCTTTATTTTTGCAATGTGTATATAATTACCAAATGTTACTAGATTCTACCCAAAATTTCTCTCCTTGGAATAGCAGGGATGTCTACTCACTGCTGTCATTTTTTTTTTTAAATGTTATGATTGATAAAATTAAACTGTGAAGCAAGGCATGAAATCTGTCTCATAGACACAATATTTTTTCTTTTTTTTGGCAATAGGAGAAAACAATGCCAGTCATCGAAAATTTCACAAAATGATTCACTGGAGAATGGAGGGAACTTGTGTTTTTTTGCTTGAAGAACTTAATAAGACATCCACAGCAACTCCGAGCTGTATTGTTATATTCAATTACTTATGAGGCCCCAAGTTTCTCCACTTTAATTGCTCGAAGCAGGGAAGCTTTAGTCACAGTGTAATGTACCCAGGCATGTATGGGGTTTAATGAATCATACTAACTCTGCACTCCAAGCAATTAGGTAAATCTAGCTGTTAGTTAGTGAGGCATAAAATAAATTTAATCTCTCTTCTAAAAAATCAATTATAGTGCTGTAATGTATAATTCAATTTGGGTCATGCTACATAAATTTTCTGGTTTTAGTATGTTTTTCAAGCGGTTGTTATTAGATTTCGCAAGCTGCATGTGTGTGAGTTCAGGGCGGGGAGAAACAGTTTTTAAAGCATCCCAAGACATCCCCACTAATGGGGTGGGATGTCACCTCCCCTGTCCATGGGAAAAGGTCCCCCCCAGCCCCGAAGTGCTCTCGTTCTCCCCGTGGGCACCCCCAAAAAAGCAGTTTTGGGGCAGCCGTGGCGGGATGGAGCAATGCTGGGATGCAGGTGCTGCTGCCCTCCCACAGCACCGGGAACCTGAAATGCAGGGGGTGTCCCTTGAGGGCATGACACCTATCCAGAGCCCCGGACAGACCCTCGGCAGCGGGAGCTGTGATACATCGTACCAGACTCCCCCTGAAGAGCTGCTGCACACAGACATCGCCAAAACCCTTGCAGAAGCACAGCTTTTGCTTTTAGCATTCAAGAGCGGGATGTTGGGAGGTGTGACTCCCCCAGGGTGACAGTCCACCTGCCTGGAGGGAGATGCTGAAGGGAACAGAAAGCAGCAATGAGCTGGGGAGCCAGGAACAGCAGGAGCAGCCCCACAGCCTCGGTACGGGGAGAGCAAGTGAGTCACGGGCTGATGCCGCGATGTGGGGAATGTTTGCTGCAAAAAGCACCCACACTTGTCACGGCATGGGAGCAGCAGGGCAGGGTAAAACAGCAACAGCAAAAGGCTGTGAGTGCCCTCAGGCACCTGCCTGGCACCATCATGACATGGGCATCCCGGGAACAGGACAAGGGGACACATCGCTATGGTTTTCTCCATCCAACAGTATAGATTTGATCTCCTGGGACACATCCCATGCTCGGTGGTTAATCTGCTGCTCCACGTGCCCACAGATCTCACCAGCAGATGCAAACATGCTTTATTTTCACATTAGATAAAAAGGCTTTGCTGCCTCTTTGACAAGACAGAATCTCCTGGAAGAGCACGCATTTCAAACCACATTTTTCCCAAGGGAGCATTGTGCGGTATCTAGAGAACTCAGATTTTTCCCAAGCGGGTAAAATGCCCATGTCTCACCCAGACCAGCACCCGAGGCCGCATCCAGCTCACCCACCCTAGGAGAGCACCAGTGGGTGCCCCAAGACATCCTCACATCTGGGGATGCCATGCTGGGACCAACAAGACATCCCACCCACACACATCCCGGTGCTGCCGGCTGCTGCCTGTGGCATTTCTGGGGAGCTCAGCATATGGAATTAAAGAAGGCTGAGAGCACATTAACGAGTCTGGCATAAAGCTTAGCTGGCAATGCAAACAAGCCTGATTCACCACTAACTGCAGAAATGTGAAGCATAACTCCTGCACCACGTTGCTCAATGTAATTGAAATCCCGCCCGCGGCTGGTGAGCACACACAGCAGATACAGCAGCGCACCAGGGATCGCGTCCCCGCTGTGCCCTGCCAGCAGCCAGCCGAGCCCAAGCAATAAAGATGTATGAATTGTCCCGATTTAGAGCCTTCTAAAGACAGCTTTTCCATTTGATGGGCACTTGGGTAAAATAAGTAATAGTCTCAAGTGCAGCTGCTGATGCAGAGGATGCACGTGGTGCAGAGGGAGCCAGGATGGGAAGGGACTGAGCAGAGGGTCCCTGAGGATGCCTTGAATGTGGAAACAGAGCAGGGGTCCCATCCAGGGGCTCTCCTCCAAAGGCTTTCCCCTTTCCCGGCCCAGTTCCTGGTCTCCCTGGCACGCTTGCGATGCCGGCACCGCATTCCCACGGGATGCGGGTGCAGCCAGAGGAGCCGGTACCCTGTTTCGGAGCCGGGCACGGCCGTTCTGCATCCCAGGAAAGCCAAAGGAGTGAGATCTGAGCCGGTGCTGGGGCTCCCGGCACAGCACCGCACACAGAGCCCGCGCACAACCAGAGAACTGCTTAATCTTCTAATTAAGCCGCACTTCTCAGTGGGTGATCAGGGCTTCACAGTTTATTAAAGCCTTTCCTCTTTTGATAATCTTTTCCTCTGCTCGCATTTCTTTTGGAGGGGGATTGTATCTAAAGCTCTCTCCAGCTGCCTGGACTCTGACAAAACAAGTTATGCCAGCCATTTTTATACTGACGGGTATTTTTTTTTCCACCCCCATATCTCTTTTTTTAATTACAAAATGAATAGCTATTTATGTTTGTTCACATCAAATGTATTACCCAAGCCCTGTCCACTCTAATGACTTTTCACACAGCTTCCAGAGCTCTCGCTCACTTTTATTTAATAACATTATTGATCCGTAAAATTCTAAAAGCCTTCATTTGCACTCTGCAGCTGCTTCAGGGTTCACTAACAAATACCCAAAATAGGAGGTAGGAATAGCTGAAGGAAAGACATGCCGCACACGGACCTCAGCATTACATACCGTCTGGCTTGATCCATGAGATAAGTGTTATTTAAAATCCACCAGCCAAGTGCAGATTTTATTATAAGCACAACCTCCCCACTTCAAAAAAAACCCCAACAGAATGTCAAAATAAATGCCTGCTATTGTTAGGCCATCTTAACTTGTTGCCCAGCATTTTTCCCTCCTCTCCAGCTTAACGGAGTTTATTCTGTGTTTATTCTGCAGGTGGATGGGGGATCCCCCTGAGTGGTGTTAACTGGGGAAGGGATGCTCGGTCCAGCCTCCTGTGGACAAGGCTGGGCTCACACTTCCCTCTTGCAAACAAGGCATTTCCTGCAACAGTTTTCATGTATTTTTGTACCACAGAGACTTACGATTTAAAATTAAAAGACTTATGATTTGAAATTAAAACTCCCAAGCTAAAATGCTTGGCCTTAAATTACACCAACGAGCGAGGTCTCCTGGTCGAGACAGATATTTGCATCCTTCAGAAGTTGGGCTTCTGTGGTTTCATCCCTGTCACTGCCATCTAATAAAAACCCGTGACAAAACCACACTCCCCATTTACAAGTGTCGGGTCAAACCCACCCGGGCAGGGGCTTCACTGCAGCTGAGGGGCTCCTGCTGTCCCAGGGGGCTCGAGCTGTCCCGGGGACTTGAGCTGTCCCGGGTATCAGCTTTGTCCCGGGGCAGCAAACATGGAGACAATGCCGTCCCAGGGATGCCAATTGCTCCGACCCGGGTTCTCAAAAAAATGTACAATGGGCTCTCAGAAAATGGCACCACCCCCCTGCTCCTGCCATGCTGAAATTCCCCAAAATCAGTTTTTAAAGGAATCTGTTACCTTCACCGCTGCTACCAAGCAGGGTAGGGGTTAATCAGGGCAACAATGAACGGTGAATTAAAAGTGAGTTAGTGCAAAATAATTGCTAAGCTCTCCAAGTTCCTAAACTCAGGCAGACCTTTCCCATCCTTTGATGTGACTAAGTTTTAATAAGCCCTGGATAAGTTCCAGGACCACAGGGTATACGTGAGAAATTTTACATATAAATATATAATTGACGTGTACGAATGCCTGCAGGAATGGACACACACACACACGTATTGTGCTGCAACATTTATAGCACGTCCTGAATTGATACGCTGCTAAACAGCATTTCTTGTCCTGAGATCCTATTTTCACACTCGCAGCAAATCTGACCTTTGTCTGCGGCTGCCAGCTGCTTATAATTTTGACAGATGCAAGCACATTTCTGGGAAGCCGTATCCATTCGGTGGCTAAAGATCAACAGGCTCTGCTCAGGCTTTAGGAAGATTGATTGGCTCGGGAGAATCCCATTTGCAGCCCCAACTGAGAATAGGTTTACCACGGAGAGGCGTTAATGACTTTGATATCAACGATCTAAATATGTCAACCTGCGACTCGTGTTGGTATTAAGGTACGCTATATTTATACAAAACAGCCATTAGCAGAATGCTAATTAATGTGATTCAGTTTCCAAGTAAATCTCAGCCTTTCCAAGTGGTGTAATGCAAGACTTTATATTTTAATCTCCCTGGAACTGCAGGGCTGCTGCTGCGCCCGGTCATTCCTTGGGATTAGCCAGATTTATTTTTGCTGACGTTTCACATGGCACCCCCCAGGCCGGGAGCACCCGCTGCCAGCTATCGCATGGCGAGCGGCGGCAGAGGCAGCAATGCCGCCTGCTCCTTAAAGAACATTCAATTTGGACAGTCACAGCCCTGCTGCTGCCCTGGCAAATGGGTTCACAACCACAAATCCCTGCCTAAATGAGCTGGGGACGACAGCACTGTTATGCAACTTGCAGGGGGTAATTAACGCTCTGGGATTTTCTCCTGCGCACTCGGATGGATGGTTCCCCAGAAAAGGTGAGACACAGACTGGCTGCTCCGCGCAGCCTCCGACAGGGGTACAGCCAGAGAAACCCTCAGAGCTTCCCTCTGGAGTCCCAAGCCAGCATTGGTTGCCCAACAAACCTGTGAGACCCTAGAGGATGCAAAAACCTCTTGTTTGGAACCCACCACTCTGCTTCTGCACCTGCTGCCAGCGCCAGGGCAGGTGCCAGGCAGGCGACGGCATCACTGGGGATGGGATGCTGCTCCGTGGCAGCCGCTGTTCCATGCAAGGGGTAATTAGAATAGCCTGGAGTTAAAGAGTTTTATGGCAACTGCCCACGCTCCAAGAGCAGCTGGATCAGTCTGGACTGACCCTTGCAGCACCCATGAACCAGAAGAGCCCAACGATAGCTGCTCATACCACCATCACCCACAGCCCCTGGCCACCAGCACCTGTCCTGGGTTCGGGCACCAATGCCAGTTGCACCTATAGATTATATCCAGTTTTGCTTCCTAGTGTGCAAGAGGAAAAGTCCTGCAGTCATGGCCTGAAAGTACCATGAGAAGAGCCAAATGCATGATCCTAGTTGCCACCAGCAAGAAGAAATAAAAAGCAAGTGCACAGTGCTGTGGAACACATTACATGGCGAGTCATCGGAAAACTGATGCGACAAAGAAGATTAATGGAGCACAGCCACAAAAATAAGAAAGAAAATGAAAACTGAGTAAACACAGAGCTGGTAAAATGCTTTGCAGCTGCCCAAGTGCTGCCCCCCAAAGCCAGTGGGTCACACCAGGGGCTGGAGCCACCAACCCCACGTCGTGCTGACGGCTTGGGCAGCCCTGCAACGCCCATCGCATTACAGCCCAGTGGGACAAATGAAAGGTATTTTTCTCCTTAAAAAACAAAAGTGAACAAGTGCCTTGGGAGAGGCTGGAGGGGCTACCCAGGAGCAAAACAAAAGCTGCATCTTCCATGAACTGCTCTGACCTTCAACTGACTGGGAAATGATGGAGCAAACTGGAAATGGGGCTGAATTTGCTTCCGAAGCTTTCAGCGCATTGCTCCTTTGTGCTGAGCTCCGTGATAGATGCTGTTGACTTTTTATGCTGTATTAATGAAATGTGCCATGGGACTGCAATAAATGTATTTGCCAGACCGGCAGATCACTCGTTCTGCTGAAATCTCTATTAGCAAACAGCTGAATTTGGAGAGGGAGGGGGAGGATGAGGAATGGGGCTGCCAGCTCCAGCACTGATCAGCTCCCAAAAATGCGGCCGTGGGTTCAAGCACCAAACTTCTGCCTTTTTGCAGGAGAGACCCCACAATTTCCCGACCCACCAGGGGAGGATGGTGATGTGATGGGTGCTGCCGGAGCTCGATGCAGCCCTGTCCCATGGGTCACCTCCTTCCAGAGCAGGGGAAGCCACACCAGACTGATCTCATCAATGTGCTAAAGTCATTATGGAAAAAATTGTGGGAAATATTGTTTTTTTATTACCACTGAGACTCTTTTCAAGCTCCATATATCATTCTATTGTCTGGGCACAGGACGAGCGCCAGAGCTCCTGGACACCCCCAGGGACACCCAGCCACTCGAATGTCCCTGGGTGTCCCCTGCACCTGTTGGATCCAGCATCGCTTGTACCTCAACAGACTTCACAGCCCTCCTGAGCGTAACAACCTTGCAGACAAGGCAAGGGATCCCCAAAATTCAGGGATTAACAAGTCCCAGAGCAATTTTCCAAGCTCTTGAAGGGCTTTGTTTTCCCATGCCAACCAGCTTTTTTCCCACTTTCACCAAGTCCCCCCAATGCTCCCCAAGCACAGGGGCTGCACCACTGCTCCCCAGGGTCATCCCATGTTTTGCACGAGTATAGAAAGTGCTTCTTCTTGGTGTGGATGCTGCTGGTTGCAAACCACACACCCTCCTTACCGCGACCCGTCTCTGCTGCCACACTTGCCCTGGTATGGACACTGGACCCAGCAGTCACTTTGCTCTTCAAATAGAAACACCCATTTTTTTGCTTTTTGGGGATGATCAGCAAAATTAAAACCTGATTTTTCTACTGAGCCAGAAGAGCCCAGAAAGTGCTGAGGTACCTTAAGAACCAGAAATATTGGGGCAGCTCCAGTGTTCCTCCTTGTAGCCAGTTTTCTTTTTTTTTTTTAAAAAAGAGGCAGGCATGTGTGTCCAAGGCCACGTGTGAGCTGCGATGCAGCACACCCTGCCTGCCCCACCGGTTTCTGCTACAGCAACATCATGCTTGGGGAAACCCAGGTCTGCAATGGGACAGAGTCACCCCAGCAGCTCTGTCCCTGTGGGACAAGAGGGAGCAGGGTCCCACAGCTCTGCGCTGGGCAGCCCAGGAGGATTTCTCCTTAAACAACATGTTGAAGGGACGATCCCCTCTGCTGCTGGAGATGCGGCCAAACCCCTGGCTGACACCCAGGTCTGCGCCACTAAGTGCTAACAAGTGCACGTTTTGGTACATTACGCCGCATTTTCACCCAAGACAGAGCCAAGCCGCACCTCTGAGATGGGAAACTGGGAGACTTTGCAGGCTGGGGGGGCCAGGGTGATGCCAGCTTGGGTCAGTGACACTTGTCATTGTCGCCACCGTGCACAGAGACACTGCCAGCATGGCTTGCATGCAGGGCTCTTCTACCCAAAGTGTAACATAGGAAGAGCCCAATTACCCCCCTCCTGCCCCCACCAAGGGCATGAACTGGACTGAAACCCTCTGGGATGGGTGCTTGGGGTAAACAGAGAATCCCCTGGGGGTAATTAATGGCACAGTATCCTCTGGGAAGCCCTCAGCAGAATGCAGTGAGGGATGCAGGATGCTCACCTCGGCATTGCCCACACGAGGGGGGCATCCTGCTTCAGCCCTGGTGCCACAAAGGTCAGAGAATCATAGAACAGTTTGGGTTAGAAAGGACCTTAAACGGTCATTTAGTCATAGAATCATTTTGGTTGCAAAAGACCCTCAAAGTCACCGAGTCCAACTGTTCCCCCACCCCTGGCACTACCCCATGTCCCTGAGAACCTCATCTCCACGTCTGTTCAACCCCTCCAGGGATGGTGACTCCACCACTGCCCTGGGCAGCCTGTTCCAATGCCCGACAGCCCTTTGGGAAAGAAAGTGTTCCCCAAATTCAACCTCAACCTCCCCTGGCCCAACTTGAGGCTCTTTCCTCTTGTCCTATTACTTGCTAGTCCCTGCCATGAGGAAAGGTGCCAGAGAGCATCATGAAGCCGCATCCCATCTCTCTGGGAAAGGGGTCTCTTTATTCTTGTCTCTCGGGGTGTTCTCCAGCATTCTCCCATTTTGCAGCTCCCTTGTTCTTGGGGTTTCCCTACTGGTCCCCACCACAGCCCAGGTCTGAGACCAGGCTCACAGCATCACCTGCAGCAACCCACGTGTCCCTGCTGTCACATCCATCCCCACAGCACGTCCCCAGCAGCACATCCCAGCCTCAAACGCATTCCAGCTGGAAGGCTTAGCCATAAATCTTGTGGGGATGTGCTGGAGCCCACCTTGACCCCAACGTGTGTCTGCTTCCTGCTGCCACCGACACGACTACTGCTGCATGCCGCAGCCGCCGCACGCTGACAGCCACGGGAGGGGAGGAACATCTGGCTCTGCTCAATGCTCCCACCCCGATATACGTATATTTATATAAAACATGCAATTACCACTCCAGCTGTGCTTTAACACTCGCATGCTCAGTGCCATCCTGGCCAGGCAGCCCTACAGAAAGTTCAAAAAAATATGTTTTAATACCAGTGTACCCCTGAAAGCTGCAGCCTGAGAGCGATGTGCAGCACAGGGCAATCAGGGCTGAGGAAACAGGGATTAGGGGCATAATCCTGCCCTCCCATCAGCTTTTGTGCCTGTGGTTACATCAGTTTTCCATAGCTCAGGACAGGCTCTCCCAGCCCTGGGCTGGTAAGGGTGTCAATGGGTTCCTTGCGATGCACCTGAGGTGGGGGGTCGATGGGGACCCCCCCATTAGTGCTGCAGAGGAGGGGACCCACGGCTCAGCTCTGTGGGTTTAGTGAGCTTTGTCCTGGGCTTCTCCACAGGGCTTTACACCAGGGAAAATTAGTTACAGAAAACTGACATCTGGGATTCATCTCTGGGATAAAAAAAAAAACAAGATGAGGCAACACAGAGGGAACAGGCTGGCAGATCGCAGGCCACGGGTGGGTCACCAGCAAAGATGCTTTTGAAGGGGAATAGCCCTAAAATTCATCAAATTAACTCAGCACCTTGCTCCCTTCTTGGCTTTGCCATGACCCCAGCAAACCCGTCACCCTGTTGGCCAGGAGCAATGTAGCCACCGAGGTCCTCCCCTCCGCACCCACCTCCTGCCGCTCCGCAGGACGGCTCGGCAAGAAGCAGCACAGCACCTGGGAATTAAAGCACTTACCCAAACCTGCAAAATCCCCACCAATCCCAAAATAAAATCTCTAGGGCAGCTGCCAGACCGCCTCTCCACCTTAATGGAGGCGACACGCTCTCTGGAGAGATGCACATCAGGACTCCATTCTGCAAAGGCCGTAAAGTCACATGTGTGTGGAAACAAGATCAAAAGCAGAAGCAGGTTTTTAAAGCCAAGGTTTTCATTCCAATCTGGGAATGATATCCCGGACCCCGCTGCCATGGAAAGTGGCTAAAGCTGAAACCACGGAGGTACCAGTGATGCACGCAGGGCACCAACCCCTTCCCACATCCTGCCCCCAAATTTGCCCCCAGACCTTGCACTGAATACAACAGCTGAAGGAGGCCACACAGGGACATTATCCCACCCGTACGTGTTCCGAGTTCTCCTGCAGGCTGTGCACCTTGCACCCCAGCCACGCGCTGCCAGAGGAACCAGCGGGTTTGCAACACGCTTGTTTTCCTGATTGTCGCTCTGCTCTGTTTTCTAATTGGAGATGTCTTAACACAAATAATTATAGCCAAGTAACTGATTAATCATTCAAACGAAATTAAAATTGGGCAAGTGACTTAATATATTTAGATAACGCACACGTGCAATAGAAAAAAGTGATACTTATCTACAATTGTCACTCAAATGGATGAGTTTCAATTGTTTGTGTGGGGAGAAAACAGAAGTATAAAGTTCAGAATCCAAATTATTGTGTAAACTGTTGACACATTCTGAACACTGTTATTTAAATGCCATTAAGCGGATATTTAAATGAGAATGAATAATTGCATTGATAATTCATTTGCAGCTTAAAAAGACACAGTGCAACGTTTGCCACAGGAAGAGGACAGTTTGGCTCTGAATCTTTTTAACATTGCAATCAAGAGTCTCTAAAAGACCCTTTGGTGGGTGAGGTCCCAAGGTTTACGCCTGATCCCCCCAAACCTGTGTCCTGATTCACCTGCACAGCCTATAAATGTTCCCAGGGCTAAAATCACTGGTTGTTAAACCAGTCAGGTGCTGGGGGGACTCAGAATGTTCCTCGACATGCCCAGCTCTGCAGAGCGATTGCAGGAGCATGGACACCGGAGTGAGCTCCCCAGAATGCGTCCCATGGGACACCTGTCCACCAGCCATTTAAGGGCACGAGGAATGGTGTCACCCCTTGTCCTTTCCCTGGTAAAACCCTGGCTGGTGGCAGAGGGACACTTGCAGTGCCATGCAGCAGTGCACACCTCACCAGGGTTAGGTGGAAGATGATTAGAAAATGATCCTCATCATCACACACCAGCTGATAACGTGTCCTCCTCTGCTCAACGCTGCTCTCCATGGGGACAGTGAGTGCCACACGTCACACCAGGCTCTGTCGTGAATATCTGTGCATCGGGAAAGTATTGCGAGCACAGCCAGCAGGACCCAGTGCTGGCCAAAATAAATCAGAGACTGGTGCGGTCCCCTACTACAAATTATATTTTAATTTGGATCTTCTTGAAGACCTAGATATTAAAAAAAAAAGGAAGGCCACCAGTGTTTATGGTGTATTATGTAACAGGGTGAGGAATCACAACACACTGAGCACTGGTTCTTTAAACAGCACGTGTGCTCACGGGCAAGAGGTGACCCACTGCGATGTGACATGGCAGGGCTGTCACGGCCACAGCCCCCCGTAACATTCTGCTGCTCCTCGGCACCTCTTGGATGGTACCAGCCTGGACACATTGCACATCGCTTTTAAACTGGGAGGATGAGGTCAGTGGTGAGCGGGGAGGGAGTGAATGGCGGCACAGCCCTGTGGGACACAAACCTGCTGCGGGGAGAAGGATGGATTGCTCCAAAAAAACAAAATGCAAGCAGGCAGCACAGGCAGCAGGTTGAGCACCCTGCCTGTACACGCAGCAAACCCAACTCGCCCCTCAGTGAAAGAATCACCGCATGGTATTTGCTGTCCAGGGGCAGGGGAGGCAGCTCCCCTTATTATGAAATAATTGGGAAAGCATCATCTGCTGTTTCCAATCACACATCTCTGTTGAGCAATAATTTCTCAGGTATGAAGACCGACAGGTCTCAACACACCGGGCCATCTCTGCAGCCCTGACGTGGCCCCAGATATCCAATGCGAGGACAAGAAATAGGGATTTTAAAGTTGTTTTTAACCTCCCAGCTGTTTCCAGGAACACACCACAGCTGCTCCAGCTGCAAAGACATCCCCAAAGTCCAGCAGAGTTTGAGAGCCCGGGGGACAACTCTGGGTGCGAGTCCCTCTGTCCCACACCTGTGGTCCCCGCTGCCAGGTCACCCTCACCAGCAGATGCTCATCTGAACCGCAGGAAGATGCTCAAGACCTTCAGCTGCAGGACAGGTCAGGGTTTCAGAGGGGACACTGTGGGGAAAGCTCAGTCCCCTTGTTTCTCCACAAGCACCAGCCCCCGTCTCTCCTTGGCTCCCCCAGGCAAGGTGGATATATATGACTTGGCACTGCTGCGTTAAAAATATGATTGTCAGCCCCTGTAATTTTCCAGTGACAGCTCGAAAAGAAACAGCTGAGCCACAGAGCTCCAGCTCCACATGCCATCTATTTCTACTGTCAGCTCCAGAGAGATCTTAATTATAATGGCTTTTGGTGCTCATTCCTTCCTAATGCCGTAACAGGGAGATGATTGCAGCCGTAAACGAGCAATCAGTCTATTCCCTGCTGGGTAGTAAAACTGGTTGTCAGGCTGGGGAGGGCCAGCATGCAAGAAACTGCTCCCCAGTTACAGCTCACATTGCTCACTCCAGATAAAATTGAATTTGGCTTAACCATAGCTGCAAGTTACAGGGTGCAAGGTGGTAATTGCCCAGGAATGGAGAGGGAGCAAGAGGTTTAATTGGCTGCAGAGGCTGGAAACAGGGAGGATCAGTTTTGCATCGGCTATAAATACGGCCGACGAGCTTGGCCCCGAGTCTGCAGCTTTGCAGGCACCGGCTCAGCATTGCCGCCATGTCGCTCTCCCCAGAGCTTGGGACCAGCTGCACCGACTCCACAGCTCAACTGATTTGCTTTGCACAAATGAAGAGAAGTTACAGCCAGGGCAAAGATTTCCAAGGGGTGTCAGAAAGACCGGGACTCCCCTGCCAGCCTGGACAAACCGGGCAGGAGGAGCCCGGGGGACATCATCCACTGGCTCTGGTGGGTGAGTGACCCTGAAAACGCAGGGAAAACCCCACTGAATGCCACTGCAAACACATTAGCTGCCCTCAAAAATAAACCACACAGTTTTAACAGACATTTTAAAAGAGCTGTATTATTCACCAGCCTAGACTGAAAGTCCAACCGTGGAATTTCCTAAGCAAAACCAGCAGCTCAGGTTAAAATTTATTTATGAAAATAAAGCACACAAACCTCTCCAGAATAACCCATCTACCCCCTGCTTGCGGGCTGCTTCGTCAAGGCACAGAACCACCAGGGCACGGCTGGGTCCCGCTCTGCTCACTTAGCAAACTAAAAGCCATTTACTCTGCACAGAAAATTACTAATTGCACGTTCATACAGTAATTAGAGACGATGAGAACTGAGTCTGTCTCCATCCTCAGCCTCCCAAGGAAAGCCAGGCTCACTTTTCTTTTTGGGATGTTTTCTTTGGAGCTGAGGCATCATTTTCACTGAGATGAGACACAGGTGAACACGGAGCCGTCCCAGGGAAACCACTTGAACTAAAACCATCAGCTTAATTACTGCTTGGCCAAAACCTTCTTTTCAGGGTGGAAAGAGAGTATTTGAATTACAGGAAAGGTACATTATTATTGGACTAGGTGTTAGGCCACCGTCATATAAACTGATTTCTGGTTTGTAGAATATTTTACATTTTTGGAAAAACATGCCCATGGTGCTGGGAGGAAGAGGAGCTTGGTCTGACCAGGGGAGCCCAGCAACAACAGTTCATGGATGGGTACGGGTGTGTGGACCAGAAAATGGCATTTTTTCCCTTATTACCCCTCTGGGGGCACACACTCCCACATGCACAGAGGGAGGGATAACTCACACGCATTTTACATGCTCACAAGGAATACCAAGTGCTTACTGAGGACACTTTTAAAACTGAAAGCCACCTCCCAAAGATGTTCCATCTGCGCTGCGCTGTTCTCTTCCATATCCCAGACGTGCAGAGGGTGTCTGAGGGGACAGCCACCCCCAGCTCGCCTGTGCCAGCATCACGGGCAAGGGGACGTCTCAGCATTGTCCCAGCCCGTACCAGCCCCACATTGTGGCTTATTGTGACAATTTGAATTAGCCGCAAGCAGAACTAGCAGACATATAGCCATAGTATTAGGGGTGGAATTGGCTTGAAGGAGTTGGGAGCAACATACGTTTACACACAAAGTGTCCAAGCAGCCACACCTGTTCTGTCTAAAGAAATGTCAAAGTTTATATGTCTCTTAATCCACCGGTCAGCTGCCAGTCCCCTGGGTCTGCTGGAGGACCTGTGTTCAGTGAGTTTTACCCAAAGTTATCAGGCCATCCAGCAAACCCTGGGGTTCTGAAGGAGAAAGTGCCCGTGGTGCAGGACCCTGCACACAACCCGCTGTCCCCTGGCTGAGCCAGTGCCAGGGTTGTCGCCTGCATGGGAAGGCCGCTATCCGAGAAATAAAATGATTTGCAAAGCCTTCAGAAGCTTATAAAAGATGTGATTGATACGCCTATCTGCCAGGCTGTTCCTGCCTCTAAAAAATCTGGCTCATAATCACAGCATCTCAATAAATAAATAAATAAAAAACAATAAATGTGTAAACACTTCAGTCGATATAGTCACAGCTCTTTCCGTTGGCACCAACAGTGTACAAAGCCTGCAGCAGCATGTGAAGCCTCCCCAGCCAGCCTGATCCCCCCAAATTAACTCGTTAGCAAAAGCACATCTTTCTTCCTTTCCACCCCATCACCAGCTGCATCAATTTCCCAGGGATGGGGGCTCAGGAGATGTTCGCTGTTGGTCTCTGCTCCCATCCTGCATGGCCCAGGTGCCCCCGTGAGTGGTGTGGAGCCGGTGTTGGGCTGGTTTGCTTTTTGCCAACGCCGGTCCCAGCTGACTGAAGCAATTTTATAGCTGAAAAGCAAGTTGTGAAGAGTTCTCCCAGGTCATGGGCTGCAGAGCAAGCTGGCCACACTGCTGCTATTTATGCTTCAAGGCTGCCACAGATTTATGTCTTTGTCTTTATATATTGGTTAAAAAAAAAACAAAAAAGGAGTAAGGAAGAGCACTTGTCCCCTTCTGAAGTTACAAAGTCAGAAGATCGCTGACTCAAGCACTGAAAGTCCCTGAACAGCCGCTGCTCGTGCAGATTTAGACTCAACCCCAGCCAACCAAAAAGAATAATTATTTCTCCGCTCTGCTGTGCTATTTAAAGTACGACAAAGTACAAAGACACTGAATTATGCGCAGAAGAGTTATGCTCATGCACAGCAAGGTAGCAGCAGCCACCGAAGATAAATAAAGCGGATGCAAGTGCTCCTGCGCTTGACCTCACTCTCCCCAGTGACTTTGTTTCATCTGTATAGAAACTACAGCCTGGAAGGGACAGCAGTTCCCAAGGTGTCCTGCCCCAGGCAGGGACCAACCCTGGGTCCCACAAGGATGCAGCAGCAAGGGCAGCTCTGGCTGGGACAGCAGGACAGGCTGAGGAGAAACTGCCCTCACATCTTGTCCTGTGAAGGTTTTTAAATGCCAAAACCAGCCCCATCCCTGTGCGGGCTCCCAGCCCTGCAGCAGGGACAGCCCCAAGGTAGGGGGAACATTGTCGCACCCTCGGCACAGGGACGAGCTCCTGGTGTCTCCAGAGCTGCAGATTCACACCAGGGACAGGCTCCTCCTGTCCCTGCATAAACCTTCAGTGACAAATCGAGCCCTGACCATATTGACTCTTCAGTTCAGCGTATTTCCTACCCATTTGCAAACACAAAGGGACCTGACGACAGTATAACAAGATGGTGAGATGCCAGCACGGCTGTGCATGAGCATCCCTCCAACAGCCAAGCCCACACCAGCATCCTTCCACCCAATCCCTGCATCCTTCCACCCGATTCCTGCATCCTTCCACCCAATCCCTGCATCCTTCCACCCGATTCCTGCATCCTTCCCTCCATCTCCTGCGTCCTTCCCCTCCTCATTCCTGCTTCTGACCAAATTGCCCAGGTGAGCCGAGCTGCATCGCTCAGAAAAGCACCTGGGCTTGCTCAGAACCCCCCAAGGGATGCTCTGCAGGGTGGGCAGTTGTCATCTGTGATATGTCACCCGCCATATCCACATGTCTACTTTCAGCCTGGAGGCCATTTCTCTCCAAAGCCACCTAATCTGCCCCATGCAGATTTTGTCTTTAGCTCCGTACCCTCAGCAGGCACCAGGCATGGATAGAGGGCAGCCCAAGGAAAAGCAAACATGCTGGTTTTCAATAGGTTGGGATTTACCCAAAGCTGACCCACTGACGCATTCCCAAGAGCCCCTTGGGATGTGCCCAGCAATGGCTTGGGATTCTGCTGCACAAAAAGAGCATTCAAATCTCTTCTTTTCCTTTTTCTTATTGGCCCCACAGTACTTTATGGATCATCGTTGGTTTCCTCATCTTCTCATAACTTATAAAAACGGCCTGTCACTTTATTTGGCTTCACCTCAAGTTCAGTAAATCACAGTATTTAATTAAACATAGCAATTTACCAGCTCTCAGCCCAATTCATAAGAAACTCACGCATCATTTGAGCGGGATTTTCATAGACTTCGCTTGGAAAAAATACAGAGTTGTCTTCAGCAGAACAAAATATATTTTTGGCAATGCATAAAACCACTTTTGCTCTGTTGCATGCACATTACTGCCTCTCCATTGGCTGTTCGGGTCTCTCCAATATGTCCTGGGGGAGAACACAGGAGCAAAGCATCGCTGTAACAGTCCCCAGCAAACCCAGCACCCCCACGCACACCCGCATTGCCCTGCAGCACTCCGCGAGAATATAGATATTTTGTGTTGCAACACGGGAATCTTTGGAAAAGTCTGGATTATCAAGTTTGGTAACAAAACCTGGGTTTTCCTCTCCTCTTACAGCAGTGGCTGACAGCACAGCCAACAAGAAATTTCACAGGAAGGTATGTTAAAATATAGGAGGAAAAACATGTAAAAGTGTTCCACAGTTTCCACATCTTGCTTTGAACAACACCACTAATGCTATTTTACAAATAAAGTCATTAACAAACATTAACAACCAGCAGAAACCCTGGTGCTGCTGTGTTTGCAGATACTGACTCTTGGGTGGTTTCAGTGTCTGTGTGAATAACAGCAGAGATGCCACAAAATGTCCTAGAGAGGAAAAATCTGGAACTTGCTTTATAATCCAGCTCGGAGCTTTAGGACCAGAAAAACAAAACAAAACAAAACAAACATAAACATAAAAAAATAAAATAAAATAAAATAAAATAAAATAAAATAAAATAAAATAAAATAAAATAAAATAAACAACAAACAAATTTTTTTGCACCGCGCCATCCCGCAGCCCCGGCACCCACCGGCAAACTGTGCTTTGCCCTCGGCAGCTGGATGGGTCCCAATAACAAGTACAAGATTTCTTGCTCAAACAACATTTCAAACCCGAGATCTGAGCACTAACGCAAATCCAACACATGCAACCACTCAGAAGTCAATTAATATCGGCGGAAGGCCCCTTGTTGAAGGCAGCATAAGGAACGATGTTACATTTCCGGAATAATGGCTGAAATTTGCCATTGTGTGTCATCAGGAATCATTTAAAATAGTTTTGATCTAAGTTCTTGCTGTCAGGGCTCTAATGAATTAACAGATGACAGATTGCCGTAATGAGACTCTCTGCTTTAAAGACAAGGCTACATTGTTTTTGCTGTACCACTCATATAATTTGGGATGTTTAAAAATAATTATGGCAGAAGATTAATACCTTACAAGTTTTCAGACGTTTCTCACACGCGGTGCAGAGCCGAGCCCGCCTTGTGCTCAGGTTTTAGGGACGTGGGTGGGAACAGGGGCAGCACCCTTAGACCCCAAAAACCACCATTATGCCCCAAACACTGAAATATGCAGTTGTAACTAGAAAAAACCCACAATTCGTGTCTGTGTTCCCAGTGAAAGCACCTTCACCCGAAGCGCAGCAGTTCCTTTGGGACAAGCCCCCGTGTCCCGGGCGTGGGGACATGGGCAGGAGCGGGGGGTTCAGCATCGGAGGGTGCCAGCCGGTCACCGAGCCCCTCGGTAAATCCATGGAAAGAGCCAATAACCGGAGCAGGCTCATCCCCTGGTCTGTGCTGCGTTCCCCGGACTCATTAGCTCGGTTGCTGGATCTCGTTTTTCTGCTGTGCAAAGGGACCACAAAGGCATATTATATTCAATGTTAAGTAAACAAACTTTTGAAAACTGCCTTTTATTGATTCCATACGGCCATCTGGTTCTAAGGAAAAGGCTCCCTCCCTCTTCCCCCCTCCCTGCGAAAATATTCGAAGGTTAGGGACTGGCAGCGGCTCAGCATGGCTGAAAACCACCTAGTTTCCTTTGCGGTTAACAACACAGGAAAACGTCTAACTTTCAGATAAATGTTGGAGGCTTATTTGGTTCACCCATCTGGTAGCCAGCCTGTTCTGCAAAAATTAAAGATATACATATGCAAATATTCACAGTCTGCTTCCAAGATCTAAAGAATTTTTATGATGTAACCACAAAAAGAGGTTATTTAATGTTGACAATATGTAGCAGAGCAAAGCACTATAATGCTGCATATGGTAATGTAACTTATGAAAATGAAGCCGCAGTGCCCTTACAGAGTAATGAAAAGCAGATTTCACCTTGAAGACTATTTGAGCTGTTTAGCTTGTAATGACTTGGGAGAAAAAAAAAAAACAACCAAAAAACCAAAAAACAACAACACAACAAAACACCACCAACCCCCAAAACATTGGTGTGAAAATACAACTTGCCACACAGCCACACAAATCCCGGGCTGTGCATCACGGGCAGCCACAGGGACAATGTGTCTCTCTGCCCGTCCCCCCAGCTGTCCTGGGGGGACAACAACAGCTGAGCAATTCTGCATCAAGGGATGTGGGAAGGATTTCACCCCACAGACCCTGAGGGATGCAGGGCACCCATGGTGGGTACCGGTCCATCACCATGAGACAAGGCAGGGCACCCACGGTAGGTACCGCTCCATCACCGTGGGCAGAGCATCACCTTCCCCATCACTGCGTGGGGCTCACTACACCACCAGGAACTGGGCACCACTCAGCTGACAGGCCCCAACCCAAGGTCACATCCCTGCCAAAGCCTCTCTGTGTCAGGTACACACCATTTGGACACCAGCACGGCAACATCACATCCCCCACCCTGGCCCCTCCCCAGCCAGGCGAGTGATTGAGGTGCTCCAACCATTACCCCGCAACTACATCAGCTGCACAAACCCCATCAACCCCCCGATTCATCAGAAACACCAACCAAGCCATGGAGACAGCTCTCCCAACCAGCCCCGCATCCCTGATGCTGCTTTGCATGTGGCAAAGACCTATTGCTACTGCTAAAATTATGCCCTCCTTCTGTAACGAGCACCTTTGTATATTATGCAAACGCTTTGCCTGTCATCAACAGCCTCAGAGAAAGAGGAAGATGTTTGAATTAACAAAATATTACTGTGATCTTCTCCCTGACAGTATGGAAGCAATAATATTTAGTGAGTAACTGAGTTTCCTTTAATAATTTAGTAGACTGCAAAAACCTTGATCATCCAGCTGAGTCTGGGAACAAAATAGTCAAGCTTTGTGCATCCTAAGCTGAGATAAAAACACGAGCAGAAGAAAGAAGTTTAAAATTATATTTTTAAAAAATCTAATTAAAAATGCAGCCCACATGCAAGAAATCGCCCAGGGAAACAGTTCTTTAAAGCAGGCGAAGCCACAGGTTTCCCTGTCGCCCCTTTTCATCTGCGAGAACAGAGCGAAGGATGCTGAGGGATGCTGATGAGCTGCCCCCCGCCGGCTCTCTGCGGGCACAGTATGGCAAAGCACTGGGGTGCAGAGACTCCCAGAGCAGCCGTACCCCAGGACATGTCTGAGACACCCCCCGGCTCATTCGGTGACACTCCAGGAGACATGGGGGTTGCACCAAGCTCAGCACCAGACAAGTACCGCATGTGAACCAGCCTCTCCCTCCCTGATGGTCTTAATCAAAGTGCTGTTGTCCTTGGTGACTGTCCGAGAGGGGACAAACCCTGCGGCCACAGGGACCTCCCCCCGCCATGGGCAGCACAGGTCAGTGGGGCAAGGACCCTTCCCAGGGTGATAAATACAGCACCTGGCCGAGGTTATTGCCAAAAAGTGCCTGCAATAGCCCTCCTGTGCACTCTGGGAATCACCTGCTGTCCCCTGCATGTCCTCCACTGTCCCTATCTGGCTCCTTGAAAGCTGCAGGAGCACACGGGAGTCTCCACCAGCAGAAGGACCTCTGAGGGACAGCAAGATGCCGAGCTGTGGATCTGGTTCTCCACCAGTTCCACATCACCCATCCCACACCCCTGCGTGTGCAGGACAAGGGACAAGTGTCCCCAGCACTAAAAAATCCCTGGCTGGAGCTGGTCCCACCAGCATGAGCCCAGCGGGCAAAGGGATGCGGGTGCACCACAAGCACCCAGCACCCTCCAGCTCTGCCTTTGTCCAGCTCACAAGCAGGGAACTGGACCAGGGACCAGCTGGTGGCAGCTCAGGGACACAGGCACCTGAGGAGGACCCTGTGCTCAGCCTGGCACCAGGCACAAGCCTGAGGATCCCAGCACCCCCACAAACCAACACCAGACAGACTTAATTGCTGTTGCTGCTGTTGTCATTAAGAACCTGTGGTCCTCCTGAGAGCCCCCAGTCATTGAGGCAAATAATTTGACACGATGCAGTTTTGAGCATCAATGTTGGAAGCTACAGACACTCCCAGCTGAAGGCTGGTGACGCACAGGGTCTTCACAATCTGCATCATCGGAGCTGTCAGGGACCCTTCTGGAGGGAAGTTTGGAAGAAATAAGGAAGGAAAGAAACCTCGGCTTCTCTGACAGGGCCAGAACTATTAAAAGAGCACTTAGGCCCCTTAACATGAAAATGCATCAAAAAGGAAAACCAGAGAACAGATTCATTTGCCTTGGAGGAATTCTGGCTCTGATATGCTGCTGCTTTCCTCCAGTGAAGGTTCAGCAGGGATTGCAATGCCTTGGGGCGGCAGAGCTGTTTTGTCTAAGGCTGGATATGCAGAGGGCATTTTAAGGAGCAGCATCTCAGAGGAGCTGCCGCTCCCTTCCCGCTCATCAGCACACAGAGCAAAAAAAGCTCCTGAATTCACAAAAAAGAGAATAAGATTCCTTTTTAGATAAACATGCTATATCAATGACAAAAAGATGAACCAAAGCTACATCAATGCTCAGAGCATCGAAGAGCTTAAGATCAGGCTTAAGACCTGCTAACAACCCATCCGATCTGCTGGCACCCTGTCTGGAGGGCTCATCTGCAAGCAAATACCTGGGCGGTGTCACCCTTGCAAGGTCACAGGACACTGAGGGACGCCACAGTTTGCTCTGTGGACATCACAGGAGGTCCTACCCATGAATGAGATGCCAACCCTGGTGATAGTGCTGAGGAGCATCAAAGCAGGGCTGGAGAACCCCAGACCTGGAGAGATGTCTGGTGCTGAGCACTCCCAGGGCACACCCCGACCAAGACAGAAAAGCCCCCAGGGACATATCCTGCTCCAGTGGGGCTTGATGCTTCAGCTTCAAATGCACACATTTTGGTTTTGAGCAGCTTTGGATAGGGGCTGGGGGGGACGGGGTGGGGAACGGACTGGGGGATGACACATGTAACACATGGGTAGGTGCAGAGGTGCTGCAGGACCCTGCCCAGGTCTTCTCCAAGCTCTGGGACAGGCTGCGTGACAACCAGCACCACAGTGGCTTCATTGCTGGCCCTGCTTTCCTCCTCTCTCAGCACACGGAGACACAAAAGCAGCATGCCATGCCTTGAATTAAAAATAAAGCAAAGCACCCCAATAAACTTGGAGGGCATCAAAGACCATCCACACAGCTGATGCCTGTCCCCAGCTTGCCACAATCACAGGGAAACCTTGGAAGTCCTGGATGACTTGTGCGGGTATTCCCCCAAAATGCAACCTCTCCAAGGAAGGTGTGAGAAACCCCCACGAGCCCCCGCGTGCCCCTAACCCACAGGTAACACTTGGTCAGTCCCCTCCGCCAACTTTCGAACCCACTTCTGTTTATCCCCTGCCGTAACTGCCAGCACTGCCCAGGCACCGACACCCGACATCTGGGAGCCATCGCGGCCCCCGCGCCGAGCAGGAGGCAGCAGCGGCCGTGACGAGAGCCAGATGTTGGGCTCTGCCCATACATCCTAAGTGGAGGGGATTACAATGAGGGGACACATAAAGAGGAAGGCCTGTGAGAATATGTGGAGCCCCTGGGGGCCTTTAAAACCGATTTAAAAAATCCATTTCCCTCAATTCAGAGGGGGTTTTATAGAGTAGCACCAGGAAAGCGCTGGCTATTTGTTGCAAGGCCAGGCGACACTGAGCCAGGGTTTCAAGCAGGAATAAAACTCCCGATTGGGAGTGGGTTATATTTCTGATGTGGGTTATATTTCTATTTCTGATATTCCTAATGTGGGTTATATTTGACATTACAGGGGCTCCCACTGTGCTGAGTACGGACGGGCAGAATCCAGCACCCACCGTGGCAGCAAACAGACAATCCCAGTGTGTCAGATGCCACTGGCTGCAGGATGGTGTGGGGTTTACGGGCTTGCAAAACAGAGGGAGATGAGCAAGCAGCCCAGAGGGAGCTCAGCACCTTTTGCACAAAGATGAGTCTCCTCCCTGCTCAGTCCTGGTCAAAAACCTCCTGGGGAGGTACAAAGCCTCCCAGCTCAATGGCGAGCAGGTACCCCGAGAGCAGCCACAGGGCTCGGGTGCTGGAGCAGGGACATTCTCTGCAGCACTGGGACACAGATGCTCACAGCCCTGTTACCACATAATGCTCAGTGTCTCTGCAAAACTCTGACCCTGCTCCATTGAAGCACTTTGCACCTTTTCCATGTACAACTGCTTGCAAGGGGAAATAAAATTAAGCCTGGTTTTAATTTTAAAATTACAGGAGAGCAGGAAACCACAGAGCAAACCCATGAGTCAGGGATCACCAGCAGCCATCGTCTCCATTACAGGCAGAAGCCAGGTATGTGGACTCCCTCGTTAGCAATTTAATTAGTGGGGACCCGCCCATGTGTGGACATGCCTGCACCCCACGGCAGGACTGGGGTGCTCAATACAGGCAATGCCTGGCAGAGATACAGCCTGACTGCTGGGGAGTGCTTTAATACTCATGGTGACTCACATCCCTTCTTACTTCAGCCCTTCAGACAAGCTTAGACAAGTCACAAAAAAAAGTTTGCATTTTTGGACATCCCAGGAATATCTACAGTTTAGGACCTTGGCATCTTTTAGACACTAATGTCACATTTTCCTGTGCAATTCCCATGTGCCTGAAACCCAGAGCACCACAGTTTACATGGTTAAATGGTTTCATTTTGGTGAAACACTTTCCTGCATCCAGGTGGTGAAAATGCAAACACCTATTGCAGCTTGAGCGACAGAGAAGCGGTGCAAAAGCAGGACCAAGGGCTGCGGGGCCCCCAAAACGAAGGAGCGTAGAACCATCACCTTCCCCTTGCTCTGGATCTCCAGCAGGTTGGGGTCACCCCCAGAGCCCCCCAGGCTGGCACTGTCCCTGGGGCACATTTGTGACACAAAGGCCACATCCTGGCAGCCAGGAGCTTGCCCAGTGCACAACCCCATGTCCATGTACCAGGGGATGAGATGGGACCTCCCTTGTCCCCGCATCTCCTCTCCGCATGCGCAAAGCTCTTGAAGGATTCCAACGGGATTTTGTTTACAGCTCCGATCCGCTCCCTCCTGGGCCTCACCCAGGAGCTAGAACAAACACAACATCACCCTGGGATGAGACTTTCCTGCTGCTACACAAACCCTGAGCCTAAATCAAAACATTTATCAGGTGTCACGCTGCAGCACAAGGGGGATGCTCTGCTCCGAGAGAGGGGACCTTGGTGTAGTGTCAGTCTCCTGATCTAGGGGCTCCCACCCTACTCCACCAGTGCAGATTTGGACTGACCTTTGTGCCGAGCAGCTGCTCAGCACAGCCGAATTGCAGAACCACATTCTACAGCTGAGGCACCCCTGGATCCAGTTGTCCTTTCCCTGCTCCCACTAGTCCAAGCCCAGTTGCTCATTAAAAGCCCCACTGAAGGTTAGTGCAGGGCTCAGCAGCAGGTCCCCTCTTTGGGAAGGACAGACCTGAGCTGAGGATGCTGGAAGTGCCAGGTCCTTCAGGGGCTGCTTAGCAACCTCATGGGCACCCCAGAGCCAACAAACCAACCAGGAATGGGGCCTGGCAAGCAAAAATAAAGGAAAGAAGAAGCAAAACCCTATAGCACAAAGCAGAACTTGGTGGCTTTAACTCAAAGGCCTGGTACTGCTTCATTTATCAAACCACAGGGTCCCAGGGAAGCCCCGTCCTGCTGCCGGCAGGGGTCCCGCGGGGCTGCCCAAGGGACCCACCGACAGTTTAATTAAGTTAAATTATCCACCGGGGCTGGAGGTCTGCCCCCGCCCCCCTACTCACCCACGTGCGTGCTTGCCTGCTCCTGCCCCTCTCTCCTCTCCTCGATTGTCCTCCCCCTCCCCTGTCCTCCCCTTCCCCGCACCCCTCCTCCTCTCTCTCCTCTCTCCTCTCTCCCCTCTCATGGCCTCGAGCTCGCCATGAGCCGGCAGGGGGCGCTCGAGAGCGCCAGGCTAAACTGGGTTTAGCTGAGCCGAGTTTAGCCGGGCCGGGCCGGACCCCGAACACCACCTTGCTCACTCTGCCCCTCACTGCACCGTGCGGTGGGACCTGCTGCACCACCCATCTGTGACCACGGCTGCAACGCACCAACGACCCCCTCCAAGTTCAGTTTTGCCCCTTCATCACTGCTCAGGGTACCGCTCCACTTCCCACCCTGATTAATTTGCTTTTCCTGACCCACATTGGCTCTGCTGAGCCCTGTGCATCGTTAACCATGGCTATGGCACCAGCTAAGGAGTCCTCAGCCAGAGAAGACACTGGGTCATTTTGTTCCAGGGGAACACTGGCTGTGCTTCCCACCACCCTGCGCTTTATTTCCATCCCATAGACTAGTTTATCTCCCTTGGACATGTGTGGCTGGTGCCAGAACGTGGTGGTACCAGTGCCGACATCCCCGTGGAGAGTACAGTGCAGTCCAGGCAGGCACCACAGACCAGGACGGGCAAGATGGGGTGAGTAAACGGCTGTTTGGGCACCAGCAACCCCATCCTCAGTGCCCAGAGCTCCCTGCAGCCACTCGCAGCCACAGAGCAGTTGATGCTGGGTTATTTTTAATACTTAATGAGATAAAAGATTGGAACTGCTTTTAAGCCTGAAATTGCCTTAGCCTTTTTTATCTTTAAAATGCACGACAAGCCATTTTGGAAGGTATTTTTTTTTTTAAAGTTTGTTATAATGATTCCTGGTAGCTATTATGTTGGAAATAAGGCTCTTTCAAAGACTGTTGGGGTACATTAAATGTTTCATTTTTCAGTCTCTGTTTCTTTGGTTTTGATCTCCATTCAGATTGATTAAAGACACTGACTGCTCAATTTTGATTAAATCCTAAATCATAACTGGCTTACAAAACAACTGTGAAAGCTGACATTTATGAAGTTCAGTAAACTAGTTGTAAGAACAGGAGTGCAAGATGGAAAAAATAATAAAATTCCTTTCCAAACAAACATCAGTTGACAGCAAACAGATGGTTAGAGGCTCTTACTTGTAAACTGGAAAAATTAAGATTTGGCAGGTTCTGTTAAAAAATAGTTACAAAACATCTTAAAGTTTTCCCCTTCATATCCTGGTGTTGCTCTGGGCATCGTTTCAATATTTTCATAGGCTACTGCACGGAAAAGGTTCTGAATACATGAAAGCAGCTGGCATAAAAGGGCTTAGAAATACTAGTTCAGATTTATAAGAAGCGAGGTTGCCAGCATCCCAAAGATGCAGTATTTAAACCCAGCTTCTCAGCCCACCAATAAATCACTGTAACTTAGCAGAGTAGCTTGAGTTTCATCTCCAAAGGTGCAAGAAAAGTGGATAAAACATAACCTTGGTAGATTTTTCCATATTTGTTGACTTACCCTGTGATAATGTTAAGCTAATTTTTTTTGGGCAAAGCACAGCCGCGTAAAATGAAACCGCTGACTGACACAGGTTCCCCCGCAGGAGGGGAATTCAGCCAGAGACCTGCTTCTTGCAGACAAACATTTCCTCCTCCTTGGAGCCTCCAGAGAAAAAAGGTCGAGGGCAACACGAGAGGAACGCGCCCCGCGGGGTCATGCCGAGACCCATTTGGGATTTTGGCCATTGCAACCCGCTTGTCTGCAGCAGAGCGTGCATGGGCGGGTGCACGGGCTGCTCAGGTCAGGGCACACAGGGTGCTCCTCTTCCTCACAGGGAGCTCCTCATCCTCACCAGCTGCTGCCATGGACCTGGCAGGGCTGGATTTCTGCCCCTGCGTGCTTGCCAGCTTGCACATCTCATGAGTGCTGTTGCTAAGATCAAGGGACGGTGAGGGTGCACAGCTCCCAGCCTCCCTGACTGACATCTGGGGCGCACCCCTGCAGTCTTGACACTCCCCAAAACCCCCCCAGCCCCTCGGGCAGCTCGAGGTGATGTTGTGGCCGTGCTGCCCTGGCCAGTCCGGCTCTTGCAGCCCCACAGCACGCAGGGTTAACTGAACCACTTCATCTTCGCCAGAGTCAATGGGGCCTTGTCTGCAACCTGAATTACTGGCCTGCAAACAATCATTTCAGAGTCAGTATCCAAGTCCAGTTCCTCCCCTTTTCTCCCTCCCCTTCCCACCGAAACAACCACCAAAACCATTTGCAAACTGTTTGCAATCGCTCTGGGCGCAAACACCAGGTTTCACCGGGTCCCGCAGCCACTCCCTGCGAGCCAAGGGCTGCTGGGGAGCGAGAGCCCCGCTCGGCTGGCGTCGCTCAGCCCGCAACGAGCAAAAATACACTCCAGGCTGAAAGCAATTTGAATTTTAAGATCAAAGAGAGTTGGAGGAAGGAGGGAGAGACGCGTCTAGGAGAGTGCCTGCTGCATGTCTCTCCTTTTTAACGAGCTGCAGCAGTTGCAGGAGCTGAGCAGCTGCTGGACGCTGCACCCGGGGCAATGGCAGCGGCATGGAGGAGCTGAGTAGGGATGTTGCAAGCTATGCAGGGACGCTGGTAAGCGATGCAGGGACGCTGCAAATGAGGCAGGGACACTGCAAGTGCTGCACGGCCTGAGTGAGGGGCTGCAGCACAGTGTGCAGGAGCACAAACCAAGGCTGCGGCATTAATTCAGGCAGTGTTTAAAAGGGTGGTCTTAAAAGAGAGCTCAAGGCTCCCCTGAACCTTGGGTGGCAGGGTTGCAGGTCCTGCGGGTGCAGTCCCATTGCCGATTCAGCAGGTTCCCCGCAGAGCCTGTGCAGGAGCACAGTCACCCCAAAGTGGTGCCAGAAATCACCCATGGGCACAACCTCCCTCCTGCTGAGCCCACAGACACTGCACTGCCCGTGCTGCTCACCCAGCAGTGCCACGATGCTTTTTTTCCCCATAAATGCAAATACCTACCATGTTTCCCCAGGACATGGGATGTCCGTGTGAAGCTTCTTCCAGACCAGTTGTCACAGTTCTTCTTTACTGTTAGAACAAAAATCCCTGGAGAACGGGGGCTTCATTGCCTCTGCTTCCTTCCCAGGTGAGGCAGGCTGCAGAGAGATGCAGAAACATGTCAGAGAGAGCAGAAAACAGGCTGGCAAACATTTCTGAACCTGATAGCACTGCTTTGATCCTCGTTTCATCTCTGGGTCAAGCCTTCTTTCAGCAGAACCTGGTTTATCATTCATACATCTAAATCCCTGGAATAGAAACCCCTATCTCATGAGATGTTGAAAACTCTATTTGACAGAGCGCTAAAAATAATCTCCTCCGGGGAGCAATCCTGCTCTGCCCTGGAGGGAAATGGAAAGATGAGTTAATAGGTCTTTTCCATCTCTGGTTCCTGTAATTCTGCAAAAAAACCCAAGGCTGAGTCTGCTGTTTACTTTTCTGAATATGCGTAACTCATCTCTGCAGGTCTCTGTCCCAGCCTTCCCAAAATATGGACTGCCTTGCTGCAGTCCAGCTTTGCAAGTGCCTCTGATTTCTCTTTTCTTTTTTTCAAATCATTCTCCACTCCAGATTTTCTCCTTTCTCCCTCTGCTCCTTTGAATGGGCGCTCCGACAAACGCTGGCTGTTTCCAAGGGACTGATTCCACTTGCCAACTTTTCTTCCCAGGAAGAATCCTCTTCTGTGTGTGCTGAGCAGAGATAATAGATCAGGTGAGCAGGAACGTCCCGGGGCGGGCACCACCAGCGGCTCCCGATGGCTCCTCCGACCAGGGAGTACAGAACCCGGGAGGTCTATTTTGAAGCATGGCCCAGCAGGTTGCCCAGAAGTTGGTGAGGTCTCGAGCAACACAACCTTGGGTTGATTTGGGTCTGGTCCTCACTCACCCCCCACCCCCGCAGTCTTTTCCCATCTCAATCTCCCTTCCTTCTCCCACTCCAAGATGTGATTTACAGCCACCGTGATGTTGTGCCCGTCTGGGATGTGCTGTGTCCCATCTGCTGCCCCTTCCAGGAGCATCTTCATCCTGATCCCCTCGGTGCCCCATGACAGGGGTGGGTGACAAAGACTGCGCTGCTGGCAGTCCTTTAGCCTTGTCTGTAGATAATTAGAAATGACAATATTTCATTAGATCCCAAATATTAGAAATTTTTAGATTCGATTAGATATAGATTATTAGAAATTATTAGATAATTAGAAATTAATTAATCTATAGGAAAGAAAAGAAAGCTGGGTCACCCTGAAGGAGCTTACCACAGATATTAAAATGGCATCAAAGAAATTCTGCAGCGCTTTAAAAGATGCTTTAAAATATGGGGCCAAGCCCAGAGTAGGAAAAATGAGGTTCCTGCCTGGTGAGTGATGGTACGAGAGCAGCCACGAGATGTCCAGTGGGACAGCTGTTGAGTGACTGGGGCTGCTGGTGGCAAACTGCTCACCTCCAGCCAGGAACGGGCTTGGGTTTTGTCTGAAAGCCTCTTGGAGCCTGGTTGTAAGTACCTTCGAGTTTTCAGGCGAGGAAACAAACCCAAGCCCCACTACAATCCAATTATCCATCCAAGAGCAGAAAATCACAGATGGTTTTGCATGGATTTTCTGAAGGAGTGATACTCCAAATGCTGTTATCTGGGGAACCGTAACAAAACGTACACGAGTACTTAGAATGGCAGCATCTGGAAGGAATGGCTAAAAATCTACTTAAGCGCATGGGCAAGATTTCCAAGAGTGAGAGTTCTGTGATTCATTGCCTGGATGGGAGATGGAGCCAGTGCTGGCTGATCAAGGGCTGTGAGCCACTGGGAGTCAGCCTTACCCACTGCATCCCGCTCCCGCTGCAGAAACTTTCCAGCCCCAGAGATTCCAATGCTGCACAAATTCAACCCCCCCCGTGCTAAGTGGGATTTGCAGCTTGAGATGCCAAGGGGGAGACTGGGGAGAGCTTTAGAGCAAGGGAGGGGATGTAACCACGGAGGATGCTGGAGGGATGCAGGCAGAAAGCAAGCGAGGCGCTGGTAGAAAGCTTTCTGCTCTGGGTTCCACTGGCAGGCGTAATGGAAGGGGGACCAGGCTTAAAGGAAGCAGAACGGAGGACAAAAAGTAATGTAAAGGCTTGGCAGAAAGGGGGGACTTCTGCAGGCTGCAAGGTTGAAGGGGTGTTTAAAGGAGGCGTTTGAAAAGAAAGCTGCCTGCACTTCAAAATGCAACACAGCATTCTGCTGCTGCTGTGCTTCAGCGCAGGAAGGACCGATAGCACACAAGGGAACAAAGAGAATTCTTAACAAGAAATCAGAAATAGGGCCCAGCCATGCAGGGCACTGGGTTGCTGTGACGTCTGGCTTCAACACCCACCTCCCGGTAACTGGCAGAGCCACATGAACTCATTGCAAAACTTCCAGGGGGGTTAAAAAAAAACTCACAGAAAACATCAGCATCCAGCCGAACTGGCTCATTGGTATACTGCCCGCTGAACAATTTATCTCAGATATAAATAGCATAATTAACCTCCACGGCACATACATTGGCTACCTCTAGGACAACTTTTTGTTGGAAAACAAATAAATCTTTAAAAGTTTGAACCCTGTTTACAGAATTGCTACTCCATAAATCATTCAGATCATCAGGGCTAGTTTATTAATGCCTTTCTGGCCGCGTGCTTGCGAGGAAAAGGCAGAGAGCTGTACATAGATTGGCTTTATAAATATTCCCCAGCGCACAGCAACTGTCTTTCAGCAGGTAATGAAACATATGACACACTTCTCATCTATGACCAAGGACTATTTCATGGTGCTTTCCTCCCAGGACACAGTTTCAGTCATTTTCTGCCCTCACACTGTAAAAGAGATTGGGATTTCTACAGTGTGCATGGGAAGGCAGAACTGGGTTTGCCCGACTCACAGCTGAGACCGATGTCATTAATTTAACAGAGCACAGCTTAATGGCCAGCAAGGTAAAGCTCTTGCCTAAGCACTGGGGACCTGCAAACACCCTTCGCTGTGGTTGCAATGAGAGAAGCTTCACTGAATCCAGTTAATTTCTGTAAAGTCTGGAACCACCCTCAGTCTGTCTTTATGGTAAATAATGATCAATTTACGGTGCGTGCGGTGAGGGAGACAGGCACAAATGTTGTTATTTTTACCCCCTTGGTCCATCGCTGCTGCAGAAACAAGTGGTGAACACAGCCTGAGTCCTGCAGTGCTGGGACCACCTTGGCCAAACACCTTCAGGAGGACATCTCCTGCCCCGAGCATCACTCCCAGTGTCACCAGGAAGGCATCATGCTGATGGACCATGGAGGGGGTAGGGCTCTTCTCCCAGGTAACAAGCGATGGGATGAGAGGAAATGGCCTTAAGTTGCGCAAGGGGATATTGAGGTTGGATCTTGGGAACAATTTCTTCCCCAAAGGGCTGTTGGGCATTGGAACAGGCTGCCCAGGGCAATGGTGGAGTCACCATCCCTGGAGGGGTTGAGCAGATGTGGAGATGAGGTTCTCAGGGACGTGGGGTAGTGCCAGGGGTGTGGTAACAATTGGACTTGATGATCTTGAGGGTCTCTTCCAAATAAAATGATTCTATAATCCTACGTTTGCAGGATGTTGAGCCGTGGGGAGAGCTGCAGCAGCCCCAGCCAGACTCCAAGCCCCTCTCCAGGGCTTTGCTGCGATGTCAGCGAGCTGCAGACCTGTGTGGGGTCATGGGGAGAGTCCTGAGGTCGGTCTGGGCACATCCTGGGGACAGCAGATCCCCCGCTCCATCACCGGCTGAGCAGGAGAGCGGCTCCTCGCTGTTGGGAAGAGGAACACGTGTGTTAGCGCCTCCTCACCCCCTCACTCTGCCCAGAGCCAAGTCCCGTCTGGATCCCACACCCCCTTCTGCCCTCGGTGCTGGGTGCGGATTTCAGGTCAGTACCAAGCTCGACTCTGCCGAGACATCCCCGTTAGATACTCCTGCAGAGCTTGTGCAAGGAAGCCCAAGCAGCTCTGAGGCAGGCAGGAGCCCAGTTGCTGCTGCCAAAGCAGAACAAGAACAAGCTGGCAGTTGCTGAAGAAAAACAGTCAAAACATACTTGCAGTTGGACATTTCCTTAATATAAACACAGTCTTGCCACAAGTGCACAATTGCATCTTTTCGAAGCTATTTGCCAACATCACATCAGTGATCCTCACCTCTCCCGGCTGTCATAGAGGTGTGCAGGGCAGGCAGAGGGAAGCGGCGGCTGATGCTCATAGCAGAGACTCAGCGATGCAGCTGCTGGCTCCCAGCTTTCTGCTGTCCCACACTGCTGGATCTGCTCTCCAGAAACCTCTTTTTGCCCATCAAGAGCAGCTGAGCATGGTGACAGCAAAAGTGTTTCCTTTGCCAGGTTGTCCCCTCTAGGGGGTTTCAGCAGTAGCTCCAGGAGCAGCAGCTCCTGCGCATCCTCTCCTGCTCCTTCCCGGGGGCAGCTGCTCAGTTCCTCCCCTGGTCAGGACATCGGTGTGGGTCACCTGTGTCATTAACTCCTCCTGGCATCGCCGCAACAGGCCTATCGAATTCCCCAGAGGTTACTCAGTGCCTGTTGGGGGAAAAAATATAAGTTTATCAGTTTATGCCTGGTCATTACCTCGGTAAATCTGCAGCATTAGGGAGCCCACGGTGGGGCGGCCTCTGCTTTTCAGCTCCCTGTGCACAACCTCCTCCTTTTATTTTGAGTTGATGGGGTTTAGCATAAAATAGTGCTGACCTAGCAGTAATCTAAAAATTTGCAATCGACAGCTAGATCATTGTGTGCCGTATTTTTGTGTGCCAATACCTTCTGTGGATAGCAAGGGTATATTTATTAAACACAGCCAGTGTTGCATCTTTATTTAGCTCCTTCTCTTACCACATTGTATAACTCATGAAATTGCCTTATAAAGTTAGGGAGGAATTAAAACACTGACCAGTGTGTGAACCCAGGGCTGACGCTTCCATTATTTTAAAAGCAAAGCTGAGAGAAACTAAAACCTGACCAATAACCCCAGGCTGGGGTAGAGGGGCAGGCAGCAGAGCTCACCTTGGCTGAGCAGGTAGGAGTTAAATTGGAATCGGCTCCAGAGCATCGTACCCAGCTGCCAGGGAAGGATTTCCACCCCAGATGATGAGAAGGATTTCCATCCCAGGTGATGGGAGGCCTTCCTGAGCCCTCTTCAGGGTGTTGAACGATGTTGCATCCCCTACTGAAACCAGGTGGTCCAGAGGGTGAGGAAAAACCAGCAAGAAGGACAAAAATGCTATTTTGGAAAGCAAAAGATGTTCACCACTGTTCATCTGCATTTCAGAGCAGACCACGTCTTCAGTAGACCTCAGCCCCATGGCAGCATCATGCAACCGGGTAGGGAAACACTTGGGTTACCAGCTCCGCGCCTGAGCCTCGCTCTGCAGGAGGGAAATCACCCGCCGTCCTCCTCTGAATACAATGTTTTACGATACCACGCTCTCTAATAAAACATTCCCCTCAAGTTCATCTTCACGATAAAAACAGTTTCTTTCCGTACATCGGAGGCTGTGTATGCCTTGACTCATAAATATTTCATTGGCACCTGGAGAGTTTCCAGCAGAAAGCTTTGTGATTTGGGGATCCGGGTTGATGGGGCATCACACAGACCCCAGCTGGTGCAGCCCAGCATCTCCGGGTTGATGCACAGCAGCTGCTGATGGGGGCTCTGCTGCCTGCAGTGGGGAGCAGAGTCCAATCCCCCTGGCTCCAAGCTCCTTTCAGGCAGTTCAGAGATCAGAAGGTCTCCCCTCAGCTCCTGTTCTCCAGCTGAACCCCTCAGATCCCTCAGCCGCTCCCATCACACTTGTGCTCCAGCCCCTTTCCCAGCTCCGTTCCCTTTTCTCAACTCGCTCCAGCAACTCAAGGCCTTTCTTGGCATGAGGGGCCCAAAACTGCCCCCAGGATTCGAGGTTTGGCCTCCCCAGTGCCCAGCACAGGGACGGTCACTGCCCTGGTCCTGCCGGCCACAGCAGTGCTGGTACCAGCCAGGATGCTGGTGGCCTCTTGGCCACCTGGGCACACGCTGGCTCATGTTCAGCCGCTGTCACCAACACCCCCAAGGCCTTTTCCAACAGGCACTTTCTAGCTGCTCTTTCGTGAGCCCGTAGCATTCATGGGGTTGTTGTGACCCAAGTGCAGGACCCAGCACTTGGCCCTGTTGAACCTCAGAAAATTCCCACCCTCCAGCATATCAACACTCCCACCCAACTGGGTGTCATCTGCAAACTGACTGAGGGTGCCCTCAATGCCCTCGTCCAGATCATCGACAAAGAGATTAAATAGAACTGGCCCCAATACTGAGCCCTGGGAAACAAAACTTGTGACCAGCTGCCAACTGGATTGGATGCTGTTCACCACAACACTTTGGGCCTGGCCATCCAGCCTGTTCTTTACCCAGGGAAGAGTATGCCTGTCCAAGCCATAAGCAGCGGTTATAAACTTATTTCTAGTGTTAATATCTCTGGCAAGGAGGAGGAAAAAGCATTGCTGCTCACACATGGGTTCATCTTGGCAGAGGTGATCCTTCAGCATCAGCACAACCGGCAGGTCCAGGCGCTGTAAATAAACCATCCCCGAATGCCCCCGCCAAGGGAAAGCGGCACTGGGGGTGTGAAAACTCCAGCCCGTGTCCCCGCTGCCCGGGCTCCGTCCTGCTCAGCTATTCACGGCTCCGCGCCTGTAATAACGGGGCTTTTGGCAGCTGACGCCGTGTAATCGAACCAGGGCTGTCAGGGAAATTTGTAGCTATTTGCTTCACAGGGTTTCTTCATTCCACTCAGCAGCTGTCAGCCCGCGCCGCCTGGTTATTGATGATAGGCGCTAATCATGCAACAGATTCCCCACATAAATCAAGAGGCAGTAGAAAATAAAGTTTCTTCACACTGAGGTCATTTGCCCCCCTCCCAAGTGCCACGGAGAAGAAAAATACAAACTCATACTCCAGCTATTAATAACCTCCCCCCTGCCGGCCCCCGGCAAAGTGAGATGGTGTCAAATTTTAAATTACAGCTTTTGTTACATCAACTGAATTGCGTGTTTATAAAACTAATTACTGGGTAAGTTCTGCATGTTACGGGCTTGATTTGTGGACTGTCACGTGTTTGCAAAAGGGATCCTGTAAAAGGATTTTTTTCTTTTCATTTCTTTCCCCCCCTCCCCAACACACAGCAGAGGCCAAGCGATGGATCTTGCATATTGTAAGTGACAGCTTCAAGTACCTTAAGGGTGCTAATCCACCGCGCAACTTTTTTTTCCATCATATCTTTATTGCGCTGGAAATGGAAGGCACTTCTCTCTCCTCATGGCTGTCACTCTGCTCAAGTGTAAACCGGACAAATTTAGCCCGGGTTCAATGTCAGATGGCACAAACCCAAGCGCAGCGCTGTTGCTCGCCAGGGCGGGTTTTGTGCCTGGTGGTAAACACAGGCAGCACGGTGGCGTTCGAGATGTGCCACTGGACATCAACAAAATAGCTAATCCTTTCATTATTATATTTTAATGTACGGTTACCAAATCATGAGCCCCAAGGCTTGCTAATTAGCCTCTAGAATGATGCATTCATTACAAAAATGGTTAATTCGCCCAGCAGTGTGTTTCATACAAAAGAGGAGCCAGCCTTTGAAGGCAAAGCTTTTATCCTTTTCAAACACATCCTCAAGTTATCAACTTCAGCACAACATCAAGGCCTGCTTTTGTTGGAATAATTTAACACTAATAGTTCGTGAATGCTGCCACCGCTTGCACTGTGGGGCTGTCACGGGCTGGAGCCAGACATTTGGTTCAAAGGAGCCCCAGCACCAAGCCAGCGCAGGCTTATCAGAGAAGCACAAAAGGGTTTGGGTTGAAGGGACCTTCCCAGCTCCCCCAGTGCCACCCCTGCCATGAGCAGGGACATCTTCACCAGCTCAGGTTGCTCAGAGCCCCGTCCAGCCTGGCCTGGGATGTCTCCAGGGATGAGGCATCCACCACTTCTCTGGGCAACCTGGGCCAGGCTCTCACCACCCAGTGCCAGGTCCCCAGGTGCCAGCCCGGTGACATGCCGTGTGCAATGGCACACAGGGACATGTGCGGTCCCACTCCAGCAGTATGGTCAGGCAGGAGCAAGCAGCAACCGGTGTGACAAGCACACATCCTGGCTGTGGTCATCTCCCAGTCAATACCAGATACAGCCATAAAACATCCTGTCACAGGCAAAGGAGCTAAACTGATGAGCTGTGCACCCAGAAACAGTAACGGAAGAGTCCAAAGAGGAAAAATCCATGTTGATGACCATGGATGTCTGCCTGTGGCTTTTCTGCATATTGTTCATTTTAGCACATCCCCCAAAAGTGGTGGCTCTAGTGACCTCCTGGGGAAACCCTCCCAGCTCAGCAAGGCCTCTCCTAGCAAGGCTTAAGCCCACTCTCAGACTCAGTTTACCTTTCATTGACGCCAGGGAGCTGGGACTCAAGCAGATCCAGGCTGGGTGGGCTGTCCAGGACACACCAGTTTCTCTCCTCCAGCTGTCACCACTGCCACTCACACCTCCTGGCCTTGTCTCACCTCCCACCGCTGTGCCACTTCTCTCCAAATGTGGTGACTTCAGCCCAATCCTCTCCATCTCACATCCTTGGCACCCCAGATCAGCACCCATGCATCATCCCTGCCTCCGCATCGCCCTGTGTGGCACACAGTTGACAGTGACAGTGTTGCCTGGCTCCCCCTCTCTGTGTCACATAAAACACCCACCTGTGAGCAGCAGGTGTGGAGCCCAGCCACAAGAGAGGAGATTGCCAAGAACAGGGAAAACAAACCTGGTATTTCTGAGCACATCCTGCTTGAGGGATGCTCTGCCAAGCAGTCCCGTCCACAGCAGGAGCAGGGACAGGGGCTGGGCAGGAGGGGACATCCCAGGACACTGCAGGACAGGGTTTGCCCCATTGCAGCCCTCATGGCACGTATGTCTTGCTCTGTAATGTGCACTCACGTTTGTGCCTTCCATAACAGCATCAGGATGATTTTCTGCCTTTCTGAGGAGTTTGACACTCCAAAGTCCCAAAGTCATGACTGATGCAGCTGCAAACCTGCCACAAGCCTGGGTGCAGAGGAGTGTGGTGGTCCCAGGGCTTGTACCCCTTGGGGACAGGACCTGGGGTGCTGGGGACACCGAAGGGGGTCCCACACCAGGAACACCTCCTGCTCACTGAGTCCCCGACACAACCCACAAGGAGGCTCCTGTGCCTCCCCACACGTTGGGCCAGCTCCCAGGTGGAGCAAACCCCACATTTCCTGACCTCAGACACTGTTCCAGGAGGGACCAGCTCCCAGCTCCCCCTACGCTGAGCACACATCACTGCACCATGTGTTGGTTTTGGCAGCAGAACGGCAGCTCTTGCCTGGTGGAGTCACAGCTACTCCTAGGTGAGCCGTTAAATAATTCAGCGACGTTTTATTTCAGAAGTTAATTATTTTATCATTTATTTATTGGACTAAAGAGAGCTCTCCAGCACGGCAGGCGATAAATCCCCTTTTCCTCCAGACTCTCCTTGCTCGGCTCTTGTGCTCCCCGCTCCCACACTTCCGTGCATTATCGATGGTGACATAATCCCACGCAAAAATATCTCCCCCACCTATTTCTCTGAATTATTTTGCTCCCCCCTTTTCCTTTTCCCTCAGCCACTGAGCGATGTGAAACAAAAAAGCAGGAAAGACCCAGCACCCACAAAACCAAAGGACGCTGGTGCGCGGGTGCTGCTTGCACCGTGGAGCATTCTCCTTGATGTGCAGTTGTGTGTGTGTGTGAACAGGAGTGAAGGCACAAGGATAGACTTCTTTATTTCTCCTCAAGACTGTTCTCTAGCCTGAAAAAAAAGAGCAAAACTTGAATCATCCTCGCCCAGCCTTGATGTCAACGCTGTTGGCTGCTCCTGTAAGACGAGTCCCTGTTACAGGGCTCTAACATCGCTCAAGATGCCACCACATTGTCTTCAGACAACGTCTGTCTGCTCATAAATTACCACACCTACTTCATCCTTTTCAGGTATAACCAGTAATTTAGCTTTTGGAAAATAAAAAAGAAAAGAGAAAAAAAAACCAAAACCAACCGTGGAAAGGGGAAAATCATCTCGAGCAAGAAATAACTAAAAAAATGTGCAAAACAGAATGAAAATGACACTTCAGCTTTAACATCACATCATTAGCAAGATATTTTATCATGCAATTCATCTGCCTACCTACCTGCTTCCCAAACCACAATGTTCCCCTCAGAGTTCTGTTCCTCTTTTGCAATGAACCATAAATTACATGCTGACAGCTTTAATTTGTGCAAAGTATGCCTGGTTGCTTCTGGCACAAGCAGCCGGCTGCTATAATAAGGTCAATATATATTCATTGTCGCGTTGCTTGATGTGCCAGATAACACAAAAATGCAGAAATGTGGTAGTTTCTTTGGGGCTACAAAGTGGGAATGATAGAAAGCGAAGAACGCTGCATCTCATCAGGGCATCGCAAGCAGTTGGCTCATCATTTATGCATGGCATGAGCAATGTTATGATTTAACTAATCATCATCAGTTATTCATCCCATTGCTGTCAGGGGACCATGCAACACTTTCATTTCTTGCCAGTTCTGGATAATTTATGTTCCCCTATCATTCAAGGGGTGGTTGGTTTGTTTGTTTGCTTCCTTTTTTTTCTTTTAATTTATTTTTTTTTGCCTTGTGGTTGACCATCAGCAGGTAAACTCCAACATCTCCTAGGAGCATGAGGTGCTAGTGTACGATGAAGCCTCTGAAGTGCTGCCCATGGAGGAGGAGGAGGAAGAGGAGGTGAAGATCTGCCCTCGCTGGGTGAAACCAAACCCTCTATGGTGTGGGGAGAAGTTGCCCTCCCCCCGCAGCCCCCAGGGAGCTCAGGACTCTGCAGGGGTCCTGGTGGGTCATGTTGGTGCTTTGGGAAGCAACATCAACCTGGATTATGCTATTTGGACACTGAGCATCCCCTCCGGCCACCACCAGCTCCTGGAAAGGATGGTGATGATGACAACAGCCCTGCCAAGCTGCTTCTGCAGCAATTATTGCCCCCACCCATCCCCTCTCTGCCCTCACCCTGAGCAACCCATGATTCTCAGGTAGGGGGGTGCAGCCCCCCAAAACCTGGGGAAACAGGGGAACCGTCACCCCGCACCCGCCTCCCTCCCAGGAGGCACCCCGGGGGTTGTGTGGGTCCAAGAGGCCCTGACACCCCACCCCACACTGCCCAAGGGTTTTTTTTTTGCTTTTTCTGATGTTAAGCAAGTTAACCAAAGGCAGAAACTGAGGCACATGGTGCCCAGAGTCATGGGGACCCCGCAGGAGCCAGTGGCAGGTGGGGACCAGCCAGAATGGTCACGGGTACTGGCTTGGAGTTGAGGGACCGGCACAGGTGGCCGTGCAAGAGAAACAGTTACTGAACACTGAACCTTTCCAATGCATCACCATTATAGACGTACCCACACTGAACAGATTCGCATGGAGCTGCTGCGAACATTTACAGAGTTTGTACACCCCCAACACCCGCAAACTCCTACCTGCTGAAGTTATAAAAGCAGCTGGTGCCACGGCGAGGAAAGAGCATCACTGCCCCACGGAGCTTGGCACCAGGGATGAAAACCCTTGGAATATTCAGCAGTGCTCCTGGCAATGACACCAGCAAGTTTTGGGGTAAAATGTGGAGGTTCCAGGAGGGGTCAAGAAGGGCAGCAGTGCAGCCGGGAAGGGGACTGGACCCCGTCAGCCTTTAAATCAGAAAATAACGATTTGGTGACGTGCCCTAGCAGCAGCAAAACCCGCTCTTGAACTCTCTATAGCAGAATAGGAACAGGTGTCCTGATCTGCACCATGGGTCTGGTTTCAGAGGTGGCACTGTTCCCCCCAGCACTGGGGATACTGGGAGGTGACAGCAGCCCTGGCGCCGCAGAGATGGGGTTTGTTGTCCGAGCACCCCGACAACAGCCTGGCATTGTGTTTTCATGTGTAAACGCACATATAAACACCAACATTACCATTATGGACATTTTTTATAGCATACATCTTAAAGAAAGTAGATTAGACAGCTTTTCCCTGAGATCATAAGTATTTAAAAAGCAATAAGGCTTAATGACTGTTTTTCTTACTTTGTAAGGTGGTTTGGGATGATAAATGATGGGCAATTTCATGGCTGGAATTTCAATTTCCCAAAATATTACCGTTGTTCTCCACTTCCAAGAGGTCGCTTTTGGCAGACTCCTGCATCGCCTCCTTCTTCTCTGTTTCTGAATTCATTTGGGGTTCAGACATACATTTCTTGGGCCTGGCAAAGGTCTTGGGAGGCCGGTCAGCAATGCAGAGCCCCATCCGCAGCCTGTCGGAAGAGAGATTGGAAAGCTGAACGTTTTTATTCTGTCATTTCTTAAGTGGAATGACTCTTGCCTCATTTTGAAACACGTTTAGATGCAGCCAAAGTAATTTAAAAAGAAATAAAAAAGCTCCAACATAGTGAAATGCTTCCATTTCAGGGAGATGAAATGTATCCATTTCAGTGAAGAAAAATAAGTTTCACCTGAGACCCATTTTTGATGGCTTTTTATGTTGCAGGGAAGAGGAACAGAAAACAAGACATGCTTTTAGGCCAGTGCAAATGACTGCTTGACCCCAAAGCAAAATAAAACAACCAACAAAAAGCCTAAACCAAGAAAACATCCAACCTAGCTGTCACATTGACTAGCAGTTCTGTGAAACCTCAGCATGCATAAGCTGAAATTTCCAGAATTTCTTATTATTTTTCCTACATACCAGTGCTACTTACTTTTCTGCTTCCACCCAGAGGGATGCAAAAGAGCTACAGTAGGATGTCCTGGGCAGCTCAGCCACAGGGACATTAAATTAAGTGATTTTTATCAGCTGTGCAGCTGATAGCTCTTCCCATTAAAATGCTGCCCAGAGGATGCTCCGATCAGAGGTGATGAGAACGGCTGGGTTAGATCCAGGGGGGTGATTGCTTGTCTATGAGCAGGGAATGGGTGAAGGAAGGAAAATATGGGGATCTTCCCCTATTAATGACAAACAACTGCCCTGCTCGCTGCCAGCACCTCTGCCCGCTCCAGCATGTCCTTACAGAGCCCTTTGGAAACACCCCCCATCTCCCCGACCAGAAGACAAAACCTGAAGTTTAGCACCGTGTGGCGAAGGTGGCATCGGGGCCATCATGCAACCACGTGTCCTGGTCCTCACCCACCCATCATGGATGGGAAGACTGGGTGTGCCAGCTGCTCTAAATGTAAAGCCCTGAAAATCTGGCACCCAGAAAATGTGGTACCTGGAAAATCTGGTACACAGAAAACGTGATACCCAGAAAACCTGACATCCAGAAAATCTGGCACCCGGAAAATCTGGTACCTGGAAAACCTGGTGTCCAGCAAGTCCCCAGCCCAGTCCCAGCACAACCCCAGTAGCTCAGCAATGCTCCTCTGCCCCCCGGGCTGTGTGTGGGGGTTTTCCCCACACCGGGATCCCCATCCCCACAGCCACTCCATGGACACAGGGCTGTGCTCACCCCAGAACCCCCCATGTGTCCTCTCTGGACCTTCTTCATAAATCTCCATCTGTCTCAAGAGCCAGTCCGTTTCTTTGGAGTAGGCGTCCTGCAGCATCCTGTGGCACCACGGCTCTGAGGACCCCCAGCCCCCATGATGTATCATTGAAATCCGTTAAAATGCGGCGGCTCTGACAGTGTTCTGAGGTGATATGTCATGCCCGCCCCCTCCCATGATGTACTTACATAATATATCAAAGCCCCATCGCTCTGCTGATGCTCTAATCCAATCTATCCAAACGCCATTGTTCTGGTGATGCGCTATTATCATACATCAAAGCACCGGGGACCACTGATGTGCTATTACCCAACATCAAACTCTTGTCAATCTGGTGCTGCGCTGTCATGCAATGGCCACTCAGAAGATGGTAATAAAATTAAGCTTATTCTTTAAAATTTATCTCTCTATCCATCTGTGGAGAGATATTGATTTAGCACAGGTTGGGAACTGCGCGTATATCCCATAAGGTAAGGAGTTGACTGATAAGGCTTCATGGTTTAAAATGCAAAGGGAGGCTGATTTGATTTTTGAGCTTTTTCCGATGCCAGCCAGAAAGGGAAGAACAATCCCTCCTCTGCTTTGCAGCCATGCACGCACCTGGATTCTGCAGAGCACCCAGCGCAGCCTGTGCTTTCAGGAGAGAGGTGCTGAAAACACAACAAGCTTCTAAAAACACAACTTGTTGGGCCTTTTCCAGCAGCCTGACTGCCTTCTTGCTTCTTAATACTTTCCTGAAAAACCCCATCTCCTGGGTGTCTCGCAGCCTGCTGTGGGTTTTATTTTTTTACCCTTGGAGGCTGATAGTAATTTGCTGGGAAGAATCCACCCCCAGCATTGGCACCGAGCAGCTTCCCTGTCTGTTCCCACCTGTACGTGAGGACACACACCGCAAAAAAATACATGAACAAAGGCTAAAGAGCAATTAAAGAAGAAATAGGGAGAAAAGGAAGCCTGCTTGTGATGTTCCCAGCCCTGGGGCAGGACTCGGCAGCAAAGCAGGATTTACAGAGCCAGCAACACCCTGGGGGTGCTCAGCACCCGGGTGGGCACCACTATACCCCCATGCCAGCCCCCCACCCCGTCAAACCCACCCCTGGGGCTGGGCAAACAACACCCCTGTGAAAGGCTTTTATCAGCACAGGGCTCAGAACCCGGTGCTTTCCCCAAAAGGAAAGGGGAGTAAGAAGTATGCACCACAAATATTTTTATGGCACATAATTAAAACCAGATATCAACGTGCACCACTGACACAGCAGCATCACCTTCAGCTCAAGGTAGCAAACCAGGCCAGAGGCTGCAGACTTGGATTTAGAGACTGAGCCACAAGCAAACCTGGTGCCGGGATGCTGGAACAGAGACCTGGGAGCAATGAGGTGGGCACATGCAACAGCTCCTCCAGCAGCAGAGCAGGTCCACGAGATCTGTAACAATCTCATGGCTTCTGAAAGATTGCAAAGAATTGTGCCTAAAGATTTTATAAAACCTTTTCTACTTTTTGCAAAGCAGCTTTCCCTCCCTGCTTATATTCATTGTGTATTGCAGTTCTGTGCCAGTGCTTAATTGCAGGAATTGTTTTAGGTTTCAGTATTCCAGTTTGAAATAGTATGGGAGAATACTTCAGTTACTGCTATAATCTTGTATTATTTGCTAGTTACTAAGTTATCTTTTTATATTTGTTGTATTTTCAAATATTTTCTCCTGACATGGGATTAACAGATGAAATGTTTCATGTAGATGACGTTCTTAGGGCCATGGTTTAGTGCCAGGGTTGGGTTAATGGTTGGACTTAATGGTCTTAAAGGTCTTTTCCAGCCCAAACAATTCTATGATTCTGTGATCTTCCCACCCTTCCCCATCCCCAGGGCTGCAGGGGTGAAGACCCCAACCCTGGCACTGGGACCCCCACGTCACTGGTGCTGTCACCATCCTGCCTGAGCAGAAGGACCATCCTGACTCAGCCTTCCCGGGGAAGCTCTTCCCACCTTCGCCGTTTGATTTGGCAGCACAAACCCAAGGGTGGTTAATGACATCTGTGTGCTTTCCAGCTCCCTGCCTGTAATTAGGGCTGCCCGAGGTGCTGTTCTAACGAGGGCCAGAGGAATTTCTTTGGGTGCTGAGCAGCGTGACCTGGCAAGAGAGTTTTTGTCTTGGCTCAGGGAATCCTCTACAAACCTCTAGGGGAAAAGTAATATAAAAGCCCTCCCTTCTGGTGCCGGAGCTTGGCTTTGAGTCGAGGAGCACCTGCCCTGCTAGCAGAGGGGTGTTCAGTGGGTGAGAGGTTTGGAGGTGCCGAGGACAGGCAGGGAGCTGCAGGTGGGAATGGGAGGTGTTCACTGTGGGGGAGAGGAGACCGATAAGAGCCGGGACACAGCCTGGAGTCACCCGAGCTGGCTCTCAGTGCTCCCCAACCTTCCATCTGCAGAGATAAACGTGCTCAGCAGAGACTAAACCTCTCGCTACAGGAGGGAGTGAAGATGCGGGGGATGCTGCAGCCCAGGCTGAGCTGACAAAGGCATCTCCAGCAGAGGAGAAAAATCTGTTTTATTTCCATGCCCCTGTTCGTGAAACCCCGGGCTGCCACATTTGAGTCCTCCCGTGATGTTTCTTCGTCTCTCTTGGTTATTAGCCCTGCATGCCCCAGGAATGACAGCGATGCCTTTGCTCCTCCTGCCCTGACCATGTCCCTCAGCCCCTGCACACCCCGGCCAGCCCTTGGCTCCCATTCCTCCCGCCTGCCTTTCCAGTCTGACCAGTCCCCACCGTCCATACTGGGGGGTACAGCATGCACAGGGGTAGTCTGACCCTATCTTTCTTATCAGCCCATTTAAGTAAAAAAAGGTGCACTAAGGTCTCCATGTCCTACGGGGAAGCTGGGGATGTGACCCTGGGGACGTCACCCTGGGGACGTCACCCTGTGTAGCTGTGCGGACCCGGCAGACCCCGCACACCCCAATCCCTTCAGCAACAGCATCCCCACGATGCCAAACCACCCGGGCAGCCACCAGCGTGACCGTGCCAGCACTGTGTCCCCAGAGCAGAGGACATTGCCTTTAGGCTGGGCTTACCTGGCTTAGGAAAACACAGAATTTTGCCCCGGCTCTTTGTGGTGCTGCCGGGGCTGTTTTGCAGTCAGGTGCGAGGAGCTGAGCGAGCATCCCTGCAACCCCTCCGCTGTTTATTTTAGTGTATCTTTGGGAAAACGGCCATGGGTGGCAGGCAGAGATGTTTAATCAGGTCCGTATTTACTTTCGGAGCCACTGTACAAACAACACACTGTGGGTAAATTAAACAAACACCGGTTATAAAGTCTACATAATCAGCTTAAACTCAAAGGATAATTACCAGAGTCAAAATCTACAGTATCATAAAGATAGGCAGTCAAGGACTGGCTCCAGCTCCTGACAGAAATATAAGTTAGCTTTGAAAGATAACCTTGTGAGCTACAATTAACTCGCAGGCTTCGACAGTTACCGAAACCCTAAATGAAAATAGCCCAAGGAAAACAAATACAAGGTTTGGCACTCCTGAAGAAATTTAAACCTAAACATACAAATTAAAAGCACCTCGAGAGGCAGGGTGGGATTTAATAACATAATGTCTCCCATTCACTTGAAAGTAATTGATGCACAATAAAAACCCCTTTCTGTCAGCACAGGCAGTGGGAAAACCCGCCGAGTGGCTGTGGAAATCGAACCCTTTTCATGTAGGGCTGGTTGTTTTTTCTTTTTTTTTTTTTTTAAAGCAATGACCTGACAGCAAAAAGCCCGCAGGGAAATGGCTGGTTTGGAGAGATTGTTCACAAAAGGTGCCCGAGCCAGCCTGGCCCACGCACAGCTCCCGCCATCACTCCCCCAAACAAATAATAACCTTAGTTAGCGTGGAAAAAATACGAGGATGGTGGTAGCCCCAAGGAAAGCTGTGTTATTGCAGGTGGGAGGGTTATTGAGGAGGTTATTGAGGAAGGGGAGCACACAGGTCCCCCGTGTCCCTCACCCAGGGACCGGCTGTGGGATGGGGGTCTCACAGGGACCCCGCAGAATGAGGGAGAACATGGGTGATGCTGCACATGGATGGGACAAATGTCAGGCAGCAGGCAGAGGTGGGACAGCCCTAGAATCCTGCAGTGGTGGGAAATGTCATTATTATTATTAAATAAATTAATAAACTGAATAATTAAAAAAAATTAAACATTAAATTAAATTATTGTGAGGTATCAGACAACTTCAAAATTCACAGGCTCAACATGGAAATGTTCAGCAGCACTTTCACCTCTTCTCCTCCCCATTTCCCAGATGGTTCCGGCTCAAAATCCACATACATCCATAAAACAGGGGAAAAATCACCCAATTCTGGCTCTCCTTGCACCCCTTGGTGGCCAAGATGGAAGGAACCTGCTCCTTCCCCATCCAACTTCCCTCATCCCAGAGATCGTCACTGCTGGGACTAATTGGGATGCTGGCTGGCGATCTCAGCAGGGAGAGAAAAGAAAACAACCTGACATGTTACAGCTTCCCACGAAGCTTCAGGGAGCAGCAGCCTTCCCTCAGAGACGGGAAAACAAATGTCTTTTAGAATAAAAGCCGATAAACTGACGAACTTAGCGCTGCTTCTCACTTATAAATCACAGCGCTGCGCCAGCTAATGGCTCTGGCAATGAGAGTTCAAAGGAAAAAAGTAACCTCATTATAAAGTTTGTTAGATTTATTGTCAGTTAATAACAGCATTTTCAAAGATGCTATGAGGAAGATCAGTGGGTTTCTCATGCTCTGTGCATTTTTCTCTTCCCAACAACTATTCTAGGTCAAATTTATTGCGCTGCACTTCTTCTTCCATGGTGGGGAGCAAGGACACTCACCAGCAAGCCTTGCGATGCTGTGATTAGCATAATGAGGGCAGGTGAATAAATTGTACTTCCTTGTGGCTTTTTTGGCTCAGATCATGAGCGAGAAAAGGTGTCAAGAGCTGCTGGCAATTTTTGCAAATATTAAGGTAATGAAACAACTCGATGTTGCTGAATTATTAAAGGTTCGTCTGCCTTTCTGATATTTTATTCCTTTTATTAAATGTGTAAGCAAGGTAGGAGGGAGCCGGGCTGCTTTCCTTCTCCCACGCTTTTCCCAAAAGCAGCAGAGGGGAGGGAAAGGCAAATGCAAGCCAGTGCGGCCGTTCTGATGGATGCTCAGCCCCAGAAGGGACCGGCCTGAGTTTCGGATGGACGAGCCTGAGCATCCCACAGCAAAGCAGGAGTATTTCCCGGGGATTGGAGGCGACGGAGGGACACTGTGCTGTCTTTTCCCATAGCATTAACAAAAATATCCTGCATGAAGCCCTCCAAAATAGCAGTAATATTCTAAGCTTAATTATCATTTAAATATAATAGGAATCTGATGCTTCGACCAAGCCAGTGTGTGCCAATCAGCCAGCAGTAAGCACCGCGTTTTCTAAACAAATCGCTATTAACTTTAATATATTGCAGGCATGTAGCAAGCTGGATCCAATTTTAAGTGAAAATTAATGGCAAATTCTTGTAACCACATTAAGAGCCATCTTAGTTCATTTGAAATCAGTTAAACATGAAAACAATATGAAAGCCATCTTGTGTGCCTGGAATATAAATATTTGTCCTTACCCTTGCCAGAGCAGCAAGAAAAATTAAAAGAGGTTGGCATGTAAGCTTTATATAAACACACTCACAAAAGGCCGACATTTGATGGATTAAACTATTTGTCAATTTTTCCATTTCCTTCGTCAAAAAGTAATTAAACATTAAGCAGATGTCAGAATCTAATTGGTTCTTGAGAATATTGCACAATAGGATTTATGGCAATTGTGAAGTTGTATTTACATGTCTGTAAACAGGCAGCCGTTTGCCAGAAGACGCTGGTCACAGAGCTCTTGCCTCTTCTGGGTTTAAAAAAGCCTGATTTTGGAAAGCCATTTTCAGATTTGTCAGCTCCATGGAGCAGCCCAGGAAATATGGGATTTGGACGGACTCGGCTCCCTGCGGGCTGGGATGCTCCGGTCACCTGGTCCCATCATGGGGACCCTGGTCCTGCCTGCCACCCCCAGCACCTCCTGGGCACCTTGCAAGGAAATGAAAGTATTTCCTTTGGTTTGAATCCTTTTTCTCCCCTTTCCTCCATGGAAGAATGGAAGAGGGGGAAACAAATGGGAAAAAATACTCCTCCTCAAGGTTGCCTTTGTATTAATTTTTTTATTTTCCTGCTTTTTAAACTGAAGGGAAACTCAAGTACAAAAGAAGGAAAGACCTATGTTAGAACATATATTTTTTTAAATTTATGGTCTAAACTGTATTTTTCTTTTGTATTTTCTGCCACAGCAGAGCACTCAGCAGCCCCACGATCCTGATCCTTGAAGGGGAACTGGTGCTGGAGAATGGAGTCTGGGGGTCTGACAGGGCTGCATTGGTTTTTAAACAATTACATCACGTTGGTCATCCCTACCAGAAACCTTACGCCTGAAAATGAGGAACACAGGCCTGTTTAGGCACTCAGGAGCATGACATTGAGGATGCCCTCAGAGAAGCAGTGAGCTGCTGGTTTCTCCTGCCAGCCCCAGCTTTGCAATTAGCCACTGGCACTGGTGACAAGAACCGATACCCAAAACACCCTCAAATATCCCCCCCAGGACAAAATCACCTTCCTGGGAAAGGATGCGCCCAGGGTGTCCCGTGTTGTGTGCTGGGTTTACCTGCTCCCTGGGAAAGTGTCAGCGCTGGTGCCAGCTCAGCCTGTCCCACGGCGCTGGCACGGCTGGCGCGGCTCCGGCTCCTCGGGTGATGGTGATCCCCGATCCTCTGATGGCTCTGTGGGAAGCCAGGGATGTTCCCCCAGGCAAGCAGCATCTGTCACAGATGATCACGTTTTCTGTTTTTCCAGAGAAAAGCTGTTACAACTTTCTTGTTTTCATTGGAAAGACACAGGTCTGAAACATCAGGAGGTTAATCCCTGGAAAATTACAGTGGGTTTAAAACTGACAATGCATCTGTAGATGAATCTGATGTGGGAGGCTCCTCCACACAGCTCCACAAGTGAGGGGGGTTGTGGTCTCTCTTGCCATCAGTGACCCACGTGGTTTTGGACAGGTGGGACCTCTGCAAGTGCCACATTCATCCCAGCCAGCCCGGTGGAAGTGCTGGTGGCAGGGACAGGACATGGCACGGGACGATGCCTCACCTGTGACATGCTAGATAGAATCACAGAATCATTTTGGTTGGAAAAGACCCTCCAGCTCATCAAGTTCAACTGTTCCCTATCCCTGGCACTACCCCATGTCCCTGAGAACCTCATCTCTGTGTTTGTTCAACCCCTCCAGGGATGGTGACTCCACCACTGCCCTGGGCAGCCTGTTCCAATGCCCAACAGCCCTTTGGGGAAGAAATTGTTCCCCAGATCCAACCTCAACCTCCCCTGGCACAACTTGAGGCCGTTTTCTCTCGTCCTGTCACTTACATATATCCTGTTGAGATGCAAGATGGGCTTTGTGCAGAGACCTTCAAAGGGACACCCCCAGCCTGGGAGGGTGACAGGGCCTGGAGCAGGGCTGCAGGACAGGAGGGACATGGATATGAGCTCCTCTGACCAAAGCAGGACCCGCTCGGGCTACAATGGTCTTGAGGCATGAAGATGAAGCAGGATGCTCACCCATCTGCACGGGGGCAAAGACAGAACTGGCTGTGGGGTGACACCGGTGTAACCATCTCTGACAGCATCAGGAGGACTGCCGTAACCCAAGACCCCCAGAGGTGGCTGACAGGTGATCTGCAGGGTTGTATTTCACAGAGATTAATTAGCCGACCAGGTGCCAGGATGGGGGAAGGCAGAGATGATGCTTGGCCTCCTGCACAGTGAACAGGAAACATCACCCTCTCGTGGTGCCTGTCCCTGTGGCATCAGGTCACCTGCCAGCCCTGGAGCGTTGTGTCTCTATGCATTCTGCAGCATTTTGCAGCATGACAGGGAAGGGCAACCCTGGCAGAGGAAACATCCCTGTTTACTGAAGCCACCCTGTGTGCTCTGAGGGGCTGTGTGCCCCAGGAGCCCTGCAGCCCCTTGACACCTGGTGATGGACGTGGCAGCGGGAACAGGGTTTGCTGCAGCTTCCCTGGGGGATCAGAGGAGCAAAGCAAAAGATCTTTCTCCTCACCCACTGGTTCTCACTGGGAGTTAATTCCCAGATTGAATCCCAGCTGCCCTGCCCAGGAGAGCCACTCTCTGCAAACCTGCCCGGCGATGGGAATAAAATTCAAAGACAATGTGCAATAACTTGGGTTGATGAGTCAGTTTTAAGAAGGATTTTGCTCATACCTGGCTTCGAGCAGATGGGCCCTGGTGCTGCTGCTGCTGAATTCAGTGGCACCACAGCCACGGCTCTTATTCGAAGCAGTGAAGCTCAGCCCGGAGCTGTTATTTCCCTTGCCATTCACCTGCTGTATTAAACAAGAGGAATTAAACAGTTGAGTGAGCTTTCGATCAAACCAAACCTCCACGGAAGCCACCCGGTGACCTGGCTAATATTTGCGTGGCAGATCGATGCCCCGTTGGGCTCCCGAGCACAGCAGCAGCCGCGGCACCACGGGCAGGAGCTGCCGGGGGCTCGGGCTGTTCACTCCTGTCCCACTTCCAGCCAAAAACCCCTTCAAACACCCCTCTTCACCCAGCAAGGAAGGAAAAAAGGCCATATCCAAAAGGCATCGCTTGTGGCAAGCTCAGGGCAGGCTGTGCATCCTCCCTGTGACGCCCATACCCGCGGGCTGAGCTCGGCCCCTTCCAGCGGCTTCCCCCGGTCTGCGTCGAGGCAGTTGTTTTCTAAAAATGCACATTATAATTTAGAATAAAGACATGGGAACAGTGACATTTACTGCAGACCTCATGCTCATTAAAACAGTCTCATTGCCTCATTAATTCCATTTTGCAGAAATTATGTTCATTTTTATGCACTGTATTAGCTCCTCATGCATTTCACATGCTGCTATTCCACATTTAAGGAATATGTCTCAGAGAGGTTTCCAAATCAGCAATCCCAGCACCCTAGAAGTGAAATAATTACATATTTCCATTGCTAGTTCCTGTTAACCCACTCAAGATAAACAAAATTAATGCGACTACAGTTGTCATGTCAATTTAATTATTCCAAACAGCATTAGCCTGGGCTATAATTGTACAGTAAACGTGCCTCATGATATCAAGACTCACAGAATGGAATTTAGTAGCGGGTGTTTTTGTGTTTCCAGAAAGCCCAGGGAAGCAGAACACCAGCAGGACAGAGGGAAGGGCTGGTCAAAGGAGACACACATGCCAGCCGACAACCCAACATGTCAATAATGGGATGCTCAAAAAAATGACAGCAAATGCACACATGCAAATGTGAGGCGCCGGAAGGGCTGTCCCCAAAGCCACAGTGTCCTGGGTCATTCCTGTCCCCCCCGCCACTGCTCATTTTGCAAAAGCTGTAACATTTTCCGCATACTTCCCTGCCTTTCCTGACAGTTCCCCCTTCCCAGTGCTGCAGGTGTCCCAGGCACAAATACACCCTCAACCATCAGTACCTGCAGGAACATTTTGCATCGTCTTTATCCCCATCTCAACTCCTCTGGGTTTTTTTACCCTTCCCAGCACCAGAATCCTCTTCCCTGCACCTCCCAGGATGGGTCAGCCTGCGCTCCGCCACTTCAGCTCAGCCAAAACCGCACAGCTACTCTCCTTCTTTCAAATGAATTATTTAATCCCCCAGCTGTGTTATTTACCTCTTCAAAGTATCCAAGGCTGGAGACTGCATGGAAAATGCTGCACAGAATAACCCAGTAATTCAGCACGTCCATCCCCAGACAGGCAGGGGCCCCGGGGGCACAGGGCACCCGAGGACCAGGACCCGTTGCCCTGGAATAACCTGCTCAACATTGATATTTTACAACTTTCTATAGGAAAACAAGCCTGGGACAAACATGGGCTGTGGCATCCCCTCTTTAGCATACACGTTGGGTGCACACATTGGGCTGTACAATATTCATGAAGTTTATTGGATTTTGTTCCCAGGGCTTCTCGAAATGGCACAGGGCCACAGCCAGCGGGTTATAAATAGGCGTGTGTCATTTAGAAGGTCATGCAGCAAACCTTGAAAAGCGCCAGCAACTTAACAAGAAACAGGGAAATGCAAATTAAATGTGAAGGAAACATGCGCTCCCACGCACGGCCCCGCTCCCTGGGCAGCAGAGCATCCTCGGGGCCGAGGAGCAATTATGGGAGACGGCGTCGAAACCTGGAGCTGCTCCTCCGGGACAGCTGGATTCGAGTGGATAACTTAATATCATCTGCTGCTTCAGCGCTCGCCTGCCCCAGCACATTCCCACACTTTCTTGGGGACTCGGCAGTGCCAGCAGCCACCTTGCACACCCGAATTTGCTCCCCAAGAGCTGGCCATGCCTGTGCTGCTCACGGGCCTACCACAACTTTTAAGCAAGCAAACATGAACTTTAATAAAAGCCAACTTCTCTACCCTAACTAAAAAACATTCCCTGCCTTGAAGAAAAAACATTTTTTTTTTCTTTATTATTTCAAAGTACCCTGTTCAGCAGCAGAGCATACAAATACTCATAGCTACGCAAATAGCAACTCTTTATTTGCTTTGTTTGCTCAGCTAATATTGACTTTCCAGCCTAACACTGCTGCTATTGAGTTTGGCTATTCACAATAATGTTTGACTAGCATTAGAACAGCACAGCGATAACAGCATGTGCAACCGAAAAAGCAATCCATCACCCCTCCGTGGGATAGTGCCATTATGACAGGGAGGAAAGGAAAAAAATGTCCGCTTATTCAGTCAAGTACAACTGTTGAATGTAATGCTGGCAATGACACTCCTGGCTAGTGCAAACAGCCCAAGGTTACCACGTTATTGTGCACTCGCGCAGAGCAAACACTCCGGAAAGGCTGCGCTGCCGCTTGTCACCTTGGGTGGGACCCCAAGGGGGGTTGTTTGGGGCTGGGTCAGTGAACGTTGCCCCGTGTCAAGGCACCCTCGTGCCTCCTGGCATCGCGGGAGAGCGGCTCAGCACCGTGGATGGACAGACGGACAGATGGACGGATGGATGGACAGAGAAGAAGAGAAGACCCCCTCTGCACTGGGAAGGGGAGCAAGAGCAGCCATGGAAGGGACAAGGATGGCTGCTGGGGGTTTTGGGGGATATGGATCATCAGCACAGCATCCCACTTGGGACATGGGTGGTACCAGCACCCCACACTGCCCAGAGTGGGTGACACCTGGGGTGACACCCGTGCCATGGGTCCCGCAGGTACCTGCTGCCCTCTGCTTCCCACATGCACCCACCAGTTGATATAAAACAGCTGCGCATGCGGATCAGATGTACATAGCAGCCCCTGGCTAGCAGGTGCCCATCAGCCAGCTCCCTTCCCAGTACAGGTCAAACTGGTGCAGCTGGGTGGGCAGAGAGGACCCTCAGCAACCCGTGACAGGGGCTGATACTGCCCGGGGGGAAGTAGAGGGGAGAGACCCTCGTCTTCCTCATTGTCTGGCCACCAACAAAAGGCATGGAGGCCGGAAGAGCACTGGAGAACCAACCATGTGAACAAATGGAAAAGGGCAAACATATTTTCTGTTGCAAATAACTGCAAAAGGAGGAAACAAAGAGGCAGTTACGGGTGCTGGGCTGCTCCTGGGGAAGGGCACGCACTCCTGTTTGCTTTGGTTGAATCATCACCACGCAGAGCACATGGCATCTCTGGTTTGGGCACAGAGGAGACATCACCTCTCAAAGGACCATAGTGAGGGCTCGAGGGGGGTCATGTGTCCTGCAGAGACCCTGGCCGGCCGCTGGATTACCTCCAGCACCACGCTCCCCTCACTCTGCTGCCTTCATCACAGAATCACAGGATGGTTTGGGTTGAATGGACCTTCCCAGCTCCCCCAGTGCCACCCCTGCCATGAGCAGGGACATCTTCACCAGCTCAGGTGGCTCAGAGCCCCGTCCAGCCTGGCCTGGGATGTCTCCAGGGATGGTTCATCCACCACCTTTCTGGGTGACCTGGGCCAGGCTCTCACCACCCTCAGGAGCAACAATTTCTTCCTCGTGTCCAGCCTGAATCTCCCTTCTTTAGTTTAAAACCATCACCCCTTGTTCTATTGCAACAGGCCCTGCTAAAAAGTCTGTCCCCATCTTTCTTATGTGCCCCTTTATAGCGAATCTCTGCTGGGTTTGCTCTCTGGGTCAACCAGACGCGCAGTTGTTGCAGCCCTGTCCTCCCCATCAGCACATGGTTCCAGAGAGGCTCCTGTCCCAGGAAAGGCTGAGCTACCAGGGGGGTGGTTTTTGGCTGGTCCATCCACCGCGGGAGCCTAACATGGTGTCCCCAGCACCCCCTGGATGTGCAAACCCCAGATGTGGCACCAACCTGTGCTCAGCAGGGGAAGGTTGTCCCTGCACCCCAGCCCTGGGGATGCTGCAGAAAGGCCTTTGCACACTCCTTTGCTCTGATCTCCCATTTTGCACTTCAGCCCCTGGACAGCCAAATGTGCCAAATCTGTTCTCACAAAACCTCCCAGCAGCTTTTATCACCCCCGGGCCATGCAACTCAGGAGAAAGGGCCAAATCCTGCCTCTTACCTGACCTGTGTCTCCCAGCACCCACATGCGTCCTGCAGTATTTTCAGGTACGTCTTCACGTCCACTCCAGGACAAGGCAGCACAGATGACCTGAGATGTTTTTTTCCATAACCTCCACAAAGCATGGCAGCAGCTTCATTTCCACTTGCATGAACCTGCTGATGAGCAAAACAGGCTGAATGCAAAGGCGGGAAGCAGATGTGATGATGGCAGGATGTTGCCGCAGTAAATTAATATTTTTTGATGAAATTAGCACCCTGTTTTGGGGAACCATTGGCACTTCATTTGGGAATCACTAACTGGGAGGGTGACATGCGCCTCCAGCACATGATAGAGGCTAGACATGGAACTGACCTTCTGCTCCAGGTGCCTGCAACTGTCAGAGGAGACAGATGTCTCCCTTTCATTTTTTGGTAGAAAAAAGGAGAAACAAAAACAGTTGGGCAATGCATGACTCATAACAGCACTAGTTTATTAACAAAAGCAGGAGAAGAGCAGGTATCTGGTTTCATGAAACCGTGTTTGCAGCTGTTTGTGTCCCGGGAAAAGGCCCAGGGAAACTTCACTGGCTGCACATGAGCCCCGAGCAGGCCTGTATCGGGGTTTGGAGAGCAATTTTGGTGTTATTATATGATATTATTTTAAAACAGCATGTAGACGGAATCTTTCTGCTCTTTATTAGCCTGTTCTGGGCGTGCCTAGGCCTTGGGTCTGCTCAGTGACAAAAAACAGCCTGTTATTAATGTCATGATTATTACACACGTATTTCTATAGAGCCCATCACACAGGCTCTCAATTATGCTTTGTGCTTATGTAGCACCTTTCATTTCAGGTCTCATGCTGCTTTACAAACATTAAACCAATGTTGGAATTTTTGCCAAAGGCAAAAAAAAAAAAAAAGGGATGGGGGAGGGTTTGGGAGGGGAAGAGGAAATCCCAGCGTTGATGCCTCCAGTCCCTGCCTGCCACAAAGACAGCGATTGTGCGCAGGAAAATACGCAAAGCACTTTAATTTGGGGGTTCTCTGGGGGTTTTAATAAGCACGTTTGTTGGAGTGAAGCAAAAGCATGTGGCAGAGGGGAGGATTTGGTGTGTGAGGAGTGGGCTGATGGGTGTTGGACCTGTCTTTCCTTCTATTACACTCCCATTGCATTTTACACCATCACATGCAATGATCCGAGCAATTAAACTCTCCCACCCCCAGCCCAGGGTGTTTTGTATCTGCACCATCACAGGGGAAACTTTCAGTGCCTGCTTCAGGTTTTCAATCTGCCTCAAGGTGAAAAGACCAAGTGCTCCCATGGGGCTCATTCCTGGCTGTACTGAGATGTGGGCAGGAGCCCCCGCTGCTCCGGGGTCCTGCCCCTCAGCCTGGGATGCAGGAGGGATACGGGAATGATGCTGTGTCCCTCCTTATTATTCAGGTCAAAGCACCGTGCCATGTTCAAACAATTACATTTCATAATTAGTTACAATTAGCCTGCTGTGGTTTGGAAGCCTCCACAAGGGTTTTATCTAGACAAGGCTGCTGGCAGAGCTCCAGCACGAGGGATGCTTTGGCCTGCACCTTTCCGTGGGGGGGTGCCCAGGTACCCCCTGCCCTCTTCCCTCCCCACAAGACCCCCATCACCCCTTCTCCCCAGGGTTGCTCCAGCACAGCCTGGGGTTCATAGAATCACAGAATTATAGAGATTCTCAAGATTATCGAGTCCAACCATAACCCACCCCTGGCACTACCCCATGTCCCTGAGAACCTCATCTCCACATCTGTTCAACCCCTTCAGAGATGGTGACTCCACCACTGCCCTGGGCAGCCTGTTCCAATGCCCGACAGCCCTCTGGGGAAGAAATTGTTCCCAAGATCCAATCTGAACCTTCCCTGGAGCAACTTGAGGCCATTTCCTCTTGTTGCTGTTCACCTTCTCCTCACAGCCAGCTCAGCCCTTTCTGCACCCACTGCTTTGGCTGGTGGGCACCATCTTTGACCACCAGAGCTTCAAGTCAACATCTGGCATGGCCACCACCTCTGGATTCTGGTGTTTTCCCTATTTCTGAGCTCAGATCACCCACAGAAGAGCAATTGGCTCTGATAATTAATTACTAGGGGTTTCTCCATCACTACTCATGTCCTTCCTGGCACAGCTGCACCCCCCGCGCTGGCTGTCCCCCCTCTTTGGCCTGGCCCCTGTGGGACACCCCTGTGAGTTTTTTTTTGGGCAGCATTGCATCCTACATATAATGAAAATAATAATGCAAATTGCCTTGCAGTGGCATTTAAAGGCTTAGAAATCTCACGGCTGCCCGCACAGTCTTGGAGTGCAAATGGGGACACATGTCCCCAGACTGGACGGGCAGGATGGGTTCATGGTGACAGCCCTTCCCAGCCCAGCCTTCCCCACCCATCTTGTGAGTCCCAGTTGTGAAACCCAAGGCCTTTCCCTTCTACTTTTCTTCCAGGCTGGCTGAAGAGGGGGAACCAAATGTCCTTTCCATGGAGGGCGGTCACTCACCGTTCTCCACGGAAAAGGGTTCAGCCCAGTAGTATTTGGAGTCTCGGTTCTGTTGGGATGTTGCACATCATCAGTCGGGAGTCTGCTGGAAATGATGTGAGGCAAACCAGGGTACAGGTCTGCTTACCAGGAAGAGCATCAGGAAAATAGTTCTGTGCTTCTCTCCTTAATCCACGGCAACCTTTGAGAGATGCTGTGTAACGATAATCCAGCTCCTCCTGCGCTGAGCCTTTGCTTGGGGAGAAGGTGGGGGTGGCACATACATCCCCCTCCGCTGGGACAGAAAGAGCATCTGCACTAGTTCACCCAACAAAACCCACGTTTGCAGAAGCAACTCCACGAGGCAGCGGCTTCATGTGCTCCCAGACCAGCAGCCACGAGCGTGAGGGCTGGTGGGGGTTTTCCAGAGAGAAATCAGGTTTCAACATACTTGAAAGTCAAAACAGAAATTGGACCAACTGTCTCCAGAAAAAAGGCAAAATATTTTATGCTGGCTTTGTAGTTTGCGGACATTTCTTGGTGAATAGTTTGGATTTGGGATGGGGAAGAGCTCTGGAGCAGTAAAATTGCTCATGGGTTGGAGAAAGCATCCCAGCTGGTGGGAGATATCACCTCCTGTAGCCAATATCTTCAAAGTGTGCACTTTCTAAAATCTTCATATATATTTAAGCAGAAAAATAAATTTTAATGAAGAATTCAGATTTTTTTTTTAATCATCTCTGAAAAATAATTTCAAAGATTAAAGGACAAATGAGGGCAGCAGGGGTGATGCCAAGTAACATACCTCTGGTTTCTGGTCCTGACACAAGTGCCACCATCTGCCTGGGTGAATCCATTGGAACGAGCGGTGCTGTGGCTGCAGGATCAGGACCTGGAGCCCATCCTGGTGCAGCCACGAGCGCGGTGACCAGCACGTGTCGGGACACACCGGGGAGCAGCAGGGTAGCATGAAATCTCAGTTGGGCTTACTCATTTAAACTGTTTCACAACCAACTTTAGCAGGGCTGGGGTTTTATCCTCTTGTGCAAGCTGCATCCTGGCCAAATGGCAAAGCTCAGGGAAGAAAGCGATGGGTGGTTTTCTGCCCAAGCCTCCCTCTGCCTGCGCAGGAACAAGGAATCCCACTTTGCTCTCACCGGTGCCCGCTGGCCTCCCCGCTCCCATCTGCGAAGTTTTCTTGTGATTGATGGATGCTCAGCAGCTCCTAACCCAGAGCAGCCAGGTTAATTGCTCAATAGTAAAACACTCTGAACATTCTTCAGGAGATATATTGTAGATGGTACAAAATGAGATGCAATGCTCTGTTTCATCTTGGTGTCTAGAAAACTATCCCAGCAATAAACTGGTAAGGAAAATCAGGTGCAACGCAGCCAATTTTCAACATGCAGATGAGAACAGTCTGGATAGAAACAATAACGAGGTTCTCACTCATGTGGCTGGGGCTCAGGTCAGGGGTCCCACATCTCCACAGGTGAGTATTTCTCCCAGGCCCATCCACAGGAGCCTCTGACGTGTGTCAGGGCACCACGTGTGACCATTGACACGTGTCACATCCCCAATGTGTCAATTCTTCCACCTGACAATGAAGAAAAAGGAGGGAGTTCATTTCAGGTCGCCAAAACCCCAAATTTTGCAACATTCTGAGCACCCCTGACACTACCCCATATCCTGAGAACCTCATCTCTGTCTGTTCAACCCCTCTAGGGATGGTGACTCCACCACTGCCCTGGGCAGCCTGTTCCAATGCCCGACAGCCCTTTGGGGAAGAAATTGTTCCCCAGATCCAACCTCAACCTCCCCTGGTGCAACTTGAGGCCATGCCTTGGGGACCATTGTCCCCATCCCTGAATTGTGACTGTCCCTCCATGCCAGGCAGCAGTCTCCTCTCTGCTTCTGTTGTTTTCCCCCAGAAAACCTGTTCTCTAACTACCATTATCTAATATTTAGCAGCACTGCGATAAACAAAGTGTTAGAGATGCAACTACATGGCGCATGTATTGTTACTCCATGCATTCAAAATGAAAAGGCTGTTAGCTGGATAAAATATTGTTCTCTGCATCTTTCAGGTGTTTTCTGCTCTCGATCAGAGCGCAATTAGTTCCTTTTCTGGGGAAAACGACGCTTTGAGGCAGCCAAGCTGGAGAACCTTACCTGTAAAGAGCAGCTTTTAGAATAATTGTCACTTATCACAAGGATATATTTGGTTACTGAAAAGGAAAGCTCTGCAGGTCGTTACCTGTTCCACTTGCTCTCCTTCCAAAACACCATGAATTAAAAATGAACCACGCTGTCACAATCCACCTCCCGATCAGCACAAGGAGCCGCCTGGGCAGGAGGGTGATGTCACAGTGTGGGGATCCCCTAGGGTTGGTGTCACAGTTTGGGGACCCCTTACCAGGAACCAGGGACCAGCATGAAGGTGTTTCCATTCCCAGGTCCCCATGTGGGTCCCCGGTTCCCCACCACGGGCTGGATCCAGCCACTGGCACATGGCCCTGCTCATGTCTTAGGCATCAGTGCTAGCCCGGCTCTGATTTCCTTTGGCTGCAAATGAAAACCCTCTCCTGGTTTTATGGCATGAACTTGGGCCAATTTTTGTCTGGCCATCCCAGCCTGGCAGTCACTCCAGAAAAACATTTGGCCTCTATTGTTCCTCTTTGTTTTAATTAGGAATTCAGATTTGCCTGGAGTCCTCCCAGTACTTTTTCTTTTTGTGTGTGTGTGTGTTGTTTTCGAGTCAGGTGTTTTCCAGCCCGATAACATCTCCCTGTTTGCTCCAAGATCACCTGCACAAACATGCTCTCAGCCCAAGGGGCAAGGTTCAAGAGTTGAAATCTGCCCCACTGTGTGCCTGTGTGTGTCTCAGCCAAACCCCGGGCTGGTCCTTTCTAATTACACCTCACCATATTAACAGATAATAGCTGTACATTTAAGCAAATTATCTTAAATAAAAAGGGAACAATAATTACACTGTTTGTTTTTGCTCCTTTCATTGCTGGAATTATTCTCTGTTTGCCCAGAGTTAAATATTAGCAAGAACCTTTCTGCATTAATGTCTCCTCTGTTGCCTTTTACTGTTTAAAACCAGCAAGAGTCAGTAAAAGTTTGGGCAAATATTAGATTTGGCAGAGTTTGCTGTTTGTATCAGGAAACCGATTGGTGTTATTGATTGACAGATGTGACCAAATGTTTAGAAAGTCTGTCCTCTATTGGATTCTGCTAGGTGTTTCAGCAAACAGCCCTAATACAAGGCAAACAGAGTTATTGGAAGAAGTACCAGGCTGTGTTAGCACAGTAAACTGAGGGCTATGCAAACAGCTTAAAAGAATCTGGCCACCTTCATATAACCTTTGATGTAGGTATTGATCCTTCTGAAGGTGGCAAAAAGTTTGCACAGGGAGCAGATTGAGTGAGATCAGATATATATAAACACCGTCAGAATGTAAATGTTATCTTTAAGCTACACTGTCGGGTTAGTAATGGATGGCTGTTTGGAATTTATCTTCTTCCAAATCTCTAAATCCATGCAGCAATAAAAATTAATAATAACTTTTTGATAGACTGCCTCCTAAGTCTCTCCCCCCTCCCCTGTTGAGTCCAGCATGAGGCAGCTTTAATTCTTCTAAGCCAAGGACGGGGCCTTGCGGTGAGCGGGAGCCTGAGAGCTGCTGGCCCAGGGATGCGCTAACGGGGTGACACAGGGATGCGCTAATGAGGTGACTGACACGTGGATGCACTAACAGGGTGACATGCGGATGTGCCAGTGGGGGGGCACAGGGGTGCACTAGTGGGGTGGCGCAGGGATGCAATAATAGGGCGGCATGGGGATGCACTAATGGGGTGACACAGCCTAGGGCACAGCCCATCTCCAGAGGTTTGTGCAGGTCCCCGGCCCAGCGCTGGTCCCCAGGGAGGGACAGGGCTGTCCTTGCTCGCAGGGCACCCAGAGCTGCCGCTCCCTGCAGCTGCCCTGCATGCTCTGCGGGGGAAAACACCTCAAAAAAGGGATTTGAAGGCAAATCTGTCACTCAAAGGGCAGACAGGGTGATCCCCTATCATAAAAGGCAGCACCACCCCAGCACCCGCTTGTTGCCCATGGCATTTCCCGGCCGGGACACGCATCCGCTGCCTCGGGGACACCCCTGCAGCCACCTGTCACCTCTCCACGGGATGTCCCCACGTGGTGAACCAGCCACCGCGGCACAGCCAGGTGACAGCCCCGGCTCCTGCCCTGCACACCGCACTCTGCAGCCCCAGATATACATTTAATTTGCATCTGCGATTACCCTGGTGTGGTATGCGGAGAGGTTTTGCATGCACAAGTGACCGTTCATGCATCCCAATACCATCTGTGGTGACAATTACCACAAGCACACATGTAATCAAGGTAATTACGCACACAAATTGGGCGTGTGATTGCATGGGCATTTCTGTGATTTTTTTTTTTTTTAAGTTAGGCCTCTAAAAACTAAAATAGATTCTAAGTTATGTTTTAAATTATCTGCCCATCTGGCTATACTTGCAAATAACGACTGTTTATAGTAAGAGATATTAAACAGACGCTGTTGATAGATGGGTTAATCATTGCAAAAGAAGAAAACGGATTGTTTTATGCCCGTGTATTGACCCACGATACATAGTGACTAATGACGGGTTTGAATACAAACAGGTAACGATCAGCTTTTTGCTTTAGAAGTACCTTCTAATAAAAATTACAGTGTACACACTGTAAGAACGTATCTGATGAGTCACTACTGCAGCACAGTGTAGCGATGGACTTGGACTTAAATAAAGCCTTGACTAATTATTAAACCCAAGTAGCGCAGGTTTACTATTGCACAAAGCCTGGGAAGAGCTCAGGATGTGCCAAGTCCTGGTGGTCTGGGGGGGTTTCCATGCTCAGAGCTTTGCTTTGTTCCTCACCCTGCACCATCCTGGTCACATCCAGCTCCACGAGTCACCAGAAAATTCCCAGTGACCCCAGGGAAAAACCAAGATAAGCCCTGTTTGACAAAAAGTGAGATTTACAGCTTTTTTTTGAGGAGGGGTGACTCACCTGAAAATGCCACATCACCATAGCTGTTACATCCCTGTCTCTTCCCCTCCTCCCATGGACGTCCTGCATGTTCACTTAGGAAATGTCTGTTCTTTGCTGGCCAAGAAGAACAAATCAAAAAAAGTCATTAGCACTGCCAACTCTTAAGAAAAATTAACATTATTCTTTAGTGCCAGGCCCTCCGTGGGTAGCACTCAGCAACGCAGAAGGTGGCTCCAGTCACACCAGCTCACAAAACCAACCATAAAGCAAAACGTCTCTGGAAGGAAACCCAATAATCCATCTCTCCCACCATCTCCTTCAGCAGCAGGAGCTAAGAACAAGATGATTTTGCTGTTAAAGCATCCATGTTTTGGTGTGGGCTAAACACCTTGCTGGGCTATCCAGGCCAGCCCCTGTGAGAGTGAGATCCTATCACCGGGGATCTCAGCTCTTTGAGCTTTGTTATTCTCAGGAAATCACTTTCTGGGAGTTTCAAACCAAAAACGAGAAAAGCTTTGAGCTATATTTCTCAAAATAGTCAAGCGTTTTGCAAACCTGGTAGCTGGGAAGAGAAGTGTGGAGCAATGGCCAGGAGCACGTGTTCCTCAGAGCCACACGGGAAGCTTTCCCACACAGTTGCGCCATTTACATATGCAATTTTGGTAATTGCATATGCAGATTGGCCAGCCAATTGTGCATGTGTTTTGCTAGCAGAATTTGCATGGCTAATTCCTGGGGAATTTGAGGCAACAGCGGTTCCAGGTGCCCAGTGCCATGGATGGCACTGCCACCCCACACTGTCCCCTGCTCCTGTCCTGGCCCAGACGGACCCTCTCACCAAAAACTCACTTTTGGAGATGCCAAAAGGGCAGAAAGAAGGAAAAAAATCTTCTCTCGGTGCCGAAGCTGATGTTGGACACAGCCCCACGAGCATCGTCTTTCTGTCCAGGGCCGACACATTCCCAGCCAAGGGAACATTTTCAACACATTTTCAAGTCACCAAATAGACAAGATGTTCAATTCCAAAGCTTCATTTTCCTCACAAAGCCCAGAATGAATAGAAAATGGCAGAAACTGAAGGAAACTATTTACCCTGAGACAGATTGGAAAATAAAGCAAAATGGCAAAAAAATTAATTCAATCCGCTATATAGCCTGCAATCGTTGCTTATAGCTGCCTTCCAAAAGGTAGCTGGTAATTATCCTGTTTTATCATATAACAACAACTTATTAGTGGAATAATGAGGAAAAATAAGCAGCAGGAAAATGCTGCTGGTTCCACATCCCGCTGCACTTGGTCGGCGTCGTGCCGCCTTGTCAGGCTGAACCTCCAGTTATAATAGAACAATAATTTATTAATGTGTGTGCTTTATGTTCTCGAAATATCAGACATACGCTGATTAACTCCTACATCATCTGGCAACTAAATAAGTCTTTTAAACCTTGATTTTTGCAGGTAAGCAGAGAGAGCAGGAGGGAAACTACCTCCTGGTGCAGCAAAAGCTGCGGAGAGGCCAGTCCTGGGGGATAAGAGACTGAACACTGTGGGATTCACCAGCAGCAGGACAGTGCCTAAAGACGTTCATGGCAGTATCCAGCCATGTGTAATTTTGATGTGAAAACCAACTCCAAACACCACACCAAGAGCAGAGGGAGGTGGACATCAGCCTGAAATCACAGGGGTTTTTTGGGTAAAAATGTTCACTCATCACTAGGGGTGCAGGTTCAGCAGAACTGAAACACCAGAGCGGTTTGAGCATCCCCAGGTAAGGCAGATCACTCTCTGCCCACGACACCCTTCGTTTGCCGGGTTAATTCTCCCAGAGACACAAAAAAAGCCACTGGGGATACTTTAGTTTTTACAGTGTAAGCTCCAAATTGCACATGCTAGCAACTTACATTAGTTTAGTCTTTAAAGCGCAATGTTCCGGCAAAGCTTGGAGCACTTATCACCTCGAGGGGAGAAAGAGAAGTTAAATTTACCTTTCTGTCCTTATTCACCTTAACGCTTTTGTGTTTAGCATTGCTGATTGATGCAGTATTGGCCCCTCCGGTTGCCAGGTGATGTGAAATCCCTCCTGAAAAATATTTCCCTTCGCCGGAGGGACTCACCATCATCCTCATGCACAGAACCTGCACTCTCTGGCAAGGAATAGAACCCCCTTTATATTTTCTCTCTTTAAACAAACAAACAAACAACAACAAAAAAAAAAAAAAAACAAAAAACAAACAAGCAAAAGAAGAAGAAATTTTTTTAAAAAAAAAGAAAATATCTGATTAGTTCCTGCTCATCCTAATTGCCATATAGGGATGCTTTAGAGGGGGTTGGGAACCACCTTAATTTTGCTGTCGTGCCAGACATGGCAAACTTGGGCACAACTGCAAAATTAAGACTGTTTCAAACTTTCCCACTGCAGGTAATTTATCACATGCTCTCTGTTGGGTTATAAAATCAGGAAATTGTCTGAGCGAGAGGGAAGCTGCCGAGCTGTGCTTGCCTGGAGTGGTGCGGGGGGGGTTGTTCTCTATCTCCCCTGAGCAAATTAATCAGATCAAGGGCACCCGCAGCCACTGCCCTGGAGCTCCGCTGGCTTCAGCAAACCCACGTTGCTACCCTTGCACCCACAGATGGGTTTTTGGCAGCAGCATTTGCCAACATCTATCATATATTTCTCCAGGATACCAGGGTTAGGCAGGACGCTTGCAACAGACAGGGAGTGTTGGGGAAAATCAGATTTTCCTTTTTCCAAGAGGGCCTCTCTGTACACACCGGGGGAAAAAGCAGCTTGTGAGGTTCAAGGTCAAACCTTCAGCTCAGTACAGGGAAGACAGGCATGACACAGCAGAGCATGAACACCCCAAACTGTTCTATGATTCTATGAACACTACAGCTGGCCCCACAGCGGGTCTGGCAAGAGAAAAGCCACGACTTTGGCCCAAATTTACCGTAAGTTTCTGCTCCTGGGCTTCCCCATCATAGCCATGGACACCTGGCTGGGGCACAGGGACAGGTGTGACACCTTTGGTTTTGCTCCTGCTCACTGAGGGTGTGAGATGTCCTGGCCATGCAGGACAGGGTCCGGGCACAGCATCCCCCCGAGGCCACAGCCCTGGGGAAAGGGTCTGCGGCTGCAAATCACATTTTTAACATCAAAACATCCTCAGTGTGCTCTTGAAAAAACCTTACAGCCCAAAGAGGGAGCCCTGAACCACTCTGTGAGGTCAGAACCCTTGAAGAGGTGAAAATCCTCCATCCCCTCCCCAAGGGGACAGCGAAAGTCACAGGGGTGTGAAGCCACCATCAGCCATCACCCGGAGCAGCCCCCTGTCACCACCACATGCCAGCTGCTATTTGCACCACTAATTGCATATTCAGGCTCAGGACTAAGTCTGCTAAAGCTGGGCTGAAGACTCCCAACGCAGGAAGCTTTGAGCAAGGATGCTCACAGAGGTCACGGGTCTTGCCGCGGGGATGGGACGGGGACACCGCAGGGGACTCAGTGGCTGTTGGGTGACCCAAACCAGGTGGGATGCACCAAGAGCCAATGTGGCCAGTGCTGCCAGCAGCAGCTGAAGCCCAGTGGTCCCTTACCTGTGGTTCCCAATGCTGATCCAGGTCCTGGTGCCGCTGAGTCCATCCCGCACAGTTCAGCAAGGGCTCCGGGGTGCAGGATCGGTCCCTTCCACCGTTGTCCCCGCAGCACCTCCCGATGTCTCCTCCTCCAGCGCCGGGCACGCCATGATGCTCGGGCATGCCACAGGAGAGCCAAGGGCCAGGCTGAGCTTTTTGAATCAAACCTCTTTGCTTTTGTTACTTTTGTTTTGTTTTGTTTCATTTCATGTCATAAATTCAAACACTTAGAGTACTTTTTGTGCTCCTATTAATGGGAGCATGTGTTTTTAAAGGATTATACAATAATGCATATTTATGAGACAACCGTGGATCAAGAATACTGATATTTAAAAGATGCAATTATCTTTAAAAAGTTTGGCTTTATTTTCATTCTAATGAATACAATGTTTTAAAGCAAGCTAATTGGCTTGCCAGCCATTTAGTTCAGTTGCCTGCTCATTACAAGTCCTATATTTCCTTATAGGCGAATTTAAAAGCAGTCTGTTACTCCAACTTTAAGTATTGGGCCTCCAAGGATTTTTTTTTTCTTTTTTTTTTTGTACCATACAATAAAAATAATGCTTCCTAAACACTAGTGGCATCCTCATTAGATGAAACATTCTTTTGTTTTGATTGGAAAAGCCTGAATATGAGATTAAAAGTAAAGGGGGAGAAAAGCACAGAAAGTCTTTTACAGAAGCTGCTGCCACAGAAGATAACGCTTAACAAGTTCTAGTCTGAAATGCAGGCTCGCTAATTAATATTGTGAATTCAGCCAGAAACTGGACTGTTCCTCATCTCAGTGTCGCTGTGCAGGGTGAGCAGGGATGTGCTGTGGCAGCAGCTCCGTGCTCAGCCCCGTCCCATGGGCCAGGGGGGCTCTGCGGGTACCAATCGCTGCTTCGGCAGGTGTGCTGGGAAGCAGGACTGGATGTGGCTTTATCAGCACAGATTTGATTATTTAAGAGATTTTTTTTTCCATTGAGTAATTATGTTCTCCTGAATTAGATTTCATTAAACAATGCAGTCTTGATGACAGCAACAGAGACATTATTAATTTTAAAATCTGATAGCTATTTCATTTGATTTGCAGTATCAATAAAGAGGTTTGTGGTGGAAAAACAAAGGCAGATGGAGGGAGGGTTCACCTGGAGATCTCCATGGGAGAAGTGATGGTGCTGGTGACACAGAGACCCTTGAGTAGCGGGGTACCGGGTTGCACCTCCAGGACCCCCGGCTGCTTGGAGGCATCACTGATGCTGGAGCTGCTCAGCCAACTGGTTCTCTCTGTCTCCAAACAACCGACTGATCGCACGGCCATCCTGTTGTTCTTTCTGGAAACACAGAAGCACAAATCATAGCTGCGGTTTGCTTGGGCAAATAATTTTGTCATCACTTGAAGACTTTAAGTCACAGCTGGGTGTCTCCATCACTGCTCCCTGCCTGCACAGTGGCTGGATGGGAGGAAGGTGAAGGGGAGGAAGGTGAAGGTGAAGGGGAGGGTTTCCTTCATGCCGCAGGTGGGATGGGAGATGCAAAAGGGATCCTGAGAGCACCACACTTGTCAGCTGGAAATTGTTATCCTCCATAATTCCCATCAGCTCAAGATCTCAAAGCTGCTCACACTCCCAACCAGCCCCAGTTGCTGGGGGGCAGGGAATTCGAAGTCCTCCTAAACTAGGACCTCCTATTCCCACCAGATCCAAGGGCATGCCCAGTGGGGTGATGGCATCCCTCCCAGGGGGGGATGCAGGGGAGGGATGCGGGCGGGGATGCAGGCACAGCCCGCTGCCTTCAACCAGAGGTGTGAGGGATTCACTGGGCTAAATGAAAAGTCAATGGTTTTCAGCCAAAGTCTGACTCCTGAATTTAGCCCATCCAAACAGCTGATATCAGACTTGGCCCTAAGTGTCTTGAACACGAACAGACACAGAGTGACACCCAGTGCTCCCCCTGCTCCTCGCCCAGCTTGGCACCCACTGTCCCCCCATTGCCGCTTACCTGTCACCCCTTTCCTGCAAATCCTGACACCTTTGGGGCTGGCGGCAGCAGCAATAACTGGAGGCCACACACCTGGCAGAGCGGGCTGAAGGCATTTCTGGCAGGGGAACAGCCCCTGGTGCCAGCCGGGAGCCCTGTCCCGGTGCCAAGGGAGAGCGAGGGATGCTGGGCTGGCTGTGTTTAGATTAACATCCTGAACCCATTAATTCCCACAGCCCGCGGGTGAGGTGCGTGTGCCCGCTTGCTTGCGCTTGGCTCGGGTCAGCATCATGTCATATCAATCAATGTGCCCTCGTGGGATTAAAAAGGGGCAGCAGAAGCAGCAGAGGTTTGCTGCTGGTGACACTGAGCTGCTCCAGCCCTGGGGAAGATGAGGGTCCCCAAGGATGCAACTTGTTCCTGAGCAGGGATTGAAATCCAGGCATGGTACACACATCCACGGGCATCCCGCACCAATCGCCCAACTTCTCTGCCCTACCTACAGACACCAGCATTCCCAGTAAAAACACTATTAAAAAAAAAAAAAATCAAGACACTTAAATTACATATTAATTTGATTTTCCAGAAGGTTTCTAGGAAATGTTTTCAATCAAGAAGTAAATTCAGATTGTAATAAAATATTACATAAATATTTACATCAGCCCTGGCATTACTTTCAAAGGAGGTTTTTTTTTTTTCCCTCCTGCACATGCTGCCAAAGTAGTTAGCTGGCAAGCCAGTGAAAAAATAAGGTCTGAGAGTCACTTTTTCCCCTAGCAGATCCATCACCGAGCGATCAGAAGGTTTATTTTTCCCATGTCTCCCTTAAATTCCATCATTTCCCTTCCTAAAAGATTCCATGTGTATCCCAAGTGCGCAGTCACCCAGGTAAGGCAGAGACATCAGCTATTTATACAAATTAGATGGGGGGAGGAGGGGAGGGAAAACATCTTCAAAGCTGCAGCACATTAAAAGGAATTTATTAGATGTGTTGTGTGGGCAGGATGCCAGCTAAATTTAATATGGATCTATATACAAAGAAACTGTCTAGTTACACAGAATGAATATTTAATCATGCATGGATCAAGCAATTTCACAGAAGTAATTAAAAGCAGGCTTTGTTTATTGCTAAAAATTATAGCTACCCTATTGACCTGGTGCTGGAGTTCTTTTGCCATATTGAACATGTTACCTGCTGATATTACGTTATTAAATGGGGATTAAGACTATTTTTTTCCCCTTTGCAGATAAGAGCTCTTAAGCTATCTTGTCTGTTTGTGCATAGAGGAGGGGAGAAAAAAAAATCCACAGTGGAAAAAACAAGCCTGCGTGAATTAGATGGGTTAGGAAAACACTTGTACCTATGAGGGGAAGTCAGAAAACGAGGAATCTATTAAATACTCGATGGATTAGTTTGCTCCCAGGGGAGCAGAGTGTCCCAAGGGATGAGCCTGATGCTGCTGGGGGATGCTCAGGGGTAAAGGCTGGGGACCAAACCCAGGGCAGAGCCAGGCAGGAGGATGCTCAACCAGGACGTCCATTGGAGAGAAATAATGGAAAAACACCGATTTTGGAACTTGGGTTTGTATCCCAGCTGCTGCCCAGCACCGTGGGGAAGCTGGGGCTGTTGCTGCTGTTTCTTACGGCTCGTTTGACACTAAATCCCACTCCCACATGCCGGTGGCTCTGCATATCAAGCACACACACTGTAGATTCACTTTGAAGCAAAGTGACAACCAGGGGATTCACTGTGTGGCCTTAAACGCTCCTTTTTTTGTCAGAAACACATTCCCAGACCAAACAGTCCCCAAAACCCACCTCACTCTGACCTTGAGAACAGCAATGGGAGCCAAAATCCTCCTCTGGTTTTGCTGGTGGGCAGGTGGCAGGACCTGGGGGGTTCCTCACACAAGCTGAGGCCACTTTTGCAGGTACAGTTTAAACAACCCTGTCAGCATCGCCTGCAGCAGATCCCTCTGGCAACGAGGAGCCAGAGGAAACAGCATCAGCTCATCCCAGAGACACTCACCTTCACATTTACCTGGAAAAAACCCTCTGGGGGATCAGAGCCAGAACGGGCTGGAAACGGTCAGATCCAGCCCACGTGGTGCCTGGGATCCCTGGCGGGTAGGTCAGGACAATAAGTAAGAAATTCAGTGTAATCCACCCATTCCCTGGCACCTCATCCTCCCCGAGTGCCCGGGCAGCATCACCCACGCTGACACCCACAGGACGAACCCCTCCTTACTTAATGAGCCACTTACTAAAGTTCGTCTGTTTGCCTGCCAGGTGATTAGCTGATATGCAGCATCTCTTACATCTCAAAATCCTCGCTGGGGTAACAATCCCCCTCTCACCTCTGCCAGCCTATTACAGGGTGCGAGTGCCGGGGTTGGGGACAGCGGTCCTGTGGCTCTGGGGGCTTTGAGAGCAGATGGGTGACCCGCGGGCTCCTGCAGGAAGAAACAACTTCAACATTCACGTGTTAAGCACGCCGAGCATTTTTGCAACACTAATAGCTACAGACAAAATGCAAGACAAAGCAGCTTTAACAAGCTTTAATATAAAACCATTCCATCACACAATAACTTCACCTAAGAGCACAAGAAAAATTAGGAGCCCAGGGTGCAAAGGGCTGGAAAAACAAATTAAATAGGCTGGGGAAACACAAGCAGTGAGGAAAAACGCCCGAGTGGAGGAGTTTTAAACGCTAATCAGTTGTCAGAGCCCGCGGTGCAGACACCAGGAGTTTCCCGGCTCTTCGCACCCACCTCCGCCCGGCCACCTCCCTCTGCCCAGCCGCTTGTAAGCTATTAGCAGATGAGGATATTGCTATTTTACCCTTACTTTGCATAACGATAAATGACAGAACAAATTGCCACTCTGTGAGCAAACAAGCCTGATGTATTTAAGCTGACAGCGTCTCTTTACATTATGATTATTTATAGTGCATCAGCACCAGGACGGCTTCGCCAGGCACTACCCGGGGCCGGCAGCTCCTTAGAACAATAAACCACCGTCGCTTCCCAGAGTCTGCGAGAGTTCACGGAACAAAATAAAAGCCAGGGGTGTTGACATTTATAAGCACTAAGATCTTAAAGACAGAAAAAATACTACCGTGGATGAAGGTTTTGAATCAAATTTTAATAAAAAGCCGGAATTCCAGCCAAGAGCTGCTTGGCTGGAATATTAAGAAAATTCATGCCCTTCACCAGCTCCATTTTTGCTATGGGACACTTGAAGACACTTCTAATTACACATATGCGTACATACAGATACATATACGCATAACAGACATATGGAGGGAGAGCGTGGACAGGGCTCTGAGCAACCCGATCCGGGTGAAGATGTCCCTGCTCATGGCAACGGGTGGAACAAGATGATCTTTAAGGTCCTTTCCAACTCAAATCATCCTGCGATTCTGTGGTTCCTTCTCCCCAGGGCAGCAGGACTGTCCTGCATGGTTTTCCTTCCAGGGCAGGATTTGCTGACCCACAGGTAGTTATCGTGTCTATCCCGTGTGTTAACATCCGCTAATCTGTGCCTGCGAAAGTGAACTTGGATCACAGAGCGTAATTAAGACGTGAATTCTGATGCGTAGGAAGAAAGGGGGGGGGAAACATGGCCTCTCAAGGTCAAAAAACAAACCTATACAAACGTGTTATCTCCAGTGTTGCACAGCTGATTGCATCATCTGCATATGAAATGAAATATAATTAATATTTGTCATGCACAGACTGTTGCTGAACTCCCCTCACCCCCGCCCTCCCTTCTTCATTAATCTCCTAGTAACAGCCAGAAAGTTGCATGTGGTAATAAAATACCAAGAACCCTCTCCAGTGATCTGAATTGGAGATAAATCTATTCTCTCGTCAGCAAGCCTAGAAGGCAGAAACTGTAACTTCCCCAGGAGTCAGCGACCTAGCTTGCAACAATTTGCTTAATTAGGAGAAAACAATATTTTTCACTAAATTGGGTGGCTAATGTGCATCATTATAATCTGCCGAGGAAGTGGATTTGCCCTTATCCACCACGCCAAGATGACAGCTGAACGTTGTATTTACCTAGAAAGTATTCCTCAGCCCGGTGTTAAGGAGGACAAGAGACAAATTACACCTTCCCGTTAATGGCTGATGGTTCTCTCACCGCCTGTCTGGAGGCCTCTTAGCTCTTACTTCTCTAAGACATAAACCAATGATTCGTCCCAGGTATATTTTTCATCAACCCCATAAAAACTTCCAGTGGATGTTAATGGAGGGAGAGTTTATCTCCGACGGGTCCCAGACAGTTTCGTCCCAAGGATGTGCCAAGTACCCGTTAAACAATAAGATGTAACAGGGTGTGCATTGGAGCAATAAGACACACCGGGTCGAGTTTGAGCAATGACACTGCTGATGAGAAAAGCTCCTTTTGAGCAGCTTTACCCCAAAGATGGGTTTGGGGAGGGGGTCAGTCCTGATTGGGTAACACACAAGAGTTCCCCAAACCCCAATTCTACGTGCACTAAAGTTTTTACTTACAGGAACGACTCCAGTGAAGAAAAGTTCAGCCCAGCTTGGTGCTGCCATCCTCAGCTCCCCGGGGTGGGGAAAACCTGCACCCCAAGCGCTCAAATGTCCATAAACCCACAGACACACAGAATCCCGAAAGCCAGTGCAAGTGCTGAGCACACAAGGGCTGGGAGTGGGTTTTAAAGCCTAGACTTAACTATAGCACCAGGCCCAAGTGCTCGGGCAGGTTTTTGCACAGCCCGTCCGTCCTGTCCCATCCCGACCTGCACTCCCTGTCCGCAGAGCTGGGCAGGAGCGTCGCTCAGGGAGAGTTTTTCAGCACTAAATCCTGAATTTCTTCATGGGTTTGTCTTAAGGTGATGTTTAGTGGATCTCGTTAATATTCCCTTGCTACTTCGAACGCAAGCACTGCTGATTTCCACCTTTCATGCGTGGTCCCTTGTGTGGTGACTCTGCGCTAATTAGCAACCTTCCCCAGACATATGCAAAAGTCGTTTTTTTTCCCCCAGACTATAATTTTTCCACCTCCTCTGCCTTTGCTTTGCCACCACAACCTGTCCTTCCCTTACACCTCCCTGAGCGCACGCTGGTGCATCTTTTCTCAAAGCACAAAACCCAAATTAAAACCAGACCCATACCCGAAAAACTGTAAAGACCTTGCGGGAAATTGGCAGGGGATGGAGATTCCTGGGGCTGCCAGTTTCACGGCTTTTGCTGCTGTTTGCTGCATGTTGCCCATGCTGGAGCCACAAGCTGGGGTTTGGTCTGGTTTATTTAAAGCTGGGCCTAGATCTGAAGTTTCAGCTCAGGTCCTGGCTCCCACATCACCCAATTCCACTATGTCTTTTCCTTCGCTTCTTATAACTTTTATTAGCCCAGCAAAAACAGTTGAGGCTTGGAAAGCACCACAGCACAGACCTCAGAGGAGACCATACTTCCCGAAAGTTTACTTTTAACTGTAGCTTACAGCTCAGAAAACAGAGCCCAGACTTTTCCAGCTCATTTGCTAACTTCTCACTAAACCAGTGAAAACCCCATTTGCCGTCCTGTTTATACCAATTCCTTTTTTAATGCCATTTTCCTGCATTTACAGCCTGCACTGGTCTGATTTCATAGCGTGCAAATTGGATGCATTGCCCTGGGGAAGCTGGTGTTTAACCAGTATTTTGCCAGCTTCCACTATTACCAAAATTCACCATGGTGCATCACTTACGGTGCTCATTTTCGGGCAGTGTGCAAGAGCAGGGCTGATTGTACGTAGAATAAAATGCCCATGCTGGATATTCAAGGCCAAATTTGCAACTAAAAGTCTCCATCCCTGGGGATGTTTAAAAGATGTTTAAAAGAGAGTCTTGGGAACATGGTTTATTGCTAAATTCAGGTTATGGTTGGACTTGATGATCTTAAGGGTCTTTTCTAACCAAAACAATTCTAAGGAAAGTGAGCACCATGCAGGTGCCATGTTTTTGTAGGACTCTGTATTAAAGACAAATCAGTCCCAAAAGGCCCCTGTGATCCACGTACCCCGTGGTCCATCTTCCAGCACATCCCCAAAGAGGCACCAGACCACCCCACACAGACCAGCTCCCCACGGGCATGGTCCATCCTGGCTGCAAAACTGCCAAAATAGGATGAAATGAAAAGAAAATGCACAAGTTCAAGAGAGTTAGTGTGGAAAAAAAAACAAAGGGAGATCAGGGAATGGTTCAGTGCTTGGGGATAAGTGGTATAATTGGGAAGGAAATTGAAAAGGAATTCCTTGGAATACGGTGTGCTGCTAATGGGTTCCCTCTGTGCGGCCGGAGCAGAGCGTTCCCCATCTGGATTCAATGCCGGCGTTATCCCCACATGGGGACGTGTCAGAGATGGCAAACTGCGCCGAACCGCTTGGGTTTAGTGAGAGAAGTGAGCTGCACCAGCAAAAATTCAGTTGGAAATTAATGAAACTGCTGGATCCCTCCAGGTTTCACTGTAGCTTGCGGGTGGATGTGCTGAGCTGGCCAAGTGCCATAGGGTAGCAGGGGGACACTGGCAGCAGGGGCTGCCAGCCACCCTCATGTACCTGCTGCTCCTCGGAGCGGTTGGGGTCTGGGCTGATGTGGCAGCTGAAGGGGATGCCTGCAGTGGGATGGACGCTGCAGGGATGGGTGATGCAGGGATGACTGGAGCGGGACCGGTGCCGCAGTCACCCCGAAGTGCAGCCCGGTGCGATCCATGCTGCCCCATCACCCAGGTGGGCAGGAACGGGTTCAGCGCTGCTCGCCAGCCAGGTCCAGCAGAACCGTGCCGCTGTCAGAGGCAGAGCCTTGGCATCTGCACAGGAGCAGCGTTTCTAGCAGTGAAATGGCCATTTTCCAACATGCCATTGTTTCCATTTTATAATGTTGCACAGCAGCCAAAAAATGGATCCGTGGAGTCTCTTTGGCACCAGGGAGGTTAACATTTTCCTCTTGGCACTCGTGCATTGATAGCTGTTAAGTGCAGGCTGCTCCTAGGCCAGAGATCCGCCTTTCAATAATCAGTTCCTTCACCATTTCAAAGCCTCAACAATAAGTATTCCTTGCCGTTCGCAGCAGTACGTGCTCTGCCTGTGAGACAATACTCTCTGAGCAGGAGAAGGCTCTTTGCTGGAGTCTTGTTGTCGTTGCTGCTTTTGTGGTAAAGCAGGAATTCATCTGCTATTATATTTTCATCTCTTTGTCATCTGTTGGTATTGGAAAGCGTGCTTCCTGGGATTGCTGGACACCACATGAGCTAGTTAATGTTAATAAAAGATCAAATTAACTGTGGGATCAGAAAGGCTTTCAAGAAACATATAACATTATATTAATCCCAGACATGCAGATTATTACACATATTACTGGATTTAAATATCGAATTGAAACTAGAGAAGGAAAAGGACTATCCAACATCTGAGCTATCCAAGTGTGCCCATTACCCGGAGAGAAAATAAATCCCCTCGGCCCCCGGAGTCCTCACTGTGGGAAGGGGGGGCTGAGCGCTGCACAGGGAGAGCCCTTTGTCTGCCGTTCGGCATCGATCCAGCCCTTAATGAGGTCAACAGGAGGCTTTCCACGGGCTTCGGCAGCCTGCAGAGCTGCTCCTTCCTAACAAATCCACAGCTAAGAACCCTCAGACAAGCACAGCTTCGCCAGCAAGGCAATTAATCCCATGCCGGGAGTGGAGGAGCTGCTGTCACCAGCCCACCTGCCCGCAGGTGGCCAAGCCGGGGAGAACAAGCAGCCTTTGTCCCTTTGGCAGGGCTGGTGGCCACAGCCCATGGAGAAGAGACCCTCAAGATCATCAAGTCCAACCATTAACCTAATTCTGGCACTAAACCATATCCCTAAGAACCTCATCTATATGTCTTAAATACTTCCAGGGATGGTGACTCTATCACTGCCATGTAAACATCATGGAGAGAATCATGGACAGAGTCACACAGCATCACAGACAACACTATGAAGACCAACACAGACGTCACCATGGACATCACCCCAGCATCTCCACAGGAGTACTGAGGCTGGGGCAAGCAGGAGGAGCTGGCACAGAGCTCTAGTGACAAGCTCAGTCCCACGTTAGGAGCCAAATCTTGATACCAAAACCCTTCTAGCGTGAAAACAGCACAACGTAGTTGAACAAAACTCCTGCTGCGTCAGAGCCGCAGCCTTGTGGGGTTGTTCCTTGTGTTTCGTGGCTTGGAGCCCTGGCTGGTTTCCCCAATTGCTCTAAGGCTGCATTTCTCCTAATAAGTCTCATTTCTTCCCCGGGGCTCACCGGTGTCTCAGGCAGTGAAGCACCCAGCTGGCCCGACACGAGGCCACCTCCAGCTGTCCCCACACCTCAGCTTCTGGGGGAGAATATCTCAGGAAAGGGTCAGAGAAAACATTGCCCAAATATCCACATTTACCCACATTTCAGGAGTCCTGCCTTCCCTTCCTCATAGACCACTGGAGTCACACAGCAGCCAAAAGCATCACTAAGTAAGGGGTTTCTTTTCCTCCCTATTTTGGTTACATCTGGTGCATAAAATATATCCAGAATATTATTACAACTCCAACATTTTTTCCTGCTTATTGTTTCAAATGCACAGAATGGTGGAAAGAGCATTCAAGGCTGGATTTTTTGGGGTGTGAATGAAGCCCAATGGAATCCGCAGGATGAAAGTCCCCAACACGCGGAGGGACGAGGAGAGACCTGGGCTGATCAGACACATCTCAATCCATTTTAACACTGTGGGTGAGTGATCGTCTGTTCACAGCACCGGATCAGCACAGCAATTCCTCCACCGATGGAAAAAATTAATGCTGGGAGCCATAAATGAGCTGAAACCTGGTGATAGTCCAGAAGATGCCTTTGCGTGGCTTGCTGGTGATGGATTACTGCACAGCGAACAAACAAGCATCTGAACTCCTGTGCCACACTGACATCTTATGGAAAGAGCATTGGTTACAATTGCAGAGCTGCAGGAGCTGGGAAGGCACTTAAAAGGACAGATTTTTCAACGTAAAGGTCTGAATTTTGTTGCAAATCTTCTCCTAATAAAATTGTTTCTGTATGCTGTGCTATGAGCTGTGAAACAAACAAACACACAACGAAATTTCTCTGCAATTAAAGCAGTGAGATTCTGAGTCCCCTCACTGCTTGGCACAGTCCAGATGTCTTGGAGCTGCAAACCTACCGCTTAACCTCCAGTCGCACTTGTTTCTGATAATTTTATCAAAAAAAATAAGAAGTCTTTCAGTGCACTGACAGACCTCTACTGCAAGAAAAAGAATTTGCTAAAAATTAATGAAGGAAGCAAGAGGAAATCTTGAGTTACCAGGCACAAGATAACAACATGCACATGGCCCTTCACTGCACTAAAGCCCCCTGGCAAACAGCCACTTTGTCCTTCACTCTGTAAAATAAGAATATGTGCGAGCAGCATCACCAGCCCAGGGAGAGCTGAACATCCCCAGGCTCCAGTTTGCCCATCGCCTTTTATAAACAAGAGATTTTTGCAGAGAAGCAGAAGTAATCTCACTGCAAGTTATAGGGAAGCTCATCTGAACCTCTTAGATTGCTTTCAAGATCACCACCAGTCAATAAACAGGAATAATTCACAATATTTAGCAAAACCGCTTAAAATAAACATCACAGAGAGCAGCCATCCAGTTCACAGGCAGAACAAGGATGCCTCAGTCACAGGGGGTGTTCCCATCCCCAGGGCTGTGCACCCTCAGGCCACCCTTGCCAGGCATCAGGGAGTCCTACCAGCAAAATCTGCCAATAAAAACTTTGCTAAAATCCTTCTCCAGCTCAAACACTACCTTTATTCTCTCTTTTTTTTTTTTTTTTTTTTAAATGAGTGCTGGGAATTCATCCTCCCTCTTACCTGCTGCAGTCACGACCAATGCCAGCACAAGTGTCCTTTAGATAAGGTTGCTACCACTTAATTAGCTGATATTTGCAGAGCATTGGGAAGATGCAGACAGGTCCCCCGAGGCTCAGCATCGCTGGTGGGTGGGAGATGACCCATCCCTGTTCGGGGGGGGCTGTGCCGGCTGTGGGATCACCCGGGAAGGTGCAGATCTCACTGGTTTTCCCAGCAGAAAGTCACCTTCTGAGCTCTGCCTTCCGGAAACAGATCATAAAATCACAGAATCATTTTGGTTGGAAAAGCCCCTCAAGCTCATTGAGTTCAACTGTTCCCCCACCCCTGGCACTGCCCCATGTCCCTGAGAACCTCATCTCCATCTGTCCAACCCCTCCAGGGATGGTGACTCCACCACTGCCCTGGGCAGCCTGTTCCAATGCCCGACAGCCCTTTGGGGAAGAAATTGTTCCCAATATCCAATCCAAATGTCGAGCAGGAGGATGCAGCTCAGAAGTGGGAGAATGCAGAGGGGGTTCGCCTCAGATGCTCCGTTTTGGCATCTCTGGGAGCTACAACACCAATTCCATCAGCAGCACAAGTACACCAGTTAGTGACCAGCTAGTGCTTCATTCAGGGGCAAACGTGAGGAACAAAGGAGCAGAAGTTGAGCAGCGTCAACCTTCTCATGTGCAGGGATGTGCTCTCCTCCCACGCACCAGCTGGTCCTCCCACCAGACCATCGCTGTGCAGCCCTCAGGTGCTTCCAGCACCCACAGACTTGGTCCTCAAACCATTTCTTGTCTTCCCTTTCACTGTTGCCGTTATAACACTGCAGGTCAAAACTTTAGGAGACTGGGAACACTTTGGAGAAAAGCTGCCTATGATACAGTAGTTAATAAAGATATCCGTAGCATTATCCACATTGCAAGGAGAGCTACAGAAAGAGATGAAAGTGGAGAAACCCTGACAAACAGCAGTCACGCAACTGGAACACGAAACTGGAGCATGAAATAGAAATTTGGGCTTTTCCCCTGCTTTGGGCCAAAAGGGAATATATGGGACAAACTCACTCTCAGTTTCTCAGGTGTGTAAAGCTTTCTAGGGGAGAAACTGCTCCCACGTCCCAACTACAGCTCCAGCGTTCAGGTCACGTTCCCTGCAGACACCAAAGGAGCACAGAAAAGCTGGTGCAAAAGCATAATTAGGCGATCATATTTTTAATAAGAAACTTAAAAGAGTTTGCTCATCGGTATCTGGGGTGTAAAGAGCCATGTCAAATCCCACACCTTGGGTTTCTGCCGGGTTCCGCCCTCAGTTCAGCAGGATCTTGTTCTCGCTGGGAATTTCCTCGTGCTGAGCAGGGTCTGGTTTTGGTTTGAGGCACAGAGAGCGCTGGCACGGCGCTGCCTCCAGCCGCCGCGAGCACCGGCTTCGCGAAGCCTCACTGTGATTTATGTGCCAGTTTGGGAACCCACAGCCCTCGAGTGAGCATGTCAAACCCACACTGCCTGCCAGATCTCACTGCTGGATCCCTGCTGGGATCGCTGCTTGCTCATCGCCCCCCATCATCCCCCTGCCCACCCACCAACCCACCTCCTGGGCTGAGACAGGCGGTTTGAGCTGATTCCAGACCATCACTGGGGAATTCTCAGGTCCTGCATGAAACACATGCAGACTTTGCTTTGCTTCTTCTGGAATGTCCTTTAAATGCAATTAGCCTTTATTGTGTCATTTTACACTGGCTGCTGCAAACGGAGAAGGGCTTTACATGTCCTGCTGGGGAGTGACGGAGCTCCCAAAAAAAGCCCAAGGGATCCCTGGGTGGTGAGAGCCTGGTCCAGGTCACCCAGAGAGGTGGTGGATGCCCCATCCCTGGAGACATCCCAGGCCAGGCTGGACGGGGCTCTGAGCAACCTGAACTGGTGAAGATGTCTCTGCTCATGGTGACAGAGCCTGTACCTCTCTGCCAGGGCTGGGGCGGAAGGGTTATAAACCAAACAGCAACGCAGACCCCAAACAGCAATTAGTTATCTCCTTAGACAGGTTGTGCTTCGCCAGCACTTCTGATCAGCTCTAACCCTCAGCTAAAACATCACAACGCCTTTTTATAAGACCCGGGGACTGCAAAAACCTAAATTGAAGCCTTGGAGCAGCTCAGCCAAGTCAACCACCGAATACATCGGCACCTACCTGGCACCCAGACCACACAAACCCCAGTCAGCACCATCACCCCGACATACCCATGACACCATCTGCAAGGCCACAAATCGCTCCCCAGGGCTGGAGATGCAGCACTGGGAACCCAGGAGCACTCCAAGGAGCCCTGAACCCTCCAAAAGGGACCCGTCCCCAGGTGAGGCTGCAGCAGAGCAACCAGTGCCAGCAATGGGGACCTGGCCACTGGTCCCAACCAGAGCCAAACCTCCAAAGCATGACCTCCTGCAGTACTTTTTTTTTCAATTTTTTGTAGCATGGGGCCAGACTTATCAGCTTGCAGTTTATATGCAACTGCACTCCTTCAATGTCCTTTAAAGCACTTGCCTTCTGATACAGAAGGGAGACTTGAAATAAAAATTAAAAGGCAAACAAGCAGTGTCTCCACTTAAAAGCCCTTTAAAAGCTTGGAAATGATTAATGTGTTTAAACTATAAACTGTAGCTGTTTTAATAGGAGATAAATACGAGATCAAGACTTCTGACTACACAAACAGTGCGAAAGCATAAGTAAACAGCCGTGACAAGTTTAGCGCTCTCCTGGAGACAGAGTTCTGTGTCAGACTCATGTGCTCCCAGCCACTGCTGCAGGGTTTAAAGAGGAAACATTGAGCTGACACCAAAAAGAGCCATTTGCAATTAAGCTTTTCCTTAGCCAGCTGCACAGCGCAGGGTCAGAGCATCCTGCTCATCCCGTGTCTGGAAGAACAATCGATGGACAATGTGTGTGGCATCATCAGTGCGTTTATCTTCAGGCAGTTCCTCTCCCAGCTCCCCAGGATGGGAAAATGTTGCAAAACCAACATCAGTGGAATTTCTGCCTAAAGAGTCATTGCTGTCAATTGGCAGCTGCTTCTTGCAAATCCACCCAGGCAAACACGCCGCTCCAGATCTTGCCAGTGCTAATTCAGCTGGGTACAAAGCCAGGAGCGGGGTGACACAGGGCAGCCACCTCCGCCTGGTGTCTCCTGCCACCACAGTAGGGACGTTTGCCACCAGCTGTGAGCTGAGCCAAGCCGGGCACGGGGCTGGAGGTGACACAGGAGCCAGCAGCACAGCCCCTGTTTGATGGGAGCACCATGGCAGAGCTGCAACATGCAGATGTGTCACCACATTGTACAAAGCAGCTGCCAAGGCTGCTCATCACCATCACATCCCAACAGCAGCCCCAGGAGCCAGGGAAGGACTGACGGGTGGAGATGTGGCAGGAGGGACAGACAGAAGCCCCTGAGCCATGCCAGGAGCACAAACCCTTGTCCCCAGGAACAAAACACATTCCCAGTGGCACTGGTTCGTCTGTTTTTTGTTAAACAAATAGGCACCCGAGACAGAAAATCATGTGCATCTCCCCACAGCCCTGGTGGGACCCACCACCCTCCTCCCTGGCTTGGCCAGCAAGAAATCCTCCCTCCAGCGCTGGCAGATGGTGAAATACTCCATAAGAGGAAGAAGGAAAAGTAGCAATAACAAAGGCATTTCTGCCACGGATGAGTAAAGATCCTTGAATTCCCTCCAGGAAGAGACACCGTGTCCTCAGGCAGCTTCCAACACTCCACCAGACAGATGAACCCCGAGCCCGCTCCTAAGTCACCTGAATCGCATCAGCACCAGCTCCCTGTGTCCATCTCTTGTTGTAATTGAGAGCTGTGCCCTGGCAACTTCAGGATTCACCTTCCTGCCTTGCTCAGTGCCCTGGCAGAGAGATGTCACTTTGTCACCGGAGCTGCCGTGCAGAGCTGCTTACCCTCCTGGGAGCACCGTGGCGATCCTCGGTACCTTCTCACCACCACATTTCCCTTTGGGCCTCAAAATCAATTTTTCCCTTCAACAACTGAATTGCTCCTCATCCCGTTTCCCCCAGGAAAACCAGCGCCGCTCCATCCTCACGGCTGCCATCCCAGCCTCACCCTGGGCAGGTCCCAATGCACTGGGTTCAAACCTGTATTCCAGTTCTCCAGTTCGTTGTGTTTTTTCTTGGTGATCCAAGACAGCACTGCAGGGTCAAAGAAAAGGCAAGAAAGCATAAAGCTCATCGGATCTGATCACGGAAAATCTCCTTTATCAGCTTTCTCCTAAATATCAGGATGCAAAAGATGAAGATGGAGCCCATACTGGAAACACCAGCAGGATTTATTCCATGCAATACATCCCAAATGAGCCCAGCAGAATGTTCCTGAGAAGCAGAAAATATGTGCACACACACATGGATGCAGGGAAGGAGGTGGCAGTTCCTGGGTGCAAAGGAAAACCAACAAACCTCAGACAAGCCAAGTGATGCATCGGACTGTTCTGTGAGAGATTCATGTGGAGTTCAATGGGCCATTTAGCAGGTAACTGTCACTACAAACAACACAGATTATTCCGACAACAGGAGACAAGCCAGGGTAATGCTGCTCATAATCTGTGTGTTCAAACACTTTGACAGCTAGATAAATAGACTATTTAATTAAACCAACAAGTCATCGTTTATTTTCACATCACAATAGGTTAAATGACTTTTTATTCCCATTTTCCATATCAACAGAGCAGACTTTTTGGTAATAAAAGCTAAACTCTAATTAACAGCTGGTGTGGTTGTACTTGGCAGCATTGTGAGTAATTCAGTACAAAGCAAACACATTTACTATAAATGGCTTTTGATTGCAGAGACCAAGGTAATGGATGTTTTTCGATCGGGTGCCAGCTACCGCCTGGTTATTGTTGGGGAGGCTGTGACAGGATGGAGGATGATGTGAGAGTGGGCACCTCTCCATATAACATACATAATATACATTATCCAGTGGCCAGGACTGCATCCCCTGGGATGCTCCCGTTGGCTTTCTGCAGCCAGGGCAGCCGTGCTGCTGCTGCTGCTACAAATCCACAAATGCCACTTAGGGATGGGATATAAAATCTGCCCAGCTCATCATTTCCTATCATAACCTCTTTATTTTTTTTTCCTTTCCTCTCCCTTTAAATCAGCGCTGCTTTAATAAGCGCCTGACTGCTGGTAGTGCCAGCGAGGAAGGGGCTGGTGCTGTCAGCACAGGAAAATAAACGGGGTGTCAGCAGCTCCAGCTGCCAGCAGCGAGATTTGCAGCGCTCCCCCTCCCTCCAATCCCCCCAGCCCCGAGGTTTATCTAGGCACACCTCCCCTCTTTTAATGTTTTTCATTATTTATGCAGAAATATTGACAACGGCATGAAGTCTCCGGTCATAAAAATTATTTAAAATCAATCTCTTGTGCATCACTTACTGATTTCCCATTTAAATGCTCTCTCTGGTGATTTAAACCTCACGGCCTCATCCCGGCCCCACATTGATTTGCTGTGGGGATGGAGCATTCCTGGCAGGAGGGATGGGGACCACTGGATTTGTCCCCTCTTGGGTGGCAGCTTCCCTATAAAATGCAAGCAGATTTTTCTCAAATTGAAAACAGAGGGGAGGTTTAATCCTGAGATGTCATAACAACACTTTGACCTTCAAGCTGAGGTGCAGGAGAGGTGGGTGCTGCCCCGGGAGCTCCATGTGCTCTGGGACAGGGGGTTTGCGTCACATCCAAAGCAGCTGCTGCACCATTTGGGCTGGGAAAACGGGTTTGGGGGTGGATTTAATACAGTACTGGGGAGCCAGGGCTGGTGTTTTACCATCCCCCTTATCCAAAAAACACTTCCCCAGTGCGGTCAGTTGCGCGAGGGAAACTGGGAGCTGAGAAAAACAACAGCATTGAGTTAATAAGCATTTGGCTGGATGTAAAATTGTGACCCAATGGAAAGAACCAGCCTCTGTCTCTGACCCCAGCAGGAGCAGAGTGGCTGGCGGCCCCACTGGCTCGGGGGGACACAGGTGTGTGAAATCACCCTGGAACAAGGCAGAAGCCTCTGGAAGCTGCTCCCAAGGGCATGAGATGATGGGGAATCCAGGCGCAGCCCAGGAGCACTCGATTTCTACATCCAGCCATGTTTAAGTATCACCCAAAGAACAGGAGGGCTCAGTCTGCAGCAGGGTCTCACCCAGATCCTGTGCCAGGCTGATCCCCCTTTACACAAACACATTGCTCAGCCCATCAACATCATCATCCCATCATCATCATCAGCCCATCACTTTCAGGTGCACCGAGGGGACTCAGGTGGTGTCACACCGGGACCTCCTGCATTACCAGGGTCCCTCTGGCCTCTGGAAAGCACCCAGCGTGCAGGGACTCGGCATGGTACACAAGGATTTCAGCTCAAGCAAATCCTCTCTTTGAAAGCAAGAAAATACACAGCATTTTCCTTTGTTTTTAAATGGAAAAAGCGTAACCTGATTATTTTGAGCGAGGCTGGTCACAGTAACTGAATAGAGCAAAACCCACAGTCTCCAAACCCAAAACACACTCGCTCCTGTCATTCTGCCTCCCTGAGCAAACCCCGGAGCAAGCAGCCCAGCCCCAGATGAACCCCCTTTACCCTCCTTTGTGTTTTGACCAGGTCTGGTTTTCCTGGAAGAAAAAAAGCCAAAACCAACCAAACAAACAAAAAACCAAAACCAACCAACAAACAAAAAACCACACAAAAACCAAAAACGAAGCAGGCAAATGGCCACCTAAAGGAAACCCAGCCCCGCTCCCCAGCCCCAGTGCTTGCTCCTGTCGTGCTGGGGGCTGGAGGACTCCAGAAGCCCTGCATGGATCCATGTGGTGTTTGGGCTCATTTGACACCTCTTGGTTTTGCTCTCGAGCTCTTTCCTTCTGCTGTTGGTGCATTAGAGACATGTCCCACCTGCACCCTTCACCTTGGGATCGCCCAGGGGACACGTCCCCCCACTAACAACAGAAAAGTCACCTTGATATTAACTGGAAGCCCCAGGGGACTGCGATGTGTGGAAGCAGATGCCTGGTGTGTGCACAGAGAGCTCTCAGTGCGGGAGCAGGAACCTTTACAGGGAAAAGGACAAAGAAAGCAAAGCAAGCGGGGGTTTGTGAAGCCGACATTACCAGCCCATCTTCCATGGAAAGCACAGAAACAGCAGCAGCCTCAGCTTGGTCTTCCGGGTGCATTAGGATAAACCTGCATGGCTTTGTTAGGCTTATTTTAATTTCTAGCATATCTTTGAAGGGAGAATGGGGGACCATTCCCCTGCCCCCACAATAATGATGGATGTTTGAAGTCCTGGTACCAGCTTGTTTTGCTTGTGCCACACAGAAGGGGGTTGCAGGGGAAGCCCTTGCCCAGCACTTGCTCCCCAGCCTGGCAGGACATGGTGCTGAGCAGCATCACTGCAGCCAGGGGAGAGACGGGACAGAGGGGTTCGGCTCTGCTGTCCCCCGTGAACAGCAGAAGTCATTCTGGATGCCATATTTGAACCTTTCATGAGCTTATGCACATCTCTCATAGGCAAGGTGCTTTTGAGCAGAGCATCTTTCTCCCCATTCCCTCCCCAGCAATAGGTCAGCCCATTGAAATAACCAGTTATTTTAATTTTGAATAACCAGTTATTTTGATTTTGAGCTATGCACATGGGCTGGCAAGCCTGGCTCGGCAAGGGAGAATAACCACTGGGCTCCAGTTTGCAAGAGGCACGGCCCTGCATACAGACCCATGCTGACCACATCTCCGGGCTGGACAGGCTGTTTTTTCTTCTGCCATCCCCACCAAAACATGAGCTACCGGAGCCCAGCACGATTCAAGACAATGGGGCACAGATTTTTGCAAAGCCTCAGACAAAATGTTACCTGGTCATAAAGCTCCCGTTTCCAACACTAACGTGGAAGTAGTGGGGTGCAGCACACAGGACATGGCTCGCTGGGTCGTACAGGATGGAGCTGCTCCCATGGGGATAACTCAGCAGCCACTGGTACCCTATAGCCCTATCTGTAAAATAACCGCCGTACGTACCCATACGATACCTGCCGTACGTACAGCGCAGGCTGCAGCTGCACGGAGATCAGAGAGTGGCTTTAAGCAAAGCAAGAACCCAACAGACAGCAGCAGCATCAACCCTCAGTGTCCCCAGGCAGGGACAGGGACCCGTGGAGGAAAAGCTGGTGCCCTGGGACGGAGACAAACAGCCACTTGGTTTTTTCTGCTTCACTCTCCAGTCTCTCGCAAGCCACTGGTCCAGTATCTGCTGACCTTGGAGGCTGCACAAAGAGGGGATATAATTGTGCACGGATGGTGTGGATTCCCCTCTTCCTGCTAAAGAAGCTGTTATTTCTCTTGTCATTGTTCATCTGGTTTTGAAAACCTGCCAGGACAGAAAGGTTTTGCATTCAGGGCAGATTACCCAACCCAAACCAACACAAAGCGATGCTTTTCGAGGCACATCCGCTCAGCTGATGGGGAAAAGCAAGTTCAACAATGAGAGTCAACCCAGGGAGCAAAAAAAAAACCATCACCTGCATTTACTTTGCATGACCTCCAGCTCCGACTGTCGCTGGTGTGGAATAAATCCAGAGGGGAGAGAAAAAACACTTGTGTCCTAAAGCAAACAGCAAGGACAAGCTTGATGAGAGTATTTAAGCTGTTATTAGAGAGCGCTTGATTGCAAACCTTGTCGGAGCCCCGTGGAGCATGTGATGTTTGGTTTAGCAGCACTTAGCGGCTGTCCTGGGAAGGAAGAGAACAAAGTGTCGGTGTTAGAAAGTCAATATTGTCACAGGGAGGCGGGGGACAAAGGGCCACCGAGCCGCTGCTTGATGAAATCGCTCCTTGGGTTTATACAGCTTAGCTGAAGTTTATATTATTTCCCCCGAATTACTTTTCCAGATGTGGATGACATAAAAGATTAAGATCATAGACCCAACATGATTATTTCCACTGATGAGATTAATGTGTGGGTTTGGGGCTTTTTTTTTTTTTTTTTTAATCTTAACTAGAAGATGGATTTTTGGATTGGAACAAAAGTGTGTTTTCAAATGGTTTCACATCTCCAAAGCGGCAGCTCCGCTGCAGGTGGGACCTGCTCTCCTCCCCGCTCCCCTTTCTCCCCAATCCCAATAAATTATCCTTTAAACTGAGCTTTATCCTGTTTATTGTTGCCCGGAGGTGAATTTTTGATTTAATAATCTTAAAGGTCTTTTCCAACCTAAATGATTCTATGAATTGAAAAGAAAGGCCACAAACCCCATTGGTATTTTCTTGAGTAGTTGGACTCTAAATAGAAAAATAAAAATACTCTTTTTGCACATGGGTCATCGAAGCATTAAAGCTTCTAATTGCCCATATTACTCACTCCCCGGGGCACACACCCCTGGGCTGCTGGTCCACAGAATTTTAGCACTTGCTTTTTGTTGTCAAATTTTTGGTGGCCTTTGCCAGAAACACGGGATTGCAGTTTAAATAAATAAATAGACACTCACAGAAACATTCATGCCAATAAAATGGGTTGTTTCCCTTATGAAAATAATTCCTTATAAAGTCATAGCACAGCCCATATTTCCTTCTTCCTTCGCAAGAACTGCTGGGGCAGAGACTTTCCAGTTTTACGTGTTTAAATTCTGCCCCGATGCCGCAATCTCAGATTTGTGCTTTCGGGGGGAGGATTAACTTTATCCTTATTGCTGCCATTAACCTCCGCCCATGAGGACACTGGAGGTAAATCAGTAACTTCATTTCTTCATTAACAAGAAAATATACAATACTGTCACCAACACACACAAAAAAGTTATTTTCTTTCCATATGTCAGAGTAAACACTTTTTTCTTTAGCTACACCGGCTTTTTTTTTTTTAAAGGAACTTCCCCAGTTTGCAAATTTTCACATTTTTATGAGGCCATGCATCAATCAGAGGTTTGACCTCCACTCCAGAGACACATTTTCTAATCCATAACTTATTTTTTCTCTTTATAAAACCCGAGATGCCAAACTCAGCCCTTGAGAGGAAGGTGGAAATCCAGGTTTGAATCCTCATTCCAGATTTTACACCTCTGGAAACACCATCAGCTAAATGCTGCTTTTCCACTTAAACACCAAGAAAAATCTAAATATCCATAAGCTTCATTCAGAATAACACGATGGCTTTTGTGAACCCTGCCATGTCTGGGGGATGGGAGGAATCAACCCGACATCCCCAGCCCCTATGAACAGCAGCAGGGGAACCACAGCCCAAGAAGAAAGGACCATTTACTCTTTTTCTGGGTTTTGCTGCATTTTCCTACCAAGTCGGCTCCGCAAACAGCAGCTCTGCCTTGTTTATAAAGGCGGTGTTGACATTCTGTTTGGAACGGTAATGTCAATTTGATAAAGTTAATTACTTATTATTTGGAATCTCATTTGCACTGAAGGTTGGATTGATTTAAAAAAGCAGAATTTGTGTTTAAACGAGGTGCCGGAGCAGCTGGGGGTGCCTGGCGACGGGAGCCCCAACACGTGCTGGGTACGGCGGGGGCTCCAGCCCCACGGTCACAGGGTTCATTATCACAACAGATCAAAGTATCAACGTACCAGAGCTCAGAACGCCCCATGCAATAATGCATTTGCATAGTCCAAGCTCAAGTAAATATTTACTTTGTCTTATTTTTCAATTGAATTTCTTGGAGCAGCTGAGGAATTGTGCTTTGGAACTTTGCTCTGGTTTCAACTCAACAGCAAAAGACTCTTTCTGCTCATACTAATTTTAGTATTGGTATTATTCTACAATACTTCTAATATTGTAACTTCTTTTTTTTTCATTGGTTCATTCCAATGGCGTTTCTTCTAAGCCTCAGGAACCCAAACCCAAAACAGAAATCCTGCCCTGCCAGCTGCACTCCTTGATTTTCAGCCACTTATCATCCCTCCAGCCAACAGCCCTGAGAACATTCAAAACACTTGATCTTATATCACACAAAGAAATAAAACCCCAGATCTGCTGCCACTCATAAAGAGCCAAACCACACACACTCACCTTCCTCTCTCTACAAACAAAACCACATTTCCTAGTGAACAAATGTTCTTCCTAAACCCTCCGTATTGCTCCAATACCATTCCCAAAGTCCACAGTGCGTCTGACAAAACGCTCCTTAACGCCCATCTCTCCTTACAGGCTGCCTGGGAATAACTTGGGGGATTTCCAGCTGGAGGATACTAAAACAAAAACAGAGCAGCAAAGCGCCAAAATTATCATTAAATAGCAGATATCTCTTCAAAACTCACCGGCATCATGGCAGGACCCAACCAAGCCACCCATCCCCTGGGCTCTTGTTTGGCCAGGAGAAGGTGGGTGCTCTACACATCCGCCCTTCTCCACAGCATCTCCAGCATCCTCGTTAACCACTCCCAGTATTTTCCTCACCATCCTTCCAAGGCTGCATCCGCCGGTGTGGGGGTCCCAGAGGCATTTTGGGGTAGGCAGAGTTAGGGGTGGCAGCAGTAGAGCTGGTGACAACACAACTGAGCACCATCTGCCACCCCGTCCTGGTTGTGCGTGGACCAGTGGCCCCGTGGGACCCACAGCACCAGTGGGACAGGGAGGCAGCCCCACAGAGGCTGGGACAAACCCCACAGCTGCTGGTGTAAATCCCTTCAGACCTCAAGCCCAGCAGAGGCTGCACAACCAGACTTGGAGCAGTGCAAGGAAAAGGCTCCTCCAAGCCCCAGCAGTTCACAAATGGTCTCGGAAACAATTTGAAGTCAAGCAGAAGGGTTGGTTCACTTCAAAACACAGCAGGATACAGGATTTACTAGGCAAAGCTGATGTTACTTACTGTACGCGTTCTCTGGAAAGGTTAGAGCTCTGCAAGCCAATGCAGGTTTAGGGACTTCGCCGTGACCCGCTGCTTCACATGCTCGTTTAATTTAATTTCTCTGGCTTTTGTCTGCAGAACACCTTCTACCCCTTTCAACAGTAAAGAGCCAAAATCCCAAAGCTAATATTTATGCCTTAGATCTCCTTGATGATGCAATCTAGTAACAAATCACTACTTAAATAATCCAGCCATTTAATCATCCAGAAATGTGTAGAAATAAGAGGATTAGCCTTCCATCCTAGGGAATTGTATTTTACAGGCTCTAGGTTTTTTTTTCCTAATAAAACAACAAGAGCAGCTCATGGTATTTTAAAAACAAATCCAACTATCCAAAACTCCAGAGCAACCAAGCTGTGGGGCAGAAGGCTTCTGCACTACCAGCTGGAATCACAGAATCACAGAATGTTAGGGACTGGAAGGGTCCTCAAAAGATTAGAACTCCTAATTAAAGAATTTTCATCTGAACCACAGGTTAAATGATGCGTTTAACCCTTGCATGTCGAGTTTCAGGGAGTCAATGTGAATTCTTTGCAGGGGCAGAACGGGAATCAGCCCCTGCTGTTCCCTGGGAGCTGGTGTGGGGTGATCCTGCTGTGCCAGCACCAGCCCTGTACCTGGACACCGGCTCTGGCCAAAGGACAAACATCTTTCCTAGAAAAAACAACTATTGCTCCCCACCAGCACCCTTCCATTCATCTTTTTATAGGTGCTTCATCCACAAAGCTGACTATAATCAGAGACAACATGATTTTAGTATGTGGGTGGATTATTTTTAACAGCATCTGAACTTGACATAAATCAAGGCAGACATCGGAGACAAACACTATTTCTGGGAAGCACAGAGCAGCTCGTTGGAAAAGACTGTTATTTATACGGCGTCCAGGCTGCCAGAGCAGGTCCTGCCTGCGGAAGGATTGCCGCCAGCACCACAAACACCTGCCCTGTCCTGTGGCCGCAGACGCTGCAGAGCTCTCCCAGACACCAGTCGTTTTTCCTCCCCAGCAAGAGAAGCGCTTTTGCCTGGAGCAGTGAGGATCAAGGTGATTTTCATCACGCACAAGCCCTTGGATGCTGCTCCCAGCATTGTCCTCACATGACACCACCCGGCTCTGCCAACATAGGCTGTGCCACATGTCAGAGAGAATGGGCCAAAGCACAGATGTTAGAATCACAAAATCATTTTGGTTGGAAAAGAGCCTCAAGATCAAGTCCACCCATTCCCCAGCCCCTGGCACTACCCCATGTCCCTGAGAACCTCATCTCCATGTCCATTCAACCCCTCCAGGGATGGTGACTCCACCACTGCCCTGGGCAGCCTGTTCCAATGCCCAACAGCCCTTTGGGGAAGAAATTGTTCCCCAGATCCAACCTCAACCTCCCCTGGTGCAACTTGAGGCCGTTTCCTCTCATCCTGGTGCTTGTTCCTGGGGAGCAGAGCCCGACCCCCCCAGCTCCAACCTCCTTTCAGGCAGTTCAGAGATCAGAAGGTCTCCCCTCAGCTCCTGTTCTCCAGGCTGAACCCCCCAGGTCCCTCAGCCACTCCCATCACACTTGTGCTCCAGCCCCTTCCCCAGCTCCGTTCCCTTTTCTCAACTTTTTGAAGCACCTCAAGGTGTGTCTTGGCGTGAGGGGCCCAAAACTGACCCCAGGATTTGAGGTTTGGCCTCTCCAGTGCCCAGCACAGGGACGGTCACTGCTCTGGGCGTGCTGGCCACACCAGTGCTGGTACCAGCCAGGATGCTGGTGGCCTCTTGGCCACCTGGGCACACTTCTGCAACAACTTTGAAGCAAGAGTTGACTTCCACCTCAGACATCCTCTGTTACCCCCAGATAGTGAGTTTTTTTGGCTGTGCCTTTGATCCCTCTCTGAAAACAGCTTCCACTAGCCCAGCCGGGCGGCTCTGCAGACTGACAGTCCCAGTGGAGCTGAGAACAGCTGCCGCACTCAGGTCAGGGCTGGAGCATGTCAGCACGCAAGTGTGAAGCACACACAGGAGCTGCCAGGTCCAAAAGCAACCCGGCTCCTCCGTATCAGCGCTTTCCTCCCTGGCAGCCTGCCTGACACACAGCCCGGCTCCGCCAGAACACTTTGCACAGCAGCAGAGTGCAGCCACCTTTTACATTTTTTTGCAAAGCACTTGGCAGGAAGAGCAGGAAGAGCAGGCAGGCCGGCAGGGTAGCCTGTAAAACCCTGTTAACTTCCCTGGGAAGAGCTCAGCTAATCCCACAGGCTCTGGTACTTCCATCCTTATGGTGATTCACTGCCACAGAGGGGCAGAGCACAACCTGGAAGAAGATTGGTGTCCTGAACTTTCTTACCCTATCTCAACCCATTTTTGACAGCAGACTTTGGCACAGCCCCAGTTTGAGAACAGTCTCACTCCAGCTCCCTGAGTATACAATTTCAGGGTTGAGCCTGCATGTTATTCTTCTGCTTTTCATTACTCAGCAGAGGCTGCAGCCAATTAATGCCAAGAACATCCAAGCAACAGAGTCCAGAGCCTTCACCTTTTGCCAGTAGGAAACTCTGACGATTCAGAACTGGCAGGGGGATCGGGCAGCGTTAGCTGCAGACTTCAGCCTGTTGTGGTAGGAATTTCTTACCTCAAAAGGTAAACATGAATTCCGTTGTGCCTTCCTGACAAACTGGCTGGCTTGCCAAGGAACTAAAGGACAAGTAAACCGATGGGGATTCTTCTCTGACAAAGCAGGGCATCCGCTGTTCGTCAGCTCCCTTCCAGAAGCAGCAGCTGACTGGAAGTGCTGAAATTCCGCAGGCTTACAGCTAGCTGGACCAGAAATCACCGAAACAAGCCTCAGAACAACAGCACCGCAGAGCTGCTGTCACCAGTGGGCTACAAGCCTTTGCAAAACAGCATGATGTACCACACTGGGGTATGGTGTGATGTTGTTGGCCAACAGGACTGGCAGAAGCAAGGACCTGCAATGAAGAAAAGCACTAATCACATAAATTATCATGCCTTTGGTTGCTGTTTCCATGTGCTGCCAAGCTCTCCTCAGCAACGGGTTGAAGCATCCCAACGGGGAGGTGAGTGGGCCAAGCACAGAGCAAACAGCCCGAGCAAACATTCCTGCTGCTGACTGTGAGCCGCCCTTGGTTCAGAGCCCTTCCTCTAGAAATCACTCTGTTATTGGGCGATAACAAATTGAGGGCTAAACCCCTCAAAGCTTGCTTGCTAGAAACTTGAAATCTGGGCTACTCCATAGGGCTATTTCCTTAACCGCTCTTGGGAAGCCTTAGCTGCAATCACTGCAAAGCTCAAAGGAAAAATAAAGGTATACACGATCTGCAAAGGAAAAAAAAAAAAAGACTGAATTTCCAAATATTAATTTTTTTCCCCCAAAGCCCACTTGTTTCAAAAAGGCTTTTCCCACCTCCTGACAGCAGACTGGTGGGAGCCAGCTCTGGTCAACATCCTTGTTCAGCTATTTCACAGTGGAGCGTTGGTACGGGCAACCTTCCTACTGCGTGCTGCTGTTTGTTTTAATGCTTCCCACTGAATGTCAACGGAGACTAAAGAATGACAAGAACACAAAGAGCCCCACAATAAATGCCAGGCCTTGTTAGCTGAGTAAATTGTGTGCTTAGCTGAGTCTTAGAGGAATCTTTGCAGAGTAAACACTGTCAGTGCTATGTGCGAGAGTAAATATGTGAAGAAGATGCAAAGACATGAAGAATGACTTCAGAGGAATGCGATGGAGCGGCTCTGAAGGCAGCTCTGCTGATGGAGCAGCTTTGCTATACCTGGCCTAGGAGACTGAACCTGACAGGCATGCTGAGCTCCTCCCATCTTCTCCTCCCTCAAGGGAATGGGCTCCATGAGATTTGGCCAGAACCTCATGCAAGGTCTGCTTCTTCTCAAACATCAACACGGGGCAGCTCATAAAGCTTATTGTCACTTGTTAGGTTTCAATCTTTAAAGTTATCCATGCTGCCAATCACAAGAGGTAATAATAGAATCATTTTGCTTGGAAAACACCTTTAAAAACATCGAGTCCAGTTGTAAACCCAGCATGGCCAAGTCACACCAAGAAAGACCTGGAGGTGCTGGAACGAGTTCAGAGAAGGGAACGGAGCTGGGGAAGGGGCTGGAGCACAAGTGTGATGGGAGCAGTTAAGGGACCTGGGGGGTTCAGCCTGGAGAACAGGAGCTGAGGGGAGACCTTCTGATCTCTGAACTGCCTGAAAGGAGCTTGGAGCCAGGGGGGTCGGGCTCTGCTCCCCAGGAACAAGCACCAGGACCAGAGGAAACAGCCTCAAGTTGCGCCAGGGGAGGTTGAGGTTGGATCTTGGGAACAACTTCTTCCCCAAAGGGCTGTCGGGCATGGGAACAGGCTGCCCAGGGCAGTGGTGGAGTCACCATCCCTGGAGGGGTTGAACAGACGTGGAGATGAGGTTCTCAGGGACGTGGGGCAGTGCCAGGGGTGGGGAATAGTTGGACTTGATGAGCTGGAGGGGCTTTTCCAACCAAAATGACTCTGTGATTCTAAAGAACTCATTTCTCATGCAAAACCCCTCCCCTGTGGCACAGAGGTGTTTCACAGTGCCAAGTCAGGGCTCTGCAGGACACAGGATGGCAGCCCCAGCCACATGGGGGTTCTGTCTGTTCCCCCGGCACATTCCGTGTGCCAGGACCGCAGCACAGAGCTGCACGTCCCATTGCACTTTGGAAAGGAAGATCTCTGCGCTCTGGCGGCACAGTGATAAAAGCCACGGAAATAAAGCGCTTGGTGTTTATCGAGTCTGCCTTACGGAGCAATCGAGGGGGCACGTGAACATGGATGACGCTGGTGACACAGATGTCCTTCCCATCAGTTTGGACCCATAGACAAGACTCCCTGTCAAAGGCAGGAGCACGGGCTCTCCCAGGGGCTCCCTAACTAAGGTTTCCGCCTTGAAAGTGCCATTATTTAGGGGATTAAAACCTCAAATAATTGTGCGATGCAGCCTTACGCTAAACCCAAGTGCCTGACCGAGGTGGGACAGAGAGACCAGTTTGCCTGCATTTTACATTCAGCTATTTTTAATCGTTACCCGGAAAGAGTTATTCCAGAAGAACTCTCCATGGGACATTCTTCCAAAACAGCTTCTTTTTGGGTCCAGCTCCAGCGTGTAGGTAAGTCCTGGGAAATAAATTCCCAGGGGAGAGCAGAGCTCCCGCCTGTGCAGGCGATGCGGTTGCTGGCGGGACGGGAGGCACCGACCTCCCTCCTGCACCGTCACCTCCATCCCCTGCTCCCACCTCGGCTCCTTCTCAGACCTCGTCAAACACCAACAGAGGACGAAACACCCGCACCCACGAGGATTTCCTCACAAGCGCGCTTAGTGCCGAGTGCTTAACGCGGGTGTGAAGCTGCCCGTGCGCAGCCGGGCTGTTTGGAAAAGGGGTTTGACACCTTATCGAGGGTGACAGCTGAGAAATTCACGGCTGCCACATCCAGGTGTCCTCTCCCGGGGGTCTCTGGAGGCAGGACACGGGGTGGGACTGATGGCGGAGCCACCACCTCCGAACCTCTCACCCGCAGAGAAGAATGTTTTTCTTTTCAGGAGTGAGCAGGATGGGGGTGTCTGGGGGGAATAAAACGTCAGCTGAGCAAGAAGCAGGGTCTGTAGAGAGGTCAGCGCTGCCGGGTGAAAGGCGGGATTTAGAGCAGCTGAGCTGGTAACGCGTGTAGGGCCAAAGCTGTGCGATTTTAAAGCATTTCCAGAGCTAGACCTGGCTCACCCACAACAGCGCTGAGCTCCGGTTCCTGCCCTGTTTCCTCTGCTGCTGCATCTGGATTTCACAAGGAGCCGCAGGGGGAGCTCGGCCGGGGGCTCCAGCGATGGAACCGGCACCTTGGATTTACCCAATACCCGCGGGAGGTACAGCAAAGATTCGATGTGATCGCGCTTCTTGTTAATCATACGGGTGTGTAATTTGTTTTGTGTCTAATTACCTCTAAAAAGGTATAATTGGGGCACTTTTGAGTCGCCCCGCACTCACCCCCACGGGATCCTTCAGGCTGGGGTTGGACGGCTTCTTGGGCACCGGTCTGCGCGGAGTCCCGGCCCTACCCGAAGAAGGTGTGAGGGGCGGCCCCGCCGGGCCGGGCCGCAACGACCGAGACGGCGCCGGGACCCCGCGGCCGCCAGGGTGGGTGGGACTGACGCCGCCCTCACGCCGCCGTGCCCGCGAGGTCGCGCTGTCCGCATGGAGGCGGCTGGCTGCTCGCGCGGTGCTGTGGTCCAAATGTAACCAATCGGCGCGCACGGCCGCGCCCCCGTGCGTCAGCGCGCAGCGCGTGGTTACGTCACGGCGACACCGTCCACCCGCCCCTCCCCGAGACGCCGTGCCGCGATCGTTGCCATGGCGACACCAACGGGCGCGGCCCAGAGCGCGGGCGCCCCCTGCTGGGCCTGGTGGGGCCGCCCGGGACAAGGAGTCAGCGGCGGGGTCCGGGAGCCGCGGAGCCCAGTGGGACCCGGGCCCGGAGGGAGGGCCCGGGAGCTCCGAGGCCTCGGTGAGGCCTGTGGCGATCCCCGGGGCCGGGGCCGGGCCCAGAGCTGGGCCTGCAGGCCGGAGCCAGGCTCTGCTGTGCCGAGGCCTCCGGGTGCCCCGCGGGGAGCGGCTCCGCCGGCCCCACCATGCACTGGAGCAGGGACAGAGACAAGATGTCGCTGGAGTTCACGGCCCAGGCTCTGGGAGCCGCTCCCGGGCCGTGTCTGGGCTTGTGTTTGTCTGGTTTATCTCTTCAGTGTAAATAAAGGCGGGGGCTCAGGAACAGAGGTGTCATCCAGCAAAGTTCACCCTCCCAGGGCTTCCCTGGGGCTGAGCCACCACCTGCCCGGAGGTAAATTCGTTAATTCCTGGCCTGTCAGAATTGCTTAATAGTGGAAAACAAAGCCTGAAATGTGTACACAGGCATAAAAAGCCTGGCCGAACAAGTCCATTGAAGACGTTCTTCCTGGGAAGGAAGAATCTAATTCAAAGGGGGAAACTGGGATAAAGAGTGAAGTAAGTTGTGTTTAACCCTGTGGAGCAGCTCCAAAGGCCTCCAGACAGTGAGCTATTGTCGCTTAAACCACTGACTTCAGTCAGTTCTCAGTTTTAGTGCAGATTAACTAAATCAAGTAAGCTTACCCCCTTAAGAGGGAAAGAAAAAATTACAAAGAAATCCCAACAAGCGGTGTTTTTCCTTTTAGTGTGACCATTATCAGAAGAAGACAATGTCCTGGATTGTTGGCATTTCTTTGTATTTTTTTCTTCCTCCTCACAGGAGGAACGTTTGTTAAACAAACAAAAAAAGTAAAGAAGACCAGATGAGTGATATTTTCTGGGATTTGGTCATGAAGTTGATGGTTTTGTTTGTGATTTGCTCTGGACGGGGCACAGACACACAATGAAACATGTTCCAGCAAGTAAATATCATATATTATTTTCTTGTAACGATTCAACACAGAGTTTTATTTCTGTATGTAAATAAAATTTAGTACATTGAGTAGCTTTTTGAAGTCCTGTCTCCAACAGAAGAAGAAATCTGGCTGACCTGTGCTGCTTCAAATGTTGACTCGTTCAGTACATAAAGCATGTGTCAAACAAAGGGTTGTGGAAAGTGCTGCAGTATCCAGAGGGGTTATGGTAAAAATGTGTAATATGGCGTTACATTTTTAATGTAGTTTTCCTACAAATAATGTCACCTGAAGAGGATGAGAGGAATTCTCAAATTCAAAAGATAAATAACCAAGGGAAAAGTTGTAATGATTCATGTAATTTTACAGACTCTTAAATCAAGTCTTACACAGATTCCATTCCAGCCGCATGAGTACACAAGGTAAATAAGCTTTGCGATTATCAGCACTTATCTCTGAAGTGATTAATTTTCACAGAAACTATACAAATCAGGTTAGCATATATCAGTGTGATAGTTATATTAGTTTTCTCTTTTAATGAAACAAACCTGTTGAATAAACAATTATGTTCCACCGCTTATAAATATTAATATAAATCGTGGTCAGCTTTCAAAAGAAAGCTATTTTTCAAAAGACTTATTTGTCCCAGAGGATATTTAACGAGCTGTTGATTGTCACTCAAAAGTGCCTCAATTATATCTTTTTAGAGGTAATTAGACACAAAACAAATTACACACCCGTATGATTAACAAGAAGCGCGATCACATCGAATCTTTGCTGTACCTCCCGCGGGTATTGGGTAAATCCAAGGTGCCGGTTCCATCGCTGGAGCCCCCGGCCGAGCTCCCCCTGCGGCTCCTTGTGAAATCCAGATGCAGCAGCAGAGGAAACAGGGCAGGAACCGGAGCTCAGCGCTGTTGTGGGTGAGCCAGGTCTAGCTCTGGAAATGCTTTAAAATCGCACAGCTTTGGCCCTACACGCGTTACCAGCTCAGCTGCTCTAAATCCCGCCTTTCACCCGGCAGCGCTGACCTCTCTACAGACCCTGCTTCTTGCTCAGCTGACGTTTTATTCCCCCCAGACACCCCCATCCTGCTCACTCCTGAAAAGAAAAACATTCTTCTCTGCGGGTGAGAGGTTCGGAGGTGGTGGCTTTGCCACCAGTCCCACCCCGTGTCCTGCCTCCAGAGACCCCCGGGAGAGGACACCTGGATGTGGCAGCCGTGAATTTCTCAGCTGTCACCCTCGATAAGGTGTCAAACCCCTTTTCCAAACAGCCCGGCTGCGCACGGGCAGCTTCACACCCGCGTTAAGCACTCGGCACTAAGCGCGCTTGTGAGGAAATCCTCGTGGGTGCGGGTGTTTCGTCCTCTGTTGGTGTTTGACGAGGTCTGAGAAGGAGCCGAGGTGGGAGCAGGGGATGGAGGTGACGGTGCAGGAGGGAGGTCGGTGCCTCCCGTCCCGCCGGCAACCGCATCGCCTGCGCAGGCGGGAGCTCTGCTCTCCCCTGGGAATTTATTTCCCAGGACTTACCTACACGCTGGAGCTGGACCCAAAAAGAAGCTGTTTTGGAAGAATGTCCCATGGAGAGTTCTTCTGGAATAACTCTTTCCGGGTAACGATTAAAAATAGCTGAATGTAAAACGCAGGCAAACTGGTCTCTCTCAATCCCACCTCGGTCAGGCACTTGGGTTTAGCGTAAGGCTGCATCGCACAATTATTTGAGGTTTTAATCCCCTAAATAATGGCACTTTCAAGGCAGAAACCTTAGTTAGGGAGCCCCTGGGAGAGCTCGTGCTCCCACCTTCACCAGGGAGTCTTGGCTGTGGGTCCAAACTGATGAGAAGGACATCTGTGTCACCAGCGTCATCCATGTTCACGTGCCCCCTCGATTGCTCCATAAGGCAGACCCGATAAACACCAAGCGCTTTGGAAAATATTGGCACTTATCTCCCTTTTACGGAAAAAAAGTTGATTATTTTAAATATTTCTTGTGGTGAAACAGGAACTTGATTAAAAGCATTTCATGATCTGCTCCCAGCTTTAAAGCTATATGTACAAAACCCAGTGCAATGTGTCTCGCTCTTGAGAAAAATCCCAAACAAACATTTTCTCAGAGAGCGTAGGCAAATAAACTCCTCCTCATTCATACCATACCCTCAATGTTTCGGGTGTCTCTTGTGGAGCAGCACAAATATTCTCGGGACCCGAAGCCTAACGGCCGTGTGGTTTTTCTCTGGGCAGAGGCTCGGTCAGGAAGCGCAGGGCCAGGGAGCAGCGCCCGATGACGGCCAGGCTGACGGCTGCGCAGACGCCCATGGAGCCCAGCGTCTGCAGGGCCGAGGGCAGCGGCGAGGGGGGCAGGAGCCGGCCCTGCCGCTCCGCCATGTCCGTCAGGATGGCCTCCAGCTGGAAGTGCGTGCCGACGATCCCGCAGACGTGGAAAACTTGGTGGCTGTGCCCTGCGAGAAAGGCAGAAGCGCTCACCGAGAAACCCCTTGGGCTCAGCAGACCTCCCGCCTCGCATCCGTTGCCTTTAAATATTTATTCCACTAATTTCCGTGGCTTTTATCACTGTGCCGCCAGAGCGCAGAGATCTTCCTTTCCAAAGTGCAATGGGACGTGCAGCTCTGTGCTGTGGTCCTGGCACACGGAATGTGCCGGGGGAACAGACAGAACCCCCATGTGGCTGGGGCTGCCATCCTGTGTCCTGCAGAGCCCTGACTTGGCACTGTGAAACACCTCTGTGCCACAGGGGAGGGGTTTTGCATGGGAAATGAGTTCTTTAGAATCACAGAGTCATTTTGGTTGGAAAAGCCCCTCCAGCTCATCAAGTCCAACTATTCCCCACCCCTGGCACTGCCCCACGTCCCTGAGAACCTCATCTCCATGTCCATTCAACCCCTCCAGGGATGGTGACTCCACCACTGCCCTGGGCAGCCTGTTCCACTGCCCGACAGCCCTTTGGGGAAGAAGTTGTTCCCCAAATCCAACCTCAACCTCCCCTGGTGCAACTTGAGGCCGTTTCCTCTCATCCTGGCGTTTATTCTTGGGGAGCAGAGCCCGACCCCCCCTGGCTCCAAGCTCCTTTCAGGCAGTTCAGAGATCAGAAGGTCTCCCCTCAGCTCCTGTTCTCCAGGCTGAACCCCCAGGCCCCTCAGCCGCTCCCATCACACTTGTGCTTTACAATCATGAAATGTTTTAGAACAAGCAGAATTCTGGAGCTGTTCTGCTTTACCTGGCAGGATTGCTGTCTCCTGTATGTAAAACAACATTTGGAATTTCCAGCAGGGAATATATTCTAACCTCTGGGATTTGCTCATGCATTTATGCCTTTTCTTCCTGAAAATACTAAGATAACAATGCCAGCTGTGCCTTTTGGCCCTTACCGATGTAGTCGAAGTGTCCCGGTGCGAGTCGCTCGGGCAGGTGGCTGGCGAAGATGAAGCAGGTGAGGAAGGCCAAGGCGGTGTGTTTGTAGTGCAGCAGGATGGCAGCGTCTGTGCACCTCTGTGCCGCGCACATGTACAGCTGCAGAGCCGTGTCCACACAGGGTACCAGTAAAGGAAACAGAGCAAACCCACCATTTTAAAGGCGGCAGCACCATTCCTCCAGCCCGCATCATCTCTGTCTGCCCATCACCCAAACACACGGTGCAGGACCCAGGGCCTGATACTAGAGCTGTCGCCTCCGTTGTGTGCAATTGCCAGTCCTGCATCTCCCATCCTTAGAGCTCACTGCAGCAAAACTCCCACCCCAATCCAGTTTAGGAACTGGAAAACTCGCAGCTTTCAAAGGCAATGACTTTCCAGCACGAGCAAAGGTTGAGCGTGGTGCTTTGAAGTGGAAGGAATCTGCCAATCAATAGGTGCAGGAAAAAATAACCAAATCTCTTTTCCTGCTGGAGTTTGCTTTCCTTTGGGAAAAAAAAAAAAAAGGCTGGCGTATTTTCCCAAATATTTTCAGACTAAGCTGAAGCAGCTGATGTTTCCAGCCCTGCAGCAAGCAGATGTCTTGGTGCTGTACATACCCTGTAGAAGAGAGGGATGCTGTCAAAGAGGTACGGGTAGGCAAAGGCCAGGGTGCGGGATGCCTTGCTGAGCCCAGGCCGCTCCACCTCCAGAAACCTCGAGGAAAACAGAGAAAGTATTTCACGTGGCAGATGAGCTGAATTTCAGATTAGGTTAATGCTGGAGCCTGTCGTTTGTTTGCTGGGGACTGGGGATTGCAGTATATGGACTGCGATATACAGACTGTACATACATCCTCCCGTGGATTATTGTGAATTCAGCATGGTTTTGTCTGCTGATTATATTAAAACTGCGACCACCCTCAGCTCACGTGGCTGAACCCTGAGCTGGGGGAGGAAGGATTTCGGGGCTACTCTCCCCTTTACACACTCTGGCTCTTGCGGTTGCATCTCTGCAGCTCTGAAAACAACATTTTTCACATGGTCCTGGCTGACTTTGCTTCGTTCACCCTTGCTTGTTAACCGTTACCCATCAGCAGGCAGGAACAGGGCTGGTCTTTAAACAGCTGCTGCCTCTGCAGTTGTTTCTTAACTGAGTTTTCACTCTTTTGTTTTGAATCAAGCTTTCTGGGCACAGCAATCAAGGAGAGCACATCTGCCTTGGGCTGGGAGACATCGGGGGTAATGCAGCACTCAGGCTAGCATTGGCACTGATTGTTAATTAAGCTGTATTGCAACTTATGTCAGAAATGCATGAAATGTCGCAGCATCCTTCTTTTTCACATCCTGCCAAGACTTCACAATTGTCATTTCAGAGAATGCAGGGAGAGAGTTACCGAAACACAGAGTAAATTAATTTAACAAGTTACTTTTTAATGACATCACCTTTATAATGGAAGAAGCAGCCTATTGGTTAAAATCACACTATATATGAGGAGGAAAGCCCATTTCTGTGTGGGGAGTAATACTGTGAATTTTGTTCCCCAGGAAATCCCACTGCTGAAATACAGGATGTATTTCATATCTGAAATCATGAAAGAGTTGACCACCTGGATCCCAATAAAATACTATAAAACATTATAAAGCCAAGCCTGCTTCTGCCACACAGGGGCCGCAACTCAAAGGAAACTGGGGAGGGGAAGCCCAGAGCAGCTCGGGGAGGCCCAGCAGCACTTGCTGGTGCAGCCCCCAGCAGACTGGACCAGGGAAACACCAGCTTTTATAGGTTTTTAGCCAAATGTGTAAACAGAGAGAGCAACTTTAGCAGATCTCCAACACACTTGCCTGCAAAGCAGAAGGGCTCTATCGATATGACCCCCAAAAATGGGCTGAAACCCCAACAATTCAATTCATGCTCAAGACCCACTAACTGCAGAAGGGCTTTTGTCTCGCTCCTCCTTGGTTTGACACTTGTGGTTTGCTCAGAAGAGATCACGATGATGCTGAGATGCCTCCTGCTCTATTTTCTCCTGTATTTCTCTGCAGGATTTCTGCTGTATTTTCCTACTGGGGTTTTGCGTGCTGGTGCTGTACTCCCATCCTGCTGTGCTCACCCTTCCCATGCACCTTCCCACTCCTTCGGCCTCGTACCCAGCTGACCTGTGCCCCTCTGCTGCCAAAACAGAGCCCCAGGTCGCAGCCTGGGCACACGGTGACCCCGGGGACACTACCCCATTCACAGAGGATGGTAAGAGATGTAGCGGAGCTCGGGCATACTCTTTTCTCCCCATGAAAATCCTGTCCAGGTTTTTTTCTGCTTTAACGGGTGTGTCCGCAGGGAGATGTCGAATTCTCAAGCATGAAAGAACATTTTGTGCTGCTGCTCCTCCTGCATCAGGGCAGGGGGATGCAGTCAGATGATATTTCAGAGTGACAGGGGTATTTGATGTCATGTAAAGGATAGAACCACTTATTTCAGTGCATCTGCACATTTTCCAGTTTGGCAATTTGATGTTCCCAAGGCACAGGATGCAAAAACCAACCAATCAAAAATTGTCACTGTTGACTCATCAAACAGCCGTCAAGGATTGGAACATTTTCCTGAGAAGTTGATGCAATTCGATGCAGCAGCTCAATAAATGACTTTCTCCAGATGCCCCAGGATAAGTCCCTGCCTTCATCATTCCTGCTCACCCTCCTCCACCTTAACCTGCGCTACTGTCTACCTTCACGAGGTGCCTGCAAGAGGGTGAGCTGCATTTGGCTGTGGTGCAGGAGCTCAGCAGGGGTCTGGAGCCTTTCCCTCATCTGAACCTCTCAGAAACAGCCCGGCATCCTCCTTCTCTCTGCCCCAGTGACCCCAGTCCCTGGCAGTGCCATGGAGGCCACCAAGGCAGCCGCACACCCTCCTGGTGCTGGAGCAGCCCTGCCTGGGGTGCGGTTGCTGGAGCAGCCCAACAGCATTCCTGTGTGGCCGCCAAGCCCTCTGCAAGCCAGGAGGAATGGGGGTGCCCAGGCAGGGCCCCCCAAGTGCACCCAACTTGCTGCATCACCACCCACTGCACAATTCCCATCCAGCCGCCCCCATGCCAGGGAGAGATCTGGTGTGACCCAGCCCAGGGTGACACTGAAGTGAGCAGTGCCCTGTGGGAGGAACCGGGGTGGCCCAGGTGCTGGTGGCCTCGTGGGGGTCTCGTGGACAGCCAGACCCACCGCATCCATGTCTCCAACCCGCTGGCCATGGCACAGGTGCCCTGGGGTTAAGCCCAGCACAAGCCACTTACACAACCCAGGGAAGCACCAAAGCAGAGGGGGGAGCAAAACCAAGCACCCTCTGCAGCCTCAAGCTGCAAAAGAAGAGAAAGGAGACAGACAGACACATAGACAGGGGACAGACAGAGGATGCAGATGCAGCTGTGATACTGACACATGTGGGATGTGCAGAGGGACATGGGGATGCGGCAGCTCCATGGCTGGCACAGTTCCCAGATGTGACCTGGTGTGCACAGGGTGCGGTGAGGAATTACGAGGGCTCATTCATTCATGAGGAAGAAGGAAGAAATTGTTGCCCCTGAGGGTGGTGAGAGCCTGGCCCAGGTTGCCCAGAGCGGTGGTGGATGAACCATCCCTGGAGACATCCCAGGCCAGGCTGGATGGGGCTCTGAGCAACCTGAGCTGGTGAAGATGTCCCTGCTCATGGCAGGGGTGGCACTGGGGGAGCTGGGAAGGTCTATTCAACACAAACCATCTGTGATTCTGTGATTCTATGACATAACTGTACTTACAGTTTTGTAGTGGAGAGATGCTGACAAATTAAATTTACAGGTCCATTTTTTTTTTTTAAAACAATCCAAATTAATCTGGAACTGATCTCAAGTTGCTGATATTTCCTAAGGGTTATCTTCAAGTGGCAAGTACTAGGGTTAGCACATGGTCAGTGAGCTTCGTTTGCTAAACCTGTCTAATGAGACAATAAAGAGACGCACAAGACAAAAATAAGAGGGGGGGAAAGAGACAAAAAGAAAGAGGAAGAAATGAGGAATATCAGGAAAAAATACTAAGCCCAAACCGGCATCATCCACAAAGTGATCCAAGACAGATCCTTGATTTTGCTGTACTGCTCAGTAATACCAGGGATAGGTCCAAATCAACACATGCCAAAGAGCAGCCACCTGCCAAAGACAGCCCAAAATACAGAGACACCCCGAAAGAGAAGGAAGGAATAATGCCAAATGGTTTGCATTGCTTGGGAAAACAGGAATTGTACTTTTTGCAAAGCAAAATGCATGTTGTCGCAACGACAGGCATGAGTACTTTACAAACACAGCCTTCAGGGGGGTATCTACCGGGAATTAAAAAAACCCATCCAGATAGAGATCTAGCACGGCATGTATCGCTGGGAATCAGCTGAGTCTTTCAGACATCTGAGTTATTCCAAACAAGTTCCTAATGCCATTCAGGAAGAAAATACTGTGCATACAACAACGCTGCTTGTGCTTTAAAAGTTATTCAGTTGGCTGTGAGAAGGTAGAGGTTCCCCCTCTGCAAATCCATTGCACACACACATAAACACACACGCACACATAAACAGCCATGCAGCACTTGGGCTAACCCATGTCTTTGTCAGGACCGGGCTCATGTTTAAACCCAAACACACTGAAATCTTGGGTGCACTGGAGCCCGCCCCTTTTCACAGGTTAAATTAGAAAAACAGCAACCCAAACGAGGTGCTGGAGGTGTTACCTTCTGAACTTCCAAAAATTAAAGCTACTTCATTTGTTTCGTGGTTTTGATCATCAAACCCTCCTAGTGCCAGCATGCAACTCCTTTCCCAAAACAAACATCCTCTTCTTCCCCTTCCTGAGCTTAAGGCTCATGTTGTTACAAAACAGCCTGTAGTTGAAAGCTTTATTAATAATACTAATGATTACTCAATGCTGGCAGAAAAAGCGTCAGCCTACCTGGAATAGCAGGACAGGCTGGTGCTGATGACAGTGTTGAACACGGCTATGGGGACGTAGCAGCGGTGGAAGGTGCTGTTGACCCATTCCGTGGGGAAGATGTACGCCGAGTACGCCAGTGCGGACCCTGGGGACGCAGGAGGTGCCCGGTCAGTGCCAGGTCCTGTGGGACCTTCAGCACCCTCCTGGGCACAGCTGTGACCCCCCAAACTGGCGTTGACGTTGAGGACTCTGAGGAAAGGGGGGTGTGGATGAAGGTAGAGGTGCCACCGACTTCACTGACAGCCGTGGTCTTTAGTGTGTTTTTCTATTTATACAAACACCAAGGAATGTCACACAACCAGGTCTCTGTTCCAGTGCTGCCGGCTACAAAACCCAGCCCCACATTATTTGTGGCAGTGTCAAAGATGGGTCACGGTCCCTCCCAAGCGCGGGGCTGCAGGGAGGGAGGAAGAGGAGCAGGAACAACACACAAGCAGCTGCTGTTTCTGCTTGTCCCATGGGTTTGAGCCATCAGAGCACCTGGGGTTCAGCCCCGTCCCTGACACTTCCCTGTGCCGCAGTTCCTGCAGACCCAGGGAAGAGCTGGGGAGCAGCACCCAATGAATCTGGGGAAAAAACATTCAGTCTGGACATGAAGAAGAAATCTTTTACAGTGAGGGTGGTAACACACTGGTGCAGGTTGGCCAGAGAGGTGGTGGATGAACCATCCCTGGAGACATCCCAGGCCAGGCTGGACGGGGCTCTGAGCAACCTGAGCTGGTGAAGATGTCCCTGCTCATGGCAGGGGTGGCACTGGGGGAGCTGGGAAGGTCCCTTCAACCCAAACCATCCTGTGATTCTATGATTCTGTGAAACCTTCGGCCCTTGCCAGTCCTTACCCAGGCTGTACATGCTGAGAGCCGCGTAATCGAAGAAGTAGCAGAGGTGACGGGCGTGGGTGGACATGGTGCTGAAAGTGTGGGCGCAGCTGGAGGCCAGTGGGTAGATGCAGCAGGTCAGCAGGTAGGCTAGGAGGGGCCAGGCCTGGGGGTCCTCCCAGCCCCCCGGCCCCCACAGCCGTCCCACCAGTGTCCACACAAAGTACCTGTGGGTGGGGGGACGGTCAACATTGCACCCTTGGGTGTCCCCGTCCCACCATGGATGCTGAAGACCTGGAGCACAGTACCTACCAGGCAGGCACAAAATGTGTCCAAATATTTAGAGTTTCATTTGTCATTTGGAAGGCGCTGAGGAGGCAATCTGCTGCTGAGCTTCGGGGGGGGCGATACCCAAAGAGGATCCCCTGCTCCCGGTACCCCTGCAAGGCAAGGACAGGTGCTGGTGGCAATCGGAGGAGAAGGGACAACAAATTGGAGGAGAAGGGATGACAAACAGGAGGAGAAGGAAGGACAAATCGGAGGAGGAAGTTTGCTGAAAGGAAGGTGCCCATAACTCAGGACCCAGGACCCTGCTGCGAGAACAGAGCAGTGTTCCCCCCATGGGGGTGGTCCCATGGAGGGCTGATTACTGCCCTGGGCAGGACAAGGCCACCCCAGCACACTGCTCCCACTTGTCACCTCCCCAGACCCCACTGAGCCCCAGGTGTAGGGCAGAGAAGCTCCTTTCTGACCTTGGGCACTTGGTGGATGCTGAGCAGCCGGGGTAACTTGAGGCTCAGCATCACGCAGGTCGGGGCTCCGGCTCCAAGGGACGTTTTCGGCTCAGCTGCCCTGGAGATGAGCTATGCGGTGCCTCCCAACTCTTCCTGGCCACATCTCAACCCCTACCGGGGAAGTGACAGGACAGGGATGTGGCTGCTCCGTGACGGCTGAAGCAATGCTCCTGCAGTCAGGAGAGGTGGCCTGAGGGGAGATGAGCATTTGTGGGGACGTGGCACAGTGTCCCCATGGGAGATCCCAAACCCACACACAGCGAACACTTCCTGGGGGGTTCCCATGGCATGGGAATGGGGGACATGACTCATCCCTGCAGGGATGTTGGGGTCCCCTTGTACCACCTGTACGTGAAAGGGGCAGGGGGAGAATCATAGAATCATTTTGGTTGGAAAAGCCTCTCAAGATCATTGAGTCCAACCATAACCCACCCCTGGCACTAACCCATGTCCCTGAGAACCTCATCTCTGTGTCTGTTCAACCCCTCCAGGGATGGTGACTCCACCACTGCCCTGGGCAGCCTGTTCCAATGCCCGACAGCCCTTTGGGAAATAAATTGTTCCCCAGATCCAACCTCAACCTCCCCTGGCACAACTTGAGGCCATTTCCTCTCATCATAAAAGAAGGACAGCATGTCCCTGTGCCCACCACCCAGAAGGACTGAGCCCCTTGTTATCACCCCAACAGATACAGAGGAGATGCCGGAACAGCACATCCCTAGAACACCTCGAGGTTGCACAGAAAGCCCTGGGCACAGGCTGGGGATGCAGGCAGGTCCCCTTGGGGACTTGGGGAGGACACAGGGTCCCAGGCAGCATCCAGGCTGCTTCTCCCCACCCGCTCCTCTTCAAACACCCCAGCCCCATGGTGCAGCCCCCACGTCTCCGTCTCTTACCCACTGACGGCTCTGGCAGCGCCACCCCTGCCCCCTCCACCTCCACCTCGCTCTGTCAAATAAAGGTGAAAAAAAAATATCATCTCCTGTGCCCTCCTGAAAGGAACCGCCTGGGCCGGCAGAAGCCAGGCGAGAAGGTAGCCCAAGGGCCAGGTTGTGAATTCAGCATCCCCAGAGCTGCTCCTGGGACAGCGTTTCGGCTGCCTCAGCCTTCCCATAGCTTCACAGCAGGATGCACCGAGCTCCAGCCGTCAGCACAATTTGCCAGTGCTGCAGGGACACCCCGGTCCAAATTAAACCCCTTTGCTGCCCTTGCCCAGCTCCTGGTGTGACCCTTCATCTTCCCCTGCTCTTCCTCCCCCGGCCCCGTACTCTACCTCTCCGTGCAGACGAGCAACTCCAGTGCAAATGGAGCAAACCAGCCCGGGCCAAACGCCTGGGCAGGGAGTGCCTGGGAGAGGGAGGGGGCTGGGAGGTGTAAACAGGAGGGAAAAAATTAACAAGGCAGGAGAGCAATAAACCCGACATAAAAAATAAAATTAGAAATGCCTTTAGTTAAAGATTATACTTAGATCCGGAGCTTTTTCTCAGCCTCTGTGCTACAGGTGTGCTGCCTCGAAGGGATACGCAGCCTGCAGCCACCCGGAATCCCCTGGGAATTCCTGCACTGGAAAAGGGACCTGAACCCTCTGAGGGCAGGGACTGAGGAGTGAGGAACGAGGAGTGAGGAACCAGGGCAGGGAACGAGAGCTGCCGTTGATTATTTGCATCTTCCAGAAATAAAGGTCAGCCTGGTACAGAGCTCTGCCTTTTTCTAACCCCGCCCCACGTCTGATACAAACACAAATGAAGGTGATGATGGGCCAGAACAAAAATAATGTCTCTTGTTGTGGTGAAGGCGAGGACACGGCACAGGTTCTTCACAAAGGCAGGCGGGGGGTGCAGGAGTCCTGATTTGCAAGAGCCCTTGGACAGGAGCCCCAGGCTGGGTGTGCTCTGGTGCAACCGGGCAAAGCATCCCCAGAGCAGGAGCTGGTCCCCGTCATGCACCCGCGCGGGAAGAACCAGCCCCAGGCTTCACCAAAAACTTGTGTTTTGAAGAGCAAAATGAGTCATGGAGCCGCAGGGTGCAGCAGCCCGGCACACCCCGCGGTCCCGGCTTTTCCTCTTGTTTTTCCCAGCCAGGGAGCGGCGTGGGACAAGGGATGGGTGCGCACGGCAGCCCTGACCTCTGCAAACAAACAGCAGGTTATTCACGCTGCAGGCTTACCCGGCTGGCCGCAAACACAGATCTTCCTCCTCCTGCTCCTCAGCCCCCCATGGAGAGATGTCAGGCACCCCAGGGTACAGGTCCAGCCTGGGAGCCCCTGGTTTGTGCCGCGTTCACCCGGGGAAGGTTCCTGCCTGGCACCAGCTCTCACCCGTAAAAAGTGCGGTTTGTCTCTGGCAAGAGGAGCCCTGACATGTCCCCTGTCACCTTGTCACTGTCCCTCTGCGGTGTCTGGGCTCCCCACAGCACAGCTCTCCCTGCCAGCCTTCAGTGGAGGGAAAAATATTTTAGCTGTTAATTATTAACTTCTATGACTTTCTTACGGCAGCGCAAGGACAGAGACAAGTTGAACAGTGAAAGCAGCAGCTGGGCTCCTCAGAGCACTCGGCAGCCTGCGACACGCCGAGACCTTTTCCAGCAGAACAGCGGAGGCGTTGGAGGTTGTTGTTGCTGCTGGGATGTGCCGGGACGAGCAGCCAGCTCTGAGCACACACACGAGCCCAGAGCTTTCCAAAACCAGGGCGTTCCAGGCACGTGCTCGAGCTCTTTGCCAGACCCAGCACTTTCACCCGTCCTCCTGGGGGGACGTCCCAGCCCCCTGTCCCGCTCCTAAACCACTGCCGAGCAAAACTTGCATAGATTCTGCAAACGAGCAGCACAGCCACGAGCTGTCAGTGCTGTGGGAGGACAGGGAAAAGCAACTTACTACTGGCCTCATCACACACAGCTCTGTCCCACCTTCGTCTTTTCACAACACGTCTGTAAACCTCCCACGGGCGAGCTCACACCATGCAAACCCTCAGCATCCCCAGGACAGCGTGAAAAGAAACAAGGTGAAATTATCCCGGGGGAAGAAGCCGAGTGGCCGGTACTTACGGCGCAGCTCCCAGGCGCAGGGCTGGGTCGGATGCTGCGTTATTGCCGGCGCTGGCTCCGGGCGAGCGCGTTACTCATCTGTGTACAAACACGGCCCACATGGCCCAGGCAGGTTTGCCAAAGCTGGCGGCCCGGCGGGAAGGGCAGGAGGCTCTGCCAAAGCCTGGCTTAGCTGCTGGCACCCCGGTCCCTGCACCCCAGCTGGGCAGGGGGAAGGAGCCGGCCGAGGTCAGACCCTGCCGGTTGCTTTCCCAGCTGAGGAGCAAATTAATTCTGGCTCGTCTTTTAGTGGAACAGGAAAAAAAGTCAAGAAAGTAAGACCGGAAATAACTGTGGCCAAACACTCTCAGATCGCGCTGGGGATTAAGCTTCAGCCGGGCTGCAAGGAAGCGGAATAAGGGCAGGAAAAAATATTAACTCCCAGATCTCCCTGTGTATCTTCAGCTCCCAGGTCCCTCCACTGCAGCACTGGAAAACACCCAAAACTTGCTTAACTGTCTCCATGGAGCCTGTAAAGTTAATCCCCCCACAGATGAAGAAGTGGGGGCTCCCAAACTGGAGAGAGTTCTTGCATCATCCCCAGCTGGATGGGGGGGTCACAGCTGACTGGGACATGGGGTTCCCTTGGCCACCAGCTGTCCCCACCTCTGCACCAGCTACAAAACCCCCAAACCCCGAACATTTCCCTTTGGCCCCCCCGATACAGCCTCTGCTTTCATGGCAGCCGTTGGTCCCGTGTTTCACAATGTTTGACCAGAGCGGCAGGCAGAACGGCGCTTGCTGGGAGGGATGCACAGGCGTCGCTGCTGCTAGGGAGTGGCTGGAAGAACCAGAAGCCAGAGTAACACACTGGGAGCAGCAAGAAGGGTCACTTGAGATCAGGGCTGGTGAGCGCGCAGCACTAACATGCATTTTAATCACAAGGGCATGTCTCTTGACACCCATTTCTAGGTGTAAGGGGGTTAACCCTACCCTGCTGGCACAGCTTCCCTGGGGCTCTGCCACCTCCTTTCGGGTGCTGCCCCCCCGGGAGGGATGTCCCAGCACTGAGATCATCCCTGTTTCCCAATTTCAGAGCCTTGCAGCAACAAGGGGCAGCTACAGGGTGGGCTCAAGGATTTGCACCAGTGGGTCCAGTAACAGGTTCCTTAATGAAGTGAACTCCGTGCCGAGGGCCAGATCCTGCAGCCAAGCCCGAACCCCATGACCAGAGCCTCTGCTGCCACAAAGCTTGTCCCTGGCAGCAAACAGGAGCTTGGGGACAATCTCGCCCTGGCAGGGATGAGCCGGGGATGCGGGGGGCACACGTGCCCGGGGAAGATGATGCTCACACCAAGGTGTGAGCCCATGCAAGGCTGGCTTTATAAACCTGCCCTTGGTTTGGATGTAAAGGCATCCCCACGCTGTGCAAGGAAGATGCTCCAACTGGACGTGGCTCGGAGGATGAGCTGTGTCCAGAATAACTGGGTGTCCCCAGGTCACCAGCAGCTCTTGCAGTGTTTTTTCACTGCTTTGATGGCAAATTGGCACAAAATGAGGGTTTGCTTTGCAGGCACAGGGTAGATGAGGCCACAGCCAGGCTGGACACACACACGTCTGCACCCAGGGCAGGCGACAGTTTGGCTCCTGGGGGAGATTGTCACTGATGTCACCCCCACAGCCCCATCCCCGCTGGGCTACGGGCGAGGAGAGCAGCGAGCAAGGGGAAAACGCTGCCTCTCTGCACACCCCATACTTTGGGCATGAGCGCGTGTTTTATACCATCTCCTGGGCTCTTTTTCCCTCCAAACCATTGCCTGCAGGGACCCAGATACAGATTTACTCTATTCACTCCCTCGCCAGTCTGGGTTTAAGAGCTGCAGATGGTCAAATTATCTGGAAAGGATGAGTTCTGCTGCTGCGCTGTAATCAAACCATGAAATACTTCTAAATGACCGTGTGAGCGGGATGTCCCAGGGGGCCAGGAAACCAGCAGCAAGCACAAAACAGCATCTCCTCCCCTGAGCAGGTGACACAGAGGAGCCACCTCCCCATGACTGCAGCCCTGGGACACCCCTGGCAGCACCACGGCAGAGCCGCTGACGGGAGAACTGCTTAATATTTAATTTAGCCCTAAGCCCACACGTTTAATTACACACATTTAATTCTTCACCATGCTATTCATGGTCTACCGCAAGCGCTGCCTCCTCAGTGCAAATACCAACAGGGAACAACTTACAAGGTGGCAACTGCGGAATGCGAGTGCAACGGTTTATTCCGCTGCTCTGAGTTGGTTTGTCCCCATAAAAGGGGGTTAAGCTGTCTGTGAAGATCGGTGCTGTGAGCTGGAGCTATTCTACGTGAAGACAATCCGTCATTCCAGAGCTTGTGCTCATTTACAGCAAAGCGGCGCCGAGCTCACGATGTGCCTGACATGTAGAATTGCAAAATGCCCGTGGGTGACCCAGGGCTGGTGCCGAGTTTGCAACGTGTCCCATGGCCACCAGCTTCGATGGGTACTAACGCCACCTGCTGCCAGTGGGACCCGCACCTGTGAGCGGCTCCCTGAGAACACCCCAGGCTCCCCAAACACACTGTGACCCCCCCCCGAGAACACCATGGGCTCCCCCAATGCACCATGAGCCCCCAAGAACACCACACCAACAAGAGTGATCGGGGGCTTTGCTGCGGGCCGGGGTCGCACCAGGAACAGCGCTGCACCTGCACTCAAATAAACCAAACCCCCAAACTTTTGAAAATTTTTAAATTAATCAAAAAAAAATGTGGACCCCCGACCCCTTTCCCCCTTGGCCCCCTGCTACTGGCACAGCCCAGCTCATCCAACACATTCCTGGCTCTGGCCTGCCTTAATTGATATTTCTAATTACAAAATGAGTGTGCTGACATGTTCTGCTTATAGGGCGTGTGAGATGGAGGAATGTGCTGGTGCTGACATGACTATTAAATTCATGGAGGACGTTGGGGTGCAGCAGCCCTAGTGAGGAGCAGGGATGCTGCCAGGATGCTGCAGGGACCAGAGGGGAGAGGGGGGACATTGGTTGCAGAAAACCAGTGTGGAGGGCAGCAGGGGCCAAGGAGGAGCCACATTGCAGGAGAGGAGCCAAACCCTGGCTGGAGGGCTGGGACTTCATGAGGAAAACCACCCCTGGCCCTTCCTCTCCAGCACAGGAACCCCCCCCAGATGTAAACCTGCCTTTGGAAAGTGCTTCCCGACACCCCCCCCCCATCATCATCATCATCATCATCACCTCCCCAGAGCTGTCCCTGCAGCGCTGCCTGCCCAGGCACGGCCGGACGCAGCCCCGCTCCGCACCAGTGCATTACGGAGAGCAATGCCCACATTAATATTTAATTCTCTCTAAGCAGCTCAACTCTGGGTGAAGCGCCCGGCAGCCAGTCCCGCGGTCCCTGGGCAGAGGGAAATGGCATTTACCACCAGCTGCTTCTGCTGACATTTGATTGTTCAAACATGGCCCAGGGAAAACAAAAAGCTACAGTGGAATATCGGAGCGTTTAATAAGATCCAGCCAAGCCCTGCAAGCGCCGGGGATTTCAGTAAAAAGGCTTCTTTATGATCAAATTAATGGGTTAGTATTCCCCACCCAAGCGATGCCACTTTGATTTTTTTTTTTTTTTTTTTCCAGTCCCACTAATGGGCTTTGCAGAACTACGGCTGTGAAGATGCTTCTAGCATGGGGGTGCCAGGGGGTGCTTGGTGCGGTCCTGGCTGATTTGGTACCTTCAAGGGCACCGTGCAAAAGGCAGTTTGATTTCCCAGCACAAAAAGAGCTGTGGGGAGCAGAGCTGGGTGCTGAGAGGGGGCACAGAGCCAGGTCCCCCATGTCCCCAACGCAGGACACATCCAGCCCTATGCACACACATCCCCGTCCCAGCAGCCCCCAGCCCTCACCTGCACAAGGAGCCTCTTCCCAAGCATCCTCAAAGCCTCTGCTCACACCCAGAAAGGTTTGGCCGAGATTTCCCTCGCAAACGGGCACCTGAGCCTGGGAAATGTGTCCAGGCACCATTTATTTCTCCCAGCACGGTGAAGCAGCTGCCGCCTCCCCTGCTGAAGCTGCTCCATCCATCAGCACCGTCTCTTGCATTTCCTCATCAGGGTGACAGAAAGCTGTGGCTCAGGACAGTGATCAGATGGGGCATGTAAACAGGGAAAACTCCTGAAAGCAGCTGGAGGGTAAGGAGGCACACGAGGCGACGGCTGGAGCCACCGTGGAGGGTGCAGAATGAGGCTGTATGGGGGACATTGTCCAGCTAGAAAATGCTGCTAATCCAGCCTTTTTTGGGGAGAAAAACAAACAAACAAACAAAAACCCAACATCCAATGCCTGACAGCCCTTTGGGGAAGAAATTGTTCCCCAGATTCAAACTCAACCTCCCCTGGAGCAACTTGAGGCCGTTTCCTCTGGCCCTGGTGCTTGTTCCTGGGGAGCAGAGCCCGACCCCCCCTGGCTCCAAGCTCCTTTCAGGCAGTTCAGAGATCAGAAGGTCTCCCCTCAGCTCCTGTTCTCCAGCTGAACCCCCCAGGTCCCTCAGCCGCTCCCATCACACTTGTGCTCCAGCCCCTTCCCCAGCTCCGTTCCCTTCTCTCAACTCGCTCCAGCACCTCAAGGGCTTTCTTGGCATGAGGGGCCCACAACTGACCCCCAGGATCTGAGGTTTGGCCTCCCCAGTGCCCAGCACAGGGACGGTCACTGCCCTGGGTGTGCTGACCACACCAGTGCTGGTACCAGCCAGGATGCTGGTGGCCTCTTGGCTACCTGAGCACACGCTGGCTTATGTGCAGTCGCCGTCACCAACACCCCCAGGGCCTTTTCCACCAGGCAGTAATTAAAGATGTAACTAATTAAGATAGGAGAGAGGTACAGTAGGCTGTGTTGGCTGCACAGGGGTGATGACCAGCCTTGAGCAGACACTTCAATTCAGCTCAGCAGCACAGGGCTGCACAGTTAGCTCAGCAATCGACCTCAAGGGCAGTTGAGGCACATGAGGAACAAGTCACAGCTCAAGAGAAGCTGTTCCCAGGCTGCCACCCTCCTCGCAGTGCTGGCAAGGACAGATCTCTTCCTCAGCAAGGTCTATTTGTGCTTTTGGTTAATCTTTATGACAGGACGAGGTGGCTGCAGTAACTGTTTTCTTTGTGCTCAACAGCTTTCGCCTTCAAAACACATTTCTGAACAAAGCTCTTACAAAACTTAATGTGTTAAAATACAGGAATTGGCAAGGACTGAGAAATAAGCACTTTGGCCACTCATCCTTTGCCACCAGCAATATAAAAACCAGCATTTTGAGAGCTAATTGAGAATGCCTCATTCCCATTGTTTTTGAAACAGCCCAAACAAAGCCATATTCTGTAGCTAAATATTTTCCTTCACAAAGTTCTGAATATCAGTTTCTCATGTCTCCCCCTCCCAGGTTTCCCCAGTAACACTTTCAATAGAACTTATACTGATGACAGGTTGACTGAATTCAAATCAAAGAGATAATGTCTTTGACAGCTTGCTCATCATTAATAGTAGATCAATTATTTTAGTGCATACGAAGGATTTAATTTAGATGCCAAAGATAGGCGCACAGGCCTTATTTCGGTTTCTTTTGTCATTCTTTCTGTCAGCTGCCCTTACTGTCGCTGTCCTCCCCCAGGCAGCAGCCATGGGTGGTACAGGGGACCCATCAGGGTCAGGGGTGTCCCAGGGTGGAGAGGGGGAATTCCCGCCCCATGCACAGAACAGGGATCCAGCCCTGATGGTTATTTCACACCATCTAGCGGCATTGGCTCACCATGCAGCTCCAGCACATTTGTCCCTTGTGCTCCGGTTCACAGAAGCCTCTTCAACAAACCCCATGCTGTTTCTTCAGGCTGGTTCTTCCCCTCGTCTTTTTTTCTGTATGCTATATTAGCTATATTCTAAGACATTGCATTTAACTGATTAGGCAGCAAATAAAAGCAAAACTACTTCAACCAGCATCTTGAAAACACACACACACCTGCCACACAGACCATGGCATAGTCTCTAAAACCATAGCGGCTCTGCCTGCTCAAGATGGCAGGAGACCGATGCTCTGCCTCCTGCTTTTGTGGAGGGATTACAATTAAGCCAGGTGAGCATCCAGACCACCACAGCGGATGGTGTAAGCACCAGCTGTCACTGCTGCTCTACAGGTTTCTGCTCCAGCTGTGGCCCTACAAGAGTCATGGAAATGATGGGGCTTGTTTAGAATACAAAGCTTCTCATGGATCACCTAAAAAATAGATTTGTTTATACCAGCTACAAACAGGCACTCACATTGGTCACTTTTTTCCTTAAAATCCAAATCCCATGGCTTTATAAAAAATGGTTTTTAAACTACTTGGTAACAAAAGTTTTTCTTATGTTGGAAAAAGCCTAAAGCTTCACTATCTTAATGAGGCAGTTGCTCTAAATGGAAACAACTGCCCTGGAAAGCAATTTGCAGACACAAAGGTAAGCTTCTCCAAAACCTGTCCTGGGATCCAAGCAGATTAAACTTCAGAAATTTCCCAAAAGGTGTGTTTATTCACAGCCCTTTGCACAAGATACAGTCAAGATGCTGTGGTGCTTTATCTTAGTTTCTGCAGCTTAGCACACTCATACGTAACACAAACATGGTTTGTAAGAGCCATTGAAAAAAAGTATTTATTTTAACATGTTTGCAGAGCCACACATACAAAGTTCTCACCATATCTGTGAGCAAATTACCCTTTCACCACATATCTACAGATTTAAAACTTTTTAAATTATTTACTTGCACTACAAAACAGAGTAGGTCTGATGTCAAGTCACCATTACTCATCATCTCAGTATTCTTGCTTCACTACTGGGAACGTTTGATGATTGAAATTGTTTTCACAAGCTGATTTGCATATTAAACAATCAAAGGTATATCTTCCAAGAAGAAATCCATATTACCAAGCTGTTGCTAGTTATAATAAAATAGGAAATGGCATAGAAACACTGTTAAAGTGCATTAACTGCATCTAAATAAATAGCAGCATTTATGCCTCTGCAAAACAGAGGACCTGACCAGGAAGAGATAGTGACCAGAATAGAAGTATTTTGCACTATCAAAAGAGAAAGCTGAAAAAATATGCAAGGCAAAAAGCCTTGTGTCATTAGTCTATAAAGATACAGCTTAATAACAAGGGCTTCATACATACGAGACAGGAGTTCTTCACAAATCCAGAGGACACAATGGCAGAACCTCCTACACCTACTGAAAATACACACTCCCACACAGGGGCTTCTTTGGGATCGGAAAAATGTATCTCCCATTTGATCCTTGCCTAGCACAGGCCATCATAGAAATATCAGCATTTATTGAAAACAAAACAGTTTATCAAGCGTAGAGGGTTTACGTGAGTGATAAAAATCAAGAGGATTCCAAGGCAGTACAATGACTTCATGGCTTTCTTCGCCTAAAAGAGAAAAGAACAAAAGCCACAAACAACTTTCAGATTTTGCACAGCAGCTGTTTTCCTTAACAGCAGTTCCCAGCCTCTTGACCTGCTCCGCTGCATGCAAAAGTCTCACATGTCCCATGCTAAGAAATACTACAATTAACATCAGAAAATTCAAGAGCTTATTAATCAAGAAACAGTTGGATTTTGCCTTTTTTTAAACAGCCATGAGCCTAAACCAAAGTTTTATTTCAATTGTTTAATAAGTTTAGATAAATAGAAGCTCAAACTCAATACATAGGCAAACAAAAGGATTTACTACAATATTACAAGGTTGTAGGAAGGCTGCAAGTAGCAGTCACCACATTGAGCACGTCCCAGTTTCTAGTAAGAGATATAATAATAAAGTGTCTAACAGGTGCACATTTGACACTTCATCTGAAAGAGGGATTACTGACTTCAGATACTCTCCAAAATACCCTTCCACCATAGTTCTACAATAGCAATAAGTTCAGTTGATTTTGGCATTTCTTTAGTTGGTGAAGTGTTTTGTTAGATGTAGGGCTCAAGTTTTGGGCACCAGCCTCACAAACTGCAGGATCATTTGGACTTTTTTTGCTAGAAATTGGAACTTCAGGTTTGGTAATTGGTGTTCAGGTGTGTCACTGTTATTGATCCCAACACATTAAAGAATAAGACAGCCCTGAAGAATTCAGACTTATCTTCACATTTAAAAAACAGGAATGTTTCTTCTAGCACAAGCCCATGGTTCCTGAGTATGCACCTTAACTACACAGCAGGTAGCAGCTGAAATATTAGCTACGGTCAACTATACTATTAGGTGTATTCTATGGTTGCCTCAGTTCCCTCCTCCCTACACCATACTGAAATAACCTCATTTAATTTAAATTTATCTAAACATACAAAAGTGAGAATTCTTTACTATAACAGCATCTGATAAAGGCTGGGGGGACAGGAGAGGGATCCAGCTCAGTGCTTTGTCACTGCCACCCCTCGCCCTGTTCCACTCCAGACCTGCTGGGCATCCTACAGCTCCAGCTTCTTACAGTCAAGGTAGCACAAGATCAGACTTGACACTCTGCTCACTGTTTTACCCAAAAGACAATAATTCCGCTTAGAGTCTCCTACAGATCTATCCTGTCACCAGCTTCCAGCACTGAGTAAGCCCGCTTACCTTACAGTATTAAAAGAGACATGCACCCTAAAGATAAAGTGGGAAGGGCAAGGTCAAGGGGGGGAAAAAATAAAGTTCTTACACTTGAGATGTTACCAGGAAAGAGAACGCGATAGCCCAGCTGCACAGTAGAGATGCACTTACTTGGGCTGAGCATGATGCTGATATCCAGGTCCAAGAGCTGATCCTGCTCTCATCTCCACTGCCACAGAACACTGAGGGGACACAGAAAATCAGAGTCCATTGCTAACCCTCCCCCCAGCATCACCCCAAATTCTCATCCAGATCAATTATGATATGTCCCCTTTCTTTATAACTTACTCTGGTTTCTACATCAGTCCATGCAGAGTCTGTAGCATCCTCAGCTGGGTCAGGATTGGAAGGGGAAGATCTTCGCTTTCGACTGAAAGAGGAGTACGTGGGGAAAAAATACTCACAACCATCATATATTTTGGCAGACTTTCACAAACAAAAATACATTTTATGCTTTCTAAATAAGTACCTTGCTCTTAGCAGCAAACCAACCTTAAAAGCAGCTACAGTATCTATAGGCCTCTCTGAGTTACTTTTACATGGTTTCAAGTTAGATGCAACAATTTTCTCTTCCATAATGTGGACCAGAAGCACTTACAGATGCGCTGTTGGAGTTCCCCACCTCCAGCAATGTCAGAACCTAAAATTGGGACCACGGCTTACCCAGTTGGAGATTCTTGCTTCAGAGTCTCTATCTCTGTGAACTGCACAGCCTGTCCACCACCCCTGGTTTTGAAAACATCACCCTGGAAACCAAAAGCAGTTCACAAGGTACAGTCAGTCACTGGGTCAGCACGATGGCTACAGAGCCGGTCTTCACATTAAAACTGTCATTCCCTTGCAGGTTTGTAGCCAGCAAGCACATGTGCACAAGTACCCTCTCCCCCATGATATAACTTCTCTTATTACACACAGGACAATAAACAGTGAACACCATCTACCCTGATGATCATGCACTACAGTGACAAAGACTTTTGTATGATCACGATGACCAAGTAATACCACAGAAATCATGTCACAGGATTCGTTTCAATAGTTCCGTTCCACAGCATGAACAGGTACGTTGTCAGCTGTGCAAGACTTTGCTTTTGAAAATATCTCTAGAAACTATGATGTTACCTCCCAGGAGTGAGAGCTTTTTTAAAACTAAAATAGAAAAGACAACATTGGAAGGTCTGTGGCTATAGGAAAAATGAACCAAAAGCTTCTTCCTACAAATTAGAAAGAGCTCTCGGTTTGCCTGGGGTAGGTACAGTCGGTGTTTTGGGACACAAACATTGCAAGCGTTCAAAGCCAAGGCTGTCTCACCAATTTGTTTGTCAGTTGACTACTAGAAATTATGTCCTGGAGCATTCGAGCTTCCATCACTGCAGCAAGCTGACTCATACCGCTAGTGGAAATCAAATAACATCACTCCAACAAGACCGACTCCACCAGATTAGCTGCAGCTACAAGCCTGAGAAACTTTCACTACAAATGGATTATTGCATTTTACTAGAGGGAAAACAAATTTAATTACTTCCAAGGAAAACGACAACTGGGATAAACAAGTTTATAGGAAGTAATGACAAAGTTCAAGAAAAGTATTTTCAGACTCTAAAAATCCCTTAAATCCAACAGCACAAAACTTTCAAATCAAATCTCTCAGCAGCTTGAGTCAAACATGTCCTTTTGCAAGCCAGTAAGCCCGGACCACAAATGCACTGCCAGAAATAGGTATTGACAAGGTTATTGTGAGTTTTGCTTTACCTTAATCAGTTTGGTCTCAATCTCCCCATCAGAGGCCAGCTCCTGGTGCGTCAGCATGTACTTGTCGCACTTGGCCAGCGCCTTTTCGCTGGCGGCTGCCACCGTGATGGCGTGGGGGACATGCGGCTGCATAACCGTCTCAGTGGGCAGGTTAGAAGGTGGTTTATGATCCACCCAGCGCTCCCCAGCTGAGCGTGAGCGTCTGTGTCTGAGGCGAACCGGAGGCGCGTTCTGATCAGAGCAGGAGAGAATCAGAAGAAATCAGCACACGGTAAATCTCGGAGGACATCATTAGCGGAGGGGAACGGTGCAGGTCTGGTTAAGATGTGTTTGTACAGAGATCAAAGCTCTGTTCCTAAGGTGCTTTCAGAGTGTGCCCTGTAAGGCACCATTATAGAGAACCTTGCATAAAAGTATTAATGGATTATTTCTGTGCCAATTGCTTTTTTTGTAAATTTTAGCTGAGTGTTATCCAATCTGTTGCATTCCACACATAGCAAAGTTTCCTCAAAGAGGACATGTTTGTTTGGCAATGCTCCTCCCAAGTTTCCAACTCAAAACAGACTGTTACGAACATATTAACCAACCAGAAAAGAGAAATTTATGATTCCCTGGATGCATTCGTGGATCAAAATGAATTTCTGAGGCAGCAAAGCAAGCAGGCTGAGTATGGATTTCCAACAAGGCCTCACGACACTTGTGAGTAAACAGAGCAGAGAAAGCATCCCCACCCTGCTGCTATCACTTGAGCTCCGCTGTTGAAAACCCATGAGAAATGATTGATGTTCATATATTTTTAATTTATGAACATTATTGTCAGTTGCTCAGGGAAATCAGAAAACAATCTGGAAGCCTGTTTAAAAACCTGGGAGCCTTCAAGACCTTTGAATGGACTTTTGAAATAATATTTACAAGCTTTGTTCCATCGACACACTAATTTGAGACGCCTCTGACTCACAACGAGGCTACATAACCCAAACCTACGAATTCGAATCGTATCCGCTGTATTTTCAGGTGATGAGCACCACTTAAGATTTCCTTGACCAGCAGACATGAGATTGGCTCTACCCTTCACAGATAAACCTCTTACAAGTCACAAGCAGCTCGTAAAATTAAACATATATAGGGAAGTGTGGCTTTCAGCAAAAATCTTCCATTAAAATTGAAAAAAAAAGTCAATACTTTTTTCCCCTCTTTTAGTGGGCAAGTACTTATTTCCATTGACAGTTTTTAAGCAATTCTGCCAAGATGCCTTAGAAATTACGTTCCAAGGAGAGGGCGTGATACTGCTGCTCACATTTTACTGCAGCAGAGCCCACACTCCTCACTTTGCTGGCGGCGATTCGTGTATTAGTTAATTGGAAGAGTATTTGCTTAAAAGCAGGTCCCTGACTTCAAAAGGCCAGCAAGTGACAGACATTTTGAGAAAACGATCAAAAATTAATTATGCCATGATAAACTTTCCTCCTCTCGAGCTCTCTCAAGAGGCTGAGGTGGTAAATTCTCTTGGATTTGCCTGAGCCACTGCAACGGTGCTACAACGTGATAGAGACACCACCAATACAAACATTTGCACGCATCAGTTTAATAAGGAAAATAAAAAAGTCTCCCGCCTGTAAGCAAAGCCCCCAGTTTTAAGGCAGAGGTGAAAATTAGGGAAGACTATTCTAAGAGAGTTAAAGTTAACAGTTACACAAGCAAGATGTTGGTCCAAGCACCATTTCCAGGAGATATTTGCAGATACGGCTCATAAACCACCTTTTAAGCTGCCCAAACAGACTATGGTACATTGCAGGCTGTGAGACAGATTGGAGGAGACGGACACAAGTTAAAACACAAGGACATTCACAGCTAGAGAAAAGGTCTAGCGAGTTCAGAGTTCCTCACAAGTGCTACCTATGCACTAGCAAGAAACACACACATTGCTTTTAAGGAGTTTTTAAAATGTCAAGACAACAAACAGAATGAGTAGTGAGACTCAACTCGGAAACACATTGTTCTAAGAGAAATACATTCAGGGGAAAACTCCAATCTATGTTAGGTGTGCTGGATGTAAGAGAGCAGTTGTAACGAGCTTTTGAGCCAGACTAAGCAACACTACGTTTAGCTTTTGACAGGAGCAGCACTAACCCTGCAGCATTGATCCTCTTCTATTTCTAGCTCATGTCTACGCCTGGGAACCTCAATGACTCCAGTCCAGCACATCCCTCGCCTTCTGTCTGAGGTGTTAGAGTCTCTACTTTGTTCTGGTTCTTGCTGTCTACTCCTCGCATTAGAAGTGCCACTGGTGTGCTTGTGCGAAGGGGTTTTCTGCTCCCACTCCATGACACAGGAGGCCACAGAAATGCTGCTACAAGAATTAGAACGTCTGTGCAGCTGCGGGTTGCTCACAGGCCGCTGGCTGTTAGGAACCTGAGTAATAAAGTTACTAGAAATCTAGAGAGAACAGGAAAGAAATCAGTGAACATACAGGTCTGACAATTAATAAGGCAATAAAACAATGAACAGTGACAATGTGCAGCATGCCAATTCAGCTAGTCAAGCTAATGGGTTTGGAGAGGTCAAAGGTTGCAGTGACAGCAGGAGGATCAGGTCTCCTTCCAGTACTGGTGGCATTAGAAGGCAGAGCACAAATAAAGAGCACTGATAAATACAACAGGAGACAAAGAGTTCAAAGCAAATTCAGTTATCCAAATTCTGTGCTTGGGAACTATTTTCTCACCACTAAAATAGAAGTGCCCTGCATTTTAGTTCATTCTTCTAAATGCACTTGCCCCTATATTAAGAAGTGATTTAAGGGCAACTTACAGGCACTGGTGATGGAGACACTGATCTCTGGACGGGCTTCTCTCGGTCTCTCTCCCGTGAAGGCCGCTCTGGCTTTTCATTTCTTGGTTCAGTAACGATGGCCTTCAGTTGCTTCAGTTTTTCATCTTTGACCCAAAGCTTGTTCTGCATCTCCAGCTGCTTTGCTGCTACACGACGCTCCTACCCAGGGAAGGGAGGAAAAGCATGAAGTACCTTCCACGAAAGCATGAGTAATTGTGCTGAAAGCCTGAAGAGAACTGCATATTCCACATGGAATGAAACTCTGCCCCAGAGAGATACAAGCTATAGGAAAGAGTGACATATCAAAGTTAAAAGACCACTTTCTGGATTATAAAATACTACCATGTTCGGTGTCATAATCAGTTTGCTTCCTAAATTATGACAAATAGGAACAGGTCTAACTATAGTTCTGCCAGTGATCCTGAAGTAGTAAACAGCTCTGCAATAGTAAAAATTAATCTCTCTGATTTCTTTTCCTTATTGCTTGTCAAGTGCATAACTGAGCAAGAGTTCGCATGAGGATAAAGGGGAGAGCCTGACATTAGGCTTCTACTGACAGGACAAGAGCATCACTCATCAGAGAGACATAAACGCAAAAGAGCAAATTCCAGATACAGAAATGAAGTGGCCAAGTGCTGAAGAGCTCTAGCTGCACCAGACAGCTGAGAAATCTATCTTACCATACCATATTTGTGAAAGTTCAAAATGTCTGTTCCAGTTGGTAATTAAAGCCAAACATCTCCATTCTTCATGCTACTACTATATAAAAAAAGACCCATTTTCAGCTGAGTTAACTTTCTTCCCAGTAGTTGGTATAGTGCTGAGTTTTGGATTTTGGATGAGAACGCTCCCCTCAGCGTTGCTCCCTCACACATTTCTAGCAGATCGGCAGTGTACTCACACACTCCTTCTCCCACTTCATGGTTGTTTCTGCCACCATGCCTTGCAGCCGTGCCTCCAGCCTGCGCTTGTCAGAAGCCTGACGTTGCAGTTTCTGGCTCTTGCTTTCTAGTTCTTGCTGAAGATTACGCTTATCTTCTTCATAAATTGTTGTAGTTTTCTCTAAAATCTCAATCTGAGGGAAGAGAGGAAGGACTTGGCTATGCTGCTTAGAAGCACAACCATCTAAGCACAAAATATCCGGTTATATTTCTCTGTTACAGTACACTGGAATATATCAGCTGTGTGCCCAGATAAACAGTCCACATTCCAAACAAATTCAGAGATTTTACAACTTTCTTATAAAGTTGTCCTATTTTCAAGTATTAAGAATCGCCTCATTGGAAAACCAAAAATCTACAAGTGTTCAGTAAAGCTCCCCACAAAATACTTTTAATCTTGTTTCTAATATCCATCTTTCAAGCAGCTTTTGATGGTAGAAGCCTGACAAACAGTACACAGAAAACACATTTTGTGCTTTGCTTTAGACAATGAAAAAACTGACCTTGTATTCCAGAGTTTTAATTTTCTTCTCCAGGCGTTCTACGTCTGTTTTCTGTCTTGCTATTGTTTTGTCTTTTTCAGACAGTTTTCCTTGAAGATAGTTTTCCTTGGCTACAACACTGGAGTCAAATTCTTGCAGCATTGTTTTAAATGTCAGCACTGCAAAAGAATCAATATATTTTATCTTCTCACCCTATCTCCATGATATCAAAAGCAGTTCTGTTTTTCTCCTATCAATTTAATGCTAACACCTACTTCATTACCTCAAAAAAGGTTTTTTAAATGATCAGTCTAGACAAGATACTTATTTCCTGTTGGTACAGAAGAGATCCTTTGAATAGTAATAAGGGCATCAAAAAAATCTAGCTGCATGCTGATATTCAAACTCTTACCATTTTTGGCAAACTCTTCTGATAACATTTGTCGTAGTTTATGGCGTTTTTCCAGGACTTCAATAAGCTTTGGAAGCGTTTGATCGTCATTAACGTCCAATAGCTCACACGAAGGCAATGGGGGTAGGCTCTGCAAAAACATTTCTGCAACAGATTGCTCTTCTGTTTCTGCAAGATTGAAAGCCAAGAAAGTCTGTCAGCAAGCTACACAACAGGAAAATTCCATTTGACAACACCCAGCCACAGATCATTCATTTCACAGTATCACGAAGCAGCCAGAATGTAGAATAATTAACGAGAACTAGAAGTTTTCAGAAGAGATGACAGTATTAAGATTAAATAGTACATCCTTGATTCATTGCTTTATAATAACCCCAGGCAACTCCTGATTTCTAAAGTAGGCCCTAAGCACACAAAAAACATCAAAGTATCAGCCTCAGCACAATTTCCTTTCAGGAGCTGCAATAATGGGACCGTGAATTCACCTCATCACCAATAACAAAGAATTACTTTGAGACTTAACACAAGAACCAGGTTCATACTGCAGTACTACTCACAACATAAAAAGGGCAGTACCTACGGCAGGGAAGGCTCACAACAACAGTTCTGTGAAGTTCCTTTTGCACTTTCAAGGCTCAAAAAAAGCCAAACCCGTTTGAAAACAGCCTTCAAACCTAACAACAGAAAAACGTATAATCACCTGGCACTTACCTTCATTTATGGGGCCACCCCGCATCTCTAGCTTGCGCGAGAGCTCCTCCTGGAACGCCTGGTTCCTGAGGCGCCGTCCTGGCGTCAGCCCGCACAGGGCCCTGTCCACGGGCCTCGCAACCTCCACTTCCTGCGTCATCTCTGCAAAGCGCATGACTTGCTGCAAAAGAACCAGAGCAGCTTAACCACAGAACCAACCAGGAGTGGCCCCATGTAAGTTTGACAGTGGTACCTCAGGTCAATAAAAGCATTGGAGGACACGTTATCAAGCTACAATCTCAAATAGCTCCCAGCTCGATAGCTCGCGATTCTGAAGCGGAGCATCCCAAAACCTTCCCAGTAACATCTCCCCAACCTCAGCCCCCAAGGAACCATGAAACAGTGAAGATGCTCAAGTTTTTGTAAGAACTGTCATAGTACAATTAAGTACCTAAACACAGGTGAGTATTCGGACTTCTGTAAATAAGAGAAACTTTCCCTATCTTACAAGCCAGTAGCAGTTGTCATTTTTAAGAAGAAAAATAAGACTTGGAGGGCACATTTGCCTTATTATATTTGATTACTAGTGCACAAATAACCATCCCTATCACCTACTAAACAAGTACAGTAATTCAGTGATAAACATGGAAAAAGAACAGGAAGGAATGAGGCAAGATCTGCATGGAAGTTACCAGGCTCTCCTCGTAGTCCTCAGCTTTCGGATTCACGCACACAATCATCCGCACTTTTCCTTCACCGTCAAAATAGTTCTTGAAGAGGTGAGTCAATTTGGAATCTCTGTACGGGACCATCTTAAAGTACACAAAAGACCTCTAAGCTTTCATTACACCAGATCTTCATCAAATCAAAGATAATTAGATAACGGGTTGCATACCTTATTCATTCCATACATCTGGTTTTCCCGCAGAACTTCAATACATGTCCTTAATGTCATTAGTGACTGATTAATGTTGCCTAAAACACAAACCCAACACAAGCCACAAGGACAAAAAAACTGTAATCAACCACTTGGATCATGTTCCCAAATTGTTTAACAGTTTTGGTTAAGAATAAATTGCTGAGATTTCTGTCTAAAGGTGATATATACCTGCTTCTCGTAACCTGTTCCCTTCAGCTTTTGTTCGATTAGTTCGTTCACTTCCAGCCAGATCGACTAAAGACAGCTGGCTTAAAGTAATCTGCTCTTTCTCCTGTTACAGAAAACAAATCACGTTAGGCTGAAGATTAGCTCTATATTCCTTCTAACAAAGTGGGGGGAACAATCCCCACAAACCTGAGTTAGCATGCACATTTAAAAATAATGTGTTGCACCTTTAAACGATGTCTGAGGGTGTTTTTATGGCCCTTAATGCCTGCAACTGTGCACCACTGGCTTTTTTTCTGAACATTAATTTAGCAGATCCATTCTGCCCTGGGCCACAAGATAGATATTAAAATTCAAGTTTTAGATTCTGAACAGTTTTTGCTCAAAAGAAGCAGAGGTAAAAACCAAAGGAATAGGCAGCTTCACGCTCCATTTTAATGCTCTGCTTCCATTACAAAAAGGAGATTAATTCTGGCAAAGACTCAAAACTTAATAATTATGATTTCCTTCAAAATCAAATTGCTAATGAGCAAGATTCATACGCTCAAGACACAGTACCTGTTTTGGTAGGCCACGCTGCAAGGTTGAGCACCTTTTCTAACCTACACATACATACATACATACGTGTGCGCAGTTCTCATTTAGCCACCTGCCCAGAATTCACCTGTAGCACATTGTCTCCATCTGCATCCAGAGGTGCCTGAGCCAACTTTATTATAAAAACACTGTGAGAGCGACTGGATTCTCGATTCAGCTGAGTGTCTGCAATCCGCCTCTTCTTCTGACCTGTTCAGAACAAAAACAATCCCTCCAAAAACCTCTTATTTAACAGACTTGCCACCTGGCAGAGCCGATTCTTGTTTCAGCATGATAAAGGATTACACATCTGTAGGGAATTTAACAAGTTATATTCTAAGATTTACCTCTCCAAAATACTTCAAAAGCTTCTTCTGTAGATTTCACCTCTACTTCTGTGCATCCCATGACGTACATGTTGTGATTCTGGTCTTCACGGAGAATTTTTGATTGTGGAGGTCTGAAGGACAGGGAGGAAACAAAACAAAAACCACTGATTGGAGTTTTCTGTACAGCAATACACCGTGTCAGGCACATTTTCTTTTGTTTAAGTACAAAATTCAGACTGTCAATTATCCACACAGCAGATGGAAGGGAAGTGCAAGTACACGGACACACATTCAGCCAAGATTAGTTACACTTCAGCTACTGCTTTAATTTAGAAACTATGTTTAATTGCAATTGTTACTGGAAATCACGGGTCTGGATGGCAGCTATCGGTTTTCTACATGCACACAGAAGCAAGACAGCTTCGACAGCGCTCTATATTCACTAGTAAAGCAAGAAGAAATAGGGAGCCAATCTGGGTTTATTTTCTGCTCTACTAAAAGAAAATTTGACTTTTCAATATTTGGAATAATATGCTTAGGCACATACATAAAGTCACCATTTCGCACAGGAGTGTTGCAATTGTTCCACCTACCAAAAAAACAGGGTTAAAAAAAATATTAAGTCATTCAGCTTGTGTCTAAAATATTTTCATATATAACACACTGTAGTTTCTATAAATAGAAACAGTCCAAAATTCTTCATAGGCTGATTTTTGGGCATAAGCATAGAACTAAAGCAAATAATTCTATTCTTCTCCAAAAAGCATTCGCAGAAATTCAAACTCATTTCAAATCAGTACCCTGGAGACAGCTCTTGATGTTTCAGCCCAATAGCATGTTTTGCTCTAGTTAGTCTTTGTAAACTAGCCAACTCTTTAATTAACACATGTACTGATGGATAGGCCTAGGGTTTTCTTTAATGGGTTTAGAATTTAAAAAAATAAATAAATAAATGTATATATATTCCAAGTTCAATTTGCAGACTGTTTTTCTGAAGGTCTCAAGATTTACCGATTTTAGACATCAGCCAAGCACATGCCTTTCCCAAAAACACCCAGAATTTCATTTATAAGACTATTAATTTATGTTTCTATGGAAATGATTCGCACCAAGTGAAATAATATGCAAAATTGCATTGACTGTGAAGTAACAAAATAACATCTTTTGCACAATACGCTCTTTCCAGAAGAAAAAAGTCAGCTATGGAATGGCTTACCCTTCAAGTTGCTGTCACCTGCTAGGAACAGTACTCACAAAATACCATGAATAGACTTGGAATCTCAGTGTGATACAGCACACTGCCTAATAAATATTTGCTTATTAACCTCCCATTATAAGGAGGAAGGGAGCACTAAGCCTTAGCAACAACAGAACAACCATCAGTGCTTGGAACACGTAAATAGTACAGTCTGGACTCCTTGGCCATCTCCTTTTCCATGTGATTTTTGAAGTGACTTCCACAAATTGAGCCAGACTGGCCAAGAATGCAGCCACAAAGACACATTGTAGTTCCCGCAAAAATGTAACTGAAGTATAATTAAAGGTATTCATAGAACTAACTTGGGTTTTATAGGCTCAAATGGAGCTTCCTCCAAGAGGTCATATATGTAGTTGTTGTAGATCTCAATATAAGAGACAAAGACACTGTAGACATTATCTTCATCAACATCTTCCACTTTGCAGTGATCTTGCACATTGATCATGTCAGCAAATTCCGGATCTATTTGTCGCCTGTTGAACACACAAAATAAGTTATTGTAACGGAGCATGCGCAGTCAGCTAGTGTGTCAGCCAGTGATGCAGTTAGAGAGCAAGTCTGCTAACGGATAGTATGATTGGAGTGTGGAAGTGTAACACTTGCAATTAGTGATGATGCATCCAGTCACACTAGACATAAAAAAGCACTCAGAAAGTGTCGGTAGATCAACTCTCCTCTGACGCTGCTGTAGTCAGTGCAGTAAAAAGTGTCTTGCAAAATATCCCCAAATGTAACTTCCCAGTATTCTCCCTTGGTGAAGTCACAGCATTTAACTTATGGGTTAACAGGTACAAAAAACAGACTTTGGTTTAAGTCTTCTAGTATAAATACTTAGTTATGCAATTGCTCAAACCACACAAAACACATTAGCTTGCCGTTAATATTTTTTATTCCTTTCTTCAAAGGAAGGATAAAGAAACCAAAGTAAGTTAAAACCACAATTTCAGAATACCATTTACATTAACTAAATTCATTCTGTGCGTTACATTAGTTACTTACTTGCCAGATGGAGTTTTTGGAACAGGCATGGCATCTCTTTTCTGGCGCTCTAATAGAGCATCTACTTCACACTGAACATCCACACCATTCTTGTCATCAAGCTTAAAAACCTGTGAGCATGTTTAGACAGTATAACAACAAACACTAGAGAACATAAGCTCTTGGCCAGCAAAACAAATTATTTTATCGAGCTGTCGAGCAAGCAGGAAATACCATGCCCCTCACTAACACTCAATCTTCTGGCTAATGTGAAGTAGATCTGACAGAAAACAGATATTTCTAAGATAATAATATTTCATAAAAGCTTCCAAGTGAGTACACTACTGAGGAAAAGCATTCCAGTAGGATTTCAAATATATTTATGTATCAAAACCCCAGAGATATTTGGCCATAAGAAAAGTTTCACATCACCTAGATTAGATATAGTTTCCTGGGGCTTTTTAATTTTGTAGATGAATTTAATTCCATAACTCAGGAAGCTTCCTCTTTCCTTTTATAATTGTTTTTTAAAAGGTTAATTAAAGAATGAACAACAATTATAAAGAAAGTCATATAGCCTCATGAAATGTCTGTCCTAACTACTACTCCTGCCTCCTTGGCCCCGCTCTTCAAATTTCATGGGGGTTGGTTTTCTTAAAGTGTTCCAGCCACCTGACTAGACAGGAGAGAAATACATTGAACAGGACATTTTTCTAGCGTTTTTAGGCCGTTACAAGCAACAGCGCAGAGAATTCAGTGCAAAGCCACTCACAAATCGCTTGGCCTGGAAGGGTCCAATGCTGTTGAAGATCATGTCGAGGCAGCGCGGGAGAAGCCCTCCGTCCCCAGGAGATCCCGTCATGGTGTGAGTCTTCCCGCTGCCCGTCACACCATACGTAAAAAGAAGACCTAGGAAAGGGAACTCATGTAATCATGCCTGCTGCCTCCAAACAAGTCATTACAATCACAGGTCCTGTCTTTCTTGGGTCAAACATATTTGGAAAAAAAAATGACTCCTGGCAGTACTAATCATCCGCTCTGTCAAGGGCACGTTTGGAAGCCAAAATGGAAGGAAATCACTAAATCCCAGATGTGGAGACCTGATTTGTTTTGACTGCTAATGAGGAGCCTGACCTGACCCAAACAGTTCAAGGACCAGCACTATGATATTAAACCACACCCAGGAAATCAAGCCTAAAAACTGATTTATTTCTGTAGTCATTGTTTAGGTGGTCAAGTCATCCTTTTCTACAGAAAAAAGCTTATCCAGTTAATAGCGTACACAAATATTAGACCTTGACACAAGGAACATGCACATCATAGCAAAGGTAAACGGGTTTAGAAGTAACAAAAGGCAAGAAGAACTTGTCTAGGGGAGCTGAAGCACAACTGCTCCACTGCAAACAAGATATCCATGTTCTTCTCTATACAAGCCAAGAAACCTTGAGACACATGAAATCACAGCAATAGAAGAAACCGCACAGTAACAAACAGAAAAAAGTTCTCGCTTACCATTTTTCCCACGAATGAGATCTTCCACTAGAGGTTTAGCCACCACGTCAAAAAGCTTCTTCTGAACAACAAGGGTGCCAAACACTTCTTTAAACGAGTACTGTGTCTGAAGGAAAGAAGATACACCACCCTAAACCTTACGTATCCCTGTCCAGAAGTCTGTTGCTTCAAAATGCTTCATTATTTCATACCTTAGAACCACTTTCCATCAGCTTATCGGAATGATAAAGATTCTACTTTAGGAATTTACCAGTGTTGGAACACAGGCAGTTGCTTCAATGGAACTACTGTGAGAATAAGACGTGCATAATGAAGAGCAGCAACTCTCATTCTCACAGAGCTTAAGTTCAGAAATAACCAGAACCATCACAGAGCCTGAGCCCCCAGCAACCAGAGAATCTCACAATTTACAGCTTCAACCTCAAATTTCTGTTTGAGCTCCCACCATCATCTACATGAGCACTGAGCAAAGGAACATCCACAATGGCCAAAATCGAGATGTTCCAACATTTAATAGTTTTGTTTTAAGCCTGTGTCTTTTTCCAGCCTAGCCTCCAATATACTTTCCTCTTCATACAAATCTGGCTACTTTTCAGTTGAAACACCTGCTTTTGTAAACACTTAAAATTTGTGAGCAAAAGTCTGTTTACTAAGCTTCTAATTAACCTTTTCCTATTTTATTTAAGCCTTTGAAGATCACTTTATGTACTGTCTGCAAGAATATCCCAGACTGAAATCGCAAACAAAGTATTCTGCATTCTAATTATCTTTTTTTTTTTTTTTTTTTTTTTTTTAACACTAGGACCTTGTCTCCCTTGGAGTTCCAGCAGCCTGTTGGGAACCTGCATTAACTGTTTCACTACGGAATCCTGTTCAGTGCTGCCTTACTCTGGCTCCTCATTCTGCTGCACTCATGGCCTAAACTGTCCTCTTTTAAGAAACATTTGTATTGATCAAGGAACAATATGAACAGTTTTGTGACCTGCTACCTACTTTTCTACACTTCATATATTAAACATAACCTACAGCTTTCACCCATATATATGATATAAACAGGGGAATATTGCTTTTATTACCCAACTGAAGTTGGGGGTAAATCAACTCTTAACTCATTTGTGTCTGGTTTAGCTTAGAGCTGGTAGTCCTACATGAAAAAGTCCTTTAAACAGTCTAAACATTTGCCAGCTTTGCTTTTGCTCCTTTTGCCCTCCCCTCCACCCTGCAGAAGTGATGTTTTCATATATAGAGAAGGAAATATTTGATAGCTAAAGGTGCATTTGTGCTTTAAGTGGTTTTCTGGTGTGGAAAACTTGCTGTTGCAGAACCACAAACTGCTGATTTACACACTGCAAGAGACCCCCCCCGAGCTAGTAAGAAACCTCGACAGCGGGGAAAAGCACCTCTGTGCCCAATTCAGCCCCGTCCCCCGGCACAGCCCCAGGGCGGGGCACACTCACGGCTTTCCCCGCCGCCCCCAGGCCGTTACCTCCCGGTACTCCCCGTTGCGGAATATCCTGTATCCATCGGGCGGGTGGATCTGCACCGTGGTCTCGTTGATCACCTCGATGCAGCACTCCTGGTCCGGGCGGCTGAGCGGTCGCACCCTGCAGTACACCTGGGGGACAGGGCGGGACACGGGCCCCGGGGCCCCTCAGAGCGGACCCGGCGGGAGAGGGCAGGCCCAGCTCCAGGGGGCCCCTCCCCGGGGGACCGCGGCCCTTCCCCGCGCCAGCTGTCCCCGCACTCACCCCCACGGGATCCTTCAGGCTGGGGTTGGACGGCTTCTTGGGCACCGGCCTGCGCGGCGTCCTGGCCCTACCGGGAGAAGAGGGGAAGCGTGAGGGACGGCCCCACACGAGACAGGACGGGGCCGGGCCAGACCGGACCGAACCGAACCGCAACAAACGAGACGGGACCGGGGCCCCGAGGCCGAGCAGGGGCTGGGTGGGACTTACGCCGCCCTCATGTCGCCGTGCCCGCGGGGTCGCGCTGTCGCCATGGAGGCAGCCACTCCCGCCCGGGTCCCGCGCCGCCTGCAACCGGCGGCTCGCGCGCTGCTGTGATTCAAATCTAACCAGTCAGCGCGCACGGCCGCGCCCCCGTGCGTAACCGCGCAGCGCGGGGTTACGTCACGGCGATGCCGTCCACCCGCCCCTCCCCGAGAGGCAAGGCCGCAAGCGTTGCCATGGCGACGTCAGCGGGCGCGGCCCGGAGCGCGGGCGCCCCCTGCTGGGCCCAGTGGGGCCGCCCGGGACAAGGAGACAGCGGCGGGGTCCGGGAGCCGCGGAGCCAAGTGGGACCCGCGGAGCCAAGTGGGACCCGGGCCCGGAGGGAGGGGCCAGGAGCCCCGAGGCAAGCTGCTTAGAGAGACAAATTCAACAAGATGAGCTGTTAAAATATTTACCGTCCCCAAGACCGAAGCTGGGGAGTGCCGGGATGTCTTTCAACATTGGAACTTCACCGTCACACAACTCCGACTCGCTTAACCGGCAGAATCGCTGAGGGCTTGGCATTTAAACAACTCCTGCCGTTTGGGGAAGAGATTAGTGAAGTCCTGAAGGAGCTATTTAACATTCAGGGAGCGCGACGCATCCGCAGGAGTTATCAATCACTCCGGGCAGATGGTAAACGTATCTCCTTTCACCACAAACAGAGCAGCAAACATTCAAATTCATCACCAAGACAACATGTTTAAATCCGACTTCTATTTTCAATTCATATATTTTTAACAAACTGCTAAGTAATGAAAATCAATGTTTTCACCCAGGCGGTTGGATCCAGCCCCCAAGCTCTGCCCAGCTGCAGATCTGCTCTGTGTGTTTCAGTCTCGCAAAATTATCCACGGCCACATCAAACGGGACATAGCGGTGCAGGTCACACTTCGAGCCGAGGAGGCACCAACTTTCCCCCGACCAGCCCTGATTTAACAGCGTTTCTGCATTGAGGTGGGAAACGTCACTTCAGGTGTGGAGCGGCCGAGACAGAGGTGGCCTCAGATGCGATTTTTGGGGGGAATTTTGATAGGACTTGCATCTTTTTAGTTGAAAACAGGAATTAAAGAGAGTGGTGCATTTCTTGCACATTACAGCAACCTCAGCAGACCCACCTTTTGTCTTTGTTAGAGCATTTTTTAGTGAACAGTTAGTTAAAATTGTTGTTTAACCAAAAAAAATCATATGAACCCAAAATGAGACGCACTTAGCAGAAATAACTCATACCAGCAACATACTGTGTGAACTTTACCTGAGCAGAGAATGTAGATCTGTGTTCCTTACCTTAAATCAGCAAACTCTTAACTGTTGAAAAAAGAACATTTTCCATCTTTCCTAAAAACCTTCTAGAATTCCCAAAAAGAGGCATCTCAGAACCATTAAGACAACTGCTCCTCAGGGCTCATCTGCAACCACATGTAGGGCAGAAGGTACCAAATGAAATAATGACAATGCCTCACCTTTGTCTTAAGATAAAAAAAATTTATTTTACAGTCTTATAAAGCAGCTTTACATTAAGCACAAACGTTGATCCATTTACTTTGTATATAAACATAGTAGAACCTTTCCCTCTGCAAAAAGTCATGTCTCGCCGTATATAAAACTAACGTGTGCACATTGTGCTTAACCTGCAAAGTCTGTACAGCTTTACAAAGGACTACCCTTCATAAGGGCATCCTGTAAACAATTTATTGCATATTTAACACATGGTGTATACCCCACATGTAACAGAAAAAAAAATAAAGTAGGAAAAATAAAGTACAATTATAAGTGACTGAAAATAGCAGCCTTCAGTGAATGTCTTGCAGGATGGCCAAGGAAAACAGCACTGCCACATGGTACAGTTGTGCTTGTGTCACTGGTTTGCATATACCCATGTTTCCGATGAAGTCTATGTACAGTAAAGCCCCATGGCAAGATTAAACGGGTCTTAGTCCCTAAGACCTTTGTCAGTTTGAAGACCGAAAACAAACAAACAAAACCCAACTGAAGTGAACTCAATGAAGTCATGGGCACTGATGTCCTAAGATCCTCTTTCCACTGCACAAGTCAAAAAAATAACAGGAGAATTCCCCAAACTGACTCTCTTCGGTTGGGTTTAATTTCCACGCGTGCTAAGGCCAACAAAAACGTGATGGAGATGCTGGGGACGAGGTGATGTGACAGGACCAATGGCGCTGGCATGGCCAAAGCCGCCGGGCTGGCTCTCACGAAGCACTGAAACATCAGCAATGCAGCCATTTTTCAACTGGCACTAATTAAATTTTTTTTAAAAAAGAGGAAATTGTGGCCTCTGTAAGGCACCGATGCCGCCTCTAGAGCAGCACCCAAAGAGTCTCGCTGGATTCTCCAAACCCAAAATGGGCAAAAGATGGAAGAAACATGCAGGAGAGAGATGTTTCTGTGTTGCAGTAAGGACCAGTCGTTTGTAAAGGAAGCACATTTTCTGGGTTTTGTGTGTCTGTGTGTATACACGTGTACGTAAAAAAAAAAATAATAATTAACCTCTGCTACCTTTGGTATTGAAATTCTTCCTGTGACATCCACTTCTCATATTAACTGACATGATCGTAGCACGCATTTGCAAAGATCAAGTAATTACAAGTTGTTTCAAATATCTGCGAGAAATAGAAAAAGCATCAAAAAATAAAGAAAAAAGAAATAATCAAGATGCATATTGTCCTTGTGCCTAGCCTTTCTGTGATTCGAATGAACTCTGTCCTCAGTAGGAACATCTTAAGCTTAACCCCCACCTACATGTACAACTAATAGGATGAATGGAGAAAAAACCCCCAAAGCTCACCTACATCCTTCTCACACCAAGAGCTTTCCAGTCTGGGACTTACAGCAAACACCAAGAAAAGCCAATAAGACCCACATTTGCTGCACTACCAAACGAAACACCCCGATCTAATGATGCAATTGGCTGGTTTCATTCTGGCTCAAGCAGGATGCTACACACCAAGACAACAGACTAACTGTGGGTGTAAGCATGGATAAATACGAAAAAGAAACCATCTGGTTTCTTCCGCATGCCAACAAGTACAGTGGAAGCGTTTGGGTTGGGACATGGGTTATCGCTGGGTGCCCTCGCTGGCCTGGCAGAGCCATCAACACAAAGCCCGGCCGGGAAAGTGGTGCTGGAGATGTAACGAGCCCTCACACCACGAGTAAGACAGTCGGCGGAGGCGAAACTTGATATTAAAGCACAGGTGGAGCTGGAAAGCCCTCTGGGTGACTTTAATTTTTAGAATGCTTGATATAGTCAAGCAGATTAAAGAAGAAAATCACCACAGGAAAACCTTGATGAATTCCAATTGAATTTCCTGCTTGCTGCTCAGAATGAGCTCCAGGTCACACGCAGGAATTCCAGACAAGAATGAAGTTGTCACAGCTTAGAGAAACTTCTCTGATGGAATTAAAAAAATACAGTACAAAACACTGGGATCCAGGACAAGAGATTCCAGCTATCGGGGAGGAGGTGGCACCAGCAAACCCGAGGGGCGACAGCAAATTTGGCTCTGCAGAAGGGGGTGACACAGTCACGGGCTCCATGCGTCCCCGAGTCCCACTGAGTTGTGCTTACGTGACACGGCCGCGAAGCCTGCGCGTGGTCCGTGTGTTTTCCATCCACATGTCTGTGAAGAAACCACACAGCTAAAGTATCTCCAGACAGAGAACCAAAAAAAAAATAAAGTGTATATTTCACCCCAAGAAAAGAATCCATATTAAAAAAACAGCAAACCTTTAGAAAGATACACTGTCCACTACCCAGGCTACGAGTAAATACACACTTATGGCATTACGTCACACGATCTGTTATGCTGTTCCAACATATACACATATAACTCCGTTTTCAAAGAGGCCACAGACTGATTTTTCAGGCAAGTGCTGGACTTTAGAGACCTGTATGGCTTCTGCAAATATTTTCCTACAAAAAGGTAAAAAAAAAAACAAACCAAACCAAACCAAAACCAAAACCAAACAAAAACTGTCCCCAAACTCAGAAGCACAAAGGAGTTTTGCTTTGTGCAGATAGTGGAGCACTAAGGACAGGTGATGTTCCCGAATCCAACCCATCAAACCCAAACCTTTTCCCACTGGAATGCAATGGTTTCAGGAGATCAGTTTTAAGGATCACTTCTTTGAAACAGTCCCTAGAAAATTTAGGAATCAGCCTTTGCAGCTGTCCCCAGGGAGGCAGCAGGGCCGCAGTTTGGTTGCCAGCTCTAGTTGTGCTTTGCCCGCCCACCACGCAGGTAACTCTTCCACCTCTTGACAAACTCTTTGAAGATGGGGGACTCGTCAATGGTGCTGAGCAGCTGCAGCTGGTTGATGTGGGTAGTGTGGTAATCCCAGCGCGCCAGGTTGGGCGCCGTGCCCAGCATGAAGTGCCGGAGGTCGTAGATGGTCCCCGAGCCAGTGTCGTAGAGGGGGAGCATGGCCTTGAGGGACTCCATGCCCCGCTCGTACAGCACCCGCGCCTCCTTCCCCAGCTTCTCCCCGGCCGTTTCCTTCAAGTCGTACAGCCCAATCAAGGAGTACATGAAGCCGTTGAGCACGAAGGAGCTGGGGGAGGTCGGGTACTCCTCGTACCAGTCGTGCCGGTTCATGAAGACGGCTTTCACCCCACGCTGCTCTGATGGCAGCTTGTAGGGCGCCGTGGCCCGCAGGGCCGAGCTGAGGAACGCCTGGTCCTTGGTCAGAAGGTAGGCCCGCACCAGTGTGGAGATGGCCTGTCCTTGTGCCATGGCCGAGTACCAGCCCGGGTCCAAGGACTTGAAGCCTTCCCCCAGTTTCCTTGTCACCATGATGGGCCAGCCGCCCCTCTCATCCTGGTTCCTCACCAGCCAGTTGCTGGCGGCGAAAAAAGCCGCCATGTGAGCAGTGGCCGAGATGGTGACATTATCGAGGAAGCCTCTGCCCTTGGCCACCAGCCTCACCACTCTCTTGGGCATGATTTTGGTCTGCTTGACAGCTTTCGTGTTGGAGAGCCCGACGCCTTTGCGCAGGTCGGTCAGCAGGTCTCTGGTGAGGGTGCTCCAGCCCGTCCTGGCCCCAATGCCATAGTAGATGTCTCGGTCCTTGAAAGCGATGAGCTGGGTGTTGGACACGTAGTGCACGGTGAAGAGCTGGTTCTTCTCCGTCGTCTCAAGAACCACGGAAATGCTCCCGTTTGTTATGAATTTGAGATCAAAAGAAATAATAAAATCTCGGGTGTTCCCAAGCTGCAGAGATACCCCATCAGTATTTTCTGCAAAACAAACAAACAAAAGCCTCGTTCAGCGGTAAAGCACTTGTTTCTCCAGAACATTTAAGCTATGAAGTGCAGCTTCCAGAGGTAAACCCTCTCGCCAGGCAGGATCCAAAAGCTTTTAGGCCAGCCCATCAATAATTCAATCATTCTTTCTGCGCACTATCATATATTATTTAATTAAGGGTAAAAGTAAATCCGTGAGCGAAGGCCGACTCCTGCAGCACCAGGGAGAACTCGTTTGCATTCCACATTAACGCAGAGCAGCACTTTGCTGCAGAGCAGAAGTGCCCGGGGCTCGATCGATGGCTTGATCAGATCTTCTGGTACCCGACTGATGGAGAAATGCAACAGAGACCCACAGGGCTGAGGGTAAGGGAAAGAGCCACCAATAGGGCCAAAATGGCAGCATCAAAAACCAATGCGCTAAGCAGTTTAATGGGGAGAAAAGAAGAAAATAATACAGGAAGACTAATGTGTTAAAGTATTTATTAGCCTCTTCACTGGCAAAACTCTGTTTAATTAAAAAAAAAAAAGGTATTAAATAAAGCTCCTAGGCAAGACCACATAATGAAATCCAGTGTTCTCTCGCAGGCTGGATTTAAAAATGTAAAATCAACTCCTGCCCAAAAAATTATACCAGAAGATCAAAGGGCTAATTAGTTTGTCGGGCTGTGTGCAAATCCTATAGCTTTGAAGGCACAGAGGGATGATAAACACTTTAAAACATCTTCAATGAACAGCTTTCTATATACTAAAAGTCTCCCATGTGCAGCAATTGTTTCCTTTATCCCCTAGAAATGTTTTTACATGCAAACCTCAAGTCACGGTCAGCTATTTCTTGCATAGCAGAGGCTTTTCCCCATTTCCCAAACTAATCTGAGGTATTTTGCATCAAAACCATTTCCACACCCCATGCTGTATGGTGCTATTGTACAGGACCTATTGTTTTGACTAAATGTCATGTTTTCCAGCCTTTTAAAGAAAAAGCTTCACTCCTCTGAGTTTTGGAGAACAGCATCTGCTTCAGGAGAAGAAACTGAGCTCTTTGTTACACAACATTTTGCTCCTATGAAAAATCTAATTAAAAAACCTCACTCACAAAGTCTGTCAATAAGTTTTATGGTTCCATGCAAATAAATGCTTGTGTGATAATGAAGGGAATTGCAATAGAGGGGGAAAAAAGAGTTTTAAGAAGCAAAGGAGAACTGAAGGCTGCCTGTTGTTTGCACTGCCATAAGCGCCTATAAATCCATTACTTAAGGCTATCGAAGACGAGTGGATGCAAACCACGGCCTCCGAGCCCCCACATTACTCTGCCATCAATAAAGGATGAGGAGAGAATACATAACAGATCTTTTAGCCTTTCCTCTCCCCGTATTTATCTACTACAAAGACATAAGAGTGTTCGACAATTTTTTCCCTAGAGACCCAGGCCTAAGGTGCCAACTCAAAATTACTTCATTGTCTCTTTAAGTAATGGACTCATTAATTCTAATGGGTATTGATTGAGGAAAAATACATTACATCCTTATTAATGAGCCTGTCCTAGCACAAAGGAAACTCTTGCATGAAATAATGAATTTCCCTGCTAAGTACTAAACAGAAAACAGTAAATTCAAGAGATGGCAACAAAATGCACATTGCATGTCTGCAGGTGAAGCAGAGCACCTGTACCCAGCCCCAGAACTTCACCGGCCTCTGCAAATACTCATTTGGGTTAACTAGAACTGAGATCCCAAATTCTGCAAAAACAGCTGGATCCCAAAAAAGAGAGATGGAAGGTCTGGGTGGGTAACTGCACGTGCTGCGCTTGCTATGGGCTGAAAATAGCCCTTATCTATCATCTGTCAACATCTGCTTATCACATGTCACTGCCAGTTTCCAGGCTTTACAACTGGTTCTGTAGTGTAGGGGTTTTTTTTGCTTCTATTTTGAGATAGAGGCTGAAAGGCTCAGGAGGTGTGACTGTGGCTTCTCACTGCTCTCCACGTGTACATCCACTCATTTTATCATTAAAACAGCATTGAAAAAGCAGCGATGGAGAGAAAACAGAAGAAAAAACTCCAGAAGAACAGAAAGAAGATGACATTCACAGGTGAGACCTTAAGGATGGGAAATCACACGGGATAAATGAAAATACATAAACCCCCGCAAGTTAAAGCTCCCCTTGTACCATGTGTGCAAAAAATTAAGAGATGTGACTTGGGTGCTGCGCATCTGGGGTAACACACCTGGGGCGACAAACTGTTTGACATTGGTGAACTTGGTTTTATCGGGTACTGTGGACAGGGAGCAGCCTTTGGGCACCGTCCACTCGGCGGCCTGGCTGGTCTTGTCCTTGTCCTCGGCCGTTTCATATACCTCAATGTGAGGCGGCTTCTCTGTCAGGTTCTTACTGTAGTGACTCAGTCCGTACTGCGCAATCTGGATGGGGTAGAAATAGCCTTGAGGTCCCCACTGCGTGGACAACGGCACACCTGCGAGAGAGGAGGGAAAATGAGTGGTTTATCAGCACGTTTTCAAATAAAAAGGCTGATTTGAATTGTAAAGAAGTCCTTATGGTCTTCCATACATTCTCATTTAATTGTTTACTGAAGCATCATACTTACTTTATTAATAAAATACATTTAAAATACCCTAACAGATTTTTTTCCCCCTGCCCCAGAGACCACTAAATCTCTAACCGATGTTACATCTAACACAATCCCTTTAATGTCACATAAATCTTTGCAAATTAAGTGTATGTGTTATTATTACATTTTGGTAAGAGTTATTTCATGCTAACAGAGCAATTTCCCCAGCGTCCACAAACCTGCAGAAACCAGCCAGGCTCTCCAGGGAACACCTGCAGAACATACCCGATTTACACTCAGACCTCCATGAGCAAGTAAACACACGATACTTAAAATACAGATAAACCCAGGATTCTCCTGAAACCCTGAGTTTTATTTGGAAAGAATTCTCAATCTCTAAATAAGAATCCAAAGTGGGAATATATCAGCATGACCCTCTAGCAGGAAACCAAGGATATTTAGCTCTGTAAACCTTTGCATGCATGTAAGAAAAGAAAAAGGCAGATGAAAATAAACAAGTTGACATTTGCACCATTTTTCCCCTTGGCAATGTCAAGCTTAGAAACCAATTTCTTCAGAAATGTGGTACAATGAAAAGATTACTTAAACTAAATATAAAAAGACACATTTTCATACATATTTCGGTGCTTTGCGTTATTAATAAATGTGACTGATGGAGATGTGATGGCTTAGTGCTGCCTAAAGAGAAAACCATCACAGGGAATATTTAAATACCATGTATTATTTCAACTCCTGGAAGCCAACTCACTTATTAATGCTAAGCATTTTCAGTTACAGGTGCATTCATCGAGACTGAAAGATGCAAAAAAAGAAATGTGCTGTAAGAGCTTCACTTGAAATTTATACAAGATGACAAGATTAAATTCTCCAGGTCATAGGACATAACAACACGTTAACCTTGCAGAAAGGGAGAAGGTGAAAATATAACATGATTTTTTTTTCCCCATCATGCAGCAACATGAGAATTTCTAGGGCTGGAATGATACAAAACATGTCTGAGAACATTTTTTAATATTAAAACTCCTGCCTTACAAACTACAACTATTTCTCTTCTCCGACCTGTTTGCTGGATGCCAATAACTCTATTGCCTTTGCAAAACCCAGGCTCTGGCCCCAAGTTCCACGATTACAGCTCTTATATGACAGGCTGCCAAAAGGCAAGGTTTGTAGACAAATAACCCCATTGTCGAGCGTTAAACTCGCTGCTCTCCCGCAGTTTCAGCAGCACCTCTCACTGTCTGCAGGGCAAGAGGCTGCAGGATTAGTCCCAATTGTCATTTAGTTCTTTCTGAATTTCAGCTTTTTGCAGAAAACCATCACAAAAAGTGCCCTGTTTCCCTCCTTTGGCAGATATAATGATGATAAAAGTTAATAATAAAAATGTGAGAGTAACCTTAGATAAACTCCCACAACTGACATATCCTATGCATTTGTTTATGTGAATCCTTTACAAATTAACTGTGCAACACAGCAGCTTTCTGCAGTGACCGTGTCACAGGAAGAGCTCGTATTGACACAGAGCATCCCCGATCACTGAGATGTACGAAAATTAATGTATTTTATTCCTTAAGTGAAAGTTGGTCTTTAATTTCTGAAGGGTCACAGTGTCACATTCTATAATAACTTTATAAAGTCATTAATTTTTTAATATGAAACCTGACAAGAATTTTCTGCAATCAAATCTTTGCCAAACCACTGGAAGATCCTGTGCACTAATTACTGGTTGCACAGTTTAGCAAAAACGCAAATTGGAAAGGTTTTACCGTATGTTAAGTTTATCCAGGGACACTTGGGTGGCTGAAGAGCTTTTTGACTGTTCTCTGAAACCTCCTCACCTTGCTGTGGGCAGCGGGACCTTTCGCAGGACCCGATTTACCCAGATCGTGTGCAGGATGAGCTTTGGCAAGAGCTAATCCTGGGAGGGAGGTTCGGCTGCTGCACCTCCAGCACCGTGGGGAGACGGGATATTGTTAAACCCCAAATAAAATCCCGAATACTAAGCTGCCCGTGAGCAGCTGGGCTGTCCCATGGGTACTGGCAGCAGCATCTGCTCAGAGCATGGGGCTGTATCTGTGCCCGCAAGGATGGAGGAGCCTCCTTCAGAAGGCTTTTTTTTCTTGTAATTTTATATTAAGTGTGGCTCCCTAACAGATGTGCCAAAGGCAATGCCAAAACCTGACAGCAGCACTGCCCTGGCACCTCTGAAGTTTGCCGCAACCAGTAAAACCAGAGATCACAGAACAGTTTGGGTTGGAAGAGACCTTTAAATACCATTTAGTCCAACCCCAGGGATGCAGGACGGCAGCTGGGAAGTCTTGGCACGAAGTGGAGACTGCGCACGATTTCTCAAAGTATTTTTTATCGAGACTATCATGACCAGATTAAGATCACTTTGCATCTCAGGTGATGGCAGCAGATTTTAAAAAGCATTTCAACTATTAAAAAAAATCATTTAATACTTGGCACAAACCTTCAACACCACTTATGCACTTGACTCTGTCCCGAACCTCCACGTTGTAGCCCTCAAAGGACATGAAGACCCCGTCGGGGTGGTAAGGTGCTCGCTGTGTGTATACTTTGGAGTAGCTATGAGAGAATTCAAACCTGTCATAACCATCGTACTGCGCAATTTTCCCATAAACCTCAAAGTATTTCTCTACCCAGCTGAACGGCAGGAAGACCTCGTTGCCTTCCCTCCTCCCTTTAACCGTGTGCTCCTCGTTGATCAGACAGTCAATCTCCTCGTACTTGGGCCCCAGGGCTTTGTTGAAGGCCCCGGCGACAGGGGGAGCGCGTTGCTGCTCCTGGGGCGACGCCTCCTCGCTCTGTGCCCGCCCTGGGTCGCTCTCGGCGGCCGCCCGGCGTTGGGCCAGGCCATGGGGGAACGGGCCGGCCCGGTCTGAGGAGCATCGGTTCCAAAGCAGCACCGTCACCAGCGTGAAGAGGGCGCAGATGACGATCAGAGTCTTGTAGTTGACCCGAGCTGCCAAGCAACGCATATTCACACCATACCTGCAAAACAAGGAGGGGAGAGGGGTTTAAAACATGGTGTTTATAGACAGAGCTGCCAGTTCTGCTGATTCAGAGCCCTGGTGGAGTCCATCTGTTGGAAGCATCACCACATACATCAGGAGGAAGGTGGTAGAAGTGGGTACCTAGAAAAGAATTTTGGTTTTTCCAGCTCTCTATAAGCAACAAGATCCAATGTACCAACCAATTTAAACAAAAAGAGAGAAGATTCAGGCTAGATACACTGCATTTTTCATTTTGGTCTTCTTTTGAACAATCCTTACGGGAACAGAAGCGCTCATGATAAAATCAGCATTTCCGTATCTAAAAGGGGCCAATAAGAAAGATGGGGACAGAATTTTGAGCAGGGCCTGTTGCGACAGGACAGGGGCTGATGGTTTTAAACTAAAGGAGGGAGATTCAGGCTGGACATGAGGAAGAAATTGTTGCCCCTGAGGGTGGTGAGAGCCTGGCCCAGGCTGCCCAGAGAGGTGGTGGATGAACCATCCCTGGAGACATCCCAGGCCAGGCTGGACGGGGCTCTGAGCAACCTGAGCTGGTGAAGATGTCCCTGCTCATGGCAGGGGTGGCACTGGGGGCGCCGGGAAGGTCCCTTCAACCCAAACCATCCTGTGACTCTATGACTCACCTCCCGGCTGCAACACCAGATGGTTTCACCAAATGCAAAGGAACAGCAGCAATCACAAGGCAACCGCTTCTACATCAACAGCTCAATGTTAATGAGACGCTCGGCAACCACCAGCAATCAGTGAACAAACTCTCTCCTCAGCACACAGGAGAAATCCTCAGCAGAATATAACCAGCACCCACCCAGCATCAGGACAGGGGGATTTCCAGCAAAGTGGCCCTGGAAATATTCGTAGTTCACACAGCTGAAATCACTGATTTACTTCTGTAAAAATGGATGCTTGGTTTTGCCCCCCCACACTTTTAAAACCAATAATGTGTATGAGGAGGAGCGACAGGGCTGGTAACGGAGCAATTTACAGCCAGAGCCTCCAGAAGCAGCCAAGGAGGGATAGGGAGAATCTGGGGCTGCCGCCGGGGAGAGGACCTCCGGGAGCCTCATGTGTCCTGCTCCCCCAGGAAAACACAGAAACCACCTAAACCCTCTCTTTGGGATTTTATTATTTTTTTTCTGCAAGATAAACCCTCCTCCCACACGAAACGTGCTCTGACTCCCCCATTACAGCCCGACAAGGAGCAAGGCAGAGCAGCACCAAAATAAATCCAGAAGTTGAAGTGATTTAACTGCTCGAAAGACCCAACTTTTGCTGAGGAACAAAGTCCTTCAAACAAACAATGTGCATTTTTCAGATGCGCAGGAATATTGAAGATACGCTTCATAAAATCCTTATTAAACACAATTTTAATTTCACCTCCCCAGTAAAGCTGCAATATCAGAGGTGCTGAATTAAGTTTTAACTTAATTTAAGCTTAATTGCAGCTGGGGGGTGTCGTGCAGCCCCAGATGTGCCAGGATGGTCCCGCAGATGTTGCAGATGTTCTGTTGATGGGCACGAGTTAACCACACAGCAATTAAAAGGAGTTTCACCTCGAGTCGCTTCCTCCATCTTTAAAATGGCAACAATCAATTCTCTCTCACCAGTTTTATGTTTGCTGGATAAAATGACCATCTGGTCATTTAAAACTGGACTTTAAAAGATAAGTGTCTTATTTTCTGAAAGCCCAGTTTACTACAAGCTTTTAGAGAGCATAGATTTATATATAATTGTATTTTTATGGAAATGCTAACAGAAGAATAAATCCAATTTTCTGCATCAGCAGATAATTTTTAGTGATGATGCTTCCAAGATGACCTCAACAAATATGCTCTGCTCTTTTTACACAGAGGGATAATTCACTTTTAAATAGGGAACAGCATTTCTGACACACTTCACCCCTGCCTATAAAACTCAAAATTAATTAAGCCATCTGGATTAGCAGGGGATGGGGAGCGAGGGAAGGGGAAACTCCATCACCACACTTTTCACATCGTTCCTACCCCATGATTTTAAACAGACTCCATAGCTGCGAAAAGGTCCTGGCTACGCCATTCTACACAGATTTGATTTTATTTATGGCGAATTGGGAGCAGCACAAAGCGTTTCCTACGCTTGCTTTGCAGAAGATGCTGCAGGTCAGGTCCAGCCACATCCACGGCTTCCTGGCAACACTGCTGAAATATTTAGTTTTTATGAACTATAAATGAACTGAAAAGGGCTCGGAAAGAAAAGTGGAGTCTTTTCAGAGAACCGCCGCATTAAGTCTCACCAGCCACTGAAAAAATATCTAGACATATCAGTGCAGGAGAGACGCTTATTACATGTTAAATGGACAGATGGATTTTCATTCAACTGCAGAAAAAATAAAAAATTCAGGATTTCAACAGTAGAAAGAGGTAATTTAAAGCCACAAAATGCCTGTATTAAACTGGTTTATTCCCTTGCTGCTCTTATGAAAAGGTTTTCATCATACCATACGTTAAAGATTTAAAGAGTAAAACATGAGAAAGTAGTTTTAAGGGATGAAATAACAGATTCACGAGCCCCACGCTTGTTTCCTCCTCACTTTGCAGGGTGACGTACCCACCTCTCCAGGGCTGCGCACCCAAACATCTCCCACCTGCATCTGACGGTATGGGCTCTTTACCATAAAAGTCAAACCTTACCCCTTAAGTAATATTGAAACTACAGGTTTTAAAGGGCAAATACTTCTGTGAAGTCAAAATTCCTTTAATACCCATGTTCAATTGCAGGGGGGCAGAAGCGGCTGCAGCAGAGCCACGAACTGCTGTTACTTACACTGTGCTGGACAACAGCGCAAATCATCTATAAATTAATAATCGTTTAGTTTTACACCAGTTACACTTATGTAGTTGTGGTACAAATCATTATATAAATTTGAATAAAGATCCAATGAAATAGCATTTCTTACAGAGTGAACGCCAGTCTCAAGTGTCTCCCAAAACAGGCACTGCAGTCAGAGAAACTCATTTGGCCAACTCCAGTGAGGCGTCAAGGCTTCCCAAACACTGTTTTTCATATAAAGAATGACTGGGTTAAACAAAAATAAAACCTTGCTGCCTCTGTTGCACTAATGATGCCCGGAAAAGGACAAATCTCAGCACTCCACACCGGGAACTGTGGACCCACAGTCCCAGCTGTGCCGCTCAGAACGACAGATCCAGACCTGGCCCTCAGTTCCTACATAAACCCCAGTTATTCACATTCTAAAAATACCCGTGTCTCTCTCCCTTAGGAAATTACTTATAAGACAGGTTTTCTTGATCTGCAAAGCTGTGTTGAATATATTAGAAGAACTTACCTGAAGTCCAGGCTATTACCAGGTTTCTGTGTACTTGAGAAGATTATATGTATGTATATATATATATGCGTATGCATATATACACACGCACACATTGTTTTCCAGTGAGTATTTCCTTTTGACTGGCACCAGCATCAGCCCAAACTGTCATTCCCTGGTTCATCACTTCATTCCCTCCAGGTGCAGGAGTTAACTGCAGAGCTACCATGAAAATCAGCGTCTCTAAATACAACTATTTCAATAAAGCATTCCAGCTTCTTTCAGATACCTCAGTGGGCGTTACACGGGAGCGTTAGTCTGAAAACGTCCCATTCCAGCAGAGGCTGGATCACACCCTCCCCTGTCAGACAGATTTTCCACGGCAGCGATGATGAGATCGATGCGACACTTTTGCCCGCTGAATCCTTCAGACTTTTCCGTCGTGCTGTTTACACCCACACTACCTGCACCTATCAAAGATCTTAAGCCAAACCTCATTTTAACTGAATGTCAGAGCCTTTTCTTGAACTCATCTGACCACTGACATTTCATTAACTTCTGTCCTTCAGCTTTATTTTGTTAAAAGTTTATGCTATCAACATTAAATTAGCCTTTGGCATTATAAAATACCGCGTTTTATATAACATGACGATGATTGTATTTGCTGTCACAAACCAGTAAGAGGATTCTTTCTGAAAATCCTGAGACAGAGTAAAACTTCAAGGACATGAACAAAGATGCTTCTCCTGCACCATCTCTGTGCTCTCCATAAAATACCCAATACCCAGGGAACAGGACAGCCCTCACATTGGTCTGAACAACTCTGGAAGAAAAAAGGAAAAGCAAAGAGAAGAATAAAACCTAGAAACAGAAGAACAGCAACTTCTCTAGTAAATGCTGCAAAAAGGTGAAGCAAAGCAGCCGCGGTTCCTCGGAAAAGCAAGATTCCTGCTGCTTCTGGGTCACTGGGGAGGGTTTTCTTGAAAGGCTTTTTTCCTGAAAGATCAGCCACTCCTGATTTCAGCTGTTTTACTAGATCTCTGCCTGCATGTTTGTCCATCCAGCCCCAAAAGCAGCGCTGCTGTCAGCTCCTCATCATTTGGATCCTGCTTTGGTGTGAGCAGGACAAGTTTGACCCCCCAAGCTCCTTCGCAAGCACAGCAGAGCTGGACGGGTTGAAGACAAATTCATTTTCATATTGCATTTTGCAAAAGAGAGCTATAATAATTAACCTGCAATCCTTGTTATGTAGTTTGCCTGTTCGTGGCCCTTCACAAAAGCAAAATGCAATTTCTTTTCTTGCTGGAAGTCCCTCAAAGCAGCAGCAGAAAGGCCAGGGGTGCTGGGTGGGAGTGCAGAGGGTGACGGGTGGGGGTGATGTGGAAAACTCATTTTAAACCACGGGGTGTGGAAAGACGTGTCCTACTGCAATCCTCGGCCTTACCATCCCAGCCTTGTTTCGGAAAGTGAGATTTAGTTTTTGCAGAGCGATTTCGGTGCTGCTGCTGCCCACAAAAGCATTTTACCTCCAGCACTTGCCCTTCCGAAAAACCACATCTTCAGGTGTTTGTCCAGTCTTGCTGGCATTCAGAGTCAAAAAGAAAGGCCATTAAAGCAATACCACGTACCCACATGGACACCGCACTTTGCAATAAGGTTGATGCATTTTATCCAGGCCGGACACGAGAATTATCTAAAGCATCTCCCAGCTCCCCGAGGTCCCATGTGTGTGGGTTCCCGGTGACACTGCGGTGACAGTGACAGCAGGAGCGATGTGAACAGGGACACAGCTGCTGGCCATGTGCTTTTACTGATTTTTAACCATTATTCCCGTTTCACCAGGGTGACACAGATACAAACTGTGCTTTCAAAGCCACATGCGATACGAGCTGCCGGTGGCTGCTTCAGTGCTGTCATCTTTTTTCTCTCATGTTGCCTGAATCAGCTTTTAATAAACCAGATCAATGATTCTCCAGCCTACAAAGATGAGTCACATTTAACTTGAATTAAAAGCCCCAGAGGATGCATCACGTGCAGCAAGAGCCCGATCTCCCCGATCCCACAACCATCCTACCAGCATGAGCAAAAAAACAAGAGTTTTAAGCTGGTAAGAAATACTAGATGTTTTCCTCAATAAATAACTGTGTAAGGACTCCAGAAACCACACCACAGAGTATATTTCCCAAGAATGCATCGGCTGGCAGCACGTTCAAGAATTTGCATTTAAATTCTCTGCGTTTAAACAATAATCAAAAGTAAGTTGCCCGCTGAGTCTCGGAGGTCTCCGAATAATCTAACACACCAGCTCTGTGTTTGCTCGGTAGGAAGAAAGACAGTATTTTTCCTTAAGACCAGGGATTTCTGCTGAATAGCGATAAGCTACCTATTTACTTTGAAGCCTCTATGCCAGACTAAGCTATTTAGTACAGAGGAAAAACAACCCTGAACACCGACTGCCAATCTGAGATACGTTAAATTCAATATTTAAAGAAAAGATACACTGCACAATTTAACAAAATAAAGCAACAAGACCAGAACTTCAATACATACCCAGACCTCAAAGTTATACTCAGTTGCACATAAACCTCAGACAGATTTTTTTTCCTCCTGTTTCCTGTTCATTACGCACGGCAAAATACTATTCAGGCCGGTCATGACAATGTTGTGTTAGAGAAAAAACAAAACTCAGGAATTGTTTTCACTAACTGCAGAAAATTCTTTTTTATAATTGTAACAACATCAAAATTTCAGATCTTTTGCCAAAGCTCACTTACGTCTTAAAACGTGCTATTTAGCAATCACTTGACTTCCTCACAGCTCCACATTTCCGAAACACGTTTTACCTGCGTGCTCAACTTGCTCGTGTTGGCTCCTTGGAAATCCTTCCCATCATCTGCTTCATTTGCTCCCCCACAGCACACACCCCAGCACTGGTTTGCAAAGCACTGGTCCTGCAGGTGTTATGCACTAAGGAAAAACATTAAAAACCATCCTGGCAGCCCCTACAATTTATCAGAACGCTAACCTGGGCAAGCTGCTGCCAACAGACAAGCCTGGCTGCTAATATTTTATTTATACTTGATTCGCACAGAGCCTGTGCTCAGCTTGTACTTTAATATGTGGCGCATTGTCAAGACTGCTTGTTTTTTCCTTAAGTGCTGGGAAATTACAAGTCTGTACAAACAAAAACGAATGTATCTACCAGAACAGAATCGAGATTACCAGCCCCTCCGCTGGCTCTTTAGTGCAGATTTACTATCTAATCCTCGCTGCTTCCAGTGCTCCATCTGTGTGTGATTAGACAGAGGGGATCTGAAATATAAAATGAAGAAGCCATATCCAGCAGCTTATCCTACACTTTTCCAGTCCAATTAGAGCCTAATGCAGTTTTATTTGTATCAACACATCTATTATTAAGCACTAGCAAAGTCTGTTGCTATATAACAGCTAATTCAAAAAGTCAAAGTACTTTTCTATAGATACTGACATTATAATTTCTTATTAGAAACTGCGATTTGCATCTGCTTTCAGCATTAGGCACATTCAGTGCCGGTATCCACACAGCTACACAATTTGTAAGGTTTTCAAAGAGGTTTTGCTGCTGTCTGGAGAAATGCAGGGAGCAACCGCACGTTGCTCAGGGCCCTCGGGACAGACAGATGGACAGACAGACATCTCTCTGCACGCAGGACAGTTAACACAAGTTAGAGCAAAATACTTCCCCACACAAGAGCAGGATTTTAGTGACTCACAGGCCTTTGACTGTCACGCAATCTGAAATGTTTTAGGATCTAAAATTGGAAAAAATGTCTAAAATCGGAAAAAACTTGCACGCTTCAGTGCAATGAAGCAGACGAGTTGCTTCAAGACTCACCAAGGTGCTGGATAACACATCCTGAGCCCCACTTCCAACAGGAGAGGGGGCTAGATGATCTCCAGATGTCCCCTGCAAGCTCCACTTGCCTGTGAATCCACAGAAAAACACACAAATCTAAAGGTGCGTTGATCCAGTCGACTGAAAACACGGGATCTGCTCCTGTTGGTCCTACCCAGCGAACACCCGTCTCCTTTCTCCTGCATTCGCTGTGCGCGGTTCGTTTATCAGCCTGTGTTAATTTAAAAAAATCAGATCAAAGAGTAATCGTAATCCCAACTAGAGAGAAAAAGGCTATTTTTCCTAAGATGCCAGGAGGGTGTTCCCTGTGGGTTTATCCAGGTTTCTTTGCACGCTCACCCCATGAGCCTTCAGACCAGCCGCTGCAAAGGCTCTCAGGCACCAAGGACGGATTGTCCGGATGCCTTTGTTTTTCTAATAAATCCAGCACAATATCATCACAAAACTCTGAAGATGAAGTTACCTGTGTATCACACTTTCAGGCCATATCAGGAAAGCCAGTTAGCAGGTATTGCTGCAGTAATTATGAACCTATTTATTGTACAGTCTAATAAATCTCCTTGCTTTCCAGATGGATTAAGCTATTAAACCCCTCGCTAATGGCACAAACAATAACTCCAGAATCCTGCTGCTGCTTACAGAGGCACTACACTGCCTCTTTCCAAGCTATCAGGTATTATACTGTTACCACACAGATGAATGAAGCAAAAGATTAAACTATTCCATCACTCTCCCTTACATTCATGGAATCACAGGGTGGTTTGGGTTGCAGGGACCTTTCCAGCTCACCCTGTCCAGCCCCAGGGACATCTTCACCCAGAGCAGGTTAATCTGTTAAGAACTGGTTGTTCTTGGCTGATTCATTCAACTTCTTTGACCACGTCTTTGTCTCTGCCTTCCTGATTACATTGTCTTTGCAAGGCAGCTGACCACAAGAGTTTCACACAATATTTAAAATATAGGTCCGTTGCATTATTTAAATTTAAGTAACTGTTATAAGCATAAAGACATGTTTTTCTGTACCAATAATCTATATTGTTTTGTTAAGCCATTTGAAAAGATATGCTTACACTTGGCTTTGTATAACATTAGATTATAAGCCACATGTCAGCTGTGGGATCTGGAAATACTATATACTGTACATACACAATTCTGAATCAAAATAATTTCTTGCACATATATAGTATGGATCTTCAATGATAAGTTGTTTCTGTGGATCATAAGTTCCAAGTAGCTCGATTTTGGCCTTGCAGTCTTTAACTTGTTGGTTGGTTTGTTTGAATTTTCCTGGTCAGATCCCTTGGAGGAGCCAGCATAGGCACAGGTAGCAGAGCTGCTTGTTTTGCTGCTCAGCAACACATTATTACCTTCCTAGAACAACGGAAAATTCATCATTCCAACTATTTGTCTTCATAAAGCAAAACCACAACAAACCAAAGGGGGGAAGCCCTGTCTGCCTTTTTCTTTACGGTGCTGCTGGGTGAGCTGTGATGAGTGGGCTGTCGGGAAAGGTCTCACTGTGGGTTCAGCATTCATAGCAAACAAAATAACAGTGGAATAAAATGGCTGCAGGCAGCGTTTGCTGCTTTGTGGACACAGATCTATCACCTGCTCCATCCCACCGTGCAGCCTGACCAGCAAGAACGGGCAACCAGGTCATTTGGTTCCTCTGGATCATCAGTAACGTCCTCCTGACCAGGCGTCTGATCACAGCCCTGCGGAGGAACATCTGACTTCACACCGAGAAATTCAGAGCGAGCACAGGTCCTTCCCCGCTACCTCCTCTCCCATCTCCCTCCTGCCAGAGCTGGGACTGTCATTTAACCCATTATTTACATTAAAAAGCCTTGGAGGGGTTTAAAAGACATCAGTTAGTGGTGGACTTGCCAGTGTTGGGTTAACAGTTGGACTCAATGATCATAAAGGTCTTCAACCAAAATTATCCTATCCTATCCTATCCTATCCTATCCTATCCTATCCTATCCTATCCTATCCTATCCTATCCTATCCTATCCTATCCTATCCTATCCTATCCTATCCTATCCTATCCTGCTTTATGTGAGATACCTTGATTAACACCATTTTTGTCCTTTAAAGCAGCCTCCACACTCTCTCCGCGACCAGCTTCTCCAGTCCTGCAGTCTGGTCACATTTAATCACCAGTGCTGGCAACCGTTACATCATCGTGTCAGCTCCTATTTGTTACTGACTTATTAAACATTTTATCCTGATGACGGACAGCGGCACAATTTTAAATGACAATAAATCCCCATCCCCGTGCTGCTCTGGCAGCAGTTTTTTCGTGTACGTGTGTTATGGAACTGCTGGTACCTGCACTCCCCAAACAGCACGATGGTTTTCACTGCAGCTATTTGCCTTTCCCAAAATATAAGCATTTGAGCTCAGTTATTTTTGTCCAAAGTTACTTGAACTGCTTATTGGAATGAGCGTGATACAGAACATTTAACAGATACCGTTCCAGATGTGATCCTCACATCACATCCCCAAACTCTCACATACCAGCTCTGTTATACAGAATAATTGTGCAAATGCGTTAACATACAAAGAACACACGTTTTTGGCATTATCTCTAATGGACAGACATGCCGTATATCCTAAGAGAGCTTTGCCGACAGAAAGCTGCAGAACGTGCCAGCTGCTTGAATCATTCTAACTTTTATCTTAAAGGTGCGAAGGCATTTTACATTTAAGCCAAAGCCAAGGAACAGTCAAACCCTTCGAAAGACAGCACATTTAAACAGTCACAGAGCACACGCTTTCTAAGCACATGGATAATGTTCAGCCTGGTACTGAAGGCGCAGATGTCCCAGTGCGGGTGACGCGGGGACAGAGGGGACACCCCGGCCAAAGAACAGGTTGGAGACTCATCGCTCCGATCTCAGCGCGTCAGGAGAAATTCCTCTGACTCCAGGACCAGTCCAGCACAGCTGCAGTAATTTAGATTTCGCTCGTGCCACTGAAGAGAGGATAAGCCGCATAACTCATCGTCTATTTAGCCCCAAGACGTCAGAACATGTCTACTTCGGAAACCCTTTTCTGCAGCTCAGCGTTGTGCACGTACATCTTCAAGGCTGATACGACAGAAAAAAAATTAAGAGTGTTCCCCTCCTGTTTCCCTTCTCATGGCATGGTGGAGAGCTACCAAATCTACACACCTGGAGTAAAGTTTTAGTGGGTATTTCAGAGAAACAAACCCCTGCTTTTCAATGCACAGATACAGGATGTCCAACCTAATTCTAGGCTGGATTTAGGAATCATACAAGAAGCCCCAGTGTCTAAGGTGTGCAGACCATAGCAGCGCAGGACAAAGCATCCAGGCAGTTACGTACCTGCACATAGCTGTGACTTACAGCAACAGGACTTAAATAATAACATAACCCTTTGCTTTACCAAAACAAGAGAGCCATGTCTCCTTGAAGCCCACTCGATGTCATCACTAACTTCAGGGCAGGGTTTTCATGTTGGGAAGTCACTTGGATCTCTTGTTTACCCGTCTCAGGGGCAAACATATATCAAATGATCTAAAACACAAAGCCTGAAGCTTTGTTTGCCTGTTTTCTTTTTTTTTTTAAAAAAAGAGGGCAATACCAATAAAAACGTCTCCGGCAGACCCGAGGAGCTGCCCGGCTGCTGGTGCGGAGTGACGCATCTGCTGATCCCACAAACCAATGTGTTTTCCCTGGAAATTCCCAGAAAGTGAACATACAACCTGAGATCAAAACAAGATTTTTCACTATCATTTTACTGGCTTGTCAGAAATGCTTGAAAGTCACCTCACACAGTTCTGTTCACGTAAGCAACTACATTCTGCAAGGAAATTCTTGCACCCACTGCCGTGACTCACAGCCAAGCTCTCGGTCTACCCAGGAATTGGGAAATAACATCTCTAAGTGTGGAGCAGCCAAAGCAGCACGAGTTGCCTTCATTCTGAAAAACTCTGTTCATCTATTTTGCTCTCAGCATATGCTCCAAGAGACCTTTGACATCAAGAGAAAAGGAAAATCTTTTACCCTGGTGCCAACAGCTCAGCGGCTTCGACCCTGTTAGACACATTGACTCTTCTTGCCACCACAAAGCCCAAGTTTGCTTTGTGCTCTTTGTTTCTTCCCTGCCAGCTTGTTGGGGTTTTTTTTTGTTTTTGTTTTGTTTGTTTTTCCACTAAAAAAATCCTGATTATTTCAAACATCATCATTTTCTTCCTGCCATCAAGCAGGCTGATGTACAAGCTGCATTTCAGTGGGAAAGACGGAGCAGCGTTTCCTTTCCCGATGGGGTTTCGTGGCTGGAGACGCCGGTGCTTCTGCTGCCAACTCATTACAAACATCGACAAGAATTCAATAGAAAGTGTGCTCCAAATTACAACTTGGACAGCTGGCAAATATTTGCCATGCCTGCTCGCATGCAACCTTCGAATAAAAATAGAAGAATCCTTCTATTCTGAACGCTGTCATCACTCAAAAGAAGCGGGCATGAGACTTTGGAGAGTACAGCCTAAAAACTACACGATTCCTATCAAGCAGATGAACTTGGAGAACACAGTCCAACATCTTCACAAGAGCGTGTTTTAGTTTAGCAATTGCTAATGGGATTCATGTAATTCCTGCTGTTAATCACAACTTATCTTCCTCAGTTTTTGTTCACCTACACTTACAGTTTATTATTGGCATAAACCATTCACAGCCATACTCTTACATACCCTAAATGTACATGTTCATCGGCTTTTTTTCCCCCACTATGTAAAAAGCAAAGGTTAAGGAAGTAACACTGTTTATAGCAGAGAAATAAATAAAATCTGGTTTAAGTTAAAGGAACCGGCTAAAAATGCCTAATTTTTCTTGCTTAGCAAACCCTGGCACTCCGTGCAGATGGTTCTCAACAAAGGAGTTACTCACAGTAGTCACTCAAATGCAGAATTAAAGGTTTCAGTGACATTTTGCTGCTTCAACTAAATATTGCTAAAGAATATGTCGTGGGCAACAATAAGTGATGCCACTTAAAAACCAGGAAGTTTTAAAGCTTTGATTTTAATTGCTTTCACAGGTATTTTCTCATAATTTTCACTTAGAAAAAAATAAATCACTGAAAATACTTTTTCTCAAAGTATCATGTGCTGTATTAGCAGTGGCTGAACCTCAATATCAGCAAATGTGAGCTGAGCAGCACCAGAAAGCACCGAGTTTTCCATATGCATGGGTCTGAAGAACATATAGTGAGGGCAGAGACCACTGCCATGGGTTTGCCAGCTCAGCTTAGTTAGACACACCAAAATAAAGTAGCACCTGTGCACAGCCCCACTTCTGGAATAGCAATTTCTAAGGATTCCAACTCAAAAATATATGCATAAGGGAACAGTGTCCACACCGTGGGTAGCGAGGAACGGGATCTCAACTCCGAGACGCCTCTTTCTGGGGAGAACTGCTGTGTTTTCTTCTCCTAATCCTGTGAATCAAGCTCTATCCGGCACTTCATTCTCCAAATAACAGAGTGTCCCAACAGAGTTTATGTTTAGACTCTGGCAAATGTGTTTGGAAACTTGTTTCGAGATTTCTTTTCACATGCAGCACCCAGAGGTCACTGGGGGGCAGCAGCGCTGGGGTGGGGACACCAAGACAACGCACAAATCCTGGTTTATCAAAGTTCACCACAAAGGCTGAGCTGCCTTTCACGTAAGGTGCAACAGGAACTTTTAATTCCGTTTTTTAGCATACAGCCCATCAATGCACATAGGCATGTAATAAGGCATGAGATAAAGATATCCTTTTATTTTACCTTATTTTTTTTATCCCACTTTTCAGCTCCTTAGAAGAGCTGATGAAAAAGGAGGGCAGAACAAAATTAGAAGCAATATAAAAGCACACTGAAAGCTACTTGATAGCAAAAGGCTTTGGCCATGAATTATTTTGTATATCTATGACAGTGAATTATTTATTTTGAAGTACACGAGGTGATTACTATTAAACATCAATAGACAAGAAATAAAATTACCAGTGAAAGGAAAGGTCAGAACAACTGCTGAGAAGAGATAAAACGTTTTCAGAGAAGCCTTTTCTCCTCAGGAAGAGACGCAGTCAGCAAAGTGCCGAGAACTGTTGCATGAGGAGAAATGGAATATTTTGGCCATGGATCCTGTGTTCTGCTGATTTTTGAGATTCCTTCAGTTCTTTGCTCCCAACAAAACCGGGATGCACAGCTATGGCTATTATAGATTTGGACATACAACACAACGTAACACAGGCCTGGCAGGATTTGTAGCTTTAAAATTCTAGCAAACAAAAGGTAAGTTGGTCAGTCGAGACAAGGTGGGACCAGAGACCAAAAGCAGCAGAGACCTGGTGGGGACCCCCCGCACCCCAGCTCTGCTGCCATGGCCAAGTTTAAACAGCTTTGCCAGCTGGAGCAAATGACAGACTCTACTCCTAAAGGCAGCAGGAAATACCAGACATTGAAATTCCACTGTAGTGCCAAATTCTTCGTTTTTGTGACTTCTGTGTGCCTATCCTTGCTTGAAAAATAAACTCACATTTCACAAGCATTCTAACCTGATATTTTAAGCATCAGGATCTCAGTTCTTCTACTATTTGCAGACAGGAGTGTTTCACCCATGATTTAAACCTCTACTTTTAAAACCCACCACCGATGAGCCTAAGAAGCAACTCCAGAGCAGCAGAAGCAGGTCCCGGGGTGTGTTACCTGACCAAGAGCAGCAACACAGAGTTACAGCAAACTACATTTACATGCAGAAGTTTCCAGGCCAGGTGAGGATGGACCTGTGGGCCTGTGCACCATCCTGGAGATCACCAGCAAAAGCATCAAGTGGAAGAGCCCAGAGCATCATCTGTGGGGTTTTTCCCATGTTTTCCACTAACAATGAGTCTCCGTTGCCCAGAACATCTGCAGAGCTGGGAAAGCATTTAAGTACAGTGGAAAACAGGATGCTTAATAAACTAGAAAGCAGTCTGGAAAAAAAAATGCAACAAATGCAAGTTATTCAGATGGGACTAATCAGCTGCAAAGCGAGAAGACAAAAGTCCCACTGAACAGGAAGGCTTTGGTGCTTTTTTTTTTAACCCCAGCAGGCTGTCAAAGCAAAACCCACAAAGGGATGGGGGTACCTGTGGCCATGGTTTGCAAGCTGCAGGAGCTGAACTAACTGCTCTGCTCAGCACCGCTGGAGATGCAGCAGAATCCTGCTCCAGCCTGGGTACCAAAACCATTTCTTCACATGAGACAAAGCTGTTTGTTGTTTTGTTTGTCTGTGTGTTTTTTGTTGTTTTGTTTGGTTCATGTTTTTTTTTTTTTTTCTTCCTTAAATTGAATATTTATGTCATTTCCTGGAGCAGCTGATTTAATTTCATCCCCGTCTAATGAGACTCGAACCAGTTTAAGTAGTTTGTCCTTAGGAGAGGCAGCGTGTCCACACATCCCTTCCAGAAACTCCTTTTTTCATGTCCTTCACTAGTAAAGAGGTAATAATTGCATTGAAATAAGAAAAAAAAAATTCACAGTGCTTTACAAGATTTAGAAACAGTCAATGGAGAATAGATATTACAATAATGGTTCTATTCAGCTTGTCTAACAGCTTCAAGTCCAGGCCTGTGAAGCTGCTTTTGTACCGTGGCAGAAATGGCCTGGTGGACACAGATTGCATTTCAGAATTTAGGTTAACTCACACTTAACCTAACAAACAAAAAAGTCCTAACAAATAGTTAAACTCTCAGACTCCCTCCCAGAGCAAGTTTCCCTTCTCTAGCTCAACATCAAGACACAGTAATTCAAACCTCAAAAAGAAAAAAGCCTTTCAAAACAAAAAGGGGGGAAAAAAATTAATATCCTGGAACATAAAGAGATGGAAGTGTCACAGATTTTCTCCTGGTCTGTCTCTGGCCATCGAGCCAGCTCTGGGTGCCATGGACCCATTTCTCCCTTTGTGGGAGCACAATCCAGTTGGATTTTGCTCCCTCCTGCCACCTTCTCGTAATTAGGAGAGGGTGCAACCCGCTCCCACCATAACGAGGTGGGTTTGGGTCATTTTCCCCCTGCCCTCAGGGGGTCCTGAAGGCCCCTGCAAAGAGGGGTTGATGGTTTTTGGTGTGTGCAGAGAACCCCAAGCCCTCCCGGGGGTTCTCTGGCAGCCCCGCATGCCCCCCCCCCGCACCCGACGGGACACAGCTGCGCTGGATCGCTTCGCACGGCCTCAGAAAAGAGCTGAAATCGCTCCAAACTCCACGGGTTCACAATGGGTTGGGAAGATGAGGCTTGCATCATTTCCATTTGGAGAGAAAAGGCTTTTGATAACGTCCGTGCGCAGGAGGCAGCTCTTTGTCTCCATGCAAAGTCCTCGGCTCACTCCAAAAGATGAGAATCATCTCCGGGAGGTTTGCACCGTCCCTCCCATCACACCCCATCTGTGCAAGTGCTGGACTAGTTCAGTCATAGCAATTAAAAAAGAATTCTTAAAACCCCAGAAATCATAAACTTACACAAATATCCTGACTATATGAAACAGTTCTTCCTTAGGAAACTGTTCTCCGTTAGCCTTTGTAACCAAGACTCCTCCTCGCTTCCACCTCTGTAATTAGAGGACTGAAGATGTCTCAACTGCAGTTTCGTATATTCGGTAAATAAAATAATTTATGAAGAGACATTGCTCGGCTCCAAATGCAGATTTACAGTCAACACTAATCCAGGGGGACTCTAACAATCATCTTTGGCTCCATTTCTCCAGATAGATTTTCGCTGTTCTTCCTGTTGCAATACGCCAAATCACAATTATATAAAGGTATAGTCGCTATTCCTTAAGAAGTGGCCCTCAAATTGCTTCAATCTCTTGACGTTGAGTAGCTCACAAGAATAGAAAAGCTGCAATGTGAACTTATTTCTCTTGACAACGTAATTTTTCCTGCTTGGGATCAGTCTCATGCAAAGAACCCCAGAGTCAATTGTAGAGTCTAGCGATATCATTAAACAAAAGACCTGGACAACAGATATTTCACGTGTTTCAAGGGAAATAACTGGCAGCGGAACAACCTCCATCCTCACAAGCACAGACCTATTTGGGCCTGCAGCTACGCGATGGTTTCTATTTCCTCTACAGGCTCTTAGCTTGATTGGATTAACTTTAGCTGCAGCCCCTCCAGCGATACTCCCAGCTGAATTTCTGCATTAAAAAAAAAAAAAAAAAAAAACAGAAAAATAAGCGAGATGGGGCTTTTGGAGCTGCTGCTGGGTTGGGATTGGGGGTTTGGTACCTCCAGTGCCAGGAGGACACACTGAGCATTGTGCAGCCATCAGGGTGAGATGCTTGTGCTCAACGATGCCCCTGCAGCAACGATTCATCTTTAAACTATTTCAGCACACAAGCAGCTGCTGTCAATGAATTCTCCAAATAACTCTCGTCCCTAAACGCTTCCGAACACCCCAGATGAGCTGAGCTCACGGCCTGGCTGTCAGACACGCTTGCATGTAACACTGCCTGGATTACGCTTGTGCCCATCAAACCCTTGAACCTGTCACACTACAACCACCTGGCACCACGGGATGGGTGACCTGGCACTGGGTCTCCTCTGCTTTCTAACACACCAAATACTTCAAAAAAAGTGAATAGTTGGGGAGAAGGTCACTGTCTGCTTCAGAGAAAAATCCCGTTTCACTAGGAGCGGGATTGCTCTTTGCCCTTTTTCCCAGAGAAGCAGGCGATTTGGTTTGGAAAAGCCGTATCACCAAACAAACCATGAGATCAGCACACATTTCTTCATCTTTGGCTCTTCAGCTCCATTGATTGCAGACCTTTTATTGGCTTGCAGCTTGCCATGCAACTTAATCAAAACACTGTGGGATTCTGGTGGAGACATGGTTGAGGGAACAGACCAGTTTGTTCTTTTCTTTCTGCACCTTGGCATCCTGACTTTTCTCTGCACCACCTCCCCACCATGGAGTTTTTGTTCCTCTGTCATCTTCTTCCACCTTATTTTACACAAATTAACCTACAGGAGTTTTGCTACAGACTTCAGGAAGAACCTAATTTCAGTTCTGGAAACCCAGGCAGGCACCAGCCCAGAGCTGCAAAGTCCTCCTGCCCCCCTGTCGCGGGGCAAAGACGAATGACTTACAGCAAATACTGTGAATAACCCCATTTAAACCAGCAAAGATGCATTCAACACCCTCAAAAGACAGGGACATTTTCACACAAACCACACAATGTAAATCCTCATAATCCCAAGATGTACCCACCACTTCTTATAGAATTCCATTTATGAAAAACAAACAAACAGCTATTAACACAAAACAAGCAGGATAAAGGCAGTTTTCTCTTATATTTCCTTGTAAAAAGAGGCCACAATTCCCTCCATCCCGCCAGCGCTGCAGGTAAAAGGGAACGATTTGCGATAGATGTTGGTCTTTGATCACAGCTCTGAGACTGAGTCCAATGACTGTAAACCACCAACCCCTCCCATGCCTATAAATAACATATGGATATGTATTCATACAAACACACCTATAACATATTGGGAGAGCAAGTCAGAACTGGTAGGAAAACATTCTCTTCTTTTCCAAAATAGGTTTAATAATCCCTACTTTACACATCTGTTCCTGTTGCTAAAAACAACTGAGTTTTGTGGTTTACCTGTTTTTTCCGATGCAAGTTCTGCTGTGCAGGAGTAGGCGTCAATTGTTCTATTTTAGATAAACTGTTGGGAACCATCACCCAGCGATTTCCCCCCTCCCCGCAGCGGCATCGCTGCCATGAGCCCATCACACCCAAGATTCCAAAGGCAGGAGGAACCAACAGGACGGGTGCAATTGAGTTTGCTATTTTGGGGAGAAGCAAAGCAAACTTAAATTTTAAGCTGTTGTTAAAGCTCCTTTAAGTAAATTCAATCTAATTCAGAACTCCTTCATTGCAAAGTATCTCCAAAATGATCAGCAAAAATTCTGTTTGCAAGGAAAACACCCCAAGCCAACTCCAAACACTTTCACAGTCGTTCTGAAGATGAACTCAATTCCTGCGCACCCTCAACCTTCCAGATGTCACCTGCAGCCAGTGATGTGTCTATGACTAAACTGATGCCTTTTTTTTTTCCCCTCAAAACCCACACATTTTCCAATGGTAAAAAAGTGTTTTCCTAAGACACTGGGGCAGAAACCTAAAACCTACGCAGAGGATATTCTGCCCAGCAAAGTCACAAGTTACAAACACTAAAACTGATCAGAAAATACTGAGGCAGGAAGGTTCCCAAGCAATTCGGTTACACAACGAGCATCGACCTTCTCCCTCCTCTCCACACCATCTATTCTAAACCATGAAACGCGCAGCTCATCAGAGGAACCAGGGAGGAAGAATAGATGATCTAATTAAATGTTACCTCCTCATCTGAAACACTTATTTAGGTTTCCTAGAAGACCTTTTGTTGTTAGAGCAGGAAAGATTTTGCAGCAGCAGGTCCTCAAGTGCTCATCTAAATACAAACTGCAATACCTCTACCTATTTTTACATTAGTATAAATATCTGGTTTTGCTGCGCAGATTTCAGAAAATACATCTAGTATTTCCAGCTCTAAACTGGGAATAGAATATTTGAATATCTTGGTTCAGCCCTCTGATAACAGTGCTTTACATGCACTCCTGCTGGTTCACAGAGAACAACCAGTGCTATTCACTACGTCCCACAACAGCAAAAATTATAGATGCTCAGGTCACCAGGAGATACTCTAGAGACCACAAGTCTCTATTCCACAAATAGTTAGAGAGGTTAAATTTGAAGCCTTTTAAGATTTTAATAGCTTTACCCCTTTGGAGGAAGAGCTTTTAATGAAAAGAAAATATCTTGACTAAAATATAAGAACATACAATCGTTTAACCATGGCAAAGTATATTCAGAATGAATCCTCCAGCATTCAACAAGCTTAAGGAAATCTCCACTTGATGAAAATCCACTCAACAGGTTTTCTTTTAAAGATGGAAGGAACGTCTTCGTAGTTCAGACACTCAGGTCGGCTCTACAAATGGGAAACGTAGACAAGAGTGTTTGGAAACAGCACGAGGTGACCTCAAAACCTCCCTCTCCACTGAAAATAGAGGGGAAAACTTCAATATTGGAAAAAGCTGGTGCTGGTGACAGAGAAGAGCTTTATCAATCTATATACAAACATAACAATTGCTTTATATGTCTGTCCTACAATGGGGTCATTAATCTAATGAAAATATATCAAGAAAAATGTGTCAGGACTGACAATGATGCTCTACCTCATAATTAATCCTGACCACGTATCATCACTACAGGCAAAAGAGCCGTTAAGACGAAGACACTTAAATCACTTTACAGATGGAGCTCATCACACCACTGTAAAAGTGGTTTATTAGCAACTTACTGCAAAGCACCATCTGAAATTTTATAAGTTATTTAGTGTGTATTTAATATTTGTCGTGGCTTTATTTTTGCATCTGAGTTACTTTTAGAAGTTTGTATTATTAGTGACAGGTCTGCCGCTGACAAACGTAGCACGGCGAGCAGAATTCACTCACAAGTGGGCTTTTTGTGAGCTGCTTTTCTTTCGAACGACTGGCAACGGCACTGCCAAAGAATTCTGCAAACACGCAGAGATCCAGTTTGCAATTAAGCACTGACAATAGCGGCGCTGATTACAGCGTTGATGCCGAACACATTCAGCAACATACGCTGCAAAAAGAGACTGCGCACACGGGATAAAGGGATCCACTTCTGCGCTAGCAGCTTTACCCAAAATTTAAACAAAAAGAATTTTCAAAGTAAACATTTTAAGCAGAAACATAAGCATTCCGCAGTATTCTATGCACATATAAGCATTTCTATTTTACGCCTTACAAGCATTTCTATTCTACCCATTATGAGCACTGACTAATAATGCAAATAGAGTTTTGACTTTTTTTCCTAGCATTGCTGATAATTTTCAGAAAATATGGCGCCTGCAACATCCCAAGTAAAGGCAGGAAAAGCTAAAACTCCTGGTTATTTCACCCATTTTAGCTGAATCCAGCACTGTGTTACAGCCTGTAAGACTTCGTGGTGTTAGACGGATGTGAAGACAAAGTATTTGCTTGTGAGAAAGACATTTGCCATTAGCAAAGCTGCCAGTGAGAATTCTAATGCCATATTCATCTCAAAGAAATTGTCAGTGGCTGTATCTTCCTGTTCAAGCGGTTGCTGGTTTTTGAGAGGCACTTGCAGAATACAGGAGAAACCCAATTACAGAAAATAGCAATATCTTTGTCAAAAAACAGCAAGCAGTTAAATCTCCCCTACGCATGGAAACGTGTATTAAAGCTAATTACTGTACATCGGTCAATGTAATTGCAACTCTAGAGCAACATGGCCCACATAATTAGTTGGCACTAATGGAAACCTCAAAATGTATCAAACATTCTAAAACACTCTGCGTTGAGTATTTCCTGCTGCTTCTCTGGTCGAATTTAAGAAGCACTTGGCCAAAGAGAAGACAACAGGTTATTACATGACCAAAAAATACTTTTGTTTCCCTTTTGCTATTCTTGTTAGTTCAGCTCCCTTTTGTTCTGCTGGATACAACCCTCACCATTGAGAAACTGCTCACCCAGCTCAGGACACAATCAGGAGAGGGCACAGTGATGTCTCCCAGCCATCAGCTGACTCCAGGGCCAGCTTTATTTCGATTTACACCACTTGGCGATGCTCAGAGATGCTCTGCCAAGGTGGGAACAGCAGGAAGATGAAGATTTGCAGCTGCAGCGAGTCCCATCAGGACACCTGGAGCATTACTGACTCCCGGGGCAATGAGAGCTGTGCAGAACAGAACGAGCATCTCTGCTGTACCTGGTACCTGCCGCAGCACAGGAGCAGAACCACCTGCTTATAAAGACCACGCTTTACAAAGTCTGAAATGCTGGACAGAAAACACTACTCAGCTGCAGGTTTCACAGAATTAGGGTTAGCAAACTATTAAGTGATTTTATCCCTTCTACCAAATGTTTTCTCCAAAAGGAAAAAAAAAATAGTTTCATCTTCTCTGAAGGCCATAATTGAAATACCAGTTTTTGACTGCAATGGCAGAGGGTTTTAACCCTGAGGGTGGTGAGAGCCTGGCCCAGGTTGCCCAGAGAGGTGGTGGATGCCCCATCCCTGGAGACATCCCAGGCCAGGCTGGACGGAGCGCTGAGCAACCTGAGCTGGTGAAGATGTCCCTGCTCATGGCAGGGGTGGCACTGGGGGCGCCGGGAAGGTCCCTTCAACCCAAACTACTCTATGATTCTATATTTTTGCCATGACAGAGGATTAATTCTAGACTAGGGACAGCATGTAACCATGCGCAATGTTCAAATAAAGGCCATCATGCACCTGGTATCAGCTCGATGACCATCAGATGTATCTCACCCTACAAACCAAGTCCACAAGCAAACAGCACAAGAGAGATCTTATAGGAGAAACACCGAATTTACTAGAAAAATTCTTTGTGAGGCAAGTATTTCTCAGAGTAAGTGTCCATCATGGTCCTTTGTAAAGTCTGATTATTTGCAGGCTTCAACAGCTGTGAGACAGTTTAACAGTTTGGTTCTGGTTTAGTTGCAGAACCAGCCCAGTTCCTCAGTGTTTGAGCTTAATCTAACACCACCACTTATCCACCAGTAATGTGCTCTCGCCTAATAAATGAGTGGTTTAATGCACATTTAGTGACCTATTTCAAGTAGGTAAAAATTCACCAAGCCACCTTTCTGTCATCTGCTTGGAGAAACAAATTCCCACGTTAGGGTAATAGAATATGGTAATGTGATATTTCCACAGTAGCTACAGAAAGGTGTGTGTTTGGACACAGCCCTCAAAACACAGCCCGGCTCATCTCCACAGGGGAAAAACAAAATACACCGAGCTTGGGGAAATTTCCAAACAGAAGATGGTCCTTTAGAAAAAAATAATAATAAAAACACCAACACACAGGTACAAAACAAAAACAAAAGCCAACACCACACACCCCATTGGGGAAATGGCTCTGGATTTGCCCATTTGGAGTCCCCCATGATTAACACCAAGCAGAAATACAAAATGAAAAGCTTAAAGCTCCTCTGCAATCTAAAGGCCACACACGTTTTACCAAGAGGATCCTGAACTTCAGCAGAATGCACAGACCCGGTTATTTAAAATAAATGATACATCAAGCAACCCAGAAGGACTTCACCTCATTATTACAGCTGAACCGTTACCACTGAGGCAGCACAAGGAGAATAACAGACCATCACAGAGTTATTACAGAAAAAGCTCATTGAACAACCAGACCTGCAAACATTAACTGAGGCCACCAACCAGGATGAGGAGATTCCAACAATAATCTAGAGCACCCTGCTGCACTGGAAGGGCAGTATCGACCTGCAGATGCTACACATATGATGGACAGATGCCGAAGTTGAAGACAATACCTGATCTTCACAGGCAGCCAGCAAGTTGTTTCTACCTGTAGTAACCTGGTGCCTCTAGTAGTGAGTGAGACAAGTGAACGTGCAGGCAAAACATTCTGTTTTCAGCAATAAAAGTTCCTTTACTAACTTGTACCCACACACAGTCCTCATGGCCAGGAACAGAGTATTCTCCTCGAGTTTCTGCACAACTACTGTTCAATATTCAAGCATAAAATCAAAATTAATACTAACCTATTTTCTTCCGGATGCTACAGGCTCCCTTTTCCACCCAGAAATTCAATGCATTCACTCTTTATTCTCTTTTGACCCCACTGGGGGCCCATCAATTATTACTTTATAGTGCAGGGCATCCCAAGGCTCCAGCCAGGGCCAAGACAACGTGCTGGAATTGAGATACCCCCGCCAGAGACCTTCCCAGTCCTGCTCCAGCAAAACATCCTTTTAGCAGATGCCAAAATGCTCCTTGCTTGTACAAAATAAACTGTTTGGTCTATATCAACAGCTTCTCTGCTGCTGTTTCCCCAGTAGATTAATTATCAGTCCACCCAGATTTTCTCCGTCACCATATTAACTGATGCAATGTCAGTTAAAACACATTACATGCAGGAACATACCAAACTTGAAAATGTGAATAAATCATGAAGGCAAAAAAAAAGTCTACACAAAGCTGTGAGATTTTACAAACATCATTCTTTCATCTACCACCCTTCCCTGTATTTTTTTAAACCAATACTGAATTTGAGGGCAATTAATATCCCATACAGTTCTAACAGCAGCAAAATCATCTTTAGCATCTCCTTCAAAGCACTGCTTCATACTGTCCATCACCCACAGGAAAACACGATCAAGACAGAAGTCTATGAATAACTCTGCTTTTTCTCCAGGATTCAATCTAGACTGTTTCTAAATATGTATAGTGCCTAAACTACATTAACACATTAAAGCTTTGGAGATTGTCATCACTGCTTCTGCAGCTTAATTTCATCTGTCCCTCACAATTCCCATCTTCAACTACTTTCATCCTGAAGAAAAAAAAAAAAAAAATCACTCCACTTTAAATATAAAACCTCATGATGCTCACATAAGCAGATTGCTAAGCATGTTTTAAGAGGATATATATTTAAAACCTGGCAGCAAAACTTTATTCCCCTACTAAACAGGAGTATTCTCTCAGATTCTATTGCCTTGATGTTAATAAAAAGCATATTGTACGATCAGTTAAGCTTGAAAAAATCTGGGAAGGATGATGAGTTGGACAAGTCCAACAATTCAGGAGTAGATTTGGAGAATATAGCGAGTGATAGAGGAGCGAACGTTTTAAGCAACTGATAAAAAAAATAAACCCCCCCCACCACAAGGGATTTGGTGTGTTTGTTTTCCACTCCAGCTGCACAAAGGATAGAAAGGCACAGTGCAATAACACAAAATGGATGCTTTTCTGCAGACAACACCTTAATTTCCAAACAGGTTTGTCTCTCCAGTTAAAAATTCATTTCCTACTCCTGACTGGAGATTTTAATTGCTCACAGAGATGCTCTTTTCTGCTCATTCAGAAGTAATGAGAGGATTTAAGCCGTTCTGTGCCTGAGACAGTCCTGCTGCACAGAGTAATTGGAAATGACAGATCACATCCCCCAGCGCACGCCTGACGTTTGTACATCAAATTCTGGAATAAACCCCGGCAGATCCACCGCAGTACTCACCCCGAGCTGAACAAACTCGGCAGCAAAAGCCTGCAAAAAATAAAACTTACCGATTTCAGATTAAACACACAAGAGCAGCATGTATTAATTATTGGGCAGAAGTTTAAAGTTTCCTTTAATCATTTTGAAATGCTTTGAAATCACGTCTGGTGGAGCAGCTCTGAAAGAGCTTTTATCTCTTCAGCTGTGACACAGGAGCCAATGCTGGAAACCCCAAACGATATTTTCTACCTTCCAGTTCTGGCATCTCCCCTTCTAAACAGGGTTTCCTAAAGTTGTGCACAGCAAGACACACCACAACTAGTAAAGAAACTATTTAGGTACAAAAAATAACCACTAAATTTAACATGAGGAGAAACTTCTACTCGAAAGTCACAGAAAGCCAAGCTTCAGTTTAATACGTGTATTTTATATATTATCCCAAAGGCTCTTTGCAAGTACAACAGGTTAAAAATGCTGCCTCCTCTGTGCTACCCAGCTCATGCTTACAGCATGAATAATTCCATACGAGGTACAAAAGAAGGTAATTAACATACTTCTCACATAAAAACAAACAGCCAGGCTAATAGCATGCAGACCTGCTCTCACGCACCACCTTACCCAGAATAATTCTCCATTGATACTCAAAAGCCCTCACATTGGAGTAATTTATGGATGCCATGGTAACGTAACTACAGCTCACCAAGTCTCACCTTCCAGCAAATTCACGCAACTACCACCTCCTTAAAATCAGATTTTTTTGCCACCTCCACCCTGTTCCCCCCACCAGCATCCTTCAGAAGTTACCCAGCTCACTTACCTTCCAAACAGGGAAAATAAAAACCTCTAAATATTGAGGTTTTTAGGTATGACGGCCCTTCAGCTGGAGAACAAAAATAAGCAGCTCGTCCATGTCTGGGGTGGGGGGTCCCCGTGTGTCCCTCCCCCGGGTATCGCCCACCCCTGCAAACCCCCAGCCAGATGCCTCCTGCAGCTGCGAGTTATTAAACAGGATGAACATTTAACCATTTAGACATCGGCAGCAGGTTTTAAACACATCGCAGGAACTCCAGACACAGAGTTAAGCAGATACAGACATTTAAGAAGCACGGGAAAGGGAGAATCAGCTCTTTTCTTACCTTAAGCAAAGGGAGGTCTCTGAATTTTAATGCATCTCAGATTGCTTCCAACTTCAAAAATATCTTGGTTGGTGATTTAAAGCGATTTCCCCTCTCTGATTTCCTACAGCAAAGAAGTGGAAAGAAAAAAAAAGGAGGGGGGGGCGGAAATTGAAGTACTTAAGGATCTGCAACAGCCAGAGTTGAATTTTTTCCCATGTCTGTAAAAATCCCCTTATTCAGTCCTGCCGGCTCTTAAGACGGCACCGCTGACGGCTTCCAAGGCTCAGCTCTTGATGTGCAGAATCACTGGAGGATCAAGAGCATCAATGTCACATCCCCGCGGAGGGGCCGGGTCCGCTCCCCCCACCCGCAGGCGAACTCGCGCGGAGCTGCCGCCAAACGCCGCTCAAACCCCCGTGGAAAGGATCCCGGTTTTAGCTAAGCTGTTACGCTGTCTCACTCGAGGAGCTGCGCAAGTGGGAGAATATAAACGGAAAAGCTCATAAAACACAAGTCAGAGACCAACCTTGAAACAAATTACAGCCGCCTGCGTCTGAGCGCTAGCATAGGCTCTGGAATTATTAAATGAGCTTCAGAAGAGATTTAACTAAGCAAATGCCACTGCAACGCTTTATTTATGGTGTGTGTGTTGCTCCCAAAATATTTGCTAAGGTTTTTCATCTCCTTTATTGCTTTTGCATTTTTCCTAATCAAACCCAACAGGCACAAACCCGATGGAGGCTGGAAGATTATTATTTTTTTTGGACAATATTTCAAAACACAGTGGCCTAAAGTTCCTCAAAAGAGAAGTCATGAACACAACATCCTAAACACAAGCTATATGTGGATTAAATGGAAATCAGGACACCAGCATCGACTTGAAACACCACATAATTAACTCCTGAAATGGCATTTTAATGGTCTCTGCCCTTCCTCAGCTTGGCAATAGTGTGTATAATTACTCTCCTATTAGCCCTCTGCACCCTTCCCTCGCATTCCCAATTTTAAATTAAACAAAACCTCTTCTGTTGGAGTTTGCCTTGGAGAAGCCCTGTTTTAAAAGGATTACCCGTCACCAAAAGCAAACTGGATTCCACAAAAGCAGGCTTATTTGTGCACTTGAAGTCTATTTCTTTAGGTATCCAATACACACCTGGATCTTTAAAAAAAAATCCATTTGAATTTTCTTACTGAATTAGCTCAATAAAATAAATTTTATCACCCATTAAAATTTATGCAAACGCAACGTGAGCCTGCACAGTATTTCTTCCTATAATCCTCTGGCTGGAGGCTCTATTTAATAAACAAAGGCAGCTCTAATAATTCAAATCTTACTTTCAAAGATGTGACGTGCCTGTCAGGAGCTTTCTGCAGCAGTCAGAACGTTTCTCCCATCTCTCTCCAAGGCTTTGCATACTTTTAAGCCCCTGTCTTGCCTTTTGAATGCTGATAACTCCTGTGCTTCTTTTCTCTCCTTTAAAGGATTAAATGCAACTGCACAGACATTTTTATTAGTGCACCACGCACCATTAAATTGTCAGTTCGTCTTCCACGATTCTCTTTAAAAAAATAAATATGTGGCCTTGAAAACATCTTGACAACAAAATACTCATTTCCGTGGCACTTCTTTATAAACTGAAGCAAACAAAGCCAAGATCCCACTAAAGAACCACGTGTATTTTTCCTTACAGCAGGTTGCACAATGAGAACCGCCCTCCACACAACATGGATCTTTAAACACTGCCCCATCACATCCACCAGAAAACCTTCCACTTGGCTCCCCCAGGACATTTAGTTTTATTATTTAAGAGTTCACCCCACAGCCTTCAAGTGCCAAGGTGAGAACTCGCTCTGGCCGTATGGGAACAACTCCCAGAGCAGAAATCCAAGTTTTTAACAGGAGAAGACAATAATATTTCCATCTGAGACAGCACACAAAGATGGTGCCAACCTCATGCTACGTGCCCCACACTGAGAAGATGATGGCTTGGGGTTCTCTGCAGTTATTTCCTAAGGGCGCTCTGGATTTTTAATACCTCATTTTTTGTCAATATTTCTATCTGGGAGTTAATCGACTTTCTCACACCACAGGTTCCTCCTCTCAAACTCCCACCTACTGCCAAAGGTGCCCAAATTTCCTTCAACAGGGTTGAATCTTTGCACCATTTGAACCAGCCCAAGCCTGAGAAAAACCATCCAGCCCCACAGAAATGCAGTTCCTGCCCAAATTGAACCCATTGGGAGGATTCTGCCCATAAAAACCTTCTACCTTGTGTCTCATGACCAAGTTTTAAAAGCAATGAACACATTTGAGGTGTTTGACTCAAAAGACACAAGACACATTGACACTTTAGATTTGCACACTTGTTTCTCAGCAGCAGCAATCTCCCTGCATCTCTTCAGCGAAGAGAAACCCCTCTAAGATAACTGGTTAAATTCCAGAAACCATTGTAATCCTGTTCAACACCTACACACAGATCAGGTCTCCCTTGGTCCCTTACAAACAGGTCAGTGGAGAATAAACAAGAAGCATCACCGCAACAGCTTGGACGCGGTCAGGAGAGGCAATCTGGCCAAGTTATGCTTCTGTCTGCAGAAACAACAGCTGCAGAGCCTGGAAATAATCCCAGGAGATGGCCCAGGGAGCACCAAGCAGGTGCTTTGCCCCACTGCTCACACAAACAGCTCACACCGGACCAGGACATCACTGTGACAGCACCGAAACCCCCACGGTGCCTCCAAAGGGGATGGAGATCTCAGTGCAGTTGGACATTCAGCAGTTGCACATTTATCAAGAGCTTTTATGAATACATCCATAAACGATTCCCAACCATAGGTAAAGACAAGTTTTTGCGCTGTGGTCCAAGGCACCTGCTTCTTTTTAAGCCTCGCTCTGCTCAGCTTGACTTCTCCAAACCCAGCTTCGGCACCAAAACAAAGCTTTGGGTTCCTTTTGCTGTATTCTTGAAATTATAGTGATTCCAGCACAGTTTGGCAAGTCGTTAATTCACGTACGGGCGATTAGGAGCCTTCGCCTGCAACCTGCAATTTCAGCACGAGCACAGCAGCACGATCAGGTAACGTGTTAATAACCTGCTGGGGCTAAATACGGTGTTACAGCAAAAGGGGTTCAGAACGGCAACACAAACAGCCCAACACGCCGATTTTACACAATTCCAAACTCCTGATCGAAGCCGAAATCCTGTTTCTAGGTACAGGCTAGCACTTTATAGAACACTGTGGGAAAGCAGTACCCTAAAATACAATGAAAACAGCAAGGATTTGCTGTGGTTTTTGTTTTTTTTTTTTTACTTTTTTTTTTTCCTAATTAAAAAAAGAGGACTATTTGTAACTGCCCGCAGCTTGCCCCAGGAAGCACAGCCTTTCCAGTGGACAACAGCATAAATCCAGCTTTGGCACGAGGTTTGAAGCTGCTCCCTGGAGGGAGCCTCACACAGAAGAGTAAGACTTTCCCATCTTTGATAACGGGAGGTTTGACAGGAGGCAAAGCTCACAGACAGGGCATCGAGGAGACAAGGACTCAACCGCCCAAGGAAGGACTTGAAACAGGAGCAGCAACAGAATCTCATCCTAAGGCTCTCAGGACACATCCCAAGAGACGGTCCAGAACCAGTTTAACTAATTTTGTTCATATTACTCTCATGAATCTACAAAAATAACATTTTCTCTTCATGCCCTGATAGGAGGATTTTATCCAGTTTCTATTAAACAGAGCAATAAAACCTCATATTTTACTTAGGCGATCTACAAAACAGAATTTTGTCAGTTATTTCTACAACCCACGACTTTTAAGAGGAGAAAAAAATATCTCCATTCCGCTTCCAGCTGTTGCACATTCCTGACACTGAGCCACAGGCAGGACGGCTCCTTCTCCAGCTGCCTTTAAACATTTTCCCACCCTAGTCAAAAACCCAACAGAGGTTTACCCTGTAACACAGAGTTTCTGTCACCTCCCAGGTGAGCGACGTGGAACCTGCAACCTGGTATCTCAGGGTTTGGGGTTATTATGTATTATACCCTCTGCTGGAAGAGGGCAGAGGAGAAAATCCTGCTCTCAGTGCCCAAAACACCCCAAATTTCACGCCGACATTCGTCATTTATTAAGAGCACTTTTCAATTTAAATAAGGTAGTTAAAGTGATCGCACCCAATTAACTGCTCAGTAGGAGGACGGCGTTAATATTCATGAGACATTCAAAGCTGACGTGGGATTCTTAATTGTCTGGACCCACATGCAACAAAGCTGCACTAATACTGTACCACCCCCCCCAAATGTTTTTGGTTTTTTTAAAATCAATATTCATTTAAGAAGCCGATTTGGGTTCTATTATGATATCTTTGATCTAGATATATGTCGTCTTAGATATTTTTTATGCTGCAACATTTTGCAAAGAAAGCTCAAATCTTCTTGGAGAAGGGGACAACTTTCTAGCAGCAAAATTTGAAATGCACTGTCAAGCAGGCAGGGAAGTTGTTAACAATCCTGTGAGTATTAAAATGCAGCACATCACAGGTCAAATCCAAGAAAAATAAACTCCATTTGCTCGAATAAAACAATGTAAGGACTGGAACTGGTAGGACCAGTTTAATTGTAGTTGCTTGGGGGTGGGGGGAAAGAAAACTTTAATTGGTCAATGGTCCTTCTGGAGCAAGGAACATCACCACAGAGCATTACAGGAGCTCATTTTAAAGCAGTTGTCAGAACAAGGATTAAGCCTCCAAGCAGATGCCACGAGCTGTGCCCTTGGGGATGAGACCCGCACACTGTATAACCCATGTCGGGAAAATGCAAACGTTTACATCAACTATAAAAAAGGGGAAGACTGGAAGACTGATAGTTGTGCTTTTTTCATTTACATGGGTTTTGTAAATAGGTTTTTAGGATGACAGATGTGGATTTAAGGGAAAATGGGAATGCTGGGTTGACAAAACCAGAACCCGCTGTGCTGCTTCACCATCACAAGAACATGCACCTCGCACACATCACACCCCCAGCAAACACTGAAACAGCAAACCTGGCTGTTCCTGGGGTTTCCCGGCATGGAAAAGATCAATTTTTGACTTCCTGATACCGTGCCCTTTCTTATAAACACACCTGACAGGAGATGAAGCAATTTATGAAGTGTCAGAGAAACGCAGCATCACCTTAAGTCTTCTGAATGCGAACAACGGTGGTTCTGTGAGCTTTCATCTTCCCTAGACACTAGGGAAGTATAAAAAATCACCCCAACATATTTAGGTAAAAGGCTTGAGAATTAATCTTTAAAAGGTAAGGACCTGATAAATCTCACTTCTGCAAAAAAAGCAAATTTTTGCTAACAGCAAAAAACACGTCACAGCTCCGCATTACCGTACAGCGTCGTGGCAGCCCGTTTGCATAGCTATTACTCGATAAATTTGACACGCCACAAATACCAAGGACACTTCACTGTTACTGAACGCAGATGCCAAGACTTGCCTTTCTAAAAAAGCCAGAACTGGGCAAAATCTGTTGTCTAAAGAGTAACATTCACTGCTGGTGTTTGCTGTAATTCTCAGCTCTGCAACCTGCTACACTTAAAGTTCAGGATGAAATTCATCTTCTGCAAGATACAAGGCACCAAATATTTACTTGTAGACATAGCTCACAGATCAAACATGACTTTAAGGACTAGATGTGTATTGTGACTGCCTTTTTCCACATCACACCAATAGGGACACACAACCTCCTGTCCAGACTATTGAAACACCTCATGGAAATAAAACCCGTAACTGTTGAGGAAAGGATCTGACACATATTAAACCCAAAACTCTGCCTTTTCTCACCTCCCAGCAAGAAGCTGATCCTGCTCTTAACAATAAGTATTTTTGATACTGAATGTCAAAAATGGGGTTTTTGAGCGTGAGCAGCTTATTTTGATACAAGGCAAATTTCCCTAAGCAAATACACACCATTCAGTAATTACAGAGGGTTAAACACCAAGACACAACTGTACCTCCCCTCTTTTTTTCCAGTCTGTTGTTATTTTATATATTATGCAGAGGAGCCCAAGTGTTAAGTTTTCCTTAATTCTTCACTTTTCATGATAACAGAAACAATTCTTTTAAAAGTCTAATTCTCCATAGGCTTAATATGAACATTCTCTGAGAGCGCTGCTCATGCTCAAAAACAGGCATTAAACAGCTACAACATTTGATGTTTGGAAACAAAGTTCCCCATCTGCCAAGGGTTTTGGAAGCATTACATACCACGAAAGATTTTTTTCTGTTCTAAAACCATTTCATGTTAAAGAAAAATCTCCAGGCACGCACAGCTTAAAGCTTAAAAATAATCCTTTCCGCTTACTTCAAGTTCTCCCTTGAAAAAGTGTTGGCTGCGAAGCACCGGTTTTCTGTCGCAAACAGCCGCCCATTGCACAAGATTTGAGTATTTAGACCTGCCTTACCTCTGTGAAATAATGGCATTTATAAATTAATCATAACACTTAAAAATAACCGACCTACTTTGCTTGGCCAGCCAGGACGGGCTGTGCATGAGCATCCACGCCACAAATCACCCCCCTGGTAACACAATGAGATTTCGCGGCACGTCACTGCACAAACCCGCATCGTGGGGACGCCAAAATCACGGTATGCCCTCGAAACGCCACGGTGGGTCTTGCCAGGCCTCCCAGCATGGAGTTCCAGTTACCCTCACCACATCTCATCACACGGAATCACTGCGGCCCGGCTGGCCCTGCTGTCGGTGCCATGTTCTTATGCACCGAGATACTCGAAGCTTCAGGTGCAGAGCAGGGATGTGCAGAAAGCTGGTTGTCTGCTGGAAGTGCTGAAAATAGCTTTAAAAAAAATAAAGATGAACAACACATCCCTTGGATGCAACGCGTCCAAGAATCCTGGGTGAGCAGAGGGATGAGCCTAAGAGCAAGATGGGGCAGAAGCGGCACATTCGGGTGAGAAACAGCCCAAGGTGGCGATGCTTAAGAAAAATGAAAGAGCAAGAAGGAAGGAGCATTTTTGAAAGCTAAAGAAATAAACCTGTAACACCAAGTGCTGAAGATCCTGGTCTGTCCAGCTTGTGGAGGTGACCAGATTCTCCAAGGAAGAAATTGTTGCCCCTGAGGGTGGTGAGAGCCTGTCCCAGGTCACCCAGAGAGGTGGTGGATGCCCCATCCCTGGAGACATCCCAGGCCAGGCTGGACGGGGCTCTGAGCAACCTGAGCTGGTGAAGATGTCCCTGCTCATGGCAGGGGTGGCACTGGGGGAGCTGGGAACGTCCCTTCAACCCAAACTACTCTATGATTCCATGATTCTCATCCTTTTCCAATCCCAAAACATTGCTGGCTTTAGGTTCCCGCTCACATATGGCTGAGCAAGATGAAGATCTTCCCCCACCTACCCAAAAGTGAGTCGATTTTCTGACAGTTTAACTTCCTCGGAAATTCAGATTTTTTCTGGAAGAATACCCAGTGCACGAAAAATACAGCAAAACCCACTGAGATGTGGAGGACGGTTGCTGTCATTGCGCAAAACCTGCAGATCTCCAACACCTCTGTTGTGGGACTGACATCTCACCAGGATTTTATCAAAATTCACCTTCCTTGTGGCAGCTCCAGCGCAAATACCTCACGTGGGCAAGGAAAAACATGCTCTAAACCAGTTATAGTGTGAAATAGAGGCACACAACTCTATTTAAGAATGGATTAAAAGAATCACAACAGTTCCAGCCACACTTGGCACCTTCCTCAGGTGTCTCACCCCTCATTTTCTTCACCCCTGGAACAGCCAGCGCGTGGCCTGGGTTTGCTCTGCTGTACATGGCTTTTCCCCCCAGTACAACCAGATGGTGCGTGCGCAGCCAGCGAATCCCACTGGCAACCACCCATCGCCAAAACACTCGTCATCTTTGCAGTGTGCGACCTATTTTGGTTTCTCAGCTACATGGAGAAAGAGTATATAAAAAAAAAAAAAAAGTCTACCACACAACGCATGGAGAAAATTACTTCTCCCTTCCTGCATGAGAAGATGCTCTGATCCCATTTGTTGACATTTATCATTAGGACAAGACATCTGAAAGCCCTGCGAGCAGCGGAAAGCTTCTTAGGGTGTTTAAGAAAGCCCACATTAAACAGCAGGGACGGCAAGAGCCGATTAGTCCTCCAGCTTGAGATACACACTACACTTTAACGCTTTGCTTTTAAAAAGAACTTAACAAAAATCAGCTAAGACAACACAACTAACAACCTTCTGTATTCACCTTTGCATTCAGGAGAGCTTGATGAACAAATACATCTTGAAGTCAGAGCTCAGCCGTCCAAAAATCAACATATGCTCAAGAAAAATTTTTCTGCTTATCAAAGACAAAAACAAAGGTATTTTCCAAGTCCCCTCCAGTTCAAACCACAAGGCAGAACCCTGTTTTCAGAAAAGTACATTGGTTCGACAGAGGCTTCTGCAGATATTCCACATCTTCTGTCCATTTAGTCCTGAGACACTGAGCAACTAAACACATCCAGTCACGTCACTCATTTTTCCCCTTGCAAATGCAAACCAGAGTCAGCTCAATAAACAATTCAACAATTAATCATTATATCTGTTCGAATGCTGCTTAAAACAAACCATTAGAAAGAAAATTAAGCCGGCAGCCACCCATTATTTCTTATTCAGTCAAAACGGTATCTGGACAGGTTGTATAACACCAAACTACATAAGGCGATCCAACCGTTTTCCAGGAAAATTGGCATGCATACAGAGGTAAAATTAAATATTGTGCGAAAGCTACCCGACTGGAAAACCTTCAGGTCCACGTAAATAACCCCGTTCTATCTAAAAATGATGCAAATATTACAAGCATTCAAAAACTAAATGGAAATACTGGCTGCCCAGATTGGGAAGCCTATTTTGACTGACCGAGAGAAACAAGTTTTTATTTCTTCAGGCATTTTTCGAAAGATTTATCTGGTGTCTTTTGGTATCATTGAGAAGATTTCTATAGGAAATTCATATATTCATTAACTATAAAAACTGGCAAAATAAGCTGATTCTGTTCAGATTCAGACTTCATTTTTTTCTACACAAGAAGGAAAACAGCAAAATCATTCAGGAAAACCACACCCAGGAAGAAATGGGGAAATCATTTCACTTTCAGCATGGAAACCAAAGTTCAAGGGGATCAAATTTGCCTTTTCACATACCAAACACCCTCACTGCAGCGAGGTCGACCTTCCGTATCTCCAGCACTGAGAAGAGCAAATAAAGATCTTGAATTTTCACCTCCCGGGGCAGCCCCACAACGTCAGCTGCTCCAAGAGCTCCTGATAAACCGCTTTTGTTTCAAAACCTTCTGGAATTTCCTGCATCCCCTAATGCAATTAAAAAGAGGAAAAGAAACACACCAACAGCCCCGTTTCCCGTGCTAAACTAAGCAAAAAATCTCCCTACGAGGGACACAGAAAAGCTTTAATTCTGAGCAGAAACATGGGACCCTGCCAGACACGAACCCCTCTGCTCAACAAACTTCGTTAGGCTGATTTTGCTCCTTAATCCAACCCACCCACACACGTCTGATCCAAAACATGAGTTTAAGCCCCGTACCTGCTGGTTTACCTGTTCTTACACTAATATTGCTGTGGAAAGGCCGTTCGAAAAGAAATGTAATTGAAAATAAACCGCATTGTTCTCAACCTTACTGAGGTCATAAAAGGGTTTTTGTGGGTTTTTTGGTGCGGCGTTTACAGTTGCTTCAGAAAATTCTGCGCTAAGGTTTTGATTATAACTAAACAGGGAATATATAATTCCTGAAAGAGCCAATACTCAATGCTCTCAAGTTTTTATCTATACCATAGATACTTCACGGGCAGCAACATGGGCGTTCCCTGAACATCTCCATTTCCAAAAGTGCGACTTTAGGCAACAATAAACATTAACTCCTGAGAGAATGGCCAAAACAATTTATTTAGAAATCAAGAGGCTGTAAATCAGATTTTATAACAAGACACCAGCCAACCAGTTCCCATATCAGGGAACACGAACTGGTCTCCGATAACACAAGCAATATCTACGAGGAAAAAAAAGGTGGCACACTTGAGATAAGACACTAATTAAAAGTTCATTTCCTTTGGAATTAGCGGTGAGCTTTCTTTAGAAGGATTTCATTACCGTGCACTTTATCCGCCACCTCCAATATTTCAAATTCAGTATGAACATTTAAAACATAGCAGCCAGGTGCGGAGACAAGGTGAAAAAAACAGAAGGAAAAGCTGTGACTTTGGAGCACGAAGTGGGGAGAATCCAGAAAACAGCTAGTGCTGATAAGAAAACATATTTACATCTCATTCTGGAAAAATCCAGCATAATTACAGAAAAGCTAAAGTTGCACTAGGCTTACTTGAAAGAGCAAATATTCCCCAAACTCTGTTTATTCCCCAAATTTTATTACAGAGTATAAGAATTTTAGAGTTGGGAAGGAGGGAAAGGATCACAAAATGGCAATACTGTGAAAGGGGAACATCTCCTGATATTTTAGGTCTGCAGCAAAGGCTGAACTGATGAGTCAACTCACTTTGAAAAGCTGCAGAAACGAGACCTTAAAGTTTTGACTGCGTATCAGACACAAAATCTTCATTAAAAACACACCTCAGTGCTAAAGCAACCCATTTGAGAAACACCGTGAGGACAGGCCTTTTCATCTTATGGCTCAATTAAATGTTCAGAGAGAACGAGCTACTTTCAATGTCACCTCATTAAATCCAACTTAGTTGTTTTTTGTTTGGTTGGTAGTTTGTTGTTGTTTTTCTTTTTTACCAAAGGAGTGGAGATCCTGAACAGAAAGAAGAAAAATGCTGAAGACTGTTAGGCAAAAAGAGCAGAAAGTAACAGGTTTTTTTGGTTTGGGTTGGGTTTTTGGTGTGTTTTTTGTGCACTGTGCCCATCTAGTTTCTCCCACACTGTAGACTCAGAGTTACAAACAGGATCGCTGCTGTTAGAGGATCAATTGGACAATGAAGGAGCGAAGGACACTTGTCTTATAGAAAATTACTGTCAGATGCTGCCAGCCCCGGCTTTCCCTCTTTCTGGGCCACCAGCCAGATACTAATCATTGCGGGTCTCTACTAATTTTTAGCCGTGTAACACGCTGTGTGACACTAAAGGGATGGATTAATCCAGGCAGAGCTTTAGAATACTTTTATTATTAAAAAAAAAAAAATAGCTACCATCCCAAACATTATACCTCAGAAGAAGTTAAAGAGCCTCCTAAGGCACCACCTGAAGGGACACGTGCCAATATCTCCTTATTAAAGCAAGTTTTCCTGCCTTATTAAACTCAACATCAAAAGCCATTCCACAAGCTGGGCAGACAAAAGAGTCAGGGAAGTTACACTTTAACTCAGTAAAAAAGGGATTAAGTTTGGTTGTTTTTTTTTTTTTTCAAAAGGTACAAAGAGCACCTGGATAATCGAGATGCCTTTGACCTTAATTATACTTATCGATCACAAGCTGTATCAGAAGGATTAGCGGTTCACCAGAGTGAAAATAAAGCCTTTAAATAAACACCAAGTGTGGTATTTCACCCAGATCTCACAATATGCCAAAGAACATCGTAGCAGGACAAGATGCCTCCACAGACATATTAAATATTGTTAAGGTTTGTGACAGCTGGCCAAGCTGAGAGGTCCATAAGGCCCTTAAAAACCTTTCTTGTTTGGCCGGCTCTAACCAGGAGAACTATTAACTACTGGCAATTCCTGTATTGAACAAACAAGCCAAAAGGTTTAAAAAGCCAAAGACACCTTTTGGATTGGAGGTGCTGCCCTCGCCGAAGCCTCATGTGAAGAACTGGAAGATAACAGTCCTGCATGTGCCCTGATCCTCGTCACTGCCTGGGAACCCACCAGGGAGTTGCCTTTGCAACATTAACATTTTGCTCTAAGGCATAATATATGAGCTGAAACTTCACATCATCATACTGCCGTCATGCACCCTTCTTAGGATTCTCAAAACGTGCAGAAGCAGAACAGCCCACGGACACTCAAATCTGCAACTGCGGCATAAGCACGTCTTGTTTGCGTTCTTGTGACTTCGCCTGACAATGAAGCACCCAAAAATCTCTTTTGTTACAAGAGACTTTCCACAATCTCACATGCAAGGTCCGTAGCAGCTGATCTGCACGCTGTGTTTTGAAAAAAAGACACAATATGTATGATCCTGGAACGTGCTGTCCTCATTATCCGAGCAGTCGCTCACCCCAGCTCTGACAAAACCCACAGGTATTATTTTAATTTTCCCCTTCCCAGAGAGCACGTTGATGAGGTTTTCTCCTGTTCACACTGTCCAAGTGGGTGTGAATTCCAGAAGGCAAAATGAAGAGCACATACAGGCCACATCTCTTTGAATTAAGCCCCATTAAAGAGAGTGACGTATGTACTAACAAAGCTCCAACACAAAACTCACTGAGCTGCAGCCTGCCAAACACAGATAACTTCACCTGGTTACACCTGCCGCACAGATGCTTCACGTAAGTAAGTGTACAGATGGCTGTTTGCCAATCCCAGCAAAGGGAACCCGCTGTTTGCTGGTGTAGCAGCAGCCTCAGAGCTTGTCCGATGCACCTGAAGCTCCTCGTGAAAAACTACAGAACGATAAAGTATTCTGAGTTGAGCTTTGTGGACACCAGACTAAGCATCTCAGCCTTACTGCCAGAGCCTTCGCGTTGTTTTATGGACATAAACACATGCAAAACGCCTTGACAGAGCAGAGGAGCATCCACATCCAAGCAGGGACAACCCAGCACCCGACCAGGTGCTCTTCCTATAAATCCATTCACACAGGTTGCCCGAGTTGTGTCCGGCACCTCCGAAAACACCAGCCCCCTCTCCGGTGGCAGAAGCTGGATTGCACGGTGTGATTAAACACAATTAATGATTATTCCCCAAGCCCACACAGAAATCGCCTCCCCCGCCAGGTTTTACCGGGATGGGGAGGCCGCAATTAGTGTAATTACTCCTTTCTAGAGTTCGGTTCACCTTGAGCTGGAGGTTTTCCCAGCGGGGCTCCCAGCGGATGGAAGACACGGGGTCCGCCCCGCGTGCCCTCGCAAACCGCAGCCCCGATTCCTGCGTTTTTCTCACCAGAAATCCCATACCTCCCAAACGGGGCCGAACACGACGGCGCGGGGCTAGGCCGGCTGGCCCAGGCCCCCTCCCCAGGCCCCTTCCCCAGCCCCCCGGGCGGCCCCGACGCCTCCCCAAGCCGCTGGATGCCGTTCCGAGCGCCCCGAGGCCGCGGTTACCGGACACCCGCTGAGGGAAGAGGCGGCCGCGGAGGCCTGAGGAGGGGGCGCGGGGCCGTGGTTCCTCCGGAGGGGCTGAGAGCGGCCTCACGGGGAGAGCGGGGTAGCGGCCGTGAGCCCAGGCCGGGTCGTACCTGCGGGCACGGGCCTCGCTGGCGGCGGAACCCGGCGGCGGGAGCGCACGGAGAGGCCGCGCCCCGCCCCGCCTTCCCACCAATAAGAGTGAGGGAGGCGGGGCGCGGCGAAGGCCCTGGCCAATGGGAGAGAGCGGCGCGGGGCGCGCGCCGCGCCGTGACAGCGGCAGGGCGGGGAGCGGTGGGCGGGAGGGGCGGTGGCACCGGGGAGACTGGCCCTGCGGCGGGGCTACTCCCGCCGCCTCGCCCGCACCGTGGGTACCCCCTATACTGCCCCCACTCCGTTCCCACTCAGGCACGGCCTGACCCCGCTCCAGCCACCGGCGCGCCCCTACCTGCGCGGTGCTGCCGACATGGGTGGTGGCTGGGGCGGGCGGCGGGGCCTCCCGGGCAGCGCTGAACGACCGCAGCGGAGCCCCGGCGGGGGGAGCAGAGGGAACGGGCAGCCCAGCCCCGCCCCTACTTCCCGCGAGAACGGCGGGGGGGCGGGGCCTGCCGCTGGCCAATGGGGTGCGCGAACCGGGGAGGCGGGCTTGTCGGGTGCGGAGCGTTGCCTATTGGCTGCGCTGCGCCCCGCCCTGTGGCCGCGTGCACGTGGCGGGGGCGCGCCCGGAGCACGTGGGCGGCAGGTTGGGAGCGGTCGCCAGGACCCGCTGCTCAGCCCGCTCGTTTGTTTGTTTGTTTGTTTGTTTGTTTGCTTGCTTGCTTGTTTGCTTGTTTGTTTGTTTGTTTTAAAATAACCTGTCATTTTTTAAGCATCCCTGTAGAAAGCTGTTTTCCTGCGGCAGGGCCTTCGATTTCCTCTTGAGGAGCTGACATGTCCCACCTGCGCTGTGCACTGATGTGGACACTTCTCCCCACTCCCAGGCTCTGCTCCTTTTAGGCATGAATTGTCAGTAAGACCTGGGAGGGGGCTGGTTTGCAGCTGTAGCCTGGTTTCTGAAGCAATTGCAAACTTCACCTTTTACAAATTTTATTGCACATTTTTGTCTAGTTTTCTTTTGAACTAAAGGTAACTACTTACTATGGGAACTAAATTTTACCTGTTTCTATTCAGTATGCAGAAATCATTGCCTCAACCGTTTACTGTAAGGGAGCAGAGCAGAGGGGGAGAATTGGCTCCCACAACCTGTTGCTCACGCTGCTGGTGATGCTACCCAGGACATGGGTGGTTTCTGGGCTGTGAGTGCACTTTGCCGGGTCATGTTGAGCTTCTCAACCAACACCCCCAAATCCTTCTCCACAGGGCTGCTCTCAACCCATTCTCTGCCCAGCCTGTGTCTGTGCTTGGGGTTGCCCTCACCCAGGTGCAGGACCTTGCACTTGGCGTTGTTGAACACCATGAGGTTCGCACGGTCCCACCTCTCCAGCCGGGCAGGTGCCCCTGGATGTTCCGGTCCCTCCAGCGTGTCGGCCACACCGCTCAGCTGGGCGCTGTGGGCAGATGTGCTGCAGGGGCACTTGATCCCACTGTCTGTGTCACCGACAAACACATTAAACAGCACCGGTCCCAGTGCTGGCGCCTGGGGACACCTCTGGTCTCCATTGGGACATCGAGCCATTGACCCCAACTCTGAGTGCGACCAGCAGCCACTTCCACATCCACTGAGTGTCCACCTGTCAAACCCACGTCTCTCCAACTGAGAGCCACGGATGTTGTGAGAGACAGTGTCAGATGCTTTGCACAACTCCAGGTAGATCCATCATCCAAGCCTACTTGCCTCTGCATCTTCTCTACCTCTACAGACTCCCTGGGCTAAAATCCAGGTTTCAGGATCTCCAGCTGGAAAGGGTGGATTGACCTTCCACTGATTTTTAAATTAACCAAGTAAGAAGACACTCAGTGAGTGTCTTAATTACAGCATTATCTTCACCACTCATCAGCAAACTCAGGAAGGTAATTACTAGCGGCGAGGGCTCAGCGTTGTTGTGCTGCCCTCACCACTTCGCCCCATGGCTCCCAAGCACCATCATTCACTCTCATCTCCTGTGCAAACATGAGAAGAGCCCCAGCACACGGGGTGCAGGTCTGGGAAACAAGCAGAAGTGGGTGCATGGCTCACTGGGGGCGTTTTGGGGTGCACTTCAGTACGCAAGAATGGGTATAAAAAAGTGCAAAATTGGCTGCTGACCTTTGGTTACATTGCATGAGCTGGGGAAGGTCGTGTGTTGCAGGGACCTTGCAAACGCTGGGATTCTGGTGGCTTTGCAGAGCAGGAGTAGTCTTCAAAGAATTATTCTTTTAGCTTGGCCCAAAGGTTGTTTCCATGGCAATAAACACACATACACACCCCACTCCTTTGTCTAAGTTATTCGTTAGTCTTATTTGTCACACACCGTGAAAACAAAATCATAGGGTGAAATGCAAAGAGGTTTTCAGATAATGGAAGGTTATTGCCTTCCGCTGTTCCTGGTTGTGTGCGGGGGGAGCGGGCGACACAAGCCAGCCGCGCCGGGAAATTTCCATTGCAAATGAGCTCAACATCCCATCAATGCTTTTACATCCTTTGCTGGATATAATAGGTCGAGCAGAATACATCTTTCTGCTTTCATATGAGAAGTTCTTGAAGTGCTGTACAGGAGGCACAGTTAAAAAAAAAAACAACAAATCAACATAGTTTCCTTCATTAAAATGCAAAAGTAAAAATAAGGTGTCTGGGTAAAACTTCAAGGCCCCTTCCTGCCTACCCTGTGCTGGGTATCCTGGGTTGTTTAAGCGCTGTTTGAAGTCTGTCCAAAGGTAAATAATGTTCTCAAAGTGTATGGTAAAGAAATATCGCAGGTGCTCTTGTTCCAGCCCAGGACAGGGGATTTCAGCAGAGGCCCTGTCTGCCGTAATGCATTTAAATAGAGCTTAAAAGATGTGGTTGGGATGCTAGCGTAAAAAAATTTACATTGCAATTATTATCATGTTCCTGATTAGCTGCTGCACCCTGTCTGCAAAATCCTTATTGTTTTTTCACAGCCCAATATCGAGCTCGGTTATTCTCCTTCCAGCATCCCCCCGCGCTGGGCTCTAAGCTGATGATTCATGTATTAATATGTGGTTATTAGATGATTCCTCTGCCTCCACTGCTGCTATCTGTCTCTCGCAATGCAAGGAGGAAATGAATTCTTAAAACCTCAGGAACAAATAGTCTGCGCGTGGAGATCAATCCTGCTCCCGCTGACGTCAATGGAAACGTTTCCATCGGCTTTGGCAGGGGCAGAATTAGTCCTATAGATCAGATATTAGCTTGAGTTATAACCTCAGAGAACTGCACGAAGCTAAAGGGGAAAAACTGCATCTGTTAAAAATAACTGGTGGGAATTGAGCGACTGTCAAAGGTATTATTTTCGGGGCGGCGGGGGAAGCCAATATTGGGGCTGTGGGCTGTGATGAGGGCTGCCCATGACGGGGGATCCCCGCTCTCCAAACAAGGGTGTAACAAGTTATTGCTCTTTAATTAGCTCCTTGTCTCATCTATCTCCTGGGCAGGGGAAGTCAGTGGCCGGGGCTGAGCCTCTCGCTACCCCCTGCCCAACCCACCTCCCTGCAGGGAATCCGGCTTTAAAAACAGTTTTTCCTGCCCAAAAATAAGAAATTAATTTCATTTTGCAAATAGCCCAGGGTAGAGGTGCTGTCAGCCCCTCCAGCTGTGCCCAAGGGGTGTTGAACATCTGGATGCTGCTGCCTTCCTTTGCAGGACCCTCTGTCCCCCTCGTCGTCCTGCGCCCCATGTCCCTGTCCCTCCTCGGTCCCCAGCTCCACCAGTTTGGGACCAGTTGTGCTGGGGACAGGAGGGGCTGGTCACATCCCCTGCCTGTGCAAAATTTCACATGCAAACTCAAAATTTCACACGCAAAGTCCTGTCTCTGGAGCATCTCCCTCCCTTGCCCCGCCAAGAAAACCCAGAAATCACCACTGGTCCTTCATCTTCCTAATTAGAAGCCACCAGCTAATGAGATATCATCCAAGCAAAATATTAGGAGTCGCATAATAATTATATCGATTAAATCAACAACAATTTAACAGCAAAGGTTAATTACATTTATTTAAAAATCTGATAGACAAAATGATGCTCAAACAGTTGGGCAGACTAATTGAAAGCTAATGTTGCTCCTAAATTGAATTTCAAATGAATTTTACATCCATAGTTCACTTTGCTAATTCCATTCCCTGTATCCTGTAATTTGTTGGCAGTGATTGATTATTTAAGTGAATAATATCTATGTACCAGGACCACTTAGTGATACAATATGCCAAGTGTGATCATACTGGTAATAAATACAGTTGCGTTAAGGTTTTCCTCTCTGTCTGGATTTCGGAGCAGCTGAGGGGAGCAAAGGGCTTTCAGCAGCTGTAAATCATGGAATCACAGATGGTTTGGGTTGAAGGGACCTTCCCAGCTCCCCCAGTGCCACCCCTGCCATGAGCAGGGACATCTTCACCAGCCCAGGTTGCTCAGAGCCCCGTCCAGCCTGGCCTGGGATGTCTCCAGGGATGGTTCATCCACCACCTCTCTGGGCAACCTGGGCCAGGCTCTCACCACCCTCAGTATAAAAAATTTCCTCCTCAAACTCCCATCTTAGTTTCTTCTGAACACCAGGCTGCAAACCCCTCCCCGTGCCAATAGCAGCCACCCATTGCAGCCCCCAGCAGCACTTCATCACCTCTTGAATCCTCACTTTCATCTGTCAAAGGACGAAAATTTCTATATTGAGGGTTTGTTGGGGAATATTCTGCACACAATATTCTGTGCAAGAGGCGTCACAGATTGGGTGCCCCCACCCAACCCTCTCCGGAGCCCCCACATACCAACCAGGAGACCTGGTGTCCTGAGAGTCAACTATCACACCCAAATCCCATCAACTCTCATCCAAAACCCATCAACTGTCACCCAAAACCCATGAACTGGAGCTCAGGGTGAGCCCAGCAGAGCCCCAGCCAGTGCTGCTGCCTCTTCTCAGCATCTTTGAAGCATCCGCTCCTGCAAGACGAATGCAATTATATCTTAATAAAATTTTAATATGGGGAATGATGCACTTTGCATCCAACCAACAATTAGCTGTTGCTATGCTACGGCCTGAGTGTAATCACACTAACGAAGCCAGCCAAGGGAAGGCATTAATCAGGAGGGATATCATTATCCAGCCTCACCCCCTGCCTCCCCAGATCCCGATTTGGAGCCTCCTGTTGCTTTAAGATGAAAAACAACCCCAAAACCAAAGCAGACCCCAGGTTTGGAGGCTACAGCACCACTTCCCAGCCGTGGTTTGGTTTGGTCAAGGAACTGAAGCTGCTTGTACCCTGCTGCCAGCACCAACTCTCCCTCCCATCCACATAATTTAATCATTTATTCCTCGAATCCAAAGGAAGCATCCGACAGACCGGAGATACCAGGGCAAAATAGCAGCTGACGGAGCTTCTACGGATAGAAAGGAAGAAATTAATTAATTTTTCATAGCTGTGGCTGGGATGTGAGCAGCTCAGGATTCAGCATGTCAGCAGTGACCTTGATGCTGCCTCCATCCCCCTTGGAGAACGTCTCCTCACCATCTGCTGAGCACCTTGCAGGACCCTCTTGCCCTTTGAAAGCTTCTCACCAAGGCGGCATCCCCATTTATTGCATTATTTTCTCCCCAAAATCCTTCTGCTTTGGGTGCCCAGGTGCCACAATGCTCAAAACCAGCTAAATCTGCTTTTTATTTTTTTTTTCTGGGAGAAGCTGTGAGCACCAGAGCGCTTCGGCACCCTGCAATTCAGCGGGGATGCGGAATGGAAATGATTATCAGCAGCCACATAATGATTCATTCTGTTTATAATTGCTCCAAAACACAGGGAGAACGGGGAGATGTAATTAACTCTTCTTTATGACTGAGATGAGTGTGTTTTTGTCGGCCACGTGACGCTGCCATATCCAGCCACGTTATGTTTTTCTGGCATCTTTGGCAACATGAAAGTGTCAATGTGTGCCCAGAAACAGAATGAATCTGGGCACATAGCTGGAAGATATCTCTAAACCACCAAAATTCCGTGTGCGGGGGGGAGGATTTATTTCCCTGCAGCTGTCCTGATTTTTCCCTTGGACATTGCATACAGGATTTCCATCATCCCCTGATTGAAACAGCCCCATTAATTACGGTGCATGGGCTGTCACTGCAGCGATGCTGGTGAACAGGAGCCCTGGTCCATGGGTTTGGGGTCACATCCCGGCTCCATGTCACAGTGTGGGGCTCTGGTAAAGGCTCTAAGTGGGTTTGGTTTCCTCGTCTGAAGCTTGGAAGGGGGAGCACGGAGCTGATGAGACTCTTTGCAGAGTGAGCTGAAACTGGAGGAACCCTTGTCGGAGGGATGCGGTGGGATGAAGAGGACAGAGGAGCTGAATTCAGCCTTACATTTCCATCCTGCTGCTAATGGAGGAGATGAGGAGCCCCATTAGCCAGGGTTAAGAAAAACTGACACTTGACTTTGGGATCTTCACCACGTGCTGCGTGTTTGCGGGGTGCTGAGCACTCACCGCTGCCTCTCCATCCATCACGTATCAGTCCTGGACATAACCCAGAGGGGATCATTACCCAGCCCAGTAATGGTGCTGAGACCAGTGTGTCACCTACATTTTGTTTTTTTCCCCCACACAAAAGCATCAGCACATGGCAGAGGCACCCCTAAAAAGGCTGTAGCCATCAGCCAGGGAAGGCAGCTTCACGCGACCATTTCATTTGAACTTTGTTAGGTCCCCATGGGCCACTACTGGTCCCAGCACCACTGGCCACACACGGGGACATCCTGCACACTGCGTCCGGTGTTCTGGAAGTGGCTCCATCCCACCAGCCATCCTGAGGCAGGTGGGCTGTGCTGAGCCCCCTCGGCACCGCCAAAATATCTGTTTCCCTGGTGCAAAAAGAGGCAACTCCCCCTTGTGCGCTGCAAACCGGAGCTGGACTGCATGGGACAGGGAGTCAGTCCCAGGGCAGCACAGCGCCGGTTGCCCGGTCTGCAGTGCCCTCCTGCGGGCACCCCGGAGCCCTGCGAGGTGCTGGGGGACAGCCGGCTCCCCCATCCCAAAGGGCTGCAGGACTCTGGCCCCGTCCCCCCAAAGGGCTCCATTCCAAAGCCTTGCAAAGTGATGCAGGACTCTGTCCCGACATCCCAAAGCCCTGTGAAGTGATGCAGGACACCCTGTCCCTCCATCCCAAAGGGCTCCAGGACCCCAAAGCCTCCACCCCAAAGCCCTGCAAGGTGATGCAGGACCCTGTGCCCCCCCTCCCAAAGTGCTCTGGGACTCTAGTCCTTTCCCCCCTCAATACCCCTGCACTGATGCTCCAGGACACCCCAAATGGCTCCCAGACCCTGTCCCCCTCCACCCCGAAGCCCCGTGGTCCATCCCAGCCCCTCGCCCTCCCTGTCCCTCGCTCATCCATCCCACCCTCCCCAGCCCTGACCCAGCAGCAGCCAGGTGCCCACATGGACAATGCAGCAGGATCTGGCACCTGGAACCCATCGCACCGTGTCAGAGCTGGCAGGGGCAGGCGAGGGCTGTCGCTTAGAAGTTTTCTTTGAAGAAGCGGAAGCCGAAGCGCTCACAGTGCGTCCTGATGACCTTGGCAAGTGCTGGTGAGCCACAGAAGAAGACCTGGACTTTCCCTTTCTTCTCCTCTGCCACCTTCCCAAAGACCTGGGGCACAGGCAAGAGGAGCAGAGGAGGCGGGGGGGCAGTTGGTCCTACCCCAGGGGTAGGGAGCCGCTGCCCGGCACAACACAACATCCCCAGCACTCGCTTTCCCATGGTAGGGTGAAGATTCTCTGCATCTGAATATCCCTGTGCATCCTCCTGCTCCAAAATGGGGCTCTCCCATAGTGTCCCCCCAAAGAGTGGGTTTGGGGATCATAGTTCCCTTTGCCTGAGGATGATTTTGGCAGCAGGGCAGGTTCAGCCCTCACCTTGCTCCAGTCGGGGCGTCCGGGCTGGGTTCTGGTCCGCAGCCCCGTGATCAAGTCCCTCTGCTCCTTGGTGGCCAGCAGGTCCAGGGCCAGCTGCAGCCCCACGCCCTTCATGTCATTCTTGCCCAGGGCTGACGTCATGTACATGTGCATCTCCAAAAACCGCCCTGGGCATTCAAGAGGAGCCTGGCTGTGGTCGGGGGGTCTGACCCCGCACTATGTCCCCTTGGGTCAGGCTGGGCTGTCCCAGGGGAAATGCCAAGGACGGGGCTGGGGGCTGCACCGGCTGGTTCCCTCCTCCCCACTCACCTCCCGGCTCCTGCTCTGCCTGCTCCATTTCCAGCTTGGTCAGCAGGCTGACGAACCACTCAAAGTGCTTCTGGTCGCGGTTTATCCAGATAAAGTCAACCTGGAAGGATGCAGCAGCCTCTGCTTTGGAGCCAAATCCAGACCGGGCAGGGGTACTCATGGCTCTCACCCCTGGGGTCTTGCAGCCCTCCTGGCCCTGTCCCCAGGGCAGACCTTGGTTCCACATCCCCCTCCACCTGCTCCTACCTTCCTCAGCATCATCTCCTCATCCCGCAGGTCCTCACACCATGAGTGGTGGCAGCTGGGGCAGCTCTGCTTTCGCCGGCGGTACCTGCACAGGGAGATACAGCCCTGCCTTCCCCTGCCTGCACCCTCGGACCATTGCAGGGGGACCCTGAGCCACCAGCCCTGGTGGGTGCCCACGGATGCAGTGGGTTTTCTGCAGCAGAAATGCCCATGGGTAAGCATGAGACGAAGGGAGGACCCAGCTGTGGGTCTGGTGGCCACGTCTTATGAGTCACAGTATCACAGAATCACAGAGCAGTTGGGGCTGAAGGGACCCCTGGAGATCCCCCAGCCCAACCCCTGCTAGAGCAGCATCACCAGAGCAGATCACACAGGAATGTGTCCAGGCGGATTTGAATGTCTCCAGAGAAGGAGACTCCACACCCACTCTGAGCAGCCTGGTCCAGGCTCTGGCACCTCAAAGTAAAGAAGTTTCTCCTCATGTTCAGATGGAACCTCCTGTGTTTCAGTCTGTGCCTGTTGCTCCTCACCCTGGCGCTGGGCACCACTGAACAGAGTCTGGTCCATCTTCTGACACCCACCCTGAGATATTGATCCCATTGATCAGATCCCTCTCAGCTTCTCTTCTCCAGCTCAACAGTCCCAGCTCTCTCAGTCCAAGTTAGGTTGGAATTGAGGAGGACCCATGATGGGTGCTGCCCATGCTGCTTATCTCACAGGGAGAAGTGTGGGAGGACAGCTCTGCCATGACGCACATCATGTCTTGTGCCTCCCAAAACCACCTTGGAGCTCAGCCTGGGGCTCAGCCTGAGCTGCTGCCATGGCACCAACCTGTACATGATGCTCTGCAGGATGGAGGCGAAGGGGGTGATGCCTATGCCAGCGCCGATGAGGACGGCATGCTCCGAGGTGAAGATCCGCCGTGTCGGCGTCCCATACGGTCCGTCAACGTAGCACTGGGAGAGACAAGAAATAGGGAGAATTCCAGCAGCCCGTGGGTTTTGGAACCACTGTTGGGTTGCAGATGGGAGCAAGGTTAGTGTGCAGAATTTGGGGTCTTTTATGGGAGTTTTATGGGAGCAGAGGAAAGCAGGGCTGGGCAGGGGCACCAAACCCCCAATAGCGCAGGGTTTGCAAAAGCCCCAGGGGGAGCACCTGTGCACAGGGACACACGTGTGGGGTGACTGGGACGCACGTGTGGGGCGAGTGGGGCTGGGGGAGGACCAGGACATCCCTCACCTTGACGCTGCAGAGCCGATGGGTCTCACCCAGCCCAGCACAGACCTGCAAGGTAAAGAGAGCAGCGACCAACTCCTCCCCACCCCAACTGCTCCATAACAGCCAACGCTGAAACTGCTTGTTCCCTGGGTTTGCTTTTTGGGTGTATTTTTTCCAGCTGGTTTTATCTGGGTTGCACATTCCCTTGGTCCGACCCAGGGTGATGCTCGAGCCAAGCCCAGTGCTTTGGTGGGAACCTCACCGATGTCCAACACCAGGAACATGCCACCTGATGACATTATCTGGATGGTAATTGGTCTGAGTATTGATTAAAAAGGCAATTACCCCCCAGTTTGTGCGGGAATTTGGATGAGGAAGAGGTTTAGAGTGAGGGTGGTGTCCCAGGCATGGGGAAACTCTGCTTCCCAGGGGACAAATAAGAGCGAAAGAGGGACAGGGAGAGAAACTGATTAAAACCAGTGTATGTAAATTCATTCTTTGCAAGGGCTGCTCTTCCAGCCCTGGCAGAATCAATATCCTGAGAGCTTCTCATTTGGGGGGATAAAAGCTGCTAACAGTGGCTCTGAGCATCCTGGCTTTGCCATGATTTATGCCCCAGAAGTTTCTCTTAAAAAGAGCTTTTTAATGAGTTTTGGGCATTTGGAAAGCAATGCTTCCCCACGGTTCTCCAGGCTGCTCCTCTGGCAGCTGCTGTGTTGAGAGCACAGACCCCTCTCCCCTCCCCACAGGCTCTGGGTGTCTGGGGTGGGACACGGTGCTCACCCCCGCCACTGGTGGGTCCTCCTGTCCCAGGGCAGCATCAGTGGCTCTGTACGACGTCAGCTGAATGGCTCCATCCCCACCGGTGGCCACTGAAACCCCCTCTGAGCTGCAGACACCTCCCTGGAAGCCAAAGGCAGCGATGCTCATGGGCATCTGCTGCCCCATCCCTCAGGGTCACCGGCCTCAGGTGGGATGTGAAACCCTCTAAGGTGACACAAGGACCTTGCAGTGGGGGACACACCAGAAGAGACACCCCACAGCTGAAACCCACAGGGCTGACCGGCATTGGAACAGGCTGCCCAGGGCAGTGGTGGAGTCACCATCCCTGGAGGGGTTGAACAGACACAGAGATGAGGTTCTCAGGGACATGAGGCAGTGCCAGGGGTGGGGGAATGGTTGGACTCGATGATCTTGAGGGTCTCTTCCAACCAAAACAATTATGTGTTCTCTGTGTTCTATGATTCTATCATCTGCCAACCAGCAGCATTTTAAGGTCCAACCTCTGCGTTTGCCAAAAGCTGAGCCCCATCCCCACCAACCTGTGTCCAGCACCAGCTTCTCTTCTCTCTCAGGCTCCTGCTGAGTGGTTTCAGCTCTGGGCTGGGCAATTCAGGCTGCTGGAAATATTCATACAGCTTGTTGGTCCACTGGCCCAGCGACCTGATGTGCAGCCAGAGGGTTTCTGCAGGATGGAGAGGAGCAGCAGATGAGCATCCTGCACAGCATGATCCATGTACCGCACAGCTCCATCCCTGAGCAACCAGCAGGGATCCCCACTGACGTCTTTCACATCAGCCCCAGGCTTGCAGCAGAGCATGGGTTTGCTCCAGGAGCTGGGTAAAGCCCAAAGCCCAAAACTTGGGAACATGTGGAGCTGGGCATAGGCTGAGAGAGTTGGGGTGTTGAGCCTGGAGAAGCTCCGAGGAGACCTCATTGTGGCATTTCTGTACTTAAAAGAGGCTGATAAGAAAGATGAAGACAGACTTTTGAGCAGGGCCTGCTGTGATAGGACAAGGGGTGATGGTTTTAAACAAAAGGAGGGAGATTCAGGCTGGACATAAGGAAGAAATTGATGCCCCTGAGGGTGGTGAGAGCCTGGCCCAGGTCACCCAGAGAGGTGTTGGATGCCCCATCCCTGGAGACATCCCAGGCCAGGCTGGACGGAGCTCTGAGCAACCTGAGCTGGAGAAGATGTCCCTGCTCATGGCAGGGGTGGCACTGGGGGAGCTGGGAAGGTCCCTTCAACCCAAACCATCTGTGATTCAACAATTCTATGATCATCCCAGTGATGTAAAACAACCCGGCAATAAAAACCAAGCCAAGGTTTGGCGCTCACCTCGCTGCTCGGGCGCGCTGCTGATGGTGAACGGATGCCACTCGTAGGTGGCAATGGCTGGGATGTTCAGGTAGACAAAGTCTCCAGGCTTGTAATGGAAGAACTGGGGTCTCTCGATCACAAGGTGGGTGACCTGGAGGAAAAGGAGGAGCAGGAAAGCTCGGAGCATCCAGCCAACACATCACGCTGGCCAGTCTCTGCTGGGTGAGTGCCCTGCAGCCCAGGAGCACCTATCCGTGCCTTCCATTTCAAACAGTGGCCAGAATGAGATGGACTTACAGCTTTGACCTAAAAAAGGGGTTTGTTCTGTTCACTACCCAGTTTTGCTATCAAACAAATATCTCAGTTGGGGTTGGCCTCAAACAACAGTTTTTTTGAAGAAACTAAGACTCAAGAGTCATTTAGTCTCCAGTTGTTCTGTGAGTTTAGATTTTTTTAAGTTGAAAAATAGGGAAAAAATTCTAAATGAAAAAAATGGTGCCTGGAGAACAAAGGAATATCTTTTACCTCTTGCTGCAAACATTCACCAGTGCAGCTTGCAGCAACCCAAACCTGCCTATTTTCCAGATAAGCTACTAATTGCCCCTCATCCCTCCCCCTTCCAGCTCACCGTGCAAATTGTCACCCCTCCCATGTCCCACCATCCCTCCTTTTCCCCTGCAACAAACAACCATCGCAGTTACTTGCAAAGTGCTTTTCCCCAAATTATGAACCCCTTTTCAGATATTACAGGTATTTCTGCAGCACAGAGACCTTGGAGGGGAGCAGGTTGACCTCCACGATGTGCAGCCCCCCCGTGCGCCACCCAGCCAAACCAACCACCTTCTCCAGCACAAAGAGGCAACCGGGAACCGCAAACCACTTCCAGAAGTGGGGGCCATGGAGGATGAGGAGGGTCCAGATGGAGATGTAGGAGAGGTGGGTCCAGTAGAAGAGCTGCGGGCAGGGAGTGGGGAGCAAAGTGTGAAAAAAAGGTGGTGGAAACAAATGGTGCTTTGTGGTGGGGCCGTGCCAGGGCATGGGATGAGGAAATGGCCTCAAGTTGCACCAGGGGAGATTGAGGTTGGATCTGAGGAACAATTTCTTCCCCAAAGGGCTGTCGGGCATTGGAACAGGCTGCCCAGGGCAGTGGTGGAGTCACCATCCCTGGAGGGGTTGAACAGACGGAGATGAGGTTCTCAGGGACATGGGGCAGTGCCAGGGGTGGGGGAACGGTTGGACTCGATGATCTCGAGAGTCTCTTCCAACAAAAATGATTTGATGGTTCTATCCCCATGTGCAAAGGCAGCCCAAATGATGAAGAAAAGCAGGAAAATCCCAAAACTGCAAAACTGAGGAGTGTGAAGGTATCCGAGGGAAGGATGGGGGGCACCACACCAGCTCAGGAGCTCCCCCCACCCACGGGGCAGCACCCAGACTGGCACCCACCCACTGGACCCACCTGGAAGTGGCCGCTCCGGCGGATGCAGGGGCAGGAGAAGGTGACCATGGCAACCAGCAGCCCCTGCAGCACCAGCCCTGTCTGTGCCGCCGTGCCCCCCAGGCCCCCCGCGCCAGGGTGGGGGTACAACAGGTACTCGGTGAGGACATCACGCCCGTCCTGCTGTGCCAGCCTGCCTGGGGACACCGCACTGGGGACAGGGCACCCACAGCACCCACGCAGAGCTCTGCTACACTCACCAAACTGCTGCGAATCATTTCTCTTTTAACTAAGAAGCACCCAAGTGCTTTGCTTGGACATTTTTGCAAATTTTTTTTTTTTGACATTTTGCAAAATGGAACATCCCTCCTCTCCAAAGCCTGTTCAGGGGCTCAGCATCATTGCAAGGGAGGTGTTTTGTGCAAGCCGGTGGTGCAAGCAGACATGGTCCCCCCATGTGCTGCTCATGTTCCCGAGCTGGGGGTGCAGACCCCACTCAGGAGCTGCGTGGGGCCAGCAAGAGCCCTTTGCTGCCTGTCTGGGAAGCCACTAGAGGGGGATCACAGCCAGAGCACAGACCGTGAGATACCGCACGCCTCCTCCGACTGCCTGCACCTTGCCTGGGACCTCTCAGCCCCCCTTGGCCATGTGTATCCCCTCTCCAGGCGTTGCACCCCCCTCCCTGGGACCTGTGCACCCCCCCAGGACACGTGCGTCCCCTCCTTGGAGCACAGGCATCTCCTCCTTGGGACATCTGCACCCCTCTGGGACATGAGCATCCCTTCTCTGGGACATCTGCATCCCTGTGGGACACAAGCATCCCCCTGGAACATGAGCACCCCCTCTCGGGGCTCAGTCCAGACCCCTGCAGCTTTTCCTCAGCACAGCGCAGGTGCTGCCCCGGCACCCAGGGGCATTTCCCACTTTAGCAGCAGTACTGGAAAGGACCCACCACAGGGTTAAAGGGGGTGTTTCCCGAGATCCCCCCATTGCAGCCCAAGGGCCCCACCGCCCCAGGGCTGGTACTCACTGAAGTTGGCGACGTGGGCGCCCGTGTGAGTGGTTGCCAGTGCCAGCACCACGTACCCCACCAGCTGGTGGAATGTAATGTGCTGGTCCAGCGGCAAAACCTCAGCGACTGGGGTGGTTCGCAGCCAGGTCAGGCACCTCCGCAGCATCAGCACCTCCGGGAGAGGGGCAGTTGGAGATGTTGGGGGGGCAATTTGAGATGCTGGGGCACAATCGGAGATGTTGGGGGGCTCAGCCAGGGGCTTGTCCCCTGGGGCTCCACAGCCAGCTCCGCCCAATACAGGGTGTCAGCCTGGAGAGCACCCAGGGACAGAAACCAAGGACCCATCTGCAGGGTGCCATGAATTCTCTTGTCCCACAGGGAGCTCAGAGCCTCCCTAACCCAGGATTTATATACCGTTATTTAGAGGACGCAGCCTGGTCCCACAACTGCAGAAGTTCACGGGCTCCATCACTGCCCTCCACGGAGCCCCCAGCACAGGGAGAAGGTCGTGGTGTAAATATGACTGTAAACAGTGCCAGTAACCACCACCCTGCACCCACCTCGAGCTCAGCACCCTCCAGGACCCCCACTCACTGCGAGGAAGGCACAGTTGAAGTTCAGGCACTGCCCGCAGCCCCGGGCCACCACCAGCCACCCACCAAGGCCGGCGTGATGGAGGGTGGCCAGGGCGAAGAGCAGAAGGTTGAGGCCGATGTAGCCCCCCAGGAAGGCGACTGTGCTGCGGTGGTTGTGCCAGTACAGCCAGGTCAGGTACTGTGGGCGGCCACTCTTCTGTGCAGGCAGCTGGGGCTGCAGCCAACTCACTGCGCTGGGAGCAGAGGCACCAGGGACAGGGAGCTGGGGCAGTTTTGCACCCAGGCGGGCACCCAGCTCTGCGTCTGAGCCCTGCACCCAGCCCAGCAGCATCCCTGCACCCAGCCCCGCAGCATCCCTGCACCCAGCCCCGCAGCATCCCTGCACCCAGTTCTGTGTCTGAGCTCTGCACCCAGCCCAGCAGCATCCCTGCACCAGACCAACTACTATCCCTGCACCCAGCCCAACTCCTATCCCTGCACCACCCTTTCACCCATCACAACTCCATCCCTGCACCCATCTCAGCACCTCTACCTGCATCCCAACCCAGTACCCCGCTTGGCACCAGAGGGTGCCTGGGTTGCTCCCAGTGCTGGTCAAGCACCTCGGGATCCGGGCACCCTGTGGGAGCACAAATCCCATTTTTTTTACTCTGTGCAGGACGAACAAGGTGCTCACAGGGTACCCACAGCCCTGGGTGCTGCTGGAGGGACCCGCCACAGCAGGTACCTGATGCTCAGGTTCTCCATGACTCCTGGGAAAGCCTCCAGCTCCTGCCGGAGCTCCTCGAAGGTGATGGAGCCGCTGTGGTCCTTGTCAGTGGCCTCGAAGAGGGCGCGGGTGAGGTCTGCCAGGCGCGGCTCGGGCAGGGCCAGTGCGCTCTCCCGCAGGCACCAGCGCAGCACCAGCCGCAGCTCCTCGGGATCAATGGAGCCGCTGCCTGCGTGGGGACCGGGCTCAGGGCAGGGACCTCATAGTGCCCTGGAACCCCACGAGTTTACTGTCATCTTGCACCCTTAATGCAAAAACCACCTCCTTTTAATTCGGAAATCGCCTCCCTTCCTCCCATGCAGGAGGAAACTGTGCCCAGCCAGAGCAAGTCTGTGCCACTTCTCATAAACCATCTGGTTTTAAATAAAAAGGTGACCTAATCGGCAGTTTACCTGCAGCAGCCATGTTGTCGCTCGGCTGGCAGAGTTTGGCACTAGCAAACTGCTGCCAACCCACTTATCTTATTGAGGCTTGGACCAGATGAGCTTTGAAAGTCCCCTCCAACCCAAACTGTTCTATGATTTTATGATCCAGCAACCAAGTAGGAGAGCAAACCAGAGAGGTGAGAGGCTTGGCTTGCAGATCTTTGGCCAGCATTTAATACCCAAGCAGGTAAGAGCAGGAAAAGCAGCTCATGAGCTCATGAGCTCAAGATGTCCCTGCTCATGGCAGGCGTGGCACTAGGGGAGCTGGGAAGGTCCCTTCAACCCAAACCATTCTATGATTCTATGCTTTTGTTATTTCCAGCTTTCCTAGGTGATATAGGAAGAAAAGACCATGCTGGGATTCACAGATGTCAGCAGGATGGAGAGCTGATGTGTGAGGGGAGCAGAGGCTGCTCCTCTCCATGGCCGAGGGTGAAAGCCAGTTGTGGGAAATCCTGATGTGCAGCCAGTTTAATTGCTGGCTTTCAGATGGATTTTTGGTGGTTTCACCACAGGATGAAGGCAGCAGTGTTATGCCGGAGAGACTCTTACATTTAGTGAAGATCCAGCAGCAAAGACCAACCTACCCCATTACCCAGCTGTGCTCAACCTCATAGGTGACACCAGGACTGAAGGCCAATGCCCACACTGGGATGCTCAGAGCAGAGCTGTGCTGCCCCAAAAATCACAACTTTATTAAAAAAACCCACAAATTAATTTAATTTTCACCGTCTTACCATCCACGTCGTACACTTGGAAGAGGAATCGCAGCTTGTCCATCTCGTTCCCGTGGACGAGCAGACTCAGGGCTTTCAGCAGCTCCTCCAGACTGATGGTCCCGCTCCCGTCTGCATCGAACAGCGCAAAGAACCTCTCGGCGAAGAAGGACTGCAGGAGGAGGACAAAGGCTCTTACATGGCAGTGGGATGTTCTCCACCGGCCAAATCCTGATGCTACAACCAAAGCTACCACCACTGGCGATGGGAATCGCCTGGCCCTGGGAGGGAGGGAGCCCTGGGGACAGACATGGACGTGGGGCGGATGGGGTGGCAGGTGGCTGGAAGAGAATATTCAAGCGTGTTTGAAGACATACTGTGGATATCCAGTCGATTTTGCACTGCAGAAAGTTAATCCATGTTTTCCGCTCTTGTTTGCTGCAGAGTGCTATGAGGTTTCTCTTTCACAACATCAAATAATTCTACTTTTTAAGCTTAATTTTCTCTAGGAGACCATAGCTTGGTATCAGGCAGCCAGTGCTGCCCGGAGGAAGGGACCCCGTACCAGCACTCACCTCCTTCACTTGCAGAGCAGTTTTGAACTCTTCCAGGTTGATCTCTTTGTCCTTCCCCGCGATGTTCCCGAACTGCTTCGTCACCCACCGCAGCCACTCGGCATCCTTGGCCGCGCTCATGGTGCAGGAACCTGCAAGAGGGCACAGCATGGAATGGGCAGCAGCCCCTAGGACCCCCCTGTAGCCTTCAAAATCCACTTCTTTACTGTTCCTGACACAATTTTACCACCTGCAGCCTCATGCTGCAGAGCAAAGGGGCAGCTGCTCTCTGCCCACAGGACAGAGCATCCCTGACCACCCCTCACCATTAAGCCTGGACTGTGTCCTGCAGCAGCTGCTCTGGGATGAATCAGAGTCATTTTGGTCGGAAAAGCCCCTCAAGACCATCGAGTCCAACTGTTCCCCACCCCTGGCACTGCCCCATGTCCCTGAGAACCTCATCTCCGTCTGTCCAACCCCTCCAGGGATGGGACTCCATCACTGCCCTGGGCAGCCGGTTCCAATGCCCGACAGCCCTTTGGGGAAGAAATTGCTCCCCAGATCCAACCTCAACCTCCCCTGGCACAACTTGAGGCCGTTTCCTCTCATCCTGGCGCTTGTTCCTGGGGAGCAGAGCCCGACCCCCCCTGGCTCCAAGCTCCTTTCAGGCAGTTCAGAGATCAGAAGGTCTCCCCTCAGCTCCTGTTCTCCAGCTGAACCCCCCAGGTCCCTTAGCTGCTCCCATCACACTTGTGCTCCAGCCCCTCACCAGCTCTGTTCCCTTCTCTCAACTCGCTCCAGCACCTCAAGGCCTTTCTTGGCATGTGACGGGCCCAAAACTGACCCCCAGATTCGAGGTTTGGCCTCCCCAGTGCCCAGCACAGGGGGACGATGAGGCTGTGGAGCCACTCCCTGCCTGCACCCCGTGTGAGACTCTAGGTTGTGTTTGTGGACCCAAATTACCAAGCAGCAGCACACAAGTTGATATTAATAAGAGTGAATGCATTTGCTGGGCTGTTCTGCAGCCTCTGCAGTTCGTCTCTCGGGTTAACCGGGTGCATCAGGTGCTTTAATCACCCATCGCACACCCCAATGTGTTTTAGTGTTCCCTCGGAGAGGCTGAGCTGCTTGTTACACCCCCACCTTAATCCCAGGAGTTCTCCAGCTTTTCTGGGTTCTGTTTTATGGACTGAACTGTTCCCAAACCCTTTCAGCTCCCAGCGACAGGAGGTGCCGCTCCACTGTCGAGAGGGGTGGCAGCAGCAAGATGCTCTGGGGTTTCCTTTGCAAACAAAAATGGAGCAGGAAGGAAGGAAACTTTGAGCCCTGGAGGCACTTGGGTGTCTCTCCCCTTCCCTCTCCTCTGCTGCTGCTTCTTGGCCCCGTCCCTTCAGTCCCTGCATCCCCATCACTTTGGCACTTGCATCCCCATCCCTTCGGTCCCTGCATCCCCGTCCCCCTTCCCATCTCCACATCTCCGAATTTCCCACGATTCTGTCAGCAGCTTTGCCAGACAGAACCCAAAATTACCACCAGCTCTCATTATCTTGGGAAATGAAGAGAAAAATCAATGAGCCTTTTTACAAGGGAACCAGCCTGTGCTGTGTTTCCCCAACTCCCTTTGCTTTACCTGCTCAAACAGCTCCTGTGGGACGTAAACCGGGGGTCTCAGCAGAGTGACACAGTGTTCCCAGGGAGAACGGGCAGGATAGAGCAATTCTGGGCAAAACAGCTGCAAACAAGGCTCGAACTTCTGCTCGCACACGGGGAGGTCGATCCCGAGCCCCGTCCTGCTTCACAACAGGTTTAATTTATCATCTTCTCCTGTTTTGCCATCACACCCAGCTTTGTCACCAGGTCTGTCGCTGCAGCCCGGTTATGCCATTGCTACATAACATTTAAAATGTAGCTGATTGCAGCTGCTGGATGTTATTCTTTAAATTTCCTTCATTTTATATTTCTCGCGCTGTTAAGCAGCGTAACCTTGGGAAGCTCTCGCTGCCAAACCCAAAGGCCTCGTGTTCACCTGGCGCTTCCATCTCTATTTACCGGCCGCCAGGAACACATGGGGAAGTGTCTTTTCCATACTGCCACCTTTATTCCTCTCTGAACAAACCCGACTTGTGCGGCACTAAGCTGCGACTAAATTGGGGAGGAGGTTGCCATGGGGATGTCAGAACCAGAAACCAGGTAGTAAAACATTTCTGTTTTACTCCGGCTGGTGTCACAGCTGCTCCAGGCACAAAACAAGCAGGGAGATGGTTTGTACACTAAGCGGCAGAATTTCGCTTCCTCACCAGAGCCCAAGGGACCTTTTCCCTCCAGAGTCGGTATCACGATGGAAAAATATCGGGAAATTCAAAATTCACCAGGTAAAAAAGCGTAAAATATAAATCATCTTCAAGCGTGTGCTGGATCCTACAGACACAAATCCTTTTATCCTCGTATTTCACCTATACAACCACACTGTAAATACCTAAAATAAAAGAGAGCTCAAATTTGCTAATATGACTCAATAAGTTGTGGTCAGGCTGCTACAAAGAGCACATAATAAATTATAAAAAGACATCAGACATTGCGCAGGGTGGGATGTGGATTATTTACTTCCATTGGAGCTGGGGGAGGTACCAGCACAAGTCGGTTTTATTGCAGTTCTTGTCTTAAATTCCTCATATAGGTTTAGGAAAATAAGCAGGGGGAGTCAAGCTCTCAAAAAGCCCCTTGTTTTCTCTGCCAGCAGAGATTCCCCTCTCGGAGACAACCGCAAAGCCAGAGTTTCTGCCTGGCACAGGAATGTGTTATATGAAGGTGACCCAAGCCATGCGAGTTAAAGGCAAGGTCCAGTCCTACAAAAGCCTAGAGTGGAGCCCAGTGCAGGCTGTTTCCCTTTAAATCGCTAATTACAGCTACTTTCTAGAATCTAATTAAACATCTGTAGAACGTTACAGGATGGTGTCTCAACTGCCTGTCACTCCAGGACCAAAATCAAATGTACCAACACACTTAATGTTCTGAGAATGAACAAAACACCCAGGGATGAGCAGATAAAACCTGGGCAGGCAGGAGCAAGGCTCAAACCTGCTTAATGAAGAGGCCTTAATTAGTGCAGACGAGGAATGTCCCTGTGATGCTCCTGAGCAAGAATTTAGGTGAGAAGTGAGCCAGTCACTCGATCGAAGGCAGCATCCCACGGATGGAACAATGTCCCCACAACACAAATTTTAATGCCCCAAACCAGGAGTTTGCTAAAAAGGGCCCAACTTTTGGTATTTATCAGAAATCTCCATTTCCAAACAAGCCCGGTTTTTACAGGATCCGCCTTGTGATTTCAGGGTGTTTGGTAATTCTGGGAATACTCTGAAGTTCTTCAGCCTAATCCCAGGGGCATGTTTGATTATAGTATTAAAAACTGCACTTTGGCAGCACCTTTTGAAAGGAAAATGGAGAAAATCTATCAGTGTATTCGCTCAATGCTGAGTTCCAGGTAAAGACAGACGAAAAAGAAATACGCATAGACACGGGAAAAATAAAATATTTACAAATTTAGAATTAGATTTGAGAAACTAATATCCTTTATATGGAGAGTAATTTTTAGATATATTAAGTCCTATCAAAAATTTCTGAGGAAACAAAATCTAAATAATTGCTCACCAGGACAATTTAGTGTTTGTTTCATGGTAAAAATATGCACAAATCATCACAATTGAAGTGCTGTGCTATATTGCTTTTCTCAGAACTAAGTTAAATGTACTTTATCCCTTTATGATTCCACAAACCATAGTCTATAATGTAAATCTACATACTCAAACTAAGCACAATTCACGTAAAATTACAACTGGACAATATGTATCAATCTAAAGAATCTTCCTCAAAATATTTTATTTCCTTTAAAAAAAACAAAACCAATCAAGCTGATCTTGTATTTACCAACTCTCAGAGTATTTGCTCTACGGCACAAATTTATGCATATATTAACAAATTATGCAATTATTACCTACAAACATTTAAGTCTGCTCAGATTTATACAAATGTTTCTACAAAGCAGAAAAGTTAAAGGTGTTTAAATTCTATGAAGAGTGGCAAAAAATGACAATGCTTTGAAGAACACCCTACTACAACATTAATACTTACACTCACCTGAAGTCAATTGTTTGATAACGCTTTTATTCTCGTTTTTCGAAGCTCTTCAGTTCGCTGTGGATTCCAATCTAGATGATTTAGCCTTTAATGATGGTACCAGAGCCACGTCCCCTTTTAAAGATTTACACCGAGTCAGCCCTGGTAAAGCTTTTCATGTCAAATTAAAAAAAAAAAAAAAAGGATTTAATGGAGCCAATTAAGGAGCATCTGGTTGCGACATTTCCATCATTCCCTGGTTATTTCTGAAGGACTCGGAAAGTGGCTTATGGGTCCTCGTCTAAACACTCTGCAAACCAGCAGCAAGCACACGGCTCCTCAGATGCATAAAATCTCTTCACCACAGAGGTTGTTTCCATTTCTGCGTCCAAACCCTGCGAACTCACAAGTGACTCTTTCCACGGGTCCTGCAGAAATTCTTACAAACCATTTATTCCCCTCAACGCGCGCGAGTCCAAGCACGTTACAGCCACAAACCTCTGCCACAAGTTGCGCTCCTGCATAATAGAGGCGGTGTGTTTGCTATAAAATACCTCTCCTCACCAAAACACACGTATATATCAGCCTATATGGGTACAAGCAGGAGAAAATAAGGCGCCTGTTCTGAAAGAAATTGACTCTCCAAAAATCCTGCACTTGAAATAAACCCTGTCGTTCAGAGTATTCACTGTTTGTTATTTTCCTGCCTCAGAGCTGCAGCGACCCACTGAAGGGACAGGAATTATTAACTTCCAACAAGAAACATCAATAACAATAATAATAAATCATAAATGAAAAATCAAAGTTGTCAACATTTTAAATAAACCACATACTGAAAATTCATTTGTTTCTAATTAAGAATTTACGCAGCTTCTCCACACAATCAAAAAGCCCATTTGTTTCTGTACAGTTCTAAGCGGAAAAGGAGAAAAATTCATTGTGATTGCTCCTCTCAGAGCAGACAAATGAGATTCCTGATTCCTTATCCCGGCTGTTCCCAAACTTTCCCTCATCAGGTCAGTTTTGACCCCACTGACTCCAGTTTCCATCCCCCTTACCAAGCTTCTCCATATTTATGAAACTCTGTCCCACAACAGTCAGGACCAAAACTCTGTTGCTTCCTGGGATGTTTTTTGCTCTCTCCACATTGTATTTTTATTTATTTTACCACTTCTATTTGCATCCATTAAAGGTCAATGGTTTAAAGCTTTTAATTTTCATCATGCAGAAGAAAAACATGTTTTAAGAAAACATTTTTAACTAATATGCCCAATTTATGAAATAATGACTAAAATGGAAATTTAGAAACATATTTTTAAATTAAATATAAAATAAAATGAAATTGTTTTCTTTATCTGGTATTAAAATACCAAGAATGTGCACATTGTACTTCTCTGAATACAAGTCTTGTATCATGGTATGAACCCATTTTTGATGGAAAAAGCACTGAAGTACATCATGGGTACTGAACTAAGACATTCAGGTGAATATATTGAGTTTAAAAACATCTTTATGTTTAAAAAGAATTAAAAAACTCCTCCCATTTTCAGCTTTTAAACCATGCAGAAGGCTACGTTTCAAGAAAGAACAATATTTGACAGAAGCCTTCTAAGAATTTAACCAGAACCAAAAGAAAAGCCAAATAAACAGTAAGAAAACAGCAGCAGTCTAGAGCTCCAAAAATCTGGCAACAAGCAGCAGAAAAATGTAAATATCACATGGTGCTATTTTTAAGTAGGAACATATTTTCAAAGGATGAAATTTAAGTTGGAATATGTCCACACACACACACAAAAAAGGAGAAATTGTGGGACCAAATTTATTATTGTGCCATTAGCATAGAACATCAAGTGCATTGTAAAAATGTGAGTGACTGGAGTCGTCATCTCTTACCTGCACATGTGAAACAGTAAAATCTGGGAAAAAAGCCACTGAGCATTACTCTTTGTTTTCCAACTTACCATTGTCACATAACACATTAAGTAAAAGCAGTTAGGAATGATAAATGTTAATTACTGGGATAAATAGTTATATCTGGTTTGGATGGCTGACAAAACTGAAAATCGATCATTTAAACCTCAAAGAAAGACAACGACAATATTCCAAATATTAGAATTTAACTATTTTTATAGTCTTTTCACCATTCTTAAAAGCTGGAATATTTTTCTCAACATAACTATCAACAAAATATTTAATTGATGACAAAATCATAATGTAGGTTAATCAAAGATCTTATTTTCCTGATTTCAGTTTCTCTCCCAGACTGAGTGGCCAGAGGGATGGAGAGGGAGATGCAGTTTGTTTAACACTCTCTCCATAACGTGCCCATCATTCCCAAGGTGACTTTGTCTACAGCTCGATGTTCCACCTTGTGGAAACACTGCTTGTGCAATGTTTTCATCATTTTGCTGGTAGGTTCTGGGTTTTAAAAAAACATTCTTCCAAGATTTCACTAAATCCATTTACTAACTGTTCAAGAGTCTTATTTTCATTTTTTGCAGTAGCAGTTTGAAATACTAAGACCAGCTCTTTTGGTGCTGTTGCCAGCTGAGTAGACTCATAAACACATAAAATACAGAAATATCTGGGTTGGAGTGTCAAAACTGATGGTGGTGGAGATGGAGGAGGTTTTCTTGTCATCGTGACATTTTCTAGGTTTTTTTTTTTTCTTTTTATCATGTTTCCTGTAGACTTTTAACCAAAGAGCATCAATAGTAGCATGAAGAGCACGGTCACAGCGAAACGTGGAGCTGCTGTGTCCTGCGTGGACACGTTTTGCGTTACATCCTGCAGAATGTCCATGAGGCTTTTCAAGGTTTCCCCTTTAGTTACTTCTGTCCTAGAGGGAGTTGAGATACTGCAAAAGAGTATTAAATGGTTTTTAAGTTGTGTATTCATGCAAATATCAGAGGTACATTTGCCATGCTCACCATGCAGTCCCATTGCAAATACACAAACTTCAGTACAAATGCACTTTTGCTAGAATATTAATTATTATCATCTTCATCTTTACAGGAAACCCATTAGTTTTGCCATACTAGATGGCGGCCCTGCTTTCTTGAACAGATGAATAACGCAGTGGATCCTCCAGTTCACTCTGTCTCTGCAGTGAAATGTAGCTTTTTCCACCCCGCTCTTGAAAGCTGCAGTTTTTATGCCCTAATGAGCATGGGGAATGTCCACAGGACACCTTCCCTAAGAGTTTTTTGGTTTGAAGAAGGTCCTTAATGCTTAATGCGCAGCTGAACTGCAGATCTTTCCTGTGCAAAAGTTCTTACCATGGACTGTAGCACCAACCATGGCTGTAGCCGAAATCCCCGGAGATGAGAATGGATGAGGTGCCATCATCTGCCAAACACAACAACTTCAGTCACATCAGGACTTCCCACTCAAAGTGATAATATCCATCCTCGTATCATCGCTCTGAATTTTTTAGGTTCAAATTAAGACAAGCTACTGTAAAAAACTGGGGTGGAAGGAGACAACGTTAATCAAAACATGCCAAGAGAGGCCTGGAAACTCAAAGCTACTATTTTTAGTAAAGAAGCAAACAAACCAGGCCAAGAAGAAGAACCCCAGTATATTCGTGAATATATTCTTGACAATACTCACAACTCATAAATTTGCCTCTCCTCTAGATGCACCATGTGGGGGAGAAGATAGGTTTTCAAGTTTAAAAATGTCAAAATCCAACTTGCAAATGAACGCTTTCAACTCAACAATTTAACTTAGACTTTGCTTTCCTGCCTTTTTTATTGGAAAAAAGATTACAGGAGGTAGATCCTAAATATGACCTGGTCTGTGTGCTGAAATGCAAGAAATATATGTACAAACTTCAACAGGTTCAAAAATTTGAATACGAATTAATGTCCATTCAGGCCTAAAAGCTTCATATAAGGTCAGTGGACGTACATGTATATAGCCTATTATCTTATCATTAGACTTAGTATTTTTTAATAGTACGGCACAACTAAGAAAGCTCAACTTTTGAAGATTAATATAAAACTACAAGAACTACTGTGCATTCTTTAAAATTACTTTAAAATTTACTTGCATCCCGGAAGCAGCAAAGTTTCTCTAGCCAGAGTGATTCTGAAATACTGAACCAAGTCGGTCATCACTAACAATTAAAATAAAATGTCATAAAATTCACAGCATGTCACAAACTTCCAAAAAAACATGGAAACCACATTGTTCTATTTGAAAAACATGAAATGAGAAAAGAATGTTATGATTATTGTTCCTACATCATCATTAAAATCCCAGCATTGGAATAGTGTGACACAGCACTGCCACTTGGTAAAATTAATCCTCTTTGTTAGGAAGAAGTGTCTTCATGAAAGGTTCCACCTTGCAGATTTTAAAATTAAATTCATGCAAGTCTTTCCATACTGGGAACATATTAGGATTCCTTTTTGTCTCCTTTGAAATTGTTCCCATAAAAAGCTTCCTAATAGTTTGAAGAGCAGAAGAATTCAGCTTATTGTATACACAGTAGTACCAAAACAGCGGTTCATCAATAAGAAATAAACACATCCATGTTCCAAAATCCTCTCTCTAAAATTATCTTTAGATGTTTCACGTGCCTGAAATTATGCTGCAGTGCTAAAAAGAAAAAAACCAAAATTTTTTAGAAACATAATCAGTCACTCAGCACAAACACAAACAACGTGATCTCAATTTGATACACAGGCTTGAATTTGCTGTTCTCTGGACTTTATAATCTTCTGCTCTGAATAGAAGTTGCCATGTCATAAGCTGTTCTGGGAGAGCAGAGCTGCACAGCTTTGTTGTACAAGAACAGAAGAGAGTGGTGCTTTTTACAGCCATGAGTCCTCTGAAACTTGTATGGATTGTTTTTGGAAACACAGGTTCCCTTCCAAAGATGGAATTTGATTCAGAGGATCAGAACCTCTAAAAAGAAGAGAAAATGAATTATTTCCCCATGTAACATCTTAATAATGATATTATATTGAAGCATATTATCTCGTGACTCAATGCAGTCTAACCACTCCCAGTTGTAGATAATACGACATCTTTCCCTACATGATCCTCCAGGTACGTATTTCAAAGTGCTCACAAAAGCTCAGAGGTTTATTTTGGTGGGATTGACTTTCACCGTCCATGATCAGTTCATCCTAATTCCAGAGCGAGTCAGAAATAAAGCTGGTCACAATTTGCCTGTGTGACACCGCACAAGTACAGAAAATATGAGTGGTCCCTCCTGAGCAATACAAAAAAGTAGCTTTGGGAAAAATACATGAAAGGCAATATAAAAATGAGATTTGATCTCTCCTGCTCGATAAAGGAGCTCTGCAAGTTTCCACCTCAGCTATTAAATGATTTGCACGGCAGAAGAGGACCGGACCACGTTTGTCCAGCTGCTTCGACAATGTGATGGGTACAATGGCCACGGCACTATCCAGGTAATTTAAAAACTGCACCTCAGCAAGGCTCCAAAATTAAAAAGACACACAAAGGGAAAAATGTCAAAGGCAATATTGAACCTTGAAGCTTAACAGTAAGGCTGTCTTACAGTAACTGCTCAACATAAAATACTTTAAATTATTTCCTAATTCTATGTTTTTCTGAGAGACAGATAACGTAAAATAAGAATGTCACAGCTGAAATCTTCATGGTTAATCAGGAAGCAATATCTAGGAAACAGAGCTGCAAACAAAACTAACTGCTATAAAATCAAATTAAAATGTTACACAAACATTTATTTGCTAAAAAGGGTGTGTAATTTTTTTGCTGAAAGAATGCAAATAAACTTCTGGCTGTCCCATGTCTTTCGTGAGGCTTTGCAATACCTCAACATGTACATAATAAATAAGACTCTGTAACTTTTTCAGCTAAAGCTGTATTTAAAGAACAGCATCCACACAAGAAATCACATTTGGAGCAAGGCTGAAACCACAAAAGAAAATAAATGTGACCTTTGATGATAGAGCGCTTTCCTCACATGATCACTTCTGTAACAAGTGAGGTTTCATGCAGCGCTTCCAATAGCATGAATTGTTCTAATTTCATAATTTGGATGAACAATCTTAATGACTAAAAATTAACCTGAGAACAGGGAAAAAATAATTACAGCTTCACTCCTATTCAAGCAACGGGAGAACTTGAAAAATCTAAAGGATCCCAAAGGGTTTAACAGTGAAGGAAATATACCGATTAATTCATTTTGTCCGTGGAATTACGAGAAAAAAACACCCCCAAAGCCACACCGTAACCCAGCAGATGGAAAACCTCTCTGGTTCCTACACTGCGATTTGTCATCCCTGGAGGACAGATATAAATTGGAAAGAGAGGAAGAGGATCAAGACTGTCAAGAAAATATTGATTTGTGCTCAGCTGTCTTCTCTAACGTTTCCTCCCAAGCTCCGTAGAGCAGCAAAAGTCGCAGGAGCAAAGGGCCATGGGCTGTGCTGGACACCGCAGGCTCACCACTAACACCCTCCACCCCCCAAAACGGCGGCTGCCAGCCCATAAAAGATGCTGATGGACTGAACACCATCAGCTGGGGACTCCAAGGTACAGCTATCATGCGGCCTGTAAAGAAAACAAAGTATTTCTCCTCCTCTAGATCAACAGAAAACATTTATAAATGCTACCATTGAGTAAAGTGCCAACTGAACAGAAATACTATAACTTGAGTGGCATGTTTAGGTGCCTTCTGCTCTTTCCAAATGTTCCTTATCTCTTACACAGCTACAGCCCTACAACTTTTCTATGATTCTGTGAATTTCTACCCCACTGGCAACAGTATATGGAAACAAGGAGAGGTTTCAGGTAATAGATGCCCTTGAACAGGTTTATCTTGCATTGCAGTATGAACAGTGTTTTAACAGCCTACTCAGGTACAAGTTAGTGGAGACAACATACAAGTTTTATTACTATACAGGAGGCAAAGCCTAGTATTGTTTTTATTTCTGTACCATTTCCTATAATGGCTACACATTTAAAATATATGTTCTGTAAAAAAGCACACAGAAGACTCTGTGAAAAAGCCATAGATTTACTCTCTAGTTCATTGAATCTCTGAGTAAAAATGTAAAGTTTTTTGGCCTTCTCTAACAAGCCATTGCTCAGCAAACAATCAAAGAGAGAAAGGTGATTTATGCAGCACAACTAATACAAGTGAGGGCTTCCCGCAGGCACCCATACAATTAACCACCGGACAGGGTCCTCTGTACAAACAGAAATATCGAATCTCTTCTGTGCCTGCCCCTTTCAAAGGTTAAAAAGTGATGTGAGCTCAAAGTGGAATAAATTCATGAGCTTTCCCCAGGCTGGTAACTGTGGTCACAGACACGTTCCGCCTCCTCGACAGCACGAAGAGGACTCTGGATCTATTTACTGTTTCCATTAACAATAATGCACTACTCCTAAGCAAACGCCTGTGGTTTGGGGCATAACCAAATGCATGCTTTAAGTGAATCAAATGACAAGCTTTGAAACGAGAGAAGAATTTGAAGAAACAAGTAGAAATTGTAATGAAGAAAATGAAATTTTAAAGCACCATCAGTCACAGGAGATGATGCCTATGGGGAAGAGATGAGCCAGTCACTCATCACTTTGCGCTCAGCTTCGCTTGGTGGCAGAAAAGCTCAACTATTCGCTCCAGATTGTGCTCTGAGTGCTGCAAGAGCTATTTCGGCTCCCCACTTCCCTAAATACGTGAACATAATGTTCCTCTGGGTCCCTCGTGATGCGATGGAGTAACAACCCTTAACCTATAACTGACAGGACATAAATAAACTTTTATAAGCACACAGAAGCTACATGGCTTCTAGGCACTTACAAGCACCTTTTAAAAAGGAGTTTTAGGAAATATTGAAAAGAGTATATCTAACATCACTAGCATGACAGTCCCTTTAAAATTTATTTTGGTATTCAGCATTTTAATTTCAGGAGTAATTGTTTATAGAATCACTAACAAAATGGAAAACACATGGGAAAAGGAAAGTTTTCTTTCAGAGTTTACTGCACCCGCGCAGTAAATCCTGCACATAGAATAATTTTCTATGATTCTGTACACAATTTCTGTCCAAACATATGTGGCTAAGCAGGTCAGCACCTCCGTTATGGATAATTCTAAAGCTTCCTATCTGTTTTTACATGCTTTTCACCACTAATAAGGCACAGCACAAGCCAGAATGGGGAAGCAAACAGGCACATGAACTCAGGACCGGCTACTTGATAAATCAGTGACCACGGCCCCTTTGCTTGGGTCCTGCATTACCCTCCAGAAAACATCAGACCTGTGGGGCATGGGGAAAAAAAAGGGGAAAAAACCCAACCCAGTACCCCCTGCCCCACACACGGGGATGGGAAACAGATTGAGGACTCACCTCCCAGATCTCCAAAAAGAAGCATAAACCAAACAGTGGAACTGGACATACAGGACTGAGGAGGAAGACTCCTTGTCCAAGGGACCCATGGCAATGTTAGTTGGTTACACTGTGATTTACTTCTCTCTCGACTGTAAGTATGTTAAAAGAATCAAATGATATTGCCCGTCATTAGCTACTGCTTTTAAAGTGATTGTTCTAGTTAACATTTCCTTTAGGAAATAAGAGGGTGAATTAGAGGTGGCTGCAACCTCTATTAAATTGAGAATGATTTAGTGCAGCATTAATCCAGCCCTTAGCCCTTATCCACAGGCTAAGGAAAAGCCTGAAAGAATTTTCGACTGAAAAGGGGTAGTAATAAGAGTCTGAGAGTGCTTGTTCCTACCATTGCTAGCAATATTCCCCTGGTTAAACAAGATAATGCATCTGAAATGGTTAAACAAGATAATGGTACTGAATGGTTACATAAGATAAAGCATATCAAATATGAGGAATAAATTCCTTGTCACTTAAACACGTGTCAGAGAAAAAGGTGTTAAAATTAAGCTTTCTACTTGACAGTACCTGCAAATTTGGTCCAGAGGAGCGAGCACATCACGGGAACGGCTGTTCATGGGCAGCGATGGCTGCAGTGTGGCCCTGCCGCAGAGAATGCCAGGCTGGTCTTGCCTAAGGAAAAATAGATGGTGAGTATTTATATTTAAAGAACAGTGGGAATAAAATGTGGGAGACGTTAGCAGCAACTGACAAGAAAAAAAAAAAAAAAAGGCAGTCTGTGGGTACTGGAAAAGATGTAATCGGCACTGAAACCTGGCTGTGCCGGAGCAGGGACTGAACGCTTGGCTTCTCCCACTGCGCAGCTATTTCTGGGCTTAGAGAGAAATCCTCTAGAGGGAGTCAGAAAATTGTTTAAAGGATTTTTTTTCTCCCTTTCAGTCTGATACTATCAAAAAGCCAAGGGACCGTGAGCCATTCCACAATGAAAAATAGTAATTAAAGAACTTCACTTCATTAAATGAGGAATATTTAGAGCAGAGCGGAGGCAAAAGGCTCGTAGAGCAAACAGAAACATTTACACACAGAGAGGAGGAGGCACTGGTGCAGCAAACTGCCAAGCGCAGGGGAATTTGCCTCTCCGGGGAACTTCAGAGACAGGCGTTTTCACCTGGCAAAGAGATTTTTGGCAATAAAATCCAAGCCAGAAGTGCCAGAGCCCGGCGAGGGTGCGGAGGCACGGGTCGGCCGGCCAAGGTCGCAGCTGGCGCATCAGCCATCACATACAGAGGTAAATATTTAATTAGATGGCAGTATGGCCAACACAGCATCACTGCTTGTTTATACAAGTATTTTACATAATTTTAAATGTAAAGTGAATTTAGCTGTTGTAAATCACTAGGGGAAATGCAGTCTTGTTTTTTTTCCAAAAACAGTTATGAACAATTTCATTATATCCAGAATTTATTATCCACAGTTTGAGAGGACACTTTTAACCTATTTCAAGATTTATGGCAGTGATTTCAATAACATTTTGTAGCTGTTTTTGTATGTGAGTAGTCTCACAAAAATCACTGGAAATGAATGTGTGAAAATGGGATTTCTGTTCCAGGAAAACACTAGATTTTTGTTTTGTTTTGTTTTTGGAAAAAAAAAAAAAAAAAAAAAAAAAAAAAAAAAGAGTCTGAACTGGGATAAAAAGTTGATATTGCAAAACTAACAAAATGGAAAACACATGGGAAAAGGAAAGTTTTCTTTCAGAGTTTCAAAACAAGTTTACTAGAACATTTCTTTCACTTTGATGTTTGTATTTCAAACGGAGGAGAAAAGACTGGGCCAGCCAGCAGCGGCCCCAGTGTCAGCGGGTGGCCCTGTACTGGGAGCAGGGGACACAACTGTCACATCCCCCCAAGCACCCGCGCAGTAAATCCTGCACATCGGCACCGCACCCAGAGGGAAAGAAACGCTTCAGAGTCAGCTGGGACAAAACAGCAATTTTGGCACCTGGCTGGAACTGCTGAAAAGAGAACCACCTCAAAATACAGAAAATAATAACAGCTGAAGTCTGAAAGTCAAGCAAGACCATTTACACGATCAAATGTAAAATGAGGTGGGAAAGGCAAACCAAAATACACTTTCAATTTTTGAAGATTTTACATTTTCCCCCTCCAAACATTACTGAAACAAACACATTAATTTTAAAAAACAGATGCTTTGATAGGAAGTTCTATCCAAATGTTTGTGCCCATGCCAGGTTAGTCCCTAAAGTGAATCACTGAGAATTTGATCCTGGGAGGCTCCTCTCCCAGCAAAGCAGTTGGAGTGGAGATGACATCTGCTCCAGACAAAACTGGACTTTTTACTGCATTCCTCTCAAAATAAAATTTCTTTGTGGAGAGAGCTGGCAGCTCAGGCTCTGGCCTGCCTTTCTGTTCAGTTCAAATACAGAAATGTAGGCTCACCCCTGGAAAATGCATCTCTGAGATGGATCAGGGCTGACACAGCTGTCGGTGGCAGCAGCAGACAAGTAGAGTAGTTTTCCCAAAGGCTGGAGATGGCAGCGCTTGCAGAGCTGGGAAACAGAAGGAAAAGGCTAATTTTGATATTTAATTCTGGGAACATCACACCAGGGGCTGCAGGTTGTCACATTACTTCAGCATGCAGAGAGAAGCAAGCAGAGGGATGGGGCTCTTGCAGCAGGACCGCCATTCTGCTGCTCCCCGTCAGCATCCGGAGAAACTCATTCTGACTTTTTTTTTACTATGGTACATTTGAAATAATTCATGGATTGCTGCTAAGCACGCTGCTTCCTTGAAATCTGTGGTTCCCTATTCCCCTCAAACAAATATCCCCAAAACAACCAACCACCAAAAAACCAAACCCCTCAAACAAACAAAAACACCCCCCCCAAAAAAAAAGAAAAAGAGAAAAAATATACACCCACTTTTTACTAAAGTATCTTGTTCCAAGTCCCCGGTGTTCTCTTGTTTAAGAAAAAGGATATTATGATGCATCAACATCCCTGGAGGGGTTGAACAGACACAGAGATGAGGTTCTCAGGGACATGGGGTAGTGCCAGGGCTGGGGGAATGGTTGGATTCAGTGCTCTTGAGGGTCTCTTCTAACTGAAATGATTCTGAGATTCTAGGAGCTTACAAAACACAACCCACCTCTGTAATACTGTATAATTAGCAAAAGGAAAGTTTGTCTTTGCACAGATTTTGTACCAATACGACTACACTTGTTTGGAAACAAATACAGTTAATTCATAAAACGTGCTAGTATCAGTGTAATTATATTAGTATAAACTTACTGATATAGTTCATGAAATCACTTAACTACTATGCTTAAATGCATGCATAATTGTGCTTAAACCAGCTCTAAATTTGACAAGCATATGCCTGACATTTTTAAAGTGCTAGTAAAGAGTATGTTCAAATGAACTCCTCGGAGATCACAAATCTAAATTAGGAATATGAGATAACAGGAACACAGAGATGGCAATAAGTTCCAGAAAAATACATTCAGGCGAACAATTTGCTTATACTCAGAAATTTCTTATAGCTGTGCTTGCCATTTGGTGTTACAAAGTGTCCTGCACTGATAAACAGAGGAATTTTTAGGAAACAACAGGTATTTAGAAGCACTTGGGATTTTACTGGGACGCCAAGGGCTGTTCCCCCCGCCAGACCCTCCACTGGTTTGTTCTTCCTGACCATCAAAATTCATTTTCTTGTTTTTGCTCCCAGCTACCTGACTATGCTGGTAACTGCTACTAACAAAGTTGCTGATGTCTCCAGATTCCTGGCTAATCTACATCAAAGGAACAATGGCACAAAATGGCACAAAATGAGAGCCTGCTTTGGCCAAAGCAGAGTGCAAAAGTGGAAGAATGGCATAAAAGTTCCATAAAGTGTGACAGAAGAGAGGACAGAGAAAACGACAGTACCTGTCATTGCTGACAAAGCCAAGGTTTTCCTGAATAACACGTTGGAGTCAGACTGTTAAAAAAAAAAAAATAAACAGGAAGTGTCATCTCCACACAAGAAACCAGGTTTGTCCTTGTGTGTGTGTTTGTTTGTTAAATTTACTGTGAGGGTGGTCAGAACTGTAGCACGCTGCTGAGAGAGAAGGTCTAAGTCTCCAAACCTGACGTGACACAATTCTGGACAACCTGCAGCAGCTGACCCTGCTTCGGTTGGACTAATTGATCTGAGGAGGTCCTTTCCAAATTAAATGATTCTGCAATGAGTCCCATTGCGGAGTTTTGTGGAATTCGGAAATTCCACTGGGGGGAAAAAAAAAAACGGAGAAACAATCTCAAAGCATTATCAAGTTTCTGTGCATTACTCAGACAAAAATAAACCAGGGGGGACAAACACCTCCTGGTCAGCAGTGCTGGCTCCATTAGAAAAGCCCTAGTGATTTATCTGTCGATACCGAATTGGCTGGATCTGGCCTTGCTGCTGGAGAGGCGGCAGGAGTGAATGCACGTAAATGTTGTGGAGCCACAAAGCAAGGTCTGTGACAGAGAAAAAATCGTTCTAGACATCCTCAGCTTCTCTTATTGCAGACCTACAGCACTCCCCCGGCAGGGTCAGCTGGCTGATTCCCAAACTAGCATTTGTTTCTCCATTAAAAAATAAAAACAAAACAAAAAGCAGCATGTTCTTCCCCATCAGCCCCTTTCTCAGTGTCACTGGGTCCTGATCTACTGCCCTTCTTTACACAAGGCCGCAGCAGCTGGCCTGAACTCACCAGCGTGAGGAACGTGGTGCAGATGCACATCTCTCCAGTTGTACCAGGGGAGGTTGAGGTTGGATCTGGGGAACAATTTCTTCCCCAAAGGGCTGTTGGGCATTGGAACAGGCTGCCCAGGGCAGTGGTGGAGTCACCATCCCTGGAGGGGTTGAACAGATACAGAGATGAGGTTCTCAGGGACATGGTACAGTGCCAGGGGTGGGGGAACAGTTGGACTCCATGATCTTAAAGGTCTTTTCCAACCAAAATTATTTCATTATTTTCTTCCTCTTTGCTGAGGCCCATCTCTACTTCGGGATGGGGTAATATCAAGAAAAGTTACAGTATAAAACAAGAAGCACCACAGGGCTTGCTCGGTTTGAGATGAAGTCCCAAGTTTCAATTACCCCGATACAACTCATCCAACACCAACACAGGAATTGCCAGAACACGTGGGATGTCTCCACCACAGCCACGACTCCCCTGCTTCTCAACGTCACTGGGCTCTTTGGCTACAGCATTACTTAAAACAGCTTAATCATCACGTACCTGTATACCACAGGCACTCTGAACAATGACTGAAATGCAAAATGCTTAATGCAAATACTGAGACCGGTTTCAGTTGTGGATGCACTCGAGGAACTCCTCAATAGGTTGGTGGATTTTTTTTTTTTTTAAACATGGTTCCTTCAGGAATGAGGATCTTAAATACTGGGAAGTCTTTGGACAACGCAAACAGCCTATAAACCAGGCACGCACAGGTACAGGGAAAGTCGGTCTGCTCAAAAATATTCCAAATTGATTCATTTGGGGGAAATAAAGGTTGTTCGTTTGCTTGGTGGGGTGGGTTGGTTTGAAGTTTCTTTACATAGCCTAAAACCAAAAGGGGAAGTGTAGCTAGCTACATTTTGTTTAAAAATAAAAATAATTTTTAAAAAAATCCTGCCTGCTGAGATCTTCCATTGCATGCTGAAGTTTCCTCTCCCATGGGGGACACGTAGTCAGAATCTGAGAGAGATGGCAGCAAAATCCACTATGTAAAGGAAATTGCTTTACTACAGGTGTCTTAAAATTATCTGGTTTCTATTTATGTTCATTAACTTAGATACCTGGGGAGAAGTAATGTTGGCTGAGACTTCAAATCCTCGCCTTTCCAAACAAGGGCTTCCAAAGCCAACAGCCCCTATCTCTGGGTTATCTACAGTCTCCCAACAGGAAAACAAATGTAAGCCAGTATTCTGAAAAGACAAAGATAATTTCTCATCCATCCTGGTTTTTAGGCATCATGGAAAATATTTTTTTTAAATGACATTACAAACCACTTGTCACCATTCTGCTCTATGCTACATGCAGGAATAGCAGCTTTTTGAGAAACATTCATAGAAATAATAAATCACAAAGGAATGAAAGAACTGGAAATAAAAGAAACCATGCAGAAAAATATTATAGAAGGAACAAAAAACCTCCCAAGTTTCCTACTTACCTGATTTCCCAGCCACAAGCTGTCATTGCTCCCCAACCCCCCAATCCCAAGGTCTGCATCTTAACCAGCTGAAAGCTATTAAATAGTCAGAGAATTAGCTTTGGACCCATGTGTATATTAGAACATCTGAGGGGAAATTAGGCAAATAATCACTTTCTATTCAGAAGCCTAACTCAATTTTAATATTAGAAGAGTGCTACTTACTTCCAGTCCCACCAGTTTTCCCAGAATCTCTACCCCATTAAACCTGCTTGGCGAGATATTGACTGACAACACATTTCCCCAATGAAATGCAAGTTAAGAATCACTTGATCATCAGCATTCTTTGGCAGACTGCTCCTGAGAGCATTTTGCAGCCTGCTAACGAGTCAAGGAGCTGATTAATGCTTCCTTAGGTATTACATACACCTGATCTATACTGGTAACCCCTTCTTGGGGACATGTGGCTGCAAAGTCCCACCTGGAGAACTAAATGTTCCACACAGATTGCTCAATCCCCCTGTTCCTTCTTTTCACTCCTGTTTAAGTGCTCCGGCAGGTCAATTCTGTCAGTCTGCAATCTTTTGCATCTGCCAAAGATCAGTATCGGTGGAATAGTAAACTTCACAGAAGGTGATTCTAAATAGCATTATTTTGGGGTTTTCTCACAATAACATTACAAAATAGCCAAGCCAGTTATTTCTGTTGAGGAACAACACATCTGCAAATCATGGAGCACTGGCAAAAAGAAATGTTAATACCTTAGGAATATATTTATATGAAATCATGTTACATTAAAGACAGCCAGAAATGCCCTTTTTTAATGCAAACTTCACAGAACATTAATCCCTCCTGGCCCAAACTTGTGTACACTAAGGATTTCACCTTATTAATTACTTCTACTTCTTGATATCAAGTACAGCTAGCAAAGTTTATGCTGTGCTGTGTGTGCATAGCCCCCAGGCAAAAGACAAAATAAAGTCTGCTGTGGGATATGTGTTTATTAAATGCACGAAAGATTAACAAACTCTGTTTCTAGAAATCCAGAGATGTCAAATTCCAGAGCCAGAAACATAAGATAAGACCCTGGAAACTGCAATGGATATGGCCAGAAAAATGTTAATACTAACAAAGTGCTGCTATAACACATTTTTTGTTGGGCAACAAGTTAAAAGCACTTTAACACAGATGACATTCACCAGACAGTCACAGTCACCACACAAAGAGAAGACTATTCTGTTGTTTTTGGAATATCTGACTACGTATACTAGGCAATGGTTTCATTCCAGTGCTAAGTTACAGCCACATGACACCAAGTCACACACACTTACCTTGAAGCAAAAAGAAATGGGGAGGTTAAAACCACTGTGGCACTTCACGGCTGTTGTCTGAAAAACAGGCTGCATAGGTACTTTTATACTCCTGTCCCTCCTGTATTGTGGACATTTTGGGGTTGAGTTCAGATATTTCTGGAGAGTGCAACATTGCCCTATGGTTATAAAGTGCATTTGTGACAGAAGAAGAAAAAACCACATAAAATATTCAAGTACTATCTCCCTTAGCTTAAGTTCACTTACTACCCATAGCTCTGAGTTCCACCTGAGTTTCCCTTGCGTTCAGAGATGTTGAGTAAAGACACACTGTATTTACAGAAGGAAGGTGGAAAGCTGGAACAATTAAATCAAGAGGAAGATATTTTGCTGGTTTGTGTGCAAACCAGAAGCTGGTGAGCCACTGTCTGAGTGGAATGAAAAGCCACATTTAGGACTCATTCCTAGCTAGTAAATAATACATCAGAATCCCTCCATTTTGCCTCACAGAATAAAACACAAATGTAACTTGTTTATGTCATTGTACTGTCCTTGTTCTAACACTTTTTTGGGTACTAGAACTTACCTTTAGTAACCTGTAAGCAGAGATGTATCTTCAAATATATATGACCACATGTATCACAGTGTTCTAGAAGTTCACGAACATACTCATCAACACAAACCAACTCATTTGACTCCTCATTTGTAAAATCGCTAATCATGAACTTGCATGTGAATCAGATATGCCCAGTAAAACCAGCATAGTTCATCTGCATCTCCAAAAGCTCGATTTGCATGGACGGCCATTGCAAACGCACAGATCCGTTTGGCACACAGCACTGCATACCTGTACATGCTCCCTCAGCCCTGCTGTATTTTCAGAATCTGATCCTATGAGTCTATCTATTCCCTCAGATGAACACCTTTTTTTATAAGCACACACTTTCATGCTGGCTGGCATTCTTCTGTTTTCTGATGCCTGTAGCAAGATGCCCATAACTGCCAACTGATTTTTTTTTAATCCATTTTCACACACAATAATTGGAGTTCTGAATGCCTGACTGACCTGTGGAACCGCCTTGAAAAAAAACAGAGGGTGGCCACAGAATTGCCACATAGAGAAACAATATTTGGAAATGCAACTCTACTTGTTTTGCCCATACTACAGTGATTTCTAGAACTCTCAATTACCAGGACTTAAAACATTAATAAGCCACAAATATCCATTTCCTCTGGCTTTCCACTTGTGAGGCTGAGATAGGAAAGCAAATATTTAAGGAACAATGACAGAGAGAGTACATTTTTAAGATTACTCTAAAAACAGTAGATGTACAAAAATAAACAAGGTGATATCATTTTATATTTTCAACAAAGAAGCTATTCATAAAGTATGGAGGAAAGAAGAAGAATGTATTTTATTCCTCCCCTCATGAGGCTTTAAAATATACACATCGCAAGCTCTGGGAATTTTCAAGAGGAGCAATGTGGCACATAAGCAGCAGTAACACACAGAGCCTCAGAGTATTTTCCGAGCTCATCTCCAAGCAGATGCTGCAGCGTAAAGATTGCGTTTTGAGCTTCCCACATAAGACGCACAGAACACTGAGGTGTTATCTGAAAAGTCTGACCCCACAACAAATGACACTGGGGAAGAAAGCTAAATTATCAAAACTTTATTTCGGCATCGGATGCTCAACGGGGTTTTGTGCATCTGACTTAACCAGCTGCCAGCTAAGCAAAATGTTTCTTATGCTGTTTGTCCAACACTGAACTCACAAGAGGGTGAACTGTGAATATTCTGTGAAGCTCTTTTGATTAAATCACTTAATATTTTTGTAATAGCATTTCTGCAAAGGAAAAGTGCTTCCATTTACCCAAATGTAAATGTTGCTTAAACAGAAATGGGAATACATGATACGTATGAAGAAAAATAAACAAACATATAGGACCTAGCCAGCCTCCTTCTTTTTGAAGTCTTTTTATGCTTAGGAGATGACAAACCCTTTTAGAATATTCAATATTTAATATCCACCACTTAGTCCTAGGTTTTGCTTCTGTCATATTTGAAAGAAAACAAAATGCCATTTTCCAAGGGCTAGAGCAGTAGCACTGCACTCAATATTAATCACTATCCATAACAAGAAATCCCTCCTCTCTTTTTCTATCCAGACCTTCTCTGTCACCTCTGGCTTTTTTTTTTTTTTCTTCCCAGGCTGAGAATCCTTGTCAGCTTTTGCTGGCTCCAGTATCGGCACAGTTTGCTCCTCACCCACCGCAGCACCCTGGGATGTGTGGATGGGAAGAACGGATTTCAGCCTCTTGGCCAGTTGACTCCCTCTTCAAAGTACCATCTGATATACTTACTTTTCTTCATGTTATCTCTAAGGTTCAAGATTCAGCAACAAAACCCGGATCCCTCGCATTCCAAGTGACAACCAGAATGAAACAGAGCAGAAAAGTTAGTAAAAATATAATTGTTCTCAATAGCAAAGAACAAGTCCAGAGAAGAACAGCTAAGATTGTCTTTGTAACAGATCTCATCAAATATGGGCACTCCACAAAAACAATGAAGCATGAAAAAGGATAAAAATTCCTCCCTCTACATACCCAAGGGATAAATATCAGAGAGGCGATAGCGTTTGATCTAAGAAATATCGTGACTACAGGGATACAGCCAAGGCACCATGAAAAAATCAGATGGCTTATATCCACCAGAGGCCTTTAAACAGCCTCAGCATCTTTTCCAGTTCTGTTTCCAGTTCAAGGCCACTTCCTCGTGCTGATCACACGTCCCTCTAGGAAGAGTTTTTCATTGACATATTGACCATCCAGACCGAGACCCTCATTGAGGGGAAAAACTACAGCTGCTTCTTATTACTGCCACTTCCATCACAAATACTGGACAGAAAGAACAAGCTGAATAACTCTACAGAAAATAATCTAATGGCTGCAAAGAAATTACAAGGTGAAAATGGGTCAATGGTGTTTATTTATTTTGACAGCAGCGCTGCACTTTATGGGGATCAAAGACAAATGTAACACAGGTCTCAGCTGCATGCAGCACCCAGCCTTGGAATGCTGTGCCTTGAAGAGGTGAACCTGACACAGAGTATGTACAGAGAGCCAGCAAGAACCAGCAAATGTTCAGCAAGCAGCCTAGAAGGAAGGGCTGAAGAAAAACAGGAGGATGGCCTGATAAATGCACAAACTCTGTAAGAACCTTTCTAAAGTGTTGAAAAAAAAAACCCAAAAAAAACAAAAACAAAACGCAGACACACATACAAAAAAACACACAACAAAAACCCCCCAAAACCAACCAAACAAAACCCACAAAACCACAAATAAAAATAGGCACACCCAAACACCCAAACCCTGGGTTTTTTTTCCCCCTGTTCCTGACCTCTATGAGAAGAAATGAGCTTACACTGCAGGAAGAGTCGGGTTAGACATTACAACTAGCAAGGACAGCATACACATGAGTCAATGTTTGATTATTTCATATTCTGTCATTATTTGTTTGTTTTACTATAATGTCTATAAAGCGTAGCCACTGAGTCATGGCAAATCCTGGGACAGGATAAACATGTGACAGAAATTCCACAATGGGCACAAAAAAGAAATGTAAGAGGCAAGAGCAGAATAGACAGGGAGGCCCAGAGAAATCGTGAGACAGCACTGACAGAACTAACAGCCCCCAAACAACAAAAAACTATAAAGACTTTTGCAGTCATTATAGTAAAGGAAAATTAAGGGTTGTTTAGGAGAAGGGGTTGTTTATGGGATACTCCTATGAAAATGATGGTTTAAATGCAACAAGCAGACAAGGGAGGATGGCACACTGCATCAGGAAAAATGAGTGACTAAGGTGAGGTGATGAGAAATAAGGCAGTGGGGGATCCAAGATCAGCAAAAATACTCCCTGTTGACAGCAGGAGAGCAGAGCACAGGAAAGGGATAAAATATCAAAGCATCATCCTGGGCAACGCCCTCCACAGCATCACTCGGCTTTGCACCCCATTGGATGTTGTAGAATGACCAGCGTAAATAGATTTAAGAAAAATCAGACATAATGACCTCTTCTGCTCTGAGATAAGGCTCTGTTTTTGACTTGAACATCATCACAACCTCAAATGATCTATCACCTGCAAATGGATGTTACAACACCACATCTCAAGACAGAATGGATGACCAGACCATTTACTGAATTTAGTTGTAGTATTATCTGTTAATCCCCAACGTTCACCAGACTTGCCCACATTAAACCCAAATACTTTCTTGTTTTTCAGGGAACTGTTTTCACCTGCAATTTTATGAAAGGCTGAGGCACCACTAAAACCTCAAGTAGCAGAATGGGGTGTATACCACTAAACTTTAAAATGCATTACATTGATCTGGAGGGCTGTGAGCAAGACAATCACATCACCATTTATATACTCCTACACAATTAAAGCAAAATCTTTTGTTCAGATCACAGAACTCAGCTGCATCAATTGAATTGCTCTGATTGAACTAACTAAATTTCAGTTGCTCAAGTCTGGTTTGTGTGACATTCAAAAGACAGAAGACTTCCTTTATAAATGGGAGTATGTGTGGGGAGGGACCACAAATGATTTGGCCATTACCCAGAAAATAACAAATGTGTGATGCGTGTCAGTGGAGCAGTGTACTGAATTTGAGCTTTTGGCAGAGGCCGCCACCTAAGTGTGGGTGCATGAAGCACTTCTGATGACTTGGGGTTCCCTTTCCATGAGGAGGTAGGGACCCTCATTCTATTATCTCCTCAATAAAAATGAACATGACTTGTCCAAGTCCTCCTTCACTCTGTAGCTACTGTTGTGTTAGCAGACACAAACGGACTTGAACCGCAGCGGCACAGCACAGAATGCATGGGCTACTTGTAAAACTCCTGCTTTTGCCGCCCAGAAACGCCACATGCACCTCGGAGGGAAAACACCACAATGCAGCCAGAGGATTAGGATTCTCAATTCTTTCCAGAAAAACATTTGTTTAATTACATTTTAATTAAATGCCAGGCTAGCTCTCATGGCTGATGTCTACCAGCAGCTTCTGTACAAACTTTCCGATTGTTCTTTATTTTCACTATTGTCACTGCAAAAGCTGAACTGTAAGTGGCTTATGAGCCCAAACCAAAGCGCTCATGAGGCCAATGGCAACAATTCCATTAACTCAATGAGCCAGGGCACCACATCCAGTGTGCACTCAACCTCCTGTTCAGCACCAACTCACACCTATTCCAGCACATCACCTCCATTTAAGGTGTAGGCACACAAGAATCCTGCTTTCTAACTTTCTAAAAAGGCCCATCTACTTTAACATTAATTTGGTTTTGATAATAGCTTCTACACTATAGAATTTACTTCTTTCCTCCTTCACTCTGCCTCTGAATAAAGGAAGTATCCATGTACTCTAGCACAAATCTTCAATTTCTTATATTAGCTTTTCCTTTTCTTCCTCTGCATCTTAAAAGTAGCTGCAGTTATTTTTATAACTGGGCATAAAAAACAGTAGAAGATGCACCTGAAGACACACCTGCATGTCTAAGCAGCACCAAGTCCCTCTGGGCAGGCAGGAAGGGGAATTCTACTGGGTCATGGTTTGTAAATCCTGATCTCTCTGGATTTCCCTTTTATATCCTTTCACCACCTGTAGTTGACCTCAGAGTTTAACAACAGAATTATTTATGTAATTGAGGGAAAAAAAAAAATATGATGGATGTATAATGCACCATACCTTTACATTAGGCAGGAAAATTAATATGTCACAAAGAAAAGCAGAGAAACCGAAGGATTATTAAACTCTATTAACCTACTTTGGAGACTGAAGACCTAATTGTTGAGGAAAACCGCTCTGGGATGAGCTGATCTTTTACACCAGCTGAAACTGTAGTTTTTACTCTAGAACTAGAACTACTTTAGTTTCATTCGCTTTGAAAGATTACTTAAAAGTTTTTAAAATAATCTGTTTTCACTCTGCTTTCTGTGTTGGAAAGAGGTTTGAAGATGGCACAGGAAAAAACATTAAACTACAACTTTCAGGCCTGAGGTTTTCATTGTTTTAAAAAAGCAAAAACAAAACCAACAAACCCACAACCTCCAGGCAAAAATAAATTTTGTGGAGAATCTTAATTTTTAATGGCATTTTCAAAAATGCCATGTGAGTCTCATTCCATAAACTGATCTATAACAAAGAAAATATGCAATATAGCTGCCCCCAAAAAGGTCTTTTTCTTTGATCTGAGCCCCAATGCACACATATACGTGCCAGATGTGTAAGCTACAGAAATACATTAACTACTATGGCTCTGTGTGCGGTCAGGAGGTGCCTGCAAGGAGTACAGGGAGCCTCACTCTACAGTAGAGCTCAGTCTTGCAGTAGGGCTTTTGTAAGACTTGTGCCTGAATTTAAGTCTGTAGGAAAGGTACCACAGCAGTGAGGAGATGCTTACAGAGCATTTTTTATGAAATAACTAACAATCTCATGATAACTTCATATACTGAAACTTCTGATCCCCCCCTTTACCTTTTTCCTGAATCAAACCACAAAAGCCTTTGCTCAAGAATGCCAAACAAGCTGTAGGAGGAAAGTGCTTCAGAAATAGGAGGTGGAAATGACAGAAGTGAAGCAACAGGCAGATGAGAGGCTGAGAAGAACCAACCTGGTGATTTTTTTGAAGAGGACAAGGAAGACTGAACGAAATTAGGAAGGTTGCGTATGTGTACCTATGTGCTGCTGATACTCAGAACAGGTGGGAAAGAAGCAAAGGATTCTCTGAAATAGGACAGAATTATTTCTACTGCATACACAAAATTTTATGATCCGCTAATGCAGACGTTTGGGCTGGGCAGGTCAATAGACTGCGCTGCCTGGAAAAGGCAGAGTTCCTGAATTTCTGCCCCAGCTCTGACACTAGACTGATGCATGACCTCTGGTGAGTCACTTCAACAATTTGAAGTGGAAATTGCACTTATTGAATGCTAGAACAGTGAGTTTTGATGACACGTTAGAGAAAATAACGTTTTGGGGTATTTCAGAAGGCTTCCACTTCCCCGTAAAACCTTTTTTTCATTTGTACTAGTATTTATATTAGAAGGAATCCTGTGTCTAGCAGAACATTCCTTATCCCTCATCCGCCCAAATTTTTCCAAGAGTTCCTCACTCTAAATTACCTATGGTATATCACCTATGGATTAAGGAATGGCAAATAGAAAGTATTATCACACAGAGAAGTAGAAAGGTCCTATTTATTACAATACTTAAACAAATGAACTTATTACTGAAATAAAACCTTGTGTAATGAAATACAAAAATAGAAGATATATGTTTAAGGGTTGTTTTTTTCTTGCCTGAATTCAACAGGTTTTACTCTTTATCGAAGTAACTCAGTCTCTGCCCTTTCACTATTATTTACAGAAAAGACAACCAAAATCTTACCACCTACAATTTCAAAATTTTAGCCCAGACTGAACACTTCAGAAAGCCCCGTGAAGCTTGGGCATCAGTTTGAAGCCCAGCAGAAACGGTTCCGTCCGCTGGGTTGAAGCTGGCAAATGGAACAAGATATCGCAGTCCTACAGCACCCATCTTTAACACTACGACCAGTAAAGCATTGGACATGACAGATTTTTTTTAGTACTGGCAGAAGTTACTACGGCAGCTGCACCGGTAATTATGCCAGTAACGATGTCCCATGAATCACATTCCTCTCCAAGTCCCTTGCCCAAGAACTGTCCTCACTTCCATCTTCGCCACTTAAACTGTCAGACCTGAACGCTCCCCCATCCATGGCAGCAAGGTCTGTACAATATGCTTTTTCTACAGCAGGTGCTTCTTATTTTGAATGCAAGAAAGAAATGCACTCTGTTCTTCTGAAGTACTTCTGCTAAATAAAAACCTAATCATTCTGTGAAGTATAAAACTACAAGTACATTTCCTTTTTCTCCCCCTGAAAAGAGCACAACCGGTCAAATACTCCCAAAAGTTCTTGTAAAGTCCTAGTGGAACAGTAAGGTTGCAGTACCTTCAAGTACATTCACACTGCTGGTGCACAGGCCTTGTGAAAACCCAACATAATGTTCTGTTGCTTTAGGTTACTCAGACAAACTGCTATGAAAAAACAAAACAAAAAAATCCAAACATACAAACAAAAAAAACCCCACAACACCAAAAAACTAACCAAACAAAAAACCCCACCACCTTTCTATTTATCCAAACACGCACAGGTTTGACAAGTATCTCTGAATTTTCTATCTTAATTAGTCTTCCAAGTGTTTCTTGTCATCCTCAGGAATGGCTAAAACAATCCTGCAAACTCATTTTAACAAACTTCATTTTATACAGTTTTATTTTGACATCATCATTAACTGTATTTCCCACCAAAATACATTAACATGTATTTTCAGCTTTGAATTTTGGTTTGTTGCCTTCTTAAACTTTTTGTACTAAAAACTGTCATGTTTCTTTCCTACCTCTGATTTTTTATTTATTCTGCTAGAATATATGCAGTGCATCCCCAGCTGAAACAAACCTCCAAAACTCATATAAATCCTGTCCTAAAAGCATGCCAACTACAACAACATTTAGGCACAAAATGAAACAACATATTTGACAAACAGAAATTGGGCGACAAGGACAGGTGGGAGGAAGTGGTGCTCTGCAAAAGACTTGTAAAAACTATTTAAACTATTTTTAAAACTGATGTACACTTTATGGAAGGTTTACAAGCATATATATTGATCAGTCTATTCCCATAGACCAGCAAAACTAACGAAACAAGGGAATGGATGTTTTACAGAATTATGTATTTCTAGGCTCCGCTGGTATGCCTGATATTGGGCAAGTAAGAAGGGAAATAACATCCTACACTCAACTCTGGAAAAAAAGGCCAGTTTTGAGACATACCAAAAGTATTCACCTCTTCTCTTAATTTGCTAACTTAAAAGAGCTGCTTCCCATTCCATCCATTGCTTCAAATAGCCTTTCTTCATTTCTTCTCTGAGCTTCCCAGTTGAGTATCAATCTCTTACTTGAAACACTGCTAGAAAACAGAATATTGTGACACAAATGTAAATTATTTGCAAGCAATTAATGCAGAAACCAATGGGAATCACTCATAAGCCAGAGCAATTATACACCGCTCCCAGAAGCAAGCACTGAAAACCATACTTTTTTTGAACTTGCCTACTCTCTCAAAGAGCTGATTACATTTAAAAAATGTGAAAACAGCAGCAGACAAGAACCCTGCTGGGTTTAGACTTGACCAGTTTACACCTTGCCAACCACTTCTGGGAGAGATTTAAACTGAACAACAGGCAGAAGAAACAGCACCAACAACCAAGCCTCTCACAACGGCCATAAGCTCCAGAGACAACGTCTTGAAATCTTCTTCTGTCTTTTTTTTTTTTAATTCTTCCTGGAGCATTCCCCTGTTGTTTTTAAGAGCTTCACACTGTATGTTCGTGTTGATAGAAAATTCGTATAGTTTCCCAACATTCATTTTTGTCCCTTTCCCACAGAATTCCTGGATACCAGCAACGAATGCTGTTCTAAATCCCCCCCTAATGACCAACACTCTAGCTACACTGGGGGGGTGGGCAAGTCAAGGGAGGGAAGAGGAACAATTTAAGAACGTAATTTTCTCTTTCCAGTTACCATATCTACATGCAGAGAAATTACTGCAGAAGATGTTACAGAAAACATGAAGGAATGCATTGTCTAGATGCAGCAGGGACAAACAAGATCCCAGCACATTTACAAAGGCATATTATAAGCCACAAAACACAATCGGCAGCTCATTTTAGCAAATGCTCAGCTATCCAGACATTTTACAGACATAGAACACGGTAGGATCTCATACATGATCCATATGCTTAATGTATGGGAGCCCTTCACTAGAAACTTGTGTTAACGTAAGACTGCAGTATTCATGTTTAAAAAAAAAAAAAAAAAGAAAAAAGAGAGAGAAACATGAAGAACCACCCTTAACAAAATAATATAAACAAAATGAAATAACATGACCAAACAGCAATTACAGTAAATAGGTGTTAAGGCTAGATCAAAAAAAAAAAACCTGAGAGATAATCATCTAGAAGTGCATGAAAACCAAACTCAGGCTCAGCAACAGCTGAAGAGTTTCTACAGTGGGTGTTTAGATCAGCTTCAACACACAAACCTGTATTTATTATTTCCTTTTCATATAATTAACAACAGATTACTTTGACCAATGAAGAAACTGGACAAATATGTGAACCATGTACAAAAATCACACATTAACTGTAGCAATCACAGGAATTACAATATGAACTACTTTGTACTTGAGCTTTAAAAAAACAGAACATATAGATAAGAATGGAGAATATTTTGATCTCTTCTTTGATCTGGGAGACCGACCAGGGATCTTCCAGACCAGTTTTCCATCACTGTAAGCAGAGCTCAGACCAGTTTTGCTGTTCTGCTCTGTTAAGGACTGCAGCAAGACAGGATTCCATATACTGTCAGTACGCAGCATTTCTAAACAATGACATCTAGAGCAGATAGTTGACAGCTTTATTCACAGAAACACATCATAAAAATTCCTCAGCTGAGACTTAGGATTGCTTCATCGAAATGTAACAGCTTCTTCCTCTACTACAAAGATAACAAAACCAGATCCTTTGTTTAAGTGGCATAATCATATCCATCTTTAAAGCTGATTTACTTTGGTTTTGTATCCTGAAAGCATTAGTCAGTTTTTTGTCGCTGTTTAAGAAAACCTGTACTCTGTAAAGGTGTTATTTATTTACCATTGTGATAAGACACAGAGATACGTGGCCCGTGGAACAATTCCACTAATTTTTAGTCCTCTGGACAGGTCTCAAGACTTCTCAAACCCTTGCAAGACAAGCAGCATGCACATGAATAGGGTAGAGGGGAAACCAACACTTTTAAACATTTCATTTTGGCGTGGAACTTTGATTAAGTTTGACCCAATAGTTTGGAGAGGGTATTCTACACAACTTTATGCAATTAGAACACACAACACAATTTGTCTGAGAAAACAAAGGAAAAACTATCTCTGCATCCTCCGAAACTTTTTTCTAATATTATGTTTGTTTAGTTAATACTTATAGACACTTTGTGTCCGTGGTAAAAGTTCTTTTCCAAAGGTCTTCACCCGTGCCATGAAAACAAATTCCAGACCAAACTTCCTTTGTGAAGCCTCAGCCCAGGGGCCACCTTTGTTCACACCTGTGAATGAGAATTTAAAACAGAGCTAAAATAAAATTCACCCTAATCCAGAAGTCCTAAATGATTTATAAAGTTTATATTCTAAAACTACTGCAGTAACTCCTATTATGTTGAATCCAGTGCCATGCAACAAAAAATAAAATTACTTGTCCATGCCACAGACGGAACCAAAATCCAGCGACTCTAACAGCTCAACCATGAGACCCTAAACCATCTCAAAAATATTAACCTATTGCAGAACATAAGCGATATTGTACTGTAAGTTACACTTTTTACCTGAGGCTGGATCCAGCACGGCCCTTCTCCCAGCTCACGCACTCTCAACAGAGCTTGTGTTTAGTTGTCAACTGCATTCGTTAGAGTTTATCCACAAATGTTGCAGGTAAAAGAAGTATCTCCATCCTGCACTGCAAAATATTTTGACAAGACAGTTTTCCAGCAATTCTCGCCTTTTTTTGCTACTGAATAAGAAATGTTTCAAACAACTCTTGAGGGGTTTTTACAGCCCTGCCTTTTCTAACCTGAGGTGCAGGCAAGGTTAACAAGTCCACCCCAACTCCAGTGACTGCACAAACGGGCAAGCCAGAATCTCATTAAGCAAATGAGACACATTTTACCTATCACTGAAACCCAAAGAAAACGGTCTCGTATGTTTGCTAAAAGCAGTCACAAGTACACGGAGACAAGCACGGGGGTTTGTCACCGCCGGAGGATCCAATACCTGATGCAGACGGCAAGCCCTGCCAGGACATATTTGGCACCTCGTTTCAGAAGCCTGCCTGGCACAGGACAGAGAACATACCTCCCATTAGCAACACAGACCCTGCCCCACCGCTTCATCCAACAACTGGACACTAACAACAGCAAAAGGCTACCCAGAGACTGCTCGGCTGCTGGGGACACCCCATCCAGAGCAGCTTTCCAGAAAGGGAATCCACCGGCCCGGGATCTCTGTCCTCCCTCTCCCTGCCCGGAGCCCTCAGCAGCTCCTTCACCCACGGGCGGGCCCCGAGCGCCGCCGCCCCGCGCTGACCAACCGCTCTCCGTCCGGCACAAGCGGCACCGACACCCTGCGCGCTCTCCCGTCGGAGCGACCCCGCGGAGCGCGGGCAGGGCCCGGCGGGGCTCCCGAAAGGTCATAGCGGCTCGGCCCCGCTTCGCCTCCCGTCCCCTCCCCTCCCGGCCAGGGCCGCGCTGAGGAGATCGGCGCCCCACCCCCGCGCGCCGGTCCGCCCGCCCGCCTCGCGCTCTCCCCGCCCCCCGCCGCCGCCGGCCCGCGCGCCATTCCTCGCGCTCCGCCGCCCCTCAGCCGCCCCGCTCCGCACCTTTCCCTCCCTCCTGGCCGCTCGCCCCTGCCCGGGCGGCTCCGGCTCTAAGCGCCGCTCCCCGCCCCGCGCCTCGGCGCCTCCCCCAGGATCCGGCAGGCGGGGGAAGCGGAGCGGCGCGGGGGGGAATCAGGGCGCGCTCCATCCCCACGGCTGAACCGCCGCCGCTCCTTCCCCATCAGCCACCAGCACGGAATGATCCTCCGCTCCCAGCCGGGCTGTCCCCCTGGCCGGCTTCGCCGCTCCCCCATTGGCTTCCACCTCCCCTTGCCCGCCCCATTGGCTCCGGCCTCGCGTTGCGGCGTCGCGGTTGGTCGGGACGGACGTCAATCAGGCCGGAGCCCCCGGGAGCGCCCGCCTCCGCAGTTATCAGGTTAGTGTTCGCCGCGGTGCTGGGGCTCGGGATTCCGAGCGGAGCTGGTTGAGCCCTCAAAGTCCCTGACCGCGCTGGCTTTGGGGGGGTCCACATCGGTGTCACTGCACGAGCGGAGCCGGGGACAGCGAGCGACTCCCGCCAGCCACGGACATGGACATGAAGAAAAGGATCCACTTAGAGCTGCGGAACAGGACGCCCTCAGATGTAAGCAATGCAAAAAAAAAATTAATAATAATAACGATAATAAAAATCCATCCCACATTTATTTTTTTTTTTGGTGGGGGGAGTGGGGTGCATCCCAACCCCGCGGCGCTCGGGGAGGGGGCAGCGGCGGTGAGGGGGGGGGCGACGGGGCCGCTGCTGCTGCCCTTGAGGTGCCTACCTGTGTGTGTGTGTGTGCGGCGGCGCCCCCCGATTTGGGGGTGCCCGGAGGCGCACGCGTTGTGGTCTAGGGGGAAACTAGAGGCTGCTCCTGACTCTGCCGGTGTGCGATGCCTTGGAGGGTGCTCGCCGTGCATTAAATAAAAAAAAATAAGTTGCTGCTCCTCTCTCGGCGTGTTTAGTTGGCAAATATTTGTACTGGGTGCTGGGCAGGGAGAGGCAGACAGGGACTGCGAGTGAGTTGAGAATGGTTTAGTTTAAAGTGCGTCTTCATTTCTTTGCAGTGATCAGGCAAGAGAGACTGGGGAGCCATATTTGTAACTTTGTAGTCCTCATGAACGCGCCCTTTCTCTCTCTCTCCCTCTCTCCAGATGCTGAGAAGATAAAAGAAAAGAATTTTAAACCAATGCTTAGCGTTTTTGGCGATCGGGTATCGCCGCCGGTAGCGCGAGCGTTGAATAAAAAAATATTGCAAGAAATAAAACGCACTCTCCACCCCCTCCATCCCCACACACGCACAAAAAGGCTGGATGTGTGCGTGTGCGTGTTTTTCTGTCCCCCCACCCCCCCTCCCCGCGCCTTTCCCCGGGGCCGGACTTCAGGTTGTTGTTCCGCGTCTCGCAGAATAAACGAGAGAGAGAAAAACTTTGTCAGGACAAAAAAAAAAAAAAAAAAAAAAGGCGGGGGGGGGGGGGGGAGAAAAAAAAAGCCACCCCAAAAATGAGTCGGTGGCGGGGGGTGCCCGGAGCCAGGCGGGGCGCGAACTCGGGGCGCGGGGAGGCGGAAGGCAGCGCGGGGAAGCCCCCTCCTCCCCTCCCCGCCCCGCCAGGCCCTTGCATAATGGCCGGGCAGGGCGAGGTGTGCCCCGGCCCCGCCGCGCAAGGGGAGGAAGGGGGAACGTACCTCTCCGGGGGGCGCTGGGGAGAGGGCGGAGGCGAAGCGGCGGGACGCGGCCCCGCGGCTTTTCGGTGGCCGAGCGCGGTGTCCGAGGGACAAAGGCGGGGCAGGTCGATGGAACCTGCTCTTTAAAGTTTAAAAACTCCTGGGCGAGGAGGAGGAGAAGGATGGGGGGGGAAGGAGGAGGGCTCCCGCCACCGCCGCGGCACACGCCGCCGTCCCCGGCGGGCGGTGGGGCCCGACCCGGCGCTGCGCGGCCCGCGAGAGCTCATTGTTCGGGCGCGGGGGGCACAATGAGGCGAGCGGGGCCGGTCGGCGAGCGCCCCCCCCGCCCCGCCGAGCCGCTCCCGGCCCCGCGTTGCCAGCGCCACACCACAAGTAGGACGCGGCGCCATGTTTTTTTTCTTCCTCCCCCCCCTCCCCGCTTCTTCCACTCCTCCTCCTGAGCTGCGGCGGAGGGAACGAGCGGGCGCGGGCGGCGGCTGTGCCCGCCGCGCCGTGGAGGAGGGGGAGGCCCCCGGCCCGGCTCGCCCCACCGCCGGCGGCTCGCGGTCTGGCAGGTCGGGGGTAGCAGCGGTGTGTGGAAGTGCGACATGAGGCGTTGGCGGAGGGGCTGTTCCTGCCGGCGCTGCGACTGCGGCGGCGGGGCCGGGCGGAGGGGCGCCCTCTCCGACATGACTGCCAGCCGCCGGGGCTGCCATTTTGTCGCCGCCGTCGCCGAGCGCGGGGCGGGAGGAGGCTCGTGACGACCACAGCGGGACGAGCCAGGAGGGTAAAAAGCCGCCGCTCCCCCACCCCCTTTATTTTTATTATTTTTATTTTATCTCGTGGGGGAATTGGGGCACAGGCCGCCTTCGCGCCCCGGCCTGCCGCGGGGAGCGGGCCCCACCGGGCCGGCAGCGCCGCCGCACCTGCAGCCCCGCCCGGGCGGGAGCGGGGCCGGGGAACGCGCCTTCCCCCTGGGCAGGGCCCTGCCGAACGTAGGGCTCAGCTTTTGGGCCTCCTTTTTTCTTACTTTTTTTTTTTCTTTAGTTTCGGCTGATTAATCCATAACTCCTGCTACTGGAGGCTTATTCACCGTTTTAAACAGACCTGCCGTTCAAAGGCTTGATCCGCAGCGTGTTAGGTGTTAAACTGGACTTTTTTTCCTCTACGCTTGGATTTTGATCAGGTTTTGCTCAGTTCTGGATTATGCCAAAGTTGAGAAACCTCTGATCCAGTGGGAGTTCATTGTAACTCAGAAATATACAGTAGTTAGTTGTAAATAAGGCTTATTTAATCTGTCACTTTTTACCTGCTAGCCTTTAACTGTATCGATGGTTCCTGTGTGTCAGTCCTGCCAAGGTAGCAGATGTGACCCCTCAGCTGTAAAGCCAAATGTTCCTGATTTCATATGAAATGGGAGAGAGATGCCATTGGGGAATGGTGTTTGGTTTAGACTCCACTTTGTAAAGCCGTTGACTACAGATGTGTGCATGGACGTTTGCGTGGTGGAGAATTCAGCATACGATTTGATGTTGCTCTAAAATGCCTATTAAAATAAAGTTTGGCTAAATCCAGCTAGTGCTTTAGCTAAAATACTTGGAACTGGAGTTTAGAAGTTATTCCGATGCCAGTGTCCTTTATTTATGGATTTTAGTAAGTGTTTGGGTATGAACAGGATGGTTCTGTAAATTGTTTTCATTAGTCTCTTACAGCAGTATTTCCCCTTCTGTGGGGAGTCATTATTTCCAAACTTTCAAGTGCAATATAAATAAATCTTGGTGAAAATAACAGTGAATATAATTGCTTTGAAGCTTCTACCCAAATGTGCTTAAGTCTTGTGGTATGTCTTCTATTTAATATATCCTGATATCAGAGTGTGCGGGATCAAAACTTTTTGTGAATCAAAGATAAGAGGATGTTGATAAGGTGTTGTGGTTCTTTCTGTGCCTATATTGATATCTTATAGTTTGATCTGGCCAATACAGTTCTTGTGTAGAATATGGTGCTGCTGTGCAGCTGAGCAAGCTAATGCCAGCCCTTAAATCATATTTACATCTTGGCTAATAAAACATAACATAAATGTCTTGAAGTGGGTTGTGTAGCAGCTGTTTCTTCCTTTTCTTCCTCAGCCTCTTTTACTTGTTTTTTTTTTTAATTCTCTCTCCATTTTTATATAATGCAGTGTTGGTGTGAGGTCTGGGATTTTAGTGCTTGAATTTTTTATGGGTTTTTTTGTGTTGTACAGCCAGAGTGGAGCTTGTGCATCCACTTTCTCCCCAGATATTTCAACTTCTTTTTAAATGGCCACTTACGATAGTGCAAGTGCTGTAGCTTTTGTCACTTTGCTTACCTTATCAACATGGTTTTCGATCATAGTTAACTTCATGCTCGAAATTGGCCAAGTACAATTATTTTATGTGGGTTTCCCCCAGAGCCATCACCTGGTAGCAGTGTAAGTACTGACCTTGCCTGGGCACGTTTGTGGGTGTTCTTGTTTAATTCCCATCGTAAACTCATTAGTAAAACGCAAAGACTGTGAAACAAGCTCCATGCTAAGGCTCTTCTCAGCCCTGGGACGCACAGGTAGGTTTTTGAAATTACACACAAAACTCATCTTCTCTGGTTTAGTGCTACCACGCCAGTTCATTTAGTCTGAGGATTTAGTGCTTTAGCAGTTCAAAATTGGGACAGTGGTAAAATACTGACTGTAGCACCTGGTATTTCTTACAGTTCTTCTATGTTGCACTTTAAAACTTACTCGTCAGTCTGATTTCTGTCTGTTTTTCTGTAGATTTTAACACTGAAGGGAGATTCAGTGCAAGCATCTATACAAAGTGTCTTGCAAATAAAGAATATGAATAAAAAGGCTCTTCTCCCCTAGCTAGTTCCTTGTTGTGGTACTTGCAATAAGAGTAAATAATTTAAAGTGATATGTGTCACTTAAAGACCTGCATTTAATAAAATACTTTGGTCTTGTGTATGGGTGCAGATACATAGTTTTTTATTTTCTGCAGGCTGAACGAGCTCAGAATGGGACGGGGATGCGCTGTTGGTTTGCAGCAGAGGGGGGTACAGTAGTCTTTGGGGGGCACGAGATCAGCACATACAGACTGCGGTGTGCACAGGTTATCGTGGGTGACAGCGGGTGTTGCTGCCTTTTCTGCAGCCTCCCCAGGTGTGTGTGGCAGGTGGCATTCGTGGCTCTGCATTTCCAGAGGCAAGCCTCTAAAACAAGGGTCCTGTTGCGTGGATGCTCATCTGGGAGGGGTGGCAGCCCACAGAAATCAGGCTGGAGAAGGAGTGCGATGTGAGAGCTGTCCTCTCTGAAATTTAGACTCGTTTCATGGCTGACCAGAGGAGTATTTGGCAAATTCTCTTAACCTGGACCAAGTTTTAAGCATGTGAAAGGGGCAATGAACGTAGAATTGAAAAACACCGGTATATGGATTTAAAACTGGTTGCCTATTTTCCCATTTCTCTGTGGTGCTGCCAGAAAGTACCAACTGTACTTTTTTTTTTTTTTTAAAACACTCTCCTCTTGAGAATTCCCTTTTGACCAGCAATACATAAAGCACAGTCACAGTTACTAATTTTCCTGCATGATTCAGGTGTGTGTCCCACTACTGGCTTAATAAAAATGCTGGGGTTTAGTTGATGTGTTTTAGTCCAGCAAGAAACACATGTCCTGAAGAAACAAGGGTTCTTATCCTGCCCACCAAATGGAACAAGTTGTTGAAACAAGGAAGAAAAATAAAGCTTCTTAGTGCAAACCTTCCAGGGTTAAGCATAGCCGTTATAATGCATTCTTGCAGCAGGATTTGTATGTTGTGTATCAATAAATAGAATATACTTTTCCGCTGTTCTATTGGAAATGTGCACCAAAAGCTCTGAGCGTTTCAAGATACTATTAATCACGTGCAGGGATTTAGGGCTTTTTAAATGATTTATCTTTATCTGCATTTAAAAAAAAATCAGCGATGCCTCTTTAATGTACATTGAATGGTGACAAAAGTATCCATGGCTGTTTTCTTTGATGTTTACATCCCGTAAGGCTGATGGTGACTGATTGTTCCCACTTCATATATTCTGTGGATGACTCCCCCCATCCTCCTGCCATAAAGGTAGAGGTAGTGGTAAGGTGGAGAAGCCTGAAAATGAAAAAACAGACCTATGAGACATGCCTGAGTGTGATGTCTTGAATCTTTTTGGACTGTATTAAAAGTAAGGGAGGGTTATGGGAGTGGTTGTGGTTTGCAGGCCAGGATCCCAGGCGCCTCTGGAGTCCCAGTGCTGTGCTGGGGGGAGCAGGGCAGGACAAAGGGACGTCCCTGTCCTTGTACCCCACTGTTGGCTGACAAAGCGCTGAGCTCCCTGAACCAAACCCTGTGTCTGCAGCGAGGGCCGATTCTCAGGTGGGGACAGAGCAGCGATGGATGTGTTGTGCTTTGGAGTGATGGGCACTTCTCGGCTATTTCTGTGACACTGCCGGACTTGTTCTGTGTATAATTTTCCCCTGTTTCCTCTATTGCTCTCTCCTTCAGACAAAATCACTAGTAAATATGTAGTCTGTGTTTTCTGACTAGGTTGCTAAAATCAGTCCTGAAGCCCTTGGGTATGTAAGTACAACCTTTGAAACATTTCCAGAGGAAAAAAAAAACCTTGGTGGTTTGCCTTTACACCACTGTGTAAAAGTTGTGCTCTCTGTCAGAGCACTCGTCCAGTGACTTGGTCTGTTCAACGCTTTCCCTTCAAAGCCATAAAAAAGGCTGGGAAAAGCTTACCTTTTGCAAGTGTGATTGGCCAGTGTGTTCTATAGCAGCCAGCATCTTCAGAGACTGCTTTGTGTATTAAATATGCAGCTCTTAAGTTTAGTCTTAATTTGAATGTAGTGTTTCTTTTTTACATGGGTCTCTACATCAGCCCTTTGCTGAGGGCAAATCAAAGTACATGCTACTGAACAAACCGCACGGTTCAGCTTAAAAACACTTAAAATTTCTCACCGAAGAATTTTCAAACTAAAGGTGCAAGGCAATCTTGTGTTCTGCTTCTGTTTTATTCAATAATAGCTGGCAGTGAATGAAGAGCACTTTGGATGTGGTGTCAGGTGCTCAGTTTCTCAGACTGAGAGAAACTGAGGCATGGAGCAAAGTCCTGGCGTGCAGTCCCCCACAGTGGCAGAGCACTCTGCGGGTCGCTGCTTCCATCTGTAGAGAAGAGAGAAGCAAGCAACGTTATTGTGAATATTAAACTGCATTTAATGCAAAGGTCAAGCAATTTAACCACTTAGGTATTGGAAACAATCTGTGTACAGAAACATTTGGAGTTTTTACAAAGTTATGCTGCTCACAGTAGGAACTGAAATGAAAAGTAGCAACACGCTTTTGAATGAAACAGCTTTCCATGTCACTGGGGTGTGTTCTGGATTGGTTAATTAGCATGTTGCTTACGCATATGGCTACACTGACCCTTTTCAACGTGTGAGAGTATATTTGTGTGACTCATGGGCTTACTTGGTTGGGGGCTGTTATTTTTTGAGAAAGAAAGTGGTAGATTATTCTTTCTGGAAGTTTTTTAGTACTGGAGATGCCTTGTAATTAGATACGAGTGTAAGACGCAGAATTGCCAAGACTCTTCACCCTTCTGCCGCTTCTGTATTTCCCTTGGACCTTTAGTTTCTTTCAGAACAGAGCAAAGGGACGTAAAATTTGTTAGAGCCATATGCATAACTCTCAGGGTTGATAGCTATACTATGTAAAATATTAAAGGTTAAAATGAATTTGTTGCTATTGAGCCACATTTTTTCTGAGCTGTGCGAGCCGCCTTAAGCTGTCTCTGAATACAGAGCAGCTTTGATTTTAAAATCCCCACAACAGCAACCAAATAAACAAAATAGGAAATTTTTTCTGTTTATCCTCCCCTGCTGTTGTCCCTTTGCTGGGGTAGGGGTGACGCAGGAAAACGAAGAACACTAATTGTGCTCATCCTTGTGGGAGTTATTGTAAACAGAGCCCAGCTTAGGGGAGTTGAAAAGGTGGCTTTAAACTGCTGTTTTACTGCATCACTTTGAACTGGGTGACAGTGACTTAACAAGCTGTGATGTGTGTCCACAGAGATGTCCATGTTGTCACCGCATCATTCTTGGTCCCTCAGCAAATGTTTTCATGCAGTTCCTTGGTTGCACTCTTGTCTGGAGTAAATCTGAATTTCTTCATCATGTGATAGTTGGATCAACTGAATTAAATACCAAGCACTTGGTAGGGTGTAGCTTACAAACGTGGAGTAAACCTGTGTGAGAACCACAGCATTATAGTTCAGAGCAGCATCAGGGTCCCTGCATGTCCATGTGCCTTGCTAGAGGAAAAACGTGAGAGGCACCAAAACTTTAGTAAGTGATACTAGATGCTCAATTTGGGGCTTCTAAAACCCTCTGCTGGAGCATCCAAAAGTATTGGTGGGAGTTTCCAAGAAAGAGATGAAGAAGAGGTATTCCAGTATGAAAGTGTGATGGGTTTGCACCATTTGGAGAAGCCGTAGCTGAATTCTGAGGTCCAGCAGTAGTTTTACATGACCTCGTTGCAAGAATTTGGAGTTCCAGCTTGGTCGAATGGATATAAAATAGGCAAAAGAGGTAAAAGTGGAGCAGGTTGCTGTTGAACTGGACTGTGCTGGATGCTGTTTTGTTCAGCAGTTGTGAATTCCTGGGGACCGAAGGGGCTGGTTGCAGAGCACTGGTGGAAGGGAACCTTTAGGGAGGCCCTAACGAAACTGAAGATCTTGGTGTTAGGTTTATGGTTGGACTCGATGATCTTAAAGGTCTTTTCCAACCAAAATGATTCTCTGATTCTGTTCTGTGATCTGCCTTGAATGCAGGTGGCAAATAACATGCAGTGCTGTCTTCATTTAAAAAAAAAAAAATTGGTTCTTCAAGTTGGTGACATTTTGGTGACCTTCAAGCAGACGTAGCATCATGTCTTTGAGCCTTCAGACCAGCTTCATTAGCTCAAGGAATTAAGTAGGCCGCTTGTTGAAGCATTTTTTTGGCCTCGTCATGTTCCACATAGTATCTGAAATGGAAATTATGCAACATTTCACTCATTCCAGTGGTACCTTGAGGGAAGTTTGTAAAATTGAGCATGGAGAACATAGTATGCTTCCCACCACTATGGAGCTAGGCTTGAATGATGGGCTGCTGCAAGGCTCGGGCATTATCTTGAGCCTTTTCACACCCATACCTTCCGCAACAAACGGGAACATCGTGACTGTGGAGGGCTGGCTTCTCCTAAACTTTACTGCACAAATAAAGTGGAATAGAAACCCAAGGAGATCCATTTCTGGTCAAGAATCCCCAAATCTGTGAGTACAGATCTAGAACCCAGTCTGGGAACAGAAGGAGCCAGCTCCTGGCAGTAATGGTCAGTCTGTACCACGGGGCAATGCAGGGCTTGGCATGGGCTCTGCAGGCTTTTGAGACCAAAAAAACGCCAAAGACACAACCCCAGGTGTCTTGAAGAAATGTTGCTGCATCTGGGAGAGAATCAAGTTGTCTCTGCTTTCAAAAGGAATTCGGACTTGTTTCCACTTACCACAACAGTCTTCCATTGCTCTATCCTCCCTTCTTTCCACAGCGGTGCCCTCCTCCAAATGAAATTTCCATTGGGTTCAGGGGTATGAAGGACTTCTCTCAGTGCTCCCCTGGATCACCTGGTTGGGAGCAGTGCAAGACAAGAGTTAACACCCTTGTCTTTAGCTGCTTTATTCCATGAAAATGCCACACGGTGGGATGTTCCTGTCCTAGGGGTACCATATGCAACATACACTTCAAAAGCATCTGGTCCATTGTGCTGAAAATGAGATGTTACAGCCTTTGCTGTTCCTGCTTGTAAAGCCAGCAGAATGGTATTTGTACTTGTAAATTTTGCCTTTTATCTTTTAAAAGTGATGTTCACAGCTGAGTCCTTCTGTCACCTTGTTAAGCTGTCAATTACAGAGCAGGGTTCGGGAACTCGGTCACAAGTTCGTGGGTCTCTGTTCTCCAGGGGCTGTAGTCTTTGTGAAGTAAGAGACTTTGCCTTTTTACATGTTACAACAAAAATGTAGATTAAAGGTTAAGGTGATAATGTGTGTGGCTTAGTAGTTATCTTTGTATAATTATATTCTATTGATCGTGGATGTGTTGATAACTGGAGATTGTGGGCCCTCATGGAGAGGCAGAGGAAGGTCTGATGGGAACCCTGCGCGGTGAGTCCCAGATGTCACAGAATCACAGGATGGTTTGGGTTGAAGAGACCTTCCCAGCTCCCCCAGTGCCACTGCTGCCATGAGCAGGGACATCTTCACCAGCTCAGGTTGCTCAGAGCCCCGTCCAGCCTGGCCTGGGATGTCTCCAGGGATGGTTCATCCACCACCTCTCTGGGCAGCCTGGGCCAGGCTGTCACCACCCTCAGTGGAAAAAATTTCTTTCTAGATGTCACTTGTGGTGACTCCCATGAAATCTAGTGGCTGCTTACACGTGGTTGCCTGTACTTAACCCAGGAGTTGGTTGGAGTCCCACAGTGCACCCCGTGGCTATTTTAAGGACACCATATATGCATTTGGGAGCACAGCGTAATGCATTGACTGTACTAGGAAACAGATAACAGCCCCTGGTTATCAAGCAGGTAGTAATGCAGAGTGTGATGTCATGAGGAGGTATGGAGGATGCTGTCATGCACAATTAACAGAGATGTGATGTCATGTGCTGAAAGCGTCTGGGACCATCAGAAATAGAAACTGGGATGAGCAGGGAGAGCAGGTCCGAGGTGTGTGGGCTGGAGAGTTTGTTGGAGAAGCAGCAATCTACTTGCTTGTATGTGGCTGCAGAAAAGGGCTGAGAGCAGCAAGCCACAGCGTGCAGCTGGCGCAGGAGTGTGGGGACACCCAGGGGTACCTGCTCAAGGGGATGGTACCCACTGGGTGGGGGACAAGGACAGGAGAGCCCTGGGGACAGGGCAGGACATTGAGCTGGGCTGTTGGGAGCTGTACAATCTGTAACATCTCCGGCCAAGCACTCGTGGTGCCTTATCGTAAATGCTATCGGAGATGTGGTTGTACACCACGGGAACCAACCTCACCAGCCGCTCCTGAGGGTTTCTGCTTGACATTGACCTGCGGGTGCCTTCTCGGCTGCTGGGTAAGGGTCGCGGTGTTATCTGGGGTGGTTGGTTACCGACAGCATGTTGCTGTTCCACCCTTTCTCACCATGGAGCGGTATTTTTGGGAGAGGGAAGAAAAATACAGCTCGTGGTTCATCTTGTGCTAGTCCTTACCTTGTACTAGTACTTACTCCAATTAGTGCTTTGATTTGCTTATGTGTTGACCCTGTAAACTTCTGCAAGTTGGATCTTCCTGTCTTTGGTGCAGCTAAACACAAATTAGCTGAGGACACTTATTCCCATAGCCTATCTCTCCAAACCGATCATCCTCCCTAATTCTGGCGGTTCCTCTCTGTGTCTGATATTCTGGAGACCGCAGTGCGATACAACTAAATGGGTTCAGACCGGCTGAGACCCTCTCATCTCCTTCAGGTATTAATACATGACAAGACTCGGAAAGCGTGTTCACCGGGGCTGCTTCCATCTGGCAAAGGTTTATTCTGTGTTTTGGTGACAGAATCTGAGGAAAGAAATGTAAAAGCCGTATCTTACTGTGACTTCTTAGGGAAGTTAGTAGATGTTTGGAGAGTGATTCAGGAGCTGGAATTTTCCTTTAAGATTACAAAGACTTCTGAAAAAAACGTGAGCCCAGTTCATCCTCCTTTTGCACATGTGTGTTTTCTACAGGGTTCTTAAATCTCTTCAAACATAAAATCATCTTAAATCCTGACTTGAATTTTACATTGTGGAGTCAGGCTTTCTCAGAAGCGACTCAGCGTGTTACTGTAGCACTGACCACATCACTGAGACGACGCTGCTGCGGTTGTTCTTGCGGAGCGTTCGGAGCCTCTTGCTCTGCCGCTTCCTAAACGAGCCCTTCGATTCCACCAAGCATTCCACCCCCTGCAAACCTGACCGGTTTTATACTGTGAGAGCTTCCCATTAGAGCTGGTATCTTGGTACTGGTCTCGGCAAAGGAGGGGATTGCAGTTCTGTGTCAAAGTTTTCTGGAAGGTGGAGAGGAAGCAGCAGTCTTGCGCTAAAAAGAGCAAACTAAATGTAGAAGACAGTTGGCTCTCATGCCACTGTATTTTTTTGTTTTTTTTTCTTCTACATCCGTGACTATTTTCAGCTCCCCCTCAAATCTCTTTTCCACCCCCAGAAAGGCTCTGTCTGGTTTCCCATTTGCCTCTTCTCCATCCTTGGGAGGATGCAGCGCTGGATGTCCCAGCTCCAGGGTGAGAGCAGATGCCGGTTCTTTCTCAGTGTGGGGTTTAGGTGCAGCTTAGCTCTGTGCCTTTGGTCTCCTGCATAACTCGGAGCTAAAACCAACCCTAAACTATGCTGGCTGCTGTGAGCATTTTCCTCCTGCCTCACTGCTTCGTCTTCCCGTGCCTGCTCTTGCAAACTTCCTTTGTGAGGAGGATAAGGCAAGAAAAAACGTCGGGGCTGTCCAGCTGTGCACCACCACGGGCTCTCATTTGCCATCCTGCCCCCGAAACGTGTCTGTAGGTGGGTGCTGCTCCCTGGCTGGGGTGATAACTGGGCAGGCAGGGGCCTCTGGTGCTGCTGGGTGAGGAGACAAACGGGGAGCGGAGGCTCTGTGGCTCTGTGCTCTGGCTTTGGGGTGGAGCTTCTTTATTTTACCTTTTTTCTTTTTCTTTTTTTTGGCGGGTACTCCGTGTGTGTGTGAAGCAGATGACTGAGAAAACTCTGTACTTGTCCCCAAATTTATCTCACTGGAGGTTCGTGATACTTAAATACTGTTACAGTAGGAAGGTACACGTTTGCATTTAAAATTGATTTCATGCTGTCCAAATTTCAAAGCAAAGAGGATTTTTTTTATTTTGTAGTTCATTTTGGGGGTTTTGTTCCCCCTCAGTGGAATAGACATATGTGGGATCGGGACTTGGATCTTTGTTTTTTTCTAACAGCCTAAAATTCTTCTGGAAGACTTTTGGGTAGTCATTCCCTATCATAATTCTTCTAGGAAAATTGTAGAGTCTTGGAAAATGTATTTCCTGTCTAACGCTGATCCTCCTACTCTCAATGAATCACTTGTGCTCTCATGTTGCTTTGGGCCGACTTCCCTATTGACTTCAGTGCCTGGGATTTAATTAGAAATCTAGGGATGTTGTTTGGAGCTATAAAGCTACATAGGCTGCTTCTCTGTACTGCAGGATTACAGTAATAAAAAATTAAGAAAATTAAATATTTGCATATTAACTGTCCTTGGTGTGAAGGGAAGAGTTGCTTCGTGTTCCTGCACACACCGCTCTTGCAGGTTTGTTTGGTCCTTGGGGTAAAGCAGCACCCTCCCCCCGCCCCTTTCCAAACCTACAGACAAACCTCTGGCATGGGACAGGGGCTGTGGTGCATGTGGAACGATGGGTTTCCTGGGTCTTTTATAGGAGAGAAATAAACTCTAGAAATTCTCTGTTGATGTGAAACATGTCTGTATATTCCCTGAATGGGTGGGCCCACCCTTGGGGTGACAGTCCTTGGTGACAGAGCTTCCCCGGAGCCCCACAAAACCGTGTTGGCTGCTCAGGGACTGGAATCCTGCAAGGCCGACCTGGCGTTAGGGTGAAAAGGAGCGGTTTTATTCAGGGTGGGGTGTGTTTAGCATCTCTTTTGCATCGATGCTGTTGGTTTGTGTCTGTTGAAGATAGCACCTGCAAAAAGAGCGGTGTTCTGGTTAAAAAAAAAAAATAAATCCAACAAAGCTGTGCGGCCTGTGAGTTGTACACAGCAGTGGGGCCGCCTGGCTCTGTCTGTCCCGCAGGTCCTGTGCTGCATGGGGACATTATCTCCACCTCTCCCTTGCAGCCTCCCTGCTGCAGAGGGGCCAGTGAGATAAGGGCTGCACTGAGTGCTCACCAAAACTGGCTTAGGGTCCCCAGAACCTCCTGCAGGTCTCAGGAGTGTCTGAGCAGATGGTGATCTCTCCACGCTTGAAAAGCTCTGATAATTTTTGCATGCAGAGAGAAGCTGTTGTAACAACTGACGATACGTTGTAATAGCACACGAGTTGTACGGAGTGTCAAAGTTGTAGGTTAGTTTAAAAATAAATAGATTGTTTTCCTGTTGGTTTTTTTTTTCAGTCTGATTATTGCTTACATTTACCACACTACTTATAACAACCAAATCAGTTAAGCCAGGATCAATTTTTTGAGCTGCCTACATCGTTTATAGAACAACACACAGGTGGGCAGTTGAGGCATAGCCGAATATCTGTGTTTCTGAGACACTGCTAACCACATCAGCAAAAGGAGTCAGACGCTCAAAATAACTTTTTGCATACTTGCCACTTTACCGGAATCCCTTTCATTTTTGCCTGATCCGTGTCGTCCTTTGTTTGCGAGTGAAATCTTTATGTTTTCCACACAGAATGTCTTACGCGCATCTTGCTTTGTTGTCTTTCCAGGTTAAAGAACTTGTTCTTGACAACTGTAGGTCGTACGAAGGCAAAATTGAAGGCCTCACAGATGAGTTTGAAGAGCTGGAATTCTTAAGTACAATCAACGTAGGCTTAACCTCAGTGGCAAACTTACCAAAGTTAAACAAACTTAAGAAGGTAAATAAAATGTCCTACACCATATCCCTCCTTCTTTGCACTATACTGCATGTGTGAAATAGCTGTTTGTATAAAAATGTCAGTTAGCTGGCCAAACTGCTTTGTGGTACATGTTTGCACTAAAAACTCAAGATGTTTATGTGCCTTTTAGCTCGAGCTAAGCGACAACAGAATCTCAGGAGGACTGGAAGTGTTGGCAGAAAAGTGTCCGAACCTCACGCATCTAAATCTAAGTGGCAACAAAATAAAAGATCTCGGTACAATAGAACCTCTGGTAAGTTGCTGAAACCAAACCCCATTTTGTGAGGAGGCGTTTCAGGCTTGGAAGGCGCGAAGCAGCTTGCAGTGGGGCGTTTCTGGAGCTTATCTCCGCGGGCAGGTTGCTGCGGGCTCAGCCTGGCCCGGGGCTGTCCCGCCAGCCTGGGCGCTGCTTCCCTCTAGTGGCTTCCACCACGGCCTGGGCTGGATCCCAGACACTCTGCTTGAGCTCGGTGTGTTTTTCCCTGAACATCTAAAAATTCTGTTCCCTAAAATCATAGCATGTCCTGAGCTGGAAGGGACCCACAAGGATCAGAGTCCAACTCCTGTCCCTGCGCAGGACAACCCCGCAGGTCACACCCTGTGTCTGAGGACGTGTCCAGTCTCTTCTTGAACAGTCAGGCTTGGGGCTGTGACACCTCCCAGGGGATCCTGTTCCAGTGTGCAGCACCCTCTGGGTGAAGAATCTTTTCCTCATGTCCTCACCCAGCTCCCAGCTCCTTCCTGCTGCTCTCCATCCCCTGCTCACCCTCCTTGTGCTGCTTATTGCTGAGATCAAGTTTGTCAGGTTGCAGTTCCAAAAAGCAATTCTGGTCGTGCTGTTTTCTAGTTCTTGCTTTGTGTGCCCTTTGCTCTCCAAAAATGAAGAGGTTTGGCTCCTGCTTATTTCCCAAATACTTGCTGCTAAAATGTCTCGGAGCAGTTCTCAGCCAGTCCATCTCAGCTCTCCTTTCCCCCAGCAGAAGGGAAGAGCAGAACCGTTAAACTCACAGAGCAAGCAGTTGAGAGAAAGGATTTTAACTGCTCCCAGTTTCAGGCTCATTGTTTTCTTGATGCCACTGTTGCTCTACATGGTGAACTTCAGAAGGGAGGTATTGCTACAAATCCTCAGCTGCTTGTGCCTTTGAAGTGCAGTGGGCAATGCAGACTACCAAAAAAAAATATTCAAACCAGGAATTGAATTCCTGTTGCATTTCTAAGCCTTTTTCTGTTTTTCCGAAGGCTAAGGTACAATCATTAAAGTTTTTTGAAATATCTCTTAGCAAAATTCTTGTGTTCAGAGTAGTCTGTTTCTTTTTCCAAGGAAAGTAGTAGTTTAAATACACCTGGCTGCTGGCTCTGATATCTTCTGTTGCGCTTTTGGGGTAACTGACTGGACTATTATTTATTCTTAGCAGCATGTGTAATTTTGCACATTACCTCTTTCCAGACTTCAGTCCTCTACTTGCAACATGCTGAATGTGAGAGAGAGGATTTTCCCCTCTCAGACACCAGAGCAGCAGTGGCCAAGCATTGTGGATTTCTGTTCCATGCCAGTTTAGTAGGCAGAGACCAAAACCACCCTTTCTTTTGTTATGGCAAGCACTTGAGCACAGTAACTCCGGCTGCTGTTGCATTCTCTGCTCGATAGAAAATTATTGTGACACTGAACTTCAGAGACTTTTCTTTCTTTGCAGAAAAAGTTAGAAAACCTGAAGAGTCTAGATCTTTTCAATTGCGAGGTAACCAACTTGAACGATTATAGAGAAAACGTATTCAAGCTCCTCCCGCAACTCACATACCTCGATGGCTATGATCGGGACGACAAAGAAGCACCGGACTCTGATGCCGAGGGCTACGTGGAGGGCTTAGACGACGAGGAGGAGGATGAAGATGGTATGTGAATTGTGCTATTTAGTGTACGTAAGTTAAGAGATTGATATGCTGCCTAGTACATTTTGCTTCCAGCTCTGACTTGTTGGCAGGAGAAGGGTGTTCTCAGCAGCTCCTTCCTGGCTGATGTAAAGGAGAAGTACCTCAGTGTCCTCTGAAGGAACGAGGGGAAAGGAGATGGGCAGGGCCTGAAAGAGCTACTTTCTCAGTCTTATCTCTAGTGAAAGACCGGGACGACAAAGAAGCGCCGGACTCTGATGCCGAGGGCTACGTGGAGGGCTTAGATGACGAGGAGGAAGATGAAGATGGTACGTGAATTTGTGCAGCTTGGCGTGCAGTAGTTGAAAGGTTGATGTGCTGCGTGGTATGCTTTGCTTCCAGCTCGGGTGTTGGCAGGAGAAGGGTGTTCTCAGCAGCTCCTTCCCACTGATGTGCAGCAGAAGGACCTTGGTGTCCTCTGAAGGGAGAGGGGCAGGGCCTGGAAGAGCTGCTTTCTCAGCTGTGAAAGGCTGTAGAAGAAAGGGGCCAGGAGGAGCAGTAAGACAAGCAGAAGGACACTGAAAGAGTTCAGGGAACAGTAAACCCTGGGGGTGAGGATGTGAGGGAGAAATAGGTGAGAAAGGACATGCTGTGGTTTTCCAGGAATCCCGTGAGCAGGGAAGGGTGAGCAGTTGTAGAGCCTGGTGGAGAAGGATCGGGTGGAGAGCCAGATCGGGCATACAAAAATGTATCTGAGTCAAGGAATTAGGAAGCTAAGGTACTAGCTGCTCTGTGGGGACAAAGTGAACCGGTTGGTATCAGGCAGAGAGGAGAGTGTGTGCTGGAGCCTTTCTGGGTCAGCTCTGTGACAGGCACTAATGAAGCAGCAACTTTTTAATGTTAGGAGAACACACGGTGGGTCCCACCGTGCTGTAGGTGCTGTTCTGCCTCCCTGGCATTAGCGTACCCGTTAGATGAGGATCTGGCTGAGTTTGGGGAATTTGCTGGACTCTCCAAACCCAGCTGCACAGCAAAAGCAGAATAGCTGGACTTGCAGTTTTCCCCAGAGCGCTGGTGAGGGGTGAGTGCCGCAGCAGGGCCTGGCAGAGCACGCGGCTTCCGCAGGGACAGCTTCAGAGCACGAGTCTGAGCCTGCGTTCAAATGCATGAAAAAAGCTCCATAATACCAGTCCTGCAGCATGGGGGGTTGGGAAAAAATCTGGTTTGTTGCTTGTGTTAGTTGCATTGAATGTCTTTCCTCTTGAAATGAGATTGCAGACCTCAAGATGGATTGTGTGACCCTTGAGTGTTACTCTGGCAGCATCAAGATGAGGGGTGTCCCCTGGGGAGGGTTCCCCATGCACAGTTGGATTGGAAAGTTCTGCCTCCCAAGTTCTGGTGGGAGCAGATGGACACTTGCAGATGAAGAGCTGCGAGTGTCCCATGGGTTCGAAACCATGTATGAGAACGATAGAATATTAGTAGTGGGAAGTGGAGCAGCTGAATGTAAAGCGTTCTTGAGGCTGTCGTGACTTACTGCTGGGTCCCCACAGCCCCAGAGCACCTCAGAACATGGGTGCAGCTGCTGCATGGCCCTGTCACCAGGTAAAGTGGCTCAGGACCACATCTGGCAGCTGCAGAGCTGCCTTTAATTCAGTCCTGCCCTTACATGAGGCTTTCGGTTCACTCCTTTTGTCAATAGGAGGTCACTTCTTGGGTGGAAATATTGAAAAAAAACAGTAAACTTTCAATGTCTGAGTGGTTAATCTTGTTTGTCTGTATAGAAGAGGAGTATGATGATGACGCTCAGGTAGTAGAAGATGAAGAAGATGAGGAGGAGGAGGAAGAAGGAGAAGAGGAGGATGTGAGTGGAGAAGAGGAGGTAAGGATTTATGCAGTTAATAATGGCTGTGAACATGCTCTAACTGGGAACAGTTGGGCAAGAAATGGACCAAAAGTTGGAGCATACTTGAAGCGTGTGGTTGGTTTTTGAGGTGGGGGAGGTTTTGAGGCATCCCTGCATATGAGCCAGCTGCCATCTAGTGACCAGTGACGTGAAATCATTCTGTTTACTGGGCTCATGGCAAAAATACTGTCAGGAACATCCGCAGAGAGGTTTGTGGGTCCCGAGAAGAGCTGGGGGTACAGATGAGAGAGTGGTACGTGAATTACTGACCCGGGGCTCTCACGAGGTTCTTCCTTGGCCGTGTACATTGTGGTTCCTGAGGACGCTGAACTCCATGGTGCGGTCCATCTCTGTGTGGGGTGTGCTGAGCCAGCCATGTATCAGTATTTAACTCCTGAATGGTTGATCAGTCTCTTCTCAATGGCACCAGCAGCTCCTCAGGCTCTGGGGATGTCTGGTTGTGTTTTAACTCTGCCTTCAGAACTTGTGCTGTCTCCTGCTGACCAGCCGTCCAGCTTTACTAAACTCAGGACATCATAACAAAATTTTCAGTTATGTATCAACGTGAGGTATAAAACTTTTCTCATTGAGGACTTAAATCTAGAAGTGGCTGCTACGATCGCTTCTGATTTTCTGCAATAAAACTTGGGCCAGAGTCCAGTTATACTGCAGCAAAACTCTGCATTTATGTAAGCATGTGGGAAGTGTCTGCCTCTTTGTTCGGTTTTTGTTTAGGATGCTTCAAGGACTTTCCCTCAGTTGTAAAATGCTTTTGGATATTGCCAAATTGTGAGAGGTCCTGCACTGAAACCGACTTCTTAAATTCTTCCTTTTTTAATCCAGGAGGATGAAGAAGGCTACAACGATGGTGAGGTAGATGACGATGAAGATGAAGATGAGCCCGGTATGCCAGTAATCCGGTTTTTGCTAGAGATAAGAATAATTTATTTTTTTAAAAAGTAAAATACCATTTTGTAAAAAGCAGGCTCATGTTTGTGTTCCCGCTCCTTTGGTAACAAGCCAGTTGCCAAAGCAGAAGCTTGTTGAACTTGTTCAGCTTCTCAGCAGTCATATAATTCAAGTTGTGTTTTATTTTCTAGATGAAGAACGGGGACAGAAGAGAAAACGAGAACCTGAAGATGAAGGGGACGAAGACGACTAAACTGAATAACCTATTTTGAAAATTTCCTATTGTGATTTGACTGTTTCTACCCTGTATTTCCCCTCCCCACACCCCCAACCCTTTTTTTTTCTTTTTTTTTTCTTTTTTTCTTTTTTTTTTTTCTGATTGTAATGTTGCTGTGGGAACGAGAGGGAGAAGCAGACTGGGTGGGCAAGGGAATAAAATACTATTTTTACTGCCACTCCTCCTCCTATTCATTTTGATTTTTTTTCTTTTTGTCCCTCTCTTAGTCCCTGTAACTGCAATAGTAAGTATAAACCAAGTGGTAATTTGTTTCTTATTATTGGAGTGGATAGTTTGACATCTTTAAAAAAAAAAATAAGAGTTTGAAGATCAGTGGATGAAACCCCAAACACACATACTTTGTTCTGAGGTGGCTGAATCGCGTTGGCTGTTGGGATTTTTCCACCGCTGCCAGTGACTAAATCCATTGGGAGCATTTTTTTGGGGGATGCTGCGAATTTTGGCCACACGTCCCCCCGCAGCAACAGGGTGAGAGCGGCATCGTGACCTGTCCGTGAATGACTGCCATTTTCAGCCAGCGCTTTCCCTGCTTTTCTAGGTACCTTTTCTTTCGCTCTTTGTAAATAGTGACCAAATGTTTTTGTTGGTTTTTTGGGGGTGTTCCTTTGGATCTGGTTTGTGGGGTGAATTTGCAGTCCCGTTCCCTTTCCTGCCCCGTGTGTTGTGTGTTTTCCTTTCTGTTTTGGGGTTATATTTTTTTTTTTTTGGCTAGGGTATAGCCAATACACTGAAAATGGCAGGCATTTAAGTATATATATAAATATATATAAAAAGTGTTCCTAATTCCTGAGTTACTAGTGAAATGAATTTGACAATTGTAATAAAAAAATGTTTCAACCCTTTTAAATAAGGTGTGTACTATTTTGGTCTGTAATATATAACACCTAGTCAATTTTAAGTGATGAGAAACTACTTCCACTTGTGCTATATACTTTGAAAATTTTTACAAACCTAAATACAGGAGGCGGTTCCGCATGTAGGGTAGGAGGTTTCTTTTCATACACTCAAGCACGAGATACTAATACAAAATTGTATTTTCTTACCTAGTGGAAGTCAGTAAAATGACTGAAAATACCTAGTGAATGTACAGTTTTACTTTCATATCCCTCTTTAAAATAGCTTTAGAAGTGACTTGTATTTCCTAGTCAATATTTCATCTGTATAAATACATTTGCAACAGGTTTTGGTTTTTGGTTTTGTTTTTTGTTTTTTTTTTTTTCCCAGAAGAGCCAAACTTTGAGTTTTATGTCTGTTTGTCATTGATGAATTTCAATAAATCTTTTTATACAATTTTTCTGTGGCTTATTTGAGTAAAACGGGCCACTGGGAAGGAATCACATACCTTTAAAAAAAGCCATTTACTAAGCTACTCTGGTAAATTTCCTGATATTTTTAGTAGCCTGATGATGCATTTTGCTCCATAAAAACTACTCTTAGCCACAGTCGGGTGAAACCAAGGGAGAGGTTGTGGCTTTAAAGCAAATAACGATATGCCATTTTTCTTTCAGGTTGAGGCTTTTTCCTGTGTTACCAGCACAATTACTGCAGTTAAACGTGTTCATTTCTGCTGTTTAATCCTGTCCCTGTTTATCCAGGCCCAAAAGAACCAACTCTTGGTTTCCTTCATCTGAGAGAAGTGCTGTGGTTCGATGTGTGAGTTTGGGGTCAGTATATCAAGATTTGGTCACCTCAGACTGTGATTTACTGCCAGCCCAGAGCTACATCTTCATGTTTTCCTCTCTTGTGAACAAGTCGCATATTAAAGGTGAATGACATAGCAAGTAGCATATTCTGCCTACTTAAAGTCTCTGTGCCATGCGGGAGGTTTTCCAAAGACACAGCTTTTTCCTGGAGCTGTTAGAAGGAATCGCAGCAGCCAGACTCGACCTTTTTTGCCCGATGAGCCTCGGCAGGTCCCGGAGATGTGACGAACAAGGATGCCCAGACGAACGTCCCCTTGGTGCGCAGTGGATGCAGCAACACCAGGCTCATGCCGTGATGCTGAGGTGACAAATATTTGGTTGAACCTTTGTCACTTGTTGGCTTGCGAGGCAGTTTTTTGAATCCCGGGAGCATTCAGAAGCCCTTCGGCTCCTCCCCTCTTGTAAGTGAATGGCCCGGTGTCATTTCAGTGACTTCTCTTTGTAGCATTAATTGTTTCAACGCTTACTTTGAGATTAGTAAGTTTTTCTGAAGAAAATGGCAGCAGTAAGAGCTTTGTTTGCTTTCCCTGTGAAGCAGCATCCTGTTCCCTGTTCTGAAGCACAAATCTGGGAGATGTGAGAGAGTGAAGAGGGACGCAGAATTTTGAACAAAGATTTCGAACAAGATTTTGGCTCTGTGTGCCGGGAGAGGGGAAACCAAGTGACTTCTGCCTGCCCCTGAAAACAAAACTGAGGTTTGCTCAGTGTGGACAATTTCACAGTCATTTCATATTTCACAGTATGTGAGTACAGTCTTGGCATGCTGAGGAACAAGGGCTTGTTTTCTTTCCAAGTTCTCTGTGTGTACATAAGTGCTGGCTAAAGCTACTCAGCAACTCACCAACTCCTGGAAAAAAACCAAACCCCGATATTTTGTAACAGTTCAGCAGGAAAACCCAGGTAGAAATACTGTCAGAAATGAAAAATGGGAGAGTTCAGCTCATTCAAATGCCAAGTTTTGGTGTCATTTTGCTCTTTCAGCACAGGGTGATGTGAAGAGCTCCCATAATGCAGCAGCCCAAAGTGTTTTCCAGATTCCCAAACTATTCTCGTTTGTACAATCATCCTGACGTGTTGCATGAAATTATGCTTTACCTGGAACATGTTGGGTGCTGGGGGAAAACTTAATGGCAAAGCAGAGCCCCGCCCCGGCTCCTGTTTCAGACACCCCAAGAGTTTATTCCTGGGGAACTTTATTTTGTTTTGCTGTCCTGAGCCTGTTCTGAAGCTCATAACCACCTCAAATGTCCTGCTGGGGCTTCACAGCTGCGTTTGTGACCCCTTTTCACAAACAAACCCCCTGCTGTTTTTCTGGGGGTCGCACTGTGCCTGTCAGTGAGCGAGGCGGGAACAAGATGCTCTCGGTGACAGTTTTTACGTGCCAAGCTGAACGTATGGGGACTGCAGATCCTATAGTCTCAATAACATAATGGCCGGGGTGTTTGCATTGCTGTCACCCGCAGGGACGGCTCCTCCTCGGCTGATTTGATAATGCTTTCTTGTAGCTGCATGTTTGTGGTTAAAGCAGAGACTCTGGTGAAGGGCAGGAAGGCTTTGCAAGTCCAGATAGTCAATGTTACCCAGTTATGCAGGAGGAGATGATTGCGAGTTCACTCCGGACTCTGCAGTGGGTCCCCCCTGTTAGTTTAAATGGTATTTCTGTAAAAACAGGGAAAACTGTTCCTTCATCCTATTGCCCAAGGTGAGGGCAGTGACTTGCTTGACCACATACATATTCCAGGTCACTTTGAGTTGAGATTTGGGTATATGGAGCAGCAAATCCACTGGTTTGCTGCCAGTTGGAACAACTGAGCAACCCTGCCAAATGTGGATTCCTGGAGCGATGACAGTCGGGGTCTCCTGCCCCACAGTGCCCAGGTTGGTGTTAAATCATCTGTGGGACAATGCTGCTTCAACCACAAATCTCTTACAGTTGTCGTTAAAGATGTCTCGTGTTTTAGTAAGAGTGAATCACCCTGTGCTGAAATTTAGAAATCTCTGATGATTCCTGATATCATATCAGTTAAGAAATTCAGCCCTAGGAGCGAGATGGCTGAAGATTTTCAATCCGCAATGTGAAGGGAACAAATGTACTGCAGAGTGCTTAAAAAATTAGACTCAATTAGCAATCCAGCTGCATGAAGCTCATCCTGATGTGAAAATAACTGTTTCTAATCCCCTCCGGACCATGACAAATGTCCTGGCTCCTGCAGAGAGAAGTGGGCAGCCTGGGATGGGATGGACATGCTGCTGGAGGGACGCAGCAGGTGGGTCAGGGACAAGGACTGCAGTGCTCCCCTGGTGCCTGCAGAGCCCAGGGCAGCCGGCACTGCTCTCCCTGCCTTCCCGCCTCCTTGGCTCTTCTAAATAATTCCTCCCGCCTTCCAAACCGCTGGAAAGCTCTTCTCCTTGCTGACAAATGCTTCTTTGGTGGCGGGTGAAGCCATTGCCCTGTTTTGCTTGCGACAGCCCTCACCTGTCTTCCCAGCGAGGCTCCGGCAGCAGCATCGCACAGGGAGGATTTAAATGTTCAGCAGCTCCTTCGCTTTGTGCGTTGGGTAAGGAGATGGGGGGATTAACGCTGTCTGGGGGGGGGGGAACACAGGCTGTGTGTGTGTGTGTGTGGTTTGGGAGCTGCAGTTATCGCTCCCTTTTCAACTGGAAAACTGGAGTGGTGTTTTCTTGTCCGAGCATCTCCCCGTAGCTCTGACCGGTGCTTCCCCGAGTGGATTTTTCCTGCTGTTCTGTTCCACTTGGCAGTTCTCACTCTCTGCTTGCTCAGTCCAGATAACGTCACCGTGCGACTTTCAGCTTGTTGCTGTCACTTCTGGCTTCTCTCCGTCTGCCTGGAGCCAATAAAAACCCAGCAAATAATTTTTGGCAAGACTTTTTAACACTTTCTGTTTGGAGTTTTGATTTTTCCATTACACTCGGCGCTCACCAAACATGCGTGGAGAAGGGAGGCGGCAGCAGAGGATGTGCCTGCCCATCATTTCACCGTGGACATCTTCCCCTGAGAGAACACAACCGCTCCTTGCACCAAAAATCCCTGTAGTTGCTAATTTTCCTGTGATTTTCCAGCGCTGTTCAGAGCCAGTCACTGCTGGGTAATAGGGCAGATGATGGGTGTTTCCCTGCTGAGCCCTTGCAGATGCTGTGAAACATCTGGAGTGGCCACATCTGGCTGAGGCAGGTACATCCAAGCGTGGCCGTCGGTCATCTCATTCCCCTTTTCAGTGATCAAAAGCCACGGGAGGGGATTGAAAACTTGGATTCTGGGGATCTCTCTTTAGGTTAAAAGGCAGCAGTGCATAATTTCTAAAAAGGCACTAAATTTGTCAAAATGTCTAGTAATATTTTGCTCCTGACGGGGTCCCCGAACTGGAGCTGCTGAACTGAGTGGGGCCAAGTTCTGTGAGTGCAAAGCACCTCTGGATTTGAAGGGTGTCAGAAAAAGAAGGGAAAAGCAGAGTCCTCTGCAAATCGATGGGAAACTCCCACTTAATTAAAAATAAACCCCTACTGGATTCTCCTGCATTTGCTTAATTTTAGATTTCAGTATTTTATATATATGTTTTCTTAGAAGATCTGAAATTATTTTATGAATGTGTAGAAGATATATACCTTCATCCATAAATTGGGGGCAGGGGGGCTAACCACCAGAAATCTTTTCAAAATGTTGGAAAACAAAGAACTAACAACCATCCTGCAGTGAGGAAGCGCATGAGGAGGCCGAGCCTCAAACAAAGCGAAACCTCCGGGAGGCAGAAAGTAGGTCAGGGCGATAAGGATGAGCACGGAGGGACAGAGTTAACACAGAGGGGGAAAGAAATCACCCGTTTGAAGAAGGAAGGGCCTGAGATTTTCAAGTTTTTTTTCCTTAAAAGCAGTGGTGGAGGATTTACCCGGCTCCACGCTCGAGTCATGAGGTTGCAACAGCAGAGGGACTTCAGTGCTAAAATTGAATGTATCAAGTGGCCTAAAATGAGCCTTTTTGCTTTAAATAGCGCCCAGATGGTGCAGGAGGAAACGTCGGGAAAAGCTGGAGCTGTTACTGAGGGAGGTGATTTGGGGAGGAAAGGGGCAAGAAGGGCAGCAGTGAGAACCTGGTGAAGGGTTTGCCCTGGAAACTTCACAGCCAGGGCTCGGGATGGACATTTGGGGTGAATCCCAAACATTTTGGGAGCCCTGTGAGCACTTTGCAAATAAATGCACAATAAAACCCCCCCAGAGCTGTCCTGTGTCTGTCACCTCTGAACCCCGGGATGTCCCCATCACCTGCAGAGGCGGCACTGTTTGTGCTGATGTTTGCAGATATGCTAATTGCCTCATTAATCATCACCACCCACAGCTGTAATTGGGCTCATTTCGCATTGATTTGAGGGGCTTTGGAGAAACATTGACTCTTTCCTTAGAAGCGATAATTTAGCACAGTAAATCTCAACACACACGCTTTGGATAAGGCCACAAGACATAAATAACCTCAACCGGGACCGAGACGTCACCGCTCTGCACGGAGCAGCCCAGACACGCTTCAATAGCAGCTTCTCCTTCCAGTTATGAGCCAGGATTAAACAAGGAATCTCCAGTCCTGACACTAAAGGATAACACATTCCTCAAGGCCAGAAAGTGAAGGAAATAAAGCTTAAAGCTCTATTTCCATCTCGGCATCCCAGGGACTGCCCTCTGCCTGGTGCATGCCCAGCTGTGACATTTTACCTGCAAATTTGGGGCTGGATTTGGCATAGGGGGTTTATAAGAAAAATAAGGACAGACTTTTTAGTAGCAATAGGACAAGGGGTGATGGATTTAAACTAAAAGAAGGGAGAATTTAGACTAGATACAAGGAAGAAGTGTTTTATTCTGAGGGTGGTGAGAGCCTGGCCCAGGTTGCCCAGAGAGGTGGTGGATGAACCATCCCTGGAGACATCCCAGGCCAGGCTGGACGGGGCTCTGAGCAACCTGAGCTGGTGAAGATGTCCCTGCTCATGGCAGGGGTGGCACTGGGGGAGCTGGGGAGGTCCCTTCAATCCAAACCATCCTGTGATTCATCTTTGGCTGCAAAGTGCCTCTAGTGAGCATCCCCCCTCCACACTTTCAGCAAATAAAGGACTGGGCAAGGTTTTGGTATCTTGAAAACATTTTATTTCATCACTAATCCATGGTAGCATAAATAAGAGGCAATGACAGCACATGTAAGGTAAAGGCGGGGGGGCAGCAGTGGGTGCACAAGGTAAATTAACAGAGAGGGGAAACTGTTGCACAGGGAGTGCCGGGCAGTTCAGCAACTCGATTTAGTCAAAATATATATATATACATATAGGTGAACTAGCAGTATTTGGTGGTGTTCCCTGTGCTACAGGCCTAATCCACAAAAAAACCCAACATGATTGTACATATACACCGAACCCATCGAGTGCCTGCGGGGTCCATCCCTGGGGCGAGCAGGTGCATCGTCCCTCTCCCCGTGGGTGGGGGTGCCGGGAGGACATGTCCCTCTGCACTGAGGTGGAGGGAGCAAATATCTCTCTCTGGTTGGGAAACCAGGCTGTAGGTGTGTGCGGGGATGCACACACACACGTGGAGCATCTCCACCCGGGCTGGGCCCGGGACGGTCACCGGCTGCTCCTGCCAGCGCCACGGCAGCTCCACAGGAAGGGTCCTGAGCTGCTGCCCAGGCAGCTCTTGTGAATTAGGCCCTTTCCCAGTTCCGCACCCACTGTCACATTTTTGCATAGGAAAAAACCAAATTAATAGCAACGAAGCATGATGCTTTCCCGGGGAGCAGCTGCCGCAGCTCCTCCATGCCGGGTTGTCCCATCAGAGGGGACCCGGCTTGGCTACTTACTCCAAGCCCATTGCCGGGGTGCACAGAGGATGCCCCAGCCGCCTCTCATGCAGTAGCTGTCGGTTATCATGGTTTTAGTGCTAGACGAGACGAGAAGGACGTGTTTCCAGTTAGCGAGTCGGGTCTTGGCAGGTCACTTGGCTTCTGGCTCATATTCTGTGTAAGTGGATACAATAAAATTAAAGAGCGAGTATAAACAAAGAAAGTTTATTTATAAAATGTCCCTGGAAGTTAATTATTCTTCGGGCTGTTACGCAGGTTTTTCAACTCCAGATGCAGCTGCCGGATTCGTATGTCTTTCTGTGAGAGCTCGTCCTTCAGCCGCCGGATCTCATCCTGCTGTCGGAAGAACATCCGAAGGAGCTGGAAGGGAAAGAAGGAGCTGCAGGGACCCCCTTGAGCTGGGTACAGATGTCCATGCTCATGGCAGGGGTGGCACTGGCTGAGCTGGGAAGGTCCCTTCAACCCAAACCACCCGGTGACTTTATAATTCATCTGTTGTGCTGCCCGTTCTCTCGGATTTACCATTTCACCATCTCGGGGATACCCTGTGCATGTAATCTGCAAACTCAGCTCCAGCAAAACAAATCCCTCCCAGGACCAAGCACTGATGTTTCCCCAACACCTCCGTATGTTGTTCCCGGATGAGGATTTTAATAAAAAAAATAACATTTCGGAGCTTAACGCTGCTCCTTTCAGATGCCCTGTGGTTAATGCGGAGTGGGATGTTTGCAGCCCCTGCGAAACACCAGGTACGTGACTTTGGGAAGACAGGCAGAGCCCTGCAGGGTGGCAGTGTCCCAAGCTGCACCCACAAAATGTCCCCCCAGCCAGGGACTGTCCCCTGCCATCCCCATGTCCCCGGTACCTCGTTCTCCGTCCGGGGCGGCACGTTCTCCAGCAGGTCTATGCCATTAACCATGACGCTCTTCTTCTCCCTCACCGGTGCCTTAAAGACAATTTTGGATGTCTTCTTGTAGCCCTCCTTCAGCGATATCAGGATGGGATCTGTGTGGGGCAGAATGGGAGGGGTCAGCCCGGCCAGTCTGGGGGCTCTGTGTCCCCCCCCAGCACGGTGCGGGTGGCTTTACCTCTGTTCACCCCGCTCAGCCACTCATCGGGCATCAGGGCCGGCTCTGTGCCCGGCGTCATGGGGTAAATGTCCTCCTGGTACGTTTCTGACTAAAAGCAACGAGGAAAGAAAAGCAAATGCCTCCGTGAATCCACACGCGATTTTAACTACGTGTTGCGATGTGCCGCAAAGGGTTGCGCTTGCTCCTTGGCATGCAGAGATGCAGCTGCCCAGGGCATCTGGGGAAGTAATAAATCAGTGTTTGCACCATTACTGAATGAGAAACGTCAGCGCTGCCTGCACAGGGCACGGGAGGCGGATCTGGAAACCCAGGCAGGGGCTGCTGAGCAGTGGCAGAGCCCGGGGCTGGCTCCTGCGCAGACGGGAAGGCCAACGCCAAACCCTGCTCCAGCTCCAAGGTGTATTTTACCAGAAATAGCCCCCAAACCTCAGGCGAGATGAGGCCCTTGCTGCCCATCGCACTGGACCGAGCAGATTTTGCACAAACCAAGTGTGTCAAGGCCAGGAGCGATGCAGAGATGCATTTCCTAAAAACACTCCCATTGAACCCTGGGTGAAAACCCCCCGGGAATCCCATTCCTGGAGAAGTGTAATGACTGGGAGGGCTAAGACTGGTGCAAAGCGATCCGGCGTTTGGACCGGTCAGTACAGGTCAGGACATCTCCATCACACCGGACCCGCTTCGGACACCCTGTCCCCGCGCCCTGGGGTGTAGTGAGGGACTCACCCTCCTGGGTACGATCATGGAGATGGGTTCAATCAGCCCCTTGAGGGTCACGAGCTTGTAGAACCGAAAGACCTCGCAGGCTGACACGTCCAGCCCGTGCTTCGGCATCACCCCTGCGGAGGAGGCGCAGACAGTGATCCCGGTCGGCCAGCAGGGACCCATCCACATCCCCAGCACAGAGCACCCCAAAATGTCCTCGCTCTCCATCAAGAGACCTAGCTCATTACCAAATTAATCCCTGCTGTTACCCTGGGGCATGGACCTGGGCCACACCAGGGGTGTTCTCAGGGACGTTGGGAAAGGGGTGAGTAGCTTTTATCAGGGACAAATCACAGGAATCACTGACTGATGCCCCCGGTAAAGCCCTGTGTGATGTGTGACAGCAGGAAGGGTGTCACAAGCATGTGCCCAGCCAGGCTGCATCACGGCAGGAGGGACAGCAGAGCACCGGGAACACTGCCCAGCCAACGCTGCAGCCCGGCCTTGATTCTCCAAACCCATTTGACTGGAGCATTTAATTAAGCACCTTCCATCATCTACCTTTTGAGTGTTCCGTGCTGTCACGGATGAGTGATTTAGGGTTCTGCTCAGCAGCACAACCACCCTTACCCAGTCCTTTTTGCGGAGCTGGGGAGCGAAACTCCATCAGGTAACTCAAGTAGGGCTTTTCCGAGCCGATCTCATAGTAACGAATGTTGCCGTCGCCCTGGAACAAGCATATGGAAGATGCTTTACTACTTTGGCAAACACAAGGCTGAAAAAAGATTGTGGCAAGAGCCCCCAGTGCCCTGTCCTTGGGAGATGCTGGGGGGATACAGGCTGGGGTTGCTGCAGCCCTGGGTATCACCCCGCAGGATGCTGCCCACCCCCCTACCAGTGGTGGGCACCTCTCCAAACCAGCATTTTGTGGCCAAAGAGCTGCCCAACGCTTTGCTCAGGACTTAGCACAGCCCTGCTCCCACTCCAGCTCTTCTCCCTGTGCTGTTTGCTGGGGAGAGGCCCCTTTGCCCCCCTGGTGATGCTGCAGCCCCCGCAGCCACAGGATGTGATGTGCAGCCCCTACCTTGCCAGCCAGGTACAGCATGTGTGTGTCAGCATCGTAGAACGGGAAGAGGAGACCTGAGAGCCCGTCGATCTCCTCCTCTATCAGGGGCATGGACAGATCTTCCTGCCCAACAGGAAAGAAACAAAACATTTTATTAACCAGGATGTGCTGGTGCTGAGCACGGGTCCCGGTGGGGATGGAGTGGGGGTCCTGGCACCCACCTGGTCCCAGAGAGCGATCTGCCGCGTGTTCCAGCGCGACACCCCCGTCGTCAGCAGCCGCTTCGTGCTGCCCAGGAACACGACACGGTTGACGCGGTGGTTCTTGCAGCTCGCCTCCTGCCAGACCCAAACGTGTTCGCCAGCATCAATCCGCGGCCCCCAGACCCAGCTGTGGCTGAACCCCCACCTGCCGCCCCCGGCACCTCTCCCGGTCACAAGCGGCTCCATGCCAGGAGGAGGGACCGCGATTCAGCAAAACGAAAATGCCCATCTCCCTGAACATCGGGTGCCACCTTTGCTGAGAAACCACGGACCTCCTCCAAACTGTGTCTCTTTCTGGAAATTTCTGCTACCCTCCCAGCCTAATTTCTACTATTTTCCACAAATCCTTAATCAATAAAGGAATAAAAGCCTCCAGTTTCTGTGCTGGGATGAGGCCAAGCCCCTTCCATCATCTCCACCTCATTAAAACAACCAGCCCCTCCCCACAGCAGAGAATTATTTGCAGACACTGACACATGCAAAGCATCCCATCACGAGTATGTACAGAACCTTGCAAATGTTTTTATGTGTTTTCAGTAGGATTCCTCCCCAAGATGTTATTTCTAAACCCCCCAGCACCAGCATCGCACCTGCAGGACCCTGCCTGAGCGCGGCTCCACCACCCGCAGCTTCTTGTCCTTGCAGGTGGTGGCCAGGAGGCTGCCGTCCCTGTTGAAGGACATGCAGAGGATGACGTCCGTGTGGCAATCGATCATCTTCACTGGCTCCCCGATGTCCAGGTTCCAGATGAGGACCTGCAGGAAGAGGGGAGGCTGCCCCAGCGTCTCCACTCCTGGAGACCCCTCATCCTTTCTAAGCCCCTACATCAGTGACCAGCCCCTGTCCTGGGCACTGGGGAGACCAAACCGTGAATCTTGGGGTCAGTTTTGGGCCCCTCATGCCAAGAAAGCCCTTGAGGTGCTGGAGCGAGTTGAGAGAAGGGAACAGAGCTGGGGAAGGGGCTGGAGCACAAGTGTGATGGGAGCGGCTGAGGGACCTGGGGGGTTCAGCTGGAGAACAGGAGCTGAGGGGAGACCTTCTGATCTCTGAACTGCCTGAAAGGAGCTTGGAGCCAGGGGGGGTCGGGCTCTGCTCCCCAGGAACAAGCGCCAGGATGAGAGGAAACGGCCTCAAGTTGCACCAGGGGAGGTTGAGGTTGGATCTTGGGAACAATTTCTTCCCCAAAGGGCTGTCAGGCATTGGAACAGGCTGCCCAGGGCAGTGGTGGAGTCACCATCCCTGGAGGGGTTGAACAGATGCAGAAATGAGGTTCTCAGGGACATGGGGCAGTGCCAGAGTGGGGTAACAGTTGGACTCAATCTTGAGGCTCTTTTCCAACCAAAATGATTCTATGGTTTTATTCTGACTGGAGGATCCTGCCCTGGTTGACTCCCACCCACGCCACAAGCGACAAAAGCCTTTGCAAGGCCAAGCACAAGGAACAGGATGGGCAGGACTCACCTTATAGTCGTAGCCGGCGCTGAAGAGGATGTTGTTGGTGGTGGGATGCCACTCGACAAGGCCGACACGCCGGCTGTGCCCGTACAGTTCCAGCACCGCCTCCGTCATGTTCCTCTTCAGACCGCCCTCGGGGATCTCCCAGATCCGAACCTGCAGGACGGGGATGGTGACGGGATGGGTTTGGGAGCCCCGGGAGGACCCAACACCTGCCCCAGGGGCTCTGAGCTGCCGAATCCCTGCAGCGCCCCAATGCCAGCAGCATCATCCTGCATCCTGATGTGGCAGACGAAGCCAAGGTGACAGGTCACTTTTATCTAACCCACTCAGTCTGCACCCATCCCAGCAGTGAGACCATGGGTCCTGCCAGCCCCACAGCTCCCCAGAGGGTAAAAACTAATTTGCAACATTGCAGTGAAAAATCTGCATAGAAATGTATGGGTGGAGCAGTGAGTTTTCGGCCTGAACCTGCACATTTAGAGGTGGGAGATGCTGCTCTGCGGGTTGCACAGTGTGCAGAGGAAACAGCCTTATGAGAGAGACATGGCTAAGAGACTGGTTTGGCTCGGAGGGATGATTCTGAGAGCATCAGCGGTTTTCAAACAAGGCACAAGATGAGCAACGAGTGACAGAAACCTGATTGCCAGATGCTGAAGGAAACGGTTATGAAAGGGTGGGTTATGAAACAACTGTTAGCAAATCCCCAGATCCGCATCCCTGAAGGCTCTGGGCCACCTCTGCACCCCAGAGTGGTACCCGCTGCTCAGGGGGTGCCCTGTCGCACTGGGGGACACAGGGAAGCCTTCATGTGCTCAGCTCCATGCATCGGCAGGGGATGCTCAAACAGGAGCCACCTCACCTGCAGGGAGCCCACAAGAAAGATGGGGACAGACTTTTCAGCTGGGTCTGTTGTGATAGGACAAGGGGTGATGGTTTTAAACTAAAGGAGGGAGATTCATGCCAGACATGAGGAAGAAATTGCTGTCTCTGAGGATGGTGAGAGCCTGGCCCAGATTGGCCAGAGAGGTGGTGGATGAACCATCCCTGGAGACATCCCAGGCCAGGCTGGACGGGGCTCTGAGCAGCCTGAGCTGGTGAAGATGTCCCTGCTCATGGCAGGGGTGACACATGGGGAGCTGTGAAGGTCCCTTCAACCCAAACCCTTCTGTGATTCTAAAGGATGGTTATTCAATGTGTCCTGCATCCACGGTGAAGCATCGCTGGGGCTCTGCAGCGTGGCATCACCCCTGCGGTCAGCTCCAAATGCAGTTACATCACTCCTTGTGTCTTGCAAAAGCAGGAGGTGAGTGCCAGGGACAGGCTATTTTAGGCAGGTTTCCCCATTACCGCGGTCACTATGACCTGAAATTCGATGTGTCGGAACCAGTTGCAGCCCTAATGCCATTTTGGTGGCAGTACAGGCAGAGCTGGAGCTGCTCCAAAACTCAAGCATTGGGTTTCATATTCTTGGTCCATCCTGGGATGGAAACGATGCTTTTGAAAAATTATAATTTAAAAAACAGGAACATCCCCAGAAGTGCCTCTTCCCACCCTCCTCCCTTGACACCAGGGAGAGCAGCCTGTGAAACCAGAGCCTTCCTCTCCCAACCCGTCCTAAGAAATCTTCTTGATAAATTTGCCTCTGAAACACACCTTTCCACTAAGAGATGGATCCTGCAAACAAATAACTGTGCTGCAAAATCCCCCCTCCAGCTCTGCTTGCACATTGGCTCACTGCGTCCGAGCCTGAAACACCCACGGTGATCAGGCAATTCCCCTTTTAATCCTCCCGCATGGTTTGTCCTGCCCTGTAAGAGCTCCTTCCCAAAAATCCATCCCAACATTTCAACCTCTCGCAGCACTGCAGCGGGACGGGCCATTCAAGGGTCAGCCCTGCCGCTAATTGTCCTGGGAGGACACTAATGAATTAATGGTTCCAGTGCCCCAAGGGCATCAGGGAGGACAGACACCTTATCTGCATGGGGACAGACAGATACAGATGGATCCGGGTTTGATAGCGAACCCCCGCACCTGACAGCCTCAGGGGCAATTAATTTAATTTCCCAGGTTTAACGATGGCTCACGAAGCCTTCCCCCTCCCTCCCTCTCTCCCAGCATCTCTATTCCCTGGCGACTGTATATAAAAGGTTATGATTTAAAGCAGGAGACAGCTCAGCATGATTCATGGCCACGATCTGAATTTTTTTCCCCCCACTCAATATCTTCCTTGACAAGCTTTCAGCTAATAAAAAAAATGCCAATATACTGAACTGAAGGAGAGGATGAGTCATTAGGTGATAACACAGTGAAACGCTAAGGATCAGGCGAAGCAGATTTGTAGTAATTGGTTAAAAACTGGATCAGCCCAAGTCCCAGCTTCTGCCGTGCAGAATGGGTGGTGGTTTCTGGTCTTCTCCCTTGTGCAATGCCTTTTTTTGGCTTTATGATACAGCCTTTGGGATGGACTTCTGTCCAGAAAATAAAAAGGAGGAGGATGCAAATAACAGCTACATAAAGATGACCTGATTCATTATCCCCCTGCCTGCAAAGTTGCCTTTGGCTCATGTCACTTGATGGATCAAGCCATGAGAGCAGTTGCAGCCCCTGATGGCAACAAGGATTAATAATAGCATTGCTGTTGGGCTTGAAAAGCCAAAAAAAAGACCTCATTGTGCACAGCTGTATGGCTTATCTGCAGCAGGGGACACAGAAAGAGCAGCACTGTGACAATAAGTGACACTGGGGACAGCAGAGGAGCTGGGCACCAACTGCAGCCCCTGCACCAATGACACAGGAGACAAGAATTAGCACTATTTTCCTACTGTTCTGCATCAGTCTCTTACCCCCTCTCTGTTTCTGAGGCATTTCCCACCCATGGCAGCCCCTTTCCCTGCCTCCAGGTGCAGAAATTAAAGGCAGGGGGTGCACGGAGCTGCTTGTCCCCCAGGGAGGTGACAACCCCAAGCATCCCAGCTTACCGAGGTGTCTTCGGAGCATGATGCGATGATGTTCTCAATGAAGGGATTCCACTTGATGTCCAGCACGTTGCCCTGGTGACCACAGACTTTGGGGTAGTTGGGTTCGATTCGACCTGTCTGTAATTTTAAATAAACCAAAAAAAAAAAAAAAAAAAAAAAATTAGTGTTAAAGTTGGTCATTTTATGGCTGTAGCCTTGTTAGGGAAGAGAGCTCTGTAGTTCATGCTGGGATGTGTCTTTTAGCCACAGGAGATGCCTAGCTGAGTCGGGGATGGGTTTTACCCCATTGATATTCCAGGTATGAGAAGGGGTTTCTGCAAACACAACCCCATGGGACTGCCCACCCCCAGGAGGAAATCTTTGCATGAACATCCAAAAACAGGGGCAAAAAGAGCTGGAAGGGACTCAAGAGGCTTCAAACTGATCCTCAAAGCAGATCGGCCATTGAGTCATGCATGAGATATTCGGTACTTTCTTCCCAGACTTTGGAAGTGATGTTGAGCAAGAGATGCATGTCTACTCCAGAGAACATATCCCTAGTGACTTTGGGATCATGAACACTTGTTTAACAATGCTAATAACCCAAACGGTACATCACTTACAACATCACAGAGGCTTTGGGTTGCAAAGGACCTTCCCAGCTCCCCCAGTGCCACCCCTGCCATGAGTAGGGACATCTTCACCAGCTCAGGCTGCTCAGAGCCCCGTCCAGCCTGGCCTGGGATGTCTCCAGGGATGGGACATCCACCACCTACCTCTCTGGGGATCCTTCCACATGGATGGAATCACAGAATCCCAAGTTTAAGGGACCACAAGGATCATCTGGTCCAACCTTTTTTGGCAAGAGCACGGTCTAGACAAGCTGGCCCAGCATCCTGTCCAGCTGAATCTTAAACATGCCCAGTGCTGGGGAATCCACCCCTTCCCTGGGGAGATTATTCCAACAGCTGGTTGTTAAAAATTTCACTCTCATGTCCCATCAGAATCTCCCCAGGAGCACCTTGTATTCATTGCCCCTCATCTTTTCCATGGGACTCTTTACAAGACTTCTATGACCAGTCCAGTCCTGCCATCCCAGCCAAGCAAGGACCTGAGATGGGTTTCAGGAAGCCCAAGCTCTTTATAGGGACGTTGTCAGGTCCCTCCATGGCCTCCCCATCACTTTCCGTCCCCTGCACCGTCTTCCTGAGCAGCCCAGAGCTTCAGAGCCTGCAAACTAACTAGATCAGCACGACACAGCCACTAAATATTTCATAGCCCCTTCCAGCGCTGACCTTTTATCGTATCGAGCTCCTGCCTCCATTTAAACATGAACAAAGAAAACCACTGAGGAGAACACGCAGCGTTTTTACCAACCAGGAATACTCAGCGTGGCTGGATCAGGCCCAGGGGCTCACCCTGTGCCACCACTGCTGGGAAGGTTTATTTGAATTAATTTGGTCCCAGGGAGACACTAATTGTCAGGCAGTCCCAGTGAACGCCAGCTGGAAGCAGCATGTGATGCATGAGCAGGGCAGGTCTGCCCACCTGGATTCGATCTGGTAGGGACAGCAATGCAGAATCATAGAATCACAGGATGGTTTGGGTTTGAGGGACCTTCCCAGCTCCCCCAGTGCCACCCCTGCCATGAGCAGGGACATCTTCACCAGCTCAGGTTGCTCAGAGGCCCGTCCAGCCTGGCCTGGGATGTCTCCAGGGATGGGGCATCCACCACCTCTGGGCAACCTGGGACAGGCTCTCACCACCCAGTGGTAAACATTTCTTCTCATGTCTGGCCTCAAAACCATCGCACAAGGCACTGAGAAACACTGGCAAGCACAACCCTCCCTCAGCCAGCTTCATCAATTTTAAAATACTTTTCATGGGCATTATGATCAGAGTGAAAAGCTCGTTCTTGCTCAAATTGCTACAACAGCTCTAAGTCATCCCTTGGACACAGCCCATATATAAGATGAGAACTGGGCTGGGCTTAAAACACTGGGGACTTACATATATGGGTCATTTTAGTTATTGAGGTAAAGGACAAAATAAAATTGGTGCTTTCTTTCACTGCCTTCAGTCCATGAACACACGGACACCTCCAGCTCCATCGCTGGCTGGGTAATGGGGTCAGAGCCAGTCAGTCGTTCACTTCTGCCCTTCGTTACAGTGTCTCACAAACACTCATTAACTCCCTGGCCTGTGATGAGTACAGGATTGCATCCCCGTTCACCACTCTGCGACAAGCACTTAAAGCAAGGCTGATTTCTAACTCATGAAGCTCTTTCTAATTAGGGCACATCACGCAAATTCCCTCCCTGTAGGGCACAGGGTTTTTTCCCTGCAGTGATTCGTACCTGCCCAGGGGATTTTAACCCCCACTACGGCAAATTTCAGGGGTGCCAGGGCAGGGATGGATGGATGGATGGATGGATGGATGGATGGATGGATGGATGGATGGATGGAAGTGCCAGAACAAGGCAGCTGTATCTGTCTCCTCCTTCAGCTGCCGACAGCATCACTTCTGCTCGCCCAGAGAGCCCAAATTTTGATAATACTGACCATTAGCAACAACGTGGCTCAGATCCAAGCTGCCACATGAGCCCTGGACCCTGAACTGCCTCTCGCCTTCCACTGATGTGGTTTCTTCCCCTCATTTACCTGGCAGCTGTCGGGGGTCAAGACCCCGGCATGGGTTCGGGCCTACGGCGACAGAGGAAGAAATACAGCCATCCATTGCGGATGATAAACATCCTTCATTTTATTGACACATAGCGCAAGCTTTTATAACAGTTCTATTAACTATGCCTACTTGTCAAACACCGATTTGATAGCATACGTAATGAGCCCATCCCAACATACATAATGAATCCATCCCCTTGAGTCCATCCCCTTCTGTGGCCCCCCTGGTATGTGAATTCCCTCGTTATCTCGGAGCTGCCTCCTGGTACTTGTTTATCCAGGCCTTTCTCAGGAGCTGCCTCCTGAGACTGTGAGACTTGTTTATGCAGGCCTTTCCCAGGCAATACCTTCTCACCCACCCTTGCTCAGCTCATGCTAACTGAGGCCTACTCATGCTAACTAGAAGAGATCCTCTCCGTAGAGAGGGTCTCATGCCCTTTCTCTCTTGGCCATTCTCCAACAGCAGCTTCACCCCACATAAGTGGTCGTGATCGACCTACACAACATTTCTGACATTATCGAACAGCTGAAAGGACATTTTCCTGGTTAATGCCCCAGACCTGGGATTTATTAGCGCTGTCATAAATCCGTTCAGGTTTGTAAGGATAAAAACAAGCAAAGTGACTTTCTGACAGTTTTGCTGGGGAGACCCAGGACTCCAGATGGAGCTGCAGCTGGAGGGACGGTCCCCTGAACTGGAGCATCGCATAGGACGGGCAATACATTAAAGCATACATCACCCACGGATTTTAAATTTTCCTTTTTCCAGTGGCAAGGACAACTCCTTGGGAAGTCCCTGTCACACCCAACCTGCCACAGCCCCCAGTGTCCCAGGGATCCCCCCAAGGTACAGATCTCCATGCGGGGAGCCAACGGTCCCCAGGAAAAGTGACATCCAAGGAGAAGCATTGATTGACCAAGTGCTGTGAGTATACAGACCATAACACAAAGGAAATTATTAGAGAAGATAAACCCTTCATTTAAATAAAAATCAAGTCTTTCCAATGCAGAGCCTAGAAAACAGCTTTGATTAAAAAATTAGTTTTCCACTGAACTGAATCTTCTAAAAGGGATGATTTAGGAAAACGTTGCTTTTCACTAAAAGCATCTCAATATCTAAAACCAGCATTCACATTCAGCAGTTGCTTCCTTGGGCCCCTTGCCGGTCACCCAGGAGGGGCTGGTTGTCCTGACGGATGCTGGGAACATGGGACATGGTCTGGGGACACCCAGGGCAGCTTTTGCTTCCATCCAAACTCCACTGCAAACACAACACCATGCAAAGTTATGGAGAAAAATCTGATTTTTGACATTCTTTAAGTTTTTTCCATGGAAAAAAAAAAAAAAACACAACATTCTCCCCTCCTTTTGCAGGTGGGGAGAGCTCAGTCCCACAGCCCTGGGCAGAGGACGAGGCACTTTGGGTCCCATCCTGCACCCGAGCATCACATAGAGCAAAACACGAGCTGCAAGGATGCAGCCCCGGGACAAGCAGCCAAGGTTTGGGGAGAAAAACCTAAAAATAAGACACAGAAGGTGGAAAGAAACACAGCAATACCCGTGCTTCATTAGTGCACAAAGCTCTGCCCCCTGCGAATTAATGGGATGCAAAGCACAGCTTTATGGGTTAATATATTAAATACGCTAGCAGACATCGCTTACCCAAATGGCTCAGATTATCAAGCTTTCCCCCTGTTTTCATATTTGCATTACCATGACATTATTAACACACTGTCTAGAGCAGAAATTCATGCAGCAGCTGTTAAATTCCAGGCGAACGGACCTTTTAACAGCACAAGTTAATATGCAATCACTTCAATTTTGAGCAACCAGCCGAGTGATTTCCTTTGCAAAGTGGATTTGATGTTTTTTGATAAAATTCATAAGGCTTTCAAGAGGACAAAACAAGAGTTTGGTTACTAGGGATAGTTTCTGCCCAAGAAACGAAGAGTTTTGATTAAAATTAGTTGAATCCAGCAAAGGACCGCACAGGAGCTGGGGTGGGTTGTGCTCATGCTCAGGACACCTGAAAGAGGAGAATGAGCCAAATAAAGGAAATAAAGAATTTTATAAATAAATAAAACTCGGGGATTCGTGCTCTAGCTTCCCATGGAGTCACTCTCAGAGGGACCTCGCCAACTGCCAAGCATTAAGCCGCAGTGAATCCTAATCTGGATTCCTGGCTGGGGGAAGCTCAGTGACCCAGATACGTCCCTTTAGCCGGAGCCTGACATGTCGCAGCTCTCTGGGCTCCAGCAGCTCTGATGTGTTCCATGGCATGGGCTGGAAATTGCAAATATTCCAGCAAATTCAGCCCCTCCAAGCCCTCCCTTCGCTGGAGCAATTAGGAGCACTTGAAAAGGAGAAAAGTATTTGTATTATGTGTGGGGGAGGAAGGATGTTGTATTACAGTTTTAAAGTTGGTTTAATTGCATGATTTTGCTGCTTGGTGGCTGAGAAGGAAACCTTACCCTGAAAATGGTTGGAGCAGGAGAGACGGACACACGGTCCCAGGAGCTCAGACCACCCCGGGAAGGGGAACACTGTCACGGGGAGGAGCAAAGCCTCTTTATCCTTAGAAGCATCACTTCTAAGGACTCTAAGGCATCAAAACATTGCTGGGAATCGTGTGAGCTCATGATGAGCAATTTTGATTCCAAAGTGCATCCCAGGGAACCTCTTGGCCATCGCCAGACTGGGGCCATGGGACACGTTATAACTTCAGACCCTCTCAGCAGCACAAGTTCCAGTCTCACCATTTGCTTTAATCTTTCCAGACTCCACGTTCACTTTACAATCAATCAGAAGGAAGCTCAGATAAATCACTTTAATATACGTATTTCATAAAACCTGCTTTTCACCAGTTTCCCTGCAAACACAAACCCAGAACAGTTCCAAACCCTCACGTTTCCCATGAAGCACTACAATCATGGTAAAAACCTTCATTCAGTTCTACCCTCAAACTCTGATAAGCATTTCGAGGGGCTCAGGGAAGTGCTGCCCGAGCAGAAGGGGAATTACAGGGTTTCCTAGGAAATCCTTGAGTACACACCAGCCTCCAGTGGCTGAGATTAAGAGTAAATACATTTACTGCTGTCTTTTTAAAGAAGGTCTGTCCTGCTTGAGAGCCAAAGAGGAGGAAATTACAGAGATTTCCCTGCCCTGGGGCAGATCCCTGGCTGGTTTCATACAAGGGAAGCTCGCTGTAGGTTCACTCATCTTCATTAGGAACCAAATCAAAAAAAAGCAGCACAAACAAGAGAGAAATGGGGCAAACCCTTGGCAGGGACCCAGAAAAGTCATTGCCACGATGCTGCCACAAATAATTCCCCGAGGAAATAGCCACGTGCCGGTGGAAGTATGCTGCTGTTGGAGATGTTTCTCTCCAACAACTGAATAAATACAAAGACAGATGCCTCAAGGAGCTTTCCTGCTTTTTTGGTGGGTGATTTTGGTGCAGGGTGGGGGCTTGTTGAGAAAAGTGCTTTTCTTCTGAAGTGCCTTAATGCTGAAATGAAGAGACCAAGCAGAGCATCTACAGAGCTAAGAAGTGAAAGATTTTGGTTTCCTTTTTTGGGGGGGAAATAAATAAATACATAAGTATATACAAACCACAAAGGACATGGTTTAAGAATGGACACTGTCAGAGATATCAGAGAGGTGGTGGATGCCCCATCCCTGGAGACATCCCAGGCCAGGCTGGACGGGGCTCTGAGTAACCTGAGCTGGTGAAGATGTCCCTGCTCATGGCAGGGGTGGCACTGGGGGAGCTGGGAAGGTCCCTTCAGCACAAACCACTCTATGATTCTATTCCATGATTCTAAAAACCCAAAGAAATCCATGCATGCAATCAACAGTATCGTTCATCGAAATATCAATTCCAGGTGCTGGAAATGTCTGAACGCCCTCCTGGGTCCTACTGAGAGTAACCCGGTTGTTGTGAACCCGCTGCCAGGCTTCCGAGTGCTCTTGTGAATGACAGCAGTAAGCGAAACGCTAGCCCAGGCTTTCTAGTAAACTAATTCTAAAAGTTCGGCTCATGTTGGGGCATGTTGGAGGGAGGTAGCTCTTCAGCCAGGTGTAGATCCCAGGAAAATACTGCCTAGAGTGGGAACGGCTGCCCCTTTTCCCTGTGATACCTGGGAAATTCCAGTGGGGAAGGGAAGAGATGGAGACGTGCTCTGTGCATCCTTCGGCACCTGCTAAAGCAGTGTTTGTGTTCTTTAAACAAGCAGAGGAGATGCACAGGATTTCTGCTCAGCCCTATGAATTTTACAGCCTGTGCAGCTCCCGCCCCCAGCAAACACCACAAGCCTCCATGCCTCAGTTTCCCCAGGAGAGATGTCTCTGGCAAACTCCATGTTCAGGGGTTCTTTGGAATAAAGTCCCAGATTTAACAGGTTACTTGCCACAAAAAGTTACATCAATTGATAGACGCCTTCGTCACTCTTTTTGTTATACAACCGAACCCTGCAAGTCAAAAAACTGGAAAAGAAATCAGCATTGTTGGATGCCATTCGTGCCAGGATGAAGGTTTAAGTATCAGTTAGTCCTCTTGTGTGGATGGAAATACTGTTAAATTAAATATAAATCCCGTTGTGGGCTGTAAGCATCCCAGGTTCTGCTCAGCCATGAGCAGCACTCAGCTCCCTGTGCCCAGGGACCATCACAGAGCTGCTCCAGCCATGCCAGACCCTGTAAGCCCTAAAAACCACCAAAAATGCACACAGCAGCTCCTGACCAACAATTTGCACTGATTAAAACCTCGAAGCCTTGCTGCAGAGGTATTTATCTGCACCATAAAAGCAGTAGTCAGGCTTGAGCTTGTTAATTAAAAAGACAAAAGCCCATATAATGCCCCTGTTAAATGGGATTACAGACACTAAAGGTAAATTCATGTTTCCTGGTAACAAAAAGCCACTTTTCCCCAGCGAGGACAGGGTTTCTCTCTAGTTTAACCGGCAGAGGGGGCAGGGAATGCAGGCAGCCCAGGCAAAGCCAAGCTTCCCCAGGCTCGACCCCAGGCTTTGCTGCAAACACAGCAGCACCAATGGGGCAAAAATCCAGGTTTCCCCTTCCAAGAACCTGCATTTTCAAACCTCATTTCCTCCTCTGATCCCTCACCAGCTCTCAGGGCAACGTTAAAATTTCACACTGACAGTTTTTGACTCATCTCAATACTTCAAACCAGGCAGATCCCAGGTCTGGACTTCCCACAGCTGCTCTCCCATTATCTCCTTGATAAACCCAGGGACACTGGATTGTGCTCCGATGTGGAAAACTGATGCTCAAGTGTCAGCTTTTTTGTAAGCCTCAGGTCTTTTTGTTTGTTTGTTTGTTTTTTCTGGCCAGCTCTAGGTTAAAAGAAATACCTCCTGCAGACTAAAATCAGATAGAGAAAAATCCACACAACGCAAAAAAGTGGCACAGACCAAGGGAGCCTCCTGTGTCCTGAGCTAAAAGGTAGAAAATCTCCAAGGACATGAAAATTGGTTCATAGTACAGAGAAAAGGAGAAAATACTGTAATTTTTTTTTTTTTTTCCTGCAGAAAACCTCCCGGTACTCAGAAGCAGAGACTCGGGGAAGCCAGGAGAGCAGCTGTGTGACAAGCTCACCCGTTCTCTGCCCAGCCTTGGCAAGCGGGTCCCCCGGCAGATTTGGGACATGCACGGGGGTCCCTCGGGCGATGCCATGAGCAGATGCCACCAGGACCTGGAGTCCAGAAAAGCCACCCCAGAGCCAGGACACACAGCAGGAGGCATACAGCCACCCCCCCTGCTCGCCAGCTGCCACCCGTCCAGCACACACAGGGGACAGTGACACTGCTCCTGGTGACACTGGGGCTGCCCCTCTGTGCCATTCCTTGGTGACAAATGGACAGACAATACTTGCAAGCGGTTCCCTGCAGCACGACTCAGGCTTTGCCCAACCACTCTCCTCGTCCCCAGGGCTGCCATGGAGGTTTGGGACCTCCGTGGGGACTGGCAATGGGTCTGTCACCTCCACAGGCTGCCTCTGCCCTGGGTAGGCTTGTACAGACCCCCCGCAGCAGCAGCAATGGACACCAGTGTCCCATGGGACATAGAGGGGGTTCAGTCACCTGCCAGCCCCCCAGGACCTCCTGCTCAGCCACCCGTGTCACAGTGGGATGAGGGACCTGCCCCACACTCAGCAGCTCCAACACAACCAGCCACGGTGACAACAGCCAGCACTGGTGGGAACAACAACCTGGGAACTTGAGCTTCCTATGTGTAAACAGAGACTCCCCCTTCCTGCTCACTGCTTCCTCCAGGCATGCGGGCAGATAACATTGTCTGGCTGTGCAAAACAAGTTATCTTCATCCCTTACAGAAATAAAAACCATCCTGTTGTGCAAGCAATGGCAGCCATGCTCCTCCTGCACCCACTGCCCCATGGGACCCCACATTACCCCCCCTGCCCTCTAGCAACTGCAGCACATCTACCTCCACAGACTGCACATGAGAAAGGAATCGTTGACACTGTGGGTGGTGAGACCCTGTCCCAGGCTGCCCAGAGAGGTGGTGGATGCCCCATCCCTGGAAACATCCCAGGCCAGGCTGGATGGGGCTCTGAGCAACCTGAGCTGGTGAAGATGTCCCTGCTCATGGCAGGGGTGGCACTGGGGGAGCTGGGAACATCCCTTCAAACCCTTCTATGATTCTAATACTGCCTCCAGTACCCTTCTACCCCCCCAGCCCAGTTTATATGCAGCTAATCAAATCAGGCACAGCTGAGATAAATCCACATACAGCTGGAGCTTGTTTTTCCCCACCTGTTTCACCCAGTCCAGGACTAATAAAGCCCCAGAGCTGCCCCAAGCACATGGGTTTTTCCAGTTTCCTTGTTGTAGGGGAGCTGCAGCACAAACATGCCCATTTATTTTTAATTTAATAACTGGTGCTGGGAGCATGCCTGGAGGAGGTGGAGCAGAATCCTGGTCCATACTGGACCAGGACATAATTGCATTGAGCTGCTTTCCTGCAGAATCACACTGCCTGAGCAAGGCTGGATTTTGCTCGTGGTGATGGAGTTCAGCCTGCTGTTGCTGACTCAAAATAACCATTTTTCCATGTGGTCTCCCTTCCCTTTCAGCTGAAGCCTGGACCAAATCTTTCTGTTGCTACGGTTTGGGGAGTGAATCTAGCTCGGGGAGGATGGGGGAGCAAAATGCAGCCGTGCTCCATCTTCCCAACCTACGCAGCCTTGCAGAAGCAGTTACCCATCCCCTTGATCGCTCCATAAATATGTGAGGAACCAGCATTTCTGGTGTGCAGGCAGAGGGACATATGGACAAGCGTATGCAAATACATTGTCACTTGGAGCATAAAGCAGAGAGGGTTCTGGTGAGCATTTCTGAGCTGAATAGAGGGCAGAAATGTTAAAAAAAAAAAGCTGGCAACAAATCAAACCCTGAGTAGATCTGCAGTATCTAGGTTACCTTAATTATGTTCAGCTAAATATGGATGCCAATTAATTAGAGGGCTGCTGATTTCCAAAGAAAATTAGTTTACTCTTAATGAGCTAATCAGTCCGTATTTAAAAAAAATAATAATGAAATTATTAGATTGTACAAAGGTGTATGCAGCCACTTGACATGGGGCGCCAAGCTGGATTTATTGGGTGCGATGTTGCCAGGATTTCCATGTGGGGCTGTCAATCCCTTCAGAACAGGTTGCAAACGGCATCACGCTCCCTCTGCTCTTATCCCACTGAGACCGGGCTACGTTTGCCAGGAAAAAAAGGGTAATTAGCTGGCAATATGGGGTTATTAGCTCAAGATTTAGGATCAGGAGCAAGCAGTGTGTGGATGGATCCTCCCAGGGCAGGCTTGGTGGTGGGAGGGAGACAGAGATGGGGCTGGAGCATCCGAGTGCTCAGACAAAGCTCCTGCTTTTTTGAATATTAATAAGAGTCAAGCTGTGCGCGGCAATTAAAGCACTGATTATAATTTCTTCCATCTGTAGCTGATTCTGCTCCAGAAATTAAAGAGGAATTCAGAAGAGATGTGAATGATACATAGGGAAAGTCAGAGGAATGCCAGGGTGTGAAGAGACAGGACTCGGAGGGGAGCAATGCCCATCCCATCGCAGCTGGTTCCACCAGCTCCCATCCCTCCTGGAAGTCCCGGCAGGTTTGGCATGGCAATTTTTCTGTCTGGGAGCCTGAGAGACAACCACCTTCTCCCCGTGCACATCGTACATCTTCATACGCAGTGCGTCTTCAAATTACATGGGGTAGGTGCATCCTTAAGGGGTGCGAGTGCAGCTCCTCTGATGCGAAAAATACTCCTGAAAATGAGTGACTGGGAGCCCCATGCCCCCTCCTGCAGCCCATGGGGCAAGGGCAGGATCACAGAATCACAGAATGGTTGGAGTTGAAGGGACCTTCCCAGCTCCCCCAGTGCCACCCCTGCCATGAGCAGGGACATCTTCACCAGCTCAGGTTGCTCAGAGCCCCGTCCAGCCTGGCCTGGGATGTCTCCAGGGATGGTTCATCCACCACCTCTCTGGGTGACCTGGGACAGGCTCTCACCAACCTCAGGGGCAAAAAAATGCCTGGGGATGGAATGCAGGTACCAGTTTGGAGCTGCTGATCCACACACTGGAACACCGGTGGGAGAGGAGCAGCATCAGCACAACCATGGTACCGTGCGGCAGTGCCCTGTGCTCAGGTTTCGGGAGCAAAGCAAAGCAAAGATAATATTTATTTCATGTTCAAGGTCACTGCCGCCTGGCTTTCCTGCTCCCATTGGGCACTGCTTTCTGCACACCAAGCGCAGTCCCGTGGGGCGGCTTTTGAAGCATCAGCTGAATTGCCGGGAATTTAAAATTGCATGAGCAGGAGATGTGTGGATTCACAAGGGCAGTGATGCAAAGAGCTGGGGAAAGTCTTAGCTGTGGAAGCAGAAGCTCAGCACGGTGGGGAGAAAGGCTATGTGCTGCAAAGGGAATCGATAGCGCAGAAGCGTGTGTGCTGCTTTTCCCCGCAAAGTGCTTTTAGGTGGGTACAGCTGCAAACAGAAGCCCCCCCTGCACAGCACATGGCTCCTGGGAATCAGCTGCTCCTGAGGGGCTCCTGCTTGGCGATGGGTTCTTAAAAATAAATCTGACATGAGGTGGCATTTGCTGCTGGGTACAAAGCAAAAGACCCTGGGGTTTGCAACAGGAAAACTGGGTGCACAGCCGTGTTCACCTTCTCGGGCTGTGCAGGGTGTGAAATTTGAGGGCTGAGATTATACGGACAAACTGAAATTATGGGTAAGGGTTGCTACTTGCTCCACGGGACAAGGGGCTCCACAGGGACTCCTCTGCTTTCTGGGAAATAGAATCATAAAATCATTTGGGTTGGAAAAGACCCTCAAGACCATCGAGTCCAACCATTCCACCACCCCGGCACTGCCCCATGTCCCTGAGAACCTCATCTCCGTTTGTTCAGCCCCTCCAGGGATGGTGACTCCACCACTGCCCTGGGCAGCCTGTTCCAATGCCCGACAGCCCTTTCAATACCGAGGTCACAAACCCAAGTGGCCTCTGTCACTGTGAAGGGACAGGTTGGAGACGTGCCCAGCGCCTGCCCAGCACATGCTCTCTGAGAGATGCCAAAAACACTTTAACAAATGTTTCCTTTTCTTCCTAAAGGAAAAATCTCAGTTCACAAAGGCAGCTGTAAATCCTCACTTCCCCAAATGGGAAAACCCCAGTAAAGTACAGCAGAGACTGGGACACATCCCACTGCATCCGCACACCCGTGTTCAGGGACCGGCTCCGCATCAGCATCAGCATCGCCTCGGCTGGGGCCAAACGTCCTACCTGCTCGAGGGGGATGACGAGGAAGGAGCCGCCGCCGGCGCTCTCTGTCACGATGGCAAGGAAGCGGACGTTGACAGCGCAGAAGTGGTTGTCGTGGACGTTCTTGGTGATGGGGATGCCGTCGAAGCAGTGCTCCCGGCTCGCCACCTTCCCATAGACGTTCCGAAACTTGGAGCTGCGGTACTGCGGGCGCCATGACATCTGCCAGGCAAACGCAAAGGGTTTAGCCTTCCAAAAATACCCCACCCCGGGCTGCTTCCCAGCTGCTTTCCAGTTTCCAAGCTGTCCTGCAACAGGGGTTCTGCCTGACGAGGTACAGCAGTATCAGGGCAGCCCAGATCAGCAAATATATAATAATACCCTTGAAAAAATGTCAGATGTCTCCCTGGTGCAAGGTACAACTCACAAAAGACATTAAAAGGCTCTCGACTGTTGCAAAATTTAAGCTGATCTCCTTTTCTGCCTATCTAGAACACACAGCACTACTACTTCATGTACATATGACAAAAGAATTAAGGCTTTTAATGCGATGACTTGGAAATAGGTTGGTCTGGAGCACATGAAAGCATCGGGGCAGAAGAAGAGCACTCGGGCAGGGACTGAACATCGCAGAGCTGGGAGATGCTGCATTCAGTCGTCTCGGCTCATTTTGCGGGGGGGTCCCTGGGTGGGCTGACTCAGAGCATCGCAGCATTGCTGCTGCCAAGATGCTCTCAAGGATCCCAAAGGAATTAGGGATCCCAAGGACTCACTGGCTCATCCTGCTGCCCCACCCCAAGTCCAAGGTGCGTGCACAGAAATGAGTGTGTTTTCATTTGTCCTCACTACCTTGCTTTTTCTAAGTAAAAAAAACCAAAAGACTGCATTTTTCATTTTGGTCTTCTTTTGAACAATCCTTATGGTAGCAGAAGTGCTCATGATAAAATCAGCCTTTTCATACTTAACAGAGGCCGATAAGAAAGATAGGGATAGACTTTTCAGCAGGGCCTGTTGCAATAGGACAAGGGGTGATGGTTTTAAACTAAAGGAGGGAGATTCAGGCTGGACATGAGAATGGTGAGAGCCTGGCCCAGGTTGCCCAGGGAGGTGGTGGATGAACCATCCCTGGAGACATCCCAGGCCAGGCTGGACGGGGCTCTGAGCAACCTGAGCTGGTGAAGATGTCCCTGCTCATGGCAGGGGGGGCACTGGGGGAGCTGGGAAGGTCCCTTCAACCCAAACCATCTGTGATTCTGTGATTCTATCTATACAGATTTAAGGCACTTTAGGTGTACAGAAGAGCATAAAGCACTTAAGCCACCTTAGAGCAACATAAATACTCAGCTCTGTCAACACACATAGTAATCGCACACCTAAGGGCCTTGTAGTTGCTCGCGTCTTCATAACCAGCATCTATTGATAAAATCATGTAATTTTGTATTTAAACACTGGGTCATGTGCTGCAAGCATCTCTCAGAGAGGGACAACACCAGAAAAAGCGCTTCAGTGGCTGCTCTGATCTTAAATAACTCCGACTGAATCACACCCCAAATCCCAGCTGTATTTTCCACCCCCCAGCAGCCCAGATGCTGTGAGCATCCTTTTGAGGATGCAGCAAGGCTGTCAGCATTCCCAGGCTGCAAAGAAAAAAGGACAGAGATCCTAAAGGATTTAACCCAAAATGAGAGCAAAGAGACGTTTTTTTTGGCTGAAAAGGCTTCTGCTTTGAAAAGAAATGCAGCCTCACGTCCAGCAAAGCACTGGGAATCTTTGCCAAAGAGCGGTGGGAGCCAGGCAGGGCAGGAAAAACACCCCGACCACAGCTGAGGAGTGGCTTTGGAGACTTTCACTACATCTTACATTCTCCTTTGTCTGAACAGATGAGTTTTCAGATTGAAAGTACTTTTTTAATAATGTTAAAAAACCACAAAAATGTATTTTGATATTTTTTAAGCTCTCAATTTGCTCCATCATCACAGGACTTTGACTTTGCTCTCGTTTCTGCCATCTGTGCTTCTCTGATCTGGACCTATTGCAAAAAAAGCCCCACATTCTACTGAAAGGGCTGTTTGCTCAATCCTTCCCCCACTGATCTTTCCAGATGCCCCGTCATGTATCCCCACGCAGGAGAAAACCCACGACCTCCCATATGGAAACCCCTCCTGCAGTGCAGGGGTAGCAGAAATGGGGCTTACAATATTTCCTGCATGCAGAACTTCAGCTTAATGAGTTGCTGCCAAACGAAGGTCCAGCACAAACAAGCTCTAAGCAGCCCAGAGATGTGTTTTTACCCTTAATCTGGATCCTTGTGCATGCACTACGGATGCTCCCTCCTTGCCATGGTCTCAGACATGAGAGCAATGCTGCTCCCAGGACCTCAGCACTTTGGCATCTCTTTTATTTGTTTTTTCCAGCCCTCCCTGTTTTATTCTTTCCCCCAAATCTGGGCGAGTCTTCACTCAGCCCCCACCATGTCAGGAGGAAGCAATAAGCTCAAGTGCCTGTTTCGCTGGAGAAATCCAGAATTTCTTTCCTTTAACCTCAGCCAGTATTTCCTGTAAGCAGCGTCACCTCACCCCAGGGATGCAGACAGCATGGGAAAGCCAGCAAGATCCCTGACAAAGGGCATATTTCTGGGTTTGGCAGCTGGTGGAGGCTTTTCCACACCAGAAATAGCTCCTGTGACATGCAGGAGAGTCGGGGGTCTCGGGGGGTCCCATCCCCACCAGCTGTGGGGAGCATCAGCCTTCGGATGGAGAGAGTACTGCGCTGCGGGGAAAGGCAGCTAATGGGACAGTTTTGCACCAAGTTGGGGTTGAAAAATAAAAAGCTCAGCATCCTTTGCCCCTTTGTCTGTCTCTGAAGCTGGCTGCTCCTGCTGGGGTTTGGTCCCATCGCTGGAACAAGGTGATGAGCAGGAAAAATCCACTTCCAAACCATCATTTTCATGTCTGGTCCTTCAGCAGAGGCTTTGGCAGGGGTTGTGTGTCCTGCAAAAGTGGGGTCTTGCTCTGCAGTGTGCAGGAGGCATTGCCTACAAATAAAACCCTAGAAAGGTATTCTGGCTGAAAAATCATCAGTTTCCTATCGCGTTATACATTTGGGTGTTTTGTGAGCGGTGTTTCAGTTCTGGATTGATGAAATATTTGAGTTTACAAGCAGGCTTCATTTTTCCATTTAATTTCATTATTTATTCCTCCATTTGTGTATATATATATATATATGTACACTTAAACCTGCTCTTTAAAGCTAGTGCCATCGCATGGGGCTTCCGAGCCCACTGGTTTCTGCGGGCAGCCCATGGTGGCTGCACCGCTGGGGACACCGCAGATCCAATCCACAAAGATTTCCTGGCACCCGGCTGCTCCAAAAGGATGCGGACAAGGGCACAAGCCCCGAGACGAGGCCACCAAGTGACCTGGGAGATGCCAGGATGAAGAAAGTCAATGGAAAACCAATGTGCAAAGGGAGATGCTACAAACACGGCTGCTGATGGGTTGCACGTGGGGGAGTCTTGCCAGGAAAATACGCGGTTTCACAAGAAACACCACTTTCTGATGGAAAACTGTTGAAAACAAGCCAAATTTTCTAGCCAGGAGAATGAAAACCTCTCATCCCGCAGGCTGTGCAATCCAGGGTAGATGCATAGTTTCAAATGGGAAATAGTTTTGTTATTCACGTATTTATTTTCCCTCCGCGTGCTGCTTTGCAGAGCCCTTCTGGAGGACAAACGTCCTCTTTCCTGACCCAAGGCTTTTGAAAAGGAGGAGGGATGGGGAGGAGGGGGATGCAGGGATGCTTCGGGCACCGGCACCGAGTATTTTGCAGGTGGTGCCGACATTTCCCAGCCTGGGAGGAAAAACAGCCCCTTCCCCAAAGGAGCTCGACTCGGGCGAGACAAAGCCCGAAAGAGAGGAAAAGCTGGAAAAAGCGCGGTGGCTGCGGTCCCACGCCGGCCCCTCAGCCCTTCGCTTCCTCCCAAGGGAGATGGCGACGGCGGCCGGGGGCTCTGCACGGGTTAAAGAGAAATGTTGCATTTGTTGTTTTCCCCTGGAGTTTCAACCCTTGCTCTATCTGTATTTCAGCAACAGCATTTCAAACTCTTGGGTTTTTTTTTTTCTGAGTTTCTTTTCATTTTTCTCCTCTCCTACACAAGCTATTAGCGGGATTTTCACTTTAATTTTGCAAAATTGTGTCTGCTCAGAACCTATCGTTTTCATGGCAAATTATTTTCCCCCCACAAACAACCTTCTCTCTGCCCTACAACAGAAAAACAAACAAAAAAGAAATTCGGGGTGAATTCAGGGATGCTTGTGACCCCCCAGGCCATCATCTCGATGGGTGTGCGGCTGCTGGCTGCTCTGTGTGAAGACGGAGGTTGCTGGAAAATAAAACAATCCTGTTCATTTTAGCTCCTGTGCTGTCCCTGGTGCATTCATGTGAAGCCACAGATGTCCCTGGAGCCGTGATCAAACTCCCGGCAGAGAGGGACCAGCCCTGTCACTGTGCGATGTGCCACATCCAGCCCTTCTGGAAGTTACTCTCCAGAGCATTTGCAATCCTCCTAATATATATATATTTACAAAACTCGCTTTTTGAGTAATTCTTTACATTCTGCTGATGCTAATGGCTATTTTTATTTTTCCATCACTTCACTCTCAATGGCTCAGAGGCATTAAAAAAAAAACATTATTGATTTATTGGAGTCATTTCCATCCACTTCCAGAATCCGACTAATGTGTCACCATTTCCAACGTTCATTCTAGTTCTGCATTATTCTTGGACTCTGTTTTTTCCTTTCATTACAAATCTCCTTGCTTGTTTTTGGTTGAACAGAACTCACATGAAAAGTGAGAATCCTATAACACACTTTGAAATGAGGCAATAAAATACATCACATCCCCAATCACGACATCCAGCATCACCATTAACCTCATGAAACAAGCACCAGCAGAGAAATTCTCTGCTCTGGTGTTTTCAGGCTCATCGCAATGTTTTACTTATTTAAGTGCTTGAAGGGAGGAGCGTGTCCCAAAATCCAGCATTCACAGCTCAGGATGAAGTTACATTAATATCTTACTCCCCACTGCCCCACTGCAAAAGCAGATATGGGGAGAAATGAGTAGAAAATGAGGAAAAAAAACCCTCAGAAAATTAGTAGGAGAAGCTAGTCCCGGTTTAGGTGTAAGTCCATCTGCTGGCAAGGCCAAAATCAGAGCAGCCCACAGAAGAATCATGATTTTGAATAATCCTGACAAAGGTGGATCACCTTACTTGGCAATAAAAATATAAATGAAGCAAAAGACTTGTTGGAATCCAGTGCCAGAAACTGAAATCCAAGGCCTTGTGTCACAGGAGGTTTGGCAGATACCTTGTGCAACAGCTTCCACTTGCTCTGCAGAATTTCTTTACCCTGCATTGATTGTTCTTATTTATTGTCACAATTAAAAATTTAAGATTATTTAAAAGCAAACTGAAATCTTTTACAGTTGTGTAAAGTTACGTACAGTTTGCACGGAGCAGGCAGCTGAGCTTGATGATCCTTATGGGTCCTTTCCAACTCCGTATATTCTATACTTCTCAGGCTGCCATTCAGTTTTTTAGCAGATACCAGCTTCAGGAGCAATGGCATTTAAAGTAAACTAAAAAAAAAGAACCAAGAAGCAAAACCACAGCTCCTCTTTGGAGGCTTTTCTGATCTGCTGGCAGCTCCAGCCTTTGCCCACCAGCAGCAGCAGGACACAGCTCTTGTCTCCATGTGTTTATTTTTAAATGCGTCTTTTCAAGCATCGGGAGTCTTGGCAACAGCAGCCGGGAGGGAGAGCTTGCGCAAAGAGCCCTCGCGCTGCAATAGGCACTTACACAGTGACTGTAATCCCCCAAAAGATTGGTGTAGCCTATATATAGCGCCATTTAATCTGCCTCCATCGTGAAAGCTTTCAGAGAAATGAATTTCTGCTTTCACCTGGGTGAAGCAATAATTTTAGGGGGTTGGAAATACCCCCTTCTCACGCCCCCCAGCAGCATGCTAGGGGTGACAAGGGGGGTCTTTGGGTTACCATGATGGCACGTAGCATCTTCCATGGCCTTAGAGAGGTTTTTAATGGGAAGCCAGTGCTCCTTCTCCCTGATTTATTGTTCTGCCCATGGTTAAGTATCAGAGCTATGGTTGACTAGCAAGAAAAAGATATTTGCATGAAAAAGCATGTTGGGAAAAGGAAATCCAACACTCATTTTTCACCTAGAAAATCTAGGGCTTGCAGGAGGGGTTTTGTGGCACCGCAGGAGACAGTGACTATCCACAATCACATTACTCCTTTTTTTCATGCCCCTTCCTGGTACGGGCAGAGGTTCTGGCTGGCATCCCCCATCCAGGAACTTCCAGTTAAAGTCAAGGCACAGTTTTTAATGAACAAAACCAAATCCAACTGAAACCCACCCCATCATTCCCCCCTTGCGTGGGGTTATTTTCCATCTCTCCGGAGCCAACACGTTGCCTGCGCATCCCTGGGAGCCGCTGGGCAGAAGTTATTTTCCATCAGAAAGGTCAGCGGTGTTCGAGTTTGACATTTCAAATATCGATCAGCCATTAAGGCAACGAAGCGTTACTGTGCAAAAAAACCCCAAGAGCTGCTTTTTGGCAGGTTTTAACCAAGAGACAGCTTCATTTGTAGGAAGCACAGGGCTGCTCGATGCCCCCTGCCCTTGCCCAGGGATGCTCCCCAGAGCTCCCTCGTGCAGCCAGCAGGGAAGGAAACATCAAACTAGCTCACCAGGGATTGTTTTAGAGAAAAAAGTCACTACCAGACCCAGCACCAGCACCCTCCCAGGACAGAGCTGAAGTCCCCAAAGTCCCCGCGAGGTGAGGACAACCCTGCTCTGCTCCTGGTGCCCCTCCACACCCAGAGCATCAGCACTGGGAGACTGGGGATTTAGGATTAAATCCCTTCCCAAAGGATGTGGTACATATTGGCCATTGACTTGAGGGGCAGCCCAAGCCCCAGGGACCTGTGATTGTGGAGTGATGGGATGAGCAGTGCTGTGCTCATACCTAAACCGAGCAAAACACCGTCCCTGCAATAGTTATGCGATGGGGAAGCCACGGCAAAGCCACCTCCCTGTCCCAACCCCTTCCTGCTCACTTTGCTTGAGCAAAAGCAATATTTTTTCCACTCAGAGGGGAAAATGCACAAGCAGGAGGTGGCAGGACGGTGCCGGCACGAGACGGGTCCTGCCCAGGCTGCTCTGCACCCGGAGGATGGGATCTGCTCACTGCATGCCCAGTGCCTTAGCAAAGCATTTATGTAGGATTTATGCTGCTGGAATCCACTACCTAAAGAAAAGCTTGAAATTAAACAGCTATATTTTGATAAGATACCCAGCATTCCCCAAATTAGTCATCAAATGCTTATTGTTCCATGCACATTAGATTAGAGGCAAACAAATGCTGATTTTAATCTCTCCAGCACTCTAATGCTCTGATGCTTCTCAATTCAAGCTTGAAAACGGCTTTTGTTCACATTAATGGCTTTCACACTAACGAGGTTCAGTAAGATTTAACATTTAGGCACATCCTGTTCTTCATTTTAATAACAATTCTGCCACAGAGAGTGACACATGTTCGCAGTGTGCAGGAGCAATTCAGCCACGGAACATGTCTGAACGTCCCTGTTCAGCGTTGCTGCGGGACTGACCGACGCTCCGGCCGGGGCACCTGGGTGTGTTTGTAGCCCCAGCTTGACTTAAAAGCAAATAGGCTAAGAAATGCTGAGCTGCCGGTGTAAATTAAGTGGTTTCTCTTTTGTGCCAGGGAGCGTTCAGAGCAGAGCCAGCCGGCTGGGCTCTTGGCTTGCTCAGGCTCAGCTGCTGGCTCTTTGCATCTCTCTGTCCTAGCCTTATTAAAATGCCCAGCGCGGGACACTCACCAGGCTGCCGTGCTTGCTTCCCAGCACGCTAGACTTGAGCAGGTCTCTCATTGACTCGACAAGAGCTCTGTGCAGAGAGGGAAAGCAAAAACATTCAATTCACCATCCCGGGAGGCTGAGATAAAAAACACACAAACCCTTCCTGCTTCTCCGCACGCTCCTGGGGGATTTTGGAAGGAGCCGGAGCATCGCTGGTGGCAGGACACGATGCCGAGCCCCACAAGCCACCGGCCGCAGCTGTCACACCGACCCCTGTGTCCCCCTCCCCGGTGACTGCCAGGCCTGTTTAGCATAATTACGTATTGCCGCCTACTTTCTTCTAAAGAACACTGTAATTCCAACACAAATAGTTTATGCTCCTGAGACCGGTAGCAAACGGAGGCATTTACGTACCCGGTACATTACCTGACTCATCCCCAGCCCGGTAACGTGCCCATTAACCTGTCCAGAAACCCTGGGATCCACAGCAGGATGTAAAACAACATCTATTCATAAAAAGTTTGCTGGCAAGCCAGCTGCTTGCTCAGAGCTGCCAAAGCAGCGGTGTGGGCACAATCACCCCTCGTGTGCCATGGCAGGATCCAAATCTCCACAGGGACAATGTGACACATCAGCGGGGCCACGGTGGCTGTGACAGCCAAGCAGTTGATCCACACAACCCCCTGCCAGGGCAGCCCCTTTCTTGGGGGAGCACAAAAGGGAGAACATTTTTTTGCTAGGTATTTGCAGTACAACTCGCTTTTGCAAGCACCAGAAATGCCGTTTTGGGGCATTTCTGGGAAAAAGCCATTTTGCATTATGACACCATGCAAAACTTTTTAAATGGCGCAGTTCCACAGGCTGCAATCTTAGAATTGTTCCTCTCTGCAAGAAGCCCTTGCTTGACTTTTGAAAAAAGGTGGTTTGCATGAAATTCAGCATAGGCTGATGGACAAAGCTCGTTGATGCGTTCCCAGCCCGTGTCCCCAGAGGAGCAGATGCAGGGGTTGGGGACGGTGACCAGAGCGCCGCACACCTGTCCTGGGCTGACAACACGCAGCGATGATGCCCAGAACCCTGAAACCAAGTCCTGCTGGTGGGGGAAAGTTACAGGGGTGGGAGGGGAAAGAAGGGGTTTGATAGTTGTGTGAGGTCACTTCAGGATTATATATTGATCGCTAAAAAGCAGATGATGGGTATTTATGAGACAGGCACAACTGCACATCCCGTTACAGAATAACTATGTCGATAATGAAGAGTAAAGCTCCCCACTGAATTCCCACGCAGCTTTTATGGTTTGGATGTCTCAGTGGTTTTGGCTCCAAGATAACATCACAGTGCCACAGGACCCCATCCATCTCCACTGCCATGAGAGCATGGGGCATCCTGGGCCAGGGTTGGGGACAGTCACAGCTCTGTCCCCACAGCGAGGGTCCAGCCCCAGGGTCTCACACAGACCCATGCAAGCCCCTCCAGGATGCAAAAGGCAGAAATGTCACCTGGAAATGCTCCATTGCCAGGGATGCAGTCCCAAATGCCATCAACATCCTGAAGCTGCTTTTCCTTTCAGATGTAGTCCACACATTTTGATCCCTCATTAAAAAAATTATTAAACATATCCCAAACTAGTTATTAATGTTCAAGGACAGAGAAAAGAGTCTCTTCCTCCTTGGGAAGAAGCCTTTTTTTCCTGGTCCTGACATGAGTTTGATCCCCATAAAAGGCTGATGTGCAATAGCATAATTTTTGCTTTATAGACACAGTGTGGTTCCCCAGGGAACCCACCAGCTTCTTACACACACACAGTCTGCAGAGCAGAGCAGAGCCCTTCAGCCTGATCCCGACAACACTTCAGAGACCCAGATCCTCCAGTAACCAGCAAAGCTCCTCGTTTTCTCCTTATTTCTGCATCTGGCTGATGGTACAACCAGCTGGAGTGGCAGAGGGAAGCAGAGCGAACGCTTCAGCTCTGCCTACCACAGGAAACACCTTGGGGCTCTCATAAACACCGGAATAAATGCACTGAGCAGGGCCTCAGAAAAACAAAGCATGTTTCTATAAAACCAGCTGTCATGTTCCCATCCCCTCCATCCAATGGAGGTGGCTGGGGTCAGTGTGGGGTTTAGCTTGGGTGTCACCACATCCAGCACCCCCATGGCAGCTCCCAATGGCAGCACCAGCCTGTTCACAGGCCACACCACAGCCAGGGATCATAGAATCATGGAGTCACAGAAGAGTTTGGGTTGAAAGGACCTTCCCAGCTCCCCCAGTGCCACCTCTGCCATGAGCAGGGACATCTTCACCAGCTCAGGTTGCTCAGAGCCCCGTCCAGCCTGGCCTGGGATGTCTCCAGGGATGGTTCATCCACCACCACTCTGGGCAACCTGGGCCAGGCTCTCACCACCCTCAGGGGCAACAATTTCTTTCTCATGTCCAGCCTGAATCTGCCTCCTTTAGTTTAAAACCATCACCCCTTGTCCTATCGCAACAGGCCCTGCTAAAAAGTCTGTCCCCATCTTTCTTATCGACCCCTTTTAAGTACGGAAAGGCTGCAATAAGGTCTCCCTGGAGCCTTGTCTTCTCCAGGGATGCTCCCATTTGCTGGGATGTGGGACATCCTCAGCATGGACTCGGCAGAGCCCCCAGACCAAACATTGCGTTAAGGTTGCATTAAAAAAAATAGACTTGGGAGTTAATGCTGAGTTCCTTGTGCCCTTACTTGTGGGGTTTTGCATTTGCCTGTTTGCTGTAGGGCAACGGTGAGACAACGGATGGATGGATGGATGCTATTGAACAGATGTGTGATGCAGTGATGATATTAGCACTGGGACAATGTTCTGGCAGAGACTTGGGACACCAGTACAGCCAAGGGCAAGGCTCCCAAGGGGCTGAAACCCCCACCACAGCTCTGATTGGGTCCCCCCAAAGCGGGGTTGAGTTGCCAAGATGCAGAGCAGATCTCTGCCTCTGCACCCATCGGGGTGGTGGGTGCACCCCAGCTCCCCGATGGTCACCCCGGAGCTGGGGGCAGGGGGCAAAATGGCATTTCTGGCAGGTACAGTTCACTTTGGGAAAGCCACTTGTCCATAGTGCACAGATGAGAAGAGGCAAAGAGAGCCCTGTGTTTCTCAAACTTGTAAAGAGCAATAGATGATTTAACAAATATTAAGGATTAAATCCATTAACATGGTCTAAACAAAGGACAAAAGTCAGATGAACATTTCTGCAGCGATATCTGCCAGCTGAGTTTTTTCCAGCCTGGAAGGAAGTGACTGGGATTTCCCTGGAGCTCAACTTTTCAATGATTTCTTCTTTCTAGAGACCCCTGACTGCCTGGGAAGAGCCTCTCCTCCCCACAAACCGCTGGGAAAAAAGCACCAAGCGAGGCCAGATGTCTCCTAGACATGGGGCCAGGCTGTTACCATGAGTCCACATCCCTCCTTGCCCACGGTGCTGCTTCCCACACACACCAGGCCCTTCACATGGTCTCGCAGATGTCACGGACGATGCAAAAAGCATCCCTGGCACCAGCATTTGCAGTACCATCAGAGGCCCCACTTTGGACCATTTTCCCCCCAGGAAACCTTCTGGGGGAGGCAAATCAAACCTCTCCTGGGCCCACGTACTGAGAAGAAACACAAATCTCACGCTCGTCAATAAATTCTGTAAACAAGCACAGTTTTCCTCCCACTCTGTTTCCCAACTCCTTCCCACCCCGTGAAGCCAGCAGAAACATCCTGATGAAGCACAAAGCGTTTCTCGCCCTCAGAGCTGCCCTGGGTCACGGACCACAGGATTTTACCCTCCTCCAGCTTCTTGGAATAATGTTTTCTTGAGGGTAAAAATATTGCTTGCTTTTTCTCAACTTGAGTGAGTTTTAGGAAACTCAGAGAGGAGAAAGGAAGTCTCTGTCCTTGTGTTGAGATGAGTGGGTAACCAAGCCAGGCGCTTATCCATGAGCATTATTTCACATTGCATTGCACATCATCAAGAAATCTGAGTCAAGACTTGGTTACAACAGGTTTTTTCCACCCAGGATCCATCAGTTTTAACCAGAATAAGCCTGGATAACAAGCAAGAGCCTCCGGTGAGAGGATGCCATAAATCCAACCCCTCCTAAACTCACCTGCTTTTTAATTGTAAAGAGGTGAAAAGCCACATGCACAGGTATTAAAGGGCTGGAGGGACCCCATGGGTAGAAAACTGCTTGGGAAGATGCTGTGGGATGGGTGAGGGTAAAAAAATCAGGCAAAAAGGACTGCTGGGAGCACTAACATTTCTACTTTTGTGATAGCCTGAAAAAAATCCTCACCAAGCCCCAACTTTGTACAGGACATGAGCCATAGAAACTTATTTATCCTGGCAAAGAGACGTTTTCTAAAGCAGGGAGACAGCGCACGGGTGAACAGCTCAGGCATCTCTCCTTGATTTGCTGTTTTAACCCAAAGGCCCCAAAATGTTCCGCAGGAACAAGCACTGTGGGGGGCTCCTTGGGGCACGGGGCAGAATCCCACAGCTCCTTTCCCATCCCATTCACTCCTGGACGGCTTACAAAACCACAAGAGTTTTTTGGAAGTTTATCCCAGTTGGGGGCAAAAGTTTTCCAAAAGAGAAGAAGGAAAGAAAAGAGAAAACAAAAAAAAAAAAAAAAAAAAAAAAAGAAAAGAAAAGAAAAACAAACACTATTTTCTAAATATTTCAGGCTTCAGGAACCTGTTTCCTGGCCAGCGCGAGGAAGTGCCAGAGCCGGGGTGGATGAAGGTCACGGGGCGGCCGGGGCCGGGATGCGGGAGGCACCGACCCCCCCGTGTCCAGCCCGCAGTGCCCGGGGGGAGCTGGAGCCCAGACAAGCTCTGCCTTGTGCTCTGGCTCCCAGGAAGGGGGAAACCAGCCACCGAAGAGAAACGGAGACTTGTTATTCAGGCACGAACAAAAGCGCAGGGAAGCTCACAGAGGAACATTTGCGATATCCCTCCCCGGCCTCATGATGCCCACAGCCTCAAATACCACTTTTTCCCTATTTTTCCTTGTATTTTAGCACACAGTGCTCTAGAATCAGGTTTCTTTGCACTTAATATAATTATAAAAGCAGCCAAAGCAACTCTCTTTGCCAGAGGTTTGCAGTGAAGCGCCCTGGAGCTGTGAACCCCCCGGGAGCCGGTGTCCCGCAGGCTGAGCCCCCACAGGATGCTCACGCACACCCCGGCCTCACCCATGTTCACCCAGAAATATTTCTGTACATTCAGCTTTTCGGTCGCTTGCTTAAAGGACGCAGTATTTCTACAAGGACCGAATCTTCCACAGATCTGCCCTCATCAGATGCATGGAGCATCTCTGGGGTACAGGGTCAGATTTTGGGGGTAGGAGAGCTGCAGCAGCTGCTGCACTCCTCTTGATAAAAAATGCTTTTCTGGACATGGAACTGCCTCAAATGGGGATGGCACAGAGGGGATCAGAGGGGCTGCTGTGTCCCTGGGCTGTTTCCATCCCTCTGGGGTCCCCCCCCGGGGCCATCCCGGGGTACATTGGGGTGCAGGGTGCTCACCTGCCCTGCTCTGCTCCGTGGGCTTGGCGGGTGCCTCCTGACACCCTGAGATGGATGAGGGGCTCAGGGAACCGTGGGTTCTCCTCGGTCCTGGAAGAAAGAGAAACCCTCTGGTTACAGCAGCAACTGCTGCCGCCTGCCCCGAGCCCCAGCCAGGCACAAAAGCCCAACCTTGGCTTCACCAAACGAGCTCAAGACACACCGGGTGTCAAAATGCACTGGGGTGCAGCCACTGGCACAGCTGCCATCAGCTAATTGCTAATGATAGGATCAATCATAGAATCATTTTGGTTGGAAAAGCCCCTCAAGCTCATTGAGTCCAACCATTCCCCCACTCCTGGCACTACCCCATGTCCCTGAGAAACTCATCTCCGTCTGCTCAACCCCTCCAGGGATTGAGCTGCCCTGGACAGCCTGTTCCAATGCCCAACAGCCCTTTGGGGAAGAAATTGTTCCCCAGATCCAACCTCAACCTCCCCTGGTGCAATTTGCGGTCGTTTCCTCTCATTCTGGTGCTTGTTCCTGGGGAGCAGAGCCCGACCCCCCCTGGCTCCAAGCTCCTTTCAGGCAGTTCAGAGATCAGAAGGTCTCCCCTCAGCTCCTGTTCTCCAGGCTGACTCCCACAGGTCCCTCAGCCGCTCCCATCACACTTGTGCTCCAGCCCCCACATCAGCCAGTGGTATCAGGATTATCTCCAGCCCCGCCCCCCATCACCAGCCTCCAGCTCCACATGGCAAAACTGTTGCTTGTCACCCTGCAAGGAAGAATTTCATCGCATGGGCTGAGCTCCAGCCTCCACCAGTGGGGATGTGGAGCCCCAAATCACCCAGTGCAGAGGCTCTGGGTGCCAGCAGACAGATGGCCCCATCCTGCTCACAGCTACAGGACCCCTGAGCACCACAGCCACCCCCTGGTGCTGCTGGCACCAACAGGTCAGGATGTGTCCCCAGCACCACCACCACCCAGCCCCTGCAAGGGCCGATGTGCCTTGGGGTGGGCACACAGAGAGCCCTGTTCAGGGACAGACAGCCCATTATTCCGTGGGGAATTTAGAGCAGCTATTGTACATGGGGAGAGCAGGGATGCTCAGAGCAGAAGGCAGCCGGGGCTGCGCTGTCTGGAGGGATGGCCACGGCTGCAAGGGAACCCTCATCCCCCCAGCTCCATCCCTGGAGACATCCCAGGCCAGGCTGGACAGGGCTCTGAGCAACCTGAGCTGGTGAAGATGTCCCTGCTCATGGCAGGAGTGGCACTGGGTGAGCTTTAACAGTCCCTTCAACCCAAACTGTTCTATAGTTCTATTCTCCAGCCTGTCCCAGGGCTCTGTCACCCTCAAAGTAAAGCATTTTATCCTCATGTTCAGATGGAACCTCCTGTGTTTCAGTCTGTGCTCATTGCCCCTCATCCTATCATTGGGCACCACTGAACAGAGTCTGGTCCATCCTCTGACACCCACCCTGAGATATCGATCAACATAAGATCCCTCTCAGCTTCTCTTCTCCAGCTGAACAGCCCCAGCTCTCTCAGTCTGTCCTTCTAAGAAAGATGCTCCAGACCCCTCAGCATCTCCGCTGGACTTTTTCCAGTAATTCCTTGTCCTGCTTAAGCTGGGGAGCCCTGGCCAGCTCATGGATGTCCAGATTTCCCATCAAGCAGGGTCCCTGTCGTGCTCACCAGCTGTTTGCCATAGCTGGACCGCAATCAGAAAGGTTTAACCTTATTTCTCTGCTCTCTGAAACCCAAGTAGCACCTCAGCTGCTCTCACACCGCCCTGGCACGGTCTCTCCCTGGTCAGTTTTGCTCGTGGAGCTTTTCCTAACGATGCTTGAGGCCAGAGAGCTGCAGCAAGGGAGCTTTGCCAACAGCTTTGCGACGAACAAAAGGAGTGCAGGGTTTCTGGGAGCCCAGCTTGGCACCGTTCCCCTCCCAGCTTGGCACTGGTCACCTCCCAGCCCGGCACTGGTCCCTTCCCAGCTCGGGAACGATGGGATTCACAGATTTGTGGGGGACTCGAGCAGCTGGCTCCGTCACGTAGATTTTTGCCTGCTGCCAGATTTGGGTAATTACACACTGACTCGGGAGATAGGAATCCAGGATTCGACTCCTTCGAGCTCTCTGTGAGCTCAGTAATGAATTGGACTATTCATCATTTGATAAAATTTCCATGAAAAGAAGAAGAAGAAGGGGGGCGATCCCACATTACATTTGCAGGGTATGAATTACAGTGCCCAGCGAGCCTGCTGGCCACAGACGGGCAATATTAATACTGCATTGAATCACAATTAAAACTCATTAAAAAGCTGCGGGCCAGACAAATTGCCTTTGATGACAGCAATACTTGGTGAAATGGGGACCTTCCATTTTTAGCCTCAAAGAGGCCCGTTATGCTTGTTCCCAACCCCCAGAAATCCCACCCAAGCTAACGATTAGCGATCATCCATGCTGCTGGAGACAAGGCGACTTGTTTTGTACTTAATTAACAATTCAGCACTGACCGCCTTGTTCCATCGCAGAGCAGCTGGTAAGCAACACAGCCTCGTTCCCCTCTCCCAGTTGTGGCACCACACACCAGGACATGATCTCCATCCCTCCCTCGAACCCACCTCAGCAATGCATTTTACACATTTATTTATTTAGGAGCAACATCTGCCTGGGCAGCACAAACAAATGAGGGTTTTCCAACCGCCACATTGCTGAAACCCAACTAAAACTATATGGATTTTAAGGTAGCAAGAGGCAAAGAAAGCACCACTCCTCCCGCACCCTCCGTGTGTCATTTCTGCCTTCACTGCTGCCTCCATGGCTGGGTTCAGAGCTAATAACACCCAACTGATCTGCACACCATGAGCAAAACCCCATGCAATAATAAATCCTGTTAATCTGTTTCCTAGAGATGTCAGTTAGCTTGCACCTAATTCATTAACATGACTTTTATTAATATTATTTGGAGTTGGTTCTCAAGCATCAGAGCACACAGAGTGCTTCATTAAATTCATTTTTAGCGAACAGCCTGGAGAAGAATTCACCCATTATTTCCCCAGAAATGAAATTAAGCTGTGCTGTCCAAAGCCTGATTTCTGCAAAGCCATTTTCCCTGATAACATGGCCCAGTGCCTTCAGTCATGCTTCCTATCGATTAAACCGGTATCAGCTTTTCCATGGGATCAGACTTTGCCCCAGACCACCGAGCAGAGGACACTGTGATTTGCCATCAGGAACGTCATTTCGGCACCATCAAGAATGTCATTTCAGCTGCCGCCGTCACAGTGTTGGAACCGTAACTGCCCAATCAAGCACCTCTGTGGTAATTACTATTTACCCCTCTTCAGGCATAATTTATTTACTGTGTTTGATCACGACAGGCTGTAGTTGCAGTTTCCTCTTTGGGTCTTGGTTTTGGCTTCGTCTGCTCGCTGAACTGCAAGGATAAGCCAGTATCGAGGCAACGTGGCTCAATAACTAATGCCAATTAATAGATAATAAAGCCAGCGGAGACCACAGGATAATTCAGGCTAATGCACACCGTGGGACCTCCGATATGGCATCTTCTTTTAAACAGTGTCTTTTAGAAAAACCTCCAGACATTTTAAAACTGTATTACCCATATTAACATGCCCCCAGGCTCCCACTAAGTTGTGCTCATGGTTAATTATATTTAGGGCTTGGGAAACACCCTCTAGCGATGGGTGGGAGCTGGAAGCACCAGTGATACACCAAGGGACTCCTGCCATGCCTCTGCCTGCCAAAACGCACCCAGCACAACCCCTGCTCGGAGGTTAAATCTGTCTGGGCCCTCTCTGACCATTGGATTCCCACTTGGGTATCCCCAAAGATCCCATTCAATGGCAAATAAATCCAGAGAGCCCAACCATGGGCTCTTTCCTCCCTTTTCTGCTCTCCGTCCCGTGACTCACGTCACTTCTCCCTACCAGCCCAGCTCCATGCTCGTCCTGCTCAGGAATGGAAAGCAGAAACTCATCTGGGGTGAGGACTTACCCTGGTAAACCACAGCCAACAAGCAATTCCCTGTTTGCCACGAGGCCCAGGCCTGTCAGCACTGATGGCCTGCTGCTTTTCAGACTTGTTTAGCTTTGGCACACGGACCATTGTCTTTACACAGAACACATCTGAACCTTTTTCTTTATACAGAACACATCCGGGCTGGTTTTCTGTTTGCAAACAACAGAGACCAAACCTGAGCCCCAGCCCCTCGCAAGGAGCAGCTGATCTGCAGCAGGGATGGAGTTGTCCCTGATTCCTTCTCAGCTGAAGGTCACCACCTTGGTGGCTCTTGCTGCAGAGTCGCAGAAAGCCCTGGCCAGGCAGAGCTCATGTGCGGGGAGCACAGCATGGAACAGCATGGCATGGCATGGCACAGCACAGCATGGCCCGGCATCACAGGGCATCACATGCCATGCAATGTCATGCCATGTAATGCAATGCAACACAATGCAATGCAATGCAATATCATGCAAAGTCATGCAATGCAATGCCATGCGACACCATGCAACGCAATGCCATGCACAGCTGTGCCTTTCCATGCAATGCCATGCAATGCTGTACCGTGCCCGGCCACGCAGTGATGCCAGGGAAGCATCAAAATGTGGGTACATCCCTAAGCATGAGGCGTGGGCTCTTTTTGCACTTCAATCTATCTTTCTCCATCCTATTTATAACCTGCCTAAACTCTCTCGCGGGTAGCAAACTCTCCCAAGAGCGAGGTCTGGACACGTGCTACAGCTGCTTGCATTTCTTCCTGTGGGAAGGAAGGGGGAGGCTTGGGACCTGGATGATACCAGCTTGTTTCACATACTGATAGCAGGTATTTCTGCCTCCTCCCTACCTTTCTCCAGTCTCCCACACACCCCAAAAAAAGTTTTTTGTGCCTCCCCACACCTCGAGCCAACGTTAGGACATCTCTGCGTGGCGTTAGGCACCTGTACCTGATTTTCAAATCAATTTTTCTCTAAAGATGAATTGCTCAGGAATATTTGCAAAGTTTGTAAAGTCCTACCCATGGCTCCTGTTCACAGCACCCCCTGGGACGTGGTCCCAGTGTGGGTTGCAGGAACACTGTCAATGCTTGTCCCTGGCAGCACTGGGAGCTGTGGGCTATACTGGTTTTAGTTAGACACCATTACTGGTTTTAGCTAGACACCCGCAACTGGGCAGGATGCAAAGACCCCGCAAGTCCTCTGGGACTCTCCCCTTCACCTGCCCCACCATGGGAACACACACACACACGATTCCCAGTCCCCAAACCCCACACTTTACCTTGCATCAGGATAGTCCATATTGCAGGAAATAAAGTCTACCGGATGCATTAGAGCTTTACACTGCTTCAGCGAAAGCATAGTTTGTACACATGATATAGATCTTTCCAGTTTACACCTCTATTCCTTGAAAATTAACAGCAGAGTCCCTCCCTGTCCTACTGAAGGTACTTTCCTTATGGCCCTGCAGCTTTTCTCAGTGTAGCTGTGAATAAATCCCTTTGCACTCAGGAAAAAAAAAAAAAAGCTGTTAATAAGCACTACAAATTAGTCAGCCTGACTCAAAACTGTGACACTTAATATCAGTAAGTTTGTAGTTCTTGCAACCCAACCTTTCGGGTCAGTCCATCAATCCCTCTCTCAGCACTCAGAAGAGCTGCGAACACACATTTTCTTGAACACAGGTGCTGGTGGGTCTTTTGAGCTGCAGGAGATGTGGGACGGCACGATGCAGCATGAGGAGCACAGAAACACCCAACGGCAAATGCAGACACTGGTGAGGGCCCAGCAAAAGCCAAGCAGGCAAAATGCAAGTTATTTGCTGAGGACAAAGACCGAAGAGAGTGATTTCTCCCTTGGAGCATCCTCAGGCTCATCAGACCTTTTCTCTGGGGGTTTCCCGAGGCAGGGCGGCTGCTGTTTCCCCTCGAGTGCGTGAATCATTAGACTCATCAGCACAACCGCATCCCCGTGTCGGGATGGCAGGAAGGATGGGGCCAAGCGGGTCCAGCTCGGACCGCTCTGTTCCCAAAGTCCCATGGCTCACACAGCCCAGAGGTGGCCCCTTTCCCCAGCCACCGCCGTGTCATGCACTAATTCAGCAGGATGCTGCGTGCTCTGGACCATCAGGGCAGCAGATTCGTCCTGGCACAACCCTGACCCACTGCGGGATGGGAGCAAGTGGGAGGTGATGAATTCAGTATGAGGGATCATGGGGATGAGGAGAAAGGAGAAAACAGTTATCAGAGAGCAAAACCTCCCCCTCTGCAGCCCTGGCAGCAATTTGGGAGAGCAGAGCTCCCAGGTTGCTCCAGCACTGGGCAGATTTGGGGGGACCCAAGCAGCCCCACATCACCTTCCACACCCACCAGCTCCGCTGGGGGTGGCTTTAACGAGCTCTTCCACCCCGCAGCCCCCCCAGCCCGCTACTTAATCCTCCCCAGCCCCATTCCCGAGGTCTTTCCCCCTCCCAGCCAAGCCGGCAGCCACCTGTAGAGGTCTGGGCAGCATCTGCCGAGCGGCCGCGGAAAAGCGGCTTAGAGCGGGGTGCGCCCGCGGGGGGATGCTCAGCCCCCCCGGCCCCTCCCGGCGGCTCCAAGGGTTAAAAATGCAGCAGAGCTGCGAGCTGGGGAGGGCGGCGAGCAAGCGAGAAACGCGAGAAAAATCAATACAATAAAATATAAAATAAAATAACAAATCAAAAGCAAAACCCGGGCGGGGGAGGGGGGCGGTGGCCGGGCCCCCTTCCGCAGCACCTTGTCGTGGGGGTGGGCGCAGCACCCGAGCCGGGGGGACGGCAGGTCCTTACCTTGGGGACAATCATGCGGGATGTCGCGGAGGGGCTGAGCGAGCTCCGCGGGCGGCGGGAGGAGAGAGAAAAAGAGGAGAAAAAAAAAAAATCAAGAAGCAGAAAGGCCGCCGGGGGGTGGGGAAGGGGGAGGAACAGGACGGGGGGGCAGCGGCAGCAGAGCCTGGACCCGCAGCCTCTGCCGCCCGCCCGAAGCGCTCGGTGCTCGGCGGCGGCGGTGATGTCAGCCGTGACGTCAGCCGGCGGGGGGTGACGTCAGCCCTCGCCGCCGTGACGTAGCAGCGGGAGGGCGGGGCGGGCTGGAAGGCCGGTCAGGGCGGGGGGGCGGAGGGAGCGTCCCTCCTTGGCTGGGCTCCCCGCGCTTGGCTTTGGGGAGAAAAAGCCTTTTTTAAACTCTTTGCCAACCCGAGTTGCCCTTCTCGGGGGGAGGCACCTGCTGCCCCCCCTGCGGTGATGTGCAAGGGAGCAGCCACCGACCTGCATCCAGAACAGTGGGGACCAGTCAGAGCAGTGTGTATAGACTGGTCCTTTCTCCAAAGCAATAAAAACAAATGCCGTTTGCCAGGCATGGAGAGATACAGGCTGTGTCTCCAGCTTCTGCAGCATGATTGCAAGCAAGCCACAGATTTTATTTTATCATCAGATTTCTGCTACAGGGTTCGCACTTTGCTTGCTGGCCCAGCTGGGCATCATGGTGGGGTCCTATAGCATCCATAAGCATCCATCCATGTGCTTGTTCCCCTTCATATACAAGACGATTACTTTTTCCCCCTTATTATAAACAGTGACAAGTGACAACAGCAGAGACCACTGCTTTGTCCCAGAGCTGTCATTCCCATTTTCTAAATGAATGACGGGTGGCCCAGACTGTCGGTGGCACTCTGGCACACAAGATGCCATAGGACTCTGGTGTCCCAGTATGTGGAGGGTGTCCAGGTACACCCCCAGACCAGGACCCAAACAGCTTCTACAAGGCCAGTGATGCAGGAAAAAATCTGTGTAATTTTATCCCACTTCCTCTTCTTGTTGCTGAGCAAACCAATCTCCTGACAGCAACGACTTAAAATAAATTCAGGGTGCAGGGTACCAGGAGGCACTGGAGCATCCCTGCAGCCACGGCCCTCGTCACCTGGCAGGAATGACGAATACCCTTGCACATCCTTTCCCCAGCCATGAAACAGGAATTTTCTCACCTTTTTTTTAAATTCCCCATAATTGGAGATGAGAGAAACAGTACTTATATGTAGCATTTGAGCTTCTTGTCTCCTGGTTGCATTTGCATGGGAACGAAACCAGCAGGATACAGCCCAGGTGCAGAATTATCCAGCTGTTAGATTAGATGTTGCACCAGCTTATTTTATTGTTGCTGAATTAAAAATACTTGAGGACAGTACCAAAGACATTTCCAATTCCCCTTAAAGAAAAGCACTCTGCCAATAAACAAAGGATTTCCTTTTTATAAGGAGATTATTCAGCCAAGAGTCTGATGAAAGATTACTGAGTTTTATTCTAGTGCTGAGACTTCCCATAAAATATTAGTGGATCTGATAATAAGGGAATAGCAAAAGTTGTAAAAAAAGTCTGTCCTCTGGTATTCTTCTGAAAACCAGTTCTGTTTTTAAACCATGTGCCGTGAGCTGGACTGGAAACTGTGAGAGGTTAATGCAATTAATGTAGAGCTAATGACATTAGCCAGCAGAAGAAGCCACCTCTAATTCCCGAACCACTCAGCAATGACCTTTCCCAACAAAAAACCCTTTTTACCAGGAGCCGGTGATGGAAGCAGGAATCTTGTTGTGGGCAGAGATGATGCTTAAAATTAAACAGAGCTGGGGAGGTGGCCGAGACAGAGGACATCAAGGCCCAGATAAGCCAAATAGGGAAAAAACAGGCTCTTGCAAAGCCTTAGGAGAGCCACAGTGCCCTGGCCACTGTCACTTGTGCGGTGGAAGTGGCAGCCCCCAGGGCCACTGCACCTCCTGTGCTTGTCTGCAGCCTCTGGGATTAATTAGCGCCAATTAGCTGATTAAAACAACTTGCCTGGGGCGGGGAACTAGGACATCTGATGAAGGTAGGGTGAGAAGGGACAGGCTCCTGGGGGCCCAATCCTGCTGATGGAAGGAGACTGTGACCATATGGCCCCTCCATATGGTGCTAAACCCCAGCACTCCCCAAGCCCCAAATGCTGCTGCGAGGGGGGAGCCCAGAAATGCAATTCCCTGTGCTGAGCACCTGCTGAGGGCACCCGTTGAACCATTTCTGCACAAGTCCCACCAAAAACTGGAATTAATGGGTGTGTGAGGTATCACTGAGAGCTGGGGGGACAAATGGGCCCTTAGCTTTTCCCCATGGCTGGGAAAACAGCCCAGGCTCCTCATTTCACCAGTGCAGCACAGCAACTCCAACCCCAAATTATCCAGCGTTTGTCAGACTGGAAAGGATTTTATTATGTTTTAGATCAAAATTAAGCTGATGATAGATTGTAGGAGCTTTGTTACTGGGGTTTTGCTCTGAAGGTTTGTTGGGGACCCCATCCAAGCCCCAGACTTGATTGCGTACCAAGGAGGGTGGTGTGCTGGGTGTGTTGGTGGGTGATGCTGGAACCTGTGAGGTGCTGAGGTGGGTGAGTAGCTCTGTGGGTGCTGGGGGCAGCACGGCTGTGGGGTGACTTGGGCTCCCTCTCCCGGCTCTGCCGAGATGAAATTGTTGAGTGTATTGTGGTGATGAGAAGCTCACAAGCCTGTGAGCATGTGCTGGCTGATCTGGATGACGTGGGGGCAGGATGGAGGATGCCAGGGGACACCAGGGACACTGTGGGGTGGCAGGTGGCAGTGCAGATCCCTTGGGACAAGCAGAAGTCCATAACCATTGCTGCAGCAGAGAAAGCCGGCAGATGGATGCTCAGGCAACTGAGCTGGGCTAATTAATAAAAGCCCTTTGAAAACCAAGCTGGGGGTCACTGTGCCCCCCCCAACCTCCTGCCTTGCAGCATTTGGAGTTCACGCGTGGAGCACAGCTGTGTTTCCGTCCTTCCTGCCATGCGGCTTATCCCATGCTTCTGTTTACCCACGTGTTTAGTTTACTGGCGCTGCTGAGAGAGAGGAAGGAGATGCTGCCTGGGTGGACACGAGCGATTAAACCAAGTCGTGGGGAAAATCAGAGCCTGCCTGTCTGGCTGTGCTGCGGGAAGAGCCGAGCTCGTGGTTCCTGTGTCTAGGAGATCTGGGACATGTGACGCTGCAGACGCATGTCTGTCTTCAGGAAAGCTCCTGAGAGAAACACTGCCGAACCCATCCTGAATCGTACATCTGCAGAGATTCATCAACCCATTACTCACTACTTGGCTTGCCCGAGCCAGGCTCAGCTCTGGGGCAAGCTCCGAGCTTGACCTGGTGACACCACGGATGAGTTTAGCCCTTCATTTGATGAAACTCTTGGAAAAACACATCTCTATTGCACCAGGCTGTGCTTGTGGACATATGAGCATAATAGCAAAGCCACGCTGCAACACATAATGATTGTGTCACCAGAGAGCTCTGCTTAGGAGATGATTCATGAATGGAGCCAGGCAAGTTGCTTGCTGCAAGCCCAGGATGGTTTTGCTTGGGGGATGCAGATCAGGCCCCAAATCTCCCACACGAGGTGTCTACCTGGCTGGCCAAGAGATGAGACCTCTTGGTGCTTGGGACTGGCTGGGCTCCCTTAGCCCTGGAGGGACCGACCGTGGTCGATGCTGCCATCAGACCCGGTGGCCCCAGTGCTGCCATGGGCATGAGCTGCCCCAGAGGCAGGTGAAACAAATCTTCACGTCTTCCAGGTCCATGCTCTTTCTCAGCAATGCCAGTCCCACTGAAATGAAGAGTGTGTGGTCCCCCCTTAGCAAATACTTGATCCTGAAGGAAAAATCCACCAAACTGGTTCTTTGCCCCATGAGAAAAGAGTTACAGTTCTCAGAGACATTCCCATCACTGGACTGGTGTAGTAGGGTGGCCAAAGCTGAATGCACTGTTGGCGCTGGCTAAAATTACATTGAAATAAATATAGCATAGACACCACATACAGTCTGTGCATGGCAAATTGTCCTGGATTATCCCCAGAGTTACTGCAGCTGTGAATTATACAGAGGTTCGTGTTTGGATGTCATACCAGATAATTTATAGAGAAGTCCAGGGACAGGCTTTCATCTGCTTTGATGAAAGTTCATCTGGAATAACAATACTTGGTAGAACCTGGCAGTTGGACTGCACTGAAAACCCAAACCCTTCTACTTGAAAGCAAGATGTTTCCATTTAAAAACACTGTTAGCAAGAACAAACATCTCTCTATGACTGACTCTCCTTACTCTTCCCCTCCGCTGCAGTCATCTGGTTCAGATTAGTCCTGGATAAGGTCCCGTTTTGCTCAGGGAACTAGGAGGGGAACTTGGAGCCATTTCTCCTCATTTCAAGTATGAACTGAATGCGGTGCACAAATGAAAACGCACTGAGCTCCAACATGCGAAGGGAATCAAAGAGATATGGCAGCTCCTCCTGGTGGAAAATCACTTATAGGGGCACAGGAGATGGAGGGAGGTGAGTCACCCACCTCAAAGAGATGCCAGCGGTCCCCAGGCAACCAGCAGGACCAGTAGCAATGACCCCTGGCAAGGGGGAAGCTGTGGTTGAAGTGTGGGTTTGGGGTCTAAGCCCAGCTTGGTTTGATGGGGCCAGCATCAGGGTCTGGATCTCCTCCACACTAGCGGGGAGCAGAGGGTCTCAAGCTGCTCTGCTGGCACCCATCATCTTCTCACCCAGCAGGAACCTGCTGCTTTCTCCAGCAAGGAGGAGGGAAAGCCTTTCTCCCACCTCCTGGCGAGGCTGCTGGCAGCATGGAACAGCTGGCTGGGAGCAGAGCCCTCCTCTCATGGGTGGGAAAAGCTCTTCCCAAGAAAAGCCAAACAAGAGGGAGCCTCTCAACACCAGCAAGTTAAACCCAGCCCCTTCTTGTGGCTTGTTGTTTACATAGCGCCTGTTTATAGCCAGCTCTTGCCATAGCTGCTAATTTGATAGCACGTGATGATGGGAAACACTTTGCAGAAGATGACAGAGGGGAAAACAGCCATCGCGTCAGAGGCTGGAGCAAAGCAGGAGCCAGGGTATTTAGATTTTGGTTTTTTTTGTGTTTAGAGCTGTTTAGATTTTGGGCTGGTGTATTTTGGGGAGATAAGGGGATAAATATAACATATTTTATATGTATACATCCCCCTTAGGGTGCTCAGAGCTTGACCTTGGCTGGTGTGCTCCTTCCATATGTGTAGGTTGCTTCTGCAGCACTTGAGCATGGGGTGCACGATGCAAAGCACCCATGCAACTATGCAAAGCGATCATACAGTGATGCAAAGCACCCATGCAGTGGTGGCAAACACCCATGCAGCGATGTCAGGCACCTGTGCAGCAATGTAGACCACCCCATGCAGTGATGCCAAGTACCTGTGCAGCAACACCGTCTCCCACAGCAGTACTTGCTGCAGTGAGATGCAAGTGCAACAAGGGAAGGATGGTCACATACCACAAGCGAAGACCCCAAGTTGCCCAGACACAGGAGAGTGATTGAAGGTATACCTGAGCTCCCAACAGCAGCAGAAGTAGGGATGTGCTTGAATTTAATAACCACATTGCTCTATGTCCTCCCTCAGGGTCACTGAATGTGGGTCTGAAATAGCTGGAGATCATTGCAACATGGCAATTTTGCACACACAGCGGGCTGTGTGTTATGTGTTGCTCTTGCAAAGCTCTTCTTCTAGCACCAATGGCTAAAGCATGAGAGACCAGAGGGACAATATTGGGTTAAAATCAAGCACCAAGGTCCAGCCTTAGCCAGCTCTTGCAGAGGATGTTCCCAACCCCGAAATGTTTGGATATCATATGCCTCACCAGCTGTGGGTGCATCTCAAGAGGTTCCCAAAGTCTTAATATTGTCCAATATGGAGAAACATGCTGGGTGGACATGGGAAAAGGCAGCAGAAATGATAGTGGGGTGCAGTGCGAAGTGAGGACTCAAGTTGTGCCCCTGGGAGCTCATTTTCTAACCCACAGTCTGGGTCTCCCTGGCTGAACCTCCACTGCTCAGATAGGCAAATACCTGATATAGTTTTCTATTTAAATGGAGTCCAGATCTAATTCTGTGCAGACCTTGCATCTCCTGCTGGACAAAAGCATAAGGTGAATGCGGAAACCTGGAGGATATGGTGGCAGATAGGAAAGTGGCCGGACTCAGGAGCTCTTCTTGCAGCATTGAAGGCATAGAAATGGGCTCCGTTTTAAGCAGAGCATCCTGGCAAGTGTCCTGGGCTGGGGGAAGCCAGCCCGGGCAATTTAAGAAGGGTTTTCCATAGCTCACGTCTGTTGTTTGGTGAATGCGTTTGGCAGTTGCCTCCAACATGCATTTTAAAGGGAAACCTGAAACGCTTGGCCCACTTGCTCTTTTTCCTCTTGCAGCACCAGCACCCCCAGGTCTCCCTGGGGCAGCGGGGAGGGGGGCTTGACACCATCAGGGTGGGCAGAGTGACTGAGTCTCTTCAATTGCTCCTGCTGACCCCCTTGGGCAGCCTGCCAAAGATCCCAATGCTGATCACATCACCTGAAACAGGATCTGCTCCCCAGCTGGAAGACCCCACGCAGTGCCTGAGAAAGGGGCCCGTGAAGCAGCCGCTGACGAGAGCCCACCAAAGCCCCTCACTGCCCCCAGCACCCCCAGCCTCTGCACGCTGCCGATCTGCAATTCCCACCTGGTTTGCCAGGACAAGCTGCAGAAGTGCTGGGAAATGAGCACTGAGTCCAGCACTTTGCCACACGCCTCTTGCGTGTCCCCTTCCTACAGCCCTGCATTCTGGGTGCACCCCTACAATTTTGGTGTCTGAGCCTGGGGCACTGCAGCATTTTTAAGGGGCTGAGCCTGGAGCAAGTTGCAGCATTTTGGGGGTGAATCCCAGCCTGGAGCACTGCAGCACCTTCCAGAGACTGAGCCCAGGGTGCACTGCTGCATTTTTAGGGGGCTGAAACTGGGGTGCCACAGCCTTGGGGGTGGTGCTGAGCCCAAAAGTCACTGCGATGTCTTTCAAGGGTTGAGTCTGGGGCACAGGGTAGCATTCTGGAGGGCTGAATCCAGGGTGCAGCACAGCATTTTAGGGGGCTTGAGCCCAGTATGTGCTGCAGCATTTTGGGGTCTAATCCCAGAGCACACCACAGCATTTTCGGGGGCTGAAACCAGGATGAGCCCCAGCATTTCGGGGAGCTGAGCCCAGGATCCACCCCAGCATTTCCGCGGGTCGAGCCCCGGCTGCCCCGCAGCCCTTTCGGGCCGGTCCCCCGGCAGCATCGCGGCCGCGTTCGCCCTCTGGCGCCCATCGCGTCCCTGCACGGCGGCTGAGAAGCCATTTATCCATCGCCAGAGCTTTTTACAAATAGTTTCGAGCAAAATAAATAAAGGCAACCAAAGCAACCAAACCCCGGGAAGTCACAAAGCATGAGGAAGGAGCGGGGCTTGTGGATGCGTTTCCAGCATCCAGCAGCTTCCCCAGCCCAGACAGAGCTCAGCTGGGTTTTATTATACAGAGGGGAATCGCTGACCTGGAGGCGATGGAGGGCACTAGGGTGCTGCCTGTGCCTCAGTTTACCCAGACAGAGCCTGGAAGCTGCAACCACAGACTCCGGGCACGTGTGAGGTTTCTGCAGTGCTCTGGAAGAATACTTCATACCCTCAAGATAAAAATTTCTGAGCATCATCACTAGCAGCTATGTTTATTTTCTCAATGACTTATCTAAACACGGGGTTTTTCTGCCTGGGAGGGGTGAGTTTTGGTGCTGCTGCCTGCAGCCCCACGGTTAGACTGGGGAGCAAGGGAAGGTGACCCTTTATATATAACATGAGTAACGTGTATCAGCTCTCGCCTCTCCCAGCTGTTTTTAAGAGGCTCTTTGACCCTTCTCTGGTGCCAGAAGCGCTCCTGGCCGGCCCACACATGCTGCACACATTTGTGCAGCCCTGGGGTTAATTTTCTGCCAAATGTCAGCAGGGTCCTCTTGGAAACTTGGGTTTGGGGCTGGTAATGGAGACCCCACTTCTGCAGGGTGACTCTCATTGGAAGCACATCCACGTGCTGCACACCTCAGCCAAATACTGCTGAGAGAACATCTCTCACTGCCACTCAACACCAGTTTTATCTCTGATTCTCCTTCCCTGCTTATTTTCATCACCTTCTGCTCTGGTTGCTGGTAGGAGTGGGCCGGGGAGAGAGCTCAAACAGGGAGGTTTTGGTCGGCTTTGCGGAAGCACAGGCACGTGTCACGAGTTCTGGCCGTCTGTGTGCTCAGCCCTGGCTGGGCTGGAGCCACCTGGAGCTGGTCCAGCGCAGCAGCTGCGGGAGCCACAGCTGGGCCCAAATCCTGCCCTCTCCCAGGGGGTGCACCAGGCTGGGTCCTCCCCTCTGTCCCCCATGTCCCCGTCCCCAGGGCTGCTGAGGGGGCACCCCAGCACCATTACAGTCCGTTTTTGGGCTGTAGTAACAATGTACTGATAGCTGTGAGGTCAAAGATAAATGAGCTCATTAGGCTGCAAGTGCTAATTAGCAGCAGCCTTTGCTTAAAAGGGTAGGAGCAGGACCAATGGCAGTGTTTTGTTGGTGCTGCAAGAAGTTGTATTGTCCTATAATTGTTCTGGTGCAGGAATCTGTACTGGTGAGACACCAAATTCTTTTTGCATCTAGAGCTGTGTCCCCAGAGCACATGTCGTCCCAGGCTGGAGCTGTGACGATGCCATGAGGCAGTGTCCCTTCGCCAGGCTGTGGATGGAGCATGGTGAAACACTGTGTGCTCCTGTGAGACTTGTCTCATTGGTGCCACCTGCTGCCATGTGCATCTCCTGGGAGAGGTGACCCAAGTGGCCATGACAGCAAGTGAGCAGTTTCTGCCTGGGGTAAGTACTGGGGTGTGCAGCTGGGATTTGTCCTGGTTGGTCTGTGGTGGTTTAGCAAGGCTCAGCTGTATTTCTAGCAGAGCCTGCACGGTGCTGCAGCACCTGTGGGTGCCAGGTGGCTCTGAGCACTTTGCTGTTGGGGTCCTGGAGGTCCAGCCTGGCCCTGGTGTTGGTTATTTGCATGGAGGTGGCTTCTCCTCTGGGTAACACCACATGGTCTTGCTGTTCTAAGTGGTTTTAGAGAAGGCTGGAGTGAGCTCTTAGCTTTTGCTCTGGAGACTTGGTGCTGGAGGATGCCACTAGTGTGGGCACAAAGCTGGGCTTGTTTTTGTGTGTGCTATGTAAATGCATCCTTGGGCTGGTGAAATGAGGCCTGGGTGTTTCCCCAGGCTCCTCACTGGTTCTGTGCATGGCGGAAGGAGCCCTTGACCCCGCTCTGATGAAGCCGGGTCAATGCAACTCTTCTACTGTCAACATAAAATCATAGAATCATTTTGTTTGGAAGAGACTCTTAAGGTCATTGAGTCCAACATCTCTGCTGCTTGCTGGAAATAGCTGTTCCATCTCTCACATAGGAAATATCTCTTTATAAAGAGAAATGCCTTAATCTCTATTTTTGACTCACTCTGAATTACCACACGCCTTTGTTTCCCTGGCCCAAACACTATCGGTGGAGCAAAAACCCCAGTGCCACCCTTCCTGACCCACACAGAATCCTAGAAGAGTTTGGGTTGAAGGGACCTCCCCAGCTCCCCCAGTGCCACCCCTGCCATGAGCAGGGACATCTTCACCAGCTCAGGTTGCTCAGAGCCCCGTCCAGCCTGGCCTGGGATGCCTCCAGGGATGGCTCATCCACCACCTCTCTGGGCACCCTGGGCCAGGCTCTCACCACCTGCAGTGTCAACAATTCCTTCCTTGAGTCTGGCCTGTGTGTTCTATGGTAGAGCATCCTGCAGGGCTGGCAACACTGACCAGCCCCAGGAGGTGGGACATCCCTGTTCCTTGAGCTGGGATCATCTCCAGAGGGCTCTGGGGTGGGAGGGTGCACATTACAGCCCAGCTGCTGCTGCGGGGTGACTTCCCACGATTTCCCTTCCCATGAGCAAGATCGAGCCGGCGCCATCCCCCCACAGAGGAGCAGGCAGCAGGGGAGCCAGCACGCTCATTTTTTATGTATTACATACTTTTCTGTGAATAAACTTGGGAGTTTTAGTAGCAATATTGTTTATATCCATCTGCAAATGTGCACACATGTAGGAGGAAGAGAGTGGAAGGAGTTGAAATGACGAAACATGGGAATTTGGGGATTCAGGGCAAGTGCCTTGGGCCCAGTTGTGCTGATGACTGGGTTGCTGATCTTGTAGCTGCTGAGGAGTCTGTGTGTCCTGGTGAGATTTTTAGAGGGTCCTGCCATAGGGATGTGAATCCTGAATCTTAAACAGCTTCATGCTCCCCAGCTGTGTAATGAAGGAAGGAGGTGCAGGGCACGGCAATGACAAATGGCATTTTCATGTCAATCCTGTGCCACCCTATGCAAGGAGGTAAGGAAAAGGCTGGTTCTCCAAAGCTTTGAATGTTTCCACCTTCATGCATCGTTCCCCCCAGCCTGACTGAGGAGAAATTTGCAAGGCAAAGAAATAAAAACACCTCGAGCATGAGAAAACCCCATTGCCAGGCTACGACAGGTTCACTTGTGCTATTGGGGAGTCCAGAGCAGTCCCCCCAAGTGTCAGAAATATTTGCAAAACTTCTTTCTGGCTTTGCTTTCTATTTTCCCAGCCCAGGGTGGATGGGGGATCTGGCTGCAAACCAGCTTGGGTAACCGTAGAGCTGGATCAAAGGCAATCACGTTTGCTCTGGGCTCACTTAAAGCTTCCGAAGGTGATGAAAAGGGGCATGTGTGTGAAGTGAAAAATACCATAAAAGATTCCTCTTCTCTAAATCCTTGCAGCTGAAATGGGGGCCTGGGACAGGCTGCCAAGTGCTGCAGAGAAAACAATCCACCCACTTTCGTTTGATTTTTCTAACAGTCCTAGGCGAGCACAGCAGCAGAACAATAATTTAGAGGTCACTTAAATGGTTTTCAGGTGTGACTAGGTAGCATAACATGGGCTATAACACTAAATGAAAGGAATGGCTTTGGTTCCATAAATGTATTAACAATACATCATACTTAGGAGTCATAGAAACTTGGCTATGTAAACCAAGAGGGTTTTTTATATTATAGGAATATGGAAAAAAAAGTTGAAGGAAAAAGAGTTGAAGTAGTAACTGAAGTAGTAGTCATGAGGTCCTGTAGCGATGGTTATAACAGGTTTTCTGGATGGGGGAGCCCAGGCTGGGTCTGGATCTGTGTGCTCAGCCATCAGCTGATAGATTGTGCCGTTTGAGCACAGTCCGGGTGTTGTTGGGGTGTCCTGTGCTGGGGTCACCATGGAGCAGGGTGAAATGTCACCCCAGTTCTTGCCTAGTCACCCTCTGTCCCCAGGGTCTTGCTGCATCTAGTTGGATACTTCTGCATTCAGCTCCTGGTACTCATACAGTGTCCAGGCTATGTAGCCTTCATGGTGCAAATATATTTGACCTGTGCAGTGTGAATCACTTCTATAGAACCAGAAGAGCTTTTGTTAAATGCAAATTACTCACTGAGACCAAATGTTGCTGCTTCCAGCTCCTATTGTTTCTTTTGTTGGCTTCTCCAGCCAAGTTAAGACTTCGAGCTTCTACTGTATTTAATGCATAGTTTTGGTGCAAATGGAGTCAACACAAACAAAATATCTTCTGTCACCTGTACGTTTTGAAGGGAGCGAGGTCAGGCTGAGCTTGCACCTGGTGTCCCCAACTCCCTGCAGCCTCCAGCCAGTATCTGTGTAACATTCTCAATATAATTCTGATGGTGTTGGGGGAAAAAGCACCTTTAAAGGGTTTGGCAAGTCCCTCTTCGTTTTTAGAGCAGGGGGAGTGCAGTGTCCGGAGGTTTCATGACATCATTTGAGGCTTTTTTTTTCCCTTAAACAATAAACAAGCACATTTGCCATGGGGCTGGCTCCCCTCGCCCTGACCACCTGCACCACTTACTGCATCTCATGAAGCACATGTTTTCCCAGCAGTCTGGCCTGGAGGAAAACGTCTGTAAAATGACATATTCTTCTAGTTACAGTTTGAAAAACTGTATTTATTCTATTTATTTTATTTATTTTATTTATTTTCTTTCTAAAGCCTCCTCAAGACAGGAGCCAGACCACTTCTGATGGCTCAGGGGTAGGAGGGAGTGAAGTAAATGTGCTAAATGTTGGCAGCAACCATGGAGGAGCAGGAGAAAGTCTGCTTGAATATGGGTAGCATTTGTGGGGTATGATAGTTGTCTTTACTTATTACATGCTTAATTAAGAAGGAAACCAAGGGGATGCTGGTGAATTCCCATGTTGAGCCAAGGGTCTCCCCTGCAGAGCCCTCCCTGGCGTGCGTCAGCCCATCGTGCTGGAAAAAGGTGGTTTTAAAAGCAAACAGCATGGAAATAATTAAAACTCCAGGTTTATAAAATGATTTCAAGCTTTTAAAATCTATAACCACCAAAATACGGTTAGAGCTTTAAAAAAAGGCAAGGTTTTCTTTTTACTGAAATGGAAAGCAGGGAAGATTGGTGCTGTCTTGCACCAGGAGCATTGACAAAAGTGGATGTGGGTACCAATTCCTTATGTTTTCAGGGCTTGGAAAATGAGATTTGCTGAAGTTGCTATTAAATTATGTAACACCTTTTTTTAGTCCAAAACCCAAGTAATTTTTCATATTAGATACCACTGTCAACCCACATGGGATGAGCAGTGTGTGGCGGTCAGCTGTGCTTCCCAATAGGTTTTATTCCATCCCAACAGCATCCTGACTTCGGAAGAAGTGCCTTTATCCCTAATACTTGACTCCATCACAAATATGGCATCCAGATGACATAGAAAAAAGCTATATGTCCACAGAAATATCTTAAAACCTGCTTCCTGACACGTTTATTTAGTTTATTATGTTGCTTGTTCATTACAGTGCTGCATTCAGTATAAATATATTTTGTGAACTCAATCATTTTTCTTTTGTCATAACTCAGAAAATACAAAGTAGGCAGCCTGTTTACTTTTATTTCATTCTGGTGTATGAATCTCGTTAGGATGGGATTTTATCAGCATTACAGGTGCTTGGGTTGCTCTGAGGTCAGCAGCATCCCCAGCGTGGGGATAGTCTCACACAGGATCAGCCGCAAGACCCAGCCACTTATTTTTGGGAGGCCCAGGCTACAGGGAGAGGTGGAGAAATGCAGATTGGGATGCTGGAGTCTGGGTTAAAACAGGCAAATTCCAGGATATTGGGCAGCTGTGGGAATTACCTAATCCCAGCTCTGTCCTCCCAAGCAGGTCCCAGCCTGTGGCAGCCACTGGCACATCCCTGGTACGTGCTGGTAGGGACTTTTCTCTGTTCTTAATCCATCCCATGCCCTGAGCTGGTTTGGGCAGGAAAACATCTTTTTCCTGTTACAAGTCAGGGCAGGTTTCTTGCTGATGCTGCATCCTTCCCCGTTAGCCGGCATTTCTGTGACACTGACTCATCCCCGCTTGTGGAAATACAGTCGCTTAACCACCCCTCGCCTGGTTCTGCTCCCGTCTGGCCGTGGAAGCATCAGCTGGGGACACTCCCAAGGGCATGATCCCCAAAACAGGCATTGGGTAATGGGTACAGGACCACCGGGTAGCAGGGGCTTTGCAAGCTGCACTAGCAGGGAAGGCTTCTGCACAGGCTATAACTTGGAAAATAATAATGATGCAGCTTGGAAAATAATAATAATGCCTAAATAACATGTGGGAAGAAGTAGGAGAAGTCAGAGGAAACTGCAGTTTGGAAACATGCACTATGCAAAAAATAAAAGGAGTGTGAGTACAGATCCCTATGGCTGGGGGTGTTTATTCCCTGCAGCTGCAACAGCAAAGGGGTGACTCTTCCTCCAGTCCATTTCATGCCAAAAGCCATGGACAGAGCCAAAATCCAAGCAAAGGACAAGGAAAAAGCTTAGCAATGCTGTTATATGATTTTAAGCAAGCAATGGAGTTAAAGCTTCAGAGAATTCCCAGACAGAAGCCAGAGTAGCGCTGGTGATGTTGTGGTTTGAGTGACCTTGTCCCTGGGATGTCTCTGGGCTGGTTTTATGGATGGAGGAGGAGAAACCACCTGCTTGTTGAGGTAATACATTCCTCAGTCTGAAATATTTCTCGTTTGGGTCACCAGAATCCACGAGGCATTTGTTTAGACGCTGAGACTGTGTTTTGGTGAGAGCCAGTCTGACGGCTGCAGCCTTAAATGCTTTCACATTTTCTTCTTTTTTCCCTCGCCATCTCTCCTGGTTCCTGTAGTTGGATGCCCTCAGATGGTGTCTCCTGCTCTGCAGACAACAGTTCATGGCAGAGCCGTCAGTGGTCCAGCCAGCACAGACAGTGAAGAGTATGGTCAGCATTCTCTATTAAGAACTGGCTTTCTTTATCATGTCCTCAACCCCTTTTTTTTCCCCCTGGAAAAAAATAATCTGAGAATGTGCTGGCATTCAGCTTTGGAGCAAAACCTCTGATTTCATTAACAAAGCAAGCACCTTCTTTTGGCTGTTCTTTATTTTAAAAATCCAACTTTCCAATTCTCTTTTGGCAGAAGCAGGAAATTTTGTGCCAGCTCTAATATCAAATCTAAAGCAGTGCAGGTTGAGAGAGGTGGGTTTTGTTTTGTTTTTGTTTTTTGAGGATGCTTTTTCTTTGCCTTGCTCCACTGTCCCCATCCCCCAACTGGATGCTGCTCCGCACAGCGTGGCCGTGGCCAGGCTGTCACGTCCAAGGTCAATGTGCAGCCCCTCTCCTCTCACAGCAGCTGGAGCAAGGGAGACTCATCTCTTTTTATTTAATTGCTATTAAACAGCTGCTTTCCTGATGCATGGGCATAGCTTGCATTGTGCAGGAGAGCATTTCGGAAATCAGAGGCCCAACACTGTTCCCAGCAGAGTCCGTTGACTTCAGAAATGATGGCCAACAGGCCACCAAATGCAGCTGAACTTGCACTTCAGTGCTTGAAACTCAGGGTGGTAGAAAAGCTTTTGACCTTCTGATAAACCAAAGGGGTACTAAGCTATTTGCGGGTGGATTTACAAATGGAAAGTGAAGTGGGGGCATATTAAAAACCCTAACCCACTGTGTGGGAAGGTATTTGCTCTGTAACAGAAGCCATGGGGAGGGAAGAGTCAAGTAATTTGTCTTTTGGGAGAAAAAATGCCAGGGTTGCTCTCGCAAGGGGTAAAACGCTCACGGCTTGTTCATTGCAAGTGAATGGAGTAAATCCTCCATCACAGGATGCTTAGATTAATTACGGTGATGAATCAGAGGGAAGCAGGGATGCATCACCAGGCTGCAAATGCTACAGCAGAGACAACATCCTGGGATGCTCCCAGGCATCGGTGTCAGCAAAGCAGGGGACGAGGGCACTCGGCCAGTAATGACCTTACCAGAGCACGGACATGCAAAGCAGAGCACTCTCCAGACGCCTGGAATGTGTTAAATCTGTCTCCAGAGTCTAAAAATGGCTCGTCCTTCTTTTCATTTTTTAGAGAGGGCTGTCTAGAAAATGCCAGCAGTGAGTGCCCTTGGCGCCAGGTGAATGGGGAGCTGGGGATCCGATTTTGCTGCCCGGTGGTGTTTCTGGTTTGGAAAGGCATTTGAGCTGCCTGGAGGAAGTGTTTTGTGAAAGTATAAAGGTTTGTTATAGTAACCCAATTGTGTTTTGGAGTGGGTAACATGATTCTTTTCTGCAGTGGACTGTTCTGGAGAGATGACCAAGAATAATTCAATTCCTAACCTGCATCCAGAGGAGCAAGAATTACCAAGAAAGGAGATGCAAGGGCTGGGGTCACCCTTTTGATGCTGCTGGTCTGGAGGGCATGTTGGAAGCTGGCGTGGAGGGGACAAACTGGTGGCATTTGTGTTGGTTTTGGTCTCCAGCCTCCACCAGATTTCAGTTCCAATTTTTATTTCCCTTTTGTGAAGGTTTTGAATCCCCTCGAAGCTTGTGCTAAGACAGGCTGTTATATTGCTCTCCTTTAAGAAGGAAAAACTACATTTTGTGGTCTCAGCATAGAAATTCCCATCCCTTTCCTTCACCCACCCTGCAGCACCTCCAGCCAAACCCCCCAGTTCAGAGCTGCCTGGGTGATGCTGCCAGGTCATCATCCCCACCCAGAGCCCATTAGCTACTTTTTTCTCCCACCTTGTCTGCATTAACTCAATTTTTCCCCTTGGTAGGTCCAGTGAAGCATGAAGCTGTGTGGGTATAAGTGCTACCCCTTGTTTAAACCCCTGGGGGATGTCAGGCACAGGAGAGGGATGCTGCACAGGAGAGGGATGCAGGACCCTTCTCCCAGCTCTATCTCCCTTTTTCACACAACAGGGAGGAAAAAGGATTCTAAAAGCCTTTTTTCCTTCCTCCTTCACCAAAGATTTTTGTGCCTAGAGTTACTTTTACTGTTGCATATTTTCCCCTCCTGGAGGTTCAGCAGTGTATTAATCAAGCTCTCCTCTGATGTTGTGATTTTTATGGGCTGCCAACTGTGCACAGGCAGTTTGGCATCTTCTCTAACAAGCCAAGGTTTCAATGGCTTTACCATTTGTATTTAGGGCTTAGCTGCTTGTGTTGCTTCAGTAGAATTAAACTGGGAGGGAAAAAAATACAATCAGAATTAATATTACCCAATGATTGCCTCCAGACAGGGAAGAATTGTGATGTGTGGGCAAATGGAGGTAGCAGAAACCTGCAGCCGGGAATAGCACAACTGTGGGGCAGGAGATAAAATCATATTTGTAATAGATAGTTCAGAATAGTTACCCAAGAGGGTTTGGTGGTTGTAAGGTTTTCTTTTTGTTGGTTGGTTGTGGGGTTTTTGTGGTGGTTGTTGTTGGGTTTTTTTTGGCTTTTGTTTTGTTTTTTTTGGTGTGTTTTGTTTTTGTTTTTTGCAATGGAAAATTTCCCAGGGGAAAGAATCTCTTTTGGTGAGACATTCAATGTCTTTCTTTGGTGTGAGATTGGGTTAAGTGCTTGGGATGCAAGGCTTTTCCCAGCATCTCTCTAGGTTGATGCACTGAGAATGCACAGGACCAACCCTTGACACTTCTTTATCAGGGGAAAAAACCCAATTATATTATTTTGTGTATGTGCTGTATGTGTGGAAGTGATGTGAGCAGGATCCGAGCCGTGGTACCTGGGAACTCACCTAGACATCGTGTGCCCTGGGTCAAGCGGGGAATTGAGACTGTAGTTACCCAGCACGAGGTCTGCCCCAGGGGATTCATCTGAATAATTCATAATGTTTGTTCATCCAAAGTAAGAAATAAACAGGGAGAGACTAAATACATAGGAAAAAAAAAAAAAAGTTAGCTAAGTAAACAAAGAAATTCCTCAGTAGCAAACACTTCTTTTACGGTTAGCGGTCTGTAAATATGGCATTGGGGAAGCTGCTTGAATGGTGAAGTCACTGCAGCAACACCAGGCACCTGGGGACATGGGACCTGGGATGAGGAGTGACCTTAAACATCAGGGGGAGGCTGCGGTCATCAGGTCTTGGAGGTCCAGTGATTCTTAATGGGGTTTTAGAGTGTTCCAGAAAGTGGCTTTCACATTGTAAAGTCATCCATTCGGAGGTGGATGTTTATATCTGGGCGCCGATTGCCAAGACAGCAAGAAATATCCAACAGGGAATGTCTCGGCTATTGAATTTTGTATATATTTTTGCAAAAATATCATTGGCCAAGGCTTTTCTGCCCACCTGGGCCCCCCGAGCCCTGGTCCAGCTACAAAAGCATTTGGCCCCAGTACAAGCTTGATGGCATGGAAGGAGAGGAGAGAATCGTTTTGGTGAGGGCTAATAAATACAGTTTATGCTAATTGAGTGCTGGGAGCTGAGGGCCAAAGTTCTTCCAAACACAGTGGAGGTGCCAAGTCTCTGCTTTCCAGAGGCTGAATTACTTTCTTCTTTTAGAGAGTAAAAAAAATAAAAGAAAAAAAAATATCCATTGGGTCTCTGGTACCACTTCACCACAGGAGTTTCTCTTGGGTTAGTGTATATTTTATACCTTAGTGTTGGTTCTGGAGTTGGGAGTTACTTGTGGCTACGTCCTCCTTAGTTTCCCCAGGGAACTGGGTGGATGGGGCTCTGTGCTCATCAGGGATGCTGAGAGCAGGAACCCTGAGCTGTACCACCAAGGAGGCAGATGCCGAACGCTGGTCTTGGAGCATAATTCAGGATTTCCCTGCTCCCATGGGTGCTCTGGGTCCTGGCTCAGCATCTTTCCCCCATTCCCAGGCTCTGTTCACCCTCCCCAGCAGCAGATAATGTCCCCGGTGGGATGTGGCTCTTGACCTTGGGGTAGGGTGAGTGACATGGAGACCCTGGAGCATCCCAAAGTGGGAAACCTCCAGATCGTAGCCCCTGGCTGCTGTGCTGGCAGAGCAGGAGAGGCTCTCGCCTTCCTCGTGCTCTGGACAGACATATCGTTTCCTGGCTTAGCACAAAGCCGATGAGAGTCTCCAGGAGAGGCTGGCTTTCTGTTGACATCAGCTTTTGTTTTGGACAAGCGAGTCTCCAGAGCTCTGAGCTCAGCGGGGCTGTGTGACGGCACCACGTGCTCTGCTGGCCCACGCTCGCCTTTGGCAAACAGCTTTGAGCAGCTCCCTGTCACCCACGGGTGACAAATCTGCTCACACCCGACTGTGTCCAACCAGGGGGCTGATATGTGTAACCTGAACACCCAACCTGCACCCATCCTTCTCCCGAAACTGTGGGAGAAGCATCCCTGGGAGCACCAACTGCATCCCAGACCACCACCCTGGGGCAACTCGTGATTAAACCCCCACACCATCAGCCTTTCCTCCCTTTAGATTAGTGAATTAGGGATTTTTGTTTTCATTCCTGGGCTCTGTTTACATTCCTTGTATCCTAGCTTTATTCTTCCAAAACTCCAGAAGCAACAGCATCCAATTCATGACACCCTCAGAAAGGTCAGGCAAAAGGAGGCATCTGTCGCGGGAAAAGGCTGAAGTTTGGAAAAAATGATCACACGTGGGAAAACCTACAGTGAACTGCTGGGATGGCTTCAAAATATAGGGGAGGAAGGTTGGGCAGCTGGTGAGTCAGTAGCACGAGCTCACGAAGGGTTTGGAGGTGTGAGGGTGACAACTTGAGCTGGGACTTGGATGCGTGGATGGAAGTTAAAGCAAATTACTTGTAGATTTTTCTATTTAAATGGTGCACGAAGGTTTGCCTGGTTCAGCCATGCAGCTCGGGGTTATCCTCGCATGGTCAGAGTGCACTATTCCCCTTAGCCAGATCTCATAAGAAGCCCATCCAAGGATGTTAGTTTAAAGAAGACATGAGATCTTTCCATTGGGGATGGCTCAGGCATGACTTGTGTAATTCCCTAATCAGATCTGCAGCCAGATGAACTTGAAACCGTCCCTGCTCTCTCCTTACTTTTTACCAACTCATTTGCAGAAAAAGGTGGTGGTTGTGTAGGTAAAAACCTTGCCTGGGGCTCAGGTGCAGAGTTCAGCTCCTGTGTTTTGCTTCTGCTAAAGGGATGAGATGGTTTAAGCTTGGTGGTGTTTGACCTCAGCGTGGATGATCTCCAAGGTGCAAGAGCCTTATGCTGCACCTTGATGCTGCTGCTTTTTTTTTTGGAATCTGTCAGGTTTGTGGAGAAATTACAAGGGTTTTTGTTGCAAACTTCTGACATCTGAGCCAGAAGAGGAAAATTTTCTCAGCAGCCAGACTTTTCTGGGGTCAGAAGCTGTGGGCTGCCCTTGCTCACCAAAAGCTGTTGCTTTGCTCTGTTTTCAGGAGAAAACTCTCATTTCTCACTTTCTCCACCAGTATATTCCTGGCTATCAGAGGTCCCTGAAGGCTCGATACCACTCTCATCAGGTTGATTTTTGCAGAACAGTGGGATGAACAACTAACTAATGGGGCAGATCCTGCAAGCACCTGCAAAGCCCAGCACCCTGAGCATCCCCTTACCCCTGCAGCAAAACTGAAAATAAAGAAAACCATCCCCAGGGCTCACTGAGAGCCAGGCAGAGCTCACAGCAAATGTTTTCCTACCACCCTTCCAAGAGGCTACATGAGGACCGGCTGTTTGTTTGCAGCAGCACCGGTCTCTATTGGAGATGTCAGCCCCACGAGGATGTGGTGCTGCTGGCTGGTCCTCATCCCCCGTGATGCTCGTGCATGAAACTTCTCCATCTGTTGCAGTCAGCAGCTGGGAGATGAAGGAAAAAAAAGTAAAAAAAATATGAAAAAAAACCCTCCTTCAGCTGCCTGAGTTTGTGTTTTGCCCCATGGCAGCGTGCAGGGGTCACTCTGGCTGCCCATGGCTTGGTGCTGCTGCAGGCAGAGCTTTTTTGGAAAGCACTGCCTGAGCTGGATGAAACAGCGCTGAAATCGGATCAGCATCCAAAAATGAAGTGGGAAGGCAGCTTTTGATACACGCCCAGCTTTTTTCTGTTTTTTCAAGATTAATGTCACATGATGAATATGTGAAAATTATCTTCTATAGGCTTTTTAGATACTAAGGGGTACTGCTGCTGAGATTTCTGCTGGATGTCATGGGATGTCCCTGTAAAAACTTTTTTGCAAGGGCTTGAAATACTATTATATCCTTGTTTGTGTTTTTTTGTTTTGTTTTGTTTTGTTTTTTTCCCATTCATCACTTCCATGGACAGCTGTTTACATTTTGGAAGTATTGCATCAATATTATCACAGCACAGCTCTTCTCCTTTGAACTCTTGGCATGTCTCACTGGGTTGCCTTAAGATATCCAAGGGCGAGCGCCGATAATTCAGCAGAGGAGGGGACTGCAAAGCAACGCAGCCACGTGAGTGACTGTAGAGTTTAAACCAGTTTTGCAAAAGATTAGCCTCATAAAATCCCACTCCCATCCCAATTGAGTCCAGTTTAGACTAATGATAAATCCCCAGGGATCTGCAAGCTGCTTGCAGACACCCAGCAAAGAGAGACAGAGCAGAAGGGGTTTGATGGACCTCGCGTATGAACCCAAAGAAATTCCTGGGGTTTCTCCTGTTGCTAATGGCCAGTCCTTTGGCAGGAGTGGAAAAGCAGAACCCTGTAAATTCAAATTTCCCCCATTTTTGAGGTTGGGCAGCTGGAGGCAGGAAGCAGCTGCTGCCACTTGGTTTTACAAGGAGTTTTTTAACTTTTGCAATTCTGTGCTTGAGACCGCACTTGCTCTGTTTCAGAGGGGGAGATAACCCGAGGCCCAGGACCCTTCCTCTGCTTTTATTTTTCCCATCTTTCCTCTATAACTCTTCAAGCCAGCTGGTTGCAGCACTCTGCTTCCAATAAACCTCTCTGAAAACTGAACCAAGATGCAAATATCATTATTATATAGGCCTTTTGTATTTCTTTTTTTCTTCATGAAAATCTGGTTTGGCTTCCAAGTGCATGAGAGAGCTGAGTTCCCAGCGAGGGATTTCCCCTCCCGTGTCCCGTCTGCAGCCCCAGGCTGGGAGCAGGAGCTGCAGCTTCTGCTCAGAGTATCCCCCTTGCAGGGGTCCCTCCCTCTGCTTTTTCTGGGTTTGAAATCTCATCTGCACTTCCTGCTCAAGACTTTTAATATTTCCTTTTATTCCCTAAAAACTTTTTAACTTTCACCAAGCCAGAAATGCATTTTGCTCCCTTCAGCTGTTGCTGTCCCATGAAATTCTGTTTTTTTCTCCAGAATTATATAGAGGGGAAAACAGCTGGGAAATGTAGTTAAGAATTGAAAATATCTGTCAAGTAGCATTTTGCTGGTGGAAGCAGCATTGTGCAAACAAGCTAAAGCGAATCCACATCTCTGAGCCGTTCTGGATCCTACTGCTGCTTTGATCTCCATTCCAGACATGTGTCCTCTCCCACTTGCAGACCCCAAACATTTTCAGGCGGGAAGAGGGGAGAAGAAAAATAAACTGGATTTCCCAGACACTCTGTTTCATCAAAGCGTGTCTCGAGTGGAGCTTATCTCCCTCCCGCAGACCCCAAGCCATCCGACAGACACTCAGTAGACAGAGACAATGACAATTGGGCCCATCTCAAAAGATTTTCACTCCTGGCTGGGTGGGAAGAGAGACAAAAACCTGTCTGGGACCCTCTCTTGCTCTTCTGCTTGGAGGGAAGCAGGTAGCAACTGCATGTGGAGATGCTCCTGTTAACAAACAGGGCTTGGGCTGGAGGAGGGGTTGGTGAGGACTTCAGGGTCACATCTACTGTCTGAAAACAAACCAAAGACTTGGATTTATCATTTACTGCTTGGAAAAGCGGAAGCGAGGTGGTGGCTGGTCCTACGTCCCCACCTGGGCTGTGTGACTGGTCTGGAGATGCTCAGGGATATGTCTCAGCCCCAAAGCCTTGCCGTGGTCAAAGCTCCTGCAGGAGCTGCCTCCTGGGGACCTGCTTCAAAGAGTGTCCCAGCCCAGGGAGGAAGAGGATGGAAGAAGAAAATCCCGCCCTGGGGCTGCTGTTGTGCATTAGATGCTTTGGGCTGCTTAGTCCAGCCCAGAGGTGGGGGAACCCTAAATGACAGTGGTGGCTGTTGAGGGCATGTTAGGGACACTGGCCCAAGGGCTGTGTGCAGCAGGATCTTCTCATTGTGCCCAAGGACAACCCCGGGAGAGGGGAGAAAACATTCACTAGCAGTTTTCCTCCTGCTGCTTTGCTCTTTGCTTCCCAGCCGGGCTCTGCCAGGTGACGGTGCCAGTGGCAATGTGCTCACACCTGGGTGGGTGCTGTGGGAAAGTAAATGGTGCTACTGGGTGACCCAGCACTGTGTGGTGCCCTGCAGCATTGCAGCAATATCCTGGGTGCCATGGGCACTGGCACTGATCTCTTCCAGCCTGGGGCTGGCATCTGTGCAGAGGTGGCACCTGAGCAGAGGTGGTACCCAGCTGGAGGTGGCATCTGAGCAGATGTAACACCCAAGCTTGGGTGGCATCTGCCCAAGCAGAGGTGGCACCAAGCAGAGGTGGTTGGAGGTGGCATCCAGCAGAGGTTGCATTTGTAGGAAGGTGGCACCCAGCAGAGGTGGCTGGAGGTGGCATCTAAGGAGAAGTAGCAACTGAATGGAACTGGCCCTGAGCAGAAGTGACTGGAGATGGCATCCAAGCAGAGATGTCACCTGAACGAAGGCGACACCAAGCAGAGGTGCCTGGAGGTGGCACCTCAATGGAGGTGACACCGAGCAGAGGTGGCTGGAGGTGGCACTCCACAACCATCAATGACTCCACACAGCCCTCCCATCACCAAACCCCCACCGGGGCAAGGGGTCCCCGGGGACCCCAGCAGGGTGTCACAGGGAGAAGCGCAGGGTGTTGCCGTGGGGTTGAAGTCCCCAGCCGGCACATCCCTGCTGGGCAGCCGATCCCTAAAGGGTGCCGTGGCCGCACAAGGGCTGTCCCCTCTCCCGTCCTCTCCTGCTGTACCTCCTACAAATTCCGCTCGTCCCTCCCACTCCCTCCCAATGCTCTCCTTCTGTCAGGGAGCCGGGAAAGGCTGGGGATAAGGAAAAGACTCCGCAGCGAGGCCACCAGTCCGGCTGGCCGGCTCCGCGGATGCTCCGGCCGGGGAGCACCCATGGACCTCCCCAGCGGGATGCTCCTCGCCTGCTCCCTCTGCCTCCTGCCCGGTGAGTGCCCGCTGCCCCCTGCGCCCACCCCGCTTCCCCCGGCAAGGGGAATTACTTTTCTTATTTGAGAAAAGTGCTGGAGAAATCTCCACAGTTAAGGCTGTTGGAAAAGTCTTCCCGGGAGCGGGAGGGAGGCGGGTGGTGCGGGGTGGGTGAAGGGAGTTGGAATGGATGGGTGGTTTTGATGGGCTCCTGGGTATGAGCGGGGGGGCAGCACGATGTCCTCCAGTCCCCTTTCTCGTCTGGGCTGCATTTGCAGTGGGATTAGCCAGCGTTTTTATAAAGCATCGGATACAGGGGGGAAAAAAAACACACCCCAAAAGTAAAAACCAGAACCTTTTACCTAGACTTAAACTTCTGTGACCCACAGGTGGTTTGTCTCATTGCACATGAGGAGGGCTGTGCAAAAGACAATTGCCTGGGGTTAAATAAGTTAACAGAGGCTTTAGGCGAGGGTTTGGTTTCAGCTTCCCTTAATTTGGCTCCGTGGGTGCGGGATGAGCCCGTCTGGGGGTTGGGGCTGGAGGGGTGTTTGTGCTTCTTGCTGGGCCACATTCGGGCTCGCTTCTTGCAGAAAGATCCTTCCCGGCAGCGGGTTTTCTGCTGCAATTCCATCTGGCATCCTCCCGCGCTCAGCCCAGTCTCAGAGCAGCCAGGCTGGGGCTTTTCAGTGCTGCAAAGGGTGGGGGGAAAGAGCTTTTCCCCGCTACCGAGAGTTCTGCCACCAGCTCCCATCTGCCCCCGGCCTGCAGCACTTCTGCCACTGTACACATTCCTAAACATCCTGTTGGAAAAGCACACTAGGGTATGGGGTTTTTTTCACTTTTTTTTTCCTCTCTTTTATATATATATATTTTTTTTTTTTCCTTTTCTAATTGCACTGTTGCTTGATCCTTTAAAGCAAGCCGCAGCCGAGCTGCCTTTCTTTGCTTAATGGGGACCATGTGTGTTCCCTTGCATGGCGGCGGGGCTGCCTGCGTGGAGCGCAGCCCCCCCATGCCGACGTGGGCCACGGGGCCTTGGGGTGACCCCCCCCTTAAAGAGATGCTGCTCGGGGGTACGTGGTGGTGATTGCCGAGTGTGGCTGGGGAATGTGGTCGAGATGTGACTCCTCCCCGGGCTGAACGGAAATCGCCCACGTGAGAGTTTCTGTCCACAGGGGTTCCTGACCACGGGGGTTTCTGTCCACGGGGGTTCCTACCCACCCACGGGTGTTCCTGCCCACCAACGGGTGTTTCTGCCCATGGGGGTTCCTGTCCACGGGGGTTCCTACATACCCTCAGGTGTTTCTGCCCACGGGGGTTTCTGATGCTCCTGGAGCAGCCAGCGATGGCAGTTCCACTGCAGCAAATGTGAGCCATGTGCCAGCAAGAGCGGTTAATGCTTCCAGCACACCGTGGGGGTCTCCAGTGGGGTGTGTTGTGACCACCGCTCGATGTATTTTGCAGAGGACTCACACTGGTGTTATACCATCCAAACTAGAAGTAATTTTGGGGTGATGTGCAGGAACCCTGTGGTCCTGGGCTGAGCTGAGGGTGCCGGGCTGGGTTGCGCATCCATGGGAATGGTCCCTTTGCTGAGATGCGATAACGTCCCTTGTGTCAGCCTATGTGTCTCTTTTCCTTCGCTGGCTTGGTTTTCCAGAGAACGTAGTTGGTTCCTTCCCTCTCTAAAGGGTCACCAAATGGCAAAAACATTGTACTCACCCCATGGGGCATGTTTAGAACTGTCCAGGTGGGTTCCCAAGGGACCCTCCAGCCCAGGTTTTGATGGTGGGTACTTAATTTTGGGTGCTTGCACAGTCCCAACAGCAGAATTAAGGCATGCCACCTCCTTATCTACCATTTGTCCATCCTCTGTCCAAAGATTGGCCAGGGAAAGTCCAACACCCACCCTGAGGTGCATGGGACTCTGAGAAGCCAACCCCGTTATGGCCCCCCAACAATCACTTTTCTGGCATCTCCCTGAGAAAGGGACAGACCCGCTGCTATTTATTTCTGATGGTTTTTGCTTTACAGCTAATAAATACACTGCAAATGAATAATCAACACATTCCTTAGGGCTGCAAAACGTGGCCATCAAATGGCTCCTCCCTGGCTTTTGGGGGGCTAGAAAGCTGGAATTATGGAAGTACAAGGTATTTGTGTAGCTAAAGCCCTGGGACTGTTTGTCAGAGATTTTGTGGGTAACCAGGAATGTTAGAAGACACGAGCCGGTGATGACTGATCCTCTGTTCATCCTCAGTATTCCCTGGCTCTCCATCCACCGCTGCGGCAGCCACCAAACACCGGCTTGTTTCCTAACAGCTGGTGACAAATGCTGGCTTTGAGATGGTGACCTGGAGAGGGATTTGGTGCTTCCAGCATCTCATCTGGCAAAAAGTGCTTGATGGGAATTAAAGCTAGAGGGAAGCACAAGGACACAAGGGTAATGGCTTTAAAGTGAAAGAGGGGAGATTTAGGTTAGATATAAGGAAGAAATTCTTCATCAGTAGGGTGGTGAGAGCCTGGCCCAGGTTGCCCATCCCTGGAGACATCCCAGGCCAGGCTGGAAGGGGTTCTGAGCAACCTGAGCTGGCGAAGATGTCCCTGCTCATGGCAGGGGTGGCACTGGAGGAGTTTTGAAGATCCCTTCACACCCAAACCATCCTGTGATTTTATGACACGTAGCCCACCCTGGTCCCTCGTGTGGCCTGCTCGTTTTTGCCAAAATACCCTGTATCATGTCAGATGGGTTGCAGAGAAGCACCCGATGCCACCAAAGCTCCCGTGGTGGTAGGGATGGGGTCATAGGAGGGATGTTGAGGATGCACCTCCGCAGTGGCCATGTCAGGGTCCATGGACCTGCTGTCCCATTGCAGATGTCACCTCTCCTGTATGGGTTTGAGTGATGAGAGAGGACACAGGCGTGAGAAGAGCAAGTTTTCAAGTGCCAGCCCAAGCTGCTTGACCCCAGCACACTCCAGGTTTTTGGCAGATGGGAGCTCCCCCACCACCACGTGCTGCCGGGCTCCTCCTCATCCCTGCAAGGAAGTAAGAGCCCAGTGTGACACATGCTCTGCTCTTGTGCCCTTTGCCTCGGGTCACCTGCAGTGCTCCCAAATCCTGTGTCTCCTCCTGTGCTATCCCTGGGGACCCACAGCATCCCAGGAGCAGGCAACTGTCTTTGCCCTGGGGAATTTGGTAGAAGAGCCTGCGTGGACCCAAATGCAGGCTTCCATGGGCTGGACTCAGCCTTCAGGTTGCTTTTTGCCTCCATGTTGTCTCAGCCTCTCTCCAGAAACTCTCTCCTGAGCTGTGAAAGTGCTAGAGGCCAGTGAAACAGGCTGCGTTTTCCCCACAGCAAAAGGCAAAAAAGAGGAAATTCTTCCGACAGCTCCACTGCCCAGCTCACAGCTCCTTAAATCGTGAAGGCAGGGAGCTAAAGTCCTAAACCTCTCTCAGCAGCAGCCTTGATGTGTCATAGCAAGTGCCACCAGGATGTGAATGGCATTGTCCCAGAGTTCCTTTGATGTCAGTGAATCCACTGCAATCCCATCCCAGAGGATACAGGCAGAGGTGTGGGCAGGAGGATGCTGCTGGGACCCTCTGAGCATCCCCCCTCCCGGAGGTTTCCCTTACAGGGAGGACTTATTTTTATTCTTTTTGGCAGAAAAGGTGGCTTTTATTCCCAGTATTGTTTCCCAAATATGTTTTGGTCTTTTTTCTTTTCACTATTTGATCTGACAAGAATCAAAAGCTTGGACTCCGCAGAAGCTCCAGTTCGGAAAGGAGGTATTTGAGGCTTCCTGCCTTGGCTGCATCGCAAGCAAAACATGTGGCTTTTGGTCACTTATTTATGACCATGATGTCACTCCTGACAAGAAAATGAGCCTCCATTCTTTGGGTTGCTAAATCTCCTTGACAACCTCTCAAAAAGCTCCCATTAGTTTAAGCCAGTTTAAATATTCTCCGATAATTTTTTTTCTCACTGCCTCGAATGCACCCACATCTGTGGGCTGTCTGAAATTCCTCCCCTCTGCCATCCATTGCCTGGAAACTTGCTTCCAGATTATTTTACTTTTCCGGCCTCATTTTCCCTCCCGGTCCCTGTTACCTGCCACCAGTGGGATGCTCCAGCATGGGGAGCAGCACGAGCCCCTTCCAGCATTTCTCCTTCCTCCTCCCAAAATTCAGAGATCTTTGCACTTAAAGAAGCATTCCTGCTATTTGTTTGGAGGTTTATGTTGCTTTTCGTGACCAGCCTATCTGCCTTTTGCAGGAGGTTACAGCTGCACAATGGTGTCCATGGGATGGGTGTCCCCAACTTATCCCAGTGTTCCTGCTCCCCAAAAACCTCTGCCTGGGGCTCTGCAGTGCAAAATCAGAGAAACTCTGCTGAATGCAAAAAAAAACTAATCAGAAGAAAACCCATCACATCCTCTCTGACGCTTGTTCTGCACCCAGGTGATGAAGATGCCTCTGTAATACCTGGAGTTGAACCTTGCTTGAAATACAAGATTCCCTCCCTGAAAAGAGCCCCCTCCTCCAGCCAGGTCCAGCTGCCACCCCATCTCGCTGGTGGCAGTGAGGTGACACCCCAGGGTGCTCCCAGCTCCCCACAACCTCCCATGCTCTCCATGGCCGGTCCTGGCCTCCACTTCTCCACTGGGTACTGGTTAACTCAAAGGAGGTTTGAGTTTGTTTTGTAATGTAAAATAAGGTCAATCTGCTACAAAATATGCTGGCTCTCATCCCACCCGTCTCCTTTTTTTTTTTTTTTTTCTTTTTTCTCCCCTGCTTTCTAGAATTTCTTTTTGTAGGATTTTAAAGTTCTTTACCTCAGTTCTCCTTGGCGAGACTCTGCTGTTCTCTGCTTACAGAGCCAACGTGACAGATTTGTTCCTATGACTGCAAAAAATCAGGTTTATCCCTAACATTCCTACCTATAAAAACCCTTTCCATTCTGAATTTTTCTGCCTGGGAAGCAGCATTCCCAGCCTCTCCTGTTGACAAGCTCTTTATACTCCTATAACTACCAAATGTGAGCCTTCTGCTGCTTTTAAAGCCATCCTTACTAGGGATGCCAGGATTTTTTATTTGCAACCGCAGCTACTTTCTGCCTGAAGGCAAACGAAGAGCTGGGATATCCTGGCTATCGCATATCTCCCCTGCAGCACTGTCTGCCTTGCTGGGACCTGGGCCATGCCCCTCTACACTTAAAAATAACCTGTGGGGAAAATAATATTGTAAATTAAATACATGTCCCCATAGAAGCTGTGCAGCTTTTGCACCCATGGAGGGTTTGATCATGATGTTGGCCTGATCCAAAGTTTAAGTGTGTCCAGATAGAGACTGTGATATTTAGGGCTAATATGTGCTGGCTCTGGGACATGGGACAGGGGTGGCTTCATTTTGCAGTAAAAGAGGCAACACCGTGCCCAAGCTCCTTGGCACAGATCATGCTCTTCCCTCCCACCTGGACATGATCTTTGCACCCAGCTCATTTCCCCATCAAATGCACCCAGAGGGGCTGTGGGCACAATCTGGGTCATCTCCTGCACCCATGGGTGGGTGAAGGAGCTTCTCCAGCAGCTCCAGAATGGCCCAGTCCTGGGGACACTCACCCAATGCCCCAGTCCTGGGGACACTCACCCAATGCCCATCTGCACAGGGTTCAGCTCCTGGCAGAGCTGCCAGACCAAAGCCCCCCAGATTTGCTCCCTGGCAAGCAAATTGCTCTTGCAGGTTGACGCACAAGCATCAGGGTCCCTGGAGCAGGATGCCACAGCCAGGGATCCTGCTCCTGCTGTCCAGCGGGGATGTCCCACAGAGGGGCCTTGGAGAGAGGACTGAGCCCAAAAATCTCCCTGTCTGGGTCTGAGCATCCATCCTCAGAGCCATCCCCCCTCCAGAGCCATCTCTCCCTCACAAACCCCCAGAGGCACCAGCTTTTGCTCACATGGGAAAAGTGAATCCCAGCTTTGGCTCTTTGGTACTGAAGAACCCTCGGGGATGGCAGGAGGTGGCCCGTGGGGACAGATGGGACTAGTGATGGGCTCCAGACCTGTCACACCACACATTTCCTATGGATCCCCAGCCCATGGTCCCTGCTGGGGTGCGTGGGGACATGGTCATGGCCATCCCCACCACGAGCAGCTGTCCCAACACAAGGGACCTGAGGAGATGTCACAGAGGAGGGGGATGCTCTCCTCTGCCCTCCCCCTGCCCATCCTGCCAGCCCTGCCTTCAGCTGATTCAGTTTTATGGCAGCCTAGAGGAAAAATCCTTTTTCTTTTCTTGTAAACCAGAAACACTTTGTTTTGGTAGCAGTGGTGGCCCCAAGGGGCACATTGGTGCAACTGGGATGAAGACCCTTTGCAGGCGGGCTGGGAAAGGGACCTGGCCTCCAGGGTTTGAGCAGCTGTGGCCTCTTAATTCTAAATGAACCCACTTAAATTTGCAGCCCCAGGGCTGTTTGCTTCTTGGGAGCTTGGTGCTGGAGCTCAGAGTGTTAGGTGGCTGCAGGTGAGGCGGGGTGGGGCTGGGCTCCTCTCCATCCTCCTCTCCATCCTCCTCTCCATCCTCCTCTCCATCCTCCTCTCCATCCTCCTCTCCATCCTCCTCTCCATCCTCCTCTCCATCCTCCTCTCCATCCTCCTCTCCATCCTCCTCTCCATCCTGGCTGCCTCTGGGAATGCTGTGCCATAGAGCTGCTGCCACGGGGTAAAAACACCTCTCTTTCATGTAGGACCCTCCTGGGCCGTATGAGACTATTTGGGGGAGCAGCACTCTCAGGATGGTTGAGGTTGGAGGTGCCTCACGAGTTCACTTAGTCCAAGTCCTGCTCAAGCAGGGTCACCTGGAGCAGTTTGTCCAGTGTTGTGTCCAGTTGGGCTTTAAATTATCTCCATGATTGGAGACTGTGCAGCCTCTTGGGGTCACCTATTCCATTTCTGACCATGTAAAAAAGCATTTTGTCTTCCCATCTCGTTGCCTTGGCTGATGGGATCCTTTCTTTTTTTCTCCTCAGGGTTCAGCGACACCTTTAACATTGACACCAAGAGGCCCAAAATCATAGCTGGCTCTAAGGAAGCATATTTTGGCTACACGGTGCAGCAACATGACATCGGGGGAAAAAAATGGTAAGTGAGCTCTGCACCAGGCTCTGAAGATGAGGGGATCTAAAGCATCCTACCCAAAATACTGAAGTTCTCCTCCTGCTCCTTCCAGCCACTGGTTTGAGGTGGGCAGAGCTGCGGCTCCAAGGGAAACTAAGGTTTGATTGTGGTGATGCTCGTGCCAAGCCAGCCTGGGCAAAGTAGATTGCAGAAACCTTCTTCCTTCCAAAAAGAGGAGTTTTATGTGGGGGGTGACAGTATATTTTGTTTTCGATAGGAGGCGGTGGGGTGTGTATGGAGGGTGATATGCTCTGGCTGCCTCTTGGTGACAGGTGCTGTGTTTGGGTTTTGGTTCAGACAGGTTCATGGTTGCGTGGTGCTTCTCAGCCTCAGACACTTGCTGGAAACCCATCAGGGTTTTGGGTGAAGGCCATCCCATTTTATATAGTTTCCAACAAAAAGCTGCGGTCTGCAGAAGTGCTCAGACTGGCCTACGTCCGTCAGGAGTGCAAGATGAGACTCGGATGGGCTTTGCTCACGTTTCGAGTTTCATGGCAGCTTTTGCTCCTCGCCAGGGCTGATCCCTGCTGGAGGATCCTGCACAGATGTTGGCAGAGACCCTTGGTGCTCCCCAGCAGCACATCTGGATGCTGCAGTGATGAGGAAAACTCAAAAGCTCATTAAATGCTCTGCGACTCAATTACTGCAGAGCTGAAGGATCTTCCCCATGGGTGGATGACCCAGGGGAAGTGTGGATTGGATCTTGGGAACAATTTCTCCCTGGAAAGGGCTGTTGGGCATTGGAACAGGCTGCCCAGGGCAGTGGTGGAGTCACCATCCCTGGAGGGGTTGAACAGATGTGGAGATGAGGTTCTCAGGGACATGGGGTAGTGCCAGGGATGGGGTATAACAGGCTTGTGCTGACTTTGTCTGACTTTTACTGGTGCTGGTGGGGGGTGCAGGGCTGGAACCTGTCCTGTGCCCTCAAGCCCAGCTGATATTTCACTGCAAGGAAGAGCAGGAGATTTGGTTTTAACCTTGGACACTGTGTTGCATCAGGGCTGTGGGACCCATCCAGGCTCCAATGCTCCCAGCTGCATCTTGGAGAGATGTTTGCAATTAAATCCATGATGATGTTTCCACTCTTGGGGTCCCAGTTTCTTTCTGCTGTCCAGTGGAAACTCAAGTTAAAGCTTTGAATGGTGGGATAAGGTTCAGCTTTCCTCTGGGCTGAGACTCCCCAGAAGTGTGATTGTACTGGGTACCAGTGCGTCTTTACAGGAGGATATCCCTGTGGTCCATGAGCAGGTTTGCAGGCAGCAGTCAGAGCTTTCTCCTAGAGCTGACCCTACCTGGGACTGTCCTGGGGACTAGGTGATCTCTTGAGGTCTTTTTCATCCTTGTTCATGAAACTGAGCTTAAGGGACTGCTTCTCAAACAGTCAGCTTAAATTTAACAAACCAGAAACATCTGGCACAGGACACAGTCCTCCACCCTTCCTTCACTTGAGAATGTGGATATTTATCCAAGGAATTGCTTTTTTTGGGTGGTAAAGAATTTTGAGGAACCTGACAGCGCAACTGCTCATGACCAAAGCCACTGGTGTGTAGCACAAACACGGCTGTCAAGTAGTTCCAGTAAATAAAGCGAATTCCTGCAGTGTCCCATGCTTGAGACCCGGGTAGGGACAGCTGGTATTGGTAGATGATGTTGCTCTGCTTGGTGTGAAGTCTTCTATCCTCTTCTCCCTCCATGTGATGCTGGAGCACATGTGGGTAATACCATGCACTTAATTTCTAAGGGAATTCCAGCCCAGCCTGGTGTCTCCATCCCTCACCTACTCCCAGGTACATCTGCAAGATGGTGGGATGGAGACCATGTTGTCCAGGATGGCTGATCTGATGTTTCTAGAGAACATCCCTTTTCTGTATCTCGTTTCTCCCTAAATATGCCAAAAATCACCCCTTGGAGGAGAACAACGTGTCCACGTGCGAGTGTCACTCAGGCACCTGGTTCCAAGGTGCTCATGTGCCACCATGCTCCTCAAATGATAAAGTGACATTATGGGTTCAGGTGGTGGGACCTGGGACCCCAGCTGAGCATTGTCCCCAAGGATGGACCCTCCTCACCCACCCCAGGGCAGTAGGTGCAGGACATGGAGCCTGTCCCATCCCTTGACCTATCTTGCAGAGGTGCTGCCCAAGGCATTTATTTATGTGGGATCCCATGAAATTCCCTCCCTCCCCTTGGGACGCAAAGCTGCTGGGTGTCCAGCACTTGGTTTTACTGCTCCACAGACATTTCTGCCCAAAGTGAGCTCCCTGAGGGGGAGGCCATGCAGAGACTGGTAGAAAACACCTTTTTTTTTTTTTTTTTTTTTTAATATTTTCAGCCCAATTGTAGCTACAGATGCTGTTATAGGTGTAATCCCAGCTGCACCCAAAGACTGCAATTCCCATGCCATCTGAGGGATTTCAGTCTTTTTTTCCTCATGCCTTTGAGCTGCCACCATCACCAGCAGGGTGGTCAAAAGCTGCCTTCCCTGAAGGCCAGCAAAGGGAGGATATTTTTCTGTATTTCCCAGCAAAGACCAGCTCTGGCTCATTTTTGCCCTTTGTCACATCTGTCCTGCTGACATCAGGCAGGACACAGCTGTAGTTTTCTCCTCTGCATGAAAAAATGCATGTTCCCCGCACAGAATGAACGTATATATGTAAGTACAGCATGTATTTGAAGATACAATTATGTAGTATAAAATGTCTATTAAATATGTGTACGCAGTTAAAAAATAAGCCCACCATGACTCACTCTGGTTAAAGGATAAATGACTGAACAAACAAAACATCTATAGTATAAACCAAGAACGTACAGAGAGAGTGGAATATTAATTGTGGTGAGTCTTAGCCAGCCCCAGGAGCTGGCAGGAGAAATAGAGATGCTGAGATGAAAACCCAGTTGCTGGTAAGGCAGAGGCCAGACCAGCATCCTTGAATACCGGTCCCAAGGAGTTCAATAAAATCCACCGAAATGCAGAAGAGCTCAGAGAAACTAAATGGTTATCTCATATAGGAGTGATGGTTATAACAACATGTGGACACCGGGCTGCCAAATACCAAATGTGGAATCTGAGGACTTTGGCACCTATCCTTCAGTCTGAGTCTTTTAATGCTGCTTTTGGCTAGTGTGGATGGTTTTAGAAGGGTTTTAAAGCAGCTTTTATGTATATTTATATATATGCTTGTGTGTGTAGAGGCATATTTGAGTGTATACAAACTTATATCTAATATTCTCTAGGTGTATTTTCAGTTGTAACTATTTCCCTTTTTCTAACCTTTGAGGGAGGACGGTAGATCATTTTCACATGGGGGCTGTAACTGTAACCCTGATAGTGGAAAATCTGGGAGGAAAGAATTCAGATTATTTAACTCCAGAGGAAAAAAAACACTTGGATATATAGTGCTCGAGAAGCTCATGGTTTCTGGGGTGTCTTTCTGTGCTCACTGTCTTCCCGAGTGGCTTTCAGATCTCCTTCTTAACACATTCTCTCCTTTTTTCATTAAGCTGGAGGTGCAACCCAAGTGCTTTCTCCAAGTATGTGAATGGAAAAAATGACAACAGGCTACTGAAATTCATCTTAATGTGCAATGAAGCTTCGTGCAGCAGCTGCTGGTGTAGGCAGGGCAAGCAGTACCTGGTGTTACGGGGTCCAAGCATCCCCAGTACCCAGGGATGGGCATCTCAGGTGAAACCTGGGGGAATAATTTGCTGGGGTATAGTGGCCTGGCAGGAGTTTTGGTAGAAGGAAACAGAATTGTAAGGGTAGAGATAATCGTGGTGTTGACCTGTAGTCTTGAGTTGGCCTGGAGCTGCTCCTCTGTCCCAAGTCATGCTTTGGCTCATGCCATTTTGAGGGTATCTAAGGTGTGAATCATGTGTATCCAGGCAGGTTTGGTGGTGTGGATGGATTTATTTGGGCAAAATAGTGTGTTCAAATATACAAAGAGTTTTCTCAAATGCACATGGGATTCATGTCCCTCAAATGTGGAAGCTCCTATCCCCATATGTGCTCTCCTTCTGCTGCACATGGATGTTTGCAGCAAATAGAAATTTTAATCACCTTGAGTTTGGGGAGAAAACGTTCTTAGAGGTCCAAAATCAGGTTTAAAAAAAAAGAAAAGGGAAAAAAAATGTTCCATCCATTTTTCATCTTCACTCTCACAATTACTTGTCTTGATTGCTCCCCGTCATCCCACGAGCAGGAACTGTGTCACTCCCTAAGGAAGGACAACAGGACCCGTTCCCTTGGAGGACACACCAACCCCTGCCCTTGGCTTCCCATTGCCACTCAGCCAGTCCAGGACAGAAGCAGGAGAGGGGCCTGGAGGGTGGGTTTTGGCTCTACAGGGCAGATGGCAGCTGACTTGATGCTCAACGCAGGGACTCCTGCCCCACGCCGGCTTCTGTCTGTGGATTGAAAGTTACCAGCTGTGTAAAAAATGAACCTTGAGAAGATCTGGCTGTGGAAGGAAAACCCTGGGAATAAACATCCATTAGCCTTCAGAAGCTGTAAAAATAATAAATACAGCATTCCCAAGCTGGCTGAGGCCAGGGTTTTGCTGATGTGGCTGGCGAGGTGGCACAGCTGGGGACTGGATGTAGGATTTGGGGTGCTGGGTGCTCTCTAACTGCTCTCTCCCTCCTGAGCTCATGTCTCGTGCTGTCCCAGCCCTACTTTGTAGCACAGGGGTACTGGGAAGCCTCGGAGCAGGGTTGGGTCCCCTGGAACACCCCTGTGCACAGTTTTGCACTTTGCAAACACCCCAGAGCTGTCCACCCACTTCCAGGGGTGCCTGGAGGGGGACAACCCTTAACCCCCCATCCCCACAGCTGCTCCGGGCACAGACATGACGTTTCCAGTCTGAACGCAGCCAAAGGGAAAAAAGAGGGAGAACAGAGGAAAAAAAATATCTGCTCGGTGGATTTAAAGCTATAATTGTGCTGATCTGGAAAAACAGTTAAAGGGTTTGCTATTTCCCTACTACTGCGAGAGGCTTTCTTGGCTGTAATTCTCCTGTGGTTTGGCCCGTGCCCGAGTGCTCGGATTATTTTGGTGAAAGGGTACATAACTGCAAAGCATTCCTCCGGCCCAGGGATCGCATCTGCTCCCAGCTCTCCCTCCCACCGCACCAGGGCCACAGGGTGAGGGATGCTGTCGCAGCCCACCCCATCTCCCGTGTTTAGGGTTTGACCCTTTTTTGGCACATTATGGCCTGTTTTTAAAGAAAATCCATCGGTTCTATTGTGAGCATTGCTAGGCTCTTGGGGGCTGCTCTGCAGGTTGATCTGTCCTTACCTGGAGCCTTCCCAGGGCACCTTGGAGGACACAGGACATCTGACATACCTGGGATGGATCTTCCTTGACATAAAACAGTGTGATTATCACACATCCCAGTGTCAGTTTTCATCAGCTGCAAGGTTAGGCCCTTTCATTTCTGTTTATATTTATTTTTTTAGAAAACTTTTGGTCAAATCTGAGAAATAGATGTGGTGTGGTGTTGCTTGCTGTAGGGTTTGTACAGCTGGGGCTTGCAGGAGAACCTCCCCTTGCAGACAAACCCAGACACAATTTCTCAGTCTGTGAGGAAGAGGAAAGAAGATGTTGGCCACCCTGTCCAGCAAAAATAGCAAAACAGCACTTGGTATTTTTATTTTCTGCAAGGGAACCAATGGGAGGCATGTGCAGAAATGGGGAATTTTGGCTACATGACAATTCTCAGAGGGAGAGTAGCTGCCCTGCAGCTTCTGGGCATCCCAGCATCTCTATCTCACCTTCCCCATTGTAAGCACCTGAAACTTTTCTCTGTCCCACCCCTATGGGTTGATTTGGGGCTTTCCAAACCACTGTGGCAAGGACAGCATTCCCTGAACTACCTTTGCTTTCCATGATTGCTGGGCTTCCCTCTCTAGGATGCACCAAGATCTTTAGTAAGAGCTGGAGGAGGCTCCATTAAGCATGAGCTTCAGCAGCCAGGGCCCAGAAAATCGTCTCCTTGGAGTTTTTTTTTTAAAGCATTCTCATGGCACCATAGTGTTAGCATCCAGGAGCAGCCCTAAGATCCCTCCTTTGGTGAGACCAGGGAAGTCTGGAGGTGGATGGACACCAGGTCCTGCCTGTGCCATCACATTACACATGCTGTAAAATATCTATAGCCTTATTTATGAAAATGTCTATGGAGGAAGGGGGTCTTGCTCCTTTGCATCCCATGTTATTTGCCCATGAAAAAGCCCTTGCAATTGCATCTTCATTATTTAGGGTTGGGGCCTTTGTCCTCTGGTCTGAGCACACTGAAAGGCAGAAGGATGGAGCTGTGATATTGGAGACAACAGTGCCTGCAATGCAGAAATGCATGGGGTGGGACACCCCCCCAAACACTGTTAACTGGTGATAACTGGAGACTGAGGAAAAAGCAAGAAGCAGCTGGTGAGAACCACAGCCCCAGATCAGCATTTGCTTTGGAAACCTCCAGAAGAAAGCCAGAGATCACACAAGTCCTGACAGACGTGTGCATCGACCAGCAGCTCCAAACACTGCACTGGAAACCACAGCTGGGCCAAGAGTCACTGACGGGCCTCGCCTGTAAACACCTCTTTATTACAATATCCCCAAGTAAAAGGGAAAAAATTACACCAGGAAAAAATAAGAAAGTATCATTACTTCTGACCACAATATTCTGCGAGTTCCTCGGACATGTTTTGCAATGCACCCGTCATCTGCTATTTTAAGGAGAGAGCTGGTAATTTTGCTCTCTGCCATGGCTGCGGCAGCGCAGAGCTCAGATGCTGCTTGTCCCCATGTCCTGGTGCTGGGTCTCTCAGGGCTGTTCCTGTGACGTGGCCACTCAGCGTGATGGGGATGTGGCCCGCTGGCCCTGCCTGGCCATGGGAGGGGTTTGCAGACGTGCTGCGGGAATGGGCTGTGTAATTAGGAGCATCCATTCCCGGCTAGTTTCAGTGCGCGAACAGCTGGTTAAATTACAGCAGTGTTTATGTTTCATTTTGCAATGAGAGGGTTTGTTATAAAGCAGGAAAAACATTTATCAGCCTTAAAAAAAAAAAAAACAAAAACAAAAAACAAGGGTGCTTGTGTGCAGCAGTGGCAGATGGATGGACTTCTCCAGGCAATCCTGAGCAAGAGGTGACAAGGTGGGACAGGGATAGGGAAAAAGCTCATGTGCAGGAGCTGGGCAGTGTCTGGACCTGTTTGCCTGCAGAGGGTACCCAAACCTCAGAGCAAGGATGTGGTACATCTTGGGAGAGAAATCTCCTAAAACTCAGTGTGGGGATGGAGCACTGCAGCTGCTTTGTCATTAATAGATTGTCTGTTAACTGGGGAGTACAGGGAGACTTGGGAGTGAGCAAGAGGCTCTAACACCTCCACCAGGAGTGCTTCTGCCAAGGGATGATTTGTAAGGTGGGCAAAACAGTCTGTGTGTAACATTCCCATGCAACTGTTGCTAAATAACGAGCCCGAATGGCTGGTTGGTAAATGAGTCAGCCCAAAGGCGGGGGCTGGAGCAGGGACCCCCCCAAGCTGTGTGAAGGACGTCAGCCCAAAAAGCAGTGCTGGGGCTGGAGATGCTCGGGAAGGGATTAGGATGAGATGATGTTTCACGCAGAAGAGAAGGATGTGGATGGAACAACCACGACCAGGAGGAGCATCTTCTCCTGGGTGGCAGGGCCTGGGCACATTGTCCCTCACCAAGGGTGATGCAAACCTGATGCAGACACTGCAAATACTTCCCTGCTGTAACCATCAACTTCCTCCTCCTCCCCCATCAAGCACCCTGGGCTGATGGAACATCTTGCTGCTGCCAGGTGGGAAAGCAAATGTTTGCATCACTCCTGGCTTTCTGCACCGTGCTGTTTCACAACTGCCTGCTAAATGTACCCAACTGATATTATTTAATATGCTGTCAACCCAGCACATGTCAGGAAGGTTTGTTGGTGCTCCCAGACCCAGCATTTCTTCTCACTCCTCTCCTAGATGCCCCAAGCTCCCTCCCTGGCTGTCCCTGCCCTGTGTGGCTGCTCTGTAGAGACCAAAAAAAGCAGTTTGTCGTCTCCTGATGTCCCTGCTGTACCTCCCTGGGCTTTGGACAGTGCTAAGGGTTGGATCTGACTTTAATAATACAATCATCATAAACTCAAACTCCCTCCGTGAGACCATGTTGGAGCTCACTGGACACCTGGTTGCAGCTGTTTGTCCCAGTAGTGTTTTTGTGGTGGCCCTTGGTCACCGGCATGTGAGTTTTCTCTGCTCGTGGTGAGCAGAACTGGCCAGGACAGCATCTGCCCATTGTTGCCTATGCAATGTGGTGGGGTCATCACCACCAGCAGAGCCATCCTGCATTGCCTGTGCTCTTCAGCAGAGCTATCTCGCATTTAAAGATCAAAAAATAACCAGAAAGTGATATAATGATTTGCTAGAGGCTGCACAGAAAGCTGCTGTCAGACCAAGGGCTCATTTTCAGGTCCCACATCCTCCTGTGCCTCTATGTCTTCGACTCCTCCACCTCTTCTGCCTCTCCTTGGGCTCCCACTAAGCAATTTTTTCCACCGTTGCCAATGTGCAGAAGAACGTTTCAAAGCCCATTCCTCTGTCACATTCCCTCCAAAGAGCCCCAATCCCATTTAAACTTTTCCACAGCTGAACTCTCCCTTTCCTGAACCTCCTTAATCACTTCTTCATCCAGTTCCATCTTGAATAAATTAACTGCAAGTGAATTTGCCTTGCAGGAGATTAAGTGTCCCATTGATTGAAAAATTCTGTGAAAAACATAGTTTCTTCTCCATTCCTCCCAAATCCCTGCATTCCCGGATCACCAGCTAGACATACCTTCCTTTTCTGATTTCTTTCCATTTAATCAAAATATCCCAAGGCTCAAAATGAGCTTTGCAACCTCTCTGTGATGCACCCGGGGGGGCTGCTGTGCCCAGGGGGGTTATTCCCTTAAAAAAACAGGAATTTGCTGGATGCAAAAAGGCTGAGGGGTCTTGAGGGGACCCTTAGATTGGGGTGTGGGATCATCATGTGTATGGGGTGAGGGGTTGAACTACCTCCAGGTAAAGATAATACAGCCCTGGCAGGAGACAGTGCAGGTAAAAAACCAACAGCACTTTAGTGGCAATAAGCAGGAATTAAAAATGTATGCAATAGAGAATAATTGTAGAATCATTTAGGTTGGAAAAGACCTTTAAGGTCATAAATGAAGATAAACAGAAACTAAAGAAATGAAGCAGAACCATAGCCAGGAGGTGGTTTGGTGGCAGTGGGACACTCCTGGGGAGGGGATGCTGGGGACATCCCTCTGTCTCAGTGTGGAAACCTGGAAGAACCTCCAAACTGCCATGAACTTTTAAGCACTGAACTCTGTGACAAATTTCCCAGGGGAGTATTGGCTTCTCCATCACTTGATGCCTGCAAATCAGGGAGTGTCATTTTCCCTGGAGATATGCTCCAGTCAAACATAGTTTACTGGATTCAGGACTGAGATAACTGGCAGGAATTAATGTCTGTGACACAGGGAAGTTCGCCAGATAATGTTTTGACTAAGGAGAAAAAAAACCTACCAGTTGGTGCTGAGCAGCTGTGACTCAGTGCTTTAGACACTGAGGTGTGGCAGCATTTCAGGTTTTGTGTTGCCCTGTTGTGCTAGCAGCACTGTGCACACTGCTCATGTGCATGTGCAACGAAATCATTTAAAGTAGTGGGGAAAAAAAGAAAAAAAGGCAAATGGAGCTTGACTCATCATTTTGAAGTTTGCTGTGAGACTTGCCCAGCGTGTGGTGCTGGACACAGCTGTCCCATCCCCAGGACACAGGGAAGAAGGACCAGCCTGGGGCTTTGCTGGCAAAGCAGAAATTGAGTTTCCACCCCTCACTGCACAGGCAGAGCGGAGGCTCCTTGGGTATTTCCACCAACAGCTTGGTTGTCCATTTTTTTCTCTTTTTTTCCAGGATGAAAGTTAAAAATATGTCCTCAGACATGTTGCTCTGAGCAGTCTGTGCTTTTCATATTTAATCCCCCCCCCTTTTTTTTTTTTGCTTTTGTTTTCCCCATAAGGAGCACATGAAAAGGAAGGCGAGGGCGGGCTTGTTTGGTTCTTATTTTCTTTTAAAGCTTCGTTTATTAGCCAAGCCGTGACGCAAGGGCCTGCTGCTTCGCTCTTTGCAGAGGACTTTGCTTATTTAGCATCTGGTCACAACTGGGGGAATTTTGCAAACATCCAGGGAGTGCAAGGGGGGAGATTTGGGGTGACCATGGGGATGAGGAGAACCGGGATGGAGCAGGGGACGGTCCCTGCTGCAGCAGGATGCTCCAATTGGATTTAGGTGATTTGGGATGGGATTTTTTTTTTTTTTTTTTTTAGGAAAAAAAAAAATAGAATTACAGTACAGGTTTACAAACCACAAAATAAAGGAACAGCTTTACAAGCAACCTGTGAACTGGTGAGTTGAGAAGTGTCTTTGACAGCCGACTTCAGGGAACACTTACAGCATCCCCGCAACCCGCACCTTTCAAACAGCTGGAAAAGCCTTTTTCCCAAGCTGCCAAGTTTCCATGAGAATCTGACAGCTTCAGCCAATGAATCATTTAAATTTAACTGAAAAGGGAAAACAATGCCATTGTCTATGAGAGACAAAAATTCTGGTTTCATGAGCTCCACAACCTCTTTGCATTCATGGCAGCAGCTGTAAATATTTGGGTTTTCTTTGAGCTTCCAGCCCTGAGGTGGGGCTGGGGAATTGGGGCAATGGGTGGTTTGTAGTCGTCTGGTGTTTGAAAGAGATGCTTCGACCTAATAACTGCTGGTGTGTGGGAATATTTATTAATGGATAGTGTGATAATAGTGATATGTGAATATTAATTAATGGGAAAGTCTCAGCTGAGATTTTCCTGCACTTGGCGGGTAATCAAAATGGGGAGGGCACCAAGGTGGAGCTGCTCTGAGAAGTTCATGTTCAATCCTGTTTACGTTAAATTCTTCTGTTGGAATGAAGTATCTAAAAATGAGAACATCATCTTCTGAGGTGTCTCAGCCTTTATTTCCTTTCATCTTCAAGGCCTTTTTCTCTCCCTGCTCCCACACCCTTTCATACAGTTTACATCTTCCACCTTCCTCCCCTCTCTGACCATGAGCAAATGGGCATCGATATTGCAGCAGAGAGACACAAGCAAACAACTTGTACAGGTCAGGGAGAAGGTACCAGGCTTCCCTGAACTTCTGGATGCTTTTGGGGACAGTTCCAGGTGACTATTATTTTCCCCTAATTAATCTCTGTAATGAAGCTGTAAGACAGGAAGTATTTCCATCAGAATCCTTAAACACTGCAAAGATTTTGGAGGTTTTAATTTTGTGAGCAATTCCATTTTATAGTGGTGGAATAAAAGAATGAGTGTTAAGTGTCTTTGTAGAAGCAGCATTTTTTAAAAAATGAACATTTCTGGTCTAACAGGGAACATCTGGGCTGGGGACGGCTGCTTTGCCAGCTGCTGGGTAGAGTGACACAGAACAAAAGATGTCCTGTTTATCTGGTGATCCGGCCTCGGACAGTTGCATCCACTGATAGGATTTTGAAAGCTAAAAAAAGGGCAATGGAGCAGATTTATTTTGGGGCTAACACATTGGGAGCAGAAGGTGCCAGTAACCCGTGGTTCGGAGTATTTTTGAACTAGCCTGGAAGGAATGGTCACATTCCTCAGGTCCTGCTCTCTTCCTCCTTTGGTTTTGTACTATCCTGGTCAAGTCCAGAAGAAATAGGGAGAAAAATGCTTGCAATGTCCCAGATACACCCCGACTAGTGGCTTGCACCCTTGGCAGGTACACATGTTCTTACGAACTCCTCTTATTTTAAAGAACAGATAGATGCCCAACACCCTCACCTGCTGCTGAGCTGGGAGATCCTGATGTACGTCTCTGGGCTGCTTATCAGTGAACAACTCCAGGCTGGAGCAAAACTCCTGGAAATTAACTTTTTCAGATTTTTAGTGGGGAAAATTCCCCACAGATCCCAGTGTGATTTGTTATCACTGCCGAACCAGCTCCTTGCTGTTGCTTGGGCTATTACTAGGCAGGAATTCTTTGTACATGTCTGTGTTCTGAAGACACCAGAGGCATGGAAGGGTTCCTACATGAAGCAGCAGTGAGAAGTGACACCTCTGTCCCCTCCTTCCTTCTAGGATGGGAGGAAATGGCCTCAAGTTGCACCAGGGGAGGTTGAGGTTGGCCCTTGGGAACAATTTCTTCCCCAAAGAACTGTTGGGCATTGGAACAGGCTGCCCAGGGCAGTGGTGGAGTCACCATACCCGGAGGGGTTGAACAGATGTGGAAATGAGGTTCTCAGGGACATGGGGCAGTGCCAGGGGTGGAGGAACAAGTGGACTCAATTTTGAGGGTCTCTTCCAACCAAAATGATTCTATGATTCTATTCCTGGGGCCAGCCGTGCCCACCATGAGACTTCAAATGGGTACTGAGGGTTTTGGTGATGGTACCAGCCACAAGCTGAGGTGGTGATGGGGAGTCCCTCACTCCTCCCTGCACCATCAGATGGTTTTTCAGACCTTGCTCACCACCAGGTATTTGTTCTCCGCAGTTCCATCTGATGGCCATTACTTCCAAGCAGCAGTGAGTCATCGTCCCTGGCTCATTGCTGCCTGCTCTCATGGGAAGAAGTCAAAATAGTGATTTTTCCTGCTTGCACCGAGTCAGGTCAGGCCTCCGGACACCTCCTGACACATGTACTGGGATTCTGGGCTTGAGAATCATTTTATTTCCCTCCAGCAGTGGCTGTGGCTTTGTTCCCATGTTTCCCATCCCTCTCTCCCGCAGGCTGGTGGTGGGAGCTCCCTATGAAACCAATGGCCAGCAGAAGACCGGAGATGTCTACAAATGCCCGGTGACCAGTGACACCCACAGCAACTGCACCAAACTCAACCTAGGTACCGGGGGAGCTGGGGGGTTTTAACACAGCGCTTTTTATCACTGCTTTGGTCTATGAAGATGCACCCTGTTGCATTGCCCAGATTGTCCCCAAAAGTATGAGGACTGTGTGGTTTGGGAAGATTTTTAGATAAGGAACTATTTTATATGATCGCATCGCTCCTGTTGCTGAGCTTTAAGAATGTCAGGGTAAAATCAAGAAAATTGGGCTAAAGTTAAAAAGTTATTTGTTTAACATAGATTAAACAGGATAAAATTGTCAGTGGATAATGGTCCCACTAGCAAGTACCTGCCTGCACATGGTGGTGTCTGATCCCTCTCTGGGGGTGCTTGGATGATGTCCCACTGCAGTAGGTTTCCTGGGCACATGCAAGTTTCGCTCCCAACATCCAGCCTGTCCCTGCAGCTTCGGTATTTGGGAAACTGTCACCCAGCCCCATCATTGCAGAAGGAGAGACCCTGAGAGTGCTCTGGTCCCCCAGACATCCCAATCCCATCTCCCCAGTGGAGATACCAAGATCCTCCTCAGGGTTTCTGAGGCTGGTCCAGCACCAACTGTGCCAACAGCACAATATTGCAATATGGGGACCTGCCCTGCCTGAGCTGGGCAGTGCAGGGCATGAGGGAACATGAGGGAACAAGTCCTCTTTGCTGCCCAAAGTGTCACGCTTGACAGCATGTCCCCATCTCAGCAGGCAACGTGAGAGCCGGGGACTTTCTCATGGTCCTGAGGAACATCGCTGGGATTTGGGGGCAAAGTCTGGGATTTTTTGAACATTGGAGCAGTTGTTCTCACTTTATTTTTCATCATTATGAATCTGAACTATCATGGGTTTCTACCAGAACTGATAAGAGAGAAGGAACTTTGGATCATCTGCAATATTTGATTGATTGGCTGAAAATTTTTTAAACTTTGTTTTCTTTTATCCTCCTTTTTTTTTCTTTTTTTTTTTTTTTGTCATTTGCTATGAGAACATCGAGATTCTTCAAGGAAATAAGTTTCCTGTGAGTGTAAATTTGAATCTTGCTAAGAAACAATCTTTTTTTTTCCATTGGAAATTAGTTTCCAGTGAACAGATCACTTCCATGAGCACATCCTATTCTATTTTTTTCCCAATTAACTTGTCTAGTTAAGCACAATCCACTGAGGCCATTTGAGTAAAACCAGACACGGAGCTGCCCTGGGGGAATGCTAAGATGACAGTGAGCACACAGCAGAGATGAGGCTGGACAAGAAGATGAAATGTTTTCCACTGAGGGTGGTGAGAGCCTGTCCCAGGTTGCCCAGAGAGGTGGTGGATGCCCCATCCCTGGAGACATCCCAGGCCAGGCTGGACGGGGCTCTGAGCAACCTGAGCTGGTGAAGATGTCCCTGCTCATGGCAGGGGTGGCACTGGGGGAGCTGGGGAGGTCCCTTCAACCCAAAATATTCTAGGATTGTGTGATAAGAAACTTCCAAAGGCCATGGGCAATGAAACCTCCCAAATTTTGCCATTAGTTGCCCAATTTCTTCCTTCTCAGTTTGTTTCTCAGGCAAAATGGCAAAGGGGGAGCCCTCACTTGTGGGGACCTGCATCACCCAGAGCCCCTGATGAGGGGGGAACAGCCAGGTCAGGCAGCAGTTGTGTCACAGCTCAATGATACTGGTGGTAACAGAAAGACAGGACTGCCCCGGGGGCTGTTCCCAGTTTCTGGGCTGTGACATGGGAAACAAAAGCAATGAACAAAGATAAATCAGCCGCTAAATGCCTGCTGGCCCAGCAATAAAAGATGATATGCTAGACAGCTCAGAGGGGCTTCTTCCTAAAGATTGACTGCGTGAGAGATGCTCTGCCTCACAGCTTCACTCCCTAGAAGAATTTTTTTGTTTCTTTGTTGTGGCATCTAAGAAAAAAACCCCAAACAATTCTTATCTTAACAACTGCTTCAAAAAAAAAAACCCAAAAGCACAAAGTCTGCAGTGTAAGCAGGCAGGGACAGCTCTCCTCTGGCGTTCAGCGGCATTTCCTCTTGCTCCAGAGATGCCGGGCAGCACCACAGGGATGTGGGCTGGGTGCCCAGCATCCCTGCCCGGCAGCTGTCCCTAACTGCATCCTCTCTCTGAAGGACGGGTAACGCTTTCCAACGTCTCGGAGAGGAAGGACAACATGCGCCTTGGCCTCAGCCTGGCTACCAACCCCAAAGACAACAGCTTCCTGGTGAGGAACGGGGCCTTCGGCTCAGCACAGCCTCCCTGGGCCGGGGGGGGAAGGGGCGTCACTGCAAGGGGCATGCACATAAGTGTGTAAAAATATGCAAAACCAGATGCAGGTACATAAACATGTAAAAGCATGCAAAACCAGATTCATGCACATAAGCATTTCAAAGCATGCAAAACAACATGCAGGTACATCATGCAAATACACTGCTCCGTGTATTTATACATATGCTGCATGCACTGCGGGGCTCAGAAGCCTCATTTTCCATGGGGAAAAAGATGCCAAAGGAGAGGACAACCTTGCAAAGCAACAATTAAAAAGTGGCCATTTGTTTGTTTTATATGCATTATATGCTTTATTTTCCACCCCTCAGGCCTGCAGCCCTCTCTGGTCCCACGAGTGCGGGAGCTCCTACTACACCACGGGCATGTGCTCCCGGGTCAACTCCAACTTCAGGTTCTCCAAGACGGTGGCTCCAGCTCTGCAGAGTATGAGAAACAATCTGCCCTGCAGCTCTAACCCTGGCTTTGAAGTCAGAGGGAATTTCTGTTCTCTAATCGCTTCAGTCCCATTGAGAAAACAAAGCGATGTCAGTGTTTAAGCAGAAGGCAAGAGAGCAGAGGAAATGGTTGCAGGGAAGTGATTCAAAGGGGGTTACGTACACAGACATCTGGTAAACATTTTCCTTTTGACTGACACCCAGGGAAGACAAAAAATACCTTATTCTTCCAAAACCAGAAATAAAAGTATCCAGAATATTTTATCAGCACAGCTAGGAAGGCAAAATAGGGAAAGAACTCAGAACTTGGCCACACAAAACAAAGAGCTCATTCACTCAAAGTTGAATATTTTGGCCCAAATTTGTAAGTTTGGATGCGTGATTTTATTTTAAAGTATTAAATAAGCTTCCTGGCTTTCCTGGAGATGGTAAGATATTGCAGAAGCCTGTCCTGCACCCTTGGGGCTCCCAGAAGCTCCTTGCCCCAGCTGGGCACAGGGTGCCATGCCCCAGCTCCATCACCCATTTGGTGTCAATTAATTCTCACGGCATAGAGCAGGGCACAGGAAAACAGACTTTTGGGATGCAGAGGTGGCAAAGGAAGAGCCCACCACCCAATTCTCAGTGTCACTTCTCTCTTTATAGCCAGGAGATGCTTTTAGACCTCGCTGCAAATGGGTAATTGCTTTTTTTAGAGACAAGGTGGTTAACGATCAGAGTGTTATCATCTAGTGGGTGAGATGCAGAGGGTTGGGTTTGGTCCTGGGGTGAGCAGGGGATGGAGGTGGTGAGACATATAAATGCCTACCCGAGGTGAAAAAAGCAACCACTAAATATCTGTCACTGGAAAATTCAGTATCTTCTGGGTTTCTGCATATTTTCTAAATAATATTTTAAAATACAAGCAAGACAGAGAGGTGATGCTGAGCAATTTTCCCCACTGAAAACCAGTCGGCTGCCTAAATCCTTGGCGGCTCATACTGTGGAGCTGAGTCCTGGGGTCCTCGCTGGGGTTTTTGGCTGCATCATCACTGAGGATTTGACAGGAAGGGGAGGAAATGCCCAGATTGTATTGTATGGCAAGTAGAGGCAGGGCTGAGAAGTGACTCGGGGTGAAGCATCGCTTGGCGGGAGCAGTGGCGGGTGGATCCTTTGAAATATGCAACTATATTAGACCAAATAAAGGTCCAAATCTGAATCAGAAAAGGTATCACTGAGTGTTATTCTTAGAAAGTTATCCAGTCTTTCCTCAGCAGACAGGATGTTTGTGGCTTCTCTCCCTTATTAAAGCCGAAGAGTCTTCATGAATGATTGAAATAAGACTTTTTTTTTCTTTTTTCAAACAAATCATAAGAGCAAGTACCTGACTGTGAAAAATGAAGCTGTAAATCTCCCCTTTGAGAGCATTGCCAAGGTCTTTTCAATAACACGCTGTGTGTTTTTCACAGGATGCCAGACTTACATGGACATAATCATAGTCCTGGATGGATCAAACAGCATATATCCTTGGGTTGAAGTTCAGCACTTCCTGATAAACATCTTGAAAAAATTTTATATCGGCCCTGGCCAGATACAAGTAAGCCCCTGCACAACTCGTGTGTCCCACCCCCTGTCGTGCCAAGACCCCTGGCCATGCCTGCGGGGCTGTTTTCAACATTTTATGCCAATATGCTGTAATTTGGCACTGTGCTTTTTGAAAATAAGCTATCCATGTCTGCATTTTAAAGCCAGGCCCACGGAAATAATGCTCACATGAATGTTCCTAAATGAGTTATGGACAGAGCAGCATCCCACCTCTTGACTGGGCATGGGGAGGATGAAATTGTGGAAATACAGAAATATTGCCCTGTGCAGAGGCAGCTTGTTGCAGCTGTGAAGAGCTCTCCATCCTCGTACTATCAGTAATTGTGGGCAGATTTTGGCAGGTGTTTGTGCAAGGACATCCTCGACAATTTGCACAAATAACCCCCATGTGGTCCCATTTAGCGATGCTGTGGGTCTGCACTGGGACGCAGCACACCTGCATCACCCCAACCCATTATGGCAGGGCAGGGGGGAGAGCTGGCAGAGAAGAGGAATAAAATCCAGCATTTTCAACAGTCCCATAGAGGGAAAACTGGAGCAAATCTGGACAGAGCGATTGATTTTCACTGGTTTCGTGTGGTTGACAAAGCGTGCTCATGTCACAGGCTCTTGCTATACCTTGCCGGTGTCCTTTGTGATATTCCTTTAATCCCCAGGTTGGAGTTGTTCAGTATGGAGAAGATGTCGTCCATGAGTTCCATTTAAATGACTACAGGTCTGTAAAAGATGTGGTAGCAGCTGCCAGTCACATAGAGCAAAGAGGAGGTACAGAAACCAGGACAGCCTATGGGATAGAGTTTGCTCGGTAAAAATCATTCACCTTCCCATTCCTCCTGATAACAAATTTTAAATCACTGTGTGTTTTTCTTTCCTCTCTCCTCCTTCACTTTTCCTTGATGCTTAGAAAGCAGGGGATACCACCAGGTTAAAAATGATGTTGCAAAAAGGCTCAGTCCTTAATTGGTGCTTTACAAACAATGCTTTGCAAATCTGCCCTGTTCTCAGTTGCAGTTGGACCAGAAGGAGGGTGCAGAGGGAGACTGTGAAAATGCATCTTCATCCTGAAAGCACCCAAAACTGAGCTCTCAGCCCCCAAATGTGACCCCATATCTGCCCCAGGCACTGTAGCTCTTTTGCAGACCTGTCACGTACCTCGGAGCTCGGTACAGCCCCGACCCACAGCTCCATCTCTGTTATCCAACAGATAGGATGAGAGGAAACAGCCACAAGTTGCACCAGGGGAGGCTGAGGTTGGATCTGGGGAACAATTTCTTCCCCAAAGGGCTGCTGGGCATTGGAACAGTCTGCCCAGGGCAGTGCTGGAGTCACCGTCCCTGGAGGGGTTGGACAGACGGAGATGAGGTTCACAGGGACATGGGGTAGTACCAGGGGTGGGTTAACGGTTGGACTTGATGATATTAAGGGTCTTTTCCAACCAAAATGATTCTGTGATTATCTGGGACAAGTCCCTGCTCCTTCAACTTTTTGCAGATTTAGGGCATTTTGCTGAATTACAGGCTCCTCTCCTGCAAGAAGCCCACTCCATCAGTGGAAAAATCCTTTTTTAAAGCCCTAAAATGTTTCCCTGAGTCCCACACCCGATGGCAGCTCCCCAGGGGCTAGCAGCACACCAAAGACGCCTCAGCACTTTGGGATGTGTGCAATGAGACGCACGTCTCAGCAGCTGTGGTGGTTTTGGTGAGCGTGGGGCAGTGGGAGCTGTGACCTCCCCCGGCGAGGCTGAGCAGCCCAGGGCATCTCTTCAATTGCAGCTCGGAAGCGTTTCAGAAAGGTGGCCGGAAAGGGGCAAAGAGAGTAATGATTGTCATCACAGATGGAGAGTCTCACGACAGCCCAGACCTGGAGAAGGTGATCGAGGACAGTGAGAAGGACAATGTCACCAGATATGCAGTAGCGGTAAGTGGGGGGATGGGACCTTTTGTCAGCGAATGGAGGTGGCAACAGAGCTGGGGAAGAGACTAGAGCACAAGTGTGATGGGAGCGGCTGAGGGACCTGGGGGGTTCAGCTGGAGAACAGGAGCTGAGAGGAGACCTTCTGATCTCTGAACTGCCTGAAAGGAGCTTGGAGCCAGGGGGAGTCGGGTTCTGCTCCCAAGGAACAAGCACCAGGATGAGAGGAAAAGGCCTCAAGTTGCTCCAGGGGAGGTTGAGATTGGATCTTGGGAACAATTTCTTCCCCAAAGGGCTGTCGGGCATTGGAACAGGCTGCCCAGGGCAGTGGTGGAGTCACCATCCCTGGAGGGGTTGAACAGACGTGGAGATGAGGTTCTCAGGGACATGGGGCAGTGCCAGGGGTGGGTTAACAGTTGGACTCATTGACCTTGAGGGTCTCTTCCAACCAAAATGATTCTCTGATTCTATCACATGCAAATCCGTGAGTCTTGCATTTTGATTTCAAACCTAGGTCTTGGGTTATTATAACAGAAGAGGAATCAATCCTGAAGCCTTTTTGAACGAGATAAAATTTATAGCGAGCGACCCTGATGACAAGCATTTCTTTAATGTCACGGATGAAGCAGCGCTCAAAGACATCGTGGATGCTCTGGGTGAAAGGATATTTAGCTTGGAAGGTGAGTGATGATCCTCCCCGACACATCCCAGGCAGCCAAGACACAGAGAGATGTTTCAGATATTCCCTCAGTCCTCAGTTTACTGATTTTGAACAGGTGACACCAAGGGTTTCCCTAAAATCTATTTGATATAGAACCAAAAAGCATACTCGGACTACCTTCATATACAAAGAAATGTCATTATTTTGAGTGGTTTGCATCCCTCAAGCACCAGGAGCACAGATCCTCTCTCCTCCAAAGGTCACCCCTCATCCTGGCCCCTGGTATTTGCTGTGGTAGCTCTGTCATTAATAGCAAACCTTTGAAATTTGGCATGGGGGTCATTTGGGTCCATCCAAACCCAGACGGGCTATAAACAGGCAAAAAACCCCACACTGATTGCCAGGGACATTGTGGGTTATAGGAATAATGTGAGGTTTTTTTAGTTTATTGTCTGGAATTAAATATCAGGAAATGTTTGGTTTTTTTCTAAATGATGGTGCTTCTAACTACCTTGTGACAAGTTTATTGACCTTCAAAACTAAATTTATCTAAATATCATAGGAAAGGCGCATCCTGGGAGGAACAATTGAAACAGCAATGGAGGGTTTTCACTGAAAATTAAGCATCTCAGGATTTGGGGGAATTTTGGTCAAACCAGCTCACAAACTCCCCACCAATTTCTCAGTTATCTTGGTCCATCCTGCCCAATGCTTCTCAGTGAAAGAAAACTTCCCTGGGTGAGAAGCGTCACTCAGTTGCTATTATGACACAAAATCCTCTAAATCCACATTTTTGTGTGACTGCACAGCTAGGGTAGAAGAGAACCACAGCAGGGCAGAGCTCCCAGCACCTATTAGCAGCACCAATTTGTGTAATTGTGGTGATTTAGGGAAAAACAAGCTCATTTGTGGGAAATTGGGCCCTTTGTGCCCCAGGTGAAGTGGATGCTCATCCCACCCCAACCCATCCAGCCCCTTCAGGAAAGTAAAGCTCTTCATTAAATACTAATTCCCTTTTTTTATTTTATTTTTTTTAAAGGAACCAACAAGAATGAAATTTCCTTTGGCCTGGAAATGTCCCAGACCGGATTTTCATCACATGTTGTGGAAGTAAGAGAGTAAATGTGTTGGGTTTTTTTTGCTCCTGCCTGTGCAAGCGGGTGCTCCAGGCTTTTTACCATCACCAGCAGCTGCAGGTGGTGAGATGGACATTTTGGGCAAGTTATTAACCATGAAGTTAAATTGCTATCGTGAGCATGAGGAAAAAAATGCTGTTGCTGCTGGTGGTGGGATGCACAGGGTGCTCAGTCCCTTCCCAGCCACGGGGTCTATGGGCTGGCAGGTCTGAGCCAAAAGCAGCAGGAATTTCTGCTCAAGCTTCTCCTGGGGAGGGAAAGCATGGTGAAAAGATATGAGTGGGGAGGAAATGTCATTCCAGTGTGTTTGAAAATCTCCGTCTTTCCAGGTGTGCTTTGGAGAATGGTTTGCTTGATTCTTTTTTCTTTTTATTTTCTCTACTTTTTTTCCTATTTTTTGTTTTTTTCTTTCCTTTGCTTTCTTCTTTCTTTTTCCCTTCCCTTCCCTTCTTTCCTCTTTCTTCCTCTTTCTCTTTTCTCCTTTTCTCCTTTTTCCTCCTTTTTTTCTTTCTTTTTTCTTTTTTTTTTTCCTTTTATTTTCCATTTGTGACGTTCCTCCCCTTTTTCCATAAAACGTGTGATTTCTGGGAGAGACCATCTGCTGCTTTTTCCTTCTGCACTCTGCAGCCTCCAAGCAGTAGACAGTCCAAGATCTGGGCTTTTCGGGACCCCACATGTTTTCTCACACAAAAACAGCCAGTCAGGTCCCCTCATCCATCTCAGCATGAATCAACTTTGCCCATACAAGCAGCAAGGGGCTGAATTGGCAAGAAATACCCTAAACCCAGTCCCGCTCTCATGCAGGACGGGATCTTGCTGGGGGCAGTGGGTGCCTACGACTGGAATGGAGCTGTCCTGAAGGAAACCAGCAGCGGGAAGGTCATTCCCCTGCGGGAATCCTATCTGCAGGAGTTCCCAGAGGAGCTGAAAAATCACGGAGCATATTTAGGTAAGAAAGCCGGATGAGGCTCTGCTGTCAGGCCTGAATTCATGATTTTATGCTTAATAATAGGAAGCACAACATATTTCTTGAATGACTAACAGCAGCCAGCACTGGCAGTGTAGGCGGTACTGTGCCCGGCTGTTTGCGAGGTCCCATCAGTACGAGACCCTTGTTGCCCCTTGCTCGGGGATGCAGCATACCTGAGCATCCTCACCTGGGAAGGGTCCAGTGCCGAGCATAGTGTGCAGCACAAAAACTATTTAAATGCAGAAATAGCTCTGCCTGGGGTCATCTACAGCACTTACTGGAACAGTTTAAAAAGCACTGATGAAATGTTATGCCTAGGGAGGAAATACCTGCTGGGTTAATCCGTTCCATGTGCGGCTGTTGAAGCCTGGGAGTAAAAATATCAGCCTGGTTTGCAAAATGAAGCCTCTCCAGTGATGTGCGTGCCAGGCTGAACTGCCCCGTGGCAGGGAGGTGATGGGATGCTGTGGGGTCACCCATGGCATGTCGGGGCTCTTCCCTCGGGTGGGGACACAAATGGCCCCTGGACACGTGGGTCATCTCTTGGGGTGACAGCAGAGTGTCCCCCGGGCTCAGCTGTGAGTGCCTGGAGTGGGGGTGGCTGCAGCTGTGCCAGGGGTTACTGTGACAGTATGTGGGAACTCAGCTGGGCTCTGGCTTTCCCATTGCCTCCATTTAAAAAACAAAAACAAAACAAACATTAAGGAAAATGCTGGTGCACCGTGCTGCGGAGCAGCCTGGCTCACCCAGCGCTGGGACCTGGGCATTTCAAAGCTGATGCTTGGCTTAGGAATATCCTCCATGGAGGGGAATATTTATTCACCCCTGGGAAAGGGGTCTGTGATCCCTGGTAATCCCTGGAGATACTCAAAATTCAACTGGATGTGACCCTGAGTGATCTGATCCATCTTCACTGTTGGCTGTGCTTTGAGTTTCTAATAATTTAAGTAGCATTTAAAACTGACTGTGAATGTGCAGAAACCTGGAGCTGAGTGTAAAAAATGGGATTCTGTGGCCTTAGCGTTATATTGCTACATAAGCCCATCTGCAACTGGTGGCAAGTGCTGCATCCCAGTGTGCGACGTGATGTCGGTGACCCCAGCACAGAAAATAACCCATCTGGATAGAAAAGAGGGATTGTGCCGGATCATTTGCTTATGCAGGGTTATTTCCATAAGGACTCATGAGCAGTGGTTTTGATGGATTTGGGGCTTTTATTGATCTGGGAACATTCACGTCAAGCATCAGCAAAGTCTTTCACGCTTGGTTTCGGCCGCGGTGATGCCGGGGTCTCAGAGGAGCGGAGCAGCGGGTGCTGCAGCCTCCCAGTGCATGCACATCGCTCGTGTTTGTTTAATTTGATGTGAGCCATGAAGTAAAACACTTATCGGGCTGGGAATTGGGCTTGCATTCTGTGGAAGAAGGATTTTGCACCGGATTTGCTGGCTGCATTAGGCAGTGCCAAAACTTCTGGTGCAGCTGCACTCCTCAGGGTGTAGGTAGGACCTGAGCAAGCGGCTCAAAGCCCAGGGTCAGGGCGCTGGGGTTTATTTGAACGACTTTATCTTTGAAGAAATCTGTGTTTCTAGTTTCCCAATCTGGGAGGTGGCCAGATTTGTATCAGCAGCTGAGGGCTAATGAGAAGCAGAGCACCAGGCTGGGAGCAGCGTGGCTGTGCTCACCCTGCGCACGTCCCCCTTCCAGGTTACACCGTCTCCTCCGTCATATCCACCAAGCACGAGCGGATTTATGTTGCGGGAGCACCCAGGTTCAACCACACTGGGAAAGTCATCATTTTCAGCATGCACAACAACCAAAACCTCACCATCCACCAGGCACTGAAGGGGGAACAGGTAATGCCAGGGCACAAGCTGCCAAGGATACTGCAGGGATTTTTGAACATGGTGCATGTGGTCCTCCATAATTTCTCCCTCTTCATTTTGCAAATTGTTCTGTTCAAATAGTTGAGCAGTGTGATGCATCCACAGGCAGCTTGGGGGTGCCCTGGCTGTTGCTGGGCCTGCACCTCCAAATCACGATGCTGTAGCAGGGATGGGGCTCAGAATATCCCTGTGACCCCTGCCAGGGAGGGTGGCAGTGCCCCTGCACACTGGGGTCCTTGCTCCCATCCCACCCCCTCCTCAATCTCCTCCAGATCGGCTCCTACTATGGCAGTGAGATCAACTCCCTTGATGTCAATGGCGATGGTGTCACCGACGTTTTGCTGGTGGGAGCCCCCATGTACTTCAGCGAGGGCAGAGAGAGGGGCAAGGTCTATGTCTACACCCTGCGCCAGGTACGGGGCAGCATCGTGGGGTGAGACGGGGATGCTGCAGGGGTTGGGATGTTTGAGTGCTAGCACAGGAGCTGTGTCACCTCCCTGGGGTGGCTTGGGGCTGTGCAGACCCACCAGCATACTCTCCAACCATTTTGCCTCCCCCCAAACCAAGGGCACCCTCCTGCCTGGGGCTGTGGGGAGCAGCGAGGTCAGTCCTTCCACCATTGCTTCAGGGCACAGACGGGACATGTGCCACCCCTCCCCCCTTCCCTGGCACCCAGCAGGACTGTGGGGCAGGACCAGCTTTCTGATTCCCTCAAATCTGGCTCAAAATGCAGTTTCTGAGCCAAATCCCTCAGGCCCCAGGGTTGTGCGGGACAGCAAGCAGGTTATGCTCTATATCCAAGGCTGCAGGGCCTGCCCAGAGCAGCAAGAACCCCCATATCTAAAGCATAACTCTTAATGCAATTACTTATGTAGGCTACTATAAAAGGAGGCAAAGCTGGTGTGGCGCTCATTCATTCCCAAGAATGTGCAGAGCAGAAAGTCCTGCAGTCCCAGGAGGGCTTTCATGTCATTCCTTGCACATCACTGTATCTCATTTGGTCACCTTTGAGGATTTTCTCCTCTTGCCAGGCTTGCTGATGATGGTTTTTGGTTTTTGTTTTCCCTTTTCTCTGGCTGGCCCAGCAGAACCTCTTCATTTCCAGCGGTGCCCTGATCGATCTGCAGAGCTACCAGAACTCCCGCTTTGGCTCCTGCATTGCCGCCGTGCCCGACCTCAACCAGGACTCCTACAATGACCTTGTCGTCGGGGCACCTTTGGAGGACGAGCACCAAGGAGCGATCTATATCTACCTCGGCTTCAAAGAGACCATCCTGAAGAAGTACAAGCAGGTATAGCCACTGGATGTTTTGGTTGTCCTCATCCTTCATTAGAATAAAAGTCATTTGTGCCCATTTTAAGGACAGATAGAGCATAATGGCCTCAAGTTGTGCCAGGAAAGGTTCAGACTGGATATTAGGAAAAAATTCTTCCCAGAAAGGGTTGCAAAGCAGTGGAACAGGCTGTCTAGGGCAGTGGTGGAGTCACCATCCCTGGAGGGGTTTAAAAGGCACATAGATGAGTTTCTTAGGGACATGGCTTAATGCTAGAGTTGGGCTATGGTTGAATTGATGATCTTGATGTTCTCTTCTAAACAAGATGATTCTATGATTCTATAATAAATTCACATGCAGGATTGTGTTGTTAGTTATTATTGATGGATATTTTCTCCCACAAGGTGGCCAAAACAAAGCAAACATAAGGTATGAAAAACATGCTTGAAATTAGGGGCAATTAGCACTCAGTACAATGGATTGCAAGAGATAAAATATTTCTTACACTTGTTAGAAATGGTAACCGTGCAGAGTAAATTCAGCAGAAATCTCTGGATTGTGTCTCTGAACTGCTCACATTCCCTGGAAAATTATCTTGGATGCAATCGCTTGGAAAGGGGCATCATCAGTAGCGTGGGGGAGGTCGGGGTGGTGAACCCCTCCTTGGCAGGCAGGGATGCTCCTGCTGGAAACGCGTCTGGATTCTCCCCTTTGCTTTTCAGCGGATAGCGGCTGCCGACCTTGTGCCGGGGCTGATGTATTTTGGATGCAGCATCCACGGGCAGCTGGACCTGAATGAAGACGGGCTTGTGGACTTGGCTGTCGGCTCTCTGGGGAACGCCGTGCTGCTGTGGTTAGCTGCATCTCATTTGGCACTTTCCTCTGCCCAAAGCGCATTGCGATATCATGTTTTTCAGGGAAAAACTGATCTCCCAACAATTTTCCCACAATAATGATCCCCTGTTCAGCAGGGCCATGCGATTTCAATGAAGTTGGACTCTAGAAGGAGATCAGAGTCAATTTTATATTGAATTTCATTATTAGTTCCCCAGGAGTCTCAGACCAGCTGATCGATCTGTGGTGATTTGCCCAGGCTTCCTCCATATTATTTAATAAGAACAACTTAATATTTGCAAATATTGATCAATGTTTAGAAAGTCACTTGAAGCTGTGAGGATGGAGGGAAGCTGTGCTCTGCAGAGATGAGGTTTGCCTTTGAAAATGTCATGTGCATTCAGGGGGCCAAATTCTGCTCTCGGTGCTGAGTCACTTCACTGGCATTAGCAGGAGGCAAATATGCACTAGAGATTTTATTCTTCAAATACTACATAGATGAGCTGAGAGTAGATTGGCATGCCATGGTAGCCTTTGGTCTTCCTCAGCACCTTCTTGATATTGGGTAAAAGGGTGAAAAGGGTGAATCTGGAGACTTCTGGAGGCTGCTGCAGATGTCTGCAGGTGTCCCATGCCCCAGCACATCTCCCAACCCCTGCTCTCCCCACAGGTCCCGCAGCGTGGTCCAGATCAATGCCAGCATCCGCTTCGAGCCCTCCAAAATCAACATCTTCACCAAAGACTGCAAGCGGAATGGGAAGGATGCCACCTGCATGTCGGCCTTCATCTGCTTCACTGCTGTCTTCCTCTCGGCTCACTTCCAGACGGCCAGCGTGGGTAAGTGGCACAGTGGCTCATGCAAAAAAAAACCCAGTTCAGGCACTATTTAGGTCTCCAGCCCCGAGGGAGCACCCAGCTTCTGCCAAGGGAAACCATCCAGGAGCTTGGCATAGTGTGAGGAGTGCATGTTGCCATCTGCCGCATCCCTTTTTTCCCACAAATTTGTCCCTGTCCTAGCTGATGTAGCAGGAACAGTGGCTCTGCCATTAAGCATTTGCCAAGAGACACTCCAAGGACACAACCTGACCCATGTTTGACCTCTTTTCTCCCCTGTGCCCTGGAGCCAAGCTCTCCTGCAGCTTCCCTTGCCGTGGTACTTGAGACAGGGATGTCACCACCACCTCCCCAGCCAGCAGGGCAGGAGAGGACGTGCCCAGACCACGTCCCACAGATCTCATCCATCCTCCCCACTGCAGGGGCACAACACATCTGCTGACCAGATGTGCATTTTTCCCCAATACCCTCAGGAATCTCTGAAATTATTGGCAGATCTTCTATTAAACACGTTGCAGTGACCCCAGATCTACCCGGCGGATGCCCGTGACTCAGCTGGAGCCGGAGGGAGTGACAGCAGCTCATCCCGGCAGCAAACGGGTTTCTGAGCAAAGCCAAAGGAAAAACAAGAATTTTGATTTGTGCTATCAAATGTTTTCCTCCTAACCGCTGTCATTGCAGAGCTTGCAGGACAAAAAGCTGAGCGGGGTTTCCTATTCTATGATTCTACCAAACAAGTAGCAATAACTATAACCTGATTTTCCCTTAGCATGCTCCCTCCCATGTTTCTCCTAGTGGGACAATAGGGGTTTGAGCGCACAAAAGCCCATTTTTTGACCCGGTGTTGCCATGTAGTGAGTGTGCCTGTCACTGTTCTCCCCCCAGCGCTGCGGTACAATGCCACCATCGATGAGCGCAGGTACACGCCGCGGGCGCACCTGGACGAGAGCAGTGAGCGGCACACGCAGAAGGGGTTGGTGCTGCTTGGTGGGCAGGAGCATTGCGACCGGCTCCAGTTCCATGTCCTGGTGAGTGAGAAGGAGGACAAGGATGGGGTGTCCTCCTCTGTCAGCCCACGGAGGGGACCAAACTGCCCAAGCAAAGATGTTCTCCAACTTACACAAAACAGCAATGCACCCCAATGGCTTCATGGGGCTGGAAATGAGAATTATCCCCCAGCCCAGGTTTCTTCATGCTGGGATTGATGTGGGCAACAGAGCTGGGAAAGGGGCTGGAGCACAAGTGTGATGGGAGCGGCTGAGGGACCTGGGGGTTCAGCTGGAGAACAGAAGCTGAGGGGAGACCTTCTGATCTCTGAACTGCCTGAAAGGAGCTTGGAGCCAGGGGGAGTCGGGCTCTGCTCCCCAGGAACAAGTGCCAGGATGAGAGGAAACGGCCTCAAGTTGCACCAGGGAAGGTTGAGGTTGGATCTGGGGAACAATTTCTTCCCCAAAGGGCTGTTAGGCATTGGAACAGGCTGCCCAGGGCAGTGGTAGAGTCACCATCCCTGGAGGGGTTGAACAGATGCGGAGATGAGGTTCTCAGGGACATGGGGTAGTGCCAGGGGTGGGTTAACAGTTGGACTTGATGATTTTGAAGGTCTCTTCCAGCCTAAATGATTCTGTGATTCTATGGTCAGGGATGGAGCTGCCGGCACACAGCAGCTGCTGGATCCCCAAGCACTGACTTCATCGCAGCCCCAGCCTGCACTCGGCTCCTTTCCGTGAGCCGCTGGCCGTGCCCTCAGGGAGGGTGTGCACTCTACGCTCAAGTCAGGCTGCTTCTCTTGCTCCATAATTGATGAAAACTTATTTTTCCATCAGGAACCAAATTCCTCCATGCCAGTCCCCGTTGCTCGCACCCTCTGCACCCCTCTGACCATCAGGGTCCCCTTCTTTGGGTGTAGAAGCTGGAGAAACCTTCTGCACCGCTCACAGGGAACAGCTGATGCACAAACCTGGCCAAAATCAAACATTCCCAGCAAATGATGAGAATATTGCAATGGCCAGGGAGGACCGAGCTGCCAGACTGGCCCAGCCCCAAGCGCTGGCCTGAACTGCCGTGAACTTTTGGGAAATTTGAGTCTGGAGCTTGTGATTTAGCCGGAGAAGCATCTCACGCCAGAGCATCAAACTGCACCCTGTATGGCTGGAACAATGCATGCGAAGAGCTCACAGAGCTGCAGGAAATGTGCAGCTTTGTTACTGGGTGGACAAGCCCCATTTAGGGGCTGCAGGGTATCTCTGTCCCCATCCAGGATTCTGACTTGGAGACAGCTTGCCCCTGGAGCATCCATTTTTTCGGGCCAGCATCTCCAGGGTGAAGCATTTCCCACACAGTCAGGCATGCAGGTGTGGATGGGTGTTGTGCAGCACCACGGAGCTCAGGTTGTCCCTTTCCCTCAGGAAGGGTTAGCTGGAGAAGACAGGATGATCACACACCAAGTATACTAGACTACAAAGTTTTTATTTCATAAAATAATCACACATGCCTGTTCTGCTTTACCTTTCTCTCTGACGCTGCTGCCCATGCATGGGCTCTGTCCTTCTCAGCACTGCTTTCTGTCCCTCACAGGACACAGCTGACTATGTGAAGCCGGTGACATTCTCCATCGACTATGAGCTGGAGCACCCTGAGAATGGTCCCATGCTGGATGACGGCTGGCCCACCTCACTCAAGGTCTCGGTAGGTAGCAACGCCCACGTCTCAGGGCGCCTTTTATCAGGCATTTAGCAGATTTATCTCTTTTTTTAATAATTTGCTTCTTAACCTGGGGGCTGTAATCCCTGGTCCCTCCTGTGATAGCAACACGTTGCATTCACTGCAGCCTGGAATCACCGCTTGTGTCCCTTCTTCTGGGAGTATAACTTGTGGTGCAAAGCGTCATTGAGCTGCTCTTGTTGTCCCCCTTAGGTTCCTTTCTGGAATGGGTGCAATGAGGATGAGCACTGCGTCCCTGACCTGGTCCTGGATGCCAGAAGTGATGTGCCCAGTGCCATGTGAGTAGCTCACCCAGATCATACTCCCAACCAGTATCACAAACCAGGGGGGCTTCAAAACCCAGTCCCAACCCATGCTCCATACACACTGGCGTCACAGCTGGCCCTTCATCCTGCATCACCAGGAAGTTCACCCAACATCACCACAAGGTTCATTCAACATCCCCATGAGGTGCTTTTCGGCACCCTCTCTCACAGCGGGTCTCAGAGCCTCCTCCTGCTCCCTGCCTGGAATGAACTGGTGGTTTTTGAGGGAATCCACAAAACAACTAATATTTGATGCCATGGTGATGAGTCCCAGGGAGACAAATCAGTAAATAACAGGGGGGAATAAATAGCTGGCATTACCCACTTGGCAATTATAAGCTTGACTCACTCAGCAGAAATAATTATATGCTACATCTGATTGCTTAGAGAGCTTTGAAAGGTTTTTTAGGAGCACAGGAACCTGAACCTCTTTCTTCCATCAACAGTAGTGGGCTCAGGGCCAGTGCTGCTACCTGGGGATTACTTGTGTCCCGTAATTCAGCATTTATTGCTCTGTCTCCTGTGAAGCTCTTGGTCCCAAGGCTGTGACCCAGAGCATGACCAGTCCTGGCTGGGCCGCTCTGCGGGAGGTTGAAGTGAGCTGTAGGTGGGGGATTATTTATGGATCTTAGTAGCTGGAGTCCTGTGAAAAACCATAGGCAGATGCCATGGTCTACCAGGGTGCCAGACCTCCAGTCTGGTTCCTCCTGAAGCCTGAGGAGCTTTCCTGGTGTCATCAGTTGGGGAGGGGATTGTGCCCTGCGAGAGTAACTGGTATGGAGGTGATTTCTGCTGAGAAAACCACTTTTGAGGTGACTTGTTGGAATTGAGCTATTCCTTCAAACCAGTGCCCTGGCTGCCCTGCTGGTAGAGGCAGAAGGTGGCTCTGAAGGTGGCACCATCCTACATTTTCCTTTTTCCCTTTCCCCTTTTTCCTTTTTTTCCCTTTTTTTTTTCCTTTTTTTTTTTCTTTTTTTTTTTCCTTTTTTTTCCCTTTCTTTTTCCTCTTTTTCCTTCTTCCCTCCTTCCCTTCCCTCCTCTGCAGGGAGTTCTGCCGTCGGGCACTGCGGAGGCCACCACCGGACTGCTCAGCCTTCAGCCTCTCCTTTGACAGTCCCGTCTTCATCATCGAGAGCACCAGGAGGAGGGTGGCTGTGGAGGCGGCACTGGAGAACCGGGGTGAAAACGCCTATAGCACTGTCCTCAACATCTCCTTCTCCAGAAACCTCCAGTTCGCCAGCTTGATCCCCAAGGTGAGGCTGCCGGGGGAGACCTGAGGGTTTCCAGAGACTCTTCTAAGCCCGGACGGATGAGAAAGCTGCATCCTAATCCAGAGCCCAAAAACGTCTCCGTCCCTCATAAATCAGACATGTTTATGGACTTCGTTTCTAAGCACTTACAGCCCTTTCAGCTCTTTATTTTGGAAGTACAAAAACACTTGAATTTCAAGAGCCTGAAATAAGGTCAAATGCAGATGAAATTATTTCCCTCTTTATTTTTTCTACTCCAATAGTTTAAAAATACTTGCTGCACATGGCCAAATTCCCGTCAGGGATGAATTTTTGCAGCTGAGACATAACTCCTGGAAGTATGGGCTGATAACTGGAATGTGGCCACAGCTCAGCATCTAGCTAGGCAATGCTACTTCTGCCCCCTGGATGAGCCTGTCCCTGTGCCATGGGGACCCTCCCCAATATTTCCCCCCACCACCACTCACTCATCTCGGTGCCATTCCTCTCTTGTCCCATCAAGGTTTGGGAAATCTGCTGATGCTGCTGAGCCCCCGCTTATTCCCCAATGACTTCATACCCACCCGCAGATCCCATGTCCTGCCTTTGTTTTTCTACAAGCCGTGCCAAGGGAAAATTGTGGGGCACGCTGCCCACAAAATAAGAAAAAAATGCCTTTTCAGAGAGATTAGTCCCAATTAAGTGAGGGGAAAAACCCTTCGGTGCTCCGTAACAGAAAATACCACTCAGTGGTGGCAGCAGGAAATATCTGCAGCTGGTTATAGAAGCATCAGGCTGCTAATGGGTTCCTGACTGCTGCTCTTTATAAATAAGCAAATTGCTAACCAGAGGGGATGTATGTTTGTGTCAGAGGCACAGAGACCCAAATAAAAAGTAGCTGTGGCCCCAGAAAGTCCACAGCCACATAAGATGAGTGAGAGAAAGCTCCAGACTGTTGATGATGGCTGTCAAGGCATTTTCCCTGTAGCTGGTGCTGGGATGTTTCAGCTGGTGGCCAGGCAGAATAATATTATAGTTCTTGTTATCTCTTGATGCTTCTCTGTGACTCCTTATTACAGAAGAATATTCTTCTTCCTGGCTATAGTGCCAAGAATAACCAAGTTCATTCATTCACTGCTGTAGTTAAATTTCTAAGGAGGATTTAAATCAGAAATCTGGAAGCCAGTTGCTAGAAATGTCCCTCTCCAGGAATGGTCCTAGAAATTCAGCTGCAGAGGCAGGATTCCCAGCCTGCAGCAAGAGGTGTTGGTTGGTTGCTTTGTTTGGTTGGATGTTTTTTCCAAAAGTCAAAGCCTGTTTTGAGCCCCACAGGTATTTTTGCTGCTTTCATAAAGAGCCAGATCATGGGCCTTGTGCCCAGTGTCATGGACACTTCATGTCCTATTTTAGGATGACACAGACATCAACATTGACTGCATGACCGAAGACAAGAACCCCAACAAGAAGGTGTGCAACGTCAGCTACCCGTTCTTCCGCGCCAAGGCCAAGGTACAGCTGGACAACTTAGAGGGACTAGATGACCTTTGAAAGTCCCTTCCAATCCTAACTATTCTATGGTTCTACTTCCTCCCACCCAAGAGAGGCATCACCCGCAGGTTGGGACCCCTCTGTCCCCAGCATGGCCACAGGGCTGCATCCATCCATCTTCAGGCTGGGCGGCTTTGAACAGGATTTTTAAATATAAACGTTTGGTTTCTTCCCTTTCTCTGTCTGTTGTTGGGGTTTGGAAGGTGCATTAGGGGAGCTGGGGTGGTTGAGATGCTCTCTTGATGCACCAAAATCAAAGCCAGCTCCTAAGAGTCAAAGAATTTGACTCCAGTTCTTTGGGGCCATTTAAAGTTAGCTTCAAACCACTGCTGGTGACTTCCCTGAGCTCCCTCCTTGCAGCACGAGGCACCTTTCCCTGCCTGACAGGTTTTCTTTCCTCTGAACTCTCGGAGTCCCTCTGGACCCTCCTTTGAGCCTGCCCAAGCCCCTTGGGCTGGTGGCACCATCCAGACCCCAGCTCACCACCGTTTCCAGCGCTGGCTGTAACCCCAGCAAGCATCATTTTTTTAGATGCCATAAACCCCTTTGCAAATGTTATGTGCAACATCAAGGAAAAGCGAGGAGATGCCATGGGCATCTCACTCACCGGGGTCATCTTGTGAAATCTCGTCCTGCATCCCCATGGGAAAACGGGATCTAAGGGGAAAATTTTTTCCAACCACCGTGTCTGTCTGAAGCTTTTCCTTGTCAGAAGCTTGAAAATGAGGGATGAGCTCCAGGCACCTCACTAAGAATTTAAAGCTCCCAAAAAAGCACTCTCAGATGCCTGTGGCCATCCACGAGAGCACAGCAGCCCGGCTCCCCATGACCTACGGGGGCTGGGAATGCATCTGCGTGGCATCAGGTAGTCCAGGTCCTGCCAAGACAAAGACAAGCTGGAAATGAAAGTTTGGCCCAAGAGGCAGCAGGAGCTTTAATATTATCCTCAGCTGTGCAGTCCCAGACAGTTTGAGGTCATTGCCACAGATGTGACATTTATCACATTTTATTGTTGTTGGCCTCTCTCCGGCTGCCTTCCCCCCGCCAGCCGACCCCGTGCCGCAGATGGGAGCGAGCGGCCTCTCGCTGCAGATCCCCCAGAGGGTTTCTCTTCCAATCTCAGAGAAAAAGCAAAAAAAACCCCACATTGTGCAGGGCTGAGAGTCAATCCTGCAAATCCCCAGCGTGGCCTCTTCTCTCCCTGGAAAGCCAAGGCAGCATCTCCCAATGGGATCAGGGGGATGCTCTCAGCTTCTGGTTGTTTGGTTTTTTTTCCCACTAATGCTTTCTCCGATCTGTTTCCAACCCCCACAGGTAGCTTTTCGTCTGGATTTTGAATTCAGCAAGTCGATTTTCCTTCAAAGTATGGAGATCTACTTGATCGCCAACAGGTTCGTGGTTGCTTCATCCCTTGTTTGCAAGGTCGACGGGACATTGCCTGCTCACATTGGGTTTCCTTCTTCCATAGCTGCAGGTGCTTTACTTGGGGAATAAACACAAGGAAATCTGATTGCCGTGGGTTATTAGAGAATACACAGCCCTGCATTCACAAACCAGATTATTTTTATTTATCAATATATTTATATCCACCATTTTTTGGTATACGTGGTGGCTCTGCAGTTACTGCCAGAGGCTCCAGCCACTGCTGCTTTCTTACCCACCTTCACAACTGCAAACACTCCCAGGAAACATAACTCCTGACAGCTTTACAAAATTCTTCTCACTCACTTGCCCTGCACAGGTAAAGTTTTCTGACAGAAAAGTGAAAACTCATTAGGATTTTTTTTTAATTTTCATCATTTACTAGACCAGATAAGGATTCATTTTAAGGCTGCTGGGTGTGAAAACCCTCTCCAAATGATCTACTTCTATGGCTTTGGGCTAATAAAAGTTACAGAAGAAAATTGCTTTGGCTGAAAAAGTTCAGCCCTTCCCCACCTGCTTCCTATGAGTCCCCAAAAATTCAGAGGGGAGCCAACTCTCACCTCTCCCCCTGCTTGTCCCACTGCCATTGCAGCGACAGCGAGGAGAAGGAGAGCACCAAGGAGGACAACGTCGCCCACCTCAATTTTCACCTGAAGTACGAAGCCGACCTGCTCTTCACCAGGTGGGTGTTTTGGGGGGGGACACATCTTGCAGGGTGCCTGGGAAAAACAGTGCTGGTCCCACAGGAGCTGCCTTCAAACAGAGCCCAGTGAAAACTCAGCTTTAATTCGAGGAATCAGCTTAAAAAAAGGGCTGAAGGAACCATAAAATCAGGCGCATCCCGCTCAGTGGGTCCTTATAAAAATCAACAGCAAAGAGCAACGAGGTGCTGTGCTTTCATAACGGTTAAACGCACAAGTGTTATTAAATAGGTGTGAGAGAATATTTGAATGTGTTTTTTTAAGAGGAAAAAGTACTTATTGTAGGTAATAATGTTCATAACATGTGTTACTAGCCAGTGTCTGGGCCGGGAGCCATCCCAATAAAAAATGGTCTCACCAGAAGCTGTGCTGAGGGATGTGTGTGGAAGGGTTTGGGCACCAACTGTAACTAAAGCAGAGCGTCCTCGGTCCAAGAAGAGCAGGGAACTAAGACACAGATGATAATTTATTAACCTGATTATAAAAAAAAAAAAAGTGGACCCCAGAAGAACATTCCCTGGCACCGCTTGCTGTAATTCTTAGCAGATTTTTGAGACCTTCAGTAATTTTTTTTTTTTACACTAGAGGCAGTGGGGCACTGAAAATAAAGCTACTTTAATACTTAGAATTTATGGGGAGCAAGAGGATTCTCAATTTAACAAATGTCAGAATCACCCTTACAGGAGAAGGGAGAACTTGGAGGAAAAGTAACAGCACCCAAAATTCAAATTTGGGCACCTTGGCAAGGGGGAAAAGGGGAATAACTTCAAAGGGTTTTGGGCGACATGCCCTGTGTTGTGACACCTGCGAGCATGTGTCCCATCCCAGTGCTCCCAGTCGGGATCCCATGGGCACCCCTGGGATGCTCCTGGCTCCTTCTCCTCCTCTTCAGCTGTGATTCAACTTCCCAGATTTATACGTGACATTGAAACCACTGACTAGGGCCTTGGATGTCTCCATTATAATAAAAAGGCGAGAAAAATTCTACAGAAAAAGGGAAAATACCACAGAAGCAGAATAGCATGAAAATCCCCTGTCTTTTTTCGCTCGAGGTGGAGCCAGGTGATGGTTTCCATCCAAAATGGGGCCAGACAGATGGAAAGTCTTCTCCTGGGAGTCTGGGGGCAGCTGGGCATGGGGCTGCTCCTTGCTCTGTTTGCCCTGAAACCCATCAAGACTTGTCCCCACTTGTCACGACAGATCGTCGAGCCTGGATTACTACGAAATCAGGTCGAACAGCTCCCTGGAGAGATATGACAGCATCGGCCCCCCCTTCCATTGCACCTTCAAGGTAAGGAGGGGGTTTAAACCACCCCAGAGGGGGATGTGCCATGGTCACCCTGCTTGTCCCCATCCCGCTGGCATCCCGGCATATCCCTGTCCTCTGTCCTCACAGCTGCAGAACTTGGGCTTCTTCCCCGTGGAGGGGGTGACCATCAAGCTCACCATCCCCGTGGCCACCCGGGCAGGCAACCGCCTCCTGCTCCTGACCCAGTTCCTGGTGGACCAGGTAAGGGAGGGGGTTTCACCCCCATTGAGTATGTGGGTCCCTTCTGGGCCAGGGGTGGGGATGGAGACGCTCCACAAAGGGTCACCCCGTCCTTTTGCAAACCCCCCTCCCCATGCTCACCCCTGCACAGATTATCTTGGCTCTTGCCCGGGCTTCTCCCTTTTGCATTCACTTGGCTGGAAACATGGAAAATGGTGATAGCCAAAGGGTTCAGTCCAAATATTTCTCTGAGCTAGACCTCCCTCTAGTATGTGATGAATTCTTGAGGGTCTTGAAAGCTTCAGCTGTGCCTGGGGAAAAATATGGGTTTGGAGGAAGAGGGCTGGGAGCAGACCTGGGGCACTCTGAAACCCCCGGACACCCCGAGCCCCCGTTGCCCCTGCAGCCGTGTGGGACTCTCGTCCTGGTGATGGTTGGAAAGAGCTGGGCAGGGGAGACAGCATGTCAAGGGCCAGGTTTGGCTTCAGTGGAGTTATTTTGTACTGCAGCTCTGGCAAAGTCACCTGTGCCACCCCGGCACCCTGCCTGGGGCTCTCTGCCAGGCTGAATTTGCTGGGGGAGAGGCACAAAACACAGGAATTAATTAACTAAATTAGGATGCTGGGCTTCTTTTGGGCCAGGACCTCCTCCAGCCCCGTGGTGCAGCCATAGCAGCTGCATCCCACAGTGACCCCAGCTCAGCCCCTGGCACCAGCAAAGCCTGGGGGCTGCTGGAACCCCCACCGATTCCACCGGGACGGGTGCTGAGCACGGGCCAGAATGCGGGGAAGTGGCTGCCATGGTCCTTGTCCCCATTCTTGGGACCCATCGTCTTCTCCTGCAGGAGAACACAACCTGCAACATTTGGGGAAACTCCACTGACTACCGGGGGACGCCAGCTGAAGAGGACCTGTCCCGCACCCTCCACCTGGTACGTGTCCCCATGGGCCTGATCCTGGCCCTGGGCTGAGCTCTATTGCCCCAGGTGGCCACCAAAAAAGGGAGAAGTCCCCCAGGATGGGGATGCCCCATGGTGATGGGGAGGACGGGTGTGTGGCTCCTCCACTGGTGTCTGGGTCTCGCTCCCTTCACTGTGTGGCAGGAGGGGTTTTATCCCCTTCTCAGCAGTGATGCTCCATAAACTTCTCCCCTTGCAGAACCACAGCAACTCCGACGTCATTTCCATTGACTGCAATGTGAAACTAGCCCCCAACGAGGAGATGAACTTGCACTTGCGTGGCAATCTGTGGATGAAGTCTCTGAAAGCAGTAAGTCGTCCCACAGCAGACATACACTTTTGAAGTGAAATCCACCAAAGGAACCATGAAAACCTGTCGGGTTTTTTCCCTCTCCTGTGATTTTGATTTTCAAATCCTATTAATTCTACCAGTGTGTGCATCCAACATCCCGCACAGCAACTCATCATGGTGTTCATGATCATCTAGGTGTTCCTGCTACAGCAGGGGGATTGGACTAGCTGATCTTTCGAGGTCCCTTCCAATCCCTAACATTTTGTGATTCTGTGTGGAGTTGTCATATGCAGGGACAGGAGTTGGACTTGATGAGCCTTGTGGGTCCCTTGCAACTCAGGACATTCTATGATTCTATGGGAAATCTAATCTCAGCAGACATTTTTTTGCTGCAATTTAGCCACCCTCACTACTTGACCTGCATCATTGTCCCCCACGGGTGCCGCGAACAGCATTCCTGGGGTGGATGCAAAGTCGTGTTGGGGAGCAAAGCCATGGGGGGGGTGCGCCCAGTCAGGACACTGGGTCCTGCCCCATGTCTGATGCTCACATCCAGCATCTCCTTGCGCAGCTGAAGTTCAAGTCACTGAAGCTCACCACGAATGCCGCTCTCCAGCGAAGCTTCGGGAGCCCCTTCATCTTCCGTGAGGAAGACCCCAGCCGCCAGGTGAGCCCCGGGCGGGACGGTCACATGCGGACCCGGCAGGTTTGGGGATGCTGCAACACCCCACTCTGACCCCAGCGGGAAAAACCCTGCGGCTGGAGCGACCTGCAGAGCCCAGAGCAATTCGGTGCAGCTGTGGCCGGAGCCCAGCAGCTCCAGTCCCAGCACCGTGGGGCTCAGTAGGGAAAACCTGAGCAGAATCGCATGCGTCGGGTGGGCACCTTCCCCAGAATCCTCCCAAAGGTGGGGACACGCAGCGTCAACCTCATCGCACTGTCCCCCCATCCCCTCTGTTCCTGCCCACCCGACTCTCACACCCAGCAGCACAATATTGATATTTGGATGGTTTTTTTCATCGCAGATAACATTTGAAATCTCCAAGCCGGAGGAGTCGCAGATCCCCATCTGGATCATCCTGGGGAGCACCCTGGGGGGGCTCCTGCTCCTGGCGCTGCTGGTCCTGGCGCTCTGGAAGGTGAGAGAGACCCCGTGTGCCCAGGGACCCCCAGCCCCGGCTCTGTGTTCACACCCCACAAGCCCCTTGGCACCTCCAGGAGTCACAAAAAGCTCCTCTAACCTCTTTCTGGGTCCATATTATTTATATTCAGGGCCTAAACCTCCTGGCAATATCCCATTAAAAGAAGGATACTGAATTAATGGGGGGGGGGTCTTTTTTCTCTTCTTTTCTCTTTCCTTTTCCCTTTTCTTCTTTTTGCTCTTTTCTTGTTTGTCTTTTCTTTTTTCCTCTATTTTTTTTTCTCGTTTCTTCATTTTTCTTTTTTCCTTTTTCCTTTTTGCTCTTTTTGTTTTTTCCTTTTTATTTTTTCTTTGTTCCTTTCTCTTTTTTCTTCTTCTTTCTTTTCCTTTTTGCTTTTCCTTTTTGCTTTTCCTTTTTGCTTTTCCTTTTTGCTTTTCCTTTTTGCTTTTTCTTTTTTAACTTTTCTTTTTTTCTTCTTTTGCTCTTTTCTTTCTTCTTTTTCTTTTCCTTTTTCTCTTCCTCTTTCTTTTTCTTTCTTTCTTTTCCTTTTTCTTTTTCTGTTCCTTTTTCTTTCTCTTTTTCTTTTTATTTCTCTTTTTCTTTCTTTCTCTTTTTCCTTCTTTCTCTTTTTTCTCTTTTTCTTTCTTTCTCTTTCTTTCTCTTTTTCTTTTCTTTCTCCCTTTTCTCCTCCATCCCTACAGCTTGGATTTTTCAAAAGCGGGAGCCGCAGGCGAGCGGCGGAGCGGGAGCGGAGCGCCCAGCGGCTGGAGTGACACCACCGGGGCCACCGCGTCCCTCTGACACCCCCAGCCCCCCCAGCCCTGGCCGGTGCCGGAGCAGAGATTCACCCCAAGGGATTTGGGTGCTGCGCTCAGGTCTGCATCGCGACAAGAGGACACCCCTTTGTGTGAAACCACCGAGACAGGTCTAAAAGCCAAAAAAATACCCCGAAATCTACAGGTACCAAAATCTCCAACCCTGACTCGTGGTCCCACACCACAGCGAGAGGAGATTCAAACTGGGTTTGCAAGGAGGGGGCAGCGGCGCTGGGATGGGGGGGCACCAAAACCATGTGCCGCATAACATGGGGCAAAGTATGGATTGCAAAAATAACTTTAAAAAATAATATCCTTAAAGAAAAAAAAACAGAGGATTGCTCATTTTGGTTGAGCTGTAGCAAAGCCCCGGGTGTTGCTGGCCACAGCTCTCAAACTGCGTTGCATTCGTTATCCAGAGTAATTGGGTGGAGATTTTTAATTTGCTGCCTTCTCAATGCACTGAATACAAATGATAGCAAATTAAAGCACCTTAATGCAAGTCTCCAGTGTCCAGCTGTACATACTTATTTTAAAAATATTTACCTGTTTAAGCAAAGGAGAAAAAGAATTAAAAAAAAAAAAAATCAAAAACCAGTTTGAAGTGTTTTCTCCAAACTGAGCAGTTTCGAAGAGCTTGTGCCCAGCAAATGTCCGCACGTTGTATTATAACTGTACATACTCGGTGTCACGCGAAACCGGATCATCGGTGCTGTTTGACAAAAATCTTTCTTTTTGCATAACAGAATTATTTATGCTAATATTAATTTTATGGATGAAAAAAGAAAGCATATGTCCACCGGATGTGTAATGAAGTTTGTTAAATACTGTCCTAGTATTTTTTAAGAATTAAAAATACAGTATTTTAAAAATGAATTGCCTCTGTTCCCCTTCTATGTTAACCCCCTTCCACAGCAGGGTTTCTCACTCTCCTCCAGGACACAGCGCAGGACGGGGCTTGCACCTTTTCCTTCATTTATTTATTGTGGGATGCACATTTTTTTGCCACCCATTTTTAAAGAGATGTTGTCAGGCAGGACAAGTCCAGGGCGATGCTCACACTGCCAGTGCTCCCACAGCCTCAGAGAAAACACATCTTGCAGATTTCGTTTCCTCCCTCCTCCTCATCCACCCGTTTTAGGTTGAAAGCACATCAGCAGGCTGCACTGGGACTACTGACAGTGTCTTGCCAATGTTTTATTCCTAGGGGAAAAAAAATAAATAACTGCTTTTCAAGGGTTTTGCTCAAAAGCAGCTCATGCCTTGGTGCTGTCCAAAGGGGAAGGTGAGTGCTCTCCTGCTGCTGTCCGGCCACAGAGCCACATGTAAGGGTGTTGCATGTGTGTGCATGTCATTTATGTTCTCTCTCTCTTTTTATTTTTAATGTGTCTATATGTCCTCCAGCTTTAGGAAACGATGCTCACAGGTAATATGGTGCAAAAGCTTGGGGCTGTGTGTTTGCATGTATGTGTTTGTGTGGGAATGTGTATTTATTTTCTAATATATATATATATTTATATATAATTTTTTTTCCATTATATATATATATATATATACACACACAGAGAGAGAGAGAGAGAGATTTATATATATATATAGGTATGTATCTATATAGATATCTATATATATACATATATATATGTGTGGGGCATGTGTATTCAGGAGCAAGAGTACCGCCAGGCCCCAGCTTTGGGATGTTGTGCTCACAACAGATACTGCACCAGCTAGGATTTCTCTGTGTGTGTGTGTGTGTGTGTCTCTATATATATATATATCTGTATATATATGTATATATGCATTTGTGTGTGTGTGTGTATATATGTATGCATATGCATATGTCTATTTATGTGTATATTTTTTAAAAAAGTATGTGTAGCTATATATACATCTAGGCATATATTTGTGCATGCATATATGTGTGTGTGTACATATATTTTTTTCTATACATCCACGTACACATATCTCCCACACAGCGCCTCCCAGGGCCCAGAGCAGCGGCTGTTGCCCACTGAGGGGAAGAAAAGCTGCATTTTTACTTCCATTTACTCAAAACACCCAGGAACACAATTCCCATTTGCAGTGTGGGGGCTCATTCTGTGGGACACGAGCCCTTTCATGGGCTCTTTACCTAAACCCAGCGGGTTTATAACTTTTCAGAATTTGGTTAAAGCTACTTACACCGTGAGCTTTTATCAGTTTAACTCAAAGCCATATTACCTACAGATATTTCAAAGCATGCAGGTTTGTTCCAAGAAGGGTTTTATACGGGTATTTCACAAGAACATTTACATTATTCCAAGTCAGAAACAGGTCCTGAGGAAGAAAAAAAAAAAAAAGGTCCAAGAAAATACTGTCTTAATCAATGACACAGCAACTTAAAATGATTTTCGATCCAGAACCCAAGTGCTCAGCCCTTCCTCCTCTTTCCTCAGGCTCCAGAAACCACTGATTCTCATTTTTTAACTACATCACATCACAAATTATAGATGTGCAAGGGTAAAAAGAAACAGCAAGGGCTCAGAGCTCCGTCCGAAGCATGTGGCACAGTATAAGACTTTTTTCTTTTTCTGTAACACATGGACACTGATTCATATACTGGTTAATTTTCACTGAGTCAGCTGCCAGCAGCTTCACAAGCTCAATAATGATCATCTGGTGGGCGGTTGGGGTTTCGGGTTCAAAGCTCTAGCAGTAGCACACACAAGCCCAAAATGGGAGCCCGAAAACATTTTCCCCAGTTCTCGCAATGAGCTACAGCGACTTAAACATATTTTTGCATTTCCAACAACTGGGCTAAAAATTGCCATTGTAAATTCTCAGCAAAATACAAAACTGCAGCTTTCCCGGTGACTTCAGAGTGATGCAGCTCTTAAGAGATTTAGGGTAAGAATTTACAAAACCATTAACACCTTCCCAACCGTTTGACAACTTGTTGTAAGGCCCCCAGTGGATGAATTTTGGCTTTGCCATTTTGCCTGACTGCAAGCCATGGTTTTTCAAAGCCATAATCCAATCTACCTGAGATACAAGTGACATTTTTCATTTTTAGAAGCTCATTTCTAGCAGAGTAAAGTTTGCAGCTTAGAAGTTTGCACCTTAGAAATCCCTTGGGATTAAAAAATTAAAGAGTTCTAAGCTAATTCCACATTCAATGTTTATTTGTTTGTAATACAAATAGAATCGTGTGCCCAAATCTCACCTTAAAGTCCTACCCAGATTGTTTAAAAAAAACCCTACAGAACATTCTTTCATCATCTGACAGTTAAAAAGCTGCATTTAAAATAAACAGAGTTTTCAGTAGCCTGTCAAAACAAGTGACATTTTACGGTCGGAGTATCTGCAACTTCTACCAAGGAGAAGCACCTTCTCAAGCAACAGCATTATTATACAATCAGTTGCTTATCATAAAAGATTTTATGATAGGACAATTTTCTAAAAATCAGGTTTCATAGAGATTTTTTCATAATGAAACGAGTAAAAATAATGAAAAAACTTCCAGTCCAATTCAGGGAGGCACAGATTCACTCCACGTGTGTCGGAAAAGCCAGTTTCAAGCAGCTCCAAAGGAAGATTCTCTTTGGTGACAGACTACTCCGTTAGGAAAGTACAGCATCTGGAATCCAAGAGTGCAGTTTTACATACTTTTGAGTCAAAAAGGTGCATGTTGATCATTGGAACAACAACAAAATAAACAAGTTAAAAGCATTTTGAAATGTTGGGACACACACAAACACAAATACCCTATCAATTTTCTAGGTATCCATGCATGATCTTTATATATGAGCAATTAGCTACACAAAAACAGTGACTCTGGGTCATTTCGGTCAATGCACAAGTTCCTTTTTCAAAAGTTGCTCAGTACTTACTGTAGTAGTGTAAATGAGGAGCTTGATACTTCAGCTGTTATTAGATGAATATACCATAGCTGAATTTAAACCTGTATTTCCTAACAGAGCATTCCACACATCTGTAGCTCTTGATAACTGCTGTTCCAAATTAAACTAAAAAAAAAAAAAAAATTTTAAATGTTACCAACATCTTCAGCATTAACTGAAAGGCATTAAAAGACGGTGAGGTATGAGAGCAATGGGTTGCTCTGTATGTCCAGACTTCGCTTTTAACCAACTACCACATAATTTCCAATTGTTCTTTCCCACCTCGCTCCAAGAAGTTTCAAAATTTGCAAAGCTGCTGCCTCGGCAGCCCTGACACTGGCTTTTGGAGGCGCCTTTTTAAACAACCACCTAAAGAACTCAGCTGCAAATCCTAGGCAGAGATGTGTATTGGATACAAAACATTCTGCACAAGTTACCTTGGGATTATTTGCCTCTTGTTTATAAAAACAAGAGATAATGATGCAATTCTTTTAATTAAAAGAAACAACCAAAAGCATCAGATTTGACTACAGAAAACCACGTGGCTATTTTTTTTTCACCTCCCCCCAAGATCTGCATGAGAACTGAGGCTGCAGACTGAATCCAGAGGAACCCAAACCCCAAAGAATAAACAACTTCATGTATACACGTGTTCTGCTGTCTGCGATCGATGTCGTCCCGGGATAGCACCACCACGAAAGATTTTACGTAACCTAGTGAAACTTCACAAATTCTTCCAGAGTTCTGGGGATCTGGTTTTGGTAGCTGATGTTGTAGATCCGCACCGCTCGGGCAGCCAGGCACTTGAGACTCAGCTTCATTTGAGTTTTAAGGAGTATTTCGGACACCCCTGTTGTACTTTTATCAAGAGGGGTTTTCTTCTGCTTATTTGTCATGTCTGTGTGAGCACCAGCCTCCACCAGGCTAATGATGATGGAATGCAATGTCAAGAAGTCACTGATGGGCCTGTGGTACTGGACGATGATGTGGAGTGGACTATTCCCCTCATTGTCCACAGCATTCACATCAGCGCCACAATCCAGCAAGAGTTTCGTGACCAGCGCGTTGGGAAAGCTGCAGACATCGTTGGTGTGGAAGTCGTCGACCGGCGTGCTGGAGTTGACGGCGTGATGCAGCAAACTGGAGCCATCCCGAGTTCTGGGATCGAGGTGAATCAGGTTATAAATCTGCTTATTGATTCGCGACTGATCCTCTTCGCTGCACTGGGTCTTGGTAGAGATGCAGACCAAGTAGAGAAAGGTAAAAATGTTGCATTCGTAGTTGTCCATGGCTGTGTGGATGTCGGAGTCCTGGGTGGTTTTGATCCGGGACATGCCTTGTTCAATCTCCAAGACGCTGCACCTCAGAACGCTCTCAATGTCCTTGGCCTTAACAGGCTCGTTTAAGTGGATCATCTGAGAAAAGACCTGAGCAAACCTTAGGAGGTCCTTATGAGTGTTCCTGTTGCCCTTTTGCCTCAGATGCAACGCATGGAGCCACAGCTTGATGCACTGTTCAAACTCCATGTTATCCGCATAAACAGCGCCCCGGTAAATAATGGGGTGAGAAACATCGATATTGTCTGAGCCCAGAATTCTTTCTCGCACGATAAGCCCTTCCATGTGAAGGGCGTCTCTGTCCTGCCTAATTGACTCTAATTCCTGAGGAGTCCTGCATTCGGTCCTGTTTCCATATGCTTCAATTTGCGGAAGAACTTCCTTTTCAATTATATTCTCGCTGTCTCGGTACCTCTCCAGCATCGCTAAATATAAATAGTGGTAAGTCTTCATTATATCATAATTTTCTCTGTCATTTGCAAACGAGGCACCCAGAAGCTCCAGCGCTTCGATCCGGCTCCTCCTGTCGCAGTCGGCGTGAGCCAGCAGCAGCTCCACCACGTCGGCCTTGCAGCTCTCGGCCGCCACCTTCAGCGGTGTCATCCCGTGGCCGTTCACCATCATTGCCGCCTTCCACTTGACCAGTTCCCTCACAATCTCCAAGTGACCGGCTTCGGCAGCGAAATGCAGCGCCGTGGCGCCACAGTGGGCCTTAGCGTTGGGATCGGCATGCTGCTCCAGCAGGTACCGCACCACCTCCGTGTGCCCTTTGTAAGCCGCGATCATAAGGCAAGTGTTGTCGTACTTGTTGGCGATGCTGATGTTGGCGTTGTTTTCCACCAGGTATTTCACGATGTCCAGGCGGCCATCGAAACACGCGGCCCGCAGCGGGGTGGAGTTGGTCACCGTCGTGTGGTTCACGTTGGCGCCGTGACTCACCAGCAGTTTGACCACCTCAAAGTGGCCGGCTCCTGCCGCGCACCACAGCGCCGTGGCTCCATCAATCACAAAGCTAAAAATGGGAAAACAGAAACAAGCAGTTAAACTTACGCTCTTTTACAGGCAGCCAAGCAACACGCACACACATACCAGCCATTAAAAGACATTGTACAGCCGTCTTGGTTTTGTATTTAAGGGAACTTTCTGGGATAGCCAAGGTAAAAGAGTGAGGGACTCACCAAGCACACAGACCTCCCAAAGGAAGAAGCGTTGGAAGCTGAAACCTCCAAGCAGCCGGGGATTTCGCCACAGTTTGCACAAGTACTTCCCGGGCTGCTTTGAAGATCCCACCTGCCAGCTCCGGCCCTCGGCCTCTGGAGGTCGCAGGAAGAACAGTTACAAGAATTCGAGCCCTTATGCCAGAAATTCACACATGAAAGATATAAAACTTAAAATTCACATATTGACACAAAAAACCCAAATTCAGACACAAATAACGGTGTAGCTATACAATACACTGGCCCCGGCAGCAAGGCTGGCTTAAGAATTTTGTCTTGTTTCACTTTATTCTCTCTCCCTGAGCTGCAAAACTGCCACCACTTCCACTGCACCGACGCTTCTTTTTTAAGAGACTGCACCGTACATCAGACCTGCAGTCTGGTTACACAAATGGAACTGCAGGAATAAAATAAAATTTAAAAAAGCACAAGTTCTTCTGAGCTGGGCTGTGTCAGAGATCTGCTTTGCATCATGGCTTTGCAGGGGACAGTTAACTCCAGCAAAGCACCGCAGTTTCTTAAGCTGTTTTCATTCCCAAATCCAGCACGTTGTGTAACTAGAAAGATAGAGATTGATGTCCTTTCCAACCCCCTGATTTCTGAAGTAGCACTTAAACACAGAAACAGGCCGCATTCACGCTGTAGTTAATACACACTTAAGGCACATCCCAAATTACAGAGGAGGGATAAATATCTTGTTTCCATTATGTCCAAACAGACACATTTCCCAAAGCTAAAATATCATAAGATACCAACTTAATTTGAACAGTGATTTTTAGAATTTTATGAAGCTCTCATGTAGCTCAACAGGAATAGTTGTATTTGGCTGTTTGTAAATCCAACATCTCTAGACAACACTTCAGAGGCCATTTAAGAGCTCTGGCACAGAGATGCCTACGCCTTTTTCACAGTAAGAAATTCCTTATTTTGTAAATAATCACATTAAAATACTTTTCTATTTAAACAGAAGGAAAGTCAGGTCCTAGGATTTGTCACTGAACATGAGGTGATTTATGGGTGCGCTACAGGTATATATTTACAAGCCAAAAGCCTGGAGCTCACCCAAGAGGAGCTGCTGTGCCACCTTATCTCCCGAAGAATGACAATAATGACAATAACGTGGTGCTGGGGGATCACATGTCTCCTCTCTGACTCCCACTGTGCCCATTGTGTCCCAGACAACACCTCCTTTGATCTACGCCAGGCAGAGGCTCTGGTAATCAGGGAAATAAGAAAACCCTGCAGCCAAGGGGGCCAACAGCCCTTCCAACCGCTTTCTGTCAACGAAATTCGGGGGCCAGAGCTCACCCTGGGTATCCTCAGCCAGTTTTTGCTTGTGAAAAGAGGGCTAGAAGGGAAATGGAAGAAAAAAAATAAAACATATAGGGAAGCGGGTTCCTCCTCCTTCACCCAGTGTTTAAGAACTATGCAGCCTTTCCCTGGGCCAGGTGGAGCTGCACAGGCACAACTCCAGCTCAGCAAGCAGGAGCAGATGAAAGATATTGGCGGGGATGCAGGATGATCCCTCTGGCTCATCCTTGACGTGAGCCACCTGCCAAACCTGAAGCTGTTCAAAAGACCAATTTACCTCCGCGATTAGTCAGCCTGGGGTTTTAAGGCTGATAAAAGGGCAAGAACTTGATGAGCGCTGTGTGAGCTTTTAAAAACAATGTTCCTCGTTCCTTCTGCCATGGCAGAACACCACCCAGAACATCCCTGCCAGATTTCTCCGTGAACAGCAGCATCAGCACTGCCAATGGCACCTCCTGCCCTCCCTGTCCTCAAATGTCACATTTTGTTCCCAGCCATCCCGTGTGTTGGCTCCTGCAGCAAGAAAGGGACGTTCCTTGGGATGGCTGGATACCGAAAAACTCCCAATTTGTGCACACAACAGCCTGGCTCCCAGTGCGCAGGTATCACCCTGCCCTGACCTGCTGGCTGCTGTCACCCACAGCGGCGAGAAATGTCACAGAAAAGACTGTTTTGGCACAGCAAGAGGGAATGGGAGGCAATGGGGAACCCAATGAGAAGCCCTCTCTGCTGCAGTGAACATTATCACAGTTACAGCTTCCTCACAAGGAGAGCAGGCGGGGCAGGCACCAAACTCTTCTCTTCAGTGACCAACAACAGAACCCAGGACAATGGCAGGAAGATGTGCCAGGGAAGGGTCAGTTGGGCATGAGGAAAAGGTTCTTCACCCAGAGGGTGCTGGACACTGGAACAGGCTCCCCAGGGAGGTGTCACATCCCCAAGCCTGACAGTGTTCAAGAAGAGACTGGACAACGTCCTTGGACACACAGAATCATTTAGGTTGGAAGAGACTCTCAGGGTCATTGAGTCCAACCATAACCTAACTCTGGCATTAAACCACGTCCCTAAGAACGTCATCTAAACACCTTTTAAACCCCTCCAGGGATGGTGACTCCACCGCTGCCCTGGGCAGCTGTTCCAATGCCCGACAGCCCTTTCTGTGGTGTGAACGGTGGGGTTGTCCTGTGCAGGGACAGGAGTTGGACTCGATGATCGTTGTGGGTCCCTACCAACCCGGGACATTCTATGATTATTCTGTCCCCAGCTTCAGGCGGGGGGGGCTCAGAAGGGAAAAGGTATTTATGACTCATAAAGCACCACGTGGGGGATCTCAAAACAGGCATTTTTACAGGTGTCAAAGCAACTTTCCCAACACCAGCCAGGTGCGCCCCAGTGCCCCGTGCCAGCAGAGCCGCCGTTCTCCGTCACCGTACGTACCCGTCGAAGCGCACGGTGCCGGTCTGCTGGGTCTGGACGCGGTAGTGCTCCAGCAGCAGCCGCACCACCTTGGCGTGGCCGTTGCGGGCGGCGATGATGAGCGGGGTGGAGCGCTGCCCGCCGTGCTGGCTCACGTAGCCCAGCAGGTACTTGATGTCGCTCTCGGAGCGGTTGAGCAGCAGCGCGGCCAGGGTCAGCACCCGGCCCTCGCTCGCCGCCTTGTACACGTACCCGGCCAGCCCCTCCATCGCCGCCTCCTCCTCCTCACGGCTCCGGCGGCCCCGCTCGGGCCTACCGAGCAGCCCCGCCGCCGGGGCGGCCTCTCCCTCCGCCTCCTCCTCCGTCCTGCCTCGGTGACCGGCGGGGGGCACATGCGGCCCCCTCGGGGTCAGCCGCCCCCCGGGCCCGGCCAGCCCTTCCGGGCCGGCGGCGAGACGGGGCAGCCCCAGCGCCCGCCGCCGCCGCCTCACCCGGGCCCGCGGCCCATCCCGGGCGCCGCCACCGCGCAGCTGCCCCGGCAGCGGTGCCGCAGCGGGGACGCGAACCCCCGGCCCAGCCGCCGGCCCCGCCCTCCGGGGGGTCCCGACGAGCGGCAACGTTCGGCCCGGGCCCGGCGCCGCGCGCGGGGCTCCGCTACGGGTCGCCGGAAGGGCCCTGCGCGGCGCGCGGCGGCCACGGGCGTCCGCCACCGCTCCGCCCCCGCCGCAGACTCCGGAAGCGAAACCGGAAGCTTCGCTCCCCATCGCGTCCCCCCCGCAACCGGGGCAGCGCACGGGAGTTCCGGCGCGGGGCGGCTCCTTCCCCCGCCAGCCGGGGGCTGCACGGCTTCCCTTGGCCTGGCCTGGCCCCTCGGGTTGGGTTGGGGTGAGCTGGGTTCAGCTGGGCTGAGTTCAGTTGGGCTGGGTTCAGTTGGGCTGTGTTGAGGCTGGTTCAGTTGGATTGGGCAGGGTTGGTTGGATTGGGTTGTGCTAGGTTGGGTTCATTTGGCCTGCGTTGGGTCTGGTTTAGTTGGGTTGGGCTGGGTTGATTGGATTGAGCTGGGTTAAATTGGATTGGGTCTAGTTTAGTTGGATTAGGCAGGGTTGGTTGGATTAAGTTGGATTGGGTTTCCTTGGCTTTGGTCTGGTTTAGTTGGGTTGGGCTGGGCTGGGTTGGTTGGGTTGAGCTGGATTAAGTTGGGTTGGGTTCACTTGGGCTGGGTTGGGTCTGGCTCATTTGGGTTGGGTAGGGTTGGATTTGGTTGATTTGTGTCAGATTTAGTTTTGTTTGGTTCAGTTTGTTGTTTCTGTTCAAGAAGGGACCAGCAGCTTTTTCACCTGGACCATGACCCCATCCCAACCCCACTGTGTCTCCGCACACGCAGGAGCTTCATCCCGGGTTTCAGGGACACCACCTCACTGCACGTGTATCACCTTAACCGAGAGCTAAATAACCCCCCTGCTCACCCGCCTCTGCGTCCCCAGCACAGATCGTCTCCCAGAGCCCCTCGGCAGGTGCCCTGTGCTGTGACCAGTTACACGACACTGAAAAAGTAACGTGAGACAGGACCCGCACTGCCGTCTGCTGCCCGCCATTGTTCTCAAGGGGATACGGTATCCACCGTATTAATAGTTAATTTAGAATCATGAAAGTGGAGCCGCTGCTCTTTGTGGAAAGTTGCGTGCACTGTGGATGGGAGCAGGCGCTGGGCTGCGCTGCCGAGAGGAGCCCTGGGGAGGCGAGAGTGACGCGAGTCAGGCCACGGTCAGCCCGGGGCGTTCAGTCAAGCAGGATCAGCTATTAACAGCTGCGTACGCGTGTTGGGAACAGCACGACAAGCAGGGTTCACAGTAAGTTTAAGTGGAACCTGTCTCCGTTACCTCAATGATCTCCTCCACTTTTCAAGGATTTGTTTATTCCAGCAAACGCTGCCTGGGTGCTGCTCGTGTTCCCCCATGGGTCAGCATGGACGGCGCAGAGCGGGTCCATGAGGAAGTACTGACACTGCCACCGTCCCTCCCAGCAGCACCATGGAGCAGAGAGTCCGAGGTCTCTGCTCTGCAGCTTCTTGGAGCCTCCTCAACTACACTGGGTCCAACTCACCACAGGCTGGACCATGATTCCACAGTGGGAAGCAACGGCATCGCTTTGAGTGATCGTCACATTACCACCCAACAACGTGGGTGTGCACAGAGAGACGTGAGCGTGTCAGTGTGGTCACCACAGAGCGCCCAGCTCTAAGCTGGTCCTGGGACGCCCTGAGCCTGCATAAGGCCCTGAGTTCTCCACACTCAATGTCAGAGTCCTCGAGCTGCCCAGGGACAGATGTGAAGCCGAAGGGTTTCAGCACACCAAACCACTTGGCCCAGTAAAAGGCCGTTTCCCCCGAGCAGCAGCACATGTTAAGCCGTGTCTCCACTCCTCGTTTCAAATGCAGAAGCGATTCCTAATTTGGACCCTGAACTACAAGTCCCAGGGGTTGCAAATTAAATCCCAGGGGTTGAAAATCCTTCCTTGTCACCCACTTTTACTGCTCGTCAGTTGTCCCAACCTGACGGCATTTATCCAGGCAAAACGGGGGAGAGGGAACAGGGCACGGCATCCACGTCTCCAGACTTAGCAGAGTAATAACGTCCCTTTGCTCCATGCTGTGCAAGTGCAAAACACAAGTTTTTTCATTCCAGGGTAATAGAAACAAGACTGGCTACATGTAGTGATTTACTTGTGGCAATGCACCAAACCTGTGGCAGAGCCATGCTGTGCTCCACTGCCTTATTTCCATTAAACCTTGCACTTCAAACAACATGGTGATTGCATAGGGTGGGCTGTCCTCTGCCAGCCTTTTCCCGACACTGAGTCTCATTTTCTTGTCCAGGTGAGGACTTGTATAGAGTCACAGGATGGTTTGGGTTGGAGGGACCTTCCCAACTCCCCCAGTGCCACCCCTGGGATGTCTCCAGGGCTGGTTCATCCACCACCTCTCTGGGTGACCTGGGCCAGGCTCTCACCACCCTCAGTGGAAAAAAATTCTTCCTGATATCTAGTTTAAATCTCCCCTCCTTTAGTTTTAAAACCATTTTCTACAGTTGTCTCTCTCAAAGCTGTACTTCCCTTTACCCTTCCATTTCTCACTCTTCTCCCCTCCATTTTTTTTTCAAGAGCTTTTCATCTAAAGAGCAATTAAGGAGTTAAATCTGGTCCTTCTCCTTTTCCTGTGTTTTAAAAGCAGTAAAGATTATCCACTTATTCGGAGAGGGAAAGCAAATAAAATAAGCTGCCTGGGGAGAGCGTGGGGAGGGGAAAGCTGGGCTTGGCTAAGCCTAGCCGGGCCGAACGGGACTGAGCTGGGCTGTGCTGAGCCGGGCCGGGCTGATCCGCCCCCGCCCCGCGGTTCCCCCCCCGGCCGGGGCGGTCCCGGGGCACCGGCCGCGCAGCCGCCGCTGGTTCGGCGCTGCCGAGGCGGGGCCGGGCGGAGCCGCGCGGGGCCGGGGCAGCCGGGCCGGGCCGGACCGGGCCGGGGGCACATGCAGGTCGCAGCGCGGCGGCGGCCGTTCCCGGCAGCGGCCCCGGGTTCCCCCCAGCCCGCCGGGCCGCTCTACCCGGGCAGGTGAGCGGCGGGACCGGGGGCGGCGCGGGGCGGGGCACGGGAACGGGAGCCTCCTTCCCCGGGGGTCCCAACCCCATCCTGCACCCAGACCCCCTTCTGCTCGGTCATCCCGTTCTTCCCTGCCCCATCCCTGGTACCATCACTCTGTCCCGGGTACTATCACCCATCCCGGGTATCAACCCCCCCTCCAGGATACCATCACCCCATCCCCAGAACCATCACCTCACCCTCAGTACCAACCCCACCTCACCTCACCCCAACCCAGATACCACCCCCCTATTCCGTGTACCACCCCCCATCCTGAGTACCAGCACCATGCTGCAATTGTCCAGCATGGATATCAGGCTTGTTGAGGTTTTTGGGGTCCCTCAGACCCATGTAGGTTCCCCTGCTTGGCCATGGCTCCCAGCCTCACCCCTGGCTCACCTGGGTGCCCCTGGCTGGTCCAGGGTTTCACAGCCTCCTCCAGGGCACCCAGACTTGTCCAGGGTGCCACCATCCTCATCCTCCCTCCATCGGGTTTGGACCATGGGCTCAGGCTGGTCCAGCTGATGCCGTTCTGGTCTCAGCACCACAGGAGAGCGATTCATTTGCTTTTCCAGCAGTGGGGTGAAGGTCTGGGGGTGCTGAGGGGTTATTTGATGGGCGAACTTCACTGGGGTTGGATCAGGCCTTGCTCTGCAGAGGAGGAGGATCTTCGAGTGGAAGATGAAGGTGACAGCGCATCCAGAGCATCCGTGTGCTTGAGTACCACCAGACTGATGCGTTTTTTTAGCGTTTGGCAGAAGTGCTGTGGGAGTATTATGAATTTTGCTTTGTCATGCAAAAGTTAAAAATAGTTGCACTTAATTCAGCACTTAAGCTTTTCATCCTGCTTTTGAGCTCACTTCTCGGCCAGGATGAGCCTTCTTGCGGGGATGTGCCTGTTTTTATTAAGGATGCTTTCCCTTTGTTCTCCCTCTGCCTCTCTTTGGTCTCTCAGCTGTGTTGTTATTCCACAGATCCCAAAGCCTGGAGATGCACTGGCACCCAGGGCAGCACGGGTTTTGGGTGGGGATGCAAACCTGGAACCTGCTCCCTGCCTCCTCGAGAACCTGTTCTATGACTTAAGGCTGACACTGTTCCTTCTGTCACTTCTAGGCATGCAGCAGTCAAGAATGAGGACACCTTCAAGACCTCCCCGTTTCATTTGGATCTGTGGTTCTACTTCACTCTGCAGAACTGGGTGCTGGACTTCGGGCGACCCATCGCAATGGTGAGTGTGGCAGAGCCGGGCCTGCTTCCCCTGTGGGGAACAGGGGGCAGAGCCATGGTGGGCCCCTGGAGACACATGGGCTGTTTTCTACACCAAAGGGGCACCCTTAAGAAGTTGTCCCTGAGACAAGGACTGCTGCAATATTCTGGTGTGAGCTACTGGTATCAGGCATGTTGTTCCAGTTGTAGGGAAAGTATCTGGGAACATTGTTCCATGTCATCTATCCCACAACTTCATCTTTTCATAAGAAATGTTGCCAGGAGAGGTTCCTGCTGCTCTTCCCCTTGCTGATATGTCCAGAGCTTGGGATTCCTGCTCTCCAGGGCAGGGCAGAGCAGAACCATGGAATCGTTTGGGTTGGAAAAGACCCTCAAGACCATTGAGTCCAACCATTCCCCCACCCCTGGCACTACCCCATGTCCCTGAGAACCTCATCTCCATCTGTTCAACCACTCCGGAGATGGTGACTCCACCACTGCCCTGGGCAGCCTGTTCCAATGCCCGACAGCCCTTTCCAGGAAGAAATCGTTCCCAAGATCCAATCCAAAACACCTGGCACAACTCGAGGCCATTGCCATTACCCTCCAATGTAATTTTTAGTCCTGTCACCCGCATGTGGCAGAGGGATACGGGAGATCTGCTGCGGCAGGACTTGAAGACGCCTTCTCGCTCGCTCGACTGCGCACCCACCTGGCCCTGCCTTCAGGCCGTGCTGCAGGAGCAAAGGGCTGAGATGTAAATACGCTGTGCATTTAGCACCCACCTCCAGATTGCAGTTTTAGGGACCCTCACTGCAAGAAGAGCTGCCCAGCTTCGCTACGTGAAGTCAAGCTGACACTTATAAAGCAGAGAGAGTCCAAAGCCAGGATTTTCTCTAGCACTGTCTTTCAGCCAGTGACGGGGCTGTAATTGCGAGCAGGGTGGTGAGGATATACTGATGTGCTTTTTTTCCCCCTCCTCAGATAATCCTACCTTTGGAGTGGTTTCCTCTGAACAAACCGAGTGCTGGAGATTATTTCCACATGGCTTACAATGTTATCACACCGTTTCTTCTGCTAAAGGTAAACCTTTTTTTAATTAATATTATTACCCATTGTAAAAACAGGGCAAACAATACAGTTTTGTAAAAGCTAAAAGTTTCTTAGGAACTCATTGAACAAATGTTGCTCATTCTCAAACTCCTGCAAGTGAGCTGGCCCTGCTGTACGTTGCAGTTTTGCCACTCCAGGCAGGATTTGTGAGATCATCTTTTAAAGAACAAGGCAGTGACCATCTTAATACAGCTCAGTTTCCTGCATCCACAAAGCCAATTGGTTCCCCTGGGATTTCCAGATTCAGGAGGAGTCAGAACCCCTCACCATGATGAGCCAAAGTGTATTTTTATGACAACATCCATCTGTGACTTAAAAGACCTTATGAGGCAGCTGGAACTAGAATAGATTAGAATTTCTAAATTTTCAGTGCTTAATTACATTTGCTCTTCGATATCAGAATTGTATCTTTAGCGTGAATTAATCTAGTTCCAGCTGCCATCCACTGGATGGTATGAACCATTTATGAGGTTAAAGACTGTCATATCATTATAAATCTTCTATTAAATACTTAGCAGCCAGAAGATACGAGAAAGCAATTATAAATGTATCTTAACCTTCATTGGCTAGAAATTGAATATGTCCTAAGATGTAAAAGATTCTCTCTCTCCTGAGTCTGTCTGGGAGCTGTTAATTCCGATGTGGCCAAAAAGGAATTTTCAGGATCTGGTCCTGTGGGGGATGTGGAGGCTCTGAAGCTCAGTCTTGACCCATCACAGCTGATTTCTGCAGGCTGGGTACTCACCGACTTAAAATCTGCTGTCTTGGGCTTCCCTGGCAGCACAGCATGAATATAACCCAGAAAATACCCGTTTGTTATTCAGGGTGCATTTATTTTGCCCAGTGTCCCCTCAAGGGACATGTCCAACCATCCTTTTCCATCCAAAAGAGGTTTCCTGGACCTTTTGCTCTCCTCATCCTGACTCCTCTGACATTCGTACAGCAGTTACAGAGAAATGCAAAGTTAAGCCTCAAAATTAAATACAAATAAGGAGCTTTTCGCTGTTTACGAAGGGCAGCAAAGCTGATTTGGCAGCAGGGAGACAGGAGGCAAAGGTGGCCCCAGCTGAACCCCAGGCTGGGCTGATGCGTCCCCCTTCCCAAGGGTCCCTTCCGAAGCCTGAATGAGGATTTACGTCTTTGGAGGTTTTCCCCACTTTGCAAACTCCTTTTGGGAGAGAAGCTCATGCTCCCTGTCCCCAGCCGGGCTGGCAGGAGCTGCCCCAGCCCTGGGTAACACCGAGCAGCACGTGAGATGGTGCAGGGAGAGCTCATCACTGCAGCTGGTGTTCAAAATTTGCCTCAACCGGTTTGGCTGGAAATTAGATACTTCTAGATACAGGTTTACATGCAGCTTCCTCTTCAGAAGCAAATGCAGAGAGAGGTGAGTCTGATTCCACGAGGAAGAAAAGAAAAACCAAGCAGTTCAACAGGAGTCCTCAGAAAAATGACCCATCAGCAAGTTGTGGTGGAGCCAGGAGCGCTGCCGAGCTCTCCCTGCCGCTGGAGGGCCCAGCCTGCCGGCCAGAGCAGCCACGGAAAACAGCCTTTTTGTTCCTCATTCACCAGCTTTTGATCACATCTGGTGAAGAAATTGCTTGGAGTGCTCTGTTAGAAGCACTGCAACACTGATAGGGTCTAAGCGTTGACTGAGGTTAAGGGTGCTGCTTTGCAGAGGAAGGTTTAACAACGGCAAAAGAAATGTGGTTTTGTTGTTGCAAACAGGGGTAAAGTCTGTACTCAAACCTGAAACCCGCACAGGCTGGTGGAAACCTGTCCAAGGTGTGTTTAGGGAAAGCAGCCACAGCCAGGAGCTCGTTCTGGTGTGGTCACAGCGCTTTCCCTGGGGACAAGGACGGTTTTCCCAGCACGGTGCCGTCTGTCGCCAGCACACCCGCTACTGCAGCACAACCCACAGCTTTCTGTGGCCTCTCGCTTGTTTTTTTTGATGATTTTTGCAAAGCACCATAAAGTCAGAGAAGGCAGAGATGTGCGACAAGTTCTGGTATCTCCTCCCTGTTCAACACATCTCTATCTTTTCAGCTCATCGAGAGATCCCCCAAGACCTTACCAAGATCAATGGTCTACGTCAGCATCATCATGTTTGTGATGGGTGCCAGCATCCACTTGGTTGGAGACTCTGTCAACCATCGCCTGATTTTCAGTGGCTACCAGCACCATCTGTCTGTGAGAGAGAATCCCATCATCAAGAACCTGAAGCCAGAGACACTGGTAAAGCGGTTTTGTAAAAGCACTTAAAAAAAAATTGCTTGTTCTTATTTAAGAGCCTCCTGTTACCTCTGCCCTTTTAAATCTCTTTTTGTTGCATTGCAGATTGATTCCTTTGAGCTGCTGTATTACTACGATGAATATTTAGGTCATTCAATGTGGTAAGCAATTTATGGTTGATCTAGTGGCCTCAGAACATAATACAAGGAAAGGCAGATCTGATCATAGATTAATATGTAAAAAAAAATAAAAGGCAGCTGATGAGAGCTGGCTGGGGATAATGTTCTCATAGCCAGTGTGATTACAGTGGCTCTCTCCCTTGGAAAATGGCCCGTTCCCCCTTGCTTTGTCTCTGTCTCAGTGATATTTCTGGGATGTGGCAGTTGTTTGATAGCTGTAGGGGCCAGGGGAACAGCTCGTCTGTTCTCACCCCTTGGCCACCTTTCAGGAGACACCCAGGTGACAGCACAGGTCTGGGGTAAATGCTTGTTCCAGCAGAGCAGAGGGAAATGTCTCCCCTGTCATGCTTTTCCAGTTTATTTGCTGTTCCTTGAATGCCATGAAGCAAACAAATCTTGGTCTTTTAAATAGAACCTCTGTGAGGTTGTCAAAATCCTGGTCCATGTCCCACTTCCCTGCAGTTCAGCTTTTACCACAACACAACACTCTTAAACAGCCCCTTAGAGCCTGGGAGTGCAACAGATGCAGTTGTTCTTCAAGCCCAGTGTCTGACCTCATCAGCAAACTCAGGTTTTTCCTGCAATAGCCCCAAAAGTCTCAGTATCTGCAGAAGCACTTGGCGAAGCCTCAGTGTAGGAATTGCCCATGTGCATGGTTTGGATTGTGGGGCGGAGGGGCGGTGTTGAACACTTTCTGGGGTCACACCACCAATCCACGTGTTGTTTCTGTTTGCAGGTACATCCCCTTTTTCCTGATCCTATTTATATATTTCACCGGCTGCTTCACCCCTGTGGAAGAGGAGAGCAGGATGCCAGTGCCAGCCTTGCTTCTGATGGGGCCCAGCAGCCTTTATTACTGGTGAGTGGGTTCTGTCCGCTCTCGGTGGGCAAGGGACAAAGGCAGGACCGCAGGGACCGGGACACTCCATCCCCTGGGCAGAACATGCAGGTTCTGCTCTGCAGGTCTGGAAAAATCACAGAGTCATTTTGGTTGGAAAAGACCCTCAAGATCATCGAGTCCAACTGTTCCCCCACCCCTGGCACTGCCCCATGTCCCTGAGAACCTCATCTCCGTCTGTTCAACCCCTCCAGGGATGGTGACTCCACCACTGCCCTGGGCAGCCTGTTCCAATGCCCAACAGCCCTTTGGGGAACAAATTTGTCCTAATATCCAATCTAAACCTTCTCTGGCACAACTTGAGGCCATTTCTTCTCCTCCTCTCACTTGGTACTTGGGAGAAGAGACCAACACTCTCAAAAATCAAATCAGATCTCATTGAAATTCGCAGCTGCTTTAGTCTTTGCAAGTTGGGACAACCTCAGGGTCACCTATCAGCACTCCAGTCCCTTTTGGGGTGTTTCTCCAACCCCACTGTTGGTCACATCGTTATTCTGGACATGCAGCTCTCAGTCTGCACGGTGCTTGCTGTCTGCCCCCTTTAAGGCCCGCCATTCACCGCGCTGTTAGACAGTTCCTCGAGGATTTTGGGGTGGTCACCAGCTCCTGCAGCGCATCCACCTGGTCCCAGGTTGCTGGTGGCCACGGTGAGAGTCTCACAGGTTGTCCAGGGATTTTATACAAAGCCCCGGCTGCCTGTGCGATGCTCAGATGCTGCCTCTTCACCCTGCGGGTCCAGATCGCCTTTTGAGAGAGGTCTTATTTATTTCCCATCTTCATTAGCCTCGTCTTCCCAAACGGTTTCCCTGATGGCATCCAAACAACTTTTCATTCATCTTCAGAGCTGATGTTCTCTCTTGCCCGTGGCTTTGCCCCCCTGCTGAGACTGTTTTTATACAGTAAATTAATTTTTGATAGTCAAAATCATCAAGATGATTTGGTCAGTTCCCAGTTACCCTACTGCACTTTCTTTAAATATATCAGCATGAATCTCTGCAGGTCGTGTGCTAATGATTTAAGAGCCAGGGAGTATAATTCCCCCTTCTCTCTGCTAACACCCGTTCAGGACTGGTCACTGCCAGATACAGCACAGGGGGAACAGCAGATTTTTGGACTAAATGAGCAGAATGTCCATGGATCAGAGCCACTCTGGCTTTACTTCTGCCTTTAAGCATCCCATTCACAAACTGAGCCCAGCACCTTTCAAATCCCTTATTGAACACGCATTTCTTAACCCATTCCCTTAACAGAGCCCAGTGTTCCATTGCTAAATTTACTGATGAGAAACATACAAACCAAATCACGGGGTAAAAGCCGGCAGTGGGACGCAGCACAGCTTCGTGTGGCTGGATGCAGAGCAGGGACACGGGGGAGACGTTCACTCCAGGGAGGGCTGGACGTGCCTGTGGCACTAACCATTATTTTTGCTTCGTAGGTATCTCGTGACAGAAGGTCAAATTTTCATCCTCTACATTTTCACGTTCTTTGCCATGATGGCTTTAGTGATGCACCAGAAACGCAAAGGACTCGTCCTGGACAGCAACGGGCTTTTTCTCTTCTACTCCTTCATCGTAACGCTGGTCCTCATCGCTGTTTGGGTGGTCTGGCTGTGGAATGACAAAATTCTCAGGAAGAAGTACCCTGGCGTGATCTATATCCCCGAGCCGTGGGCATTTTACACCCTGCACATGAACAACCTCCACGCAGCAAAGGAAAGTTTATAAGTTTTGATATTTTAGAGCGATTTGAAGAAAAAAAATAATAATCTAGTTTTTCTAATGTAGATGTATTTCAAATAAATTCCTGACCAACATTAGGTGCAAGATGTATTGTCTGTTAACTAGACCTACCTAGGGAAGGGGTGTTTGAACAAAAAGGAAAAATAGTTGTGGTGCTGGAAGGGCCTGGCTGGTGCCAGAAGGGCCAGTTCTGCACAAACACAGCCCAAAAAGAGCATCGGGCGGTGGGAGAGCTCCAGTGTTGTCCCCACTCGCATGTCCGCACCGCTGGCAGCTTCTGCTCCCACTCAGCACTTCTCCAGCCTCGGGTGATGGAGCTGAGCTCTGGCTGCTCCAGCTGCATCCCTGCGATGGTTTTATAACCTGTATTAGAGCCCTATGTGACAGAAGTCAAGCAGTAATAAAAAAGTTACCAGCAAAACACACTGAATAAAACGTTTAGTAAGAGCTGAGTGACTCCCATTGCTTGCTGAAGCAGCTCTGCTCTGAAGGAAGAACCTTTATCCCAGGAGATTTAAGGACCCTGATTGTGTCATTGTAACAGGGCTGGGTCTGGTCCACGCTATAGTGGTCACTATGGCCACTAAATATTTTGTCCTTGTGTGGCATCAGGTACTTCACCCACACACACGTACTAATCCTAAGGTTTCTTCTGGGGCTACTTCAAGTGCCATTGGATCAGGAGAGACAGTGTTGCCCATTCTACACTCAGGAGCACCCAGCCAAGCTGCTGGCTCAGCTTTTTTTTTTGTGAAGAATGGGACAGGCCAAAATTTTAGATTTTTGTTCAGCAATTCCATGTACAATACTTGCTTTTCAAGGGCTTGAATGTCAACTGAGCAGCAGAAGCAGAGCGCTGGGAGAGACCAGAAGCCGTGAGCAAACACGGCTGTTTGCCTGGGCTGCTCCAGAGCAGCTGGAGGCTCAGCCTGGCCCCACACCGAGCTTTAAACCCCGGAATATCCACAGCTCCCTGCAGCCCTCAGCATCCTTTCCTCAGCATCCCCCTTCCAAGTCCCAGCCAAGGGCTGTAACAAGACTCGGCCGTCCTGCAGGCCCTTTGCTCCCAAGCAGATTAGCTAAATAAACCTCAGACAATGGGGAGATTTTAAAGCCATCTCAAAAAATCCCTTCTCCTCTCAACCTGTCTGCAATGTCCCAGCCCCTCTGTGTTTGCAGGGCACACGTCTGAACCCCCCTTTCCCCTGCAAACCCATCGAGCTCACCTGAGATGTACAAAGCCTGAATTAACCTCTTCTCCTGCCAAACCCCTTCAGCAGTGAACTGCAAAGCCGCAAATCCCCCCGCACTCTACCCCAGCAAGACTGGATTTACCTCCCAGCAGCTCAGCTTAGTGCAAGGTGTGCGGCTATTTGAGATTATCAAGCCTTTTGCGCCCCACTAAACCCTCTCCCATCCAACCCGACCCCAAACCCTGACCGAGGGGACCTCCCGCCCCACAGCATTGCCGCTCGGGGTCCCTTGTCCCCGCTGGCAGCAGATCCAGCCCCGCAGGGATCAGGTCTCGTAGCCATAGCTACGGATATTTATTACAGCCCGGCCGCACTCCACCCCGCGCTGGCGGACTTTAGCCCAACAGAAAAAGTAGCAGCAAACGCCTCCGGATCCCAACCGGCAGCGTCAAACACAAGGAAGGGCCCCCAAAATAATGGTGAGTGAAGCGTTTCGGCTGATACGAACTGCTCACCCCTGCTCCCCCCATCCAGATTTTAAAGCTGTTCTCTTTTCTTTCCTTCTCCTTCCCCCTTCATGTTACAGGCAAAATTTCTGTCCCAGGATCAAATTAATGGTACGTACAGTTTTCTTCTGGTTTTCTTTTCTTTTTTTAATTAGCAAAATCGGCTTACAAATTTATACATATATATATATATATTCATGTATAAATATAAATGGCATTTCCATCAAAAGTGTCTTGATCTGGGCTTGTGCTCTCCCACCTGCCCTCCTCCCAGCTCTCCAGGGGACCCTTTTGCTCTGAAACCAGAGAAATCTCCCCGGTTTTGTGAGGCCAGTGCTGGGCACAGGCCGGGAGCTGAGACCACCCGCAGACCCGCACGCTGGGTTGAAACCAGCAGAGATTAACCACCAACCTCCCAGCCCCACGTCAGCCCTGGCCAGACCAGCAGGGAGCAGGAGAAATTTCAGATGACAATTTGCAATACTGGAGGTTTCACATATGATGGGAGAAAGGCAAGGAGGAAGAGGAGGAATGTGGGTGCGGGATATACAAATCCTCATTTGTGAGGCACAGTTGCTCTGCCTGGGACAGGGGAGCGCTGCCTCACACTGGAACAAGGAAGGGTTTGCTGCGAGAACGGCAGAAGAAAGCTGAAATAAGAGTATTATTGTAAATCTGTTAATCTGCAGCGCCCTTGGGCTCAGCAGCTCTGCGGGATTGAGGCGGCCAGGGCACCCCCGAGACACCCAGCACCCATCTGGCAATAAGATTTAGGGACAGAGAGGATGAAGAGGGGGGTGACTGCACCACAACAGAGTGATCTAATATTTATTTCCCTGGCTGGACGGTCCCCACGCTCCCAGCTTGCCCATTAGCATCGAGGAGGAGCGGGAAGGCAGGAGGAGGGCAGGCAGGCCTATGTAGGTCAGCTGCAACCCTGCTTTATTTATCTGAAAACCGCAAACGGGTGTGGGAGCGGGAGGACGGCGGGAGATGCTGCAGGGGACGGGATGGCGCAGGCAGAGGCTCAGCAGCCAGCAGCACTCAGGCTGCCAAATGCGACATTATCAGTTCTTTTATCTGTTATTAAAATCCAGACGGTGACCCGGGGCAAGCGCCAGACCCTGCGCAGCCCAAACCAGCATCCCCCACCGCTCCTTAAGGCTCGTCCCTTCAGTATCCTCTCCTACCCCCTAGGAAGGAAGAGAAAAAAATGCTTTTTAACAGTATTTTACATATTTGGAAGCCAGACTCTGCTTGCAGAGTTGCTTCATTAGGCTGAAGGACCCCAATTAGCTCAGCTCTTCACAAGCCTGGGTTTTAATTGCCCTTGGCACCTTACCCAGGGTCCTCCCCCACTGTCCATCACCCTTGAAACGAGACACCCCAACCGGACACAAAATCCCCCCTGGATCCAGACCAACACCTCCTGACTGGGCAATGGGAGAAGAAACGTCACCGGTAGATCAATGTATTCTCACATGGCATAACAGAGAGTTTTGGTTTTTAATTAGAGTTCAAGGAATGTTTTTCCCTGTACGACAAGAAACAAAAAGGCAAGATAAAAGCCTCGGACCTGATGGCCGTGATGCGGAGCCTGGGAGCCAGCCCGACACCGGGAGAGGTGCAGAGACACCTGCACCTGCACAGGATCGGTAAGGAGAGTAGCACATCAATAAAACACACTGGATTACGGTTGGAAAAATTCAACTTTTCTGCAGCCAGACTGCATGCAAAGACAGGGAGGCTGCCTGGAGCCCAGCAGATGACATTGACTTTCAGGTAAAACCGCAGCATAACCAAGAGCAGCCACCAAAACCTGGTCTGATGCATGAGACTCTGAACAAAGACAATCCAGCACACGGACTAAAATAGTGCCATTAAAAAAATAAAAGCTTCAAGAGCAGCAGAATGCACACATATTGATTATGGATTTTGAGGAAAGAGATTCATCTGCAGATATGTATAAATAAATTCAAAACACAGCACAAAGACCAAAGAAGAATAAGTGGGCTGGATTAAAATTCTGTACACAGAGGTTTCAGAGCACAAATCTGGCAAAGCTATAAATGGGGTTTTGGGTCGGGAGAAAGCCCTGGGAATGGCCCACCCTGGTCCAGACAAGAGTCAGGCAAAAGGGAGAAGATGCCCCAGAAGGGGAACTGGGCAGGGGAGACAAAGGGGATGCTTAGGTCTGGATCCAGACTACAAAACTGAGCCATTCCTAAAGAATCTGCCCTTCTTTTTCCCAGACAGAAATGCAGAGTTGGATTTCTCCACTTTCCTGAATATAATGTACAGGCAGATGAAGCAGGAGGAACCCGAGAAGGAAATCCTGACGGCCTTGTCCATGATCGACAGGCAGAAGAAAGGTGTTATCACCGCCTCGGAGCTGAGAGCCAAACTCACAAGACTTGGAGAAAAGCTTTCCGAGGAAGAAGGTATTTTGTAAAACAAAAACATACCAAATACTGCCCCATCTTCTTCTTCTTCCCTTCCTGATTTCTCTCCGTAGTCAGTCTGGGATGGCCAAGCAGAGGTTCTGCGCTTCGCAGAAGTAAACCAGCTGCCTGGTAACCAAGAGACCGTTTCTCGAGTCATTTCCCGAATGATGATTTTTCACCCCGAGATGCTTTGCTGTATTTATGGAGCGAGCATCTGTCCCACCAAGGGCCCCGGACAGCGTCAGTCCCCCAGCCGCAGGGATGCTCCGCAGAGCACACCAGGCACTGGGGGCTTCCCAAGAGCTCTGTGGCCAACGCAATCTGGAAGAGGGAGGACTTTTTAAAAAGCAATCTTAATTAATAAAGAAAAAAAAACCCAACATGCCCTATTTGTCAGAAATTTGCCTCCAAGGGGCACAATTGAAGGGAATTTCTAGGAAGCTAAAAATGATCAAGACCTTTGAGACAGATGATTTTGCCTTGGGCATTTTATGTACATATTATGTAAACAATGTACATGATATATATAAACTTTTTAAGCGCATGCAAACTTTTCCAGCTTTCAGAGGCTGCAGGAGCGGGGGCAGACTCTGCGCACCCCAATGCCTGTCAGCCCTGGGGACAGGGGGTCCTGTCCTTGTCCCCTCCTTGCTCCAAACCACATCACCTGTGGCTTCTCCAGCTCTTGCAGAGCTGCAGGGACCAAGCTCTGGAGCTTTCGAATTGTTCAATTACTGCCAAAAAAAGCATTAGAAAAAACCATGACCAGTCTGATACAGGCAAGGAATGAATTTTATCAGGGTTATGAGGTTTGTACAGACCCCATTAGGCAACTTGAGGGTGTAAAAACTGTCATTTCTAATGTTAAAGTAGAATTTAATCAGAGCAACGTTGGTCAGTCCAACTGCCATCACCAGCTTCACGAGTGATACCCCAACAAGGCATTTCTCCCAAGTGTTTTCATCAATTGCTTAACTGGAATAATAGTTCATTAATTTACATCTGAAAACACCTTCAGAGCTACTATGAGAGCTGAGCAAACAGTGAAGACATAGAGACGTTAATTAAAGGCATTCTGGCAAGAACTGCTGTTCTATAAAGATTTGGGAGGTGCGGAGGGATTTCCCAGTACTTCGGTATGCTGGCTGCACATCTACCCACAGCTTGTCACAAGGCACTAGAGATCCTAACGTAGAAAGTGATGCTTCTCAGCAAGAAATTCCCCCTTTGGCTTGACACACTGAACTGCACCTCGCAATGCCACTGTAAATATTTGATACCAGAACAGACTCAATTTCATCAGCATCTGCAATTGTTCGGTAACTACTGGCTCATACCTTCATTTACAGTGGCTCCAGAAAAGCCTTCACTTCATTTTAATTCAATGTATTTTTACCAAATGAGAATTGACATATTTTTCTTGTGTTATTTTAAAATGTTCTAGAATTTTGATTTTTGTAATGTATGTCCTTGGAGGTATTTGATTACCATCAGGGTATTCTTCTTGCAAGGAGGATTAGATCTCCTGGAAAAAAAGGCCTGTTACTTACCTTCCAGAACAGCAGTTCTCACAATAGCCCCTTATTTACCCCTTGCTGAAAACAAATCCTCCTCCAGCAGCTTCCACAGGGGCTGCACTTACCCCTATATACACCGATATCTGACTAAAACCGGGAAAAAACAATCTCATTCCAGATCTATATGAACAGCAGAGAGAGGAAACAGGTTACGCTGCTCATAGAGACATTCCACAACTATTTAAACAGTTTTTTTCCCCCTAAACCCTCCACTTCCAATGACCTTCCCCCTGGATTTCACAACTGGCAACTGCAAAGCCACATTATTCTGTGCTCCAGGAGTACTCGGAGTCCTATTTAAACCACCACTTGTTCAGGCTGGACAACCATCCTGGTGACCTCAGTCCTGGTAACCTCAGGCGAGTAGCTCACGAGCAGAAACACTGACCGGGATGCAGTGAGCTGCCCTCACCCATCGCAGAGGGGAGAAACCAGAGCTCTGCCCAGCCAGGGACTCCAGTCCGCACGGGCACAGGATGATGGAGGACTGGAAATTAGCACACAGCTATGGTTAATCCATTTCAGTGGTTATTGAGGGGCTCTGAACACCTAGAATCATGGAATCATTTTGGTTGGAAAAGACCCTCAAGATCATCGAGTCAAACCATTAACCCGCCCCTGGCACTACCCCATGTCCCTGAGAACCTCATCTCCGTCTGTTCAACCCCTCCAGGGATGGTGACTCCACCACTGCCCTGGGCAGCCTGTTCCAATGCCCGACAGCCCTTTCCCAGAAGAAACTGTTCCCAAGATCCAATCTGAACCTAATAAAGTAACACCCGATCAGTGAAGGTCCACAACCCAACAGCTTTTCCCCCAACAGACCCCCCGCCCCATCGCTCTGCAGAACATCCCACCACGGGCCGGCGCTGCCAGCACAAAGGAAAACGGCAACATGCTTGTGAACAACATCACACCAGCAAATACACCAGCACAAAACTCGTCTGTACTGTGGGAGGTACCTTATCGAAGGAAACTGCTGCCCAAAACATTGTCAAACAAAAGGTGCTGGGTTTCTCTGATGTTTGTCTTGGCACCCACCCACCATATGTGATGGTAAAGAATTCACCTCCTCTCCTGTCACCCAAAGATGCAATGGAATTCCCAGGAGCAGCCTTATTCAGTAACTTTTCACATTACTTTTCTGTGTCTCATTTCTTATATACTTCTATTTTATTGACATTATTTGACAGAAAAAAATACCCTTTAAAGGTGTAGCCTGTACAGAAGAGAGCATTGTAAATCAGATAACTGCTGTCACCACCACGGTGTTCCCAAAGCTGGGATGAGACCATCACCAGTGCCAGGTGCCAACCACACCGTTACCACTTCTTCAGAAGCATTTTCAGTGAAAGGTCCAGCTGAGAAGATAAACTTCACCCTCAAACACTAAAGGCCCAACAATATTTACAAAAGTCACACAAATCTACTTCAAGTTTGGTACATCATCTGAAAGAGCACTTAGTTTTGTTTAAATCGAATAGGGAACAGGTTTGCTGATCAAACCAAATAAGCCATTCCTATCAAAAGCAATTAAAAGCTGATTTGGACTCAATTTGTGAATCTTTTCCATGTGGAACTCAGAGATGGACATCTCTGCCCCAGAAAGCTAGACATGGAAATCACAGTGCTAACTGACGCTACATTAAAACAACAATCTGGGTGGCACCTCCAACCGACCCCAGAAGTTATTACTTCTAACAAAAATGATTTGCAAACTCAAATCCTGCATTGCTCCTCTTTTGAAGATCACAACACCCCTAATATAAACCACTCAAATTCAGATTTTCTTTTTTTTTTTTTTTCAGTTGATGACCTGCTAAAAGAAGCCAAAGTTGGACCAAATGGGACAATAAAATATGAAGAATTTGTCCGTGTCATTTGTCTTCCTGCAGTCGACTACTGAAATTCAAATGAACATTGGTAAGAGCAGGACCTGAAATGTTTTCAACTTCTTTTTTTCCCATGTACTACTTGGACTCTGGAATCATCATTTGCCTTTAAAAATCCTTCTTTTGCCTTGATGATAGTGCTTACACAGGTTCTCACCCTGTTTCTGGAGAAATGTCACAAAATGTGAGTTCTCTGTCATTTAAATAAACTGATTATAACATTCCCTTGTGTAACATGCGTCATGCATTTAAAAAAATGATTCTTATTTTGAAAATGCATTGAAGTCTAGATTGCAGCATGAATTATAATTTGTAATTAAGGTCTCGCGGTGACTTCATTCCAAGAAGTCACCATCACCCATGAGCATTTGCTGTTCCCACACACCCGCACCCAGACACGGCTCTTTGTGCAGAACCAAGATTCCCCGGGGAGCTCCATTATGTCACGACGGCGGTAAATTTACTATAACTACACACAATTCCCTGGAATTCCTTGGATCCGTGGTACAATCCGACAAGATTCTCCACCTCGCCCCATCAGTGATGCTCACTGGCTGCAGAGGACAAACCCGTGTCTCCATGCACAGGAACAGTCTATGATTGCTGCCTTGTTCCTCATTTTTCGCTCCTTCAGCACACAAGATGAATTGCTCAACTTCTGTCACATCATTTATTAAGGTGCGGTATTTTGCAACATCAAGTCTCTCTGCAGCTAAGATGCTCCTGTGTTTTGAGGCAACACATGGAAAATGCTGTGCTTGGTAAATGGATCTGTCGCCAAGTTCTGGGCAAGCTGCCCGGAACGTATTCCTGGCAGGGAAAAACAGGGGCCAGGAAAATTCAGCCTCTCTACAACAGAAAGAAACCAAAACAAAACCAAAAAAACATCTCTCTTGATTTTAGACTGATTAAAATCAGTGCAACCCAGAGCAATCGCTACTGATCTTATTCCACCTGTTTCTTGGCAACCTTAGCTAAGGTACAGAGACTCGTGTATGAAATTTAAGACAACACAGAATGACAGAATAATTTTGGTTGGAAAAGCCCCTCAAGACCATCGAGTCCAACCGTTCCCACCCCTGGCACTGCCCCATGTCCCTGAGAACCTCATCTCCGTCTGTTCAACCCCTCCAGGGATGGTGACTCCACCACTGCCCTGGGCAGCCTGTTCCAATGCCCGACAGCCCTTTGGGGAAGAAATTGTTCCCCAGATCCAACCTCAACCTCCCCTGGTGCAACTTGAGGCCGTTTCCTCTGGTCCTGGCACTTGTTCCTGGGGAGCAGAGCCCGACCCCCCCTGGCTCCAAGCTCCTTTCAGGCAGTTCAGAGATCAGAAGGTCTCCCCTCAGCTCCTGTTCTCCAGCTGAACCCCCAGGTCCCAAATCAGTAGCAGTGTCTCTATAAGGGTAAAGCAGGGATTATTCTCATGGAATATTACTACAGGAGATAAAAAAAAGCACAAAATGATATGCTGAATGTCATGCAAGAAATGGAAGCGGATCCAGGATGAATCTTTTCGACAAATGTCAGTTTTGTGCCCAAACTTCCCCGATTCAGAGCCCATGGTTCTCACAAGTCCCAGACTAAGCCAGTAAGCTCAGTCTGGAATCCTGACACATGAAGACACTAACCCGGGGCCCTGTGAACAGCAAAGGACCACACATCATGGGGAAATGAATTTTGCTTAATGTCAAACTTCCTACCACACCTCTGCCTTCTTACGTTAGCTCTTCCTACTCCATGGATAGAAAATAAAACAGAAAAATCTTGTTTCTCCGAAAAATAGAGAGTTACAAGCAGCTGAGCACTCGGACAACACTCCAGAAAAACAGCAGTGAAATACAGAGAAGATCGACTACAAAAACCAATAACAGGTTCCAGCTATCAGCAGAAGAGAGGACTTCCCTCGTCTCTTCCCACCATTCACGGTTAATCTCAATATTGGGACTAAACCCCCACCTACCTTGATTCCGAGCCTTTGCCCACCAGTGCCTTTTGGAGGTCGGTGTCCACACCAGTGATGGACGCAAGAAGCAAAAACCTCATTTGCTTTGAGTGTAATTAGCTTATGAAACAAGGAGTTCATTTCGAAGCATTTGTTTCCAATATGCATCAATAGCCAAGTTAGAACCGATCCAATAGATGGCTTAATTCTCCCCTATTGACCACAGAAGTTATCAAATCCTTTCAGCTGCAGACGATATAAAAGCTTGGATGTTACAGGGACTGATCAGCTCAAAATCACTTTGCATCACTTCAGAACGCATCTGTATCGAAACCACTGCCCAAAGCAAAGCCAGCAAAAAGGAAAACACTCCACACACGTTCGCAAAACAAAGCAGCATTGTTAGAGCTTGGAGAGACAAGTGGGAGACACTCCATGTCACAAAAAAAAAAACCCAAACAAAAACCAACATATAGAAGCAAAGCATTTAGTTCCAAGGGGACCTTTGCAACTCTCACACCCTCCTTTCCCCTCCCCCTTTTTGTTTCCCCCCAGGAAACACAACGTAACTGAATGCTTTTTATTACATCTAAAGAATTCTACATAAACAGGTAACATTCAATAGGTAAACCATTTTTTTTTTTTTTGCAATGCATATAATAAATATTTTCACTTGGTACTTTTATACAAACTGACATTGGTCTACTATACATTTTTTAAAAGCCATTTACTGGTTTGGCATGCCGTATGGAAACTAAGAGAAAGTTTTAAGGCAATGAATGACAGATTTAAATTCATGGAATTAATGGTATTTTTAATATTCTGCTTATATACATTTTTCCCTTTGTTAATTAAAACAATTAACAGCAGCACTTTTGGGGACCACCAGCAATTTTCCCTTGTTAGAAATCTAAGCTCTGTTAAAAAATAAAAAAGGAAGGAGGAAAAAAAAAGAACCCAGTTACACTGACAAAACAATATCCTTTCCGTTTAAAAATGTGCTTAAAACCCTGAAATGTTAAACTGCAACAAAGAATAAATTTGCAAAACGTTCTCACAGTCCTTCGCTCTGTGCTGGGAGGCAGGTCCGAGAGAGTCCAACGAAAATCTACATCATCCTGTCCCTGTAAGGCCGATCAAATCCCTGCCCTGGAGAGGAAGGGGACAGCCTGGAACTGCTGTCACGATGGAAGCGCTATACAAGTTTTTAACACATGGCATAATTACGGTATTTCCTCATCTAAGGATGCAGCAGTAATGCACTCCCGAGCAACGTGAAGCCGTGGCTGCCCTGCTCCCCACCGCGGCCATGTGCTTGTGTTGGTGTGTGAACAATATGTCATGCACGGCGCTATATGTTACACGTGTGCGTGCACCCTCGCCTCCGGTGGAAGGACCTGAGGACAAGAGAGCACCAGGCTGAGGGTGACAGAACTCGGCGATGTGCCGTGCGCGGAGCCGTCCCGCCGGCCTGCCCACCTGGGTGCTTCACTGCACCTTTGATTGGAAGCGAATTAAGGGAAATTTGAGTTTGGGACAGACATTGGCAGGGCACTTGTCAAAAACTCAGACTGAGACTTCTACCAAGCAATGTTAACCGTGGTCAGAGGCACAGAGAATTATCAGCTATAAAGAACACCCGAGCGTGAAACAGGAATACTCACAAAGCATATGGGATTAATACCACAAAGGAGGATTTAAGAACATTTTCTGTCCCTTCTTTGTAGAGCAATGAGGTTTAAAAAAAAAAACGATGAGGGTGAAGTGAACAGCCTTCCTTCCCTTCAGGGTCACTCAGGAGGAAATGGAAGATGTCATCAGCCGACCTCGCCTTCCAAAAGCTACGCCAGGCACAGAGATGCCAGGTTCTGCGTCACCACACACTCGCCACGTCTCGTTTTAGATGTGAATTAACAACATTTTAATACCATGGTCAAAAGCGACATAAGCTGCTCGTTGGGCCATCGGTAACAATACAGTCAGTGGAAACGTTGCCACGATGGTCGGTGGAACAGCCACAAGCTCTCCCAAATTCCTCGGAGGCGTTTCAGGAGCCGGGACACGCGCTCCCAGTGACACGGATGGCGGCCGTACTCCAGGTTTACAGGCGGTAGTATAGCAAAGCATATGCTCTGAAGTTACCAGGTTAGTATTCACGACTAAAATGTCTGAGATATATTCCTAGTGTAGGTTTAATCACTTCAAAATCAGACTGAGTTTAAAAAATAAGTATTTCCCATTTTCTATCCTTTTATTTATTAACTGACATTTAATAAATTATAAAATTGGTGTATGGTGAAATATATATATCAGCCAGATATGTATGAAATACACATGCATGGGAAAAACTATTTAACTCACTTTTAACTCACACACACAGATCTATAAATACATATATACACACACATATACATATAAACACAAACATTTGTTTTCAAAATTCAAGTCAACTATTTAGTGGCAGAGGGATGCTGTAAAAACACTAAAAACGATTTTGATGCCACATAATGTGAACCTTTCAAATCACCATACGACTGATCATACAGCAATACCTAATGCTACTTGGATTAAAGATTTTTTTTTCCTTTTTTCCTTTTCTTTTTTTTTTTTTCCTTTTTTTTTTCTTTTTTAATCAATGCAAGATTTTGAGACAACTTCATAGGCAAAAGGTGGCCCTTGTCAATGCTCAAAGCAACTAGCTGCGATCAACAGGTTTGGACATTAAAAATTCAGACAAGAATCTGCTAATTTCAGTATTCCTTACTCTCTCTTTCTGATAAACTTGTTACCTGCACTTTCAACCAGTTATAAAAATATTTTTCACATCAGAGGAAATATTTACTCTCTCTGACATGGACTTTGGGACACAAGAGAATCACTTCCTTCCCTCCCCCTTCTCTTACTTTAAAGAATCTCCTGAAAAACTGCATTCCAGCTATTTACACATTTCACTCTTGAGTAAGAACGGATCTGCCCAAGTGACCCACCAGTTCTAAAACAACATTTTCCTATGTCATGCACCACTTAAAAAAAAAGAAAAAAAGAAAGAAAAAAAAAAGGAGGGAGAAAAGAAACCAGGAAGTATGGCTCAACGTTCAACATAAGCGTACTGAAACATCACGGAAATGAAAATTATTACAAGGCCAAATGAGAAAACTGGATTTTAAAGCTCGCTACCTCAAGAAACTTCGGTAGGTAGGAATATGTTTGAGTGTATGGGCTACAGGATCAGGCTTTTTATTGGGTTGGTTTTTGGTTTAAGAGACTCACATTGAACACTTAATATTAATTTTGATGAATGTGAACTCAGCAGACATCGTACCAAGACCGTTATCAGCTGCACAAACCATGCAATAGTGTGTGTTAGAATTTGTGTTTTCTACTTTTTGTTGACAAGTTCACTTTTAAGCAGAAATTTGATCTACTGCGGCTAAAAGGAGGTTTCTCCAGACAGAATGAGATAGGCCTCAGTTCAACAGGCCGCTTATACACGCATGGCTGACTTGAAAGCACAAGCAGTTCCACAAAGTTAAAACTGACACATGCTTAATATTTTGCTGATTAGGATCTTGCATTACTTTAAAAGGATTTCATAGTAAGTTTGTAGAAACAACAGCCTACAGTCCAATGCATCAATGCTTGTATTTGGGGCTAGATTCTATAAAATTTCTCTGTCTTGTCCCACAGAAGCACAGCCAAGTAAATCCTCAGCCTGAGATTTTATTGAGTCTGGCCCTCAAGAATAATTGGTACACTAATGAGCCTGCAACATGCTTGATGAAAGCATAGAGTTTAAAAAAAATCATCTGAATAGAGGCTCATGTAGAACCAGAAATGACCAAAAAAAAAAAAATCCCAAAAAACCAAACCCACTCCTGAAAGACTATGTCCTGCAAACAGAGGAATAGTTTGCGTAGGGTTTATTCTGCTTTAAGCATAATAAAATCCACACTAAATATGGGATGGGGCAACTCGATTCCACCAGAGGTAAATGCCTCCAAGAGGAGAAAAAAAACCCTCTCACAAGTCTGAACTTTAAAAGTTCAGCTCCTTTCCTGTTTATGTTACTTGTGAAGAAAATAATGCCATTTGTGTCCAAACTACAGAGGGAAAAAAGTAACTCATATGACAAATGCACAGGTGTAAAATCTTCAACATCCATAAAAATGAACTGAAGCGCCTTGTTTTTGTTATTTTTTTTTGTTTTTTCCTTATTTTTTTCCCAGTGAGGCCATCTTAGGTTTATATACAAAAGTAAAACTGAAAATATACTTCTGTTCTCTGTACACATAAATTTTTTTTTCCCTAAAAAAGGAAAAAAAACAAACAAACAAAAAACCACTCGTCTATGTTTCTAACATAAAGTAAAACCAAGCACAAAGATTTCCTCCGACGAGTTCGTTTTCTCCGAAAAAAAAACCCAACCAAAAAAAAAAAAATCAGTCCAATGAAATAATGTCTGGTATGATACCAAAGATAGACGCCGTGTCCGTGCTGCTCCTACTTGCAACTGGATGACCATGATTCTCTCGCAGGCTGTTGGAGGAAACAAGACTGCTGTTACTGCCACTATTGCTACCATTTGTGGCTGGCAGAGAACTGCTTCCTCCCGCATTTAGCTGATCGAGAAACATCTGAGATGAAGTGTATGGGAAAAAACGAGAGTGTAAAAGTTCTTGATCATCTGATGCAGAAACTGCCGCGGCTGCAGCGGCAAGAAGGGATGTGCTGTAATGCTGGGGGGGAAAAAACAACATTTTCAAGTTACATTTCAGACACTGGAGTTTTGATTCAGAGCAGCACAAAAGAAGGTATTTGTAAGCTAAAGCTCTGACACCTTCTGGATTTCACACCAGCTCGTCTACTCAACCTTTCTGTAAGGTAAGTGGACCGATGCAGTGAACTTTTACCTCTGCAGCCCCTGCTTTCTGAAGTCAAAAGAAATTGGAAATACTAGTATTAGTAAAAGCAAACACTAGAAAGGCAACAGTATCGCAAGACACCCCAACCGGTAAGAAACGGCAAGAAGCAGCACTCTTTTACCTCTTAAAAAAATCCTTGGTGGAAAAATGCCCCAAAATTCAAAGAAACATTTTGCCATCCCTCTCCTCCGCTCAACAGTCACAGACCAACCACAGCTGGTGAAACTATGTGCTAATCACTGCTGGTGGAGGAAAGCAAATTGCTGTGAAAAATGCATTTAGAAATCGCACACGTAGTCCCATCAGACGGCAGCAAGGGCTGTCCCAAGTTATACTCTCTGCTGGGCAGTCCCTGAAAGCCAAGAACTTCAGCTATCAAAAATCGGATTTTAAATACAATGTCTCTGTAGGATCATTTTGCTCTGGATGTTTCTTTCCACTACAATGAAACACCCAAGCAGGCTCTTCAGCCTTGTGCCCCTGTATGTATGTACTAGTATAATTATGTCACATCAGTGCACCACTAGACTTCTGCACTACTTGTTTCAGAATAATTCTCATATCTATGTTCTACTGAATTTCAAGATAGCTTTTCTGAATGCAAATTCTACTGTGCAGGCTCTAGTCTTAATCAAGGTATGAAAGTATCCCTCTATATTTAGTGCAATTCTCCTGCTTGATATTGCAGACCAGACATGAAGGGACAGAGGGCAGGTGAGCCACACCAGCCCCTCTTCTTTTCCTGGAGGCACAGGAGGAAAAGTGATCACATGGGAGGACTTGCAAACCCAGATTCCTTTTGAGAATAACCTGCTTAGTTCACTAAACTGGAAGAGCCCATTTCAGTATTTACAGAAAGGTGGCAAACGTGGTATGAACAGGCACACAGCCTCAGAAAAAACAGCGAGCTGCCCCTGCCTGCGTGAATCGTGTAAGGGACTGTCAAAAGTCCCCGTGGTGGGGACTGTCGAAGTCAGACCTCAGGTCTGAAAAACTAAGGATGTGGCTGGTGGAGCCTCAGCCACGGCCGAGGGTCATTCCAGAACACAACAGTGGCTGAGCTTAACCCTTGGAAGCTGAAATGGTTTTGTTATGCCTCATCCTACACCCCTATTTAGACAATGCTCATGTTTAGTCACAGTTTCTATGTGTATGATATAAAGCTGCAGCCTGCCTGTGTTTACACCTACATCATACATCTGCTCCTTCCTCGCCTATACATCCATGTCAGCAAGTCCTTCTCAGAAAAGAGAATCTGTCATATAACCTGATTTTCTTTCACTTACCTGATTGTCTCCTGACAGGAAAGGGAAGAAATCTAAACCTGTAAAGAGTCAGAAAGAAAAAAAAAAAAATATCAAGCTTCTCAAAACAAAAAAGCACCTTCCCATTTTTTCACTATTTCTTGAAATAAAACCAGCATAATACTGATAACACTTCAGATTCTCTTCACAACCAGAACTTGCAAAATATCAACCTTTTAAAAACTTAGGATATTAGTCTAATATTTATTTATTTTAAAAAATATACCATTTCATCCTCAAAATAATATTTTGTACTACTGGACTGTCCAACAACTGCATGTTTAAATCCTTTTACAACAGTTATTGGTTGAGAGAGCTGTATTTACAGCTATGAACAGTCAGACGCTCACCTTGCAAGTCGTAAGGCATGGGTGTCATATGGAATGGATGCCTGTAGTCTTGGATAAGTGACGTATTGATGTAGCTGGTGTCAACAGCAGGAAGGCTTGGTGTTCTTGACACAGGAGATGCTTGATGGGGTAAATTTAAAATGCTGAAAGAAATAAAGGCTTGTTACAAGTGTAAAATATAGTCCTGGCTTTACTGCTAGAAAAGCATTTGACGATTTCTATTGCTGTCCCATGCAGGGTTTGCCCGTTTTCAAAGTCAACCTCTCAATACACATTATGGACTTTGTGACAAGTGCCCAATAACAACTCCCCTACTCAATTTCCAAGTTCCACTAGAAAGCATCAAGATGCTACAGAGCCTCAATGAGTCTTGTATGGAGCCCTCAAAAAGGTACAAAGCTGCATAACAGCACAACAGATACACTCTACAAGGTAATTAGCAATGGAAAATAGCCAAAAAGGTCTCAAGGAGTTCTACGTGATCACTGAGTCATTTACACCACTGGAGCAGTAATCAGTTCAGCAACAGGATCCCTTTGGTTTAGCCTCAGTTTTCATCCCTACATGTTTATGCAAACAAGGTGCTATTAACAGCTTGGCTGCAATCAGGTTATTCCAGCATTTGTTATTACTGTACCACTGGCAGTAACCACCAGGAAAACCCACACACTCCCACACCACACCCATGTTTCTCATTGCTTGCTCTCTGTTGCTGCTTTCATATTTCCCTATGGAAGAAAAACTTTTCCAGATCTGCAAAAAATACTTCTAAGCCACAACCTTTTGCAGCATTCTATACTCATTTTCACAAATAGGAGTATAAATACAATTAAAAAACTGTATTGTGTTACATACTGAACTCAAAGTTGTTATTCCAATCCTTTCAGGCCTCGTGATCCAAGACCAAATCCATCTGCTATAAGCTACCAAATCAAGATATAACCCAAATACAGAGCTTTCTACACAGAATTTATCTTGAAATTTGTTACTACTCTCCATCGTGAGTAGATCCTCTCCACACTGGCCTGCATATTTTATTCTCACCCCTTATTATTTAACGGTGACGCTGGAGAGATGGAAGGACAGCTTCTCTTTGCAGATGGCTCCTCGTCCTCTTCATCTGATGAGCTATCAATGGTTAAATCAATCACTTCTACTTTCTTGTTTTTATTTGACTGTTGATGAGAAGACACCTGATGTTCCAAGGAAGAGCTTATGCACCCTATACAAAGTAATCGACATTATAAGCTGTAGCTTACAACAAGCTTATTATATGCTTACACAGCTTATTATATGCCTTCATAAATTATTAGCTTATTATGTGACTTCATAAATAAAGCTTACAACTTAGAATAAAAGAAAACAAAATTACATAACGTTGATTAAAAAAGTACCGTGAGCCTTAAACAAGTATTACTCAAATAATCTTTCCCACAAATGATTATTAAAAGCTACAGACATACATGCAAAAATTATCATCATGAAAAGTTAAAGGAGCATCAATACTTAACACTTCAACATCAGGACATTCTGTCCATACATCCCAAATCACGACTTACCATCAACTCCGTTGTAAGATGCAGTTACTTCCTGCACTTCCTTCTTCGACCTCATAGGAGCCCACGATCCATCCTCCTTAAACTGAATTTCATCACAGTCTGTACAATACTTCAGGATTTCCATGAACAACCTGTCAATCAAAACCATCTAATATCAGTCCTCAAAAAGAGCTTAACTTTTTTTTTCCTCCAATATCCTCATTAGTCAGTGTAAGTTTGAGTTAGTGGTGTAGAAGAGTCAAAAGCTTTCACTGTTTTACCCTCTCTCATCTGCTTCCTTGATAAATAGGAGTAATTGAAAAATTTAAAATATTATCTAAAATAAAAATCTGCACATTCACTTAAAGGATCTAAGAGTTGAATCCTGAAGAGCTCATGACACAGAACTCCATTTCCCAAGATGAAGGAAGAATGTGACCTAACTTTAAAAAAAAATAAATCTCTTACCCATATTTATCTTTGACAGTATTTAGCTGAGGAAGCCCATATCTTAAAGGAGCCCACACAGTTGAGTATTTAAGGACCAGTATTTCCTGAAACCTCTTTTGTAAGCAGACATCTCCTAACAAGAGCTGAGCTTGGGAACCTAAACTTGCAGCCTCTTCTCTGAGCTGCATCCCCTAAAACGTTTAGGATCCTGGCGCCACATCAGTCCCAGTGGGAATTCCAGCTTTTGACCAAGTCTATTCATGTGGTTCTGCGTAGGAAAAAGCTTTGCTTTAATTAGCAAGAAAGTTCACTCTTTCCCAGATTGAAACATTTTCAAGAAATAACCTTCTCCCTGGGATGCTACAATTGTATTACCCAACATCTGCACCTGGCAACACAAGAAGTCAGGACAATACGTTGTTTTAATTATTACCACTTTTACTCTTTACTATTTAGGCTGAACAGTTCTTTGATTCGAAGCAAAGACCTGTAAACCTGGGGTCCACAAATCCAAGGCAGCCTGTGCAAGCCCAGAGTGCCCCACGAGAGCTTGTTCAAGGCCTTTAAGGGGATCCTGAGCAATCCAACACTTCACTGGCAGGAACCTCTCCTTGTTCTCCTCCTTTATCCCACTCTGGAAAGAAGGTTCTTATCTAAGGAATTAAAATGTAAGCCCAGGAATACATACTTGGCATTTCTTCGGGGAGAACAATACTAGATTTTTTTTTTTTTTTTTTTTTAATATTTTGCAGGTAGGCAGTACCAGGCAATCAGTCTTCATGTTACTTTCTAGAAAAAGCAACTCCCCAAGTGTCAAATTGTACACAGAGTTATGGAATTGTCCATGCCCTTGCTGGGGGTGGCAGTATTAATTTGATCTAACATGAATGTCTGCTCTCAATTATGCCAGATTTGTGCAGTTGGCCCATGAAAAGAAATGACATGTGCTGTTCTCACCTTAGGATCCAGTATTATGGAATATTGGGGGGAAAAAAGAAAAAGACAATCCACACAACTGTTTTAGACAGGATAGCTCCAAAAATTTACCTGGGACTGGAAGGAATACCTTTGATTGTTATTAACTTTAACAGTTTGATGACCACAATTCTTCCAAAATACCAAAGGAAGAGGTACCTGGTGAGTAATTCTTCATCAACAGCAGGGAAATTAAACGACATGGTAACTTAAAACAACCAGATAACCAAGATTTCAAAACATTGTATTCTATGCAGCACAAGAACAGTAAGCAGTGAGTGCAAAGTCCACCCTTCATTTGGAGTCTCGTTTTACTCACCCATCAATAATGAGATGTTCATAGGGAGCCTTCTTGTCACAGACAGGGCAAACCCAGGTTGGTTTCTTTTCATTCATTTGAATATATAGAGTGGCATCAAAACATTGCAGGTGGGAACAAGTCAGGGCCCTACATGGTATAGTTAGTCGCATTTTACCAAGCTTTAAGAGAAAACAAACAAACAAAAGATTATGTGACCTTGGTATCAAATTAACAGGCAAGGGGTTTATGTCTGAAAAGAGACAGGTTGAGTTTTACTCCAGAAAGGGCTCTCACAAATCCAAGTTTTAATTAAAATATATGTCACATATACTGTTCTCTCCCTGTAGATTTTATTATTGCCTAAAATAAAAACTTACTAAAAATCACACTTTAAAGTACATTTCATCAAGGAAATCATACATATTCCCATCATAAAATATAGAATCCACTGAGCACCTGTAACATACCAATGTCCCAGACAAATTGCAAAAGAGAATTATTCATTAGTATTTTAAAAGCAGACAAACGCGGTTCAGTCCTTTTTCTTGTGTAAAATACAAATAGCTGGCTATTCTCTATAATACCATCACACCTTCTGAACCCAACAAGGGGCCTGCAAATGTTAACAGAAGACAGGAGAAAATGACTTTGAAAGTACACTTTAAGATGGAAACCGTCCTTTTCCTTCCAGTTTGTGGCAAGGCCAGGACAGCGAGGTTTTGCAGACCAGCACAAAGCTTCCACGAGTTTAACACAAAAAGCACAGCTGAGCGCTTAAACTGAGATTAACATGGGAGCGCTACACACAGGGAGGGTTTAGGCTAAACTATGGAACAGGTTTGGATTAGATAACACTAACCCGGACCATAAAGCATTAACATATGATTACATTGAATGCAAAATAGATTACATAGTGAAAGGCATTTCATATTAATCTGAAATAAAAAAGTTTCCTCAAAAAAAAAGAAAAAAAAGTTGTTTTCTGGCAAAGTGCTTATGTTGTAGTTTAGGAGGGGCTTTAACTGACCACACTAAAGGTAAAAAGCAGGAATGTCTAAACAAGACCTTTCCCACATAAAAAAAACCCCACAAACAATTATTTATTAAGTATTATTTATACTGAGTATTTTGAAGTGATACATATTTCACTAAAATATCCATGACTTCCTTTGAAAACCTCCAGCCAATTCAGCAGTGGAGCTGGTTTCAGTACGGCTTTGATTCTGAGCAGTGTAAGACGGGTGCCACAGGATGGCACTCAATCTCAGAATATCGGAAAACTAAAAACAATATCAAGAACAAAGGCTCTACTCACAGTCCACTACTTCCTCCATGATGTTTTTTTTTCCACTTTTTCTTTTTTTTTTTTTTTTGCATCCACCATAAGCAGAAATCCCTCCAGCCCGTTCCCAGAAAATTCAGCTAAACTGCAGGACCTTGCTGCTTCTTCTTGCCTCCGGCTCTAAGTCACTGTCACAAAACCCAGCACCAGATGGGACGGGGGCACAGAACTCCCTGTGGACCCTGCAGCGATGGGGCTGAAGAGGTGCTGCATGTGCCATGTGTTTGGCACCTCTCCTCCCCAAAACCATGACCAAGCACATTATTTCTATCACATAATCAACCCCCAACAAAGCAAAGGCCCCCAGATCCCTGTCTGTCATGAATTCCTGTCTCCCAGATGGTCGGTCAATGGTTCATTTGCCTGTTGGCCATAGTAAGAGTCTCCTGGCTCAGCCAGGATCGAGACCAAGGGTATCAGAGATAAAACCTGGATGCTTCTATGTGATGCAAAATAAAAACAGGAAGGTCAAAGACACGTGCTGCAGGAAGAACATAAATACCGATCTCCTGCGTTCAAAAAAAAAAAGGGGGGAGGGGAGCAGATTTAAACCAGAAACATTTTCACAAGCTTTTGGTACAAAACCCATGTTTCTAATTTCTAAGCAGTAATTGGATTTAACCAAAGCCATACGCATGCAGATAGAATCAGCATGCTCAGCGTTAAGGAGTTGATGTCTCCTTTCCCATTTTAGGCGTTGAAGCTCCTGGATCAGCTCTGCCATACTGGCCAAACTGTGGCAGAACCGACAAAAGAAGGGATACATCCCAAGTTTTGAAAAACTGTGTTTCCCAGCACTGGTACTGTTTTGATTCCTGCCTGTCGGCAGCCAAAGAAACACTGCATTGATTTCTTTTACAAGCATACAAAACATCACAATCTTTTCATGCTAAAAAATGCACCCAAAACAGGAGTTAAGATGTGTAAACAAAGCTGCAAAACCTACAGTAAAATGCTAGATTTGGAATTTTTGTTCAGTTAAATATTTGGTCCAGCTGCATAGCCTGTGGATTTATTTATTTTTATTTCAAGTGAAAAAAAGAACGTGAATTCAAGCGTCTTCCTGAAACACAGACTCGGTCCAGCCCATTTGCCTGCTGTATCGTGGATAGATTCAGCCAATAGTTAAGAGCAGCTTTTTTTTTGTACTCCACAGTCTCGGAGGGAGAGCAGGCCGTTGTGCTAAAAAAAGCTCTGCAGCAATCCAAAACAAATCCAGAGGAAGCTGCCTCACTCTGCGCTATTTTTCAGGGCAAAATAAACGTTATAAAGTCTAAACATGCCACCCCACCCAGATACACAATTTTATTTATTTTATCGAAGTCTACACACAAGAGAATCACACCCAGAACAAATGAGATGGCAGAACAGCATCCTCACATTAACAGAGCTGAAGATGCAGCACTCTTTAATTTTTGGTTCTCCTGTTGGGAGATCAAATCAGCATTTGAATGTGTACTTTCAAAGCACACACTGTCCACTCCAGCATCAGAAAGTAAGCACAAAATATTTACCAAAAACTGCTTACAAATTAGCAAGTAAACATATGGAGGCTGTAAATAAAATTACATTCAGATCTGAGGACAGTCTGACTCCTGCTAATAACCCTTCTGTCCATAGGGCAGGTTGAAAGGTGCAGCCATTTGATGATGGATTATTCCAAGAGTTACAGTGAAATCAGCACTGAATGAGGAACATACTAGAAAAAAAGTCAAGTGTGTATGTTTTGTAGACATTGAAGTGACACAGAGACAAATATGCTCAGAATAATCTGCTCTAGACTTTGGTTTGTATGTCTACCAGAAAACTGGTAAATTTTAGAAAGGAAATACTGACAAAGGTAGGATTCTGCAGAGCTACCTCCTCATATCTGACTGTCTTGTTTTCAACCCTGGCAGAACTCTGAGAAAGCAAATTAGAATTTGACATCTTTAGGTATTAGCACACTTGCAGTCCTAACAGCAATATTGTAGAGGATATTCCTGCTCTAATGCTAACTCATCAGAATTGCAGTCATCAAAGAAAAAAAATGCACCTAAAAGCATCGCAGAAGAACTCTTCTCAGTAATGGAGGCCAGCAGGACAACCAGAAATGTGTCAAAAAACTCCCACAGAATGATCAATAGAGCAACACAACTGCCTGAAGTGGCAGTTCTGACAAATCAGCTACAACTGAAGTAAAAATCTGAAATTCCCGAAGATGTGTGCAGATTAAAGATAGTTAATACAAAGGCACTTATAAACTGTTACATCCATTGAATTCTTACTAATGGATTACTATTTTTGGCTGTATTGGAAACTAATTTTAAGTGGTAAGACTATTGTGCCTAAAGAACGACAAAAAACCCAACAGGACTCTGGTTGTGCTTTGTAGAATAACAAGTACAAACAGCACAACAAGAATTCAGCTCTAACAACTCAGCAAAATAAGCTGCCAGGTGTGGAAACGAAATAGTTCAGCATTCCGTATCTGCAGCAGTTTCGATGTGACACATAAGTTCATAGGTTTATAAGATTATAGGTATGAGGTTACTAAGTTTACAGATCAAGATTTTATCTTGTAAATGCAATCCCTGTATCTTTATTACAGATGAGTTTTATCTTCCTTATAAACGTGTTATTGTTTAGTTAGCAATGTTGATATGGAGAAAGTCTTTTAGGATTGAAGATCACGAAAATACCACATTTAAAAGATTTACAATAATCTAACACATAAATAAAAAGTAACCACAATGTCAAGTGTGTTTTTTACAAAGCAAAGTTTATATATCTAAAGGTTTGTCTTCACACTGGCAGAGTTTAAAAAGATATTTAACAACTTGAGAAATAAGCTTCAATTTTGCAAGAATAAAGTCAGTTTTAGATTTTGCAACCGAAAGTTTCGTGACAAGCTTGAGCAGATTGAGCCAAACCAGGAAACAGATGTATCCTTAATCTTGAGAAGAGGTTCAAAAGTTACTCTGCAATAAAGATACTGCGTCAATCAATACAGAGCGAGCATTCTGAAGGTGCGCAGTACTTGAAACAAGGGCGCTGAGTCCCAAGGATAAAAGGTGTCCATAATATTAATATCGTGCAGTTCAGCCACCAATAACTAAACCAGGTGTAAGCCATTGCTTATCCCAGCCTCTAACTGGTTAAAAATCAACAGGTCAGGATACAGTACATCTCTGCCACTTCCACGTTCCCTGGAACCATATTCTCCCACTTTGGAACAAATTTTGTCTGAACAACCTCTAGAACAATGCGTCATTTTTCATTTAAGATTATTAAACACTCAAAGTGCACACATGTATATAATTGATTTCAGTTAAAAGATGCTCAATTCTTTGGCTGCAAACACTGGCTAAAGAGCTATTTTGAACTGTCTGATCACCGACCTTATCACTCAGAGTGGTTTTATCCCAACACTCAGATCATCTAGTGACAGATTTAAGTGTGTGCTTACATATCATTTTGAATAGCATTTGTAAGTTAATGGAATCCTTATTTTCCCAGGGGTATATCACATGCTTCAGCACTGAATCCTGTCCCCACAAAGTTAACACACAGGTAAACACAAGCAAATCTCTCCCAAACGTGTCTCAGAACACTCACATTTTGATCAGAATCAGTTTTGAGGGAATTAAAAAAAAAAAACAAAAAAAACAAAAACAAAACAAAACAAAACCAAAACAACTTACTGGACAAAGCAGAGAAACTCTTAAGCTTGTTGTTGCTATTTCACTGTCCGGATCGGCAGTCAGCTTCTCTTTAACTGTTATTTGAAAGAAGAAAAGGTTTATTTTACAGCTGATTTAAAACACAAATGGGATGACAGAGAAATAAAACAAGTCTGAACCTGTGTGCTAAACTTTCAGTTTGCCATATCTACTGGAAGCAAGCAGCAGTGATTACTGTTTCAGACTCACACAATAAACATGTAACATAAGCAGTCTTTACTCTCTAGAAAAGTAATAAATTACAAGATTTAAGAAAGCAAAAAAGCAGGAAAAGGTCATCTTAAACCAAGATCCTTAGAAAACGTATTTATATAGAGTTGTCTCTTTTCATATACATGCAACTTTGTACTGGAAAGTTACTTAAAATCTACTAACAAGATGGACAAGCACCATTGTGAACCTCTGAAATACTCATCAAGCAACTCTGTGGTTTAAAATTGAAATGCAAATGGAGAAACAGGAAAGCAGAGGTACTCTGACAACATTTGGGTTTTAAATAACTGCAGTGAAATATTAACACAACAGAAGTCTTTCATGTCTACCTGTTCTCTACTATTACTGGTAAGGACTGTTTCATAGTCAGTCAGCAGTTAAATGAACAAGTCGGTTCTATGTTCTTCCAGCTCGACGAACCGAACCTACACCCTCACCCTCACCTTGCATACAAAGAGCAGTCACCACCTGGAAACTCCTAGATTTTTGTGCATTTAAACCATCACACGGCACTAGCACAAGCTAATGCTCAGCACTAGATACCACTGGCTTTGTAGCATTTACTGGCAGGCTAATTTATTCCCTTTGGGAGAAGGTCCTGTGCTGTCTACAACACACGTTATCCGAGTATTAAAGAGCGTGCCCAACGCCTGTCAGGTGTTGGCCTTTCCCTCCTCTCCCTGAAAGACAAACACGCAGCAGTTTTTGCTTGCATTTTTGTTTTAAAACTTATACCAACTTGCACTTCACAGAGAAAACAATAAAGCTGCAAACCTCACACTTAAATCTGGAAGGGGGTTGGGAGGAGCACTGTGCCAGACACTCTCTCTCCAGGAGCTCGCTCTGCAATACGGTGCCAAAGGAACAAAACCCATGTTGACGGAGACTTTCCTCCAGCATGTCAGCATCGAGGTTCAGTATCAGGCATATAGTTCAGCTCACCCGAGGTACTGAATTACCAGTTAACTATATAAATACAGTTGTTCTGTTCTGCAGAAACAAAGCCAGTATGGCTGAACTGAAAGAGATTCTCTTGCATTTTTCCCTTCACAGTGTCAACAGGGTTTCTGGCCTGGCTCCTAGTCCAAACAAAGGCCTCTGAGTCTTTGAATTGGAACTGAATACAAAGAACACCACTATCAGATTCTCAAAACCCAGAGAATTGTAGGAAGTCCAAACCTCAGTCAGTCCAGTCCTATTTCAAATCTCCTTTTACAAAAGCTATTTTTCCTTTTTTAAACAAGCAGTACATCAGACATACTTAGCGCTCTAGAATGATCAGGGTTCCGTATTCCTTTTGCTCGCAACCTTTGCAGTAACACTGTCGAGGACAGCTGCTTTACAAGATAGACTGCCATGGAATAGTTCTAGAAAACAGAACAAAAGATCAAAGTAAAAACTGTTTCAATCAAAAAGACAGCTTGTATTTTATACAATGCTTATGCAATTTGTTATGTGATTACAGGGCTCTGTGTTTCTAAAGCAGTTACAAGAGTTTGGATGGCAAAGTTTTCAGACTAGAGAAAACCCACCATGCTTCAGAGAGTTCACAGGGCTGGAGTTTTAGAGATGCAACAAAAGTGACTTCACGGTTCGCTGAGACTGGATTCAGCTGCAAACCAAGCTGATAAAACAGCATTTAGGACACTTCTGGAACTTTTTACATCTAACTCAGGACATGCAGTCTACAGCCATGTGAGAAGGGTAATTTCACATCAATAATGTTACATAATGCAGTTGTGTCGATACATTTAAGGGAAGATGTCAGCTCAAATATGATCAAAACTTTTTTTTTTTTTAATAGAAGTTTACTTCATTTTCAAAATAGGAAAATTGGCAGTGATGCCTCTTCAAAAGCAACACATAGAAAAGACACATCATCTGCAGTATTTCCTACTCAGTCTGGAAGCACTGTTCAACCTTCTTTTTCTATGAAAGGCAACTTCACTACCGAAGCTTAACAGGATTAAGGCAGTTAAAGAGTTCAAGAGTTCGGTGAGGCCAAGATGTACTCCGGTGAATGAAGCTGGAGCAGGCAAGAAGTCCCCACTCCCGACTGCCCTTCCCCTCCAGCAGGGGGTAGGTCACTTCCCCTATGGGTCTGAACAGAACAGAATTAAAATGTTCCTTATCAGTGTCAGCAAAAAGCCAGGGACACTCACTTGTGCCGCTACAGATGATAATTAATAATAATAATATAATTAATAATAATACAAGGAGGTCAGGCACAGGCCGAGCACCAATGCTGGCAGCTCCCCCGTCCCCTTGGGACGAGCAGCTCCTTCCAGCATTGCCAACCGATTCCAAACCACAGCCCGAGATTTCTGAAGTTCTCATTTGTCTTGTAAGCTACTACTAACAGCAGGTAATAACTGTCTTTCTGAAAATGTGGTATGGTAGGATGCACTCAGCAGAAACACCCCTCACTCCCGTGCACCCCCAAAATGGAAAGGACAAAATTTGTGTTTTCATACATCAATTACTTTGCAATATAAACAGTATTTGCTAAACCTGTAGCCAGACCCATACACTTGAAATCGAAAAATGAAGGTCTTCCCCCCAGCAACTGCCACGTATGTTTCCACTAAAAAACCCACACAAAATCCATACAATTGTGACATCTGCCATTATTTAGGATGCCACTAGAATCCGAAGATAGGATTTCAGTAATATATCTTACCATAAAATTACACAAATTGAAATAGCACCAGAAATGCCACATTTTAAATATTTTACTCTTACGATGAATGCTTCTCACATCGTTAAAAACCACTACTGCTTTAACTTGTTTGTTTAATGCCTCAATTAGTATAGAAGTTAGAAAAATGGTAATTAACATTGTGAAATTATTTACTGACAGCTTGAATCTACAAAGCTAGGAACTTGCCCAAGGCATCTTGTACAGAAGGCTCTTGAAACAGATTGTGTAAAAATCACAATTATGACTTCAGGAAAGGTAGAGCACACCAGTCGAGACATGTGACTGACTCTTTAGGGAAGGAGGGGAATTCAAATTTTGTACTATACAGGCACATCCAAATATAAAAGAATTCCTCACATTTAACTGCCAAGGTCTCACACAACCACTTTAGGAAGCTTGACATCTCACGAGTGGGGAAATTCTGACTGGCATCTAATTATCAAGAAATACACTAAGAAGTGGCCACCCTCTTCTAGTTTTCTATTGCAAGCTACAAGTTTGTCAATACATTTTTAATAACTGAAATATCTATGAAGCCTGAGAAACCAGCTAGCTCACAAAAGACCAGCTTCGAGGCCACGCAGACTTGTGACATTTCTTTTCCCTATGTCCTCACCGGTATTTTTAAAAGTGCAGCGCTGTAACTGAGAACAGCTATCAGGACTGATCAACTCATGTGCAGGCACTTCTGCAATGTAAACCAAACCAGGTTCATTTTCAAATACTTATTTCTGATACCTGCGCTTGACACTAAATAAAAGAAGGTTAAAAAAAAAATAAATCATTCAGCCATCATTTATTCTATAATTTGAATGGAGAGTGTTTTACGGTCCACAAGAAATCCATCCTGAAATGCCACCATGACGTTTTATTGTGCATGACTGGGGTGTAAGCGTTTTCCACGCTGGTTCAGGAATCCCGAGCTTTGCACGCTGACGAATCCTCAGACAAGGTTTCATCTCAGGACAATTCTCGGGACTTCTGAAAACAGGCCAGTTGCAATGGCAAAGTCACCATTTTTCAAGTAGATGTTGACTCTCTAATGAGTATCCAGCAGTTTTTTTGCCATCAGAGAAAGCAATGCACTAATTCACGGACTAATTTATTGAAGTAAATTTTTGCAGCATGTTCCAGATTTAATTATTCCAGTAGAAGATCAGCGATCTTATATTACCAATTTTAACATTCTCCCCACAGACACACACAAAAAGTTATAAAACCACGACTTTTTAAATATTAAGTGTAAGGTTAGCAGTTATGAGAACAGAAATGTAAAAAAGGCAAATTAAACCTCCTGGGCCCTGCTGAGTTGCTTTGCTTTGTGTCCACATTTACAGTTATAAAAGACCACTCTGTACTAAATGTCACATGCAAGTAACAACTTGAAGCCAAGATAAAGTTTGTCAAGTCCCCCAAATCAGGAAGAGCTTCAAGTCTGAAGTTAAGACAAAAGAATAAGACATCTTCATCTTATTATCCAGGCCCTCAATGAGCCACGAAGAAAGTGGGTGGGGGGATAAAATGGGAGAGATCACACCAAAATACTTGAGAGCTACTGATTTGAGGGAGCATATAAAGCGATACAATCAAAAGAAGGAACAGTCCACTGCTAAACCGTGAAGTATTTTCTGGACAACTAAACTTGCTTCTCTTTCAAATCTTTCAAACAGATGCCAAAGCAGAAACTAATAAGCTTGACAGCATTATGTATCAAAGTTACTTACTCTTCCAATTTCTGCAGTCCACGAAACAACGATTGTGTTTGGTACCGTCGTAGATAATCTGACAAGTGAGGTAATGTTGATTGGTCGGCTAGGTCGCTTTGGTTCAACACCATTTTTGGTTGGTGGAAGATAGCCCTAGAAATCAAAGGATTTTCTCCACTCAGCAAAAAAAAATAAATAAATAAATACTGCTTTTGCCTTCTGCCCCTTTCACCACCACCCTGCCCCAATAAAAGCTGTATCTCACCTGAACCAGGCTCCCTCTTCAATTACAAACCTTCAAGAATAAAGGTATATAGAGAGATATATATAGACATATCAGACAATAAATTGTCAAGTATTTTGCAAGGCCTCTCCCCTTACACAGAGCTTCATGCTTTCCAAATCCTAACCCTGCCCACTGGAATATTAAAAGGCACCTTTGCCATCTCTCCTTCCTCAGCACTGGAATTCTACCTGCCTGCCTAACACCGCCCAGTCTGGCCCCATGCTGCCCCAGGACTGGAAACTGGCACTTTTTTCTCTCTTTTTCTTGATCAGTGATGTTCTGCTCCCTGCACAGATGACCTCCAAAACAGAGCCCAATTTCAGTCAGACTCATTGGATGTTTGTCAAACATAAAAATTTACTGTCATGGTTTTGAAAATTAATCTTCTGAATCTACTGGCTGATCTCCTGCAAAACAATTTACTTAACTATCTTCTCCATTTACCTATCCATCTTCATTCCAATGCTCCAAAATGTGAAAACAAAGCTTAGGATAAATTCTCAGGCTAATTTCTGACAGGCAGTTCCTAATATTGCTATCCAAAATATGGGTATCAAAATAACATCTTACTTACTGGGAGGCTGCATGGTTTCCCATTTACTTTCACACACAGATTGGGTGGGAAGTGATCTTCTTGTGGACAACTGGTTTCTGATAAACAAAACCTAAAAGCAAAGAGATTTCATCATCATTCACTTATAAAGTGATTTAAAGACCACCCTTTGCTAGAAGGAATTTTTTTTTCCACAGTTATGAAAGCATGACAGCTCTTGCTAAACACAGCCCTCAAATTAGCTGTACAGATCATTAAGCAGGAAAGTCCCCCAAAATTACAGGTTTGGATCAAGATGGCTGTAGGTTTCTTCCCAGATGTCTTGAACTCCTCAGACTGACTCTGACTCATTCAGATAGGCAGGTTCCTGTTACAAAAGACACATCATCTGCATTTCTTTCCTGCCATTTCTCCAGCCTGACCTCTCGATACAAGACCAGGGGTTCAAAAAGGACAAAATATACAATCTCTTCAACCATCCCTCCTCCAACTTCAATAAACCAGCCAGCTGTTTAGCCGCAGCATCAAACACTATCCTCATGCCTATGTCAAGCTTCTTAAGTTCAGACAACTTTATTTATTTACTGAAGTTCAGACAGGCTTATGTGCTGCTGGAACCAAAATAAGACACACCCTTCCTTGTGTATGAAATATGTGTAGGCCAAGATCACAGACAATAGGCAGGACCAAAAAGATCTTCTCGACTCCACTGGATTTCTTCCAGGGGACCTGCCGCATCCACACAAACCGACCGTGGCATCAGGGGACAGCTATTCAACGCAGCTGCTCTGCTCACAGCCCCCCACAGAATTTCAAGGATACACAGCATTTAATAAACTTATATGTGTCAAAGCTTCTACAATAACCACCAGGTTAAGATCCAACTGGTGATTTGCAAAGTCTTGCCTCCCACTGCCTGTAGAAAAGTAGACCATGTGCTGCTGTGCCCAGGAAATACTGTATTAGACATCTCTGCTAGGAAAAATAACCCTCCCTGCATGCAGATTTTGAAGGCCCAGGCACCTGCAATCTGACAGATGTGGAGTTAAAAAAGGAGCATACGCAGAATGCAAAATAAGGAACAGCAGAAAACGAGCCGGCTGTAGCACACGCAGCGTTCTGACACACCAGGGATCAGGCCACCAGCAGCTTCAGCAAAGCTGCATGTAACAAGGACGCGTAGTTAAGTTTGCCCTTTTCAAAGCTGCCAACAGCAAGTTTTTCTCAAGAAAACAACAGGATGAGACTCTTGTCCATACAGCAAAGCATGACAGGCTGGGAAGTATATACCTGATATATTTTTAAATACAACAGCATCCAGAACAGGCAATATAAATCCATACCTTAGCTGGACCTGTACTGTGAAGTCACATTTGGTCCCAGAAATATCCCTAGAAACAACACAACATGGGTTAAGACACATTGTTTACGCAACAGATTCATCAATATTTTCTCAGTTTGTATACTATAAAGAAAATTCTGATGGGTCACTATGACGCACCATCTCTACAGTGAATAACAACAGAACTCGACAAAGGATCAGACTGTTGGTGGGAAAGGGAGAGCTATGTATTTGTACTGTGCTTCGTACAGGAGAAACCTGCCCAATACTCACTGGACAGTGCTGCTATTTAATTCTCTCTTCCTCATTCTCTTCATTGGCTTCCATACAAAGGAGAGAAGAATTCCCCCATAAAATATTCTCTGAGGCACTACACACATATCTGTGTTCTTTAAGTTCACATTTCAACATGGAAGATACTGTAAGTTGTCTTTTAAATTTGTTTTTATTTAGATTGCGTATTACTGATCGAACTGACTCACATTGAACTGCTGATTTGCTGCACTTGTTGTGGCGTCAATGCAAATGCAAAGCAGGTTTCTCGAAATCGCTGACTATTATCTGATGCTAGAAGAAAACAAGAGATCATCACTTTAAAAACAGCAAAGAGAGTAATTAACAGAACGATCTCCTTTCATTAAAGTGTCTACATATACATACACACATTTTTATAGCAAGTCCAATAGTATGACACATCTGTTTCTGTAAACAATTCTAGAACAAGGAAGTTGCCATTTAAACCCTCCTGTAAATAAAAGTACAATCAACAAACTTTATATGCATATAAAGTATGCATTAAAGAATTAATATAGATAATAGTAAAGCTGGGACAAATCAGCTGAAGACTTTCTATCAGTCATGGTATCTTAATGCAAAATGTTACTTGATTTAAATTTTAGAATTCTTAGGAATTCTCATTAATCCATCTTTTATTTCTTTTAACACAAGAGATCACAGGTTAGCCCATGAAAGAATACACAGTGACTGAGAAGTACAACACATGCAACTTTGTACGTTTCAGTAAGATATTTTACGGAGTTAAATGCACCAAAAGTGTAATATGCAAATAACTCATGAGATACACAATATGAAACCGGGTTTTAAAGTCCTTCAAATCTGTGCCATTGTGCTCCATAACAAAACAAATAGCACTTAAGAATTAATGCACTTGCTGAAAAAATCAAATGTTAAACATCTCCAAAATAGTGCTTAGATGTAACACGCATCCCTTCACTGGGGCTACGGGCTCCATTGCCGTACAGAACCACACCCCAGGGCTAAGAAAATGGCTTTAAAAAACAAAACAAACAAACAAAAAAATCTCTCCAGAGACCTGTTTCTCATCGACACATGTATTGAAGTGAAAGTTGCAAGACGTTTGCCATTCAATTTCATTATTCTTAATGATTTTATAAGGTTATGAATAACTATATTGTGTATCAAACACTCGGTAAATTTATCATTTTTTGTTTTACTATAATCTACTTTCTGACTCATCCTTGAGTGACAGATGAGTGAACACTTCAGAGTGACACTTCAGATACTGTGTTAAAAACAGCATGTGGTAGGTTGGAAGCAACAATAGAACACGCATTGACTTGGTATAAATATTAACAGCAGCAATCTCACAAAATTACATTTCTATCTTTCTTGTATGACAATGCACCAAGATCTCTACATTTTATTACGTTATATGCAGCAACCACATGCAATTCATTATCAGTTGTACGATGGGCAAGAACAGGTGATACATATCAAACAGCAACTTTTCTGAAAATACTAGCAAATAGTAAATATTTTTAAAAGCATTAAGTTCTATAAAAAACTTTTTATATTTTATATTCATATATTTCCATTTTTTCCAATAAGAAGTTCTACTGTAATGTCCAAAAGCACCATCTGGGCTGGGGTGCAGCAAAAGGCCTCAAGTTAATGGTTAGTTAGACACTCATGCCCACAGCATCCAACAGCTAATTTTATTTTAATACATTTTTCAATCACATTTCTTCAAACAAGAAGCATGCAGGGCTTCAGGTGACAGCCACTCACAATGTAAGAATTATCACAATGTAAGAATTTGCAGGAAACATGAACACAATGTATACAATGAACAATGAAAACCTCTCCTAACATTTGGTCTTCAGTATAATTTTGCACCTATTTTTAGTTATAAATAGAAAGATCAGAATTATAGACTGTAATCAACAAAAGATGAATTAGCACAGTTAAATAATGCACTGCAGACCAGAGAACTGAATTAATTCAAGTTATTATTTCATATCTTTACATAGTTAAATGTGGTTTTCACCTGTTGGTTTTATTTTCCTCCCATGTATTATTTGCTTTACACGAGGAACTGTCAGCTCTGGCTTTATCAGGGAATTTCTGGAACATCTTTGCAAACATTTGTTGTGAACTCCAACATCTTTAATTGAAGAACAAGGCTGCTGAACCTTTAACTAAGGCTGCCTTCAATTAAACATTCATTATCCAAAGAAGTTAAACAGCAAGTATCAAAAGTCTAACCCCAAATTTTCCAAGCAATCTTCTTCCCTTTCAGCTGCTCATCTCTTGGCTTGTTTTGGTTTTGCAGCACACACAATTTAAAGATAAGAACCAAACCAGTAATATGGATTTTTGCAAGCGTTGGAAAGGAGAGGGAAGCAAAGAAACTGTCAAAACAGTCACTGGCAAAATACCGAAGGTGCCCAAATCCAACCCTTTTCCTCTGGTTGTTACTGGTTGCTATTAATGCAAGACACATTTTTGTTAAACAATGATATGTGATCTTTAAAAGTGGATTTCTAACTTCTATACTCAGTTTCATCAGGCTCATTGGCCAAATTTAAGTTTTATACATTAAAATGGCAGAAAACGAAGCAGCACATTCTCCAGTGCTGACATGGGACTGGCTGACATCAACCCGGGTTTCTTCATGGGCTATGGTTGTGGCACATTTACCAGACAGCAAATAGCCTCTGCTGGAGTCAATTTTTTTTGCCACAGAAATAGCCACTTCAAACTCATAACTGTTAAAACACTACAGAGATGTAGACATGATTAATAATCGCATTGTGTACATTACAGTTAATGAATTTACCCTGCAAGAAGAAAGGGTTTGAGGCTGAGGGGATGCAGCTTGGTTGGTTGGTTTTAACAAGTTCAGTTTAGCCTAAGAACAAAAAGGCCTCCAAAAGGTCATCTTACAGTGCCTAATCACTTCAGAGGTGCTTGTCTTAATAACTCTAAGTAAAATTCTATGCGCTGATAGATCCACCGTCCCCAGGGATCGGAGACTTAGCTTGTCACGTGCTGTTTGATTTTTCCTTCGCTGCAAAACAGCGTTAACATACACATGCTGTGTTTTCCATACATTGTGTACAAGCAATCGTCGTGATTACCCAGGGAGCACAGCCAAATGGCAAAGAGGGAAGAAACAATTTGTTAATTAGGCAAAGATGATCCAAAAGCCAATCAAAAGATTTCCAAATCCTTGACAGATTGAGTGGTACAGACAGAGGAAGATGGACAAGAAGCCACATTACTCTAAACTAAATGAGAGCTCCTGCTCTTCAGCCAGACCCAGGATCCAGCTTTGCCCCTTGGACGTGGAACCACCCACCAGAAAACCAGCAAATTTAACCACCGGCTGCCCAGCTCAGTGCCTGCTACCATCAGCAAGTCTAGCCTTTAGGAACACAAACATTTTACCACATTATAAAGACAGAATTTGAATTTTTACGTTCAGCGCAATGTTTAAAAATGGTAAGAACAAACTATGCAAAGAACAAACACAATCGGTTTAACAAAACCACAAGTAGAAGAGGCCAGAACAGCAGTGGAAATCCCACGCTGCCCTGTCTGAGAGCACAGGGAAGTTTTTCAAGGACTGTGGTGGTGAAGACCGTAACTCCCATTTTCTAGCTTTCGGTTAAGATCTCGCAATTGTGACCCAAAACTGCAAACCAACCCCAAAACATCCTCTGCAAGGGAGATGAGAAATGGTCTTTCTTTGTGGTTTTCCCTAATCTTCTCCCATGTATTTTCATGCAATCTTTTTATACCCATATCTGTTCTTTCTAGATCTACTTACCCTACAAACGATGCATGAAAATTTCAACAAAACACATTAGACAGAGTTAATTTTGCAGCTTTGATATTAAATACCAGGCTTACGAGCTCACCTATGACTATCCAAACTCCCCTGTTTCTAAGGACTTTGGACAGACCTCGGGAATCTGGAATTTGATAGCCCAGAAAAGCTGCCAGTCTGCTTTTAATTCATCTGGTGTATCTGCTGTGTTTAGGAACAGCGAACAGATCCTGGCAAGTCAAGCACATCATTTACTGTTAAAAGTTCTGGAGTATGATTAAAACCAGAAATATGCAAATATATATATTTTTATCCAAGAAAATCATTTTTGATGGCTGGAAACATGCAATTATGCCCTGCAAACAACTATTATTATTTAAGAAAAGAAAGGCAAAACCAGATCTCCAATTGAAAACCAAGTGGACTAAAATAGATTTTATAATCTAATAAAGCTGGAATCTAGCCAGGACAACACAGTTAATAGGAACATTTTTAAGAAAGTTGCCAGGAATGGGGTTTAGGGGTTGGACTTTTTTTAATAACTATGAATTATTAAATTTTATAACCTTTTCATTAGCACTCTCTGAATGGTGCAGAATTTGGAGGATTAGTCAAGAGCCTCTCCTTTGTAGCCTCAGAAAGGAGGTACAATGCACAAATGTCCAAGGGACTTTTCTATTTTTAAAAAATTACATATAAAGAACAAAGGCACAGTAATTTAAAACAATACCATGAATCACAAGTATCATTTTACCTTGCTGCTAAAAAATTTCCTGAATAATTCAGATATTTGAAAGGGTGGGTTCCGAAATATAATACAGGGTATTTAAAAAAAATTGAAGTATTAAAAAAAAAAATTCAAGCAGACTAATGTAATTAAATGAGTGTCAACAAGAACAGTTTCAGCCAAGCTGTATAAAAACTTCTCATCTTACCAGAATCTCATCGTTTTTGAGGGGGTGGGTGGAAGGGACTATTTACTGCTTCTTCATTCATCCAGCTTAAATCCAGAAAAGGCAACGAACAAAACACACATTCTCTGGTAAACACATACATCCCAAGAACCAGTGCAAGCTCAGGTCTGCTGCCTCTGCAGGTCCCCAGCATTAGGACTAGACACTCTAAAGTGCCTGAAACGTTGCAAAACCATTACAGAACAGAGTTTCTTCTTCAGAACTGATTTTTTTTACCAACTCACTATTGTCACAGTTTCCTGATTATTTCATGCTTCCCTCATTCAAATAACGCTCCAAACAGCACAGGGGATTGGTTTGTATTAAGTGAGAGCGACCCATTTATGCCTTGCTAGTTTTTTATTTTATTAAATGTTTCATACGAGTAATGAGTTTTCAAAACTTGAGCAAAAACTATTTTTATACATGGCAGTATCATTCACAGGACCAAACCACTTAAAATTCTGTAGGAAGGTATATACGTGTATGTATATATATGGACAATTAATATATTACTTATTGAAGTATGACACATAAATATACTTCTTACCAATTTTATTCTTTATTTTGGAAAAAACCTATAGCACTAGAGTGAAAAAAGAACCCAGCTTGAGTGGCTGCATTTTCTACAGCTCTAAAAATATTCTGTTCCACCTCACCAGTACCCACGGCTAAAAATAGCCACACAATCTTTCTGCAGTAAAATACCTCTTGCTGTCTTGAGAAAAAGCCAGTCTCTAAATTTCCATTCAGGAACAGATACCTTCAAATCTTTAATGAATTTTACGTTATCACATTGTTGGAGTAGTGATGCTTCCTGCCGCAGCTGCAGCTGACCATCGTACTGCCAATAAACTACGGTTCATCTTTTCCATCTATCATCACCAAGTGCAGCTTATTAAATAGTGAAGGGAATATATTACCTTCTAATAGAGAAAGATACTTGGACTAAAATTAAACTTGCACTTCACACTGCAGTAATTACCTAAGTTCAGGCCACGAGAACAGCTATCATTGACTTGGCCTATTACCAATGATTTTCAATAATTGCATGTTTATTTCCAAAAGCAAAAATAGTTCTGTTAAGTAAGAGTATCAGGACTATAGAAAATTTTTGCTAAGCGCTGTAAGATAAACAAGAGATGTCTAATTGGTTATCCACTAACTTAATACAGTATATAACACTGATTAGTTACATTTGTCAAAATATTAGGCAGAAAAACCTAAACATTGTAGAAGTTGCCCACCCAACACATATATAATCCTTACTTATCTTCCCCAGATAGGTAAGAAACCTCATTTTGTTACAGCACAGGCACTTTGCTTTTTCTTTTAAACAACAGAAGGCATGGTATCAATTTATGTTCAATCCCCTTTGAAATATCACTGCTGAAAATTTAATACACTGCCTCCAAGCTAGACCAAAATTACTGCATCTAGATCAAGGCATGGAAAACATTTACCTTTCAAAAAGGTAAAATTCAGACAGGCTTTGAATGATGTTCAATTGCAGCAGAAGCCAGGAAGCCCGTAACACAACACTACATACACAACAGCTCCTCATAACGCAGTTTGTCCAAAACCTCTTGTATCAATCCTGAATGGGGTTCATTTATCCAACTGCTTTTGGAGGAGAGATCAAATGTCTGTGTACAGCACAGTGCAATATCTGCACATAAGCAGAAACCAAGCAGCTACATGGGAGAGTAACGATGAGGGGATCCACATAATGTCAGGATGCATCAGTGGCCCTTTTAAAACCACCACAATTTATGAAGTTCCTGGGTAACAAGCATTTATACATAAACATTTCCTTCCCGTTAACCACAGCCTCCCCGCACCGAGCTCCTGCTATCTCCTGCAATCAAGCAGCTTTAAAACAACTACCCACCATGCCCGGAATTTCCTGCTACCCATTAAATGCATCCCTAGTGTGTGACATCAGGTCCGTCCCTGCTAGAGCCCCCCTCGGAGAGCCACCCTGTCCCCTGGAAGGCAGGAAAAGCCTCTTGCTAATGGCTGGAGCCACAGCAGACCAAGCCAAAGCTTACACCCCATCGGCTGCACTAAGCGGAGCTCAAGGGCTGGGCTGGCCCCGGCACCAGCCACGGGTTTCGGCAGCTCGGCCCGCCAGGTCCCACACTGACAGAAGCCCCAGGTTCCCCTTTCTGTTTCGTCACTCACTGAGGCATCTTGGCCATTTCATTTCAATCGCTTATCACAATGGCCGTTGCTTAATCTTAACATTTCAAAACACTTCAAAACTACTCGAAGGGAAGCATTTTAGTAAACACACAAATCATTCTTTCCTTGACAGCAGTAACCAGCTCTTAACTCATTTCCATGGGTTACAACTGCGCCACACTCACAAATCCACGGCATTACTCTGAAGTGATAACGCTACATTCTTCAGCTTAAACCAGATGAAAAACTGAACTCCAGTTCTGGTCATTCTGCTGCATTTATCAAGACGATTTTTAGATTCTGCTCGACTTAAGCTTTTAACAGTTAATACTCAGAAGGAAGTGGCAGAGCTACACTGGGGATGGGAAAGGCAGAGAGTAAAGAGAGTTTATTTGAAATAGTGCCTAAATTTATACATGAAAATAGCCTGGAAATACTCCAAAGGCTACAATTAATTCATAAGTATGACGTATTTTATAACTCTCTATGATACGTTGTATAAACAGAATAGATCAGCTGGAAACTCTGTGCAATTGGACAGATATTCATGCCTGATTATTTTCTTTAATCAGTCACATATTAGAGCATTTCTGAGCAATGTAAATATGAAGGGACAATTTACTGGACAACAGTAAATATGAAGGGACAATTTCATGCCCACCTGCAGTGCCAGAACTCTCTGCCCCAGCCCCACCATTGTGCCAGAGGGAAGGAACATCACTGGGTCCTCCCATAACTCAAGTCTCTTGATTTCTTTACATGCCTAAATGTATACCCCAGAAATCAAGTCCTGCTATTCAGGCTTGAAAATCTGAGCTTCTATGCCTAAGAACACCAACAGACGTTAAACACTTCAAAAGAGCAGAACACCCTACATGGAGTATCCTGCTTCTGGTTCACTCTTACTCTCATCAAGAAAGTAGAAAGTTTTCGAAACATAACAGAAAGGCAAAAAATTAAGTTTAAAGTTTATGGTTAGATAACAGAGTCCCTAGGAAGCTCTCTACCAGGATTAGCATAATCCATTCCATCTTTTTCTAAAAGCCATCATAAAGGGAGATTAAAGTAGCTCTAAAAGATTCGAAGTTACTGAGGACTTCCAAGTCCCAGCAGCATTTCCAACAACTTCTAAGTGATCTCAACATCTTGCTTGCAAGAGGAAATCTTAAAAAAATACATATTGCAATAGCCCAGCTTCCTCTCTCATGCAATGTGAGTATCGCTGCAAGGCCACAAGCTCTCCAACCACTCAGAACTGAGAACGCTCCACGCTTAGATTGGTCTTCTGATTATTAATGGATTACTCACATGCTTTGAGTCAACCACGTGGTTTGCTGTAATTCCTTCTACTAAAAGCTTTAATTGGAATCACAGAATATCTTGAGTTGGAAGGGACTCATGATGATCATCAAGCCTAACTTCTTATCAAACTATCAATTATCAGAAAGATATCCTAAAGTTGATCTTGGGAAGCAAAGTGGCTTCCTAGGTTCACTCTCCAGAGCAGCGGTGTCTGAAAACATACATAACCTGTGAGGTCCTGGAATTCATGTGATCTCAGTTCTACGCATGAGAAGATTAAGCAATCAGTTCAAGTGAGCAGTAATAAATTATACACCTTTTCTTGTAGGACAAGAGCTGCCCAGTTGGTTAAAGCTCCCTCTTAAACAGACTCTAGACTATGGAAAGATTCTCTGTACATAAACTTGAGGCTTACCACATGCAAATACAAGTTGGACGCAAAAAAAAGAAACTTGAGTGCACTGTAATTCTAGTTCAGCTACAGAACATGAACAAGACAGAGCTAATATTTCAGCTTCTTCTTGCACAATTAAAAGCTGTAGAGCCGGAAGCCAGAAAGCTCGAGCCCAATCTGAGAATATAGTGTTTTGTTGAACTTCCTCCCACAAAGTACATTTGAAAAAATAACAAACACAGAAGACAGTAAAAGCGTGACTTTCATATAAACCATAATACTGATTGCATAGAGCAACAGATCAGCTTGCTGATATATGAAAGGGAGAAATACTTGCCAAACAAAACTTGTATAGTTTCCAACCTAGACTTCTAAGTGCACTGAATTGTTTAATTGTTTAATAGCTGTACCTTGAACTACAGTCACCCCAAAGATTTTAGTCAGATCAATCACAAGATCTGTCTTCAAGAACACAGCACGTCCAAGTAAGCACGATCAATCACAGTCAAAAAGAAAATTTCAAGCTAAATGGAAGTCAGAAGCTTGAATTCTAGTTAGTAAGCACGTAATTCTTGAGTGCAGGGACCAGGGGTGCAGTTCTGCTTATTGGAGAAACCCTGTTATTAAGAGTCCACAGATTAAGAAATTAAACTAAGGCCTAATCAAATCAAGACAAGCCCCAGTGGAGACACTGGAAGCTCCTTTCATCCAATGGAGCAGGTTTGGAGACCCCCAGGTAGCACACGGCGCTTTCTGTGATACTCGGACTCCCCAAAACAACCGATGTTTGTCTCCACCCGCCAGGACAGTGAGACCTGGAGGGAAAAATTCCAATTTCCATGGTTCAGATCCAAGTTTTAATGTTGTGTTCCACATCGCCCAAACCTGAAGCACAGCAAATAAATTGTAGGGTGATCCTCTACATGCCATTCAGACAGCTTTTTTAAAAGAGCAGCATAGCTCACAGCCTCCTTAATCCTTTACATTGAAAAGGTTAATTTCTCCTTACAGGTAAGTAAAAACTCAAAACCTAGGTAAAATGGTTTTGGAACAGCTCCACAGTTAAAACAATTAGGAATGCTGTAACAAAAAGTATTTTTAAGATGTTGTTTAACCATCTAATGTCCCTTCCATAATAATCTGGCAAAATCTTGATACTCGTTACTCATCTCACAGTAAACACATTTTACCACACAAATGAGATCTTATCTGAGTGTCAGAAGTTACTTTTAGAGAATTGGCCCTATGCTTAAAAAACAACAAATTAGCAGCATCTGTGCACTGGGGGCTGAAAATGGGGAAAAAATATGTGAAAGCTGCAGCTTCCCTTGAGAAACTAACCACCAAAATTCTCCTATTTAAAGGAGTTGCCGTTAAAAAAAAAAATAGAGAATTCACAGTAAGAAGGCATCTTTCGTACATTCTATCAAGGCCAAACCGGATAGCTTTTCCTCCAAAAAAAACAGTCTTACAATCACATCAAATCACAGTTAACCATGGGGCAAAGTGCTCAGACTTCTCACTAGTGCTGCAAGAGCTCAGGGTACAGATTCATCCACCAACATATATTTTCAGAATACAGAGCTTTTCTAGTTGGCTTATACAAAAAAAAAAAATAATCAATACAGATGCTTTCTCAATTTTGCAATGCAGATGACTAATAAAATATGGATCAAATCCGACAGCTCCACTGAACATGGACAGATAACTCTTTGTCTCAGAAAAGCAAGGCCACTGACAGTCTTCTTAGGAGTAAAGAAAATGCTGCCATGCCCCAACAGCACAGCCAGCACAACCATAATTGTCAGAATTAGCTACCTGGCTCTCCTCTCAAAGAGCTACACAGGAGTCGAGTACCTGAAACACTCCGACAGAAGCAAGAGACTCTGCTGTCCAAGCAAAGTAACAGCAAGAGAGTCCCACCGCCAGCAGGGCCCAGCTGCTGGGTTCAGTTCTTAAAACAGGAGCAGGTTGAGGTAGCACAGGCCGAGTTTAGGAAGCATAGGCTGAGTTTACAAGTTCAACTCGCTAGGCAAGTCTGCTCTTCTGCAAACATCCTACTCACTGCTACAAGTTGTATGGGCTGCTGTAAGCCAGGGGAAGTAAAAAAAAAAAAAAAATAATAAAGTTAGCCAGCCATCTTCTAACCTTGGCCTGCAACACACACTGCGGCCAGCCATGCTCAGGTGAAGATCCTCGAGAGCTTCTGGGGAGAACGGTATGGATGGATAAAGCACTGCAGTTCTCCCTTGCCAGAAATCCTGCCCAGCAAGCAGTCCGCATGTGGATTTTAACCACAGGTCAGAGCTACATTTTGAGGAAGCAAGTGTAAGAAGGTAACATCCATTTCCTCCTTTTGTTCTTGACATTAATAGTTAGCAAATTTAATTTCCTTATCTGTTATTCACATTAGCTGGTGTACTACCCACCTACGTGAAATATCTGGGTACAGAATGCATGTTCAATGCCCTGCTGTGCAACTCCCCTCCCTGAGGCTTTGTCAAATTATTGCTTTTCAAATTAATAATCACATCTTGATGAGACAGAAGACTACAGAAAACCTTCCAAGCAATTCCACCCTGACTTGGGAAAGAGCAGGGAGAATCGCATCCAAAGACGTGCTTTGCCCAACTTGTATGTAACGACCAGCATTTCAGGAGTACCTAAAGATTCCCAAATCAGCAAAGATCGCACTCTTTCTCTCTCACACACACATTTTTTTGTATTCCAGTAGGTTCCATTTTAAGCAGGGATATAATTATTCAGGTCATCAGTCCATTCTTGTGATGGAGGGAAAGAGAGTAAATTCAAAAGCTTCTTATCCCTAGCCCATGAGGAATCTGATGGGAAACAGCAACAGGAGATGCTGAAATGCTGGCCAAATGCCCAGGAGGAGTTCCGAGGGCTTGTAACATGCATCTGCCATTTGAAAACAAAGCCAGGGAACGTAGAAATTTGACATTTGAGGAAACCCACATTGTTCGCAGCACTGAGAAGGATGCCCGAACCATTTGAGGCAAATATTCTACAAATCATTTAAGACTGTTTTTAGTTAAAGCATCAGAAACTGTATAAATGGAGAAAATTAATACAAGTCTGCTGCACACTTGCATTTAAAACTCCTAAGCTGTAAGCACAATTTCTTCAAGTTGTTTTGAAAGTATATAAAGCTGCATATCACTGGTTATTAATCCAATAGTTTTTTTATTAACATATAAATATTTATTACTCTAAAATACCTTCATGACATTTATAGTCAGCAATTTTATGATCTCTAGCAACACTACTTTCCACTATAAAAGGAAAAAAAATTCTCATATGCATGGGCACTGAAGCTCTCTCTTCCCCAAAAAGCACAAGAAAAATAGCTTTTTAACAGTATTGCTTTGGATAAACAGAAAGACATCTGCAGACAGGATTCACATGCAAAACAAAAACCCCAACAATACCTTAAATTAATTGAAAGGAAAAAGATTGCTTAAAAATTCATCTGGTTGGAATTTCACACACTTTCTTTTACCCTGACACCCAGTGTCCACAGAGGGGAAAAAATATCCTATTGTATACAAACTCCTCAAGCAATAAGACATGACAGAGCATGAATTATGATGTCTCCATTTGGGGCCAGTTTGTCAGACATGGAGCTGACAGCAAAGTGTTCTTCCCACATCCAGGAATAAATGCATACCACAATTCCTGCATTGGAATGTGTTCTTGAAATTAGAGCATTATTTTTAGGTATTTATAATGTAGAAGTGATGGAGACACATACTGAGTACCGAATTATCCCGGACCACCAGCATTGCCTGGAATGCTTATTAATCAATAAGGTTTTAGATTACAGCTAAATACAGTACACCTCTTAAAAGAATACCTGAACCAGAAGATGAGATTATCAAAAGCCGTTTTCCCCTCCATGTCTCAATTATCACAGCTAAAACAAAACACATGCAAAAAAACGTGCAACATCCTTCAGAAATGTGCAGACCCATCACCACTCCTGTATCAGGTCTCCTGCATTCCCGGAGCTGTGCAGACTGTTATCGTAAAATACCTGTTCAGTTGCGTTTACAAGGAATCTCTTTTGCAAAGGAGATTTTTGTTTTCACTCACCCACCATCTCCCCATATCTACTCACACAAATCTCCTCCTCCTACCAGCCATTCTCACAGTGAATCTTTTCCAGGGTTACAACACAGCAGAAGGTTCCAGCATGCAAGCAGCCCAGAAATCAACAGGACCATTGTATTTAAGCAGTATTTAAGAGTATTAAAAGTTAACCACACTGTTCAGCACTACGTGGAATCAGAGCCAGAAAAATCACACGTTGTTATATAATACTCCATAAGCATCAGATTATTCTCAGCCGCTACACAAGTCATTTATACCTTAATACAAAAGACAGTTTAAAGACAAGTAGCCACAACTGCAAAAGGAGCACAAGTCTTCCTAAACTCAGCCATTCAGGCTGTAATGGATCACAGCAAGCATCTAGTTTGGCATTCTTTCCCAGCACAGACAAGAAGATTTTGAGGGCCTGATGGATTTTTTTTTTTTTTTTTTAATAACTAAACTCTACAGTTTATAAGAACTACTGAAAGCAGACAAGCTTTTTCCTTTTTCTAAGTTTTAATTTGTTCCTTGTCAAACTCACCCCTTAAATAAAACGGATATTTGAACCATATTTAGTGGCTCAGCTAAAACAACTAGGGAGTGTTACGTAAGATGTCTCTCCATGTAGAACAAACTGTTCCAAAAGTTACCAAAAATAGCGATTCTCTAAACACTGGTGTGATGCAATATTTAACCAGTTACTGCATCAGCAGCTGCATTTGTCCATTACAAAAAAAAAACCAAAAAACAAACAAACAAACCAAACACTTCAAATATTATTACAACATTTGCAACCTTACCTAGGCTGGTAGGTTTTATCAGCTCATCCAACAAGTCATAAAAAGGTAATTTCTGAAGTTTTATGTCAGGATGGACAGGGTGGAGTGCAGACGTAAGATGGGGAAGTTCCAGTTCATGTTTAGGTCCCAGAAGCGAAACAGGGAGCAATGGTGACGTGGCAGGGTGGCCATCGTAGCTGAGCTGTGGAATGGTAGACGGAGACAAAGCTGCTGGCATAGAGCTCGAGTGGACGCTGGGGATAGATAAGTCTGCAGGTGTCATGATTTTCTGAGGAAACCTTCGCCTATAGAGTTCTTTGATTTTCATTTGTACGGCAGGACTGCAGCCAGCCTTTAACAAATGCAGTGCTTTTGTGAGCAGTTCGTGTTTTCGGCCGTGCTTGTTCCTCCCCGCGTAACCCAGAAGTACTTGCAGTTCAGAAACTCTAAGGCTCATAACCATTTGCTTAAAAGAAACAAAACAAAAAAATTAGTATTCAAGTTACATCATCTTAAACACTAACATTAGAATGTGGCTTAATCTCATTAAGCATACAGTTTTTAAAGGCACACCGTCGCTGCTCTTCCCCCACTGATTATGTGAAATATAATGTAAAACAGTACTTGTTCACAGCCAGATAGATCTACCGAGAAAGTCTGTAATTAGCAATTTTTAAAGGGATTTCTATTTGCCATATACAAATTCAGGACAGCAATACTGATTGGGGGTGGGGGGGGGTGAGGCAGGGAGAGAAAGAGAAGGACAAGTTGCCAGGACAAAATAAAGATTGTATACATAGCTATTTTCCAATCACTCCTCTGCTAGCATCTCTAATGTTGACAAATTTTTTGACTTGCAACTAGACAAATAACAAGTCACACACTGCTCACATCCAGGTCTCCATCCCTCACAGTTCCAAGCTGTGCCAGGCCCTAACTCAGAACCCTACTGCACTTCCAAACCCTCCCGCAGTTTTTGCCATGCAGCATAACTAACCCACACAGGAGAGAAATAACCATTGTCAAAAAGAAAGAGAGAAATCATAATGTGAGTTGTGTGTAACCTCATGTGATCATTATTGAGTTAAAGGAAATTTCTTGCAATTCACTTTCCTTCTCACATCAGAGCTGCACGTTCTGTTTTGGATGGGGGAGCTTGGCTTTGCCTTCTATTAATTACCATTTACACAGTCTTTTAGTGTCTCCCAGTATGGTCTAATGAATCAAACTGGTAAGACCTGTAAACTGTTTCACTTCTTCAGGAACTGCGAAAAACCCGATGCAAAACAGCGACACCAGCAATCGCCCGTGTGCACCAAGGACTTCCCCGCCAGTCAAGCAGAAGCCAGCAAGTCAACACACAAGCCTATCTTCAACTTAAAAACTTCTTTAAATGCTTGACAGGGATTTTTTCGCCACCCCAAGGCCCATGACACCAGCTGAAATTATATTCCTGCAGAATTTGGGATTCCAAAGAAATCACAAGCAAGTGGAATGCCTGGAACCCATAGCCACAAGCGGCCATCTGGATATTCGGTACAAAACCATTAAATACTCTCAATATTTTATAGTCAATCTCAAAAGATCAAATTCAAAATAATACTTGAAGTATATATTCAGGACTAAGCTACTTCAGCATATCAGGGTTCTGCAATTTCCCAGCCGCTGAAGGTTGAATAACCAAACCAGCACTTGCATTTGCAAACCATCTTTGAAATAGAAACACTCCCATCCTCTCTAGTTCTTCAAACTGTGCAAAGTTTTCTAACATATACATTACTCAAGTTATCTTCACATCAATTGTTAAACCTAAAGTGCTAATATTAGAAAGTATGCTGTCCCCAGCTTTAGCAAAACCAGCCTGAAACTCCTATCAATTCCTCAAAGCTTCAGCACCTGCAATGCACAGGTGTCCACAGGAGGCACTTCCCTCTATTGAAATAGGTCGTGTTATTTAAAAGCCCTAAATTAGATTATGCCTGTATTTAATGAGGTAGGCACCAAGATAGATTCAACTAAATTTGCCACAAAATTTCTGCTCTGTTGAACCACAGCACCAGAGCTAAATAACCTTGCTGCAAATCTGAGACAGACGTGGCTGCAGACAACCACAAACACGCTGGATACAACACGAGTTTGCTGGCTTTCTTTTTTCTGAATACCCTGAAAAGCTACTTCACACTTTCAACTATGGGACTGTCACAGAGCTACTAATGAGAACAGACGAGGTGCTTTGTAGAAATGGAGATGTCTTAAAAGAATAAGGCATTTCAGTTACAATCCAAAGTGTTGACAGCTGAAAAGAAAGTGAAACAAATAGATTTGAAACATGGAAAAACACTATTTATAATGCTTTACAAACTTTTCTTCAACAGAATGAGTAGTTACAGCTGAAGGGTTTAATGTCTGCTACCATCACCATGAAAATTCACTTCCTGAACAGCCAGAATCTCTCAGAGCTTCACTCCGTTCTTGTTTTGCAATAAACTCATGGGCCAAGCTTGCAAAAAACACAGAGGATTAAGAAATAATTGAGCTAACAGAGAAGCTCCTGCCACATGTTGGATGTTTTCCATTTTTTGAAGGTATAGGCAAGTTAGAAATAAGCATACAGAACACAGGGTCCACTGTGTAGCCAGAAGCACAAACCAAAATAAATAAAATTCCCCAGATCTTCCCCACCCTGGTGCATTCCTTACAAAGGAGGATGAGAACAATTTTATTTGCAATGTTGACGATGCTAGCAGATACATCAATTAAAAATGCAGTCATGGAAAAAACAGCAATAAAGGTTTGTGGGTTTATTACAGTTTCATACATCACTGATAAATCTTTCTTTCCAAAATATCAATAAAAGAGGCAATGACTTAAATAAAACACCCCCCACGCACATCCATGGGGTTTTGCCTGTGGATCATGTCAATAGTGGAAGGGGAAACAGAGCCCGACAAACAGCCCTGCTGGCAAAAGTCTCTCACGTCACTGCAATCCGAACGTGGAATTCCTCTCCTCCTCCTCCACTGCAGTTGTGTTTTATTTGAGGACACAACCCAGCTCAACCAGAAGTGCCGCTGCCCGTACACGCACCATCCAGCCTACGAGCCCTTGGCCCATGTCACCCTGGTACTCTAATCTTAGAACAGGCAGAATAATTATAGTAGGGAAACAAACCAAGTGCTGTCAAATGCACAAAATACACAAAATAGCTGCAATTTGTTGGGGTTTTTTTTCCCCTGTCACATCTCACTTCATCACAATTCAAACCCTTTGCTGGCTTAGTTATACCTAGCAAAGCTGAAGGGCAAAGACACAAAGTGTTTTGCTTCAGGAAATCTTGTTTTTTTATTTTTTTCCTGTTGCCTGAAGTAGAGTAGTAAAAAGATCACTCTCGGTACAGCTGCATCTGCAGCGAGCTACAAAACCAAACACAAAGAGCCTGTCTCCCAACAACAGCAAATACCCACAATACAAATAACTGCCCCTACCTCTGGCTGGTTATCAGAATCAGCAAAATGTTTGGGTTTTCTTTCCTAACACAAAAGAATGTAACAAAACAACAACAACCCTTCAACCAAACAAACCCAAGAGCTACCAAGGACAGACGGAAGGATAACTTGCAAACTGCAACTGCAGGTAACTAGGTGTTTACTTACCTGTTCACATACAGGTAAGTACACGTTCCTACAAACATCACACGAGTGCACAAGAAATCGGGGCTATATAGCTACAAAAAAGTTGAACTACTTGCCTAAGTTCAGCATCCAAAACACAGCAAGCTGACTGCAGGCCAGCAGCAGATCCAGCACAGCCCAGTATCAAGCACACCAGGAGTTCTGATGATGTTGGGCATTTTGGTACCTGCCATATCCAGGCAACATCTAAAATTCAAAGAGGAGGCAAGGGCAGTAGAAAAACTTCAAAGTGTGAAGGAGCAAGAATACGATTTACAGAAACCCTACTTATCTGCATTTAGCAGAGTACTTCTATATCGACTCACTGTAAAGACCTCTGCCAAGTTTAGAAGGTAACTCTGATCTGTGAATATACATCTGATATTTCCAGCTCGACAACACAACACAAACACGTGTTCCTCTGCACAAGCTGCTTCAGTCATCCTCCTTCCCCAGCCTTATGATCACCGTCCATCCTTCCCAAAGCCATCAGGGCATTTCGCCACCTTAAGTCACCTAATTGTATATGTCAGGCAGGGGGTCCACGGAACCAAAGAGACCAGTTGATTTTCCCACCTCCCAGTTGCTTATTTCCCAATTCATGCCACTTTTCTCCCGACAGATCGCAAAAAACCCAATCATTTGATGCAGCCCATACAGCTTTATCCCCTGCTTCTGTGTGTTCAGGAAATATCCTCAAGCAACTCATCCAGAAAGATTATTTCCTGCTCCACACCTACTTCAGACAACCAATAAGGTTTGGAAGAAAATAGTTTAAGGATTCAAACACAATCCATGGGTGGCATCCTACGTCATCCGCCCACCTCTCTCCTGGGACTATCAGCAGGATAAAGGATGTTCCACATACAGCTCCCTCCAAAAAGTTGGTACACTTTCAAAAACTATTTTCATACCTGTTATCTTTTAAGTCCCCCAAACCATAACTTGCATGTAGCCACTTATGAGGCAAGGAGGAACATGGGTTTCCTCCAAGACACCCACAAAATTACTATGAAATGAAGAGCATCAGGCTGCTCAGAACACACAGCACCATCAGTGCACGTTTTGTAGCTCCTGACTCACTACGATGTCTGGGTGGAGAAATGTGTCTGTGCCACATACCAGGACCATTCTGCTTTGTGAATGCTCTTTGGGCACTCTGAGCAAATACTTTACAGGAGACTTAACTTCTAACAAAACAGCAAAGGTTAAGAGTCATTTACTTTGATTTTTCCCTGCAAATAAAAATGGCAGAGATAAATCTTCACTTTTAAAGAATGGGTTTTTACACAAGCCCAGCCATTCCAACCATCCAGGAAAGACACCCACAGCTTCCTGGCTAGAGAAATCCAGCTGCTGGCACCAGTTATCATGTCAGACCAAAGAAAATCTGTTTCAAGAACTGGACCTTTTCCTCCTGATCTATGAAGGCTGGGAATTAAGTTTAAAAATAAATAAAATCTGAGTGTTAGTGCCTCTGGATAAGAAATCCCTTCGATAGCCCTGTGTGGATCGTCTCACCGGCATGTGATTCAGAGAAGCCCAACTAAAAAGGCAAGCGGATTCAGGCAGAGAATGCAGTTTCTAGACTGGAAAATGCGCAGGGGCCAAATCACTGGTGTGAAATGCAGGAAGATGAGCTCTGAGTCCTGCTGCTCACGGAAGCATCAGTTACAGATTATCTGCTGAGATCCAACATTGCAGATAGTGAGTTGCCACCTTTTCTTCCCATTTTTTGAAGGGAGGGACTTGCCTGAGAGGTAAAAAACAAGCAACGGTCAGTATATATTTTTTTAATAAATTAAGCAGTGTCTGTAGGAAAGAATGAGGGACAATACTGAAAACTGGTCACAAACACCAGCATCATAAGATACCATTTTCAAAGCAGCATCCATCGGCAGCAGCATGAATACTCTCAACAATTAGGTAAACACTTTCTAGAAAGGTTATTTCTATATCTCCAGTAATCAACCCTGTGATCTATCTGGAGAATTTAACAAGTTACTTCCGTTTTTTTATGATAACTAGAACCTGTGAATAAGCTCCAAAACACGTTCCAAAGATTTGCCAGCACAATAAGCAGCATTTGGCTAGGTATTGCACCACATCTTGTGCCTAGAGCTATACAACAGGTCCTCCACAATTCTCCAACCATTAACATAAAAGGTAAAGGGGAAAAAACAAAAACTTAAAAAATCACCTCTAACACTAGTCAGAAGATGGGGAAGTAGTAGAAGAAGAGGAAACTAAAAAAGAATACCCATCGTCCAGAGGGTTCAGCTCCGGCTGCAGTTTGCATTAACAGTGTGGACGCAATCACATCGGCAAAGCTCAAATGCTGTTTTCAAGGACAAGGCAGATGGAAATTTCCCCTTCATGAAACAAGGAAACTACTATTCAAGGAATTCCATAATGCACCTCTAAAGACAGTTTAAAAGAAAAATCAAATCAAAATTGTTCTTTTTTTCTAATAAAAGCTACTAGGAAGCATTAGATTAGTATGGAAATGGTTTTGAATTAATCTCAGTATCCTCCAACACCCAGCTGTAAAAATACAGGAGAGGTCTTGCATGCCATGAACAGCCTCTTTAACCCTGGGTATAAATCTTGGGGAGGAGAAAGCCAGACCTGAGCTACATGAGCTCTCCACAGTTACACAAACTCAACTCTTGGGTTCTTAGACATTTAAGATTTGTGAAAGTGGGAGATCATGACAGTAAAAATATTCCCATCTTTTATGAAGGCACATTCCCTAGTCCTAAATTCTATCTGCGAGACTCACACGAGGAAACTGTCAGGGCTAAACGATAAAAATTGAAATCAGTCTACTGAAAATCTGCAAGAGGGAGTGAAAAGACCAATTCATGGGCACTCAGGTGCCTCAATGACAGGCTGTAACTTCCTGCACTTGTCTAATGCAACCGAAACACTAAACGGCTGAAGTCACCGTAATTCACAATGGAGGGGAGGGAAAAGCACCGAAGAACAGTCATAAATATGCAACATACTACGGTTTTTAAGGAGGCTATTGGTTTTCATAAAGAAAAACTCGGCTGTCTCCTAGCATGATGTGTACCATGTTCTGGCAAGCAGGGTAGCACTAAAAGGATAGGTACAAACCAGTGGCGGGTACAAATATTATTTGCCTTTTGTTACACAAGGAGATGGAATATTTCTTAATCAAAGAAACTCTATTTACACAGTATATCAGTGCTCATAAAGAACACTGCACAACTGTGTGACCAAATTATGAATTCATCTAGCTGGCAATAAAAATAGATTTTAATCCATTAAAAATGCAACAACAAAACGATGTCCATGTGTTGTAAATGCCAAAAATAGCCTGAGCTGACCTACCGTTGGTGTCTCCATAGGTGTGGGCTTCCTTAAGGTCAAATGCTACTCATGATTTTCACCAGGTAAACTATTTCTTCCCATGCTAGCACAGAAAGTACTCCATCAAGCTTACATCCCCAGCTGTTATTTACTTTACCATGGTCACAAACAATATATTTCCTCGCAAATGATATGGCTGCATATCTGTCCATATAAACATTACAACTCTCGAACCAACCAACTCGAATGATGAAGCTCAAATTCAAGCGCCTGCTAATGCCAGGAATCTCTGGCAGTGAAGAGACCATCTAAAAACTGCAGCAGTTGGGTGTAAAGGGCTCCTGGAGGGGAGGTTCTGCAGTTTCCTCCGGCATCCTTCTGTGCTCCGCTCATGCAACAACTTACCAAGTGGAGCATAACCACTTAACCCTTAATTCCACACATCAACTAGTACAAGGAACGTTTTTCTTATCTGCTCTTGGCAAACATCACTTGCTTGTAGCTGTCGTGCTGGTAAAACTCGACTACACTCAGATTCAGGAAGTTTTAGGAAGGTCTCAGCAATGCTGTTTCATACATGAACACTAATAAACCTCAGTTCTCCTTCCAGTCGACAGTTCAGGGGCCTCCATCTCATGCTGCACCAGCAACGCAACCAAGTTCCTAGAGATGTCGGTCGCTTACTGGAGGCAAAAAAAACCCACAGTGATGAAAGTAACAAAATTCACTGAAGAGTGAAGGGGTTTTGCAAAAGAAAACAGTAAGACAGCTCTAGCCCCACTGAACTGGCTGCTAGTAACAGCAGGCAGGCGGAGTTTGGAATTTTTAATATATTCCCCATGTGTTAAAAGTTGTCTTATGTTTTTTGCAGATGCCTGTGGTATTTTGCTATGTTATCCTATATGTGAAATATCTTCTAGAAGCCTTGACACATAAAAACCGGCAGATTAGCGCAGGCAATTGCCCCCCTAGAGCTCCACTCCAGCCCTTTTCCCAGAGGTTATTTCCTCTGGAAGGGAGATTCAGCAGAACACACTGTGTGCCTCTGTACCCAAAATGCCATTTCTGTGCTTGAACACTTAAATCTGTGGGATTTTTAATTTTTTTTTCTATATGATGGCTTGCAAACCACACTGTCCTGCCCTGGCTGCACATTCACACTGGGGCAGTCACTGCCTCAAACCACAGAAGCCAGATCTGCTGGAGAAAGTCTGCCAAGACTTTAGTCATGTCTAAACTGTATTTGATTTAAAGTCAGTCACATTTTATCTTAATCCGTAACAAAAGTTTTACCGTTCTCAAGAGGTTTTGTTCACTAGGTGAACTATATTATTACTTTTGGTATTAAATAAGGTTGCTGACACAGGAGTAATTTTCATTTCAGTCTTGGAGACTCTTCTTTTTTTCAGCCACACTCAAACTTAATTGTCCCTAGTGTATTTAACTTTACAGATGGGAATTATTTTTACAGAACTATGTGCTAGCATGATTTTCATGACAATTAATTGCCGAAATACTAGTTTAGATGATCCCTGGATCCAAAACAATGTACCTCTCTAAAGACGAACAGCTTACACCTAAGGCTAATAGTGAAGACAATTATTTTCAGCTATTTGAGAGAGGGTCATTGCCAGACAAATTTGCTTTTTATTAAGAACATTCTTATCCTTAACTAAGCCTTTCTACTGGCTGACAGAAGAGCTAATTCCCTGCGCTAAGCCTCAGCGGAGCCCACGCCAGCCGCCGACACAGCTGCCCAAAGAGCTCGTAACACAGGGTGGCCACTCTAATCCCTCTAACAAATAACACAAAAGGTCTACATCAGTATAATCAAAATATAACACCTCATACAGAATTCAGTAATAGTCTGAAAGATTGTATCTTTGTACAAAAAAAGAAAAGGAAAAAAAAAAAAGGACCAAGCAGTCTCAGTTTCTGGAAGCCATACAGGAGGTTGTAAGCATACATTTATTTCCCCTCCCTCAGTAATTTTAAAAATGAAAATGTACAGTTTAAAATAGGCAATTAAAACAAAAGCAATAGTTACATAAACAATTTGACCAATTTGGGATTTACAGATAGGGAGTCTACTAAATGAGAATCCTTTGAGCTGTTCTCTTTCAGCAAAACAGTAGAGAATGAAGCTCTAGTTACTTTCTAAATATCTAAAATACCTGCATAAAGCACATGTAGCTTTTGGAAGTCAATTTTGAAGGCAAGCTGGAGAAGAATGTACCTGGAATTCAACGAATGTACTCACACTGCAACATGGATAAAGAGGCAGCTTGCACAAGCAGCTTACAGAACCTCTAGCAGCACGACATCCAACAATTCCAAGACCCACCTGCTTCACTCAGTGCTGATGTTTGCTTGCAACAGTAATTGAAATCTCTGCTGCATCAACAGACATTCTTTGTGTTAGCATCACTTAAGCATCACTTGATTAAAACAAATTATTGCCATAATAGACACATAAGTTTCCTCCAAGATTTAAAACACAAAACAATATTTTTTTTCCTGTACCTTACAGAACTCTACATGCTCTAAGTTATCACCCAGTGCTGAAGAGTTAATTGTCCACTATTAAAAAAAACCAACTTTTGCTATTTAATTAGCTTCAAATGAGATAACGCTTCAAGATATGAAATTATATAGTCAAATATGCCCAAAACACTTGTAGATAAACTATCAGCTTTTTCCCCCTCGCTTGTCCCATTTTCTAGGATGCAGCACAGGAGATAGACTACATCATCACTGACTATTATTCTGCTGTATCAACATGTTTTAATTAACAATCATACTAAACTGGGATACTGACTTGCAAAGTACTGAACAGCAGGCTGAAGCCAGTATATAATAGAATAACCAAGAGAGTAACAAATCGCTATGTTCATTCCCTAAGAGAAGGAAAACTATAAAACTGGAGTTACCTGTTCACAATTCTTAATTTCAAATTAATTAATTAAAAAAAAAAAAAAAAAAAAAAAAAAAAGAAGCCAAAATGGCACATGATACAATTAGTGTTTTCTTTCAGACTTTGAAGCAACCCTTCTCACCAAGTTCCGTTCTAAGAAATGTATTCCCAAGATCTGTGGAGCGATTGTGAGATGCTGAGCTCCAGCACACGAGCAGAATCCATTCCCAGCGCCCAGGACACCGGGAGCCGCAGCTCCAGCAGGGCCACAGCTGTCAGTGACGCATCGATATTCATCCTTGTTCATGCACCTTCTCGCAAAATGCATGAAAATGTTGAGTAGTGCTTTTATCTGTAACCACAGGAATGTACAACAGGCTGCAAGGATAGTTAATAAAATCTAAGACAAAACCTGGGGAGGAAGGAAAGGAGAAGAACAGGAAAATTAACAAGAGATCAGATAAAACATCAGGTATGCGAAATACTCAATAATTTATCATGAAAATATTTCCCTTTCCAAAGGAAGAAACGGAACACAAATCTGCTGACAACAAATACCTATGAAAAACACTGGCCAAATACCCTATTGCCTTCTAATACTGGTCCACTGAGAATAATAATTTATTACTACTAACAATTAGTCTTAATTGTTATCGCAAAAATAAGCAACGGAGCCAAAAGTTCCCACTGTGTCAATTAGATGAAAATAAATAATCCATCAAGCAACCATACTGGCATCTGTATAGGCTTTTTTCTTTTTTTTCTTTCTTTTAAAGTTAGTCATTCTGCACATTATTTATTTCATAAGGTCTTCAGATTCATGTATACAAATCACATAAGGAAGCCAAAGCACATACTTCCTTTTTAAGTAGTCATATATCAGTAAGTCATCAGGATGAACTAAAAGCCTGAAAAATACTAAAATATTTTCCTTTTACATCACAGTTCCTCAGAGTCTCAGATAAGATGCACCACACGAATGAAGCATCATCTCACCAGTTCAACCAGACCAGAACACCACCGAGAAAAAAACACTTCTCTATCCCAGCTTATTTTCCTTCTCAACAAGGTATCTAGAGTACAGTAGCCACGTAATAGCAAAGTGCTAGCAAGAAAACTATGCGTGAACCACACGCGGTCACCCAGGAATTCAAGAAAGGTCAGTTTTTCAAAGTCTGAAGAGCTATTGTCTGTCACAGCACAACAGGAAACACAATTATAGGTCTGACTATGTGTACAACAGTTAAATGGGCATGAAAGCCTAATTTATTCCTAGCTGTAGAGATGCATTTAAAAAATGTAATTATTTATTACATGTAACAATATGACACAGAACTAATATTTACATCACATATTGAGACAGATCAGTTTTAAAGTGCCAAAATACATTTCTTATTACAGAAGAGAAATCAGTAGCTGGATTAAAAACAAAACAAAAAACACAAGTGTCTTATGTCACTTGTCCAAACCCAGGTGAAAATACTGGCAGTCAGAAGTTCATCTTCTGTTTCAAAAATATTATCATGTCAGTGCTCAGCCTAGTTGCCACCAAGGCGGATTCGGGCTCCTAGGTCAGTCGAGTTAATGAGACATGGATGACTTCTTTGGCTGCTACTCACAACACTGAAGCATCAGTAAGACTGTCAAGAATCAGTGATTTAATTCCAAGTACCAGCTTGGAAAGAGAGCAACAGGGCAGCAGCAGTGCCAGGCACTGAATGCGGATCCTGGGGAAGGCAGCGAAAAGAGGCATGGGGACAAAGACAGAGAGCAGGAAGCTCAGTTTTCATATCACCCACGACGACTGGTTTCTTCCCACTATGTAAAAATGCAAAAAGATGATGGAATAATAGGAGAGGAAGCAGACCTTCCTGCTTTTCTTCAGCATTCAAAAGAGGATAAAGAAAACAGTTCCAAATGACAACATGCAGCCAGAGACAGACTGAGAAGATGTATCTTAGGCAAGGCTGAGCCTTCTGACAAAGCTGATCCTAACCCCACAATCCTACTGCACCCCTCAGAATTTAGGCTGCTCTGTCCTTCCACTTTCCAGTGCTGCCCACACCAGAAAACTGTATTTTTACATGTATTAGCTGCACCATGTTACCTCTAGGCTTGAAGACAAGCATGCAGTGCTTAGGAACCCATTAGCTCACAATGATTAATCCCAGGACAAACATTCAATAGTACATTAGAAGCTAAGAATATATTCTCTATGCAAGATTTTCCCAGCCCACATATAGCATGGGCAAGGCCTACAGAAACATTTATTTCACAGAAAAGGATGTTAAAGGGAGATACTAAGGTCACTTGCTCAGTGGGGAGAGGGGTATTTTGTTTCCCAGTGCCATCAATCTGACACACTGTCCCCCTCCCTGCTACATCATCCTTCAAGCACTGTATTTTTCTTGTAATCAAAGTAAGACTGAATTCAATTAATCTATTCACACAATAACTCCTGCCCTGTATGAAAAAAAAAAAAAAAACAACGCCTGAGATGGAATAAAGGTTTTCATAAGCCAAGTTTCAGCCACACCTATGATTTAAAATACATGAAAACTATTGCAAGTGAACTCCAAAAATGATACTGCATTTAACTTGGCTTTAGCCACTAGAACCACCAGAATTGCAAGAGCTGCCTAAGAAAACTTCGATAGCAAAGTTAAAACTTCCATGGAAATCCTGACCAAGCGAAAACAAAAAACGTGCCATATTTGTGCAGTCCTGACTGCAGATCCAGGACTGCAGACAACTTTTCCTGCACACGGTGAGCTGCCTCCCCCCAAAGCCCAAGCCCGCTGGCGGCGCACAGGGAGGATGCTCCACTCACTGCTCCTTTTCATCATTACTGACCAAACTACTGCCCCACCTCATTAACCGCACTCATCCAAATCCCACTCTGAATAGGAATTTGCATACATACAAGCCTTTTGCAGCTCATTAATGTCCTTTGAATGACTCTCACATGTTCATGAATTTATACTCTGCCTGGCCCTTTTCACATATACGGGCCAAAGGCACAGGGAAGGCAGGGAAGATTATTTAGGATCTCATGATGAAACAAAGCATTTTCTGGGTTTCAGCCCAGCATTTTAGAATGAAGTGTCTTGAGTCTTTTGACTCCTGATAGACTCAGTAGATAACATAAAGCTGCTACTTCCAGGTAAGGATGTTGTAAGAATCATACTACTTCACAACCTTGCTCAGCCTCTCTGTGAAAAGCAAAGGACAGTCCAGTACTGGGGAAAAGAAAAAACTAGAGGCATCAAGACATCAATCATGCACGAGCCTGTGGAACAAAGAAGTCAATGCAGTTAATCAACTAATATTTAGCTGAAGCCCTTTACTAAACTATGTGAATGTACTCTGAAAAACAAAGGCATGCTTTAAAAAAAAAAAAAACACTTTTCTAGTTAACATAGGAAACAAGTTTCAACACATCTCTGCTTCCCCTTAAAACAGCTTGGCACCACCTCAGGCTTCTGCATATGTTTAAAAGCAACAGAATAGTGCAGGTCAAAGGAAACTATGAAAATCCAGTCCACACACACAGGCTGGGTATTCTTACAGCATTAATAATATTTTCTAAAGAAAAACAGGCCATAGATCCTTAGCTTGCTATTCAAAGTTCTTCTATTACCAACATGTCCGAGTTGTTCCAATACCAAACAATACACGAAGGTCACGCACAGAGTTCTTCAAGGGCCTATGCTGGCACACATAGCTTAACCTATTCGTTAACCACCTAGAAAACGAAGCAATCAGTGGGGTGACAAAGTTGCTGATGATACAATATGGTTGTAATGATGAAGAACCAAACTGAAGAATCACTGAAAGACCTCATGAGACAGACTGACAGAGCAATTCAGTGTACGGAAATGTAAAGTGATGCCCATGGGGAAAAGCAGACCAGCCAGATCCAGCTTTACATACAAAGTGATGGGATCTGGGATGACCTTTACCACACTAGAGCAAGCTCCCTGGCCCAAGATAAACAGACATATGAAAACATCAGCTCAGCAGCAGTCAAACACACAAATCATTGTTAGAAATCATTAAAAAGGGAACAGAGAGCAAAGGAGAAATCATTTATATAGTATACTATATAAATCCCTGGCTCAGCCAGATCTCAAAACATGGGTGGTTTTGGTGGTCTCATCTTTAAAAAATAATTTTAAAAAATTATTAAATTAGAAGTGGAAAGTTTCACAGAGGGATGACAGAAGTTCACCATGATTCCCTTAATTATGAAATGGCAAAAGTTAAGATTTTTCTCAACCTAGAAAATAAGATAATGTGGGGACGGATATGGAGACAATCTATAAAACTGTGAACAGCACAAGCAGAGTGGACAGGATCAGCTGTTCGGACTCTTGGTTCCACAGTGACCAGTGGATGAAGCTGGCTGGAACTAGGCTTGGAACAAAATGAGAACGGTCCTCACGCCGCAAACAGGAGAAAACAGAAATCCCTAGCAAAATCCTGCAAATAAAATAAGTTCATATAGGTTTGAGAAGAATTTGGACAAGCACTTGCAAAATAGATTTATTATGGCTTGTCCAGCTAATAGCCCCCATCAGGTTCAGAGGACTAGAGCTGAAAATAGCTGGAGATCAGGGGAATATTGCAGGGAGGTGACAGTTATTTCTCCTACTTTCTCCTGTTTTCATTCTCACTCGCTTCTGGAAGCTGCAGGAGATGATACTGGGCCAGACGGACCCTTTGTCTGAACCAGTATGGCCACTTTTACATTCTTAAGACTCAGTTAATAACGCATTTTTATTTTTAGCCATTTCCTCTGAAACCCAGGCACAAGTGACATTGTCAAGTGCCTTTAATGAAAAATGTTACTTCTCAACTGAGCCATATTTTAACACCAAAGAGGTAAAAGTGGAAATTAACTGGATGCAAACCTGGGTGTACACCCTTTAGAAAAATATTGTCTAAAATACTTGTAATTCAAACCAACGACAGTCCTGGTACTTGATTAAACAAAATTGAAGCTTTGCCACTAAGTGGCCTCAGCAGATTCACTGATACTGCAAAATCAACACAGAACCTACAAAAAAGAACAGCTTTGTTTCTGTACTGTTGCTGGAGTTTTTACGTTTTTCATTTTCATGTAATATATTTATAGGTGCACTAACAACTCCACAGATAGCCTGAGCAGAGCTGTCTCTAGCAGATTTTTCAATAAGCTGAAAATCTACACAAATACTTGGACTGTTCAAAGACTCTTATTTTGCACCAGGGAAACAAGATACAACATCTGCACAAAAGTGAGATCATTTTGTCAAGGGAGTCTCAAGAAACAATACGAGGAATGAATGCATTAGAAAGCATTCTCATCCACACAACTTTTTACAACATACTCCTGTAGCTCAGATTACAGATTTTACCTGAACCAAACACATTATCCCTATTGTATTTGGCCGCTGCTTTAAAAAAAAAAATAATAATAGCAAGCTGCACCTATGCTAAATTGCCAAGCAAAACTATATTCACTGCTATTTCTACCCTATATTCTATTTTGCATGAAAATCCATCATGTTTAGAGTTGAAAACCTGAACAGAGCGGCCTTATTAAGTGCAGACCCTGCTCTACAAAGAGGGCTGGAGGAACATCTTGCAGAAGACTGCAAATGAAGGTAAGCAAGAAGTTTCAGCTCTGAAAGATTCTCAAGCAACTGTCCCACTTTAAGGGACAGTAAATTCCATCATGGGGCTAAGAAGCAAAAGCAAGGGATCTACTTAGACACTGAACAAGCTGAGATGCTTTTCTTGAGCAGGAAGATGCACTTTTGCAGGAGGAGCCTCGCACATTCTGCTACACTGATCAGACCACAAACATGCAGAAGGACCAAGATTAGACTAGACGAATTAAGCGACTCTCAGGACTACCAGTTGTCCTGCAGAGATACACAGAGCCAGTTTTAATCCCAGAGGCAACTAGGGATAAATTATTTTGCTAAACTCTGTGGTCTGGCTCAGCTGTCGATCCGCTCCCCTTTGTGAGCCTCAAGAACCGAGCAGCAGCATCAAGCAAACAACCAAGGTCAAGAGGGCCAAGGCTGAAATCCGATGGACCTAAAGTACCCGATTGCAAACCACACCCCTGGAAAATGTTGCAGATGATGGATCCTACAGCTGCTCCAAAATGAGTTGTACAGTATGGAAAGGTAAAGACACAATACTGGCTGGCGGCCTGAGTACATGCCCAGTGGAAGAAGCCTTGTGAATACAAACCAGCTTCCACATAAAATTCCAGTGTGCCTAAAGCACTCTGTAGTTTTATACTTTGTCATCCATTTGGAAGGGAACTGTTGTTTTCCTAGTGGAAACCCACCTGAGAAAAATCAGACCTCTAATCTGAGCTCTAACCAAAGATTATGACTTAACTCCTGCCCAACACAAATTTCTGAGAGCATTTATCACATCTGTTTGCACACTCGCATGGCTGCGGCCACAAAAGGCACATCTTCAGGAATCGAAGGCAAAGCTGCAACCAAGCAGTAAGGACACTGAGCTGAGTTTTCCATCTGCTTCATAACCATGTATTTAATGGGAGGAAAGAGTGGGAGATTTTTAAAATGGACAAGAATTGTATGGAGTCTCGTGGTAAAGAAATGCCTACTGCTGCCTGTCATCTGTCAGCATCTCCCCTCAGAAGGTTCACTGCTTTGGAAACCTAATTTTTTGAAGTAACCTCCACCGTCCGCAGTGATACCAGTGGACAGTCTCAGGAAGTACTTTTGCACACACCTGAGGATGTCAAAGATTTTGTAATACTTCTCCACTAACAGAAATCCACAGGAGTAAGATCTGTAAGAACTACCTCTATGGCATGGAATCACCTGCCAAAATTCCATCTCCAAAAGAGCTGATGGTATCTTATTGTCAAAGATGTGAGGTACAGCTAGATGACCTGGCAAGAGGCCGGGGAAACACAGGGTTTGATCAGCCTGGTGAACTGAAGGCTCTGGAGGAACCTAACGGCAACCTTACCATAGGTAGAAGAAATAGAGCCACTATCTTCATGGAGTACACAGCAGAAGGATAGAGGACAACGGGCACAACCTGAAGTAAGAGGTTCAGGCTGCATATATTTTAAAAAAAAAACATTTTCACCATGCAAACAGTTAAGCAGTGGAAGTGGCTGCCCACAGAGGTTGTGCAGTCTCCATCCTTGGAGGTTTTAAAACCAGACTGGATAAAGTCCTGAGCAACCTGTTCTGACCTCATAGCTGATCCTGCTTTGAGCAGGAGGCTGGACTGGAGATTTCCCAAGGTCGCTTCCAGCCAAAACTACGAAATAATCTATGGTCAGGATTAAGGGAGGAGCTAGGTGTCAAACTGAACACCAAGAAAAGCTAACAGGAGAGTCCTACCGAACTCTTGGCTTGAATAATTTACCATGAAAACTCGTATCTGGGCTGGAAATTGGGAAAAAGCACTCTTAGTATACACTATAAATATGCAAGGCATAGGGAAAAAATATCTACAGTGATAAAGGGACACTTCACAGCTTACTGTTCTGGAAAAGATGTTGGCTGTTTATCTGCCTCAAGGCAGGGTAGAGATCAAAACTCTCCCTTTCTTACTTTCCTGCAGTTAGATGTACTTCTAGGCCAGACCTTGGCAACTGCAGCGTTACCTATAGCCCATGTAGTCCTGGCAGAAGCAGAAAAAAGGCAAAACTCATTCGTATTTATAAGCATGTATCCAGAAAGCTCATGACCACTTCCTAAACAAAACAAAGGAAGTTCACTACAGAGCAGTCTTCAGTGATGCGCATGAAGTGAATAACATTTATCTTTCTGTCCTCTGTGCCAAATAAACTTCAGCATACCCACAGAGACTTCACTCTGCTGCAGAGCCTAGGACTCTACCCTTTAAAACCATTGCTTGGTAAAGGCTCTTTTCCCTTCTCCATTAATTATCACGTCACTTCCTATATAAATCTCTTGTATATCATCTCCTATAGACATAAAGGTCAAGCTTGGGTTGACCTTTGGTCTAATTGTATGCCAGCTTTTTATGTCTTTGTTTTACATATTCTAGACAAGCCCCATAATACCCACCTTCTGCTAATTCCTACTCTCCCCTCGGCTTGGAATACAGTGTTTGCTTGCAGAACACTCTGGTATATGCTAAAACAGACTATAACAGCAGACCCATAGCAGCACATCTATAGCTATCCCTAATCCCAACAAGAGAATAAGATTAAACAAATTGCTGACAAACTCCTCAATCAATACAGCTGCAACAGACACAGGAGTACCGGCAAAAGAATAAGAAATTACAACAAAAAGGTCTGTACCACAGCACACAGAGAGCAATAATATATTATTACCTAGTTTAATTTGGTTTTGGCTGCTATTGAAAATTTAGAAGACCAGAACAAGGCTAAATAAGATAACACCTCCCTCCCCATCATCAGATCCATGTATTCTCATTTTCAAAGGTTTAACATCTTCTACTTTTTGCTGTAGCCCCAAAGCTTCTAATTTACTTTGAAATAGCCACATTTTATGGTGGTGACTAGTTGTCTAAAATGGTTTTGATAGTGTTGAGTGAAATTACAGAAATAAGCACCCTTTTGTAAGCTACTGGAGCTCCTTCTCCTCACCCCCTTTAACTAGCAAAAGAATCTACTTTTAAGAAAGGCATGTATTTTCATGAACAGACTACCACTGAAGGTACTACATGCAATTTTTGCATCATAAAATCCAATCATCTTCATTTTAAAAAGCCCAGACCTACAGTCCTAGCATTTATTGGTCTATACAGCTGGAATAGTGACAGAGCAATGAGACAATCAATAACTGAGCTTTATCAAGAGGATTTTGAAATTCAGCTGCTCAAGCACATGTCACAGCAGTCACCCAAACAATGCATTTTCCCTTTTCTCCCCCCTTAAGAACAGGGCAAACATCTCTCTGCGATTCTCGCAGGCACATTTGTGTGCTAACCAGAGGTGAAGTTTATACTCACAGGGGACAGCACAAGCCGAGGCAGCAGAACTACAAAAGGTGCCCAGGGTATGTATTGACAGCTTTTTAACATATAAACCATGTTTGCATTCTTCACTGAAATCATGGCTTTCTGAAGGCTTTTACTACTTTTTATGGTGGGCGATAAAGCAGAGTCTTCCATTAGAAGGGCACCTGTATCATCCTTCATCAAAGCAAAACTTTCTAGAGTGGAAGCACAACAGCAAAAGTAAACACATTTCTGAGACAACTTAATGTTTGTGGGTAGAATTCTTTCCTTGTGGAGCCAAAGGGCCAAACACCAATATCACCATTACGAGAAAAACTGCAGGACATCCAGTGCCATTTCCCAGCCACAAATCCTCTGGGACGATGGGTGATCCCAAGCCCCCAAAAGTAACTCTTTCAAAAATGTTAATTCACAGCAAGAAAGGTATTAGTACTTCAAATTCTATATGAATGCAGGTCAAACTAGAGACCATACCAGTCACCTACATCCCTATAAATAACTTCAGTATCTGAAGATACCTTAACTGTCTACACCCTGCTTCCTGGGATGCTTTTAAATATTTGTCTTGTCTCTCTGATCCATAAACATCCTTATCAATGGCCAAGCAGTCCTGAGCCCTTCCCCTCCCTAGGGTAACACTTTTCTCTTATTCTCACAGAATAAAGCTAAATAAGATACATCTTCTACCCATTGCTTCACTTCTAAGCCTTTTAACTGTCATTTCTAAATATCTTTATAACCAAAAGAGAAACAGACAGTAAATCCATTAAAAATAACTAATATGAACCACTGTTTTTTTACCTTCCTTCTCACAAGTGCTAATAAATAAGAATTTCACCTACACAGATACTTCCAGGATGGCCCCTAACATTTGTGAAGGGTTTATACTACAAGTGTGCTGACACTATATCGATGTGTACACAATACGCGATCTGTTTTTTAGTGGCAATAAAGAAGTGCTATGGATTAGGGCTTTGACAGTTAAGCAGCAATGTGCAGCTGCCAATTTTATTCATCTGATATCTGCAATTCCAGTGTTGAAGACCAAAAGCTCAAAAAAGATAACTAGACCAAAATACAGTTAAAAATACAATTATACTGACATGCACCAAATTACAGGCATGAAAATAACGTAATCTGTGGACTCAGATAATAATGAAAAGTGGATTATATTGACTTTAATCACAGAAACATGCAACCCTGGCAACTAATAAAAGGATTAGGCAAAAATAGCTCATAATACAGAATAATAAAAGTCTAATTGAACACTGAAATAGGTAGCTTACGCTTATTAGCATTGCCGATGCAATTTAACACAACTGTGTTTCCATTCCAGAGATTCATTTGTCACTATTATCACCTGAAAGCCACGCTACCAGACTCTTCCCCTTCAAAAACCTGCTTCCCTGTACTTATGGGAGGGATAGTTCCCAACTGAATATTTTTAAATGGTTTGTTTTCATCACCATTGTGTGGAAATGCCATTATGAATTTTCATTCAAACTCTTGGCTCACTTTTTTTTTTTTTTAAGTATAAATTGTGTCTAACAAGAAACACACCAGGGATCTCTCCAATCCCCAAAGGCACTTTCTTAAAAGGAGAGAGAACAAAGGAGAAAACCTCCCAGCATGTGCTTTCCAAACCAGCTTCTTAGGACAGTATCAAGAATGACAATACTAGAACATAAGCTTTTCTTTTTCATTCTTTGATCCATGTATAATTGAATTGATTATTGCAAACTGTGTAATGATTTCCAAAAGACTTGAGTGGAAGGCAAAGATCACAACAATTTAATAACCAATTTAAAGAGATGTAAGAAATATTGAAGGAAAGATTTAATCACTCAAGTATACTCCTTCCAATTAGAAAGAGCTTTAAATAGCTTACCTTGAGATAAATTAGAGTCTGTACGCAATTATACAGGAATAGTAATTAAGATCAAGAAAATTCACATATGCCTCAGCCTATAGAGTTAGGGAGGCAATCCACAGAAAAACAGACTTTTCAGTTACTTTGTTTCATCAACAGAAATAAAAACAAACTGGTTCTATTTCTCCAAACCTTCAAAAGTACCAAAGAATTCAGAAACCTCACAAGTCTGGGATCTGCAAAGTACCTGTGATCTTACCTGATTTTTTTTTTCCAATAGGACAAACATTCTCAAAGGGGGCAAGAGACCAAAATATTCTTGATCGTAGTAAGAAAATACAACACAAGAAATGCTATTTCATTATTTAGAACTCTGAAAGACTGTGGCAGTAAGAACGGCCACTGTTTTTCTGGAGGAAACGAGATCTTTAATTTTACTTGATGCCTTTGGCAATACCACCCATGATATCACGTTCCCAGTTTACACACGTGTACGTTACCCACACGTAACCCCCATGGCTCTTTACACAGAAAGGCAAGAATATTTCAGAAACTTGACTAAGTTGTTCTGACAAACTTTATCTGGCGAAGCACATGAGTTACTGTGCAAATATTACTTTTTATTTTAGTTTTTAAAGGTAATGAAATCTGAAATCAATGCCATTTGCAAATTAATCAGGGGAGAAACATGAAAATATTTTACTTAAAAAATAAAATAATGAAAGGAATTCACTGTTCATTCTTCAAATAGCAGAGTATTAATCGCAAATCCTCCCTTAGCTACATCTCCTTTCAACTCTCAAAAAAAGAAAGCATTTAAAAGCGCTTTTTCTGGGGATGTATTCCTGCTTAAAAATACCCACTGCACCCAACTACGATATAAGTTTTCCATTAGCCTCGTTTTTCCAAGGAGCACTCACCCCATCCCATACCTCATAACTGAGCTGTACTACTTCTGGAAAACTGGTATGTGACAGCTACAACTCAAAGCACAAGTTTCATGCCCCCTTGTCTTTCCCCCTCCTTCCTGACAGAGGACACACCCACACGCCTCTTTTTCTTTGTACAGTCTAGAGGAAAAAAAAAATGTTCTGAAGTCTTCAAAACATGAATTCATGAAGTAACTATTTTTTTCTTATGTAAACTGCCAAGCCCCCATAGCTACCAAAAAAATACCTGGGCAACTTTTCACAGAACACAGTGCTACCATCCTATATCCCCAGCTTGCAAGTACCACCATGTATCCCGAGCAGCAAAATTAAATTGAAAATACACTAGTCAGTTTGGCATTTACCCCTCAGATCCTTTAGGCAGCAGCAGTACTTTAAAAAAAAAACCAATCTCTACTGGTTCTCAAGACAGAGGTTTCAGAAAGGTATCAATAAAGAAGTGCGGGATGAGAAGCTGACACAAATACACTTCTACAAAAGCTCCACCTGTGAAGATGCAGAGAAAGAGAAAAGGAAAGGACTCGGTGCTGCATTCGGAGAGATCATCAGCACTCTGGGATGGATGAGAGGCTTCAGGTTTCAGAGCTCCTAAGATCAATAAATTCTCAATTTTGACAGTAAAATCATGCCTTTCAGTACTGTCCCTTGACCATCGTTCTGCCATCTTAACACATCAAAAACAAACAAACCTATTGCTTAGCTCTTGCCTCTTTTCACTCCATTTGAGTCAGTTTTGCCTATAAAGACATCACAAAAGCCCAAGCCAGCAACTGTGCCCCAAAAACTCTGAAGAGCCAGTTATCAAAACACACTTCTCCATTTGCCATGCTGAGATTAACAAAAGTTCAACACTGGAATCCCATCTTGACTCTTTATCTCATTATCTGGGACTCACAACTTGCAAAAAAGACTTTGGGACAACACAGCTGAAACAATATACTCTGCAAAATACCCAGAAAAACAAGGACAGAAGAGGATTTAAATTAGGATCTATTTATCCTAAGCTGGCAGTCAGAGATTGCCAAAAGTTGGAACATGGAAAGATTTTATACTTTTTTAGATTCTGACAGCTCTTTAAGTATCTGGAAATGAAAGTGCAAGAACCTTCGATACACAGAAAACCGAGACCTACTGAAACTCTAAAGCAAGACAAAGTATTTCCCTAGTCATACTTTACATACTCTGTAGTTTATGTTACACATTTAACATGTCTGATTTGTGTCTTTCACTGTATTAACTTTAAAGCACGAGACAGAAACTCTCCTGATGAATAATGACTCTATGACAACTGAAGTGGAATCTTCAAACTTCTAAATACACTGCTGGGCGTGCAAGGCAGCGTTTGCCCCCACACACACCTTGCAAAAGTGACTGGAAAGTTCTTGGGGTCTTTTTTGTTGCTTTTTTTTTTTTTTTTTTGGTGCACAGTGTGGATGCCCCACCACTCACTATTCCACCGCTACCATTCCTCAAAATACTGATGGGACGTGCTATGTGGAGTTGCTCCCTCTCCTCCACCCCGCGCTGAGTCCCCTCTAAACTCCCCAAAACCCCGCGGGACCCCTGGCCCCTCTTCACCCATCCGGAGAGCTGCAACTTCGCTCCAGGGTGCTCCAGAGCACCGGGTTTCGATGTGCTTCGCAGGATGACAGGATCAGCCACAAGCTTCACCCCCGGTAACTCCTCAAGATGCGACGGTTTGGTGCTTTATGTACCGAGTGGGAGCGGGGCGAGGCGAGCAGGGCCCCCCTTCCGTCCCCCCCGGCGCCGGGCGGCGAGGGCGCTCGTTGGGAACCGGCCGCCTGTCAACGGCAGCAGAGCCCGTTCCTCGGGGCTCCCTCCCCGCCCGGCGCCGCTGGCAGAGTCCCCTGGAAACTTTGCAAGGAGCCCAGGGAACCGTCCCCCGCCCCAGCGGCGGCCGAGCCGCGCTGCCCAGCTCCGGCAACTCCCGGGGGCTCCCCCGGCCGTCGCCGCCGCCGCCGCCCTCACCTCCGCGACGGCCCGGCCCGAGCCCAACCGCCCCCTCCACCAGCGCTGAAGGGAGCCCTCCCCGGCAGCCCCCGCTGCCGCCCCCCGGGCCTGGCAGGGCTGCCCGGCAGAGCGCGGTCGGGCGGGAGGCGAGGGGAGGACAGCTCCGTTCCCCGCCCCGCTCCGTCCCTCAGCCCCCGCTACCGGCGGGGCGCCGCCGGCGCCACCCCGGCGAGGCACAGCCGGGAGGCGCCGCGCAGCGCCAGCAGCAGCTCGGTTCGCCCCGGGCGAGGAGGCAAGCACAGCCTCAGCGGCCCCGAGCGCGGCAGCGAGGGGCATCGCGAAGGGAATTGAAGCTGCGCTTTACCTTTAGTTCCGCACTGTCCGCCATCTTGCAACTCCGGGCGCAGGCGCAGTGAACCCCGCCGGGACACCGCCCCCCCGCCGCCCCCCCGCCGGCACGCAGCGCGCAGCGTTTGAATCGCGGCGCCATTTTGTCCTGCCTCTGCTCTCTCTCGGGCGGGGGCTTCTCGGCGGGGAGCGGCCCGCAGGACCTTCCCCAGGGTTACGGGGAGTCCCGGGCGGTCGGCAGGGCGTTTCCGATCTGTCCTGGGGACGGTGTATCGCTATCGCCCTGCCTGGAAAAGTTTCCCCCTGACAGCGCGGCCCTCTCGGTGCTGCCTTACCCGCTGGTCGCTCCGTGTGGGGAACGGCGTGCTGAGGGGAGAGCGGGTCCCGCTCCCGCAGCGCTGGGCGTGCCGCGCCCCGGCTCTCCTCAGCCGCGCTGGGCAAAGCTCCCGGGATGCGGGGGGGGGGCGCCCTCTGGAACAGCATCACCAGAGGGAAAAGGTGGACACGCATTCCTATAGTAATAAGTTGATTAAAATTGGAATTTGCAACTCGGCTTCCTGCCATTTAATCCGCAGCTTTAAGTGCCTTAGGAGTGAAACAGCCCGGGACAGTGCTGGGGCGCCTCAGCGGGCGCTCTGCCGCTCGGGTCTCCCGGGGGAGCGGTGCCGAGCAGGCTGCGGCTCCGCCGGGCGGGGGGTGAGGGCCCGGCCGGGCACCGGGGCCGCGGGACGAGCCGGGAGATCGTCCTGCCACGGGCCCCCCTGCGGCTCCTCCGCTGTACGAACTGCAGCACGGAGTTTAATTTCCATGAGCGAACGCAATGGAAGTTCAGGGAAGCAACGTGAGCTTTGCCCAGGTTTTCTTCTTACTTGGGAAAAGCAATACAGGTGTTCTAGCAGGGCCTACAGAATCAGAGCAGAGCTTTTAGATCCAAGCTTGTACGCATCATATAATTTTTGAGTGCAACGTGAGTTCTTACAAGCAGAACAGATAATGCAGAGGGGAAAAATACACACCAAAAATGCCACCTGGCAAGATGACGGCATCGCTTGTGAAGTCCATCAGCTCCAATACTCGTGTTTAAGTCACACACCTCAGCCTGATTCAGCTTCCTTTTACCTGAGTGTTGCTCTGTAATTACAGATTGCCACAACACTTTCTCCACACAGCCTTTAGTGCATAGGATGGAAAAAAAATGTTGAACATGGCCATTATTGTACATCCTCTTAAGTGAGAGAGATACAAAATTAGCTATTTTTCCACAGCTGCTACGAAATTCATCATTGTACATTTAGAAAGCACTTACATTATCTGCACTGCAAGATTTTAAAAAAAGCATTCATGTCTCCACTCTACAGATTAAAGCAAGCACGCTTGAGGCCACACAGGTACTCAGCAGTAAAAAGATTGACACTCATGATTATTACTGAATTATAATTTATGTCTCCCATATGACCTGAATAGAATCATAGAATCATTCTGGTTGGAAGACCCTCACAAGATCATCGAATCCAACCATAACCTAACTCTAGCTCTAACCTATGTCCCTAAGAACCTCGTCTATACACTTTTTAAACAGCCAAGTTAGCCACAATTTAAAATTAAGTAGTTTCCATTGAGGGAATAATGTGATATCAAATATATTTCTAGTAAGCAGCTTTTTGATACCATCCTGTTTATTGGTAAGAACATATATGAAGCCCCCAATTCTCTCAACAAAGGAAAACAACTCACACCTCTTTCCAAACATTAAATTTCAAAGCATTTCACTCAAAAACATTCCTCAGCTTGATCTCAAGACCAGATGGAGAGAAAACCCAGGTGCAACTTTTGTGTCCTCGCTCGTACCCCTCATTCTTCTCCTGGTCACATGTACATCCCATTTCCATGCAGATATGCCCAATATCCACTGTCTCATTGATTTCTTTTACAGTCCTCCACACTGAACATCAGCATATCAAATGGAGCATTCAGAAAATGAGGAGCAATTAGAAAAGGCTGATAAGTAATATTCTGGCTCAATACTGCATGTAATGAAGGCTTATCATAGTGTCTCAAATGTTGGTTTGGGGAGGGAGCAGGGTGCTAGGCGAGATATCTAAAAAAATAAAAGTCAGATGACTACCCAGCACACCCACGTGTACCATAATTAGCTGCTCTATTTCAGTGGTCTGAGCCAGCCCAGTTTAGAATATGTCATTTTGAGTGACGGAATACACTTAATAATCATGATCTAATATGATCTATGAGTTTGTGTCTAGTTTAGTAAATTTGGCAAAAAGCTCTATAACCATATAAAGACAAATCCTTTTTTTTTTTTTTAATTTTTTTTCCTCCCCTGAAAGAGGCTCGCAGCACAGCAAACACTTTGTCCTCTGCTTCTTCACTTCCTACCAAATTCAGTGGGATGTGGACATGTGCTTAAGTGCTTTGCTAAATCATGGCATAACACTATCAAACCTGACACACGGCCATAAACCACAGTGTCCTCTTTCAAAACTTGCTTTAAATAAAACAGGCTGCGGATGTCTTCAGATACTTTAAAACAGGGAAGCAAATTAAAAGATACGGAATATTCAGTTCAAAATGCTTCACCCTAAATACTGTAAGTGTTTTTACAGACAAAGCTAATGCAGGCCCTTTATTTTTCAGTTTGGACTTCTGGTAGTCACTTCTTTTTTAGTATGAAGAAGGAACTAAATGTGAAAAGCGATCTGTGCTGCTATTTTTAGACAATTATTTACATGTAATGAAATTTTGTTCCTCTCTACTCCTGAGACTTAGATGGTGGTTTCTTTGCCAAGAAAATACTTTGTCAACACACAGTAATTTTCAAAGGTGCGCTCAGTTGCTCCTGCTCTGTCGGTGATGGCAACACTCAGATCTGTCACAATTCTGTCTTTGTTTCAAAAGGACGTGCCCTCAAACAGTGCAACTGGTCTGCAACCAGAGCAGGTACAAACACCTCCAAAATAGTATTCTAGTTGTCAGTCACCTTCTTTCTGAGCTAAAGCTACAGTATTTTTTCTTTCAACCTTGGACAGGATAGGGGGGAGAGAGAAAAATGGAGATCAGAGTTTTCCTCAACCATTCAAAGTTTTGATATTTTCAATTCCCAATTTTCAAAAGTTCATTTCCCCCTTTTTGCCATATCACAATAAAATAAGTGACTTCCAGAACCAACCTTCCATCCCCATTTCTTCTATTTTTCCTATTCTGTAACCTCCCCCAAAATGTATCATGTCACATAACTCACTTGCTTAAAACCAGGTTCAGACACAATAACATTTTTTAAAACAGATATGCATCTTTTCTACTAACATATTGTTTTCATTAATCTGAGTCTCCAAAACGTTTCCCTCTTTGTCTGATAGTCCAAACTTACTCTGTGTTCAAAAGTAATGGAAGGGGCATTTTTGATCCTGAATGTAACTTTAAAAATGTAAAGATAGATTCTCAATGAATATTTCTTGGTAGAAAAACATGAGCAAGCCATTAAAAACTTTTTTTTTTCCTGAGATTGTTGGAGGCATAAAAACCATTTAGATGTGTCACAGAAATAGCTTTTTTTGAGGAAAGGGCTCACTCCCGGGGGAGAGTAGCGAGCAAGTGGCTGAGTGGGGCTTAGTTGCCGACTGGGACTAAACTGCAACAAATATTATATTAAATTATATAATATGTTACCATCACATGCCAAATTTGGCCCAAAACAAGGACGGCTACTTAGGAAAGAAGATTCATTACATTTTTGCTGCCTGTGTTGTTAAAATTTACAGAGGGGCAGTTAATCACCTAAAGCCCTATATTAAGGAAAGATACTGGACCCTTTTGTTAGCATCACCTCTTTTATATCCTTAGAACTCCTGGTATAACAATGTTATTGCAATATGGAAAGCATATGTAAATTAGTTACTATAATCTTTAATTACATGTGCAGTGTTACACATGACACATCCCAGCTTCAGTTGCGTATTTCCTGTTTTTTCGGTTCTTAAACATCAACTTACCTTACTGCTGTACACACGAGTGCGGTTTATAACACCAAGCACTCAAAGCCTACCATGGTCATGATACAATCTCTTTCTCCATTGCAATTTTTGCAAATCTTTAAAAATTTTAATTGCCCTCCCCAATATTTGGATGCCCTGCCTGGAATGACGTGTTCCAAGTCAAGCTCGGCTCCCCGTGTACTTTACTGCTATACAAAGCATCGCAGCTGCAAGACAATGGTAATGGGCACAACAATTAGCCCATTCTTTAAAATTATTTGCTTAGCCTTTTCCGCTCCAATATCAAGGGATGATATGTGCTTGCTCATACCACTCCGCTCATGTTCTTAAGGCCTGTCCTTAATTAAGCTATTCTATATTTGGACTGTGTCAAATGAAGTATCAGTTGTGTCAAATGGAGACTACATTTTAGGGTAAGGAAGAGCAGAATGAGGTGTCCCCACTTGTCCCCCTTGGGATCAGCCCATCGTGGCTGCCCGACCACGTCTTTCGGGTTTTGCACCTTCACAGAGCATAAGTGCAGGAAAAGTGCCTGAATGACCTCCAAACCAGCCACAGGGGTTTCATGCAAAATCCATTCATACAGCCTTGTTTAACAACAGCAAAACTCATTGACTCTAGAGGAGTTTTTTGTCGCAGGGGCTGCTTTCTGTACCAAAATGAGGCGTACATGGTACAGGCAATGCAAGCTAAGAAGGTAAAAACATCCTACTGGCCGTGCAGCATTTACTTTAACTTGCCTAAAATTAACTTCTGTAACTTTTACTCCAGGAAAGCAGACGCTGTTGAATGAATCTAGTTCTGCAAGTACCTTTTTTTTCCACTTTTGTCTGGGCTTTTATTTGAATTTTTAACTTTTTCTTTTTTAGCTGAGATCTAAACCAGGGTTTTTTCTCCAAGAAGAAATGGTCATTCCTGAGATATTAATCTACACTTGTAAAAGCATTTCCTTTGGCTGAGTTAAATCCAGATTTTGTCAACAAAATTCCACTTCGCTGAATCACAATTGGGATTTTTGGTCATTAGCACCCAATTTTGGAACATGTGGATGCGACACAAGAAGAACAACTAAAGCAATTGCAACAGATCATCGCTGATCTTGGGCGAGCTGTGAAGTGCACGGTCCCGTATCAAAGCCAAGTAAAACCTAAAGTGTCAGATGGTTCACAAGCTTGAAATTGGCCAAGAACTATTCAAATTCAAGGACAGAAAACTACAGAAAGCTCAATATATTTCCAAAATATCTCCAGAGAGGTGAGGCAGACTTCTAATTAAGCTGTACAGACTAACAGCATCAAAACCAAGTTTTAACTGCAATAAACTCATTCCATTTAAAAAGGATTTTATGTAAGACTGCAAGGCTCCAGCACTGAAGAAGTTACTTTCTACAGATACTAATAATTCCTAATAAACAAAGTTCTGTGGCAGGAAAAAGAAAAAAAAAAAAAATCAAGGTGCTAAATTTCCCAGAGCTTTGAGAATAAGTCCTGGCTATGATGTTATGTGTTACTCTCTCTCTTCTTCCGCTCACACAGCATGTGTAAAATACCAACATTTTCAGACAGTCTTGATCTATAACAATTTTGCATGGGGGAATCAGTCACATACAGCGACCTAGAAAAACAACAGAGGCCTGTTACAATACAAGTCTCTTTCCTCTTCCCCGTCCTACAATTTCAATTATGGACCACACATGGAAGTGATGTAGACAGTACAGGGGTAGATTATACTAATTTTCTCTGGTTATTTAGCTCTCATCTTGCCTCAAGTGGTTCAGAGTAGAGGTGGATAAAATGCTGAATAAAACACCAGCAGCCAGGCTATGTCCGCTGGCACAGGGACGGTATCTGATATGCAGCACTCACATCTTCATTTTTCACCTAATCGCTATTTCTAAAGAATCACTTCAGTCATGAGCACACTGTAAATCAAGCTGAGTTCCAGTAGCAAGTAGAGTTAATTTCAGATGGCTCATATGAAAACAACAGAGCTAATTATACTATAGTAATTACCTGAAAATTATATGTATGTTGTTTTTCCACCAGTCAATACTGCTATTTTTGAACTTCGCATTGTTCTCATGGATTGCTGGAGTCATACTGTCTCTAAATGGTCTTCTTGTCTCATCATTAACTTAACCTCTGGTTTGGGGAGAGTGTTTTAGGAGAAGCTGCAGCTGCAGCATGTGCTGTTCAGCTCAGATCTTTCGTGCTCACTTGCACTCTCCACCTGTGCTGCACTTGAGAAAAAACTTCCATTTTAAGATTCTTTTGCATATGGATTAAGACTCTGACTCTACAATAGGACTCTAAACCAGCATCAAATTAAGATTTTACTCCCGCACATTAAAACATACTGAAAAGTCACCCTACCCCACTCAGTCTCATTAGTAAGCACAATAATTCTGATTTAGAAGAGTTTTGTTTCCTCACCTGTCCTGGGTGTGGCATGTTATCATTATCTGGAGGGGTTTTATTTATTTATTTTAAGAGTAACCACTAAAAGCACCTGACGAAGGCAGGCAAGCGTCACAGCCCACTCCCAAGAAGGGAATGTTGTCTGGCAGCAAGAACGGGAGAATGGGAGTCAGGAATTTTTGGATCTCTTCCAAATAGACTCCTACCATACTACCTGATTTTGACCAAGTCTTGGGGTAAAATGCACTCGGAATGACTCCTTTCTGAAATGGGGATGATAATAATAGGTATGTCCCTGGACTCTTGAGAGGAAATTAATTAACATTTGGAAAGCACTTTGAGATTCTTGGATGAAAGATGGTGGAGCTGGAATGCTGGCAACATTAAAATAAGTTGGAATAATGTTAATATTTATTGCATACACTGCTTTCATCTTCAAAGCTCTTTACTAACATCAATGAATGAACAAAGAAAATATTAATAAGATCATATTTACCCATAAAATTATTCTCCCAAAACATATATATAAATAGATCTGCCTCCAGTTAAAAAATATTAGAAGAAAACCTAAGCACCAATTCCAGTGTCACACACTAAATCCCTAGTGGCGCCGTCCATAGGAAACCTGCTTCAAACTATGAATAATTAGTTTATACTTTTAATGAGGATAATTGGACCCTGAGCCTAATCTGGCAGCACTGAAGTCACTGGGAACATATCACTCACTGCCAGGGCTGAAAAATCAAGATAGCGAAGGAAAAAGGAAGAGCAGCGGTTAGAAAATAACCTCAGCTGTGCCGGGGAGGCTGCAGTGAGCAGGAGACACTTCCCTCTGCAGGAGGATGTTCTGTTTAAATACAGTTTGTTGTGTCTTTGGAATAAGCTACAGAGAACTGAGCAACACACTGTGCCACCAGGAGAGATATGCAGCAGTCCCAGATATTTCTGGGTGAACATATAGAATTCAGAGCATCCCAGATTTAACTATGGAATTGCATACTATTTTTCTTTTATTTTTTTTTTTTTTAAAGTATATTCTTACTGGCACAGACACGACTATCCCATTATTACTGGGAAGCACAGCCCAGCAATTTACTGAAAACCAGTAAATGAGACAGTCCTTCCAAGTGCATTTTCTGCATTGATTTCAAACCAGTGCTTGAAGAACAGCAAGGGACCTTTCCCTTTGTGTTTCATTTTCCAGTCACCTTCCCTGTTGCAGTCTCTCAGCTGTAAAGATAAATAAAACCAGAGAAGAAGCATTCTGTTGTCATTTCCCCCACATACACACCCTTTCTTTTGAATTAAACACGTTTCCATAGGTCGTCTTCACCACAGCAAATGCAAGGAGTTGCTGGCACTCCCTACGATGATGGACTCGGACACATTCCAGAACATAATGGGCTATAATAGATTTTTTTTTTTTTTAATCTACAGTGCACTTCATAGACTCTGGAGGTCATTTTAGGCAGCTAGTCAATGTCCAATATAAATACAAATATTTCTGTTCAGCATGTTCTCTGCACACCGGATCACTAATATGCACTTGCCAGATGTGCATGCCACAAAAACCAAAGCCATTCTCTATTTTCTCCAGACTTATTGTGAAAAAAGACCTCACATTATCTGTGAAGTGTTTTGCAGCCCAGTCTTGTCAAGACTGTTGCCGTTTCTTTGGAGTTGGCTGAAGGTTTTGCAAAGTTATTCACAAATTAAACTGTCTCAGTTAATCTGCTGTACAGCGACATTCAGAGCTTCAAATATGTTTGGTTTTGGATAGAAATCAAATGTCACCTTTGGGAAATATGCTTATTATTAGCATTAGACATAGCTTTTGGTCAACTTCCAATAACTTTGTTGAATTATAGGGGTTTTGTTGTTGGGTTTTCTTTGTGTCCTGTATTTATGTGTCATGCTTGGGCAGACACTATTTTTTAGCATTTACTGTTTCTAGCGCTCTAGAGAAATTTACAAACATTAATTATTCTGCCAAAGGCATGGAGAGGATCCAGTTAAGAGCAAATCACCTCTCTGATGTGGCACATCTAGGCACAGGTAGCATTTTGTAGAAAAAAAACAACACGTGAGAAGGAGGCAGTATTTCTATTAACAAATATGCCATAGATGCAGAAAGCATTTCAATGACAGGCCAGACTGACATCCAGACAAACAGCCAAGGTCTTTTTCTCACCATGTGATCTTTTCATAATCCTCCATTTCTCTCCTAGATCAACAGGTTCCTCTTTATTTGTCATTGTCAGCTCTTAGCACAAAGAGCCTTTTGTCTGGAGCTCTGACCCAAACACACAAGACTTTTTTTTGTCCCTTCTTGGCCATATGCTTTCAAACAGACTAATGGATTTCCAAGCTATAAAGCAGAACCTTGACCCCAGAAGGGGAGATGGTTGTGTGACAACATCTCTCTGTTTTGACATCATAATTTATCCCTGCTGCAGCTCTGCTGGCAGCACGAGCCAGCGAACAGACAGCACAACCCAGCAAAAATACTTGAACCTGATCCGCTCTATGGCTTGTGCTACGGATACCGGCGCTGGAATCGCGGCAGCGGCGCTTTCTGACGCCGGGGTTTGGAGCAGGGAAAAGCTGAGCCAGGCAATAGCTGCTGCTTTACGTCCTCTTCTACTCCATTATCACTGCTGTGATGAAGCTATCATGCCTCCTGTGTAAGGCAGAACACATAGCAGAAATCACACTAGCCTAAAGCCCAGAGGATTCCTGCCTTTTCCTTGTGCCCTGTTATTTAAAGTCCCATACCGAATGCATTCCTGCATCCCTGGGTGTCACTCTAAAAACACATTGCTGAGGGAGACGCCAACAGACAATAAGAGAAAGTTATCTGCCCCGTTTTCTCAATTTGCTGGACGACATTACCAGGCTACACTCAACCTGCCTAATTAAGAAGGGTCCGAAAAGCTACTGATGGCTTGTATGAACCTTGCTGGTAATATTCTGCACTTGAACACAATACAGAAAGAGTTCATACCCTTTAGCTGGCACTTGTTCCAGACTTTCACAGAAACCCTTTTGTTTTCCACTGGAAATAGCTCCAGAGCTAAATTCCTACCTGTCTCTTCCAGGGTGTGTCTTTGCCACATCACATAATATGGTTTTGCTCAAGGTAAAACTATCCTGGAGCTTCAAGGGTGGCTTAAGAGACACGGTGGGGTGGTGGGGTGCTCAAGAGAAGGGGAACCTGCCTTCTATTTTTTTTTTTTCCTCATTTCACTTCTTTCACCAAAGATTCGTATTTGCTGGATTTGTCTTCTAGAGAAGAAGTCTTCCATGAAGGTCTGGGCTGTGACCTGTTTCATTTGGGAGCTATTTTCTCGTGTATTTGTGGGATGTGGAAAGCAGAGCCTCACTATTTGCTGGCGCTCCAGATGAGGGAGGAGAAGGAAAAGAGCTGCTTATCTCTGCATTCAGCCCTTATCTGAGCCCGCCAGCTGGGGCAGCGGCAAGGGGGAGGACAGATCAAGCACGAAGCTTATGTGCACGTAAAAGAAAGGGGAACCTGCACCCAAAAGTACCTCTTATGTTATAAACCACTCCAGACCCAGGGCTCGGGGGGGAAGAGAGCAGCACTACGTGGCCTAGAGCTGCCGCCACCCACACAGAGTCGCCACCACCAAGTCCTGCAAGTGCAAGAGCCCACCAACGTGTTTTTAGACGATATATCAGCACCCACATATGCACACAGACCAACTGAAGTCAGTAGCGGCCCCAGAGGGTCAAGCACAAGATAAATTTTACCATGTGCTGTCTGGATGCCGGGACACAACAAAGCCCAGCCTGTGCTCAGCCGTCCTCAGCCCTCCAGGTTTGCACAAGCAGAGCAATCTCCCTAAAACCCCTGGGGTGCACTTTTCCCTTCCCAACACCACTAACCATGCTTAACATTCAGCATCAGCTCCCCCAAAATTCAGGCTTCAACATTGCGACGTGAGCGTGAGCTGAGGTTACCCAAGATGGAGCCACCATCTCTGAGTTACAAACCCAAGTCGTTCATGATATGTAATACATTAAAAAAAATAATCCAGACAGAAAATGCAATGACAGAATTTCCTTCAGAACTTCTGTTACATGAAAATGAACACTAAAGCTTTTAATTTACCTAAGGTTTCTCTCTAAAGAGAAATAAGTACAATTTGTTCAGGACTAGTTGACAGATGCGGAATTAAGTCCTCTGTTATTGCTCCATTTGCTGGATGCAGAAATACTTAACACTTACAGAGGACTTGGAGGATGAGAAGAGCTACAGAAATATCAACTCTCCAGACAAAAATCAGAGACAGAAATACCTGGGTCTGATCCTATAAGATGCTATGTGCTTTCACCTAGTCCAGAAATCAGTCTTTTCCTTAGCGATCCCCGGTGATTTTCCTGTGGTAAAGCAAATAAATAAATGGGTGAATTTAGTATTACTCCCAAGAAGCAGAGTTGCACAAGTTCCTTTCAGTTTGATGTCTCCATCCAGCAAATTCTTTCAAAACAGTAAGTTTACTTTCAGTTGAAATTTCCTTTTTTAAAAATTGGAAGCCTTTAACTGAAGGGTCTTTCTTCTCTCTGCTAATTCAAATAGGCTATTAATACTATTTTTCTCTTTTTGTTGAAGACGTCCTGCAGACGTTCCATTTGGGAACAAAAATTCTTTAAAATGATACCAAGAAGTAATTGGCACCTCTTGGCCAAACTGCTCAGGAATGACCAAGCAGTCAGTCACACGCTCACATTTGGGCTTTCTCGATCAATGAACAATGAATTATCGGGACATGACGGAACAAACTTGAGGTCAAACTCCGCTCCAGGAAACCCGGTTATTACGGAGATGTCGTATCAGGGATGGTCCCAAACACCAACTGGTGCCAGGGCTTGAGCTGATGTAGAAATCGACTGTATAACAGGCTAATAGCCAGAAACAGGATTAAAAACAAAAAGAAAACAAACAACCCCCAGCAATACCCAATTTCTTCTTCCCTGCACAGCAGCAGCACGGCATTGCCTCATGTTTAGAGCTCTGGGGCTGGTTCGAGACTCTCTGAGCTGCCAACTGCCCGTGTTTGGGACACCATGTACCACAACAAACAGGAGTAAATTGTCTGTGTTTAGCTGGAGCCCGTACCTCTTTATCAGCTCAGTGGAGTCACAAAGTGTTCGCTCACATGCAGATTCTGCTCTGATTACAGGCTGTGAGTGGCAAAGCCCATTTTCAGCAAGGCAGCATCACCCAAGCACAGGAAAAGCCACGTCCCCAGCACCTGAGACCTTTCCCACAGAGCCCCTCACTCATGTGCCAAAACCCTGGGGATGAGGGAATGGTTTTGAGAAGCCTGGGAACGGTGAAACGGTTTGGTCTCCAGCTGAAATTATCCTATGATTCTACAAAAGGCTGGAGAGTTATTCCCTTGCAAAGGTCCTCATGCATTTATGGTCCTTCTCAGGCATCCCTTTAGGTTTTGCTGAGGCAATAGTCCTAGAAAGACAATTAAATGCCCTGTGGTTAATCAGGGTGATGGCTTACCATCATATCCCTAGGGACACATCTCAGGACCAACATCTTGCTTGCCTGGCTTATAGGAAAGGTCTCACTGGAGGTAGCGAGAGTCATACAAACGGTGCTCGACCCTCCGTCCCTTCACTTGCCATTTGCTGCCCTGGAGTTTACAGCCACTTGCAGTTTTCTTTAGGAGAAACCATGTTTGCACTTTTATCCTTTTTACTTTTCTTCCAAATATTTCTTTGCCTGTGGACATTTTTGGGGAGAAAAAAAATATCCCAGTTTAAACCAAGTCCATTGTTTTCACTGAACTGAACTACAGAAAGATTTCAGAACGTGGTTGTGATTTGCCACATCTGTTATTTTTATGCATTGTTTTTATGCCAAGAGTTTCATAAAAGGTGTTACATAACCGCATCGTATCACATAATTCAACATGTTTCCACAATTAGGAGCCCACGTGAGCATCCGAGCAACGATCTTGCCTGAGTTTTTATGTTTCTGTACATCTTTTAGCCCAGTCAGCCTGAGATACAGAGATGAACTGTGATTGTAGTTTCTCATTTCTCCTACAGAATCCGCTGTCGTTTACTGATGACCAAGTTCATCTGTGATCCATGCTGCACGAATCACTGCTGCATTTGCATTTAAAAAAAAAAAACATATATTGCCTGAATCCTGTGTGCTGTGTAACAGAACAAGCAGAGATCCCATGGTTACAAGTAACTGGATCATCTCTCTTCAAGACGCTAATAGGTTCATTGTTTTCCAAATATTGCAAGATGAGCATTTATTGCATGAAAAGAAAAAAATATATTTGCACTGAAAGCTACTGACAGACAGTTGGACCTAAGGCTGGAAAAACAATAGGAGAAAATAATTTAAGTGATTAAATAAGAGCCGCTGTTGCTGTTCACTTGATGAGCAGCTCTCTTCTGAGAGCACAAATCAGCCATCGCTCCTTGTAACCCTCCTGGGGACAGTCCCATATTTCTGAAATCTCCCTCTCGTGAGTGCAGAAATACACTGTATATTTGGGGGGTTGGAGAGTTGGACCATGCAGTCACCACCCATCACACCCCAACAATGTCCTAACACCTCCCACTGCCAGCGAGGGAGGCAGGTAAGTGAAAAATGAGGGGGGATCTGAGGGAAACCACAGGATCTTCTGCAAAGGCCACTCATGGAACAATTTTGGAGGATCTCAAAGAGGTTTGCAGACTTGGGGTGCCATCCAAGCAGGCAGAGTTCAGCACAGAACCCACTGCTGCTCCAGATGCCAACTCAAAGTGGCTTCAGCTCCATTGCTCCTTTTCCCCACTTCCTTCCCTAGTTAAAAAAAGTAATAATTAATATTTATCTGCAATTCTGTGAAGAGAGATTCTGTTTCTAGAAGAATCCCCCAAAGGAGACTCTTCCACCTGTGAACAGGGACCAGGACTTTAGGTCTGATGAAGCTTTGCTGTGGAAGAAACGGGTTTACTGGGACATTCTCCACAGTTTTGCCATAGATGAACCACTGAGAACTTTGGAAATTTCCAGCCTGGTGCTGCTTTAAATGAAAAGCTCCATCTTGTTCTCCTGGGTCAGATATTTTGCATGCAGTTTCTAATTTGGACCACAGCTCTGGAAAACTTGATTAGAGCTGTGAAAATGGAATTTTTATTAGGGAGAACTGAGCTTTTGCCAAGGTTTATTTTTCAAGGGAGTAGGACCTAATCCTAGAAGTAGTTCCAGGGCTGTGCTCTTCTGGATGCCCTTGCAATGGTTTATGGCAATTATGCAGCCAAACCTGGCCCGACTGGTAATGTTTGCTTTGGACAAGTTGCTACAGATGGCAAGTAACTGCAAATGTACTTCTCAACCTGGTGCAGGCATCCCTGAAAATGCATTTTCTCTAAGTTGTTCTTTTTTTCCCCTCCATTTTTACACAACTAATATGTTCCCAAATCCGTACTACCTAAAAACAACTAAGCACTTAAAGGCACGCAGAGAAAGGAGAATAACACATCTAACGGAAGCCTGTTAGATACGATCACTAGATAGACAAATCTCCTTGCCAGCTTTCAAAGCTCAAATTTCTGAAAAAAATTCCAATATAAAACTCCCTCTTTAGGTGGATACTTTTCAGGGAATAGCACATCAGCTTCCTTGAGAGAAACCACAAAGCTTATGGTGTGGAGTGACCCTCTGGAGGGAGCTTTACATCTATACAGTGAGCAGCAACCAGACTGAACCAAGCCATCAATCCAGGAATGCATGGGAAAAGAGCAAATTAAAATGTGTGATACTTGGCAGGTGCCTTTGCGAGCGTAGTACTTGTGAAAGGTGATATTAACAGTGCTAGCAGCTGAAGGCTGCTCTTTATTTCAGAGCTGGGGTAGCACGAGCAGGAGCAAAGGCTTCCCAAAAAGGCGCTCCCTCTCCCAAAAGGGCTTTCCCTTGGGTGCAAGAGCTTCTGCAGCACTGCCCACCCATGCCCATGTCCTCCCAGCTGGCACAGCCACTCAGAGCTCACCGGTGATAATTTGGGATGGGTTTGGCATGAGGAACCCACCACCAAGACATGCTGGGGACACGGACAAGCAGGTCCCAGGGACTTCAAGACCATCTGTAGGACACCTGGTGAGGAGCAAAGTGGGACCAGCACTCCTCCAGCTCTACACACATTGGGTCCACTGCTCCCTTCCCAGACTACCAATTAGTTTAATTGCAGCATGAGACACGTGGCTCTGGGCAGCCAGACTGCTGGAGCAAGGTTCTTGGGGACCCATCATCCCATCGCTGCCTCCAACACACGATGGACTGAAAAACCTCTCTTCTCCAACACAGACACCAGTACCCCCGCCACCCCCTCCCAGTTAATCCACCTGCACTGTGGCAACAGCAACTTAATTCCTCCATGGAAAAATAGTGAGAATTAATTTGTTAGTGTCAAATTATACCTTTGAATGTGCATGTTCAGCTCTCACGGACTTCAATGAAAGCCTGGCCCTGGCACAGGCAGATGTGGGCCTTTGGTGTTTGTAGCGCTTTGAAGTGGGGATGGTGCTGGGAGGTGTGAAATCCTCGGGAGAGGAGAGTTTGCCCCGCTCGCCGGCTCCACCGCGGTCAGGCAGCGGAGCAGAGTGAAAACAACAGGCGCGACGCGGGAAGTCAGATCCCACAACTTCATTAAGAGTCAGAAAGGAGATCAAAGGAAAGAATTTTCAGCTTAAAAATATAAATAAATAAATAGATAAATGAGGAAAATATGTTTTAAGTTTCCAATAAAAATCAGAGTTCACTTTGTTACATGAAAATAAATGATTTTGTAAGCAAGGCAGAGCTACCCTGCCATATGCCTTTCTCTCATCCACACAGAGCAGAAAGTCTTGTTTGCATCCAAACCTCCATCGATTTAATTAAACCCACACCTCCCTGCATGTGGACAATCTGGCCTGTTTACATACAGCTCCTTGCTGTCCTGTTCACACTTGTCCCCAACATACTCAAACTAAACCCAAAGGACACCAGCCATACTCTTAATTGCACAAATTAAACTGATTTACACAAAACACTGAGGATGAAGGTGGGAGGAAGCTCCAGCCAGGCAAGGACCAGACACACACCTTGTCCCCAGCCCCTTGCAGCCATCCAGATCCCAAAATAGCCAAGATTTTTCCCCTAAGAAAGAGCTTTTCGAGTTTCCTAAGGTGAGGCCAAGGCAGCCAACAGCTCACAGCACATTTCAGTCACAACCTTGTGTTTCTGGTCCACTTCAGCCACCTGGACAAACAGACATCTGCAGTGCCAGGCAGGTCCCAAGGGACCAGCCAGTGTCACTGTGGGGCCACTCTCCATCATCTCCTAAAGATCACAGTGATGCCAATGACTGGGAAAAAAGCAAATATGAGCTCCAACTTCAGCCTGGGTGAGAGGGAGGATCTGCAGTGGTACAGAACAGCTGATCTCAGCAGCCTCACCCCAGGAACCTGATGGAACAAACCCTGCTGGGAGGCGTTCCTGAGCAGGGTGAGATGATGGCCAGCGCAGGCTCCCCAGGGACAAACCGTTCCTGGATGCCCCCTGGGATGAAGGGCTGGCTCTGCACAAAGGGAAAGCAGGGGGGTTTCTTTACCTTGACTTTAGGCTTTGGCATGTCCTCCCACATAATCCTCAGGGCTAAACTGGTGAGATACCAGCTGGGTAAGTGGACTAGTAGGAAAACTGCCCAGGCTGCTACACCATTTTGGGGGTACAAAGTCCAAGCTGACGTGCAGTGCCATCCCTCAGGATTGATATTGTCCTTATTAGCCACCTGGATGATGGGACAGAGCAGAGGCGAGGTCTCACCACTGTCTGCAAATCCAAAATGGGATCACAGAATCATAGAATGTCCCAAGTTGGAAGGGACCCACGAGGATCATCGAGTCCAACTGCTGCCCCTGGATATGAAATCCCCAAAATGGTGCAGAGGAGACAAAACCAGGCTCTTCTCAGAGGAGCACAGCAAGAGGCAATGGGCAACATGAGACATTCTGAGTAGATAACAGGAAAAAAATGGCTTAATTTTTTCATGAGGGAGGTCAAGCACTGGTTGTGGAGAGCTAGAACCATGGAATCAGTTTGGTTGGAAGAGACCCTCAAGATCATCGGATCTAACCGTTAACCCAATACTGGCACTAACCCATGGAGCTCCTTCAGATATTCAAGTCTCGGCTGAACACAGCCCTGAGCAACCTGATATAGGTGGCCCTGCTTGGAGCAGGGGCTGGACCTTCCACAGGTCCCTTCCAAACTGATGGGACCTGCTGGTCATTGGACAAGGGAATATGCTTTCCCTGTGTCTCTGCACAGTACACACCAGCCCACAGTCTGAGATGATGCTTACTGTAGTCATAAAACAGCACTGAAAGAGCACACTCAAAGTCAGATGAGTCTTACAAACACATCTTCCATAAAACATGCCATCCTAGTCCAAGACTGGACAAGTAATTTTCAAAAAGATTGATCAGGCAATTATTTTTTCTTCCCTGTCACCAACAGCAAACAGTCCTTTGAAATCAAAGGGACATAAAAAAATAGTTAACACTTTTTCAGATGCTTGCTGGCAAGTTCTTTGTACTTAATGATTAGACTTTCCAAGCAAACGTGTCTTTTGATGATACAGTTGGTGGAACCTAAATAAACCTCAAGGAGGCAAATTAAGGACCTTTTTCCTCACTTTTAACCCGAGTGTTAGCCTTTCTAGTGTTCACTCGAGTACAGCACAACTTCTCTGATACCATTCCATAAATTTGGTGAGAGCCTTATGCATTTATTAAAGAAGAGTCTGTCTGCACTTTGGGACAGAGCATCTTTGATTACCTGCAATGGTACCACTGACCCAGCCCCCAGAACATCTGTGACCTCCAGTTCAGCCTGGCTTTCTCCTGACACCAGGATTTCATGGGAAAGCTGCTTTTTCCCTTCTCTCCTGGGTTGTGGGTGTCAGCAAAACTGTGAGGGACACATGAGCACCTTAGGACTGACCCCCATCCATGGCACCCCAGCCCTGCACAGACAGGGCTGACACCCACCTGCTGAACATTCAGAACATTCAGCAGAATATTGTGCAGGCACACTGTCACTCACTGACAGCCAGTATCCCACATCATAGCAGCAACACCCATCACTCTAAAACCCATGCGGACAATAAGAGACAGTTTCTTGTTTTGCCCCTAAAGCTGCTGCATCAGGAGAGACCTGACAGTGTCACCGCTGCAGGTCCATCTCACACAGGGTCCATGGCCCAGGATCCTCTGCCTTACACACACACAGGCTCAGATTTGCTTTCCCAAGGGTTAACTTGGGTAGTTTCTATAGAAGTTGCACAGAACCCCCGTTCAAAACCAGACAAACTCCGGCAAGGAGCGGTGCTGGAAACGCCATCTCCTGGCGTCCTCCGAGTTCAGCCACTCTGTCGCTGGAGAGACAACCCGCATCTGAGCCGGCCCCACTTCGCATGGGGTCAACGGCAGAGCGTTGGGGTCTGCGACACATTCATTGAACAGGTCCCCACCACGCTCAGAGCCTGGTGCAGTCCCACACGGCCCAATGCAAATACCAAATATCCTGTCTAAACCTGGCAAATGAGGGATCACACACTTTGCATCACTGCTGCAGACCCACCAGAGAGCATCCATGGGTCCCGTGTCCACCCACACTGCAGGGTGAGCCCCTTCTTGCAAGAAAAGCATCAGCAATTCAACCCCAACTTCAGTGCAGTGGCTCAAAGCACTTCTCAAAATGAGAGGCCCGGCTCCATCCAGTCGCTGCAGTGTTAATCGAGGGGCGGGTCTCTGGTGTTTGCACCCCTGGTTGAGAGGGGAGCTGCTCTACAAAGGGGACGTTCAGCTCAGAGGCAGCGTGGCAGCAAAACCCAGAGCAGACACTGCTCTGTCACCGGGAGGCATCACGTCTGCTCGCCTCCAAATAACCAGCCTGGTGTACAAGAGGAAAAGAGCATATGGGGAGAAGCCTTGGCAAGGCTGGAGGTCGGGTGATCAGCTCCTCAGAGCTGCTCTGCCACTGGCCTGAAAGAACAACTCCATCAGCTGCAGCAAGCAGACCTTCTGCTTCCCCGGTTCAGAATTCATCACAGGCTCCAACACAGACACTCCAGGCTTTTTCCTGCTTTAATTGTTTAAAAATCCTAACTCTGGTTGTTTATTTTTGTGGGCTATTACTGCATTCAACTATTTTAAGACCAAAAAAAACCCCAAACCACAAACAAACAAAAAACAGGAGAAAAAATTTGAAGCCTTTCTCTCATTCTGCTGGTGAAGTTTAATTCACTCTAATTATTTCATATTACTTAGACTATAATAGTTTCATAATTTCTAGTATATTAAGCACTTAATACGTTGTGTCATTTGAAGTCGCATATTAAATTCAGCAAAGTACATTTTAATGAGAGCTAAGTAGTGTGAAAATATTAATACAACATAATAGCTCATTTTTGCACCCACGCTGGTAAGCTGTGTTGCCACTCATGGTGTGCCCAGGCAGGTGAGCGCAGCAGATGCTGGACAAGGTGCCAGGGGAGCACAGCTCAAGACAGCCCAGCACACGGGACCTAGGAACACAACACACACCAGAGCCTGGCTGTGGGTCCTGACAAGGGGCTGGGGACAGGAGCAAGAGCCCCTGGAGAGGCAGCAGTACCAGCAGCGTGACACGAGTTCCCCCTTGGACAGGGACCCAGGACAACTCCTCTGTGGCTCTCCACAGGGTCACCCTGTGCCACCTCCAGCTGGAGAGATGCAGAGGAAAGTGTGCAAGGAAAGTGGTTCAGCTCCTCCACTACAAGCTCCAAAGAGACTCAACTATTAAATTCACACAAGCCACCCACCTCTCAGCTTGCAGAGCTTGACTCTACCTTTTTATTCACCTCTGACCCACATATCCCAGCAAGATTATCCCCCTTCCTGTAGACTTACCTGTATGAGAGATACCACCAGCAACCCCAGCTCCACTGCTCCTACTCAGGGTCACATACCTACAGACACCTTCTCCAGCTCACACACCAAAGAATTGTGTTTGTCCCTAAACAAGCCTTAAGTGCCTTACCTGATGCTCTAAGAAATGAGGAAAGCCCAGGAGACCAGCCAACCACATCCACCTGTCCCAGGCCTGGCTTGGCTGGTCTTCATCACCCACAGGTGATGGAGGATGATGCTCCCATTCCAGCACAGCTGATCCCAGGGTCAGGGACTCAGTGCCCCATCCCTGCCGTGGAGAAAAGCCATGCTGAGCTGCTAAGGGGGGATAATGCCTAATAAAACCCACGGGGTTTGATCGAAGACTCACAGGGGGATTAGATTGGAGGCCCCTGGCCCGACCCTAGCTCAGAGCAGGGCTGCACACCGGCTGGAAGAGCTGCTGGGCGGACACGGACTGTGCAGGATGCGGCCCTGCAAGAGGACCCGGTCCTTTGCAAAACAGCAGCCCCGGTAGGTGCCGCCAGACCGGGCCCACGGGCGGGGAGCGGGGGAGGACACCGGGCCGGAGCACCGGAGGCGGGGCTGCACCGCCGGCTGTACCCACGCGGTGGCGACCGAGGCCGCGGAACTGCTGTTCCTCCGCCTAATGAGTCTCAGAAAATAATTACGACAGATCCGCTCTGCGGAACTCCCGGGGATGGCTCACACGGCCGGAACCCCGCGGGCAGCTCAGCCTCCCCGCCGCTCCTGCATCCTGGTACCCGCAGCTCCGCTGCGGTGCGAGGTGCATCCCCTCGTTCCGGTCCTCGCAGCCCCGGTGCGTCGTGGGACCGGCGGTGCGGTGTGTGTGTGTCCCCTCTCTCGCCGGTGAGCCCCAGGACCCCGGTGCAAGGTGCATCCCCACACCCCTGTCTCAGCCCCGCAACCCGTTGAAATGTCGCGCTAAGTTAATTCTGGGCTGAAAACAGGTATTTAGGGCTAATAGGTGTGCGAGCATCTCCACACCCGCTCTCAGAGCTCATTAATGTAATACTTTCATGTGTGAAACGAGCATATAAATGGGCATTAATGAGCTCCCGGCTGCGGCGCGGAGGAGATGGGGGCGGAAAGGGGAACTTAGTGGGGAGCGGGCAGACCCCCACACCCCAGCTAAGAGACTCCGTGTCGGCCGGGCCCGGGGGAGGACCCCGCCCCCTGGGGACACCCCCATGCATCAGGCGGCTTCTTAAAGTCGGTTTTTATTAAAGAACCAAAATCACGTACAGAGGGGTCTCTCCCCAGAGCGGGCGAGCGTTGTTTTGCCTCCGAAGTCGCGAACCGCCCGTTAAAGTGCTGTTACATCCATAAATTTACAAGGGGGAGGGGGGGTAAGGGAAGAAGGGGCCCGAGGTGGGGGGGAGAAGGGGAGGAAATAAATATACATAATAAATAAATAAAAATCCAACAAATACTGTACCAAGAGAATCACAGTACATTTATATCCATTGCACATAGCCACTTTTGTTTCCAGTCTGGACAAAGGTTGAAGAAGCGGACACACAGGGAGGGAGGGGGAGGCGGAGCGGGGGATTGCAGAGGGGGCCCGGTTCCCCCTCTGGCCGGCTCGGGGCCGCTCCCCGCTTTATCACCAGTCCGAGGAAAGCCGGGTTCCAAGTCCTCTATGTACAAGTGTCTCCTCGTGGAAATGGCTTGTGTGGGCTCTGCCCGCATGGCTTCGGGAGAAGGCGGGTGTCCGGGGGGGGGGGGGTCACTGGGGCAGCAGCGGCGGTTTGAAGGAGCAGTTCCCCGTGCAGTGCCGCGGGGTCAGCATTTTGCAGGAGAAATGATGCAGCGCGTCGTGGGCCTCTGTAAAGCGAAGGAGCCGTCACCCCCCTTCTCCCCGGGACGCCCCACACGGGGGAGTGGGGAGGTGTCGGCCCCTGTGCCCCCCTCACGTCCTGCCCCGGTACCTTTCAACTTCTGCTGGATGGCGTAGCGCGCTTTCCTCTCCTGGTCCAGCTCGTTGCACAGAGTATCTGGAAAAAGGGGGAGGGCATCACAACGCGCCTGGCATGAGGGGGACACGGGATCCCCGTCAGGGATGCGCTGGGGTCAAGGGCACCGCGTTCGTCCGCAGGGCAAGGGGAGGAGGGGGATAAGATGTGCGTAAGATGGAGGGGGTGCGGGATGTGCGTAAAGGCGGGCATCGCTTCCCAGGTAATTTTACCCCTTGGTTTTTAATTTAGCCCGGGTGGAAATTGCTGCGAGACGGAAGGCTCATTCGCTCCCATGTAATGATGCCTCTCACCCGTTTGCAGCGCGGCTCGAAATCCCCAGGCTAAGTGGGGTTCACCAAAAGATATCGTTTGCTTTTGTTTGTTTGGGTGTTTTTTGTGTTAAAAAAAAAATAAATAAAAGAGAGATAAAATTGAGATACAAAATAAAATTAATAATCGCCGGATGGCCGCGGCCGGCCGGGCCGTACCTCGGACGATCTGGAGCTGCTGCACCATCTCCTCTCTATACGCCAGTTCCCGCTTCATCTGGTCCTGGAAGTTATCTGGGGGAGCAGGGAGGTCAGCCCCGGTCCCCGATGCGGGGCCCGCTCCCCGGCCGGGGCAAGGCGGGGGATCGCCTGTACCTTTCAGGCTCTGGAAGTCCCTTTCCAGCTTTTTCCTCAATTCCATTTGCTCCAGGACCAGTTTTTGTAACTCATCTGTTTAAAAATACATAGTGGGGTGAGGGGACCCCGCACTTTTCCATATGGAGGCGGCTCAGCGCGGCGCTAATCGCATTACGTTACATTAATCACAGGAGTTAATCACTCCTGTAGAAAACACAAATACCTCGAGCCGCGGGGAGAGGCCGGGGGGTCCCCACAGGCTCGCCCGCCCCGTCCCGGCGGGGTCCCGAGCCCCGCCGCCCCCGTCCCGCCGCGGGACGCGCCCCCTCCTCACCTCGGGCCAAATTTTCGATGTCTTTTTCCACCAGCTGCGTCCCGGCAGCATCCATGCCGAGACCGTCCTCCCCTGCGGGGGGACAAAGCCCCGTCAGCCCCACCGCTCGGGGCTCCGCGGACCGCGCATCGCTCCTCGCAGGGACCGCGCGTCACCCCGTGGAGGGGCCGCGGCGGAGCGCGGAGCGGCGCTTACCTCTGTCGGTATTTACAGGGCTGGGATGAGAGACATTCCTTTGGTCCTGATAGGATTTTCTGGTCTCTAAATCCTCTGCCGCGGAGTGATTGTCTTCTTTATCTTGCTCTTAAAGTTAATAAACCGATTTTCAACCATAAGCAATGAAAGTATGGTCCTGATATATCCTTAATTACATAATTACGGACAAAGCCCTCGTTAAAACCTTCTTAGCGGACATCCTAATCGCTTTGCTATTGGAAAGTAGCTTTGTCCCGCCAGGCCGTGTGCGGCTTCGCCAGCCCATCCCCGCTGCACCGGCCCCGTCCGACAGCAGCAGCCCCGGGCCCAGGCGGGGGGGCTTGGCCCCTTCCGCATACGAAAACCGTTTGCTCTTATTTTTCTCCCCAAATCCCCCAAACGAAAGCGGCTGCCTGGTTGCGCCCCCGGGACTGAGCAGCCGGGGTGGGGCAGCGCCTGGGGTCGCTGCCTCGATATACACTGGCTTCCCACCCCCTGGGCCCCCAGCCCGATTTACCCTTAGCCTCTGGGGTGCACAGGTACGCGGCCGGGGCTCCCAGGGAGGCGGCGGTCTTCAGAGGCTGCAGATGCTCCCCCCTCTCCGGCGCGTACACCTACAAAAGAGCGAGTCAGGGAGGCGGCGGGGACCCGGGGTCGGCCCCGCAGGGACCCCCGGGTGCACATCTCCCCCGGGCCCGCACCTCGTAGCCGCCACTGCTGCTGCTCCGCTCGGGGCTGCGGTCGGGCTGTTGGCAGCCTTCCTCCGTCGCCAGATCGCCCGCTTTCTCCTCTGGCCCGTCGGCCCCGGCGGGCGGCGGCGGGTCCTCAGTACCGGCCAGCAGCCGGGGCGGCGGCGGCTCCCGTCCCTCGGGGTGGGCGGCGGCAGCGACGGCGTCCTCCTCCTCGTCCTCCGGGAAGCGGTTGGACTCTACATCCACCTCGGGCTCCTCGGCCGTGTCCCCCCCGGGGGAGAGCGAACGGTAGCTAGAGCTGCCCTCGCTGAGGAAGTCCGGGGAGAGGTAGCCGGGCCCGCGGGGCCCCGCTCCGCCGTACGCCTCCCGGGTGCCGTAGAGCTTGGCGATGCTCTCGGCGTCTTTCACCACCGGGCGGAAGGCGGAGAGGTAGCTGCCCTTCCTGGGCAGGGGCAGCGGTGGGAGCAGCGCCTCGTCTCCGGAGCGCTCCTCCTCACCTGCCGCCCGCGACAACGCGCTGGGGCAGCGCTCGCCCTCCGCCCCGGCTCCCTCCTGGGGGGTAGCGCTGCTCCTCCCGCTGCCCGACGGCTCCGAGCCCTCCAACTCGCCGTGCCGGCCCGACAGACCCGGCGGTTCGGCCGCCGCCGCTGCCGCCGCCGCAGCCGCTGCCACCACCACGGCCGTGGCCGCCGCCTTGGCCTGGCTCTGAGCCGGGTAGGGCGGCACGGGCAGGCTGCCGGCGGCCGGCCAGAAGACGGGGAAGGAAGGGTAGACGCCCGTGTCCTTGGAGGCTCCGGGCTGGTGGGGTGGCTGGGCCGGTTGGTGCGGGTGGGGGTGCGGAGGTCCCCAAAACATGCCGGGGGGTAGTGCGCCGCCCTTACCCGCCTCACCGCCTCCTGCGCCGCCCAGCGCGTCCTCCTGTTTTTTGGGGCAGAGTCCGAAAGCGGCGGCGGGGAAGCCGTAGGGGTGGGGGAAGAGCGGCGGCGGCAGCTTCTGCAGCATCCCGAATCCCTTGCTGGGCACAGGGATCACCGGGTAGCTGCGCACCGCACCCGCCCCGCCGTGCGCGCCCGCCGCCCCGCCGTGCGCCGCCGGCAGCCCCAGCGCCCCCCGATCGCCCGCCGGCTCCTGCCCGCTGCAGCGCAGGCTCTTGTGCGCCGGGGCCAGCTCGGGGCCGGCGGGCGGCGGCGGGTGCAGAGCGGCCTTGGCGGCCGGGGAACCGGCACCGGGCCCGCCACCGGCCGCCCCTTGCAAGGAGAAGGTCCGCTTGCGGGTGCCGCCGTTGAACATGGCCTTGACATCCTCCCAAGCGTGCGACAGCTCCTCCGTGGCCGTCTTGTCGCTGAGCTTGAGGTGACGGCGCCAGGAGTTGAAGTTGGCGGCGTCGGGCTGGGTGTACTTGGAGTCCGGGGTGCGGTGGGAGTGGAAGATGAACTTGTTGGGGGAGAAGTACATGCTGCAGTAGCTGCACTTGATGCACTTGGCGCGGGAGCTGTTGTAACGGGCCGGGATGAAGCTGCCCCGAGAGCCCCAGGCGCACTCGTGCACCACGTCGAAGGCGAAGTTCTCGGGCAGCTTGGGCGGCTTGTGCTCGCCCAGGAAGGACTTGCAGAGCCGCTCCGCCTCCCTCTTGGTGATCATGCCGCAGCGGCGGGAGGAGATGGGCATGGCCCCGGCCCGCCGCAGGATCTCCAGCTGCACTGGCGTGCACTGCACGCAGGTGATGCCCAGGGCCACCCGCCGGTTGTGGATCTCATTGTAGCTGTAGTTCTTGAGCAGCGTGTTGGAGATCTGCGCCAGGCACAGCCGCTCCTGCCCGTCGATGACCAGGGACACGATGGGCACGCCGTACAGAGAGGTCTCACCCACTTGATTGGGCTTGAGGGTATTGGAGCCCTGGTACGGCTGCAGCTCTTGCTTTGAATTTGGGGAGGAGCTTGCATCTCTCCCATTTCCCATCTGACTGGCGATCGCCTCCATTCCCCCTCAAAACGCCCCTGCAAAACAAAATCGGGGAAAGGCGCAGGTTAGAAGCGCTCCCGGGGCCACGCCGCGGCTGCCCCGCCGCTGCCGGAGCCCGGCTCCGCCGCACGGCTGGCCCCGCTCGGTGCTGCCCGCCTCGGCCCGGAGGCCCCCGGGTGCAAACGCAGGACCCTCCCCGCCCCGGACAGGTCGGCCGGAGAGGTCTGGCGGAGCCGTAGCGCATCCTCCGCGCCTCGGCCGCCGGTACCGAGCTCCGCCGCATCCGCCGCCGGGCGCGGACCCGCGGCCGAGCGGCCCCGAGAGCCGGGTGGCAGCGGGCGGCCGGTGCAAGGGCGTCCCGGGAGGGGAGCAACTCCCCGCCCTGGGTCCCCGAGCTGTGCCGGCGTCCCTTGTCTTTGTGCTGGCTCGCCGAGCCGTGCCGGGTCGCCCGTTGCGGCCAGTCCCGGGAGGGCTGCAACGAAACGCGCCGGAGGAAGCGAACGGCGCGTCCCGCAGCGGCGGGGCCGGCGGGAACGGAGCCCAGAGCCGGGCCGGACGAGCAGAAACTTGCCGCTCGGTGCCCGCTGGCGGGCGGAGCGGGGCGACGGGTGCGGCTGGCCGGGAGCCCCTTTGTCGTGTCTCCGGCAGGCGATTAGGAGCGGGCGGATTAGGGGCCGGGGCGGGCAGGACCCGTAGCACGTAGCAGCAGAAGGGCAGCAGCGAGCCAGGCAAATTGGCTTAGCGGGGAGGGCTCACGGCGCTAATCCGCTTCCCCGGTAATTACACGAAATAACGGGGAGCGCCTCCCGAAAACGCGCCCTGATCTCCCCCCCCCCCCCCCGCTCCCCATCCCCTCGATCCGCGGCACTTACCGCTCCGCGGAGTCCGGCTGGACGTGCAGGCTCTCCTCGGGGCTAGGGGCCGCAGCCCGGCGCCGGGGCCGCCATCAGCTGCGGGGCCCGTCCCCACTGAGCCCTTTACCGTGGGCAGCCTCCGGGGCGCGGGGCGGGCGGGCAGCGGTGCGCCCTTCACCGACGCCTCGGGGCCGCCGCCCGCCCCGCCGCTGCCGCGTCCGCCCGGGCGAGATGCAACAAGAGCGAGTGACCAGCCGCGCCACCGAGGGAGGATCCGGATCCGTACTTGGAGACGCTGCACATTGATCCGGTGACAGCTAAAATAACGGGAAGACACACCCACTTAGCACCAGCATATTTACATTAACTGCCTCCGGGACCCCGCGGCCGTCAATCACCGACGCGCTCCAGTCAATCACGGCGCGGCTTTAAGGCACGGCGGAACGGGGCGGGGGAGGGTGTGGGGGGCCGCCACCGAGCGGGGACCCGCCCGGGCTGCCCGAGGTAAGACCGGGGATCAGCCCCGGGCCGCACCTGCGCGGCGCTCCGCACTGCTCAGCGTCTTTCCGTGCCCCACCCCTCCCCACCTCCCGCCGTGAGGGCATCCCCGGGGGGAGCGATGCTCGTTGAAAGTTTGCGCAGGGAACGGGCGACAACGAAAAGAGGAGACCGGGGGGAGGTTGTGGAGGCGCCCCATCGAAATCGGGGTTGCGCTGCTACGGCGCATCCCCTCTCCGCCGGGATGCGCGTTCGGCCGGCGGGGCGCGGGTGCGGGAGCGGCACCGGGGTTGAGGTGGGGACACCCGGGCGGCAACGAAATCGCCGGGAGGTGAGCTCGGGGGGGAAGCGCCCGTGTTTTTTCGTTCCCTATGGGGGCCCACTCCACTCCGGCAGGACCGGCGAGGACCCCCCTCTCCGGTGGCCGCCGGTCCTGCCGGTGTGGCGGGGGCCCGTAGTCGCGTCCCTGCCCTGGTCGGGTTCCCGCATGCAGCGCTCGTCGCGGCCACGTTAATTAAACTGTAATTAATCATCGCGTCCGGCCGCGATCGGCGCAATTACACTGATCAAACAGAAGTTAATAACAGCGCGGATCGCCCCCAGCTATCGCTTTTGTATGTCCCCCCCTTTCCCCGCCGTTACCAGCGGCACCGGGAGGATGCGGCGGAGCCGGCTCAGAGCGAAACGCAGGTGCGGAGCCACCGATCCCCTCCGCGCTCCCTGGGCCGCCGCGGTTGAATCGGCCTCGGTCCACGCTCCCACGCGGCAAAGTGGCCTCAGTTTTCCCCTGGGACGTCCCGTCGTGGGGACACGGACCGGGTGCTGCCGGCCGGGCCTTGCGGCGCGGCCTTCCCGCAATGATCGCAACCTGAGCCGGTAATTATTCCTCTCCTTTTAATTATTTAACCTTCCTCCACCCTCTCCATCCTCCAGCTGGGCGGACGCAGGAGCGCGGTGAAGACGCGCCCGCGTTGGGGCCAAGCCCCGCTGCCCCTTTAGCCGCTGAATTTCGGGTGATCCCACGCGTTAAATACCCGCAGTGGCTGCGGAACCGGGAGCGGGCGGCGGTGGTGGTGCCGACCGAGCCGCCACCCTCCATTCCCGGGGCCGCTCCTGCGGTGGCACGTCGATGGGGGCTCCGGGAGGATGCGGCTCTGCCCCGGCTTCCTCCACCGTGCCCCTCCCCGGGCCCTACGGCTTCGCCGGTACCCGCAGAGCTCCTGCGGAGCGGCGGAGCCGGCTCACGGCTCACCCCGACGGCGGAGCGGCAGCGGGGAAGCCTCAGGGCAGGGATCCGCTCCGGCCCCGCCGCTCCGGCCGCTCTCTCTCCCCGCCGGCGCCCCGCTCCTCGCAGCCACCGTATCTTTTAACAGTTGAATTGACTGCAGTTTTTGTCAGTTAATTAGGTTTAATTTACATAATTAGTACAGTATAAAGAGTATTGGGGATAATCAGGAGGTACGTCTCGCTTACTGTGTAAACACGGATTCGGAATTAAAAATCAGATGTAATTAAGGCGTGTGCGCGCGGCTTTTAATTGTAATGAATTTCTAATTAACGCTCAACGATCGCCGCACGCGAGAGCCGGGACGTTTGCGGGCGCCGCCGCCGCCCCGGGCGCCCCCCTGGCGGACGCCGAACGGGTCGGGTTGCGCGTCCGCGGAAGGTGCCCGGAGGGGCGCGCTGGGACCCCCCGGCTGCCCGGGAGGCGGCGGGCAGGGCGGTGAACCCCGGCGGGACCGCCCTGCCCCGGGCCTGTGCCGCTGGCAGGCGAGGCCGGTGGATAATTTAGGTTAAAACTTAGGGAGCCGCGTCACGGGTGTATAAATAAATAATCACGCGGGGACGGGCGCGAAAGGCCCCTCTCTCCTGGAGGGCTGTGCCGAGATTGCCACATAAATCACGGCGGTCTAATTCAGTGGAAGTTTAATAAACGCCTCCTATTGGAAATGAATGTTCCCCATTTAACAGTTGTATCAGCACCATATAAAACCATGACCCCAATAAATTTAATTTTAGAGGCCGATCAATCCGGGCTTCTCTCTATCGATCTGCAGCGGCTCTGCGCCTTTACAGCCTCTTCCGCGGCCCTTCCCGGGGAGGCGGGGGAAGGAGCGTTTCGATTAGACTCTTTATTAGGAAAAGATTGCTCCGAGAGGCCTGAAAATTAAACGGTGACATTTTAATTACTGGACATTGACAAAGGGAGCGGGCGGTGACTCTCTGCAGGCCAGGCACACTCCGCACCCGCGGAGGGCGGGCAGGGACGGGCAGCGACACGGCGGGGGGAGGCGGATCGGGACCCCCCCGGGACTCCTGCCGTGTGACCCCCCGGGAGCCCGCGGGGCCCTCTCGGTGTGGCCCGGAACCCTTTCCAAGTGCCCCAAGTGCACGCCTGTCCCCCACCCCGATACACCCCCGCTGTGCACCCCAGTTCTTCCACTCCGCACCTTCTGTGCATCAATCCCACTCTGCCCCTCCAGCGCCCCCTCGGTCCCCCCAGCATGTGCCCCGGCCCTTCCCAACATGCACCCACTTGATGTTCGCCAGGTCCTCCACTGTCCAATCCCCCCAACTGCTGTCACCTCGTTGTCCCCTGTCTCCCAAGTCCCAATCTCCCTCCATGACAGTGCTGTCCCTCACCCTTCCAGCCACCCAAACCCACCCCTCACCTTCCCCCTGCCTCTGAATCTGCCCAATTTCCCTTGGCTGGAGCAGCTGCGGGGCGATGTGGCTATGCAGGAACGCAACATACACGATCAATAGACATGACTTTATTGATTAGGTTAAACCAGTGTCTTTGTGGAGATGGAGCAGGATGAGCCGAGGGCAGGAATTAACGCTGCCTTCGCCCTGCCAGACCGTGCCAGGGAAGCCGGGCACCACGGCCCTCCAGGGCTGCTCTCAGCATCCGGCAGCTTTGTCTCAGCTGCTGAGAAGTTTTCCTCCTCCTGCCTGTAAAAGCCCCAGACATCCATTTGCCATTAAACATCTCCCGGCCTGACCGGCTGCTTATAAACCTTGAACTTTCACTGCAGGACTCGACGGCGAGAGCAGCCGCAGTGGGGTACCGGTGAAGCAGCAGCCGCGCCAGTAGCCGCTAAGGCTCAATCTATAAATCCTGTCCTTAGTGCACACTTGTAGTTTACGGCCATACCCTTTCCTGAAGGTAAAGCAGCCCCAGGTCAGTGCAGCTCCAGCTGCAGCTTCCTGCAGGGAAAGGCTCAGACCTCTGAGTTTTGATTTTCTTAAAGCACAATCTTCTTTTTATTCTATGTGACCAAAAGACTTTAATATAGTTAGATTTTTTTTTTTTTTTTCCCCTATTAGCCAAGGCCAGGCAGCCCACTGGTGCAATACTGGTGAGTTAGGGGAGCAGGATGAGGCCACCGTCCCCTCCTCCCTCCAGAGGGCTCCCCCAGGGAAGGCTGAAGATGGTTTACCCTAAAATAACTGCTATACCTCAAGACCTCACCATCATGTACTGGGCCCCAGCTCCCCCTCCCTGCTGGAGAGTCCCTCTGCTCCCCAGGGCCTGGCTCCCACCCCAGGGACATTGTCCCCGCTGAGCATTTGGGGCTTGGGCTGGTTCCTGCCCAGGGCAGCCCCAGGACATCAGGGACAACATTGCATGGCTGAAGAGGGTCTCCTGAGAACCCTCTGGAGATGCTGGGGCCAGAGCTGGTTCTTCTGCAGCTCTCCAAGAGGTGGGTCACCCGTGATGTGTTTAACTTGGCTCATGGCAGCTGAGTGAGGACGGGGCTCCTGGGGGTGCTGTCAGGTCTCTTACGTGTTTATCTCTGCTGGTCACACATCTGAGCGGGAGCAGGAGGAAGAGCCTCTGCATGAAGACGCTTTGTCCCCAAGAGGCTGAGCAGCCTTGGAGCCCTTTGCAGGGAGCAGCACGGGGGCCACCGGCTTCAAACCCCCGCAGGGGAGAAGGATTTGCTGCTCCAATTCACTGCCCAAAGAGGCCAAGGGTGTTTTTGTGTGCCCTGGACCCCTGCACTGTGGGGAGCCCCCTCAGAGCAGAGACCCTGGGGCGTTTCAGCTCTTGCAGTCCTTGATCTGCCTCCTCCCTCCTCTTCCTCACCAGCCAAGGCTGCAGCTCCCCCATGGGGTCCCAGGTGCAGCTCCTGTGGGGCAGGACGCCGATGGCCCCCTGGGCTGTCCTGCCTGTAGGCAGCGCTGGGCAGAGGGGACACAGAGCCAGCCAGCCAACTGAGCCCAGTGTCTGCCCTGGTGGCATCACCCCCATCTACAGTGGCTTCTGCCCGAGAGCCTCCACAGCCTTCGCTCTCCATCAGTGGATTTTGCTCCTTCCACAAATAAGGATTTTTTTTCCAGCTAAGACCCAAATTCCCAGGTTTTGCTTCAGAGGTTGCCCACACACTCCGTGTCACAGAGGCGGTGGGTCCCTGTGGTCTGACCGTTCGCCATTGATGCCTCCAGGTGAATTTCCCTGCAGGACCACAGAGCTCTGTGAGGCAGGAGAACACATACGCCACTCTCAGATCAAATCCTCTGGTTTGCTGATGCTCTCAGATGTCAAAGGGATCAAACAATTCTCCTAAGAGCTGTTTCTAGTGATTGCTCGGTTATTAACGTTAGCCCATCGCTGGCCACTGCTGTCCCTGCTCCACAGACACTAACCCCGGGGAGAGCCCGGGTCGGGGACCCTTCGCAGCTCTTGAAGCTGCAGCCCGCTGCAATTCCACATTTCTGGTTTCTTTGCCAGACGTACACGTGCAGACAGACGCACACACACGTACATGCAGCTTTTCAGGCTGTTATTAGGAAAACAAAGATTGTCACTTCGCCTTTGGAAAGCTGGCAGCAGGATGCATTTGGCCACGGGATACAAGAAACAGAATATTTTCTAGTTCTCTGCTGCGTTTAAGGGCAAACTACCCCAGGCTCATCTCACAGGATGAGCTTTGCCTGGCAAGGACCACGGGCAGGGAAAAGCTGAAAATACGGGAAGTTCTGGCACAGATGGGATGTACTCAGTTTTTCCCAGAGCCTGCGAGCTCCTGTGCACATGTGCCTGTAGGAGGCTGGGTCTGTAGTACCACTGTGACTGAGGTTCCAGAGCTGAGACAGGCGTGGGGCTGCTGGTGGAGTCCCTGAATGAGCTGGGGGGATGAGGAGTGCGACTGAAGGAGATGAGGGGGTCTCTCAGTCCTCTGATAGTATCCAGTGCTGGATTTGTGTGTTTGTCATGCACCTCCCCATGCCATCTTCTGAGCAGAACTCAGCTGTAGGGAATAACATTGCTGCATTTTCTGCAAGTTTTTCAAACAAGAGATGCCCCGATTCAGGCTCCAAAAAATCCCAGCAGGAAAGAGAGAGTGACAATGTCCCCAGCAGCCCTGGCTCAGTGCAGCACGGAGAGCAGCACCACCAAGCCCCTTTGCAGCACCTGGTGCTTCCAGCCCTGCTTGGCAGCTGGAAAATCTCCCTGCCTGCTCCTTTCCCATCCCCAGAGCAGGTTTAGGGGCCGGGATGACGTTACAGGCGAGGCTGGCGGCAGAGCCAGGGGCTGGGCTTGTGCTGGCACGTTTCACATGTCTCTGCCATCTCAAAGTCACCTCTGCGTGCAGCCAGCCCCTGCGCAGAGGGACGTTTCCTTGGCCCGAACCTACACTGCCAGACCCCACTTTGTTGTCCCCTTGCAGGGCTGCACCTAGGGGATCCCTTCAGTTGGGTTTGGGGGGGACCCTGCACCACATTGGGTGCCCTGGCTCACCCTGGCCTGCACATACACAGGGTCCACACTTGCTGAAGGGAGAGGAGCCCAGGTTTGGTGCAGACCTGCTGGGGGTGGGGGCACCCAGCAGAGCCAAATCTGCCCAGATCCCAGTCTGATTTTATTCCTTTCCCCCACTTCCTCTTACTTTCATCCCTTGGTGCTGGTGGGTGGTGCTGAGAATTGGGCTGAATTGCTTAAATTGGGCTCTGTGGGCACCAGGGGTTTGCACAGACAGGTGCAAAGCAGGGCCAGAACGCAGGCTGGAAGGGGAGAGCGAGGTGCTGTGCTGGGGGGACCCCAGGAGCCCCCATGCAGCAATGCAGCCTGGGCTGTGGGGTCCAGACCTCCCATAGGGATCCACCGCCTCAGAGCCGCCATCTCCAAGGCAGGAGGGGACAGTTCGGGGAGACCCAACCATGCCGCCACTCAGCACTGGGGGTAATGGCAAGGCTGGCCGTGCCGAAGGGGAGCCAAGTTTTCCCCAACCCACCTGCTCCATTGTCCCGTCCAGCTATAATCGCCCCCAAAACAGCATTAACCCCCTGCTGGGAGTGGCGCGGGGTGGCAGCGCCGTCACTGAGCAGACCCCTGGCTGCACCAAACCCAAGGACTTGGGGAAGGAAAGACGACAAGAGACCCCAAACCTCCCCCAAGATCACCGGGTTGACTAAGTATTCTGATGAAGACACATGCCAGTGAATTATAACACTGTCAGCCTCTTAGCCAGGAGATTTTTCACATTTCCATCAGATTTTCAGGGTGACATCTTCCCCTCCCAACCTCCAAGCGAGAGGAAAAGCCTTTGTTTTACTGACTTCTTAACTAAATCCAAGGGAGAGACTTCTTAGCCAGGGAAGGCTAATGCAAACTGTTAGAGATAAATAAATGGAAGAGCTGCCCATAGTCCGGTTGGCTCACAGGGAAGAAATTTGTCTCACTTTAGAAAAAGGACCTGAAGGTATGGGGGCTGTTGGCTCATTCATTGTACTGTTATCTGCCAGGGAGGTTGCGACATCTGAGCAATTAAGACAAACTTCAGTCTATAAGTTCATGCCTGCAACCTCTATACTTCAGAAGAAGACAAACGATCCCTCCAAGGAAGGAAAGTCTTTTCCAGGCTGCTTCCAAAGTAACATTTCGGATTTGCAGTGCTACAGGAGGAATTTTTCACTGCATGTTTTTTTTAAGCTGCTGGTATATAATAAACTACCTGAGCTTTTTTTTTTTTTTCTAGCAAAAGTTTATTTCTACTGCAAAACCAAGCAAACAAAATGCTCAACCTCCTCCCCCACCCGAATCACACACACAAACCCTGCCTTTCACCGTCCTCTTCTCTTCTGTTTGTTTGGTTTGGTTTTTTTAATGAGCATCTTAACACAAGGACTGATTAAACGTGTGTCAGTCTGTTGTGAAAACGCACACAGAGATTTCAGGAGTAAGAAACACTGGGCAGAGACATTGCGACCTTTCTTCCCTTTACAGTAACAGCAAACCTGGGAGCCTTCGCCTGACCCAGCTGCACCCATCGTGCAGCAGCTCTGGAGTGAGAAAACAAGCCATGGAGGTAGAGCTGGGAAAGGCAAGATGCTTCTTAGCAAGCCACGACCTGCTGTGCTAAGTAAAACCCTGCAGCCCGTTCTCTGGCCGTGGGGCCATGTGGCACAGCATGGTCTGGGCCCCCTTTGCTGTCTCTCTGCCCCCAACAAGCTTGTGGGATGCTGTGCAAGCCTGTGCCGTGGCCCCCAGCTCCTGGTGTAGCACAGAACCTCACAGAACCTCATAAAACCTCACAAAACTTCATGGAACCTCACACCCTCTGTTCACAAACCCCTGTGCCTGCGGCTGCTCCCTTTTGCCACAGACAGCCCTTGGCCGTGCTCAGCTCTGGGGCTGCCAGCGCTGCTGGCTGCTCTCCCACCAGCACCCAACTCCCCACCGTCCCCTTTCACCTCAGCAAAACCTTTCTGCATTTACGGACCAGCCCGCGGTTCCCGAGCATTTGCGGGATGCTCTTTGCACACACCAGCCTGTCCTGTTGTCTGTCCTGCTCGGTCCTTCCAGCAAATCTGAGCCACAGCAGCAAGTGCCCCAGAGTCACAGACTGGTTGGGGTTGAAGTGACCTCTGGAGACCATCCAGTCCGACCCTTGCTAGAGCAGATCGCACAGCAACGCGTCCAGGTGGGTTTGAATGTTTCCATAGAAGGAGACTCCACACCTGCTCTGGGCAGCCTGGTCCAGGGCTCAGGAACACTCAAAGTTGTTTCTCCTCATATTCAGACGGAACCTCCTGTGTTTCAGTCTGTGCCCGTTGCCCCTCATCCCGTCACTGGGCACCACTGAACAGAATCTGGTCCGTCCTCTGACACCCACCCTGGAGATATTTATTTCTGCCCCAGAGCAGAGAGAGGCACCACCGCTCATCTGACAGAGCGATGCTGATCTAGCTGACATGCTTTTATTCCGGAAGGGCAATCCCAAACCTCCTTGAAGGATGGGCAAGTCCAGATACTTCATTTTTTTTTTTTTTCCCTTTTTTAAAATTTTAAATCAGTATTTTGTGGATGTCCACACTCAACAACAGCCAACAACACCTTATGAAATCTTCTGAACACTCAGTGTGTCATTCGTACAATAGCAAAAACCTAACAGTTAAAAAATACTCTGGAGCCAGGAAATATACAATACATTCAATAACAAAAAATATAGATATAAAATACTTGCTTTAAGGCTGTGTACAGTTTAACTGAAGATAATCTGAGGACATTAAATTGCTCAGCAACAAAAGAAACACAGGAAGAAGATTCCGTAATGTGGTGGTAAGGGAAAAGGCAGCAACAAATATCCTGAAGGATTTTGTTGCTGCTTCTAGAAAATATTTTTAGTAAAACATGATCCAGACAGACAGAGAGTCCGAAGCGCGGGGCTGTTGTGTGTTGCTGTGAGCCAGCCCAGCTCACTGCGGCCCCTGGGTCGACCGCCGCTCCTCCAGCATCCTGCACACCCACATGGACACCACCTCGGCGTTCCCGTCGTTGTACTGCACGATGAACAGGTGGCCCTGGAAAGCAGAATAGGCACAGTTAGCCAAGGTCAACACAACCCTTCCTGGGAAAACCCAAAAAGTTGGGTTTTTTTTTTTCTTTCTCTAATTTTGGAAAAAATACAGTGGAGCATCCTGTGGTGGCAATCACAAAAATGCAATAAAACAGTGATTCAAAGCAGTGAATTTCCTCTTTGATCCGTATTATCCACATACATTGTTCACACAGAGAAGAGAGGGCTGGGGAAACCCAGACTCTTTACTGAGGCCTTGGCCTGGAACTCCCTGAAAATACCAATTTTTTTTTTTAGTGTTCAATTAGCTCATTGTGTTTCGAACCAGCTTCTCTCTAGGATGACCTGCCAGTCTGTTCAACTTCTAAGTGATGTTTTGGTAAAACGATATTCTGAGAAAAGCACTGATACACTAGTCTGCTTGTAAAGGTCTGTGATCTGTTAATTTTGAAGTCTCTCTCTTTTACAGCTCCCTTGAGCACCTGTTTCATGACATCCCTGCAAGCGTTAAATTCCTTTTGTTCTGTGGCCACCGCGCTCTGCGCCTGCAGATGCAGCAGGACCGGGCGCCAGGCTTCGCAGCACTCGCCGCCTCCATACGGAGCGGCATTTGTTCATGCACATACATGCTAGCACATGTCATTTGGAGTAAACAGTTGATATGGAAATGAAAATATCACCCAAGTATAGCCAAAAACAGGTATTCATGAGAAGCTACTATGGGAATTAAGTATGATCAGAAGAGGGATAATGATAAAATATTCTTGGGCATTAATTATATGGCTGCTACAGGCACTGGAAGACTTGCGTCTTAGACACCTCGGAAAATCAGAACAGCATCTCAGGATGAAACAAAAATATGGCCTGCAATTTCAGCAGCCAGCTTAGGCAGCTCATGTCTCAATCTGGCCACATTCCTAGAGATGGGACCATGCCATCTTCGGATGAATCTCAAATGAAGTATAAAAATCCACAGGAAACCGAATACCGCAATTACAGAAACGACTGAAAGGAAGCAATCGCCAGGAGAAACCATCACAGATGATGAAAACCTCTACTCCAAATCACTCAGAAGCAGCTCCGTTTTTGCAACACTAAACTTCATAGCTCTTGCGAACAACGCCTGAAAGCAATCAGAGGAGATGTGCCGGGGAGCCCCGGGGAGGGTGACGTACATGTGGGAATTACCAGCGCACAGCCCACGGCAATCGGCACACGGAGAGCGGAGCGGGTCTGACACCGAGCCCGGGAAGCTCGGCGGTCGGCTGGGCTCGGATGGCAGCGAGCAGAGCGACGAGGCAGCACTGGGCTAAATAAAGCACAATAAATCCTCATGGCATCAACTCCAAGCAATAAAACACTCCGCGGGGCCAGGGCCAGCAAACGCAGGAGCTACAGGAATAAAATACGCCATTATCTACAAGAATTACGGAGGACGCATGAGATGGTGTTGCTTTAACTCTTTGGGACAGCTGGAACCTCAGCTAAAACTTTTTCGGGACAAGTCTGAGATGTGGAGAGCCCTTTTTCAAATCTTCCTGGTCCCAGCTCAGTTGCTTTCCTGGTTAAAAATGGCAGGAATACTCTGGTAGTGACTTAGTTGAGTATGAGGTCCACCACCAAGAAAACACAACATGTGGGCTGTGCCATGAGGAGCTACAAACATCTCACATGTTTTATTTGACCACACCGGCTTCAGGTGCCCTGGAAGCTGCGCCACAGCCCCGAGCCCAAGCTTCTTTGCAGCACGATAAGGTAAATGTTTATTATAAGCAAGAGAGCTGAGAAATAGCTGGTTCACCTCTTAAACAAAACAACGGTCAAGGACGGTAGCGAGAACTAGGGAAAAACAATCAGGAGCCCAGAGACAAGGAAGAGCAGATGCATTGGGGCAATTAAAAACCAGCTATTAAAGCCGGCTCGCTTCTCCATGAATCTCCTTTACGATGGAGAGACTCCCCGCAGAGGAAGACATCTCACACCCAGTATATCCTCACATTTAAGCTACTCACAACATACAAAGGGAAATTGCAGGCTATGCAGGGTTGGAAACGTCAGCTAGCAATGCTGTTCACCCTCTTCACTTTGTTTTGCGGGGTTATTTCCCTGAAGCTTGGGGACACACTCACTGTTCTCCCTAGGAATGAGTTTAACTTGAAACTACTCTTTAGATTTCCTGTGTTTATAGACTATACTGCTCTAGTGAGGATTTTTCTCAGGCTGAAGGGATGTTTTTACTATAAGCTATTTTTCGGAATCTGCTAGGGTTTTTTTGTTCGTTGGCTTTTAAATAGGGAATTGGAGAACAGAGATTTCCCCCAAAGCTAAGCCTACAGTGCCAGTGGGACCTGTCTTTGCAAATCCTGCTGGATGGCCCAAGCAACCAGTGCCTTAAACCGGAGATACCTTTGGATGGGAGAGTGGAGAAAAGGGGCAGGGAGATTAGACACAGAGGGAAGGAAAGAACATGGGAAAAAGACCCAAGTAAAAATCAAAGCTGCTAAAGGAGAAATGCAGCTGCACCCTCCAGGTCTAGTGCATGCCCAGGCTGTAGGATAAACTGAACAGAAAAAAAAAGGCACAACAGTTTGCACACTATTAATAAATTCTGGTCACTGAGTGTCTCAGCCATGAGTAAAAATCCCAGCCCTGACTTCGACAGCGAGCAGCACGTTCTAAACCAAACACGAGCAACCTGCTGTACTTAAATGCTCCCGTACAGATTTATTTTGCTTTGCAAGGCAGCACTGAAAAAAAGTTAAATGTGTGGAAGCCTGAAATGCATTTTCCATTGCAGGCACCGATTTCTCACCGCCCTGGAGAGACAACGCTCTCTGCCTGGTGTGGCGCGCAGACCTTTCCTGCAGCACCCCAATGTCAGCAGAGCACAGCTTGTCTATACGGGCGCTTACGTCCACTGCGAATTGCCAAATAAGAGATCGATATTAAACCTTCCTTAATAAAACTGCTGTAATGGAGACCGTTTCTGCTCTACCAGTGATGGTTCAGCCAACATTTCAAGGCCAGGTTGGATGGGGCTTTGAGCAACCTGGGCAAGTTGAAGATGTCCCTGCCCATGGTAGGTAGGTTGGAACTAGATGATCTTTCAGGTCCCTTCCAACCCAAACCATTCAATGATTCTACGAACATCTGAGTCTCCATAACATGTGAGAGCTCGCTGCAACACTGACAGGCATAATCACAGCACGAAGCATGACACCAGGGAAGGAGATGCTCATGAGAGGATCCTGAAGGTATCTCAAGATGTCCCCATGACAGATCTGGTCCCATCCCCAAGCATTTCACATTTGCTCAGACTTGTACCCATGTTCATGACAAACAATCAACCAACTCTTTGCCAATTTTTAAAAACTCAGCCTTAAAAATAGCTGGCAACCAGCGCACCCAGCAGAAAACAGGTTGAAAAGCCACCACCAAACTGTTTCCCTGCACTGGGCAGGTACTGGTCTGCCATACCCAGGCAGAGCTTTGGCCTGGTAGGATGCTCGGCTGTACAGAGATTTCTGCAGCTGGGGGAGACAACCACCGGCGAGCGGCTTGGAGCCGAAAAGGTCAGGCAGGACGGGGCCAGGGATGGCCCCAGAGTGACTGTCAGCCCGCCTAATTTTGTGTGTCAACTTGGAAAATTAGATAAACAATGACAAACCAGGCTTTTTAAATGAACTTGTCTCATCTGGTTCTCTTGATAAAGGGTACATTTCTCAAGTTGCAGTGTCCCACCAGACAGGTTAACTCTTTCCAAGGGAAGAGCTGCACAGAGGGTGATGTAAATGATTTAAATATCTGACATGAAATTAAAAGGGCAGTGCCCCCCTGAACACACAGCCCTGGCAATTCAAACTCGTTGCTCACAAACCATCAATCATTTAGCCCAGTCAATTAAATTGCCATTATTCAAGGGTAAAAGTTCCATAATTTTGCCTACCCTTAAAATTCAGCAATTTGCTTTCATGGCCTTCTCCTGAGGGTCTGAGAAATCTTTGTTTCTGATAATGACCCACCCAGAGCTTATTGCAGCAGACTTTACATGGCACCCTCACAGGACTGCAGACCCATGGGTCTTCTGCAGGTGCCCAAATGCAGCTCTGCTCCAATCTGCTCACCAGCATCGCTGGTGGGAGCGATGGTGACCCCTCCAGAGGCCATGAACACCGCGCTGGGACACGGCCCTCAGACAAGGCCCATGCATGGCCCACAGCCTCGAATCTGGGCTGCCCGAATCCTTTCAGCTATTCAGTCTAAGGCATATGTAACATTTTGCCTCATACACGAGTCCAGGGAAGATCAAAGCTTCACAAGAGTCTGTCCCCTAAATGGGTTCCTCTGCCAGTGACTATCAAACACGTGCGTTTGGACAGCACCAAGGAGGTTTACACCAATGCCGTGGCTCCTAAACACTGCCAAAAAATAGACAGACAATAAATAACATCCCTTCAGCGATGCTGCTGTGATTTCGGAGGACTTTCCAGCCATAAAACAATTGAGTGTTTATTGTGAGATTGGTTTAAAGAGTCCATGAAACAGGCAGCTACCAAGCTCAGCCAGGATGGTGACAGCACATTCCCAACATGAAATACTGGTCAGTCACCAATTTCCTTGTAAATCTGCGAAAATGACAGGGTGGTGTCTCCTGGGGCAGAGAACTTGAGGGAGACTGGGAGGACAGACAGGAACCTCAGCTCAGCACAGGAGATCAGTGCCAGGGCTCTCCTGCCCACACCACAACCACCGTCAGAGGGACCCAGGGCTCCCGTTAACATCTACATGACACCCAAATAGAACCACAACACTGAGCAAATTAGAAATTACAATAAAACACCTCATGCTTACACAAGGTACGTTAGGAAATAAGCAGTGTTGCTGTTGGCTGCAGCAGTGCCATCCTGTCAACGTTCTCTTTTCCAAGAATCCTCCCAGACTGTGCAGTTAAAGGACTGTGCTCCATTTATTACAAAGAAACATGGACAAATTATCCATTTCATTTAAAAAATTTGAATCCAGCATAACAAAAACCATAATAAAAAAGATCCCAACTGTTGCAGACACAGACTATCAAGACGATGGCAGTGCCCTTAGACAGCATTTCAAATACAGTTTATTAGTGTGTGATATGAAAAGGGTATTTTTATTGCATGATATAATGCAATGGGACCTTGGGCGCTCTGCAGAAGGACCTTGCACTCAGAAGTGTAATGAACCCATAGTCCAAAAAACATTATACTGTACATTAACCTATCATTAATGGCACATTAGGGCTAGGGGCATTGCACGCTTGCTGGTCAGGGCTCCATCAGGACAGTATGGAGGAAACTACAGTCTTCACAGGCTTAAAACAAATAGAGAAAATAAATATTACTGATGGCTACCGGCTGCTTTAAGGGAAGTTCACTCTCCGCTTAACTTGCATTTTTATGCCATTTTTTAAAAGGGGATAGGGAGAAGACAATCCAGCAGTTTATTAGGCAATATTAGAAAAGGCACGTCACTGCTTTGCAGCACTGAATGTCTCCATGGTGCATCGGATGCATCAACGCAGAGCTTTTCCTGCACAAAACACAGCACCTCGGAGCACTGGGGCACCTTTTAAGAATAACATGAAAACTGGAAACCTGCTGCTTTTCCTTGAGGACACTGGTGAGGCAATAGGAGGTGAGACCGACGAAGAGCATCCTCTGACCCAGCTCTGCACAGCCCCATCCCTGCCCACAGGACACCAGGGACCCATCTGTTTGCATCTGCACCCATTTCCACCCCACCCCACCACCATTTGGAGGAACTTCAGCCTGTGTCTGCAGTAACTCAGCGCAAAACGTGACCAAATCACACCACTTCCTATGCTCCTGAAGCAGCTGGGATGTCCCACGCCCCAATTTGTTCAAAGGCAAGCTTGATCAGATGGCCACGGTGCAGGTATTAAATCAGAAAAGCCTGGCTGGCAGCTCAACCCCAGCTGGCTGAAGGAGCGCAAGCCCTGCAAGTTTGAAAAATTAAGAACCTGGCTGTAAAATAGTGACACACGGTTATCACCCCAGCTAGTTCTCCAGTTGCTACTGATGTGACTGTGCTATTTACAGCTCTCGGAATTAACAGAGAGCACACACTTGAGAGGAAATTCTTGGCCATTCACATGCTTAATGGCAGCACAAGTCGGACTTCCAGAGGGACAAACACAAACCTCAGCTCTGGAAATGATCTGTCTTCCCAGGACACCTGGAGAGATGAAGTGCTGGAGTAACCCGAACTACCCTGAACTGACCCTGTGTCCCCCTCTAGTGACCTCAGCACATACAAGATATCATTGCTCTACCACCACCTCCAGTACTGGAGGATTTTACATCTAGATCTCCTGCCTCCAAGGACAAGCCAAACTAAACGCTGTTCTAATTATCTGTGCTAGCTATCCACCAGGCCCATTTCTGCTCCCACAGCCAGGAATAGCAGCAAGGAATCCTCAGGCCAATACTCTCATTGCCGACTCCCAATTCATTGTTAATTCACAGGCACAGAAGGTGTCAGAGTCCTCCTCAGGGGCTGCTCCATCACTCACATCTAAGGTTTGAGTGGGATAAAAAAATCTGAAGGCTTCAGACACATTGATCCACGGAGACACAGAATATGTATACAGGTGACAAGACCCTGCAAGACACTATTTTAGGGTGATCTGGCTGTTGCATCCCTGGTTTTCCTTTTGCAATTTTAGGATGTGTTTTGACCACGGGAGGTAATCTTTAAAGAAAAAGGTGACTGGGAGGCTTATCACGCGTGTCCCTGGTGTCCCAAAGCTCCAGCAAGGTCAACCCTTGCTTTAAGAGACGCTCTCCTCCAGAAACAAAGCCTCCTTGTCTCTTCCTTGCATCACCCGCAGTGAGGGGATTGTGGATGTCAAATCACAGCAAGTTCAGCTGTAAAGTACGAGCTTTTTCTATGTACCTGCATGGCTGTGCTTGATCTGGGAGTGAGCGTTTACTGGCCCAGTTCTCTCTCCCAGTTCCTGTCCTCAGAACAGTGACTATTCAGGGCAAGGACTGCCTCTCGCTGTGCGTGGGGAGGAATTCAGCGTCCCCGGGAGCCTGTTCTCAGCTGGCTGCTGGAGTGAAATCGCCCATGGCAGAGGCCAAAGACACGGTGCTTCCACAGATCTGCAGGAAAGGGTCACAAGACAAAAGCGCCCAGAAAGTGATGTTTTTCACAAAATTCCCCACCCTTGTGAGGATGTCACCTGTAGCTTCTGCCAGCTCGGGGAGCAGAAAGGACCCATTTCTCTAGAGAACAGTCGGGGTAGGGAGGAGGGACAGAAAGTCGCAACGATCGGTGGTGTTTTCTGGGTGGGGATGAAGAGGGGACAAGAACACATCCATAAGCAAAAATCGAGTATCATCAGTCTCCTTGAAGTTTCTGCTCTTTTTCCTTGTGCCTCATTCTGCGCAGCCCCCACCTGCAAAACGGTTCCATGTGGCGTGTCGGGAAGTGGGGAGTTTTGTTTGTTGCGTGGCCTCCCTAACATACACTGTAATTAAAATGTTGATTACTAAACAGTTTAAATATATGACAGACAATGCAGTTAAAGCCTACAGTTAGGTCAATATGTGATTTAGATTTGCCATTTAAAAACTCTCATTTAAATTTTGCATACATTAATCACTACCATACTTCAATGTTCTGATATCCACCTGACTACACTATTAAAATAAAACTTGCTGCCCCAGGGAAATCCTACTTATTCTTAATTGTTTCGAGGCTTTGATGGGCTTTTAATCTAAGATTAATTTATGCAATTTTAAATAACTCTTCTTATGATTAATAAGCTTGAAAATTAAAAGGAGTCTAAAGCAATTATAATGAGCATTTGGTCATAACCTCATTAGGAGAAGGAGTGAAGGATACAGCTCTGGAATTCTTACAAGACTACAATTTAAGGTTACTTTCAGAGGAGTCAAACATAGCTCATGAATGTGCAAAGGCAGATTAGCCTAGGTCAGTGTTAGAACTATGGCTATCTAGATTAGCACACTAATGATTTTATCCCTCTGATGATCTTTAAGAGTGAAAAGATGATACAAAATGTAACAAAGATAGATAACTGGATAACACTACTAACAGGTGAAGTCTTGTTTATCCTTTTTTTCTGAAAAGGATTCATTAGTAGTAGTAGTAGCATTTTATATTATTTATTTATTTTTAGATTAACTTTACCAATGCACTTCTCCTTTTTATATGAGAAAGTTAATTGCAGGTGATCTTTGGCTAGTTTAGCAGTTTACTTGAGGCATCAAAATTCTGTTGAAATTTACAGGATTTGCCTTTAAATAATGGCCATCCCCAAGCATAATGGATGGACTGCAGGGAAGAACAGAGTAACTTAAACCCGAAAACCTTAACCTGAAGAGGAAGTGTCCACCTATTACGCTTGAATTTCCATTTTTATACAGATCCTTCCATTATGATTAAAATCCCTTTTTCAACCTTCTTCTGAAGCTTTGGACATTGGCCATTGCCAAACGATGTGCTGGTAGTCCTAAAAAGAGTCACCAGAAACCTCTTGTGCACCTGCTGATGGGTCCAGACCAGCCGCTCGGGACAGCAACTCATCACCAGACTCAGGGTCAAGAGGGAATTTTTTTTCAGGTCAAATTAGCAGGAATCAGTCAAGCTCCTCTGACTCCTGTAGCATGAACTTGATTTCAAACAACTCCACCCCTTCCTATTGCAGGACCTCAGAGTGCGCAGGGGTGCAAAACGTGGATGGGTCTGATTTTCGCTATTCTCCTTCTGTGGCACATATTAGTCTTAAATTTACTACAGAGTTTTGGTTTTGGCTGTGGCACAGAGGAGTCTATTTCCCATCTGCAGATCATTCTTTCCACGGCAGTTTTGCTTTTGATATTTGCTGTTAAAGCGATAACTATGCTTGGCATGCCTCTTGGTGCTTAGCTAACAAAACGAGCTAACTCCCTGAAAAGGTTTTCTATTTTTTTTGTGATGACTCTTAAAAAAAACTAAGGCAACCAAAATAGAATCGGAGCGTGCTTTTGCAAGTGCCGCTGAGGTTAAGAAGAGCTGCAGAAGAGGAATAGAGAGAGTGGCCCAAGGCTGATAGAGTATGTCAACATTAGCAAGCTGTCGACAACAGAAGCAGATCTGCAGAGTGAAACGGTTGATGCAATGTTGCAGGGATGGAAGAGGTTTTACTTTTGACCAGCTCTGGTCTGGTCCGCGGACACAGCGCCCATTAGTCGCCGGAGCTCATTAGGTGTGTGCCTAGAGCACATCTTCTGGTTTGGTTTAATCTGAAATCGATTCAATTCATGAGTTTCAAGACCTGCCTGTGATGAGAATGAAAGAGTGGCAGTTCTGAAAGAGCAGGGGATTCGCACCAAAGAGATGCACTTGACCCGAACTCTTGTGTTAATGCAAATGCACCTGCAGAAGCACCTTCAGTTCATGCCTCACCATGATCACAGGAACCGTCTCGTTGACACCAGAGCTGGTCTGAAATTAAGAGCTTATGTAGCATTTCCTTCAAATGGGGTCTAAGTGTTCCCCTGGACTGGGGAAGAAGAGTGGAGAAAACAGTTATTATCTCAAAGTTTTGAGAAACTAGTTTCTACTCACAGAAAAAAAAAAAATCACTAAGCTGCAGTAAACTTAAACAATCTCCTAAATATTTTTCACCCGAACGTTGGAGTAGAAAAAGCTGTGTGTGTACACACACAACTAACAACAGTGAACAAAATAAAGGAAACAAAACAGAGAACAATCTGGTTGGAAGCAAAAAGGGAGAATGAAAAAGCCCGCACTTCCCTAGCATTTCCGTGATGAAGTTTCTGTAAATGAACAAGTTGTTTTTAAAAGTACCCTGTTTGATCACATCGCATTACATGCCTACACATCGTCCGCATCTAGTGCAAAGTAACATCTCCACGTTTGCCACGTTTAGTGAAGAGACTAAACAAAGCAAATATTAAGTGATCAAACATGAACATACTGTCCAATCACCCCGTCTCAGGAGCAGAAAAAGCAGAGGTATGAAATGACATCCGAAAAATCGTGCAGAGCCCTGCTGAAAACACAGAGAAGACTGCAAAATACATCACCACTAGTTGGCTTGGGAAAAAAAAAACAACCTTTGAATCTCTCACAAGGTCACTGAACAAATGACCGAGGCCACAAAAACCATTTCCATTCTCAGACTTGTATTTGAACGCCACCGTTCCCTACCGGGAGCCTTTCCCCGGTGCAAACCCCGGCTCTCTCCAGCCGCGCAGGCAGACGCCGGCAGAGCCGTCCCGATTTACACCAGCCGTTTACCCCAGCATCTCCCATTAAATCCGAACAGGCAGATGCACATTTATGGGACAATGAACTTTTCCATGGTTGCAGCTCGTCGTGCTTTGCTATTACGGCCTTAATAAACCTGCGCATTCCCGGCTGCGGCAGCTGCCTTGGGTGGGAGCGCGAGCAGCCGGCTCCAGAGGAGAGGCCGCAGCTTAAAAAAAAATCATGTTTAATTTAAAAATTAGAAACTGGAGCAGGCTGTGAGCACAGAGGTTGATTGAAACAAAATTTAAATTCCTGTCAAGCCCATTTAAACACAGGGGCCCTTCATAGACAATTAGCTGCTCCCTGTGAATGCTGAATAAACTCGGGCCTGGTCACTGTTAGAAGAGAGTAAACCTACTGTGAGGAGCTGGAAAAAAATTAACTAAAATCAGGCTGTATGAAATATTTAGCCTCCCAGTTTATCACAGGGGTTTGGAAGTGTAAACAAGACAAAAATCGATTCCTCGGTGCCCTCCAATCAATCCCCCAAAATGGTTAGGGCATCTGTTTCTGCTAAATTTTGTTTACTCTGGCAGATTTGCCTTAATTGCAGTTGTTTATCTCCCATTGTCCCCGGGGCCCTAATCTCCCGATTACTAATACTTAACACTCATTTCACATCTAAAGCTACTTCTAATCCTCAACAGGTTTCTGGGGCTCTTAAAATTATTGAAACGATGGAGACGGGAGATGCAACCTCTTTGTGAAAGGCACATTTTCTTATTTTTCTACCAGCTGGGTCCAATCATCACCAGGGATGGCTGCAACAAAGGTGCTAAAAGGCTCTTTCACAGGCACTGCTGCTCCGCTGGGGATTCAGCAGATAAAAAAGAGCTTTGATGGAAAAAAAAAACCCTGAACAAGAGGGCTATAACAGTCCAGCCAAATAAAGTTACTGTCATAATCAAATGCTGTCAATCACAATGAAAATCCAATTAAAAATCTTTCAGTGTGGTCCTCTTCAGTAGAAAAATGTCCCCTATTTATATGCGTTTTTGTCAACCACACAAATTAGAAAGTAGTATTAATTGATTTTTTACTACTTTAGGCCCTGATCCTCCAGCTGAATTTCTGCGGATGCAGGAATCAACCGGCACAAATCTGATTAAGGGATTTGAGGCATAATGCACACAGGTCACTAAGAAGCCATATCTGTATCTCCTGCTTTATATCCGGCTTATTCATAGGCAATTATTACTCTTAGTTAATACTGCAGGAGTGTCTTGAGGTGCTAATCAGAATACAGACCCACAAGTAGCTGGTACTACACAAATGCCAGCAATTTTAATCCATGCAGCGCGTCTGAATCAATTTAAAATTCCAGTTTTACTATAGAAATAAATATTGTACATAGATTTCAACAACTGCCTGTCAGAGCAAATTCCTTGATGAATTTGGAGTGAACAGGAAGGACAACACTCTGGGAATTAAAAATATGGATCTTATTTTGGAACTGCTAACAGATTTTTTTTGGTTGTTGTTTAATAAAATATGTAGGGAAGACAGCTGACATAAAAACATCAACGAGACAAAAGCACAACTTCTCAATGTATCATAATTGAAAGATTTGCAATTCTGCTACCAAAATGAGCGAGATGTAAATATTTGTCTCGGTGTCTGGAGAACTAGGGAACCACCAGAAGTGCCAAATGAAACATTTGCTCAAATTAAACTGCAAAGCCCATGAGACTCAAGTAACCAAAAATATTGACTGTATCACCCTAAGCTGTTGCCAATTTGTTTTTGTCCAATTTCCTTAGATTTTCAACACTTCTTTGAGCCAACTCAAGTTATTTCTTTTCACATTTCACTGGAAAGCGCTAGTATATTGTGCAGCTTTAGGGCATGTTGGAAAGAAAGCCAGACATTCACATTTCCTGTAAAAAGTCAGCGGTCAGATGAGCAATGGGACTGCAGAAGACAAGGAATGAATATTTCACCTTAAAAATCCAACTCTCACAAGTTAACCTTGTCACAATTTTAGTCTTCTGTAATCGCTGGATTTCGTGATGCTGATAGAATGTATTTCTCCATTTCGATAGGTGATTTCTCAAGTGACAGAGAAGAGCAAATCATACCCCTAAGAAATCATACCCCTAAGGACAGAAATAGGTTTTTGTTTGTTTGTTGTTTTTTTTTTTTTTTTTTTTTTTTAAGACAGAGGGAAAAGGAGAGGTGGAAAAATCCATAACCCACCTTCCCACACCTCAGCCAAGTGGGGAATAGATTGAGCAACGCAGCCACCTGAAAGATTACATGTTTTTGTCTCCAACTCCTGAGCTACCCTGACCAAGAAAGATGATGAACACCAGAAGATCCTGAGCCCTGGTGTGATAACCTACCACCAATGAAGTCCATGTAAGTATTGACATTGCCTTCAGTGTATCCAGGATTTGACCAGAACTCTTTGTCCACCGTCTGTCTGAACTGATAGATTGATTGCACAGTTTAATATTTATCATTTTTACAACAGCTAAAATAATTGGCTGTGTACTTTTTTCCTTGGGAAATCAGGAGAGAGTCCTTCCCTTCACACCTGGCATGTGTTTTGGTGTCTGTCAGAATTTCCCCTTGTCATGGGGTGAATAACTGGGATCACCGTGACAGAGGAGAGTCAAAATGTTTGCAAACACAGCCATCCATCACGGGTCCCAGCACAGACACTTTTATGCTGGACAAATCATTGCTGATCGGAGATCCTGCTCTGGCTCAGGATAAAAAAACCAACCCAATGCTTGTACGTAGCCAAAGGGGAAATTCTTGGGCCACTGTGATCCAGCAATGATGTACAAACATCTAGAGAGATGCACACAGAAAATGTTTATCTGTAAAGGCATCTTCAAAAGGTTTACAGGATGTGTTTGGGAAAAGCAAAGTGCAGACAGCCCACTGGTCTTTCTCACAAGTCAACACCATCAAAACCCCAACCCGTACAGCCACCTCGGCTACTCTGTCCGTGATACCACTGCTGTACCGCAAAAAGCACAAATTAGCTGCTGGGGGAAATCCCTCTTATTGACAAACCGAAGTGGCAGTGTTTTACTTGCTTTATTCTGATGGTTTACAAGAAAATCCAGGTAGGATTATGCTGATTCTCCATTTGTTTGTTTAAACCATACAAGTATTTCTAAGAGCTACAAGCAATGGTTTAACACAACGAGCTGCCAACAAGTTTAGCTCTACCTGGTAAGAAGTGCCACGGTCCACACCCTCTTAAAATACAGCGACTTAGAAGCTTGGACATTTTTAATTTCTCAGGCTTGTTGGAGATGGGGGAATAGGCAGCCAGAACCTATTTTTGAGAGTCTGTAATACTTTGACACATGCCTTAACACATTTAAATATCCAAACAAACGACCTATATGAAAAAATGCCCATTGTAGCTGATGAGATCAGGGTGCCTGGTCTAAACGCCATTTCTGAAATGAAGAGAGGGGCTGCTGGACGCACAGGAATGGGAAATTTCAAAATTGCACTAGGCATTGAAACAGAAGAAATAAAAATAAAACCACAAAAACCCCAAATCAAAACAAAAAACCCGCAACAAAACAAAACACAGAACAAACCAAAGAACATGTTTTTCAGCAGGCCAGAGGTTTTGACACATGTGGCGGGCAATTTATCATACAATCTTCTGAATTAATAAAATGCCAACATAAAAAGCATCAGTCATTTAAATTTAAAACAGAGAAAAACTAAAAGTTGTGTTTCAAGTTTGGAGACCTGAACAAAAACTGGAGTATCTGTGCAAAAGTAATGAAGTGGAGAAGGTGACTGTACCCTTGGCCAAAAGCATTGCCCATCCCTGCCCCATGAGAAATCCAAGCAGCATCTCAAAGACTGGACTTTTGTGCATCCACGGGAAAGCCTAATGGAATTACTGCTACATGCTTCACTTTTGGTATTTCAAATACAATTCAAGTAAATCTCTTTTGTTTAAACAGTCACATGTAGTGTGGTAGAGTTCAATGCTGTACGAACAAAAAAACTCAACGAGACTTCAACAATTCTTTCTGAAAAGCACATGCAATCTGCAAAATAAAAGGCCGAGCTTCCAGCTAAAGAAGAGATTTTAAACAATTACCAAAGCAGGATAGTGATATCATAAAGGCAATTTCTGCGCTAGCTTGTTTTCTGAAACTCTCTTTGCCTCTGAACAGCTAGAACAGATAATAACTATTAGTAAATCAAACTCCTGCAATATCCAGCTGTGTCTCACACATTTACATACAGATAGAATGGGTATATGTTTTTAATATGTATGCGATACGTACTTTTACCACAGCTGAAGTGCATGCTACAAAGGAGAGGGAGAATGGGAATGGAATCAGCATGAGATAATAAAGTGGCCTAGATAAAGTATTAGCCAGCGATTGATCTCAAACAGGGGATGTTGCTTCTCTCTGACCTGATTACTTACTATGCATAGATTCCATTAAATAGAGCTTAGAATGGGAAGCTTCTGAAAAATACCGTAAATACAGTCAGATGCACAGCTCCTGAGCCAGACCTGCGGCTGCCCACCCAGACAGCAGCACAAGTGGGAGTTTAAACCTTACCCATAGCCTCACATCATACTAAATATACACATGTCTGCATGGGAGCCACGTTTTAAGTGAAACTCCACGTTTTAAATGAAAACTGGGAGTTCATGGGAGGAAAAAAAAAAATATAGATACAGAAGATTTGCTAGGATTTTCCTTTTCTTGTTGGAAGGGGACAGAAGAGACAGAGGAATATGCCACAATGTTCTGCAGACTTCCCTGGTGCTGAAATGGGAGTACGTTCAATTGAATTGACTGTTCGCTTTTCTCTTTTGGAGCGGGAACAAACTGGAGACAAAAGAGCAGCCACTGTAAGCACAAGATGCAGAATAACCACCAGTGAATTACAAAGATTGTTCCTTTCCTTGGACGGACAATTTCCCCATTGCTTGGCGAAATTACTTTTTTTTTCCACTCCCGTGGAAAAAGTCTGTTAATTTGAAATACTTTGAAACCATTACATCGTTGATTATGTATACACAGAGAAACCAATGTTGTATCTTGTTTTGTGGATGGGTATACGGAAGAAAGGGCTTAGTGATAGGGTATAAATGCAGGAACCTGATTTACAGCAGCTGATATGGAAATCTGGAGTTCGCTTGCACAAGAATATCTGTGGTACTAGAAAGCCTGGCTTTACCCAGGAATTTCATACAGCCTTGGCTTTGGCCCTATTTTCTGACAAAATGTGCACAGTGACTTTTATAAAAAAGGGCTTCGTAACATGATAGACGGGAAATCCATCCCTGATGTAACCCCCTACTACACTGGAGTTGCCAATCTGGCACTCCAGGTATTGTTAGTCTGCTCTTAAAATGCATTTAACAATTCACCGACTACCAGGAGAGTAGAAAAAGATTGATGTTCTGCTCCCTTCATTTTGCGTTCAGTATTTAATTATACTAAATTGGTTACAAAATAGTGACTTCCATAAGGCTGATGTCCATAGGGGACAAAGCCTGGTTTGGGACTGGTTTGTTTGAAGCTAACGATGATGACTTGTTTACAACTTCCATCCTTGCTAGGACATTTCTTCTAAATAAAAAAAAATAAATTAAATTAAAAAAAAAAAAACAAACCACAACCAAAACCCAAAAAAAACTAAACCAAAACCAACCCAAAACCAAATGAACAAGGTAAAATCCTGCTCTGATTTATATCAACAGTAAACTGACCTTGACAAGTCCAGGATTTCACTGATAGTATTTGCATCACTTGACCCACTCTGAGAGTTAACATGGAGACATCCGGCACAATTTTAACACAGGTTTTGGAAACAGGTGACGTGGAATTAGGAAGGATATTGTGGTCAGTAATTATAGAATTCAAAGGGTATTTAACAGCTTTTATTCTGGCCCTGTTTGCCAAAGTATGGTACTTTTTATACACATCTGTACAGATACGTACAGGCATATTATATGTGTGTGCATATATATGATAAGGTATATATGAGGTGTATAAATAAACTGCTCCTTGATAAGACTGGGCAAGTGCAAGAATGTAAAGGGCTTGACTGAAGAGCAACTCCTGAGCTAATAGTGGGTTTGTTACAGAAAAGTGCCAGGTGCTCTGAGCTTGTCAGGATGGAATTCAGGGCAGGTTGTGAGGGTCGGCCCATGGCCAGCAAGGACTGGGTCACTTCTTTATTCCAGCACCAGTCTACTCCATGCTTTAGTACTTGTTGTTGAAGTTCATTTATAATTGAATAGAAAGTAGCACGGGGGGAAAAATGCATTAAACAAAAGATTTTTTTTTTTTTAAGTTGGAAGGTGCTGCCTTTTTTTTTTTTCCTGAGCTGCTATAATTTTAAAATTATTTTACAAAATACCTCCTTAAGAGGGGACTAGCACACTCCAGGGCATGTAGTTGTAAAGATAAATCTGTGCACTTCCCTGGTACTGCAGGCACTCACCCTTTGGCCTCATTTTTATGACTCTACACCCTGGAGTGGTGTTATTGCTTACAAACATACAGATATACTTATGGGGGTCTGTGGATCTGCAGATGTTTTATTTATAAGTGGCAGGCCTATTGCATCACTGAAACATGCATTTACAAACAGATATAGGTTTTATGAAACCCTATTCCGTTGTTTTAATAGCTAAGCTATCCAGCCATGGCATAATAGTGCACAAGGTAAATGTGTCTACGTCTCTAGAACCTGTTCCAAGTTTTCTCAGATGTGACTAACTGCAAGAATTCCCCAACCATCAAAAGTTAATAAAAAAAGACAAAATAAGGCAGTGTGAGCCTTTCATATGAGACATAACACCACAAAGTGAAGGGGCTCTGATAAACTTTAAGGCCCCATTTTACCAAGGTATTTAAGCAGGTGGCTAATTTCCAGTGTAGATCTACTGAAGTTAATACCCTTAAAATTAGATTCACAGTTAAATACTTTCCTAACCAGGATCTAAATTGAGACTAGTCTGGATTGTGAGATATCTGCCCCAGGGCATCTTCAGAGATTAGCCTTTAACTAGAGAATAGCTGCAATAGAAACACTTGTTTATTCTACTTGCAGCTCGCAGCAGGAAAGTAAGAAATGAGACAATGCAAACGTGTCCTTATCTCGTTAAAATCTGTTACAATTATTCCTAGATATTTCATGCACAGAAAATAAGTTATTTTCCATAAACCTTCAAGTTACAGGAACCACAGCATATAAATAAAAATAACGAAACATTTAAAAATCAAAGATATTTGATCTAAGTCAGAGGGCACCATGACTCTTATCTGCAATATGTTACTGTAAATATTTGTAATAATGGTTTGATATAGTATTCGTCTAGCTGCTTAAAACCAGTCAAACGAGCACTCTGCGCTAAATGCACAGTCACAAGGGACCAGCAGGTACCTATTCCTGCATTCTTGAAAAAGTGTCAATTGCAAGCAGCAGCAGCCGTGTCTGAGCCCGGATTCCAACTCTGAGAGCCCTTTGACGGACACACCAAAGCTATGTATTAACTCAGCCTTCACTAGCAAATCTAATTTCAGTTTACATGCATATAAGTGAAAACACTGGCTCTTGCATTTCGTTAAAAATACACTATTTTGACCATATCCTCTGGTTTTGATCTTCAGATTTTGAATGGTTAAGACTGGCAAACAATGACAGAGTGACCTACATTGACCTGTAATCCCTGGACATACACACTGAAAAAACTGTGTATTAAAGATCAAAATGGTTTTAATTGAAACTTGATACTGGCTGTGATAGTTCTGTATTAAGTCCCCAAATCACAAGTGAAGCTTTGGCCATGACAAATGTTAACAGCAAAATACCCATTAACTCCAGTGGAATCAGAATTCCACCCGTGGTGTGTGTGCTCTCTGTAAATACGTAATTGCTGCAGAAGCAAGAAAGAGTTTAGATTTGAATTTGTACATACTGAAAAATGCAGAAAAAATATTATATACTTCTATATACATAGATAAAAAGTTGAATACAGATGAATACATATTGAGGGGCTCTGAAGCTTCACTCACCATTAAATCTTCAGGTGCTGGCCTTTCCTTTGGTTGCTTTTTCATGCTATGTGTCATAAAACAAAATGTTCATAGATAAACAACTGCTCATTTATTCTACTTGCTTAAATAGTGAACAGACCTTCTTTTAACCCAGCGTGAATAATTTCAATATATTTCTTATCATGTGCTGATAGAAGCAGCCAAAATGTTAATGGATTTCTTCCTTCCCTCCCATCCCTCTCTTATGCGATATGGTGGCTTACACTGTTTGTAACCATGAAAATGCGTAAATATAGAGATTATGGAAAACCAGTCAGCTCAGAAGGCACAGTAAGTTGATTCTGATTTTGCTAGGAACTATTACATAGCTCAACACAAAGTATTATATGAACAGGTGGGAAATTTAACTCTAAACAGCTTCAGGAGAACACGCAATACCCTGGGGTTTCTACCTTAATTTTTTTCACATTTATTTCCATTACACTGCAGGGTGATAGTTCATTACACAGCATTAACCTGTTTATAAGATCATGTTTCTCATCCAAATAGTCCTAGTTTTCCGTGCAACAGGTGCAATTAGCCATTGAAGACTGCGCTGAGCTGCGTGAAGGAGCACAATAGTGTGGCACAGAGGTGACCATCAGGAGCTGCCTCCTGACTAATTGGATTACATCCAAACAGCCAGTGTTCATGGCATAATGGGCATAAAGTCATAAAGTCTGATACGTCGTTCACTTGACATCTCTTACACTTATTAGGAATTGCTTGCTTAAATAGTATATAGTTTCTTATGTGCTTGTTTTAAACAGTAATGCCTCCCACTAAAATGTACAGCCAATATAACGCTATATCTAAACCACCAGATGATCTGTGCTGTAAATCAAAGGTATTAATGATACAATTTACCTTCCCTACAAATAACTACCAGCACCTCCAATAAGGCCAAGCTGCCTGACGAGCAGGTTGGGAGCGGTTCTAATCTGACAGTCCAAAGTAGCTGAGTCCCCAGGGAAAACAAGGCTATTAACCACCATCAGTTATGCTTCAGTTTGACATCTGTGGAAATTTTAACACAGGTTATCCCTCCCTCTGCCTCAATGAGATTTTTTTTTAAATGGTCTGTTGTCATTTTTTTTGCAGGGATAAAAAGCCCAGAGCTCCACGCACACCAGGTAGTTGCTGCAGAACCCTCTGAATCGCGTGGCTCTTTGTAAACTGAAACCATTGAAAAGGGAGGCCTATGTTACACAAACTTTAATTATTTAGTTACTTTAATTAACCGGTAATCAGACGGCTTTTTGTGCCTGTGTTATTTGTTACGTACTATGTCAGTCCTGAGAGGTACTTTCTCCTATGCTACATATTCAAAATTCAATTTTATTTGGACAACTGCTCCTACAGCGGCCCTGCCATACAGCAGAGACCCTGGGAGGGCTGGACAGCCCAACATATAGGTCTGGAGGGGCCGAGGGCTTTGGGACTGGGTTTTTGTCGAGGACCATCCCCACAGCTGGATCCCCTGGTGCCCTGGCAGTGCCACACGCCGACGGCCCCGTCTGATTAGGCACAGTCCTGGAAGCGCACGATGGCAGGAGGGATGCTTCTCCCTCTAACACTTCACATTTCTGTAAAATTCAAGCTTGTTTCTTCTGCCTTTTTTTTTTTTTTTTGGTTTTTGAGGCAGTCTGAGACAGTTAAAAAAATATTGCCCTTCACTTTGTTTCTTTAGGATAGCTTACCCTCAAGATTTTTATTCTCTGGTCACTCAAGAATTGTATTCTTTATTCTACAAATTCCTCCTCTCCCCAATCCTCCTTGAATTTAAAAGGTTTTCAATGAACTATTCAGTTTTAAGGAAAGAAAATATACCCAGTGGTGTGTTTTAAAATACAACCCTCAGTAAAAATTACTTACTGAAAAGCCAATGAATTAATCAAGGCTGCCTGCCTTTCTACACATTGAGGGAATTTTGTAAGTAATATTTTTAAAAGCCCTGAATAATGATATTATATACACGAGTCTTTGTGGCCTTCTTACCCCCCAATGAATTCTGAAGGGTCTCAGAGCACGAGACTGCACCCACACTCCGGGCGGGTTTATTAAAAGAGGAAAAACCCTTGTAAGTACTTTTACGACCCTTTGTGTAAATAACGTTTACATAATTTAAACAGTTTGCTTAGCTTTGCTGCCCCATCTGCCCAAGGCCCCCAAGTCCCTCTTCTCTCCGAAAGGATGCAAGGAAAAGCCATAAGGTCTCGCCGAGCGGCGGAGTTAATGGCATGTATCATTTACATTGAGGGCATGGCATGTTTGCAAACCGAGCTTACCATTGAGTGATGAAGTGTACAAATGGCTCCGAGAACTCCCCGGCTGGAAGGACGGGCGATTCCTGCAATTGGATTGAAACAAGAAGCAGAGTCAGAAGGAAAGAAGATAATTTTATAAATACATACACATACATATTTATATATACATATACATATTTTTAAGAGTAACACAACAGCGACAACAACAATAAAAAAAAAATAAAAGGAAAAAACACACCTCAGAAGCGACAAAGCCCCCTTTTCACACAGTGAATTTGAGGGAGAAAGGTACAAATTCTTCCGAGAATGTGTTATAAAACACTGAATTTCAACTAATGAGTATTACACAATGGGTAAAAACATGTGGAAAGACACTGAGGGGAGGTGAAAAAAGGACAATGATAGCCACAGGGTAAAAAGGAAGGTAGGGAAAGTGTAAATGAGAAATTAATGATTATTTAAGTAACACACAAATGGTCTTGTAATTAACAAAGAGCTGTGAAATTATTCTTGTGTTGACCTTTGTTTCTTTCACTGCATTTGCTATTTATTTACACTCATGTTTATTTACACTTATTCATTTTAGAGGCTGTGCTTATATGCTGTCTGTTCTAGACTTAAAAGGCAAAAGAATTTTTAAGAGGAAAAAAAAAATGCAGGATTTCCCAGTCTAGTGTCAGAAAATAACCACCCGGTATTTATGAAAGAAAACAAAAACGAAATAAAAAAATTAAGAGCACAAGAAAAAATAAAAAATACAAACAGGGCACAAACAACATCACCATTTGCAAAGAAGAGCTTTACGAATTTAGGAGTTTTTCCAAGAATGACAGAGAGCTCCACTGTGTTTATGGTGTAACAGCTCAGGATGTAATGAAATTACACTGCAGAGTACTTTAACAGTGTCATCTCATTAGACCTACAGTTGGAACAAGAGAGCCACATAAAACAGGCAGCTGCAAATGACTCCATTCTCATCTATTCTCATTTGCTATTAAAAATACCTTTCGGCGGCTTTTTTCCTCCCTGACATCCCTACACAAAGTACCCTGCAAAGTATGATACATGCACCTATTTAAATTAACAAAGGAATGACTTATTTTAATCTCACTGTGCTTTGGAGTGCTTTGGCCATTTGGATGAGCAATATATCATTACATACAACCTTCCAGCGCTGCAGGCAAGAAACTCGGAGCGTGCAGCATTTGGTGGGAGCCAAACAATTTCTCTAGCACACAACTGTGTCAAATGCATGCATGTATTCATTATTGAGAACACGAGGAAATAGCTTTGATGTAGTGGAAAAAAGAAGATGATAAAAGCACCTCTGCAATGTGTGTGCCATTATCAATGGTGGCAGATAGACACGACTGCAGAGCCTCCTATGTGATTAGTAAATATACATATAATTGCTGTGGCCAATTATCAGAAAAATGAGATCGGTAATTACAAGACAGAAAATTAACTAGAACTCTTATTAAGGCTTTGTTTCCAATTCAAACAATTGGAAACTGCTGGAAAATACAATTAAATCAAAAGTAACTGAAGAGTAAAAGGAGAAGCCAAAATTGCTTGACAATTTTTAAAGACTTCTATTAAATACAAGGAGCGTTTGATACAACATGCCCAAATTCTCTTTGAACTTAGACCGGGTGAGGGTGAGGTTATTGTTTCTAAACTTATAAATGACATCAATATAGGAAGGTTTCCACTGGAGAGTGGACGGAACACAGGGAAATAAGCAGCACAATTAAACTTTCTTCACTTTAAAGAACCACATATGAAAATTATTTATATTGATACAGAAAACACAGAGCAAAACGTCAGGCTTGGAGCCCAGCAGGTTTTGCCTCTCCCCATCGTTTTCTCTTCTCCAGCAGAACCTTCCTGGGCTTGTACCTGAAGTGGCAAAAGCCACTTTCCCAGGTGGGACAGACTCAAAGCAGAGTGGGGAAGAATCATATATATAGTTTTCAAAATGACATATATTAATTATACATTATATGTTATATATATAAATATATATATATATATAAAAATTATATATATATATAAATTACAGGAAGAAGTGATCAGAACCCATTTTCCAGGGAACTGGCTCTGAACCCATTTTCCAGGGAACCTACCCCTGCTGTTTATTTTAAATAGAACGTAAGTGAGGGCTCATGCCAGTCCACGCTGGGCAACAGGGCAGGCGGATGGCACTTCACACTCATTTGGTAGGTGATAATTTCTGCAATCACAAAGAGACGATGCACCCATAATAGAGTGAAACTTCACTGTGGGTGGGGAGAAGAAGCTGATGAAAGGCTCTGAAACCACCAGTGTTTCACTTTGGCTACCCGAGGCTAAGCTGGCATCAGGGTTCATAGAATCACAGGATGGTTTGGGTTGAAGGGACCTTCCCAGCTCCCCGAGTGCCACCCCTGCCATGAGCAGGGACATCTTCACCAGCTCAGGTTGCTCAGAGCCCCGTCCAGCCTGGCCTGGGATGTCTCCAGGGATGGTTCATCCACCACCTCTCTGGGCAACCTGGGCCAGGCTCTCACCACCCTCAGGGGCAACAATTTCTTCCTCATGTCCAGCCTGAATCTCCCTCCTTTAGTTTAAAACCATCACCCCTTGTCCTATGACAACATGCCCTGCTAACAAGTCTGTCCCCATCTTTCTTATCAACTGGGTGTCGGTATGAAAATATGATACTTTAATTCAGTCTTCCCAAGGATTTTAGACTGGGTGCCCACACATTTATTGGCTACGTGCCTGACAAATTGCAAGTCTTTTGGGAGAGAGCATCCATCTCAAGAAAACAGTTGCTGGCGAATGTTTTTGAGGGCAAATACATCAGTGCAGATAAAAACTTAAATCTCATTCCTGTACATATGAACCAATTCTTGCTTTACAGTACAGGTAAGACAGGGGAAAAGGAGGCAGGTTTTGGTTTTAGCTGAACCAGGGAAGCACAGACCCTCAACTGCTTCCAACGGTGAACACCAAAAAGCTGCCTCAAACACTGAATTTTACCTTAATTAGAAAGAGAAAACATCCATTCAGTTATGCTATCTACCCAGGGAAACCAATGACCAAGATATTTCAATTTGGGTAGCAGAAAGGTGAGAGTATTTTGTAGTTCTAATTTCTAATAAGAGACAGTGTTGCTATTGCTACTTCTGCAATTGAGCAATCACGATGTTGTTGTATAAGAGCAAAAATTTCTAAAACTATATAAAATAAAAGCATCCTCTATTGGATCCCGAAGTTCCCCAGACTTTGCCTGAGACTTGAAGGGAGGGGAATATGAGGAGATAAAGCAAAGCTACGTGTGTCTACCACTGTCTGTATGATGCAACATGGTCACATCTGATGGAACCATAGTGAGTGGTCCAGCTGCACCCCAATGCCCTCCGCCTGATTTTACCCACCTGCACAATGAAATCATACTTTAGAGGCAAAAAAGTAGAAACCTGAGATTTTAAAGGCAAGAGGAATGGGTATACTCATTTTAAACTAGGAGATGGTTCTTTCATTTTCATTAAATACCGTATCTTTTAACCAATATCATGCAGACCTATATATTGGGGATGCTGCTAAAACTGCAGTGCAGACACAAGGATCAATGTACTACTGGCCTCTTACACCCCCAGGCAGCTTATTCCCACAACTGGGTATTGCCCTAAGCATCCAAGTAACATTCCACAAGCGGGGTCTGCCGCAGGAGACAACAAGATCAGCCTCTGATTTCTCAAAGCCAGCCGAACTGTGCACACACAGAGAGAACGGGGAAGGGCAAGAGGAAAAAAAAGTTTGAGTGATGCCTTTGCCTTGTGAATAATGAACAGTTCAAGAAGGTCAACCCATTACAACTGAAACCGTTTAATTATTAATTATGCACAATCTATGAGCAAAAGGACAAGTTCAGAATGTTTAATGTGTGGTAACTCCAACTGGACCCTCTCTTGGCATTTTGTTATTAGCACTTGTCAGCAAGGTGCTCAGGCATAAAGAAAAAAGCACAGCAGCAGAAAATCGGAGCTAGCGAGAGCAGGGAGGGCTTCAAACTTCAAACACTGCTCCTAATATTTAATTTATAGAGTGCCAAGGCTCTGGTATAAACCTTATTGACTTCCACGGAGTTCGGGGAACTCGTATTATCTAAATGAAGACCTGGGAATGAGAATACTGAGACAATCCCTCCAAAAGCATCCTCTTTTGAAGGGAGTGATAACATAACTGTCTGTATCTTCTTTTTTCTCCACAGGTCGGAAGAAAGGAAGAGTGAACCACCTAACAGTCTGTCCAAAAGTCAACCAACCATTTGCAAACTATGCAACAAGAGCCTGAGTTACAGGTTTGAGCATTATCCTCACCTCTATCTCAAACCCATTAACTCAAGTGTCTCCTGATCTGTTTGCTCCCACAGTAGCAAAGATGCTCCTGAGGCTCAGGAAATGAATAATGTTCATCAAACTCACAAATAAATATGGATAAGGCACCCTTCCCCTCTTTTGGAGGTTTACCTGGACAAACTCAAGATGCAAATTCAACAGATACAGCTCTGAGTTGCTTATTTTCTTTGGAAACAGTCATGTCCATGAAATTTGGGAGTATTTCTTGACTGGCAACAAACATTGACAGCATCCTGTGATTTACACACCTTCAGAGGTCCTACCCCAATATACAGTTTCTTGAGAGTGAAACATTTTCTCAAAGCAACTGGAAGTCTGAGATGTATCACATCCATTCTGAAGAAAGAGAAAATCCACGATTCTCCCTGTAACAGGAAAAATCAGCAGATAGAGCTTTCTCCCTAAAACCCTCAAAAAAGGCAAAGCCCCCAGCAGCTATGTGTTAAGATCAAACCTTGGTATTTTGAGCCAGCTTGTCTAGACCATGTTTTTGCCAAGAAAGGTTGGACCAGATGATCCTTGTGATCCCTTCAAACCTGGGGTTCTATGATTCTACGATTCTGATTCCCAGTGGAACCTCACACTCAGTGCAAGTAGATTTCACCCTTCTCCACTAACTCCCTCTCTGCAAAGGGTTACATTTCCCCGTTCCCCACAGCTATTGCTGTTTTGCAATGCTCCCTCCTCGGTGGGAAGGCTTGTGCAGAAGGAAATGCCATGGTCCTATGGCTCGATGGCCACAAGAGGGGAGTTAGCAGAACCCAGCAAACCAAACTCCAGCTCCTCTCTCCTCTGGGTTTCCCCAGCACACCCTGTCTTGGAAATTATCATCTCCTCTGGGTAAATACGCCTATTCTGCAACTCGTCCATTGACGCTGAAATGGCAGTATTTAATAAATAACTCGTGTGCTTTACAAAGCATTTCTGGCTTATCACTTCAGCCTAAAAAATCTCCAGGATTAAAGAATTTTTATGCACTCCAGCTCCTCTTTTACTAAAGCTTTCAAAGAATACACGTATTTTTATATAGTGGTTGCATTTTACTTTGTGGCCAAATTGTGTTTTTTTAATTTTTTTTTTTTCCAGGCAAACGAAGTTTTAGATGCACCAGAAATGCTGCCAGGAGCAATTACATGTAATAAATGCACTGCAGTCATTGAGCTGTTTCAAACGAGACCAGCAAATTACAAGATTATACACGTTGAGATTTACTCCTACAAGGACAACTCTCTTTTACTGCATTCCTAAAAAAAAACAAAACAACAAAAAAACCCATTCCATTTCTGACTTTCCAGCCAACCTACTTCAAAAGCCCTGCACAAACCTAATGGCAGGTGATTTCCTACAAGTAACAAGTTTGCAGAAGACAGCAATGTCTGGAGGTGGCTCAGAGGCCCCGACTTGAAAGAATTTCTGGATTGTCCCACCCCCAGCAGGAAGGTGAGCGATGATTACATCTCCGTGCCAGGTCGCTTCTTGCTCTTTTCTTAGTAGCAGATGCCAAATGTGACAAATTATACGCGGGGGCATTTTGGTGTGAAGTTCCGTCTGCTGGGATTGGAGTGTCAGCAGTAAACTCATTTATTTCCAGATCTCTTAGCTGGACGGGAACCAAGGTCGAGAGGCCGGTGTTTTATCCACCAAAACACTCAGCCTACCTTTAACACCTCAAACCGCTGGAGAACCGGCTATTCTCTCAGCTGCGCTACCTGCTCCCCAAGTTCTTGAAAACATCACGTATGTGTAACCTACATTCGCACCGAACACAAGGAGATGCTTCTGGTTAAATAACTCAGTAGATACTTGAAGCTATTCAGTTGTCGCTTTTGCAGCATTTGCTATTGCGGGATATTTTTTTCAGAGCCCAGAAGAGTGATGGAAAGAAGCGGAAGAGTGTAATTAACATCAGGAATAAACCAGAACGTATGACATGACATTTTCTACCTCTTGCCAGGCTTTTTACTTGTTAGTGGGGCTCTCCAAAGGGCCTTGCAGATAAGCGTACAGCTAGCTGGAAAAACAGGTTAATCCTTTAACCGTAACTGTAATTGCTTTCTCTCTAAAGCAAACATCAGAATTTTTTCCTCTCATTGCTGGTCTCTTGTCGATCATAAGGCAGCAGAGCACAGCGGTGTTGTGGGTAGATACACACGCACATTTCAAATAGCTAAGGCACAGCAGCATGAAACACAGCCTCTACCTGCTCACACCGAAGGGACCCCATTGAAAAAACTCAAACCATTTATTGTTCCCTTCTTCCTCTGTACACTCCCAATGCATTTTTATTGCTTTTTCATAAAACACTGCTGCAAATAATCAAGCATGACCATTGACATCCACAAGATTGAGTTTTAGGAACCATTAAATGAGCTTGCCCTCTTGGGAAGGTTCTTGCTCAGGTTGGTCTAAAGGTAATTATTCAGCAATTCCTACCTGTGGTTTTACCTTGTTCCTATATAAGTCTCTGAATCTCATACACTAGTAAGGTCACAGTTTCTGTCTCAATAAGAATATACCCTAAACCAACCTATCCACACGACAAATTGTGGTGGGTTTGTACACACGTGTGCAAACACATGTGTATATCCTAACACCGGCTTTTCTTGCACAGAAATCTTCAAAACTCCAGAAATGTTCTGAGTTAAATATAGCTGTTCATACACTTAAATCAATAGATGAGACTCTAAAGTGAAATTCCCAAAGAAAAAATAAATTCTTGTTTCATTCTGAGCTTTTGAAGTTTTCTACTTCATTTATAGACGTAGCAAAATGTAGCACTGATGCATGAGGTTAAAAAATTCAGCACTTGAGAGGCAATGGTCTTCATTGTGTTCTTTGATCAAGCTGAACATCCTGGGAATTTTTAAGGCCATGCGACAGCAATAGATAGAGGAATATATTTAACCAGGTAAAACCAGAAGGGAATAGAAACAACTATATAGGATACATGTATTAAGCCAAGTTATTTTCTTCCATTGGAAAATTTCAAAATTTACTGACACTGAAATGCTTCATAGCTCAGTGTCAACACTAGACTAGCATTGACTGAGGCTGCTAAATGTTTCTTGAGTACTAATTTATGAAGAAAAAAAAATTAGTATTTGATTTGTGGAGTTTATGAAGTCCTTGAGCTCAATTAAACTGCAGTCTTGTGAGACCGAGTGTCTGTGGGGGCACTGAGCAGAACTGCTCAGGAAACTCATGGAAAGCTTCTCACTACCTACTCACGAAGCTATCACAGTAAGGATTCACACATCCAACTAATTAATTTTTCTTTTAAATTTCTGCCTGGCTCATCAAAATAGGCAGTTTTTTCAATGCTGCCTCCTATTTGTAAAAATAGGATTTGCTCTTGGATTCTTCACTCCTTGAGCTTCAAATGTAATTGGAATAATACAACAATTTAACTAAAACTGATGGACAAAATTCAGTTATTTTCCTCCCTGATTCAATACAGTTAAAAAAAAAAAAGCCAAACCCACCACTGAAGTCACTATTACCCTGAGACAAGCAATGGAAACCAAAATGAACTTATTTCAGGTTCTGAAGAAGAAAGGGTTAGAAACCAGAGCTGATGCTTAACTACAGAGCTTGTGACCACAACTGCTCCAGTACAGCGAAACCTGCTTTCCAGCAACCACCCAAGGGGCTGCCAATAATTGCTTTCCTAGAAGGGATACTCTAACTAAATAAAGGTCAAACAAAATAGCCCTGGAGAGCTTAAGGAAAATGTAAAGGAGTCACTTAAGCCAGGAGGATTGCTGGCCGGCTGCATCCGTGGTGCAGGTTTGGTCTGTCTGACCTCGAAAGCCAAAAACCACAGGATGGAAAAGCTGGGAAGCCGACATGCAGAAAAACACCGACCTGTTGGGTTTGGTCTTTTGGGATCTTCACACACAAGCTGCAATCACCGACAGGTGTGTCACTGACCGCCGACCCGACTGGCCATCAGGAAAATGACGTTTTTAGAAGGCTGTGGAAATACTGTGTCTGGAACACGGCTGAAGACGTAACTAAACAACTAAACAGTAATTTCCTACATAGTATGTTTTGACAACAAGGTAACAGGGAAATGAATAACTATATGTTGGAAAAAGTCTTGAAAACAATTCCACTTTGCAACTGCAAGGAATGCAAAAATACACAAAAATCAGAGCTCTGATTTTCCCCAAAACCTAACCCTGCATTTTGCTGCAGAGCCTGGTAACCCACTGCTTACCAAACCGAAAATGTAGAGTACCCTCCTTTACCTTTTAAATTGAACATTTTCTAATGCATTAAAAGGAAAATGCAGAATTTTAATCAAGGTTATGGTTCTCATAATCTCTGCTTGGAAGTGGAATTTGATTTATCGAGTGACTGTCACAGACATACAGCAAAGACAACACTTAACTAGACCATGCAGGTTGTCTGGGAGGCTGCTGGGGATTTGGGGGCTGAGCAGGGAGAACAGTGAAGACATTTTTGTGGCTAAGAAAAAAAACAACCATGGGAGGCCTTCTGAGACCGAGCAGCAAGAAAGGTTAAAAAGCAAACTGATTTTACTTGCAGTCTTTAGGTTTCAGAGTCAACCCACCAACTGAAATCAGGTGGCCTGTGTTTCTCCAGTGCATGATTTCTGGGGTCTGCAATGTATTATTCTGGGGCTCTGGTGTTTGTATTTTTAAATTATCATCTGGAACTGATTCTGATGACAAAAATGATTTTTTTATTTTTACTTTTTTTTTCTAAATGCACTTTTGAAGCGTAATCCTGTTGCTGAGTACATTGCATTGCAAATTCTTTGGCTGCATGATCACAAAACGCAGGGCCACGTCCAGGACACCTTCCAAGGCCAGCAGTGGCTCCTGCTTCCAGCAGGACTGGACTCCCCTTCGTGTCGCAGCGTTTCTGGGAAGCCCGTCCACACAGCAAGCCATGCGCGTCCCTGCCATTGGGATTCAGCGCTTCCCACACAACACTGCGGTGACTTGGACACAAACTAAGTTGAGTGCTAGAGTAATAAATTACTCTCAGCTCTCACAAACCAGCAGAGTGCCATTATTGCTGGCTGTTTTGCAGGATGACCTACATTAACAACTAGTTTAGCCTCAGCTTTGGTTGGACCAGAAGCAGGAGTCTTACCATGGTAGGGGATGCTGCTATGATTAGGGCTGTTGCTTAAATGAGCGTGTCTTATTTGCAGCTGGATCAGATTTCACTATAAGTCACCACATGTGAAAAACTAAAGGTCCTGGCAGGCATGTATCCTATTCAGACAATGCTCCTCGCTAATTTTGCCATTAAAAAATAATAATCCCAGAACCAATGCTGTTAAAAGTCCAACAACATAATTTAACAACAACAACAGAAGTCAGGCATGGTTTACTGTGATTTGAGAAGAACAACCTTGCCTGACACTTTTCTGTTAAATTATCTTGCTTCTCAAATCACTTAATTCATTCTGTAGAATTTCTACAATTAAATTTAAGTCTGAGAAAATGAACAAACAGGCTTTTTAAAAGGCCAAAGTAACCTTCTGTGTCTCATATATTTCACTAAGAGTTTAAGAACAGCTCCAAAAATCTCACTACAGTAGAACATCTAAAAACTTCCACAGACAGTTTTATTCCAGAGTCTGAGAAAAGTCCAGGATACCCAGGTAGTACAGAAGCAACCGCTTAACTAGTTCAGTCACCAATAAATCCTAGGAATTCATGACGAATGAACAGAACATTAACTCCTGAATTCCTGCTGCGTTTTGGTTGAACGTTGAACAGTTCTACAAAACCCGATGGCTACCAACATAATAAGCAATTATTATGAAGATCCAAGGTCTCCATTTCATACTTTTAAAAAACTTCTGGGTTCTCCCCTATCAGGGTCTGGAAATGTTAGGTGTCTCCACGGGGCAAGATGGGGGTAAGCACAGCGCCGGCAAAAACCCCATCTCAAGAAAAGCTCCCTTCCACAGAGCTGCTTAATCACAATTTTAGGAGCCAAAAACCCAAACCATTCTCTGCCACACAAAAAGACATCTTAAGAGACTCGAGGAAATAAGACCCAGAGTTTTCAACTGCAACAACTTCAGCAGATTGTTACTACAGCACGAAGCTACGCAGGGACCGAAGCTCCTTGCGGCAGCTCCATCCCACCCGGGCAGACCTGTTTGTCCCATGTCTGTGCCACCGCGGCTCATCCAGATGCCGTGCCGCTGCGGGAGCACCACCGTGCACTATCCGTTTGGAAGAAGAACCGAGCTCTGGATCGTCACTCCTTGCTGTTCCAATCGTCATTAGGGCAGGTGGGGAATTCTGCACCCGTATCTGGGGGGTTCCTGTGGGGATGGGCTGCATGGCACGGCTGCGGGAGGGGCCTCTGCTCCCACCTCCTGGGGGTTTTAGGACCTTCTTACAGCCAAGGGGAAAATTTGACCCAAAATAATCAGTCTTACAACACTAAACATTCCTAATCTTTAATACTCATGGTAGCAACAACAGCTGTACAGAACCAGACAGTAAAGAGACTTTCCCTCTCAAAAGGTCCTTGTGTAGAAGGAAGAGTGTGTGTTACCAAAATTCCCCGGGAGCACATCTTATAGAAGACAAAGTGAGGAGGAAAAAAACAATAGTCACAAGTTAAACACATTTTGCTTGGAGGTCTTTGTAAACAGGACAGGGCTGGGGGTGGCAGGGGGATGTGTTAAAATCAATGCTACCCATGAGCTAGAACAGAAAGCCGTTTCATATAAATGTTCTCCAAGACACTGCCATGCCAAGAATTTGCACCTCCAGGTGTGGCAGCCACTATCTAAACGCTATATATCTTATTAAATGACCTCCTAACAATACACACGTACCGAGCAAATAACACTACAGAGCCAATCCATCCTCCTCTTCCCCCCAGGCTCTATACATTATGGCACACAACTTAGACGCTGAGTGTATTGCAAAACAAAGTGAGTTGCACTTAAAGAACTTTGAGCTAAGCTTTGCTTTGTAACCCGAGGTCTTAACGTGCCCATGAGCACTCTGAACCACCAGCTCAGGAGAATGATGGCTCCATGGCACACTGTGGAACATAAAATAAATTAAAACAAGTAAACACCAAAATGCTAATGTTAAAGCTAGCTTGGCACTCAGGTGCGTTGGTTAAAGTTGTTGTGAGAAGACTGGAGAGATTCTAATCTTGAGGAAAAGATGTGAAAGCTGCAAGAAGGTCTATCATAATCTCCCGCAATTTGGGCTGTGTTTTAGAATAGTGAGCTTAGATTTAGGCACTAGTAGCAGCCCATTTAAAAGTAATTTGTCTGTCAGTAGCAAAACACAGGTAAAAATATGAGCATCTTTAAGTGACCTTGTTTGGGATGCAGATGGCCTTTTGCTGATGGTATATACAGTACTGGTGCTTTCGAACTTCCATGCCTCAGCCAAAGATGTACGTAGCAGGAATAACAATAAATGAAAAAGATGAAAGAACAAGAATTGCCTAAAAAGCTCCCAAGGACCTAGACCACCATAAAGAGCCAGGTAATAGAGCCAGCACTGCTGGAGGACTGGGAGAACTTCTTTACACAAAGGATACTTGTTCATTTGTATTTCACTGCATCCCTCAAGGCCCAAGTGCTGCTTTTAAACAGAAGTTCAGCTAAAGCGCTAAGCCATTCTCTAATAAAAGGACAAAAGTGTTTACCACATGTAAGCACAGCAGGTTTAGCAGTTCATACAAGTAGCAGCTACGGATGGAGATCCAACCAAGACAGAGGACTTGGGCATCACACTGGCCGTGAGGTTCCATCAAGCTAAACAAACATGTTACATGGAACAAGCTGGAAGTAGCTGAATGTTCTAAATGGACATGTCAACACCCAGCAACTACAACCTGAGGAGCCAGCAATGATGTTCTGCTACAGGCTGATGCATACCTACAGTTATGGCTCTTTTCCCCTGTTCGAACTTCCTAATTATCATAATCATCATCATATTAAACATTAAAAACAAAGCAAAACTGACAGCAGTCTGCTCTTGGCTGTTGCTGAGGAGTTGGGATCCCTGCTTATACCTCATTTTGGGAAGGGAGATGGGAGCTGCAGAGGACCATTTCAATCAAGGAATGTGACATTAGCTACTGACATTCAGCTTGTTCACACCTGCATCTTCTGCACCTCAGCTTTTTGTCCTTCTGATTAAAGTGACCAGACAATCAAACACTCTGGTTTCCTCCCCTTGTCAAAACACCCTTTTTGCTTATCTAAAGCACATTCAGTATGCCTGCTATAAAGCGTGCCGCCACTTGAGTGTCTCTGTTCCAACTCACCTGCCAAATGCAGAAAATCAACTCAGGCGATGAGGTCGAGGCTTTAGGGCCAAAACAGCTAAAAGGACTCGCCTTGGAGACAACCGAGTCTTTCAAAGGCTCAATATTAAGAGTAGAAAAACAGCATAAAGTGGGACAAGACCAGTTCATGTTTGACAGCTCCAAGCTGCACCAGGCGACTCGTGCTCGGAGGATGTTGGGCATTGTGCTTCATTAGGAAACAAAATATAAGCTTTCCAGTCCATTAGGAATGACTTTAGGAGTGAAAGCACATAAGACGACGACTCACCTCATCAACAATGCACTGCAATAACTGGAGAGGCTGCAATGGGAAGAAGAGAGGGGAAAAAGTATTAGCCTATATGCAATATCTTTACAGTGGAGTGGAAAGAAAAAATCATTAATGCAATAAAATATAGCAAGATTAATCAACAGCAGCAAACTCTTATAAAAACATTGATGCTCAGGATGTTCTATTATTTCTAATGGTACCTAATCTAATACAGGCAGTTAAAGGTTTGCATTTTCTTCAAAATGCAATTTGCTAAGTTTAAAACAAGGCATTCAAGCATGCAGAGGAAGCAGCCATCAGGAAAAAGAAAAGTGAATTTTTTTCTGAACTCATAAAGCTTACCATTAAAGATCCCTGGTTTTTCTGAATCTGAAAAAAGGCAATATGTAATTAGCATGTCATAATCAAAATGACTCACTTGGACACATTATGATCACTGAGAGAAAATTATTGCATCGCTGGTGGCAATTTGTGGGCATGTGTTAACACAATTTACATAATGAAAATACACAAATGTTAATAGCTCGCTTCTCATTTATAGGCGAAAGTCAGCAGAATGTTAATTTCACACAACACTTTTTAGTACCCTCCAGGTTGTATTAGAATAGGAAGAAAAACCATAATCCATTTCAAAAGGCTGTTTACGATTCAGATATAAATAATGTTTTATATTGCTAGATTGTGAACACTGGGCTTAATGTTGCAATCATTGCTAATGTTATGAAGCTCACTCTTTTTAAATTAAAAACCGATTTATTTAAAATTGAAATTAAATCATAGTCAGAAATTAGAATTTTGGATTACTGCCAGGCTCTGCTCACAATCCCTTTTTTGTGAAGAAAACTTTAATTATGTGGTTGAAGTGTCTGCCGCTGCTCAGGAAAGCCTTTAATACTCCACTTTTACCCAAGTTTCTTATATATTCCAACCCAGTTTTACTTTGACTATAAAGTAGAGCATTGCCATCTGTGAGGCTGTGAAGTTTGATGAACTTTGTATTGTTTTAAACTGCAACGGAAAGACTTGTTACCAGTTGTCTCTGAGCCTTTCTTAAATTTCTTAACATCAGTTTGGCTGGGAAATTAATTGTTTGTAGTATCAGACCACTCGATTGCTTACAGAGAGCTACAAAATATTCTGGCCCATATTGACAAAGCACATTTTGATAACAAAACGAAACAAAGGCAGAATTACGAGACAATTACATACAAAACACAGAGCAGGTACGTAATGCAAAACATCCGACTGAATGTGGGGACGCTGGTATTCTGATAGTTTGTATATGCATAACATTTCTAATGGGTATGGATAATTAATGACGTATTTTTCCTGAAGAGACAAAGTTGCTTGCAACCTCCCGTAATCACGCTGCAAACAGAACCCAGCCCTTAGTGAAAATATTGTCTTCTGTTCTGGCGCTGGCTCCTTGACTCACCCCTTACATTTAATATTCTCTGCTGTTTGGTGCCACGATGATGAATGTTGTCAGGCTGCCGTCAGCTTCGGACACGCTCTCCCCCAACACCCCATCAGGGGCAGGATCCTCTACTAACACTTTACAGGTAGGAAAATAGAATATAGAGGAGGTCGGAAACTGGCACCAAGCAAACAGCTGGTATTAAGTACGTGAAGTCTTTCATTATTGGATTAGTAGCGCACCAATTTACACAAAGTTTCTGCGTGTAATTCTATTTTCCCAAGGAAGAAAATTAATAGATAGAAGTAGCCCATTGTATTTTTTAATGGTCAATGTCAATCTATTACAATTCCACAGAATAAATTTGCTGTTTTGCATTTCTGCTAATAAGCAAAATATTCTGCGGATATAAAAAGACTTCTTTTCATACTTCACTTCCAGATGCTAAGTGACAAAATAGATGCAGCTTATTCAGTAGGGATGATTTGGAGCTTCTTTAGATTAGTGCACACAAACAGGCGACTCCGTTTTTCATCCAAACAGAGTATCAGTCACATTTCCTTACTGAGAAAATAGGTCTTGTCATGAAAAGGAATAGAGGTGGGAACATATAGAGTAGCCTCAACACAGACATGATTACATCCCATTTCAGAACAAGATTTAAAATATTATTTCTAATAAAAGCGCTCAGTACTTCTAATGAAAAATAAAGCAACGCAAATTGAAGTATTAGGGAATTCTTCCCGTGACATTGCGGCTCTGCCGGAGCAGCAGGCCCAGCTCCTGCGAGATCGCACACACATCACTACCGGGGTTTATTACACTATTTCGATGGCGACATATTATTTTGAGATCATCTTCATAAATTTTGCATTAAGGTAGCTGTGCCAGTACCTGGAATTGATTCAAAATGCTTAAGACACTCAATTACTTTTTAACACTGTTACCCGATGTAATGACATATCTGTTCTTTCCCTTGCATTTGATGATGCAACATCATTGTAATTGATTCATTTTCTCAATTAAATAAAGCAACCGTGCCTTCTTCTGTGCGAATGCCACAGAGACTCCCCAGTTAGATGTATTACCTATTTTCTCCGCCTCAGATATACCGTTTGTAAGGCTGCACTCTGCTCCTCTGTTAACTCCACTAGAAAATGCAACGTTACAGCCATATTTTTCAAGTTCTGAACAGCAATGAACGTAGCTGTATTTATATTAGGCATATTTTTCATTGTAAAAACTACGTTGTTTACCTTTTCCAAGATCACATTAGCGGGCAGGCTCTGCAACTATAAACCAAACCAAAGCAACGACAACTTTACAGTCGGAGCTTCTCCTTTTGCACACAGTTCATGAAAAAGTGAAGCAGCCAGTTTTATAGCACATTAAGAACAGTTTTAAAAGTACTCAACATAAAATGTTTTATCTTCCTGTTCACCCGCGCTCCTTTTTTTCCTCCAATAACCGTTTGCTTTTTGCGCACTACTGGGAGATCAGGAGTTTAGGAGCTTCACCTCGAGTGGCTGCAGCTCAAACGCTCGAGGATGCCGTGTGTCGTATCCCTGTGTGATGCTCAGAAAATTCAGTTATCAGGGAGAAGACTGTCACTTGTCATATTTTTGTACTTTCCATGAAGAATTTCCACTAGTGAAATGGTGGCAGTGCCGCAACTGAAAAACCCTGCTTGAAAGCAGGATAAAAAAGGCACAGCATGCATTTTGAAAGTATCAAGCAAGGCTTTGATTTGCTCATTAAAACATCATCCTCACCTCAGAAAAGTCACTTTCTGCCTTTGGCCACCAACACTCTCCCTTGGCCACCCCAGAAGAACTTGTGTGAGCCCCCAACCTTCTCCTCGCTGGCAAACCCACCTGGTCAGAATGTTTTGTGAGCTTCTCATCTGCAACCCACACTGTGGGAAGTGGCAGAATTAGATCCAATTGGATATTTTTGAATCTGTATAGAACTCACTGTATTTTTACATACTGCACGTAATAGTTTATAATTTGAAGAAGCCAGGTAAATGATAAATAAATCCATTACATTAATGGTCTGTTTCTCAGGTCATGAAATATCAGTGATATCTGGATAAACTACTCCATAAAGCACATTCTCTAAATGGCTTTTCTTTTTTTTTTAGGTTGGTTGCAAAAGTTCGTCTCCTGCTTCATCTACTATTTAATGAATGCCTCTGGTTATGAAAAGCAACTTTTGACAGACCATCAGGTTCTGCTTCTGTCTCCATGGAGATCCTTTGGCCGGGAAGTGGCTGAGAAGACCTCTACCATCCCTTCCACATTATATTCACAAGCACAATCAACGAAACTCAAATGAATCCACCCCGGGTAACTTGGAGGAGTCACTCGCTATAGCTTTAATTTTCGCTTTTACTCCCTGGAATTAGGACTTGCCCTGGAGCTCTTGTTTGAGAGATTTGCAGGTGACCCAGGGTTAGATCTTCCCGTATCAGTTAACAAATTTTCTCTTTACATACATACTGCTTTTCAAGCGAGTGATATATTTTTTTTAATAGAAAAATACATACACCAACAAATCATACAGTTATGATTTTTAAGGGAGGCTTCACAGCAGAACATTTATTTTCCTAAGCTGTGAAACTGTGAATGTTAGAAGTACATACAACTTATTTTTAGTCTTTATGAATGGGGGTAAAGTTTTATTGAACAGTGGAAATGACAAACGGTGTCTCCTATTGACAAATGACCAACAACTTGCTTTGTCTCTGCCCTCATATAAATGGAAAAGGCATACGTAAGGGCACTGAATTTCCACATGGTCTTCACCGCCATGGGTTTCAGTCTTCCCTCTGGAATGAAAGCATGATCTTTAGACATATTTTATTAAGCCTTTCAAAACTGAATGGTTATACTTCTGAAAGAAGTCAAAGCACTAAGGTCAGTAAGACTGAGCCCCCTAATTTGCTCCTGATATTCTATTATAAATATTCCCCCATCTCAACATGTGGATTTTGCAAATGGCAAACTTCAATCACTGTCACAAAACAGAGGATAAAAAAAAAAATCAAAATAATAATAATAATATAAAAGACAATTCACAACAACCTTAATGTTAAATATATTCTTACAATTATATTACGCTGGTTTTCCCAGAGGTATATGAACAAATTTATATAAAGAGATTATTTCATCCACCATTGAACTGCAGCCACTTCTCAGAAATCTGTTTACCAGGGTTTAGTAACACAATTCAACAAAGTGGGCATGAAAAACTCCACAGTGTTGAAATGCTGGAAGGAGTGTAAGAAGCAAACAGTAACCACTACACTACTGCAGCATGCTGATGGTGACCCATTCCTCAACCAGCAGGAAAGAGGGACAAGCAAGTCTTAGGAAAAACGGTAAATTTAGCAAATTGCTGTTTAAATCCTTTTTTTAAGCATCAAAAAAAGTGCAACAAAGGGTGGTCAGCCAGAAACCAAATAAAGGAACCAGGTTTAGTTCTAACCAGTTCTTGCTTAAAGTCAACCATGTTTATAAAGTGTAGTGAAATGACCATCATGGTAACAGCAAGAGAACCCAGAGGATGCTAGGGAAGAGGAAAACTGACCACAGCTGAGCAGGAATAACATCACGATGCTACCAAAACAAAGTAAAAATAGAGCAAGGATGGCATAACCACTAACCCCTCCATGTTCATTAGACACACAACTACCACTACACCCTGCAGCGAGGAAAATCTTTCTAATGATAAAGCAGAGGAACAAATCATCTAAGGATTAACAAGTGAGCCTCTAGTAGCAGAAGCGGTGAAGAGCAGCAGATGAGGATCCATCAGGACTGGCCCTCCACAGAAGCACACTGCTGCGAGCCCCTTCTAGCTCGAAAAGAAACAGGTAAAAATGTCAACGGTCCAAACCTGTCACTGGAACCCACATAGAAAAACTCCAAGTTTTCTCTGATGAGCTGCAAAATCAATTGCGACTGCTACCCATGACACAACTCTAGGGATGCCTGAAAGGAAACAACCCAAAGCAGCAAAAATTTGGGTATATGAGTGGAGTTTTCTAACCAAAAGAAGGTGCTGAGCATGTTTGGATGATGAAAGGTATGAAGCTATGCAATGAGCAGACTCTCCCACGTTGTTCGACTGCCCACCATAGATAGTGTAGCACTCCCTAGCGAATTAAACCCACAGTTCCATGGGGCTGGCAGAAGAACAGCTGCTGTGGAAGGAAAACACTTGTCTGACCTCGAAATCATTCACTCTTACTCTGGCCTTTGGGGCTCCTCACTACATTGAGCAATCATCACAAGGTATGTTGGAAACACAACCCTCAGCCTCTGGTGGAGACCCCTGTGTCGACAGGCCATAGATGTGGCCAAAACCTAAAGTTGGACCACTATATCCATCTCCACAAGTGCCTCACAACCCCACGAACCCATGAGGAGCAGGTACTCTCCCTCCTCAAACAGGCCAAGAACCGCAATTCGGTTCTGAAACAGGCAAAATGGAGCGGGATCTGCTGTACCCTCGTCTCCGTCCATCTCTGGATGGACTCGGGAGAAATCATTCCTCCTCCTCATCCCAGCCAAGACAGCCTGCTCAGGGCACAGAAGATGTAAATTTTCAGTAAATCCAATATTTGCTGACAGTTTGCAAATGGCCACCCAAAACAACCAACCTCACAAATCAATGCACCCACTGTAAGCTTTCCTCCTAAAGATCTCCAGGTTTAAATTTTCCTTCAGGCAAGGATTCAACAGCATCAACTGCAACAATGACTGGGAGAGATGTTTCCTTCCAAGTGCTACAGGAACATCTCCCATTCCACAGAAGGATCAACTCACGCAGGAGATCCTCACGTATTTGCAAAAATGTCTCAGAGATACTCCAGTATTTCATCCTGGATTTTTTTCCCCTCCTTGTAAGTAGCTCTCATGGTAAAAAATATTTTATTTCAGGATCTTGCTCAACTTCCGCAGTCAAAAAGGTCTCAGCACCGTCAGTCCCGTGTTGTGAAGGCAAGATAACAACTGCAGAAACAGCCAAAAGGCTCCTTGCATCAAGATATTTTCTTATTCAGTACAAATTGTGAAGGGTGGCAACTAGAAAACACCAACCTACATCCTGAGCGCAAAGGTGCGCCCATGGGTGATTATCTGTAGTAGTTAATTTTCCCAGTGTAGTAAATGGAACTTTTCAGAGGTTTGAAGCCGATGCCGGTGCGAGTGGGTCCGAGGTTTTATGTGAGAGAGGGGAACAGGGGAACACGTCCTGGAATGGGGGTGACAAAACCCAGCCCAGCCCCCGGGCCCGCACTCTGCCGGTAACTGCCAGGGCGAGAGAGCAAAAAATACCTACAGCAGCCTGTCAAGATCATGAGCTGATAATCCGCTCTTAAAACATATTAAAAACATATTAGAAAATCAGAATTTACTAGCTACCTACATTTCCAAGCTTGACCATACTATTCAAACATCCATTTTATATTTAAAAGAAAAATCTGACAGAAAGAGTAAAATAAAAAATATCAGTATGTCTTTATAATTCAGATTCCTTTTTTTTTCCCTAAAATATCTCCATTTGCAAAAAAAGAAAACACTTCTGGAAAAACTAAACCTAAATTCAAATTTTACAGCAAGATTCTAATAGACAAATCAAATTTAAGTTCAAACTTATTTCCGGCTAAGGAGAAAAAATAATAAAGCAAAATGCATCCATAGTATATTATCTCATGAATTACATATGCAGTGAAACCTATGTCAAGAAATTGGTGAGTTTAAAATAATAGCAGATGACTTCGAATATTGTCAGTGATTTCTGGAATATACTATGAAAGCAACAATATTTGCATAAACCTATCATATTTAAGATATTATACAATAATTCAATTCACTATTTCAGCATTAGCATTTGAACAGTGTTTAACGGCTTTTATATTGTTAGATATACTGATATATGTGGAAGAAGAAAACATTTCTTTCTTACTAGGAAACGTGCTGTAACCAACCCTCAATTTATTTTCACAAAATAAATGAATGCTTAAAAGATGTTTCTGTCAATTGTAAAAACAACAGTAAAATGGCTACTTTACATGCCAAGTTAAAGTAAATATTTTTTTCCTTGACAACCTGCTTACATTTAAATGAAACCAGGCCAAATTTGGTCGATAGTATGGATTACATATAACAAAAAGAATCTTAGACCATGTTAATAAAAGGATCAGAAAGCTGCAATTTCATTTAAAACCATGCAATTATTCAGCAAACTACAATACAGCAAATAAATTAATCTGTTTTAAATGGAAACGCTTGCACAGTAGCTTTTTGACCTATAATTAAATCTTACTTGCAGAAATCACAGCGAGGGTAGAATTTGCTGATGAAAGGCTAAAAAGAAAATCTTGCAGAAAACCCCGGCTTTGGCAGAGAAATAAAATAATAACAATAATAAAAAATGGCAAAATCTTTTGCTGCTGAAGAGAAGAGCCGTCCCCGAAGCTGGTGTAAACCTGCTGCGTCCCCACGGCCCCCCAGCAGCCGGGATTTGCTCCAGCTGAGGATCTGGCCCAGCACACGCGGCACATTCTGCATCGTCTCTCCGATGCTTTTTATCTGCCGGGGTCTGGTAAAAGTACAAACCTTTCCCTTACAGGAGGAGCAAAAAAGCAGATTTCTTTCACTGAGTATTTTGTTTCCCCCCCTGTATATTTTCTTCTAAAGTAAACCAATGGCAAGTCTATAGTGAACGTTTTCTTGGGCTATAAAATTTCCTATTATCCACTTATGTTTTCTTTGCAGTGGGATTTAAGAACGTATCTTCCTTGCGACGAGTAATATGTCATCATTTTGTTGGACTAACAGGCCTGACAGTCTTGTCTCTCCGAGTCAGAGACACCAGCGCCCTGTACTCGCATTGCTGGGAAAATGAAGGTGAAAAAGCTGGGAGAATAAAAAGAAGGGCAAAATCTGACTATAACTAAATTCTTTACTATTAATAATTCCTTCCCTTTATTTATCACGTCACAAAAATAAACTCTTTATATTAAAAACGACCCTTAAATTAAGGTCTCTCTTACTTTGACTACATTTTGAAATAAGTTATTTGAATCCTCAGATTATCTATTTTAGCAAATATCATCTTCTGTATTCATCATTTCTCCTGTCTTTTTGATCTTTTTTTTTTCTACTTATCATGTTCTTTATTTGAAACAGATTTTTAACAGATAATCTTGATCGTTATAACAATATCTTGCTTGCATTTTATTCAAATAATTCTTAAAAACAGCTTAAAAAGCCGTTTGGAATAACATCAAGCTCTCCATCAATCAAATGAAAAAATTCCGCTGGCGGTTGTATAAACATCAGATCAACTCTGATGTCTTCAAGGATTTCAGAGTGAACCATAAAAAACTCCATTAACTTCTGACAAAGAATGCAAATTAATCACAACATGGGGTGAAATGAAATTAAAGGCTCTTTTCTAATCAATGACAAGGCAGGATGAAATATTTGGTGCTCTCTGCGTTCAGGCTGCCGGGATGCTCGTGCCTTTTTTTTTTTTTAATGTTATTTCTTATTTTTGCCACCCCCCCGCCCCGTCCATCCCAAATCCAAGGTGTGAGCACAGATCCACCCAGGGAAGCTCTTTAGCCCTCCCCATCCCTACAGCGATCTGCTTACAAGTCGCCCAGATTTACAAAACACACTAATCATCCGAATCTCAGGTGCATCCAATTTGTTATTCACACTCGCGCGGTGCCAGTGAAAAGCCTGGCGGAGACAGATGCACCAGGAACCTGAAATGACAGTTTTGGCCTCCGGAAGTGCGATCGCTACAGCAAAATCTAGTACAGCCTCCAGGTGAAATGTCTGGAGCTCCATATGGAGCAGGGAAAATTAACAACAAGATGAAAATCGCTGTAGCAGCGGGGAGTCTGAATTTAAAAAAAAAAAAAGAGAGAAAGAAAAAAAATTTAAAGATGAGGAAAGAGAAGTAATAAATTAATGGGGTGTGAAAACATTCAAAGCTTTACAATACCAGGGGCAGTATTTGCTCAGATTTGGGGGGAGCAGCGGGATGGGAGGGTGCAGAATGGGGGACGGGATATTTTTGGTGGATATTTTTTTAAAAAAAACTTCAGGTCATTGTAATGTAATTTATTAAGCGAGGCCTGGAATTGTAGCCAAAGGAAGGCAAACATTTATCTAAACACAAAAGTATCTTAAATACAGTCACTGCCATCCACACTCTCCTACAGCTGATTAAACCCTCAGCCTATTTCTTTGGAATATTTCCCCAATGGACGCAGCGACCTTTGAACATCCTGCTTTGTATAAACTTTGACTACAAGCCGAGAATATTTAGTGGGCAATTCTTTTCATTTCTCTTAAATTGCATTATCATTAAACAAGTCATCGCCCCACCGTGCTTTGATACAATATACTGAATTTGAATCTACGTGATTAACTGTATGTCTCAGTTTGTGAAGCCACTGCACATCTTTGGGGTTCCAACTTAAAATGTAATTAAAAATACTGCGAAGGTGCCATGGTCTTTTATTTATTTTACTTTTTTTTTTTTCTCCTGCACAGACATGTAAAATCAAAACAATATAAATTAAGGTTAAACTTTTATAAATTTGAAACTTTATTTTCCCTATGTGCCTGGACAGACTGTGGAGTAGCAACTGGGTTTGGTGAAAGGGGTTTTCTTTTTTTTTTTTTTTTTAAGTGTTTCCATAGGAAAAACACTTTATTCAAAAGGTATTTTGTGTGTCTGGGCACACGCACCACTTCTAGTAGTTTTAATAGACTTACGCAAACATATCAGGAGGAGAATATACCCATACGTGCTTACGTTTGTATCGACAAAAATCCTATAAACACCAGACCCTTCCACTTCCAAAAGGAGTTTTACACCCCAGCAAGCAATAGCACATCACAATCCCACGCCAGGAAAATGAACAACAAAACAATGAAAAACCATCAACAGTTCTAGAAATTTACTACATCGGATGGATTAGAGTTTCCTGTGCAAAGTTTTTATAGCGGAAAACTCTGTTCTGATCATTACTAATTATTATTTCCTTGTTTAGATCATTACCTTTGCTATAGATTATGAACATCAGCTGCGTATCACAACAACAAAAAGAAATGACAGTAACTCTAAACACACCCATAAGTGACTTTACTTCTGAGCAGTTGCTCGCATGCCTAAGTGCTTTCAAAATAACACTTTATTGTGAACATACCATTAAATACTGTTAGTGTGACGAATAAGCTTTAGCAAAATAACTATTTATAAAAGATGTGGAAAATGAGAAGTGGTAAGTTCTATCATTAAAATATTCTACTAAAGGCCAGGAAAAAAAAAAAATCACCTTTTAGTCTTACTGGCATATTGCAGGAGTTCTGAATTTCCACACTGCAACGCTTCCCCCGATAAATCTTATTCATTTAAACTGAATTTACACACACCATTTGTCTGTGTCTTAAAACTAGAGAAAAAGGAAAAAAAACGGCTTTTTTTCTTCCCAGCTACAGCTGCAGACAAACATTCATTTGCTGAAAATTTCAGGTGTTCTCACACTTGTATTCATATTTTGCATTTTCAGAGAGAAGTAACTTGACGGTATTTAGGGACAAATTCTGCAAACACATCATTAGCTGCATTCATTTGAACGAGCCCACTGAAGTGAGGAGGATTTACTCGTGTGAGCAACCGCAGAATCAGGCCCTTACGTAGGGAGATAAATAGATATCGAGACATTAAAAAAAACCGCCTGCTAATTATCCCCCTAATCAGAGTGGGTTTCTAAGGCTTCTTGTGACCAGCTACAGAAGCACATGTCTAAAATACATATTCTTCACATAAAAATCCTTATGAAAAGCAGTTTCCCGAAAAGCTTAATAGCTGCATTTTAAAGTTTCACTTCCTCAACTGTTTTACATTAAAAAATACGCACAATTTCATGGACTACTGACTTGCCAAATATTCTTTTACAAACCCGATCCGTTTTTTAATTAGCATAGCAAAAAGGATCTTAAGCTAGCAATCACGTCTTGCTCCCCATTCAGAAAACAAATTTTTGTCTAGAATCGTACAAAATGTGTGTTATCGAACTTCTTTCCCCGAGCTTCGACACTTCTGTGAGCAGAGGGTTATCTTAAATATCCCACGTCACTTTGATTAAGTGTTATTAATATAATGCAGCGTCTACAATGAACATCAGGAGACTTGATGAGCACAAGTGAGCACGTCGATGTGTGGAGGACACTCCAGCACAAGAGCTGCTTTTTCAATCCTCTCTTCAAAGGAGAGGGTACATTTTAAAATATGGATAGAATACACTAAGTATTTTCTGCAAACCAGCTACAGCTCTTCCAGTCAGTCAACATTTTCCATAGGAGGTGAAAAACTGAAAAAAAAAAATCAGTGTATTTCTACATCTGCAAAATCTTTGTAAGTCCATAAAAGTGTCAGGAGAATTTGCTTAAAACAGCTTATAAAAATGGGAGAGAGAATGAGTCCCAGCCTATTATTCAATAACCATGTTTGTGAGGCATCTGCATAATCTAACCATGCATAAATTAGTATGTGTATTACAACAGTTATTTGCATAATAATAGCAAGTTAATAGATGCTTAAAGAGCACAGACCAACACCACCTTTAAATCAGACATGCCTCCAGGCACTCTGATCTGTATAGACCAAGATGCAGAAAACACTGTTCATAAAACATATGAAAACATAAAAACCACATTCAAATAATTCATTTTAGTCCCTGGACACTCCACTCTCTCCCCTCTCCCAGGAAAGAATAATTTGAGGAACTACAGAATAGTTTGTTACTATGAATTCTAACATCCATCTTGGAATATGAATTTAAAGGAACCGTCAAACCTATTTCTGGATTAGTTGTTTTGTTCATAGCTTCATGTTTTTTTCCAGCTTATAGAGCAAGTAAAATATGATGTGGTAATGCAGTGCTCAGCATTGGCCTGACCGCTGCCACTGAAGATGGAAACAGTTTTATCACCGACTTCAATGAAACTGAGTCAGGTCGGTGGGAAGTTACAAAATGCCACTATTAAGTAAAATACTAACATTAGGTCCCCTTAAAAGGGGGAATCCAGAGCTCTCTTAAGTGTTCCATTCACATCGTATTTTTGATTTGAGAAGATTTTAGACCATTGTACCATTATTCAAAATTGGAATTAAAAATGAAAATGTAAAGAAGGAGTTGATACACCTTCCTGCTTCAAAAGCACTGTTGTACATAGTGGATTATTTTTTCATCTTGCAACAAAACAGTCATTAACATCATCATAATTTTCCTTGTCTCCAGGGAAAGGAAATCTAGAGTTTGGAGAAGAGAAAAAGAGAGGGGGGAAAAAAAAAAATCAATAGAGACTTCTAAATGACTCCTTCAAGATACCACTTTTCAATTTAACAGGACAGATTTATTTGTATGTGGCTCAAATGTTCACAATTGCTCTCTGCACCTTCATACATAGGAATGAATGTCACAGTGGCAAACAGCAGTAATGAACAATCTTACCTGAGGATATGGAAACCTCCCAAGAGCAAGCTGGGAAAGGAAATAATATTTGTCTAGTTATATAGATTTGCATGGAGGGCACATTTTCTTAAAGAGAGAAAAGTACTCAACTCTTACTATTGTATAAATTGGAAAATGTCAGCAAAAGTAATTCTGAAAACACACAAAGAGCTGTATTTAGAATGGAGTCGTTCACAACAACTACCCCTCGTTCTGGGTTTCTGAATATTTCTGTATTTCTCAAGCTCTTTTGTCTGTACAGTCAGTAATGCTGTTTGATGCCCAAGTTCCTGAGGATGCGCTAAATTAAACCAGTTCAGCCTCAATAGTGAGGCCACCACCACTGACCTTTGCTGATAATTATCTGCACTGAACAGGTATTGTAGAGCTGCACTGAACTCCCCAAGTCCTTCCTAACTGGCTCAGCAGAAAATCTGGGTTACAGAGCCGAGGTTTTCTTCCTTATCGGTGTCAAACCCAGTTAGGAACCTGGGAGTGGGATCTGGAGAGAGATTGTGGTGCCTGCAAAATGACACTTTGTCTTTTCTTCAAATCTACTTTCAATTGCACGCAGATGGCCTCAACTGGATTTGTTGCCCACACAGTTTTATAAGTCAATTGATTCATTACTAGAGTACCTGCTACTATCGGTATTAGACCCAACAGTGATATTACTGCTGCCATAATGCCATAGTTAATAAATATTCCATGATAGATCTTTTCTTTGATACAAGACTTCAGGTTTTTCCACTTGGTACACACACCTTTGAAACAATTTTAGCAAAACACACCTAGCTTAAGTGATTTTGCCTGTTATTCAGTGAAGGACAAGGGCTTTTAGAGTTGACAGATTCCTTCAAAAGTGCATTCAGAGCAGATCCTCCTGCTCTCTGGAGAAGCCCACCTCTCTCCAGGGTTTAGAGGTGCCACAGTGCTACACTCCAATTAACCTTCATGAATTACCAAGCTTCAAAAGAAGGTCTACCAAAAAGGTTATGGATGCACTATAAACCAGGTATATTCACATCAGACTGAGCAAAAGCATCACTGGTGAATCACAGAATGTCCTGAGCTGGAAGGGACCCACAAGGATCATCAAGTCCAACTCCTGTCCCTGCACAAGACAACCCCAAACGAAGCCGTCATGTCACATACTGCAACAGTGAAACCACACAGCAGTGCCGGGCAAAAGCCATTTCATGGCACCCTCATTGCCACCGATATTTGAGTTTCTCAGCGCCACGGGTTACTTGACCTCGCCAGACTGCAGCTGAAGCAGCTGTGCTAAAACCTGTGATGAAATTTCAGCCTGGCTGGCAGCACAAAACTATCCTACATATGAACAAACGGGCATGGCCAGAGCTGTAGGTGTCTGTAGTGATGGGGCAAAGACCAGCAGAAACACTGGAGCCTCACCAGTTCAGGAAAGCGGCCGTGGAAAGGTGACAAGCAGAACAGCATGAGTGGAATCAACCAGGTGATGGTCACAATGGCAGGAATGTGGTGTACCCTGTATTCCACTGTAGAACAAGAAGATAACTGCAGCTACAAGCACAGGGCACCATTCTTCAGATCTTATTTAAGCAGAAAAATGACCACTGCCTCAACGACAACTTCAAACTAAGCATTTTTGTTCTGACAATTTCCCTCCCTGACCACTAAACACTTCAGTGGGGGCTCCGATGGCAGCAGAATAACTGGGGAAAGAGTAATTTTCTGACAGATGTAAGTATGGGGTGTAAAAATGAGCTTCGAAGGATCCAAAATATATGGGGAACAAGTTCTTTGGGGGCTGTGACAGAAGAACCACATTTCTCAGGGAAGCTGCACCTTGACTGGCAATTGCAAAGCAAGACATGGATTCACAGACCATGGGCCAGTTCTGCATCCCCCAGACCCATCGCTCCATTCAGCCAGTCAGAGTTGTTTCCTCCCTGCAAGATTGTCAAGGTATTATAAATTAAGAAACTTACCAAAGAGTATGTAATCTTCCCTGAAATAGCCTGCAGATATGTCACTGTACTAAATGTGTTTCAGATTTAATGAAGCTTTAATGTCCTTTTTAATTTTGCCTGTTTCTATATCACCAGGGGTCGAGCAAGGCAATCAGCACTCAAGAGGGTGGTTTGGTTTAAAACTAGGAAAAACTCATTTGCTTATGAGTTGCACTGTATTTTCTTAATTAAATTTACTAAGTAAAATGGTTTAAGTTCAGCCAACCAATGACCTCTGTATGTAGATTTATAAATAGCATCACAGTTAAAGAAAAAAAACCACCCAAAACAAACAGATTAGAGCTTCACTAAAGGGATTTTCATATCTATCAAAACCTGTCTCAAGGAAGTTGTATAAACATACGCAGCATATGCCCAGTGCAGGATACAAAAAAGATGTAAACTACGAAATTAACACACTATCAGAAACTTGTCTACTCTGCATTTACATGACAAAACTCAGCAACTTCCAATTTTCTTTTTAAGGCACCACAAGAAAAATACAATATTTCCACTCACACTAGCCAGGTTTGGGAGCAGATCAGTATTTTAGGTAGCTCTGGATATGAAGGAGTGAAGAAGGGAATGTTTAAACTTCAAGGAGCTGGTTCTCATTTCCCTATGGATACAAAACATCATTTTAGAAGGGCCCAGTGAATTGTACCACCAGCATGGTATGGAAATACAAATGAGAATCAGACCATATCAGCCAGAAATATGTCGGAATAACACTTTCCTACCCTGTTTCACTTTAGAGAAATTACATGTCTGTGCAGGTTTTTTAAATGATTACTTTTTATTTTTTTCAACTATTCTTTCTTAGACAGAAGTAACCCATCAGAGAGCACTTCAAATGCTCGTCTTGCCATGTTCAGTAAGGTTGTGTCCTGAAAAGTGATGCGCACTTCCAAGTGCAAGTCCTGGATAGAAGCCTTGCCCCAGACTTGGACTGACATGCAGATGGATGCACAGGGTACACCACAAGATTTTAAACCAGTAACTGAGAAATAATCACAGATTATTCAATGACAGAGGTACAGTGGGCACGTATGCTGATTTTTATCCAACTATATCTAAAAACAAATAGGGGAAAGCAAAAAGACCACAAGGCAGGTGCCTAAACCCTCTGTACCGAGTAGCCATAAGAAGGGCTGGAAAGCAACTCTAACCTGTTCTCGCACGCATTTAATGTACAGATAAGTGAACACAAAATTAAACTTTCTTGTTGAAATAACATTATTAATAATTTTGGAATTGAAAATCAAGATCCAGAAATCCTCACTAAACAAAGCACTTTCTCTACATAGCTCTTTGAAGATGCTACTTGCCCACCTGTATATTGTTAATAAGAATTACAATAGCAACTGCCCCTTATCCTGTTCAGAAAGTGACTGAGGGAAAAGTTCAAAACATATTTTAGGACACTCAGGCAATAAAGTGTCCCACTTAGACTACTGTCTATGTCGTGCAAGTTGTTTTTTAATTTACAGTTGTACTGAAAAGCATGGGATGTTTTTATTCTTAATTTAGACACATTCCATGTTTCTCAGCATAACTGCAAATTGAAAATAAGCACTTACAATATCGCTAGTGATCTAGCCAAAGGAGGACTTTATAGTCTGAAATGTTCTAAAATTTGTTCTTAATTACCTTGTGCACATTTTACACAATTAAATTTCCATCTAAGGATTTTGCATTTAGATTGTGCTCTGCAGTTAAACCCTCATTTTAGGGAAAAGCAGCCGCCACTTCGCAACATTCAGACACAGGAAACTTTAAAAATCAGACTTAAGTACTGGATAACATAACATTCCCTAGGTGAAATTTCATTCCAAGACCAATTTATACATTCCTAGATAGACAGCTTAAAATCACCTGAAACTCTGCAGGGTATGGACCTTAATAAATATTAAATACCTCAAAAACTACTCCAAGATTTTTCTTTCCTTCTAATATCAATTTCACTGTCCTCTTATTGCACAGTTAAAAAAAAAAAAAAGAATCCAAAAGGATATAACGGCAATTTACCAGCGTTAAAGTGCTTCTGAGGTTAAACTGACAACAAAGAAGAACAGAAACACAAAGCATCTTGAAGTAGGGTTTCAATTAAATGTGCAGGATTTAGTAATGCAGGACGAAAAAAGAGTTACAAATTAATTTAATCTTCTGCCTATAGTTTGCAGCTGCACTCCAAAGTGTCTGGGGCTTAAGAACAAAGCCTTGAAAGGCCTCAGAGTGAGGAAAGCTTCAATTTTTAATGTATAACGCCATTAGCTGATAACTTGTGGAATCTGCGACCCCTGCGGAGGGGCATAAGCGCGGGTAACAGAGACTGATGAAGTGACATATTTGTTCATGTCTAGGACGATGAGGAAAAAGGTTATTACTAATACCATCAGGCCCAACAGAAATATGCCCTAATAACCTTTGGGACATTCCTTGGCTTGAGCAGATGAGTTCAAGATCTCTCTACATAAAATATATTAAAAATCAAAGCCTAATTCACCTTAATTAAAGATAATTAGTTTCACTTCGACTTCTTTTAAATATGAACTATAGTAAATGCACTGCAAACTAAAGACTGCAGACAATCAGGATTAAATTGCACATTTCTTCCTCGCCACAAACCCCTTATATTACCAGGCTTTTACCGCTACGTCTTCAAAGGTGCTGCTCAGAATAATGGTGCCTTTTCTAAAGGGAAAAAGGTGGGATAAGGGCCTTTCAGGGCTAATCTAGGGAAATTGTCAGGTGCAAAATTCACACAAATGGTCCATAAAGACTAATAAGACTACTTGTTTGAGGAGGCTTCCTGCTTATCTGTCTGCTGGATTTAGATTCAATACCTAAAAGAAAAAAGTGTTAAATTCTGTTGTGCTGGTGGAAACGTGGCTCAGCTTCAGCGCAGCAGCAGGGCTGTTCTCCAGCTCATCTGCCTTCACAAACCGATTAAATAATGCGGAAAGGCAAACTCAACTGACAAACATTGCTAAACATTTGACTTTTAGAAGTAGAAACAACTATGCTACCTAATATAAGAATAAGGGCATTAATCTATATCACATAATGCTATTTATTATGAATACATGACAGCTGACGTTATCCCTTAATTGTCCACTCATCTATCTACCCAGGTAGAGAACTCTATTATTTATTTCACTGCCATACAGGTTGCCCGCAGTGGCCTAAGAGCAATTGCTGAGAAACATGATACATTGAGGTCTCAACCCGTGCAAACTGTACCTAAACTTACACTTTATTGCAGCTTAGTTCACAATCTTCACCTAATATAGGGTTATATCCCAGTGCAGCAAGCGGATAAATCATCCTGGAATATTACTCCGGCTAAGTTTAGCTGTGAGTGGAGCATATGTGCTTCCGAGTCACTGAAGCAAAGGCCCATAAAATACACTAATTACTGGAAGTTATGGTCACTGAGTGATTGATAGCGTTCTGCGAGGCAACTGCCCCGTTTTCAGCTATTCTGACGGGCCTCCCCCACCACACGGCAATTATTAATTCATGACCCAGCCCTCAGGCGCTGGTACCTTTACTTCTAATTCCACTGCCACGAGGATCGCGGTGTGGCTGGACATTGTCTGCCTTCATCCTGGTGGCCGCTGAAGATGGCAGATGAGGAACCAGAGCTAATGGCCGCTGCTTGGAGAAATTGCTCGAAATAGCTCAAGGGGAAAACCAAAAAAAGCCAAAAAAACTCCTACAAACTAGGCCATATTTTTCCTAAGAACAAGCTTCTGAAATGCATAACTCCATACAGAATGATTAAAACTACAAAGATACTCTATGATAAGAACAATTCAAGTTACTGAGCCAAATTCTGTGTCACAGCGACTCTCAAAGGCTGAGTGAAGCCTGCAAGGATTTGTCTATACCAGTCACAAACATCACGCTACTATAGCCCTTAAAAATACACAGTAACAGGGGCAGATCACTGCAAAAAGAGAGTGCTTTTAATGTTCTTGCTTTCCTCAATCCTGAACGAAAGATGTCTGTTACCAAATAGTCACACCTACACAATGATCAGTGGGCCAAGCTGCAAGGCCCGAGGGCTCAAGGCCTGAGTCTGCTCTCAGCTCTACTTCATGAAACAAGAAAAAGGCCAGAAATGAAACATTTTCTCCATAAAGCTGGTTGCTTTTCAGGAAGGGTTTGGCCAAGGGCTGGGGCCACAGAAACCAGTGCTGCCCCAGGCCCTGCTGTCGGCAGAGGGAACATCAGCCCACAGAGACGGTAATCCAGCATTTTCAGACAGACTTAGTTTAAGTTTTCTCTAATACTAGTATTATTTAGAGTGATTTGCAGTGACAAAGTAAACACCCATCACATCCAAGCATTGTTGGCTATTAGATGGCTGGGTACAGAAGTGAGCCTTTTTTTAATTGGTTTAGAGAAGGCTGGAATTCAGTAAGAAAAAAAAAAAAGATTAAGACACGTACTACTCCATCTACTGAAATGTGCCTGGATCTGTCAAACGCATTAATTGAAGAACTTCTTGAATTCTGTAGGAATAGCAAAATCGTGCTTTTCACATATTTGCTTAATGATGACCTTGTGCCGTCTGCTACGAGCCGTTCCCAATGGCCCCACCAGCAGCACCACAGCAAGGCCTTTCCCAGTGTCCCCAGTTTAAACACGCAAAATGAAATTCTGCTCATTCCAAGCTCCCAAAAGGCAAGGACAAATCCAGTAAGAACTAGCACTTGATCAGAGACACCTCACTGCAGCCAAGTATTTTGTTGCAGTATCAAGACTCCTGCTCTGCATGGAGATTAAATGCAAATTCTCATTTCCCTTTTAAGCTTGATCCTTGACATCTTCTAAAGGGTTATTTTAATTAATAATTCTCCTGCCTCTACTCAGTGTAGCTTTTGCCACTGCAAGTCACTGCACGGTCCATGTCTGCGGCCAGCATTCACTGACATTGCCCCATCATGACTGTACCCCCTTTCTACCAAACCTTCACCAAGTCTCCAGTGCCGCTATGGAAACTATACTGGACCACCAAGCTTCGGGTCTCAGGTTTCCCCTCCACTTCTGTCTACCTGTTGTTGTTTACATAAGGGTATAAAATTGATGAAAGACCAATCATTAAGTCTACACATAAGTGAAATCCTGCAGCAGATGAAACTTGGAAATCTAGCAATCTTGGTCTTGAACCATTATCACTTCAAAGCTGATGATATGTGACTGATCACATATTTTAGACTTCTTAGAATTCTTCTGAAATGTCCTCTTCTTGACCAGATTATATGTATGTGAGTCTCTACATATTAAAGATGGAAGTGCTAAGAAAACCATCTTCAGAGCTGCTTTCCTCCAGCACCCTCTTCAAACATGTTCCTTCTCTTTCCCTTCATGCTCTGAGTGAGCTCTTCTTCCACCTCCATCTGTGCTCCCAGCCCAAGTGTGATGAAGAGTCCAAGACTCCATACTTCTCACCCAGCTTATTGTCTCAGCCGTAGGCCTGCCTGCTCCTCAAACATCTCCACCAAAAGGGACCACTGGACAAGAACACTGCCTACTAAAAACCAACAAGATGTATGTTATCTCATTCTGGATGCTTTGAAGTTCCCTTCTGGATAGCAGCCATGCAAGGCAGGATTAACAGTTGAACTCGATGACCTTGAGGGTCCTTCCCAACCAAAATGATTCTATGATCTGAGTCACGTTGGAGAGTAACAACAAATATTGGGCAATGTCATTTATCTTGGAGAGAGACTGAACCGGTTACAGAGCACACACAGCACCCAGACTGAGACCCATCAACCTGGAGTGTATTTTATGACTGAGCTATAAACCCCTGAAAAAATGTTTTTTATAATGAAAATGCTGACACAGTCTTCAGTGTAGTGACAGCAATGCCACTGGTTTGGATGGAACTTGCTCTGTCAACCCAAGAGTGCTTAAATAAAACATCTAAGAACTTCATGAAAACACACGCAGTATTTGTGATGAAACACTTTTAAGCAGTTTTACAGATTATGTATTAAATTTAATTCACTTCAGAAAATCCTGAAGAAAGAAATGCAAATTCCCCAAAAAAATAATAATAAGAAAAGCATTTATTCTTTTTTTTTTGTTGCTATTATTTTCATTTATTTTTTTATTTTTGGCAAAGGGAAGGCTTAGCACACTCAGTCACCTCTTACTTCAAAAGGAACGAGAATGTTCATCATGTCTCAAAACTTACGTGGTACATACAACTAATACTTTTCACACCCTGCCAGCAAGTTTTTTGGGACAGTTTTCTTAACCTTCAAAAGTAACAGTTGAGCTTTGCAGCAAAGAAATCCAAGACATTTTAAAGGCTCAGAAGAATATTAAAGAAAATGAGAACATTTACTTAGCTGCTATTTTATATTATCATACGTCAGGGCAGCCCTTGCTAATTCAGCTCCAATGTGCCATTTCTTTTAAATTAACATGTCATAACTGTGTGAGCTTGAAGTTGTGGGGACTGGAGAATGACACTGCGAAGCGGAGATTATTTTAAAATCCTACAGCAAATGCTGACTTCCCTTTTTAACAAGTTCCATCAACAAGAGCCTGGGTGTCTCCACTACCAATCCCCATGTCAATACAGTGTTACTTTAATGACAGTGACCTTGCGTGGCTCTTTGAGCCTCTTCTTCACCTTTTTCAAGACATTTTTCTAAGCCACTGTCCCTGCTTTCATTTAACACATCACTCAAACCACTTCAATAAAACAGCAATCATGTTGAAGAGAGGTACCGGAGGACCAGATGACATACCAATTAACAAAGCACACAGAACCAAATTGGTTTTTTTGTACATCTGGTTCAGAAGACACTGTTGGAAAGTGAGAGAGGAAAAAAAAAGTTGAGAAGGTTTAAAAGAGGAAAGCAAATTCAAATGAAAGGAGTTTTTCTGATGTTGGTTAATATAATGCGAAATTCATCCTTCAAATCAAATTAATGACCGGACAAGTTACCTACTAATAGTCCTAAACTAAACTCCAAATATCTCGTTCAACATGGTAAATCACTGGATTGCTGCTGCACATCAAAACACATTTTTTTATTCAAAAGAACCAGCAAATGCTTGCTCTATAGGACTTCTGCATCTATAATCACCCTGTTCCACGCGATTCAGAACACCACAGTCAAGTCTTAGTGTAATACAATCTTGTTTTAGCCCTTTATTGGACAGATTCATTCACAGAGTGTGTGAGTATGTTAAGTATCTCTCGTAAAATTGTGAGGGCTCTTCAGCATCACAAACCATTAAAATTTGCAGTAAAACAGATCCAGTGAACTGCATTCCCTGTGACACGTTGAAGTGTGTCATTTTGTAATTCAGAGTCAGCTTTAGTCAGACTCTGGAAAAGATTTACAAGATCCGAATGCAATGATTCAGCATTAAATATTTTAATTTTGCTTAAAACTGATTTGGTAAGGAATTTATTGTTCGAAAACAAAACATCAGTCTCGGTTAATTTTCAGGCTACAAAATGTGAAATTTGCCTAGACGCAGAGGGCCAGCACCAATTTTTGCTAAAAATATCAGTTGCACTTCACCAACAGTTATATTCAGTTTCACCTTAATGATCTGATATTTACCAGAAGGAAAAGGCACCTATATTTTTCGGTTAATCACACCACACTTTCACCAGGCTGTGCAAGAACCATGACAAAAGTCATCGGTGGTTTGAACAAACTGTTCTTATAGGAAGAAAAAACTGCTCCAAGCGGGAGGAAAGTTCTTTCACGGGACTGTCCTTGAGTTGGAGAAGTTTCCTCAGACCTTATTGCTTGAGCTGTCAAGGCTACAAGGGTTTCTGACTGTCGGTCACTTCTTTGTGGCCAGCCCAGGCCACCACACGTGGTCACCACCAGACCAGAGCTACCTGTCCCTTCTGCAGAGCAGACCAAGACACAGCTGATTTTACCAGTCTAGACTTTCTCATAACACAGACGTTTCTCCTCAAGTTACACATGCTAGACTACCTCTCCTATAAACAATCATTGAAATGTATGTTTCTTAAAACATCTGATGAACTCACAAAAAAATAACCTATTTCCTGAATCAAACCAGACCTTGTTCTGGTTAAACCTGCAGAAAGCATCGCTTCTCCCGACTGACTGCACTTAAGAGAACATTCTCTTTCATCTGCTTCATTTTGATAAGACTCTCTCTTGTGTGAAACTATGTTTGTAAGAAATCTTTCTAAAAGCACTTGTGAACACTGAAATTCAAACATTTTATTTAATCCCACAGGGAGAGACTCGTACCATCGTGCAAATATTTCTGCAAAGATTTTGCGAGGCCATTAACCAGCTCAAACTTTCAATCTGCATAAATGGTATTTTAATCCTGATAATAGTCTACTGTCCTGGCCTGTGAAGATGCAAAACTGAAACACTGTCATCTCCAGTTCAGAGGTGCTGACAGGACGCAGAGGCATCCAAGTACCAGATCCTACTTCTTACTCACATATTGAGTTTTATCAGAGGGTTTTAAACTGTTACATGGTTTGTACAGAGGCTCTTCAACCAAACTGAAGGCACTAAGAACAAACTCATTCTAAATACAGCCCATAAATTCAGGAATAGTTAAGAGCATGCATGTATAAAAGAGCATTCAAAGATTATATTAAAATATTTTGATGGTAGGTTTCATCTGATTCTGTACTGCAATGTGCATATGGAAATGATATTTGCATACCTCCATGAAGGAAATGCCCAGACTCCAAACATCCGAATGAATTCCATACTGTTCTCCCGAAATCCGCTCAGGCTGCAAAGAGACGGAAGGAAACATCTTGAGCCAAACAAACACAGGTACGTACTTATTCCACAAAAGTTAGCCCAGGGCAAACAAATCAACTGAGAAAACACAAAGAAGGTTAAAGCTTGCCAGCTAAGTGGGCAGAGAGCAATTTCACTCTACAAACGCGCCTTACTTATTTATTTCTGCCTCTTCTGCGAGAGTAAAGGACTCGGTTGTGCTCGGACTCGCCGCCGTGCATCGCTGCGCACCCTGCAAAATCGGCCTTGGCATTTGTGTTTGGGCTGGTTTCTCCAACAAAAAAGCCAGCGGCTCGTATGCGTGCAGCAAAGCACAAGGTCAAGCTGTGTGAATCCAGCGGTACGTACGTTTACTGCTAAAGCCGGGCACGGCAAGAAAACACACTCCTGATGGTAAGCTAAGGGGTTGAGGAATAAGTCTGGTTTAAAAAGCCAAGTTATTGAAGCCAAGAGAATCAATGAAGTCACATGCCAGTAATTTTATTTTATACACCTTTTAATTTCATTTTTGACCTATAGAAAAAAAAGACTTGGCTCCAAACTATTAATAGCAAGTTTAATGCCTCATGAAATAGAATGCTGTAAAATATAACTGCTAGTTTTTACTTGAAAGCTACAATTTAAGCATTTCCAAGGTCAAGTACAGCATGAAATGTAACAATAAAAGGCTCCATGAGACTTCTCTCCCCACTGTGCTGCTAATGCACCTGTCTAGCCCAACCACCCACAAAGCGCTGGCTCTATTTTTAGTCTTTAATAATCTAGAGACCTTTTTTAGAAAACAAACGCCCAAATTAGTGCCAGTCCAATGTGTTTTCAGACGTTTACCCTGCACTGCTAATCCCAGGTCAAGAGCTTTTATCGCAGCATGAATGTTAAGTAAAAAACCCAGCGCTGCCCACGTTATCTTTAAGGAGAACCATCCACAACTGCCAGAACCTAAAAAAACCCACTGGAACAAAATCTTTTTGACTGAGCCTCATTTATTTTGAGCTGAAGAGCGACCCAAAAATCTTATTTATTTTTTATTTAAGTTCGTTAAGGCAAGCCTTCATTAAGGGTAGTTAGCCTAGGTCAGTATTTCTTAGAAATTTTTGCAACATCATCATCATCATACGAGCTTTAAGCATCCTTTTGTGCTGACAAAGACCCTTACAAAGGTGCAGATGTGCAGCCAAATATGTACATGGACTGGTACATCTGCCTTTATATAATAAATTAAAAGAGTATTGACTACGCTGGCCAAGCAGGTTTTGTTATTGGCAACACCGCACCCACGGCAAGATGATTTTTTTGAGTGTAGATGAGACCCTGGTCTTGCCTGAGCCGCCAAATCAGATGCATAATTCAAACTGAGCAACATTAAATTGTTTTCTGCTATAACAGCTCAAGCTTTAAACAGCAACTTCTATTTAGAAATTATGTATTCACATAGTTGAGAGTAAATAATTTTCACGTTTAAACAAAAAGCCTAGACATGTGAATTTAAAGAGTATGGGAAAGAATATGAAAATAAGAATAACACGTGCACACAGTGTGCAACACAGACATCATCCTAAGGATACACAGCTCCAAGTTATTTCCTCTTAAAAATTGCTACAACTGGTTACTTTCTTCATCCAAAAGCTTTTTTTTCTGTATAAAGTGGTGATAACATGGTTTTACGGAAAATGCATTTTTGTTGGAAATTTTAATTTCTCAATCAAAACACTTTCTTGCTTATTTTAAACAGAAACCTTATTTTTTGAATGACTTCAAATTCACTCACCGTCTGCCAAATAGACAGACAAACCAAAGCTTATGACCTTCACTGTTTTTTGATGACCAGGCTATAAATTTGATGACAACAAATGACTCATTCAGCAAGCAAAACAGTTTTAACACAAGAAATCAGATCAAGTACATTTTAGCTTAAATTTCTCTTTTTCAATTAATGGATGAATGCATCACATTCACCTACAAACAATAAGAAAAAATGTAATTTATTTAATGTACACCTGCAAAAGAGAACAATAATCTTGATTTATACACTAAAAGCGTAATACAATATAACTCTCAGACCCGCTTATACCACTATACACTAACAGCTGAGTTGGAAAAGTTGATTAATTTGAAGCTGTTTATTTGTTTGAATCACAATATTCCAGTTCTTTTAGACAATGGAGGCATAGAAATCACTAGGCTTACCAGCTAAAGTGACAATACAGAAGATCATATGTTGGTTTTTTTTTTAAAAAAAAACCATTTTTCTGCACATAATATTCTGATGACACAGGATAGCCCAAGTCTTCCTAAGATGGTGACATGAGTGTTTCAGAAGCCACATAATGAGGACACCTTGACTAGAAAAGCACTTAGCAAATAAATGGACACCCTGGTCTGCTTTTTTCATACAAGAAAGTAAGAAAAAATACCTGAAAGCGATTAAAGGTCATGGATTTCTCTTTCCTATTTTCCGAGGTTTGAAAAATACAAGTATCAACCACTTTGTATTGTTTCCACTATTTTTTTAAAAAACAAGCTGAACACTTATTACTTCCTCATTAATGTCGCAACATAAGTAGTTTGCTCAAATAATTTTAATGGCCAAAAATAAAAGACGACAGTTAATATACCACTCTAGACTGAAACATTCGAGTTTTCACATCTGTTAAATGGAGAATTAAAATGAATCAAATGGATCTAATAGAAAATACAATCTAACTTTTGCAGTTGACTTTCAGGCTGGCTCATGTCACCATATTAATCTCGATGACACGACCACCACATGCTGGATGTCAGGTCAGCTCGAACCGCTAAAACCAAACCCCACATCCCTTCCGCCCTCCTCCCAACAACACCTCTTCAGCAACGCATTACTTTGATCTAAAAACCATGAGAACTGAGCTTTTAACGTACAGGAAAAGGACAAAACTAGTCTCATCATAACAAGCATTCTGACCAAAATCTCTGTAGAAGAGTGAAATGTACTGGTAACTTGACATGTATGGCAATGGACATCATACAATATGCAATAAAATGCCCTAATATTATTAGTGGAAATATTTTTAGCTTCAAATTTCCATGGCAGCTTCACGTGGGAAACACCCAGAGAGGCATCGTGGGGCTGGTGGGGGAGCACAGATCGGAAACAAGTTTGTGAGCTGGTAAAAGAGAGATTTTTTTATGGCACACACAATTAAGACACAGCTAATGCTGGGTATGGGGAAACGCAAAGTTCGAGAATTGATTTAGAACATATCCTGCATTACACAAAACGAGACCGTCAACAAATACTTCTTATTTAAATGTTATTCCTGCATAAATCCACTTACCGCCATATAAGCATTTGTTCCAACATACGTCTTGGCTATAGAATTCACCAGCTATCAGACAAAACAGTCTGTTAGAACAATATAAAGATAATGTGGAAATAAAATGGGCAATTATTCCTCATTTAACCTACAATCATCATTCCTATAAATCAACTAAAAATTATGTAAGAGGGAACAAATTTATCTGCAAAGGCATTAAAAATGATTAAATCTCTCCTTTGTTCGGAATGAGAGTTCCAATTTAAACAAGCGCTGCGTTACAGTTTATGGCAGATAACCTTAAACAATTCTGTTAAACAGGATGCTTATGGCTTTAGTACCCCAAACTAGTCTGATATATAAAGTCAATTTGAAGTCGGATTGAGCACACTCATTTTTCAGTCAGCTGGCTCGAGATGTGAATAAAGCCACATTCATCACTTGAATGCAACGAGCGCTAATGCATCCTACGCTGGAGGGACAACAGCCTCTGACAAGTTATAATACGAGGTTGACCTTCTCTTTGGGCCTCATGTTTGGCTGAGAGGAAAGGTGCTGAAATTCAAATCAACATCACAGCAAGCTCATGGGTCACTCTCACAGAAGTTCTCCAGGGAGGCCCAAAATGGAAATTAATTAAAATTTGTGCTGCACATTGTAAAAGCCCACCACTATTGTTACTCCCAATATTAATTTTTATTGTGGGCCAGTTGGGCTCCCCAGACACATCTCTCGTTCTGCCCTCCCTTTTGTCTGGCCAAAGCGCTTTCATATCAAAGCTGCATATCAATGAAGTTTGCTATTCGTAAGTAGTAATTACAATATCAGCAGTTTTTACTGTCATTAAACAATGAACAATCATATTGAGATGAAGAAAAGTCGCCCAGAGATTCCAAATGAATAGGGCTGTCCCAGCAGAAGGGACTGGCTGGGGGGGTCTGTCTGGCAGCCAGGTGATTTCTGGCATTCCAAGGAGAGCGGGCAGATATTTAATGGGGGAATTACCTGCGTGCTGACCCCAAAGTCGCACAGCTTCACCTGGCCTCGCGTGTTCACCAGCATGTTTGACGGCTTCACATCTGTTAAAGGAACAAAACTGGATTTAATCTATATTATCTGTCGTATATACAGATATCATTACGGATATTGGCATGATAAGATTGTAATAGGAAATACTTCAAAGACTTATTTCAAACGCAACCTCTGGTTTGGAACAGTCAGTAGCACAGACGGTATTTTAACCGTATCTCTCACATACTGATAATCCATGTTATTAGATCATAGAAACATTTAGGTTGGAAAAGACCCTTAAGATTTTCGAGTTCAAATCTGCAGGTGACACCAATCTGGGAGGGAGAGCAAGTGCAGTGAAGGATGGGACCCAGAATTCAAAAATTCTGGACAAATTCAAAAATCAGACGGAAAAAATCAGATTAAATTCAACAGGGACAAGGAGAAGCACTACATTCAGAAAGGGATTAACTGACTGCATAAGTATAGGATTAGACAACTGCCTGGAGTGTAGGCTGGAGCGGGGCCGCAGAAAAGGATCTGCAGATCTGCAGAATATGGCATGGACTGGAAATGACAGAGAGGGAACAAACTCTGTCACCGGACAATTTAGGAACAAGGCAAAAGCAACAGTGCAAACCGTGAAGCCTGTTTCAGCGCCAAGGGACAGCCGGGCTGACCTTGTATGGTTCATCCCAGCCCTGCGACTTTGTATTCTGACACTGCAATTAACCCTGCTCCCTCTTCTCCAACAGCCTGCGCTTCATTCCGTGCAGCAACAAGAGCACAATTTAATATTCTATAAAAATTACAAATATGTTTCCCATGCAAACACCTGTATATAGGAACACAGATAAAACACAAACGTATAGGCACCCGAGCATCCTTCTGCTACAAGGATCCTTCTGCAGTTTTGCTCCTGTGCACATTATTTTTCTACCAGCTTCCACCTCCATGGCTTCTACTGCATAAACCTGCTCCTATCTCACAGTTTTAGAGCTTTTACAGAAATTAACTGCCAGCAATGTCTTAAAACTATTACTAATCCTGCTCCAGCAAATTAAACATCAATGTACATCATAAAGCCAGATTGTTGTTGCAAAGACCTTAATGCCGACCCCCTCCGATGTCAAAAGAAGTCGCGTACTTTAAAAATTGATGTGTGAATGAACTGCTGAACATCCAGCCTGACTGTGGCGGAGGAAACATTGAGCATCGTTCTGTTCCAGGGATGCCAGTTGGGAAACAGAACGTGCACGGTATGGCCTGGCTTAAACGTGGGGAGATTAGAGCACACTGGCTTTGCCTAATCACTGCTTTCTTCTGTCAAAATGGATTAAAAGCAATAGCTTGTAGCTTTGCCTTCTTTAAAAGTGAACACTAGTTGGGTGCAGATGGATGAAACCCAACTAGAAGAGAACCTAATTTTGTTTATCATTAAGTTTGCCTTTGTTTAGCAGATGTTTTCTGGTACCACAGTAGCTTGCTTAATTTGTCTCTGTAATGTAGAAATGTATAACCTCAATTAACAAGCTGATTAAACGCTTTCCTATATTTGAGCTAAAAATCCAGTTTAAAGAAGGGGAACATTCAGTAGTACATTATATAGCTTATGCGGATCTGTAGCTTTTAAGTTAGGTATCGATACCGCTAGTATGTTTCACAATTTCCCCCACAACCAAAAGAAAAACCAGTCACAAGTGTTTCCATCACATTACAGCATCAACAGACTCTGTTTGTGTATCGTAATCTCCATTTCATCTTTAGGAATTCAATCAGCATGCTGTATTTTGATGGATTTTTACCTATTCTCCTGCCTGAAATCATGAGACAGAACATTGCTACAGAGCAACCAATGCAGTCACAAAATCTCCCATCCACTTCCCAATGATATTTTAGGAATATGTTTTCTGAAAACAACTTCAGGAAGACTCAGATATTTGCTGGTGACAACCTGCGAGGCAGGACGGTCCCATTCAGTGCCGAGTGACTTGGCCAAATCTCCCCAGCCGTGCTGAGAGCACCCGCAGGCTCCAGCCTGAATCCCGAGACGAACAGCACGTTGGGCAGTTAATCCTGTTTAACCTTCTTTCTAAAAATATGGCAGCTGACAGAGCTACCTCGTTACCAGGCTTGCACTGAATTGTAACGAACTAAACAGGAGATGACACGACACGTACAAAAAATACAGACATTTTGCACCATGAATCCAGCTGTTTACGGTACTAACGCTTTGAAAAGAAAACTGCAGTATCACAAGAGCCCCTTGCTTCTAAAAGTAAAGGATGTAATAAACATAATTAATATAATTAATAAGCAAATGGACAAGAGAAAAATTGTGGTGCAGTATGGCTGCAAATAGGTTTGTGGGATGAGGCATTATTTTTTAACAAAACAAAAATCCTTTCTCTCTGAATGGTCTGGGAAGGCAGAGGGAAGATGGAAGCATGAAACACACGACCTCATGGAAAGGGATGATGAGGCAACATCCCTGCAGCCAAATTTTTTTTCTGTAAGTATTCAACCATGTTGTGATTCGAAGGAAGAGGCGGAATGTTCTCCACGTGCAGCCCACAAGCCCTTGTTCCCTTCACACGACCCACCAGAGGAAACACCACGTCATGTTTGTCCCGTGTCCCACCAAGGAAGAGCCACCACCTTGTGCCACCAGGGTCCACAGCCCCCCCTCCCCTTCCCTGCCACCATGTGGGGCGGGACAGTAAGTCAGTATAATTTAAAAAGCATCTGTTGTTCATTAAGGGTGGCTTGATCCGGAAATCCTTCCACAAACAAAAACTTTAAGAAAATAAAAATCCTAAAAGAAAAAAAGCAAATTGGCAATTAGCACGTGAAGGAAGGGAAAACAGTGCAGGTTGGGGACTCTACTGAGCAAGCTGCTTGGAACAAATACTCTCTTGTCCTTGCAGCAGAATTTAAATAATACTACAAATGGGGGATATAAGCAAATATTTGCCATGAATTCCAACGGTTGGGTTGGTTTCTTCAAGACAAAAAGGAAGTGACAGTTCTGGACAAAACTGTCACTTCACAGAATATATTGAAAGTGGGGAGAAAAATCACCCAATCAGTAAATTAGCCTTTTTGTTTCATAAACCGCTTCAGTTAATGGGTTAAACATTTTTTTGTTTTGTTTTGGAAAACAAATGTGCATAAATAATGTTCTGCACCATCTGCTTGTGATTAATATTACTGTTTAGAAGTGAAAGAATTTAAACAAGAGCCAAAAGGGGTCATTATGCTCCCATTACCAGTGCTTGCTTAATACAAATGATTTCTATGAAGCATCATTATAAAGGATGAACAAGTCCTCTTTGTGATCTATCTGCCTAAGTTGTTTCACCTCTCTGCAAATAAATGGGACCTCCAAGCTCTTACTTATCAGTAAACAGAATTGTCAGAGGTTCAGCTTTTTGAACACCAAATGTTTCAATCATCTTGCTTTATTGAAAAGCAAACAGATTAATGATGGGGGGGGGAACCCCAACCAAATAGATTTTTAAAAGCTGTCTCTTGACTTTTTCTGTCTTTTAAAAATATAAAACCACAATATGCCAGGTTCAAGGGAGCCAAGAGATAGGAAAGCACAATTTTAGCTGCAGACAGCTCGCAGAACATTACCGTTAAAGAGAAGGTGCTGGAAGAATGAAAATATTTGCTTGCCATAACGACCTCATCAGCATGCTTTTTGCAGAGGATGTGATTATTTTTATTTTATTATTATAATTTATTATAAATAATTATTTTAATTATTATAAAATATATACTATACATATAATGATTTGATTATAAATAAGTCTAAGTTGTCCATGTGTGTGCCTATATGCATTTAGCTATACATACAAACACATGTAGGTATGTATGTACATGTACACACACACCCCCTAGTATTTTTGTTTGCGCTTCATTATATGTAGCACTCATTCTGATTAATGCTCACAAAGCTAAAACAGCAGAGGGGGGAAGTAAAATATGCTGCTCTGGAAATATTTGGTAAAATCCTCGGCAAAGTTCCTGCTGGGATGACGGGAACGCTCCTCGCCCATATTGCACAGGTGTCTGTCCCTAACAACCAGCCTATGTCAAAACAAAGAGGATTTTAATATCTTCATATAGAAAAATCACACGAAAAAAAGAAAGAGACCATCTGAGCGATGCACAAACCTCCCTCCTGCCACCGGCAGCCACGCAACCACCAGCCAGTCCAGGAAAGTCTCCAGATGACCAACTCTAGTCAACCTTGCACATCGCAAACCGCAAAACACCTGCAAAACTCTGACACAAATTTAAAACCCAAGCAGGAACCAAGGTCCCCAAAACGCGCAATATATACTGGCCCCCAGTACACAAATACAGATGAGTACAATTAAACACAAGCGGGTAACATTTATTTCATACATTTCTATTAAGAAGGAGGTGTGAACAGAGAAAAACATACCAAATAAAATGCATATGGTCTATACTTATTCTTGAACTTAACAGATTTTGGTTTGTCTTTATACAAACTTTGACTTTGTACATGATTAGACTTGCTTAATTGCTAATTCTGCTTTAAATCTAAGTTAATTTCTCATTACCCTTCCATTTCTACTTCTTATCCTCTGGGGAAAAGAGCACACTTATCATTGGGACATTCTCACATCTTCCAAAGAAGTGCTGGAGGTGTTAATCTTATGTTTACGTTTGATGTGGGTGTGATGCCTACGACTCCAGCTTTGGGTTTATTAATATGCACGGCTATCACCTCATTAGTTGCCAGGTTTGTTTTGAAGTTAAGCTGTAATATTTGCTGAAATGTCTGATCTGGAATAAAAGACTTTGCTCATTGTTTGTTTCTTTTGCTTTAATCCGTGCTTTAGTCACAAACCAACGTTTGCTGTGCTGCCTTATCCAGCTGCTTCACCATGATTGCTTCTCTGCCTCCGTTATCACCAAATTCTTGACTTTTGAGCCCAGGTGAGCTCCCTGCATGGTCTGTCATAGAGCGAGGAAGTCAGGGGTAAATTTCATTTCCCTCTGATGCATGGAAAGCAGTAGGCAGCTGAAGATCACTTTGAGAAACAAGCATCTTCCTGGCGTTGCATTACTCTGCACCCATTTTTGAGATATAGAAGCACACACACATTTTCCGTATCTTAAAAATGGGTCCAGAGCAATATTGAAAACCAACCCCCTGAGGAAGCTCTGCAGGATGCTGGAATGTTATCCCCTCCGTGGCATTTTGCATGTTCTCACCTTGGTCAATCCAGCAACAGACCAAGGCCAGAAAAATCTCAAGTGTGATGACAAACCAGTTTCTGCGCTTTTCTTTAGACCACAACGAGGACCACACATAATTCATCAGAAACTGGGAGCTGCTCTTCAATCAAGGCAATGAAACCCATACAGAAGGGGAGATCGTGTTTTACTAGTAAAGCAAAAATCAGACCCAGGCTCTAAGTTTACAGCAGAAGAAAAATGAAATGTTACGGTTCTAGTACTTATGCCTGACCACGATGCTCCCTCCGAATTCCATTCAGTAGGTGGCCAAAATATTTAATGAAAAAATTAAAAATGAAAAAAAATTCAAATATTTTTTCTTTTTGAGTGTTATAAAAGTATGGCAATGACTGTGCAGCCTCTACAGAGCGATACTGAGCTACAGATGCTCCAGCTGCTTTTTCTTTCATATTTACTCTGCCAATCTCTGTGGCAGCTCTGGCATCGAGACTGCTCAACCTCTTGCTGAGAGTGGATGGAGCTGATAAATCTCTGCATCTGGCAGCATTCAAGCTAATAGGTGAAACCATCATCAGAAATGAAGCCTCCTTGGTAACCTGCATTGAGTTGGTAATGGATTCCAGGTTATTTCTGTTATTTTAATCTGGTGACAGCCTGGGGTCACATATACCAGCAGCCTTAGAATTTCACTCCCCCTCTAATTGGGGGTAACAAAGCCAGGTCCTTAATTGATCTCTACTCACTCTTCTGGCCACAGCCTTCTTTCTGCCATGCAGGAGAGCCTGTATTCTCACACAGAATCACAGATGGTTTGTGCTGAAGGGACCTTCCCAGCTCCCCCAGTGCCACCCCTGCCATGAGCAGGGACATCTTCACCAGCTCAGGTTGCTCAGAGCCCCGTCCAGCCTGGCCTGGGATGTCTCCAGGGATGGTTCATCCACCACCTCTCTGGGCAACCTGGGCCAGGCTCTCACCACCCTCAGGGGCAACAATTTCTTCTTCATGTCCAGCCTGAATCTCCCCTCCTTTAGTTTAAAACCATCACTCGTCCTATCACAACAGGTCCTGCTCAAAAGTCTGTCCCCATCTTTCTTAACAGTCCCTTTTAAGTACAGAAAGGCTGTGCTGAGGTCTCCCTGGAGCTTCCCTTCTCCAGCTGAACACCCCAGCTCTCTCAGCCTGTCCTCCCAGCAGAGCTGTTCCAGCCTTCTGATGATCCTGCTGGCCTCCTCTGGTCCCTGGATCTCGCAGGATAGAAATGCTGTGAGACCAAGGAGGACCTGAAGCTGACGTCCTGCTGCTTGCTGGGCCATCTCCTCCTCTACTACAAACTGTCCACAAAAGCCTCAGGATAGTCTGAGCCCAAGCTCCAGGGAGGGGCAGGGCCTCAATACCTGCTGGTCATTAGCATTTCCTATTAAGTTTCTTCATCCCTGTACAGACGTCTGGATGACTCTCCAGAGGTGCCTGACTCCCTGCGCCCATCACACCAGGACACCGAGCTCCAAACCCAGGCACTTCTCATCGCCCTGCGAGAGCCCCGCAACGACTCTTCAGCCACTCCAAAAGAAACCGTTTTACCTATTTGGTTTGCAACTTAAAATTTCCCACATGTCTCTCTACTTTACACTTCTCTTTCAATCCCAAGTGCTGTCGGTTACTGCACACTCCAACCGCGCACACGGGCTGGGCGAGCAGATGGGTTAAATTAAACACTATTGTTAGCAACATTAGGAACCAGAGCACTTAGTTTCAGACACTTTACAAACATTATAAATGTAATGAGTTTCTCTTTTTTTTTTTTTTTTTTTTTTTTTGGGGGGGTGGGTCTAGGGGGAAGGGCTGCTTTGTTCTTTAAACAGCATCTTCCACTGTTTCCAGAACTGACATTGTCTATCAAAGTTCTAAAATATCTGAATTAAATTACCACAATTTTTTAAACAAAATGTAACAGCATTAAAAAGCAAGATATAAAGGAGTTTTTTAAAAATACAGCTTAGCTTCAGGAAGGAGAATGAACAGCAAAATCCCCAAATGGCTTATATCCAAGCATGTTTATAGTTTCTTTGGTTATTCATGACCATGACAGTTGGCCACAGTTTTAGAGATGTGAGACTCTAGCAATGCTTGTGGCTGTCACGTGAGATTTCTGAAGTACCTACGAAAACTCATCATGTATCTTCTGTTTTCAATGCTAGTCAAACATCTGATTTTCCTTGCTGATTTTTGCACTGGGCACCTGTTTGCAACCCTAAGCATCTAAATCTCTATAAAATTCATTTATCTCATTAGTCTTTTCTTTGTAGAGGAGGAAGGAGGGCAATAAAAGAGAACAGCAGTAATAATATTTTATCAGAAAATCTGCAAGGCTAATGAATAAGAGTCATTCCGTGGTACTCCACTGGAATCAAACCAGATGTTAGTATGGTCTACTGCCTCTCTAGAAAGTGTTGTTAAAATCAAATAATATGGTATTTCATTGGAGAACAGAAACCATCTGTTACTCACCTCTGTGTAAAATCTTCAGACTCCATAAATAGGTGAGGCCTTTCACAACCTGAATTGAAAAGAAAACGCAACAACACGTATTAAAGATTCCTGGTAAGAAACAAGACAGGTCTCAGCTGGCGCGAGCCATTAGAGACACGAGTTCCAGTGAAGAACGGAGCCAGGGCCATGAAAAGGGTGACACAGCATCCGTTCCAAAGGACTGCGAGACCCACAGCAGCTGAGGCAAACGGGCTGCAGACTGAACGGCAACAGGTTCTCTAAGAACACACGAATAAACTCCTTCCCACGTCTGGACACTGAAGTCAGCTGAACTTAAACTGAATCCCTTTAGGCATTTCAGTGCATTTTTAATTTACCTATCTTCGCTGGAGTGTTAAAAATCATGAAAGGCAAAGTGTGTAATGATTTTTCTTCTTGCAATAAAAGCAACCCGGTGAAATTAAAGGCCAGAAATTAACAAAATCGCTAATAGGCTCTTGCACTTCATCCTCCCTTTCCCCTTTTTTCCATTTGGTGCACCTGTACTTTTTCCTCCTTTATTTCTCATGCTTTTACTTACTCAATGCACATGCAGATCACTTCTTCTTGAACTGTATATATTGTCTCATTCTTCATATCGCTCATCTTGGACAAACACAAATCTTACTATGCCTCACTGCCCCAGAAAATACAATTGGGATCCCTAAATGCTAAGATCTGGGGCAGACTTTGACCTGCTCTTCCTGAGTTTGCTCCTTCCACTCCCTATGCTGTTAAAACCAAACTCAAACCCCTGTTACTCCAGCACTACACTGGAGTGTTTTATGCATGAGATGTATTTTAATGAAAATTTGTAGGACGTGCGGGTGTATTTCCCAAACCAACAACCCTGACACTTCCCTACATAGAATATGTACATATGGCTCTTTCAGGGCCAACAAGATCATCACTGGATCCAACCGCCACTCCATTTATTGTCTATATACAACCTGATTATAATAACGCCAAATTAAACGAGCCAACTTCATTCAGCCAGCTCCCTAAGAGAGCAGTTGGGTGTCACAAGTTATCCTCTCTGCAGGTTTTGTTTCTGTAAAGTAATTAAACCCCAATACTTCTTGCATTTTTAATATAGTAATTTTTCCCCTGGATTTACTACTTTCACAAGCCCAGAGAACTAACAAGATTCTACAAACCTAATTCTACTACTGCTGACTGTTTATCCAAACCATCCCTGCTGTCTCAGGCAGCTTTTTTAACAGAGCAAATATTTTTTACCAAGTTCTCACCTATGAGATGACATTCCATTCATTTTCCTGAGACACTCTCTTTGTGCATCTCCAGAACAATAAAACATTTTTGACGTTTGCAAAGTTGTAAGAGTTTTTCAGACAAAACAATTACATTCTTTTCATTGTCCAAGTGGACCGAAATGAAATTTCTTCTGCTGCAGTGATCAAGCAGAAGTGCTAAAAATATTATGCAGCCTCAAAACAGACAGCATAATGATTTTCAGCCTTCCTATTGGATTAGAAACTAATATTAAAATTTATTCTGTAACCAAAACTCGATGTCAGTGGAATCTGAATCTCTTTTGTACAGCAAATAATGATTCTGGATCCCTAGTAAATGACTTCAGGTGGCAATTCCTCAGTGTTCACCTCACACTCCAGCCCCAGCTATTGCGTGGCCTCAGATGGTAATTACCTGTAACAAAAGGCCTTAGTCAAATTCTGCATGCCCGGCGCTGTGGCCTTGTTCACGTTAGCCTTTCAAAGAGCAAAACAGGGGAATTCTACTTACACAGCATTTTGAAATAAGGAAAAAAAAAAAAGAAGTAGTATTGATGCAAAAATAAATAAAGGGGGTGCAACATTTCAGGCTTCCTCCAATGGTGAAAGTGATTTTGAGAACAGTGAGCTGCTTTGGTTATTCAACATATATTTAGACTATTTAAAATCTTTAAAACCATTTAAAATGATCTCATTTATTTTAAAGTTTGTATTTGTAGAAAAAAGGAAACAATTCCTACAGAAAATAGAATCAACAGCTGTGAGTTATTAAGCATCTTTATTATGGAACATGTGCTGAATAAGCAGTTATAAAAGACACAGTATTAAACAAACTCTCACATTCAGTTTCTCTCAGCCCGAGTGTACAAAGGAATGAAAAGAGTATTTTCCCTTGATCCTGGGCTGCAAATATGTGCACAGGAGCCCCCCGAATGGACCAACCTAGTGCAAAGTACCCTTATTCACTTCCCTTACATTTGCCTATTAGGGAAGGACTCTTTAAGTATTAAATATTATTCTAAAAGGGTGCTGGAACAGAGTATCTTTTGACTGAACCTCTAGCAGGAATTATTGGTATTCAGTAAAGTGGGTTGTACAACAATGACTTGACAAAGCCTTGACACAAAAAGTACTTCCAGCTGCTGTCAATCACTCACTCTCTTGACAGTTCAAGTGCACATCCTTTCAGGGAGAACTTCAATCAACATTAGCACTCAAAATACAGTGCACAATGTCACTGCTTCAGAAATTGAAGTGAAAATAAATGTGTGAAGCGGCAAGCAAAGGGAGAACAGGCTTTCCAGCAGCAGACCCAAACCAGCCCGCATCAGGGGGAAACCAGGAGGGCCCACAACATCACTTTGGGGTTCCCGAGACTCTTCCTGTGGGAAAGCACACCAGCGATTCACACAAATAAAGAATACAAGGAAGAAGAGAGATCTCCCCTTCTCGTTGACACTGTCTCATACAGGCAAGCGGGATGAATTTTACGATCAAGTCAGAGATCCCTCCCATTTCTTGGTGACTCAAGTCTCAGCAGATTCTACCTCTCTCTTCCCCCTTTATCATGTCCCCAAATAAACAGTGCTTCTCCCCAAGCTCTGGCAAACACTTTCCTCCTTTAAGGATTTATTTTCACTGCCTTGCTTTATTTCCAGCATTCTGCCTTTCAGCCTCAAACCTCGGCCTCACCCTTTGCTCCTCAAAAAAACAACTAAGAGAGAAGAGTATCGCACTTGGCAATATATTTCTGCTATTTCAGCTTGAAAGCTGATTGTCCATTGCAATTAACAGTGACCACTTCTTCAATGGGAAATGAATAACAAGAATGCTAAAGAACGCTATGGTGTATGGGCTACACATATTCTACATGGCTTGGATATCCAGTCTAATTCTCAGCAGATAAGGGTTCACATCAGAAAAAATACCATGGCAGTTGCCATCATCAGAAAATGTTTGTTTCAGGAGACAAAACTCCAAAATCTAATTGGGAGGGGAGCAGATGAGAAAGCAAATACTGTACATGCCCCCCAAGCAGTGCACTGGTATTTAGACCAGAATTTCAAGGAAACGAGAAACCAGCACCGACATCATGCTGTCCTTTTGGCTACAGAGAGACAGGGTGGTCAGGACAGCGATGTGTCTTGAGGAGTTCAGCCCCAAACCTGAGATCAAAGAGTGCAGGGAAACGACCTCAAGCACAACTCCGTGTTTAACTGAGCAAATGTATCTGGAATTTCCTTCACCTTTTGTGCTTGTTGCTGAGAGTAGAACAATTTTTAAGGGTTGTCAGTCCACTACTATTCACAATAATTAAATTTGTAGAACAAGAAAAGAAGCAAGAAAATAATCTGGTTGGAGCAAGGGGAATGACTGAGATGTTGCTAAACATCTATATGTGCCAGCATATTTTTCCTCTGGAAATGGTTTCACTTAAAGCCTTCTACAAATATAACACAAGGGTATTCTAATTAACAGATGTGCAGGTCACACATATTATTAAGCAGCTTCAACAGACTAATGCGTTGTATATTCTCTCAAGAGAATAAAAGACAAATGACTCTGTGTACATGGTGTACAAGGTAGAAAGAAAACATACAGGTTGGAAAAAAAGAGACACTATGGAAACTCCAGATTTTGTCCACAGAACCCCTGAGTACAAGCTCTAGCTTTTGTTTGATGTTCTCCTTCTTATCGGCACACGAACAGAAATCCTCTAGGCTTTGGGAAATCTTCGCAAGCTGTTCAGCGTGGGGATTATGGGTCTGTGTACAGGACTCAGCAAAAAGGTGTCCTGACCACCAAATGAGCAACTGGAACATCAGCCACCAAGACACAGGACGGCCACGTGTGCAGACTTAATGGAGCCACTCCTGCTGCCACTGATAAATTACAGAAAAAACCCTCTTTTTTTCACCTCTTTGCTGACCCCTGCACCACACTGGGCACGGGTACAGGTTGCTAAAGCAGCAAATAAAATAACTAGAAAAAGTGAAGTATCGGTGCACCGTCCATGTCAGGGAGTCACGCTCACTAACTAACAGATTTGTTAAGAGATGACCCTGCGGGTGAACAAAAGAAATATATATATATCAAGACATAAAAGATGGGGCTGAAGCACCATCATTATGGATAAGTGAAAAATTGGAAGAGAACATCTGCAGAATACCAAGCCAGGTGGGTTAGGAAGGATGGGGAAGAGACAAAAGCACATAAGGAAATGTTAAGGTAAGTTATTGTGGGTGCATCAAATACACAATGTGAAAGGAGATACGGAAAAGGAGAAGGAAGAAGCATCTGAGAAAATGCTTGAAGGTCCATCCCAGTATTTTTGGACTATACACATACTACTTCGCGTCAGGAATATGAGGAAGAAGAGATGAAACGTTTTTTACTCTGAACTAAAGGTGAAAAGCATTCAAATTCCATAAGAAACTGCTAGGTTATATAATGAGCAGATTTGAAGCTACTTAGAGGAAAGCGCATCAGAGAAGGATGTTCATCACCCTGGGCAGGCCACACAAATTAAGAGAAAGTAGAGCTGTGAATTACAATGAACAGAGACTAAATAGCTGCCTGTGTTGGATTAAAGGATTTAAATTGTCAGCTTGATGTATAATGAATGTGAAAACCCAGCACTTAATTAAATGGCACATGATAGAATAACTTTGTTACGCTTTAAACTGCTTAAGTTATCAAAGTATTCCTTATATTTAGCAATTGTTTAGCAGTATCTCTCTCCCTTGTGAGATCCACTAAGACGTTGGTCATTGACCCTGTGTTCAGCTCCAGCAAAACACAGAACTTTTTCCTTTTTATTCTTTTTTTTGGTTGGTCTGGATTCTGAGTTTTCAATCACAGCTACTGCATTTCTAGCAATGCAAAAATCACTGAATCACTTCTTAAAGGAACCACAGAGAACAGAAGGACTCAAAAGGTAAATAAAGGCAGTTAAGAGGACTGGTCCATATTACAAGGGACACATGTATGCTTTCATCAGAGACACGTTACGCGCACCATCAAAAACTGAAAGACAAAAAGAAGAAAGTACTTACAGCTACTGCTATTCTTCCAAGTACATGTTCTGGAATTTTTCTATAAACATCCAAAGAACCCCCTGCAGGGACAAACAAAACGTGCTTAGGTAATATAAAATGAAATACTGCCCTAGATTTGAAGTCACAAGGGGTTTCTAGGCCTTGGTTATTAATAAAAACACCATCAATGATGTAACAATAACTGTGTCAGAAATAACTGACCTTAAAAATCTACCAAACTCTGAATAAACACATGAAACAGTACTCAGGTCTCTTTTCACTCATGTTACTTATTTTTTGCTTTAATATTCAAACTCTTTTTAAAAATCTTCCAGTCACAGGACAGGATATCAAAATGGGAGGCAATAAAGCAAATCTAAAATCGGGAATTAAAAAATAGCCAAGTAGAAAGGAAAAAAAAAAAGCCAAGCCAATTCCAAGCAGAGCAGCTCACATTTAGCTTGCAGGAGCATGCTGAGGTTCTCCAAAGTGCTCAGCACGGTTGGGCCAACACTGAGCAATTAAGAAAACTACACCTTGTACTCTGCTTATGGTTCAGCTTTTAAAAGTAAAACCCACTAATTTGGAAATGCTGCAATCCAAAGAAGTCACCAGGTGCTTATTCTAGTCTTCAGCCTTAATTTTACAACCGTTCTTATAAATACTATACTTACTCTAATGACGGGGGTTTCATGGTGGTGGTGGTGGTTGTTTTTCCCCCCTCATTTTCCTCATCATCTCTACTGTCAGAAATACAGTATGTGTTTATCTTTGCTAATGTTGCCTTGATTCCAGGTCACTGAAACCCCTATCGTTTAATCTTTCAATTTATACTGCCCACATTACCTGTCTATTATAATTAACTTCAGTTTTAAAAGTAAATATAAGTACTATTTAATAGAAATAAGAGGATGCAGCATCACAGATACCTTCTGCTCATTACAAAAGCCAGACAGAAGGTAATAACATAGCAGGTGGTTCCTGTTTATGCCTATAACATATTCTTAAATTTCAGACAAAAAAGACATATTTTCATACACCAAACTGCTAAGTCTTGCTATTACGGATGTCACTAAAGGCAGCGCTGTTTGGAAAATGAAGGAAAGTATCTTTCTGCAAACAATCGGGAAAATCTGCCATTCTTCTGCAGCGGACAACATTTCCAAATCCAAATCCATAATGTTAGCTCCCAAATCTACATGCAGACATCAAGGTACAGCCTGAGAACCTGCCCCTCTCACGACTTTTAAGAGGAACTCAGTGGGAGTTCAGTTGTTTCCAGGAGAAGGGGCAACATCAGAAGGAAAAGGCAATAGTGCATTTCACCATCTTTATTTACAAGAACATAATCTTTATTATAAATATAAAAGGGCAGCCTCATTTTGCATCTCTAATGATCTTTAAGATCAATTGACAGGTGGCAGGGTGACCCAGGGCAGTTTGGCCTCAGTGTTTTAATATTTGCAGACTCGGAATTATTTGGCTTTTTCCTGCTTGAAGGAGCCAGGAAAGAACCAATATGATATGATAATACATGGGCAGCACCTTTTCCCTGTGTATACCCCTAAGTCACAAGTATCCCCAAAAGAGGCAGATCCACCTGTATTTAAGTAATTCAAAAAGGAAATACCTATGTTTTGTAATATGGTACAGGATATCACTGGGATACAGACACAAACTGGCCTAAGACAGTCAAAAGGGCTGAAAATTTGTCAAGGTTAAAGCTGTTCATCTGCAGGATGACAAAGTGTTTTTCCTTATCTTTTCCTGCGTCCTTACGCATCAAAATTAAAGGTCTGGGGAGAGAAAGAAAAAAAAAAAGGCAAGGTCCCTTTATTTGCATTTTGTTCTTCCTTTAACTGATTGCTGTTGCTTCCTGCCAGAAGGAGTGCACACCATGAGGCAGAGCAGAGGTCATCTGCAGGATAATTCCAAGTAATTTGTACATGGTCAGTAAACACCATTGTTGTGCAACATCATGAGGGATGCATACCCTGAAGGCTTCAATATTTTCAAATAAGAAATTGGAAGTGCAAGCCTTTATGTCCGTCACTTTTTAAAGAAATCTCTGAATTAGGAGCACACGTACTCCAGGCAGACACACGTTTTGGCACGAGTAGATGCTTCCATACTGCATGTGACGACACTTAACGCAGGCTTGCAAGTCTGAGTAAAACTGCAAGGGCAGAACAGAGAAATGGTGAACAGTCACCCAGCGGGAGAGCAGCAAAGAATTTCACTTGTGGGCTTTGCTGAATAAACGTAATACCTCTTCATCTAACGTGGGAAATCTGAGAGAACACACATACTTGGAAATGGGGCACAGTGATGGCACAGAGGTAGAAAGTGTAAAAAGAAATAACAGTAATAACAAACCATTCTAACAGGGAGAAAACAAAATGCACCATAAACACCTAAAGGGCTTTATCCATGGTCCCCATCAAAAACAAAGAAGCTACTCAATGATGTTTAATGGTTCATATTTGGCTTTGGAAATCTTTCCTGCAAGAAAGCCCTGGTAAATTATTCACAAGATCTTTACTTCTTCAAACCCAGCTTAGCTGAACCTTTGTGAAAAACCCAGATAGGGCACAAAATGCTGGCTCATAAGAAAATCCTGGAGCAACAGACTATTGCTTGTAACACCACGATGTTCAAAGTTGAATGCTGTGCAGGGGATTCTTGCGCACGAGACTGCATCAGTCATAAGATGCTCTCAAGATTGATACACAGAGGGCAGCAATGATTATAAATCGCTGTAATCAGTATAATTGTTCTGCTTTTTCTCCAAGAATGCCATGCAGGACAAGATTACAAAGCAAAGAACTAATGTATCTCCATGATGACAGTAGCATCAGTCTGTGGGGAAGGGGATATCGCTGGTGTGAAGGAACAAGAGCAAACTCAAAAAGAAACTTGGCGCAGAACTGCGAAACAGCTGCGGGAGAGAATAATTCCTTGCCTTGCAATTAAGAGACGATTTCCACTGAAAACACATAGGACATTGGGTTAATAGATTTCTTTAAAAGAAAATCTGTTTTGGCTATCAAAACAGTAAAAGTGAGGAACAGCTGTTTTGTCAGCGAGGACAGATTGTAGGGAAGACTCAAATATCAAACTACAAATTAAGCTAGCATTTATTTCTGTTCTATTTACATTTTCAATAAAAGTAAGCGAAGTTACACTCTGGGAAAATACAGCACACCATGGAGAATATAACACAATCTCAATGCCAACCTGTTTTTTTAAAAACTACCTGCAAAATTATAAATACCTAAAATTTTCAAGTCAAATGGCTGCATTTTGCTCCATTCTAGAGAAGCACAACTTTGTATTATTTTCCCATTTATGTGTTTAGCAACTGAAAGCATACTAGATATACAACTCACCATCCATGAACTCTGTACACAACGAAATTCTGTTTTCTACAAAAAACGCTCCATAAAATCCTATGATATATGATGAGTCGCACTGGAAAAATAAAGGGGAAAAAAAAAGAGAAGCCTGTTTTAAAATTTGCTGTAAGATGATTATGAGCAAGTATAATGGAAATGAGAAAACCTGTGTACCTTATAAAGAATTTCTAACTCCGACATTATCTGCTTCTGGAGTTCCAGTGTTATATCTAAGGGTATGACCTAAAATGCAAATGATGGACGTGTGATTAGAAAAAGTGAATGCTTCAAAATAATAAAACAGAAGACCTATGTATTAATGATCCTCATGTGAGAAAAGCAAAGAGAGGAATAGCTTCTCTGCTGTTCCCTTCACCCAGGCCCATTTTTAATCATTTTGAGCCAGGCTCTAAACCAGGACTAAAGCACCATGCGCCGCAGCCAAGGCAGGAAGCGCTGTCTGGAGTTTTCAGGATTTTCAAGACAGACCCTCTCAGTAAGGACGCTGGTTCCCACAGAACTGGCATTGAAAGTCAACTTTTACAAACAATTCTTTGCCACAATTAGTTGAACAGTTGCACACTTAATTTTTAAGTACAGCTCTCTAAACCAAAATGGACTTTACACGGATTTAGCCAAGCTCGGTCTTCTATCACACAATATTTCACAGCTGAATACTTTAAGCTAGGAGGGAAACCAAGTCTAATCAATTTGTGGAATTAGCAGAACAGATATAGGCAGCACATACTGCTGATGAAACAAAATACAGAAAGATCATTTCCGAACACACGCAGTATCAAAATCTGTCTAAAAGAAAAAACTATAATCTGTTTCTATCAAGAGTTTGCTTTAGGGTTATTTATAGAAGCTGTCACTAAACTAAATTGTAAGTGTACTACAGAGTTGCCAAGAAACGTTTAGAACACTTGTCTAGATCAATAATCATTTGCCAACAATATTCACTTACATTTTTCCAGCGTGAAAAACTTAAAATAATTCACTGGAATACCATCATTTGCACCCATTGAATATTAACCCAATTTAATCTTGTCGACCATCTAAAATTAAATTTTCTCTCGCTACATTCTACTCACAGTGAGAAATTTCCCTGCCTCCTTTACTCCGAAGGCTTCAACGACCTGCATGACGACTAGTTAGCGTGATCAGTGCCAAATCCATCACTAGTTAGTGTGATCAGCGTCAAATCCAATCAACCAAGACCGGCAATGAAGAAAGGTCTCTGACTGATTTGCATTAACTATAATTACATCCAGACCCTGCGTTCTAATAGTGAAGATAACCCGGCAAAGCAGGGCTACCCTATTGATAAATGTTCAGGATACTATATGGCAGAGCACATATAGAAATGTAACGGTACGGTAAGCATACATCACCATAAAGTAAATGAGGAGAGACCGCTGTCTCACTTTCTGTGCACAACTATTGTGCAGAAGCGTTTGCTTCCATCTGAACACGACTTACAACACCAGAGAGACACTCATCTCATGTCAAGGTTGGAGGAACCTGATGTTATTTACAGCATTGAAATGTGGGACAAAGAGGGAAAAAAAAATAAATCTATATAGCACTGCCTTAATCTGCATTTGAAATCTCCATGGTCATGCTCATTTTGTATAAAATTTCCAAGCCTGTATAGAAAAGGAAGTTTGTATGTGTGAAACATCTTGTAAGAATATGTGAGCTGACAGTGCTAAGCATGGGCTAGAATAACGTTAAAACAAGAAAATAAACAAATGGGTTGTTATTATTATTATTAAAAATAATAATAACTCCAAACCAAGCCATCAAAAGTAATATTAAAAACCCCAAACCCGAACAAACAAAACCCTCCAAATCAAACACATGCCCTCAAACCCATTGCTACCAAGGACAAAGCTGTGAACAAGGATTTGGCTGCACCTTCCACAACTGTGACACAGGTAAGCAAAGGAGATGTAAAATTAGACAACAAACTTTTCCAAAATGGCAACGTTGGAAAGAACTTTTGTGGCAAAAAATCACCGCGATTTTCTCAATTATTGAAAGTGGAAAAGTGAAAATGAATTTATCAGGCACAGAATAAAATGCCGTGAGGTCCCACGGCTCCGTTCAACTCGTGCAGGAGCAGTATTTCTTCACAAGTTTGCACCAGAATCCCCCAACAAAAGTCCCAGGAGCAGAGAAGCTCGGCACTGGTCCCCAGCCGCCCCAGCGTATATTTTTTTTAAATTTAAATGACATTGAGATCCTCTGGGATTCAGCAAGGTGCTCCACACCCTCCTGCACATCCTCGTTTTCCAGTTCCTGCCTAAAATACAGCACTCTTGGAATAACTTAACGCATTTATAACATACTTGAACTCAACATCCCCAACGTTTCCAGTGAAAAGGGTTAATTTTTATCAGAATACCTGAGCAGATTCCCCCTGCTCTCCACTACACCTCCAGGACAAATAAGGATGAGTTGTCAAGTTAAATACAAGCAGTCAAGTGACTGAATTATAATTTACTCTGTGCTCAATTTAAATTAGTGTGAAGCTATTAAAATATACAGTATAAATACGGCAATTCATCACAAGCTGTCATGGATGACTTCATCTATTTGCTGGAGTGGCATACGTTCCACTAAAGGGAACGAGAGCAAAATCACAGGTCAAATTAAGCTGCTATTCTGTTTTAATTCACTTATTTAATCTGTGGCGACATAATTGTCTTTTACAGTATGTACAACTCAAAGGAAATTTGGGAGTATTATAGTCAGTATACAAATGATTAATCAAATGGTCCATTTAAATGCTGGCTTAAGAGCAGGAGAAACTCCAAGCAGTCGAAGAATGGCAATCAGCCAGTGTACACTCACATTTTTCATTAGGATTTTTCCCTCTAATTAGGAAAAAATCTACCTTAGAAGATTCTATTAAATCCTCCGCACATTATCTAGCTGTAAAGTTTACACCAAATACGTAATAATGGCTTTGGTCTGTAATACAGTTATTAAAATGGGCTTGTTCTCCTGTTCAATATGTTTACAAGATTACCTACCAGCTAAAAGCATTTTAATCAACAGGTTTGCACCATGTTATCTTGTCCTACCAAATCTGTACATTCTCGTCAAAAAAAGCCCCCCAATATGCAGAGTTCTGCTTTCACAGATCCATCCAGTGATCCCCCTTTTAGGGTGCAAATTCTCTGTGATGATTGTGTCAAGCTGCTGGCGTTACCGTCCTCTTTGTATCGCTGGGTATGCTGAGCCATAAATTGTTAAATAACTTTCTTAATAGAGCGAGCTGGCACCATCGCAACCAGAACAGGTTTCCTGACCGGTTTGTGAGCACGTTATTTTAAACTGTGATAACACACACACGTGTTGATGCAATATTTCTTTTGAAATCACATTAAATATATATACATAAAAATGAGAGCGACAGGACCACCATGAGCAGCATCTACAAGAGCATCCTGAAGATTTGGGAAACTGGGTTCTAATTATCCACCAGAACTCACCAACGCACGGACTCAAAGGGAAACAAGGAGGTGAAATTGCTGGGGGAAAAGGCTTTTTTGTGCCACAGGGAGGTGATTTCAATTAACCTTGCAAAGCCTGAACTCATTTCCCCTCCTGCCGGGGCGATTTTCCTCCTGCTCCTCTCCAGGCGGCTTCCGAGGGCAGCGATGCCAACGCCGAGCGGGGCTGGCACAGAAGATGCTCTGTAGAGCTTGAAAAATATTATTTTTTTCTGTACTTTTGTGCCTATTACAACTCTGAGAATTCCTGTCTTTGTCTACCTGCTCGTGACAGGTTTAGGAATGACCGATACCACTTGAAAGGACTTTTTCAAAAACTTTTTCAAGTGATATTTGTATTCCATGTAACTCAAAGTTTTCTGGATGCTATTTCAAATTTCCATATTTTACACATGTAGACAATCATTTCAAATCCAGTAGTAAGCATTTGCTTTTCTTCCATGAACAGGAAAATCAAAAGCATTTTTCTAGTGGAGCGAAGGGATTTATAAGATCCTTAGAAAAAGCCGAAACACGGTCAGAACCTCCTTTGAGTAAATCACACATGGCTGGAACCACAAGACAACTTAAGTCCAAATATTCAAGTTAACCACAGATGTAAGTACTGCCCAGTATATATAAATGTTTTATTTGAAGTCCAAGTATAATCTTACACCTTTAAATTTCATTTAACACCAACTCCGCTTGCAGCACCAGCTCCCAACACTCCTCCTGCCCTCCTCTCCCATCCCCACGTCCCTTCAGTTTAACTCAATTATGCCAGAATTTAATGATTAGACAAAGATGGGAAAAAAGAGAAGTGAGACAAAAAGCCCATTTTACAGATTTATAAGTAATTATGCCACAAATTATATTTTTAAAATATACTTTCTAAGATCCCAAAATATTAATTGGAATTGTATGAATGCAGTAATTCATTTGTTTTCTGACAGTCTCTACTGGCTTGAATGTCAACAAAATCACCATATCAAAAATAAATATATAGTACATTACAAAAAGGTACACATTTCAACATTCTTATGTAGATTAATAATTTAACTTACAAATGTAATATAACAAATTAGATACAAGAGCTGGCATACTGTTGCCAGAGCCATGCTATTAGTTTACCACAGTTTTAACCGAACTTCAGAGAAGACTGGGATTTATCTGACCACGTATCACTACAGTACACTGGTTCACTGCAAAGAATGCTCATGAGAAAAAAAACAAATCAGGTGGATAAAAAACAGAGAGGGACGGGACATTAAAATAAATCAACCTGTTAAAACCACAAAATCTCCTAGGAAAAGAAAATATTATCCAAAAGAAAATAGGGAAATTATTTTTATTTGAAAATGAAGTTGGAGAGAGCACTGAAGAATACGCCCCTGGGCAAGGTTTGGCATTAGTCCCACGACATTTCCATCCCCGTTCCCAAAACCTGGATTCTGGGCACTCATTGGGACTCACTAAATTTATAGGCTGGAGCTTCCCTGCATAAACAATGTGGGTTTTAATGCAATAAAACAAATTGAGATCTAACAATCAGGGGGAGGGGAAGGAAACCGAGGTCAAGCAAGAAAGAGAGAAAGAAAATTACTGTAATATCTTACCTTTACTGCTAGTATTTTTCCACTAGGGACATGATAGGCCCTGCATGAGGGGAAAAATTAAATAACTTGAGATCACATAAAATTACCTCAATACATATGTGCAACATGTGTACACTAATTTCACAGAAAAATGACTTGGAGCTAATACGTTCTACGTTAAACCAATTTTATACAGCACTTCTAAAGAAAGACTGATGAAAACAATTGATCAAGAGAATGTACTTACAATGAAACCATTTCGGAGGTTTTGTACATTTGCATGTTTTATATAAGATGTACACATTGAAGACTTTCATATAGCTCTAGCATTTTTTTAAATGCAACAAAATTATAATATATCCATTATTCAGAATCTTCATGTAAAAACAAGGGTTATCATACAAATTTACCAATCCTAAGGGTATTTTGAGTGGTAAGACCGTGACATACACAGCTATATTGATTAAAGTAAAACATGTAATGACTGATTCTTTATCATAACCTAAGGACCCACAGAACTATTAGCGAAAAGAACTTGCTGCATTTGTATTTAAGATTGCACGTGTGTGCACGTAAGGTTACAAAGCATTATTGTTAATGCTCACATGCACCTAAAATAATTTTCCGCAGTATTTCAAGAGCAGTTTATCTTAATTTCTGAAACCAAATAATTATAATTGGGTATTTAACAATGGCTTGTGTGTTCCTAACCATGAACTCACAAGAAAATAAAAAGGTAGGCAAAAAAGAGGTCGTCTAAAAATTCAATGCAATTTTGCATAAAACCAAAACCATTAAAGGTTTTTTCCTCTTCACTAGTTTTATTGTCTCATACTGATTTATGATGCTATGCACAGTAATGTCATATATGTGGCACTAACTTTAAAGAATTATAATATTTTACCACTATATACCTCTAGCAATTATTACTGAAGAAGAAATGCTTTGATAGTTTTATTTTCGGTATGCAAAATCATACATAGTACAGGGAGAGACCGTTGCTTAATCTTATCTATAATCCTGAGCACTTATATGATTTCTGTTAATAGCTCGGATGTTTCTAAAAACTTCACCTTAATTCAATAACACATTTACATGACCGAGTGGCATTAGCTTTTAGGAACCACCACGGTTTAAAAAGCGATGCCAAAAATCAGTGTACAACAAGCAAAAAAAGCCAAACCATCAGGCGGAGCTCCAACAAACCGAATGTCTAATCAATGAATCCAAGGGAATAAACGAACTCGAACTCGGCTGTAACTGGGGATGAATCAACAGTGGCAAAACATTATGGGCTTGAGATGAGCAGAAATGATAAGAAAATGAACAGGCTGATATAACATGCTCAGTGTCTCTTGGCTTATTATGGACTGTGCCGGACAGTTTGGCAACTTAATTAGCTTGTCAAGAAAGCTGATCTTTTTTCCATAAGAGAGATCTCCTGTTTCCAAGTGAATTAAAAGGAAAGCCTTGATTATTTAATTATGATGCACGCTAATTCATCCGTGGAAGTTTGGGTTCAATTTCCAGCAGAGGGCAGATACCTGGTTTGGTTTACAGAGCACTGACAGGACCAATTTAACATTTAATTACGGCTGAGAGCTGGATCACAAAGGAGATGCCATGGCCGTGGGTCCGGCGTGGCCAGTGCCTTTGCAAACGGCAGCGGGGGAAAGGAATTTATTTACTCCGAGCATCTCGATTGTCCTGACCCTCCCCAACACAATAACTGTAAAGTGATGAATGAAGTTGGAATAGGAGCTTTGGTTACACCAAAAGACAACCGTACACCTCTGTGGTGGTTTAATTAACAGCTAACACTTCAAATTAGTCTGGAGTTGTTACAGTAATTACCCGTTCCAATGAGCGTGTAGGGAAAATAGGGTTTTTTGTTAGATATTATGGAGAACTGCAAGTTAGAATTGATCATTTTGGTTACAGTCGGCACAGCTAAAGCCTGAACATTTAGTACCCTGATGGAGCTTCAGAAGGATGCACTAAAAAGAAAAATAATCCCATAGAATAATGCGTGCAGCATGAAGCAAAACATAACTTTTGGTGCATATGGCATCTATGGATGTCTACAAGGAGGGTCATCTCAAGGGTCAGCTCTCACAGATTTTAGTGTTACCTCCAAAAGTAAGCAAACAAACTCATCGTTGTAGAACCAGATCAGGAGATGAAGCAAAGATGCAAAAGGTTCCTGAGCAACACGCACGTTTCAGTGAACACACTTAAAAACCTTCCAGGATGGGAGGGAAATAATAATAATAAACAGTTCCAACCACAACTCATCTTGCTAGAATGGGTCTGAATGGTGCCGACAGGGGCATGTTAAAGACAAGTGAGAAGATTTGCTAAATAGCTGCTGAACTACTTAAAGATAAACGTAAAGAGCAGAAATTAAATACATCGAAACGCAAAATATTCAAGGAAAATGCTGCTTTGGCATTTGCAAAATGTCACTCCTTGCAGAAAGCAGCTCTGAGAAAACAATTTTTCTGCTTTTTTTTGTTGGGGTTTGTTTTTGACCCACTGCAAAAGCAGATGATTGAGAATAGGTGGCTATAAATCATTTACTGTTAAGGAGAAATCAAAGAGATGTAGAGAGTCAACCTCAGAAGTCTAAAACATCATTTTAAACACTTGATGCAAGCGCTAACTATTAAAAAATAGAAAAGTTATTATTTAAGTTTTGCTGCAATTTGCCAACTGCAGGAAGCTGGTTCCAATGTGTATCTTCCCTCTTTGCCTCTTGGTTAAACTGGGAATTTATAAGACAAATGCCATGGCAAGGACTGATCTTTTTACTCTCTGGAGAGGAAACTCCTTGCAATTATTGGGACAAATAAATAATATATTATTATGCAGGGTGTGATTGAGATTCCACCCAGCTTAGTTGGGGAATTGCATCTAACACAAATTTGACGTTTTATTGTTTCAAGTGCAAACTAATGGAAATGCTAGTAGATTAATAACCATCCTAGTAATAACTTTCTCCACTACTAAAAATACTTTTTAGGTATATATTGAAAAATATTGACACAGTATTTATTAAAATAGTAGGAAAATAAACACAACGGCTATCAGATAAATCATTTGGTGCCCAAATATTGCACATAAAGAGACTGTAATTCCTGCACCCAACTAATTTTTAGTTTTATTTTAAAACAGACAGTTGTTATTTATTGTAGCCACAGCATTTTTCTGGCTGAGGATAATGATTAAAATTATTTTTAAAAAAATAAACAGAGTTCAGAAATCCATTCTGGGATACCAGTCTTACAACATGATGCATTCTTTTCAAATTCACCCAAGCCTGACTGTATGTTTATAAGAAGACAAGATAGTATGAAAAGCTGTAGATATCTTAAGTTGTTCTCCAGTGATATCTTCAAAGTGAACAGTAAAGGCTAGTGGTTGAAAATTGCATCTTAGTCTCAGAATATATAAGGGATAAAGGAAACTAATTCATACTAATTTTGCCCAGAAAATGAAAATTCATCATGCAAGCAAACTCTTCTTTCTCAATGCTCAGAAGCGTATTTTAGTTCCTATGTCCAATACAGATATGGGACAAACTCTGCACTTGACTGAGTAACCAATTTAATAATCACCAGATGAGGAGAAAGGTGATGAACAACATGTAGAAAAGAAGCACACCCTTTAATATTAGCAGTACCTGGTATGGAGTTCTTGTTTAATAACTGAGGCTGATAACAACATTTCTATAGACTTCAGGAAAGAAGAAAGAAATCTGCAGGGAAGCCGGAGAAAAGAAAGTACCAACTTTCAGACCTCCTCAGAAAAACAGATATTCCAGCAAAAAGGTAGGAAGTTGGATTAAAGCTGCCACATGATGCGTAAGAAAAGGACGGGCAGATTTCAACCACCGCGTGTTCCGAAACATTCCACCGGGGAAAAGAAATTTAAATCTCTTCCTTCCCATTCCCATGGGATTTCATTACTCTGAGCCCCCACATCCATTACACCGAGCAGCTTCCAAGCAAGACTGAAACAGTCGTGTCAAATATTTTATTAACCTTGACTATTAACCATCTCCCTAGATATTTAAAGCCCTGAAGGGACCTGTGCCAGCCAAGTCCTTTAGCGTAACTTTGTCTCCTCTGCTCCGAAAACTGAGAATGCCCCTCAGGGAAAGCTGGAGGGGCAGCTCGCCCAGTTCTGTGGCAAAAGCTGGGTTATTTTGGGGGGAAAAAGAGAAAAAACGTGATGGTATAAGCAAGTGTGTACTCTACCTGATCAGAGCCCTCCAGCTAAGGCAGAAAAACTTGTGACGGGCTGCGGAGTACAGCGTGTGCATCCCCCGTGCTCCGGAAAATAGAAATCAATAGCACTGTAAAACTAGAACAGGGCTTTGGGGGAACTGACAACTCCTCAGCATCTCTCCCCCCGTATGTAAGTGTTTCTACAGGAAAGCAAGTACAAAAATGAAGGTGTGTGAAGCAGCTGGTTTCTGTTTTAAAAAGGGAAAAAAAAAAGGCAGCTGAATTTCACATTGCCTGCTTTGTTCTTCCTGAGGTCTATTCCACGGAAAACCAGAGGAGAAATGTTAAGATGCTTTGTCTCAAACCTCTTCACGGAATAAGCCACAGCCCATTCTAATATTTAATGCTAAATATTTGTACACTGAATACAGTGAGTTTCTACTCAACTCAAAAATACAACAAACAAAACCAACCAAACAGAACATGCACAAGATTCTTAATAAATAGCTTAGATGTCAAGCAAAAGAAATTCTCCCTTTTCCACTTGCTAAGACTAACAAATTTATATTCTCCCTGTGAGGAATTTTACCTAAAACAGTGAGGAGCTGCATTACTCGCTGTGATTGTGGTATAATTTCTACCAGGGCAAGCAAAGAATTAACTTCAGGTTTCAACACGCAGGCACTCAAGAGAAACGGCAATTTTCAGTGTGCTTTCTGATTTTTAACTGTAAAGCATTTGCCCACGTAAGAGTGACTTAAGGATGGTCACACTGGAAGCACAGACTGAATGTGCAAAGATCCCTGAGCTTTCTCAAACAGCTTCTCCTAATATATACTACTTTGGTTTTACTACAAACTCAGTTTGCTAGTATCTGAAAACTCAAAATAAATGCAGTCTCTTCACAGAAGCAAAAATTCATGAAAATTATTATATCACACAGCTTCAAAAAGCGTTGGAGACACTGCAGCAGGATATATTTTCCTATTTTTCCCCAATAGCCACAGAAACCATTTCTAATCAATAAGATATTCCTTGGCGAGACCAAATGATTCAAGGGAAAGCCATGACCTGCCTGCTATGCCAATGAGTCAGTCCTTTCGTTTCCTGAAAATATAACTAACATCAGCAAATATGACAAAGTGATATATCGACAGTGCCGTCACATCGGCGATGTGACTGCAGGACACAGGGACGTGATGTTCCCCCAGCTGAGGTATCAGAGAAACTTATGGCTGATGCCACAAACTCAGATCTGCCGTAGTTCTATGGGCTCACAAGGGTGTCCTCCTGCTAAATAATGCTTTTAGTAGATGAAAGGGTGGTTGGAAGGGACCTCTGCAGAGCCATGACTTTCAGAGAATCACAGGATGGTTTGGATTGAAGGGACCTTCCCAGCTCCCCCAGTGCCACCCCTGCCATGAGCAGGGACATCTTCACCAGCCCAGGTTGCTCAGAGCCCCGTCCAGCCTGGCCTGGGATGTCTCCAGGGATGGGGCATCCACCACCGCTCTGGGTGACCTGGGCCAGGCTCTCACCACCCCAGCTCTGTGCTGAAAGCCCCAAGGATGGAGATCATCAAAGATGGAGATCCCCAAGGATGGAGCTGATCCCCTGCTGCTCTCACACCATTATAGCACTGCACCATCTTCCTTGCAGAGAGGTTTCTCCTAATGTCCAGTATGACCTTCCCAAATGGCAACCTGATGACAGAAATTTAAAATAAAAGTAAGTATTTTGGGTTCTTTCACCCAGATATGTTTCCTCCTGCTTCACACCTGGCTATGCATGCATTATACATATTTGTAAAAAACATCAAGACATCATTTCACTCAACAAGAATGGCAAATGCCGCCCTGTTTCCCCGTATCCATCCTGCAGAAATCTGCCTCACTTTATGCACGCAAACCATCTCTGGGACCAACGCCAAGCATTTCCTAACAGAAATGAACATACAGAGGTCCCAGGTTTCTTATGCGAGTTAAAAAATTAACACAAAAAGCTACAATTGTAGTATACAGCACCTTCAGCTGTAAAGGCACGGAACGAAGTCAAACTGAACATTTTCTTGCCCTATGAGAAATAACCCAGAGCAAAACGACTGTGTCAGTGTCGCGCAAGATGAATGCAGTTCTCTGTTATGCATCGCAGAATGACATGCCAGTCACCAGCTGCAAACTACATGCAGCAAATCACCCACAGATTTGGATTACTGTTAATTTCCCCCCCCCCCTCTTTTTTCCTAGTGCTGCCACTGTCTGTTGTGTTCCTGGTCAGATTCTGGCAGTCTAATGGCAGAACTGTCACGTACTCAGATGGCCATTTAAAGGAACAGATTCAAATTGTTTCTAGGAAATAAACACTTTGACAGTTGTTGCCTTCTGCAATACACAAACACATTAGCCTGACGCTCTGGCTGTTAAAACAGGAAATACAAAGTGCACAGCAGTTGTAAAAAGGAGCTTTTATGGGGACTGTGCTAGTTCAAACACCAATCGACGCCAACCCACCCTCTATCTACAATCCCATTACAGATGCTTGAGTACTGACTGCAAAATGATTTGTTGTTAAACTAGAAAACAAACAAACCAACTAACCTTGTATCTAAATTTTAAACTTTTCCAAAGAGCAAAATTGGCACTAGAAGCTGCATAAAGAAAACGCAACATAACAAAATGTCTCACTTAACACATCTCTGCGGGAAAGAGGCGGGTTTGGCATCCAAGTCCAGGAGCAGCAGAGCAAATCCCTCACCTCTTACACTGTAACCTACTACTAGTTCCATCTGCTACCACCGAATCGAGTCTTCCTTCTCCACTGTAGCCAAAGGTTCAGAGTCAACCTTGGAAAAGTGGATTACAAGTCCTTGTACCCATCTCATTGCAATTCGGTGCCCATTCCTTGGACAGAACGTACTAAAGACAGAGACGGCTCAGGTTTGACCCTGCTGGTGGGGGCTGTGGTGCCACTAGCACCAGGTCACTCACCAGCCCAGGATCAGCTGCAGACACACTAATGTAGCTCAGCTGCTGGCTTTAAATGAACTGAGAGGACAACAGACAGCAGAGCAGCCATAAGCTCAGACTAACAGGGACCAGCACTATCTGACACAGTGTAAAGCCTGCCAGTGCAATGTAAACACATCGCAATTTTTGGAAGAAATTTGAAGCAAGTGAGTGAGCCAAAAAGTAGGCCACACTCTATGGTGACAGCAGTTCGGACACTTACATCTCTCTACAAGGAGATATAAAGCTGGATTTTCTGCATTATCAAACCACGTGTTCATGAGCGATGCATTCATGACACCCTCACAGCATAAGAACTATTAAGGGAAAACAGAGCTGTTCAGTAATTCAGTAACGACCAGTAGTAGCAAACAGAGCTGCACTGAGAAGCAAAAGTTTTCTAGGTGTTAGCTGCAATAGCTTGAAAGAGCTTTTTCTTCTAATCACGGTTCAGTTTTGAGCAGAAATCTTGCTCTGCCGCAGGAGCGGGTTGAGAGCATCAACACCGAGAGGTTACTGAGGCTGCTCAGTCACTACTGGATCATACGGAGATACATCCCGATGAGCAACACTCACGAGAAACAACTTCTGCACTGCTCCCCTTGTGCCGCTCCTTGGCACTGTCATTAAACCAGCTGGCGAGACGTATAGGGAAGGTGGTTCCAGCTGGATAAGCTTTATGATGATCGGTGGATATCTGAGCATTTTTAGCATTTTGAGCAAGCATTTTCAAAGAATCTGGGGTGAAAAAGCAATGGAAAAAATCAACATCAACCTCACTGGTGTTGTTACACCCGCTGTTCTTCTCAGAGACATCAAAGAGAGACCAAGTCTGAAATACAACACTGCCAGCAGAACTGCAAAAAAAGACTCTTACAGAAATACACCTTCTTCTGCCCCTTATTGTCTCAAATTCACTTCAATGAGCAAAAGCATTTTAACAAAAGTATTCTATGTTGGGGAACAGAGTCTATAAGCTTGGTATAGCTTGGGTGTGTCTAATGCCACCAATTCTCAAGTACACGGAGCATTATTTGTAACCAAGGACCAGATGACATTGCCCATCTCGAGCTGCAAAGCGAACAGCACGATGCTCACACAGCATCTCACTCATGGGCAACAGAAACAAACATTTCCAGAGCCACTCACCGCTTCATCTTCCAAGCTATGGGCGCACAATGCAAACAAAACAGCTTTAATTTAAGAATCATCCAGTTTCTAATTAAACAGCCATAGGCAGCTGGCTGGACACATTTTAATCAGTTTCAATAACCTATTGATTGTATACTGAGGCTTAAAAATTAAAAGTAAAAAGATGACCAGGGAATTGTCCCATCTCAGAACAACAGTAGAATCCTCTGTAAATAACTCCTCTTTTAACCATCAGCTAAATGAACACTTCAATACTGCAGTACAAAGTCTTCTGCAAAATTACTTTAACTAACAAGCAGAAATTTATCAGCTTCAGCCAAAATCAATGCTGAAATCAATTTGAACACTGGTTGTGTCTAAAGGGGCTCATTGGCAATTTAGGGAAATTACACCATGTAAATGCCTGTGCTTTAATTGAACAGTTTCATCAACTAGGCTGTGATTGCTGTCCATTCACTTATTTACTTTCGCTGCAGCTACCATTCTGCAAAGGAATGGGTTTTGTCAGACTTGAAGGAGGTACTTTATCTTCATTTTATGCACTTTTGTGCATAACAGATTTTATGAGGCAGGCAAGCAATAGCCGGGGTCAAAAGAAACAAGTGAACAGCAATCACTGGTCAGTCTTGTTTAAACTGCAAGGATAATATGCAGAAATTCGGTGGGGTATTTCTAACTTAGTCCGGCTATTATTGTTCCGATGCTTTTTGATGTGACTAAAACCAAACCAAACCAAAAGAAAGGGAAAATAGATGTAGTCTGGGGAAGGAATGCAGCAATGCACAACAATGCAGAAAGGTGCGATTTTCAGGCTTCACGTGGCCACAGATTTGTTTTAAAGCCAAAACACAAAACCTGCCAGTAGTTCCTTATTTTCAGAGCCGCATCACGCAGCAGGCTGGGACAAGGATGCGTATAACATTAGTGAGAACCTTTCCTGGAAAGCAAAACGTCGTCAAGCTGCGTGGGGCGGCCGGGACAGGCTCCATTCCTACCTCTGTCGCTGCTTTAGGAAAATAATTTCCATCTCCATTCATCCTCTGCCACGTGCAGAAGATGACGCCAGCCTCCTCTGCAAAAGGGCCAAAATAACCTGTGAATTAAAGAACTTTAAAGGGGGGCAAATTATTCTTATTGTATTGCATATTCATACAGAAACCAATAAATTAATGAGCAGAGGAGAGCACCAGCTCTGCTTAGATTTAGGCTGGCTTCCTACAACATTTGAGATGCATGATAATTACTGCTTTTAAACAACAAATGGGGACTACAGAGACCATGGCGAGTTCATTCCTTCACGACAGCACCAGAGTCCTGCATTAGAAGCCACGGAACAAGCTGGATGGCGCAAACCTTGCAAAGCTCCTTGAGGCAATGATCAACTCCGGCTCTTCCACCCCCATCCCAGCAAAAGGAGCTAAATCACCTGCACGTGCCTGACTGTCCAACACAGCTACATCTCCTCTGGCTCCTTCGCTCCAGAACTGCCAACACTTTTCCCTGATAACATTTGGGGGATCTGCAAAGCGTTTGCAGCACCGTTTGCAGAGAGAGCGACTCTGCAGTTGCCACGTTTAATGTGCTAATGGGGCACCCTGAGGTTGGCGGAGATAGAGAATAAAGAAACGGGCAGATGCTGGAATGTACAGCCCAACCAAACAGCAAAATTGCTCCATTGAATTGCTCAAACAAATCAAGCTTCTGCATTTACCCGTATTTTCCTGAGCGATCCCATTCTTCTGGGCGGTGCATCATCAACAGCCACTTCTCTCCCAATTACTCAAGTTAAAGTGAAGCTGTCTGGTTTAACAGTGTTTTGCTACGATAATACCTGCTTCTCCCTTTCCTTCCCTCTCTCCCAGATAGTTCGTAACTTCACAAATTAATTACGGCATCATTGGGACTTTATTTCAGCATGCAGAGTGTTATGCCTTGCTGCTGCTGACGGCTCCTCTAACAGAATCCAAAGATTTACAAACCAAACACAATACACATTTTTTAAAAATCCCAGGCACACAGAAGGCAACACCATCCCCTAACCCGAGTTCCTTGGACATGTCACTTCATGTTAACTGCAATTGCAAAGCAAAAACTAGAAAAGATGAAATAAAAATATTATTTTTGCTTGTACATAAAGGAAACAATGATACTTCAAATATGCCATGTGAGAGAGACTTCACAGAGTAATTATTTGCCAGAGATAAATACCTCTACTTTGTAATATTCAGGTTCACAATATATGCAAGTATGTATTTTAGGTCTAAATAATTTAATGTAGCTACTCCTGAGGCTGGCTGGCAGCATACATCCCATTACAAACCAAAACGTTCACCTTTCGTTGAAGTGAAAAAGAGGAATCTTATCAAAACAGCCTCCCAGAGCTCTGCAGCCAGCGATGGAGCTACAAGATGCAGCACAGAAGCACGAACTTTAAATGTCTTTTGGACCTACCAGTGAATTATTTTTTTTCCAGAAAGAGCAATGTAAGTTAATATAATAGATGTACTGGTATACAGATGTTTTCTTCTGCTGTGAAGCAGCCCAAACTCTGAATTCCCCATCCTACCAGCTTCTGTAAAATAGCTGATAAAAAACCCCTAGAAACTCTGTCACAGAGCTGGAAGGTCGTACATCTGCCAGTGTAACAGTCTTGGGGCCCTTGTCAGGAAAGGTGCAAATTTCTACAAAGTAATGGCAGCTGAGAGTCTCCAAGAATATGTAAAACTGGACTTACGATACTGCAGGGGAGTCTGGGATTATTTGTACATTCTCACGTATTTTTTTAAAAGAAACAATAATGAACTGGTTTTGCCATATATAACTCTATAATTATCATCATTCCTTAATTAAGAAAATAGTGTATCAAAAGGTAGGGGGAGAAATAGGAAGTCAAACAACTATAAATTCCCTTATTTTTAGAACAGGAAAAACATTTAGATTCAGCAAGTTCTCACTAGAAATATTGCTATAAAGTATTGATTTTTTACCAGACTCAATTGTCTGAAAAGTTGTTTGTATAGCAATATTGGCCAAGCCAATATACTGGAACAATTTTGCTACACACAGTAATCAAGTGTATTTCTAAAGTATAATTATACTGTCATAAAACTAAAGCTAAGATACCTCTTCTCCAAGCAATAAAACAGTTGCAGCTGTAAAGAACCCAAATAAATGAAATACATTTTCTAACTAAACATAGCGTCTTCCAAAGAGAACAAAATCACCTCCTCTCTCCCCCCTTAAACTGAGGTTAGCATGAAAAGTGATCAATACTTCAATCTCAATAAACTATTTCAATAGTAGTTAATTCACGTGGAAAGAGAGGCTGAAAATTTTTGCTCAGTGACCTGCGACATGCTATCTTGTTTGCAGAACGCTGATAATATATCATTGCCATAATGGATATGACTTAGTATAAAGAGCTAGAAAGAATATAATTTTAAAAAAAAAAGATACCACAGACATGCTTGTTCTTTAGATTCCGATCAATACTATACAGGCTGCTCTGAACACAGCGGCAGCACGGAATGCTGCAAGAGGAAAACAGCCAAACATTTGCAATTAATTTTATTTGACAAACGTTCATCGATTTACTGGGATAGAATATATGTGGGCTGCTATCTATGACTAGAGCAATCCAGCTACCTGTAAGTATTCCGGTTTGCATTTCTTGTGGGCTTGCGGAATGCGGATGCTCCTCTGGTGAGGGAAAATGGGCTCCCTTTACAAAGGGGGTTTTGTTGCAAGGTGGGAAATTCTGTCTGTGCTTCATCCAAAGCACATCACTGCAGCACGGTACCTATAATTCCCTGCAGCAGCCACAGCCAGCAGCAGTTTGGGGATGAAAGAGTGAATCGGCACAACGCTTTCATCCACTGTACCGAGAAACAGATTCGAGAAGATCTGAGAGGAACACAGGAGCAAGTTTGGGGAGAAAAATACATTTCATGCTTATATCCTGCTATTATTTGCATTGCAAAGAAAGTCAAACTTCAGGAAGGCACAAAACACGCACACATTAAAAAAAAGGTGCATGTTCCCTGGAGCAGGGCAGAATGACACTTGCACGAGAGAAAATACCCTGAAAGTCATTGCAACTGCTGATTTACAACATGAATGCAATAAAAGGGAAAAAAGAAAGATAGCAACATACAGAAAAGGGCTTGTGCTTTCACAGGTAAAATTTTTTACTTTCCCAAACTGCGAGCAAATGCAACACTCAAGCAGTTAACAAAGTCGATCACACCATCAGCCCACACAACGCTGCAAGTCCACGTAGAAGTGCCAGCAGTATTATATGCTCCCTCCTGTGCTGCTGTTCTCTGTGCCTTGAGTGTTCACATCTCTGCTCCTTTATCGCTCCTGCAGACTCCTACTAAAGCACTAGTCACCACAAGAAAAACAGTTTTGTAAAAACATTAAATAAAAACTGAGCACATAACACACTACCCTTCAGAAATGCAAAAAGAGATCAGAAGGTGCAAGTCTGGCTTTACATGGCATTTTATCCAAGTTTCCCATATGAGTTTTTTGAAATGTGAAATACATACTATGCACGTGGCAATACATATTTAGAAGAATGAGACACTTGTGCAGCTAAAAGCACCATCTCATTGTATTGACCACGCACACCAAGCAGATGTGGAACAGCTGCTCCTTGGGAGATGGGCAAACCCAAGGTGACAAACAGGCATTAACTTCAGCAGATCCTCCGTGCAAGAGGATGGGCAAATCACACGTTCCCTTGCCTTGGCTGACATTGCTCAGATTTTGGCCAGTGGCCGCTATAAGACGCAGGTTGAAGGGAGGAGACTTTTGGTACAACTCGGTACGGCCATTCTTAGGCAGTTCATGATTTTGCACTGTCAGCTCCTTGCTTCAGCTACTTCTCTAGAGAAAATGACCCCAAATCGGGTCAACAAGACACATGGGGGTTCCCTCCCTTCGTAAGATTTTCCTTTTCCCCAACTGTGCCTCAAGTGCCTCCCACAGGGAAGGGAAACGACCTTCTCTCCATCAGAAAACACCAAGAAGTCACTGACTGAGCTGTAAAATCCAACACTCTTCTGAAATCTGATTATAAAAGAACACTGTTTCTGCAAGATTTGTGATCAAGGAATATATTTCTACAAGAGAACGTCCGTGAAATTTCTAAAGTACCTTCCATCTAACCTGATTTCTGACAAGTCTGCTCAAAGACGGGATTTGTCCCTCTAAGGTTATGCAAGTCCATTTTCATTAAACCTTCTGCAAGGAGACCGAAGCCAGTTGTTTTGCAGTGTTGGCAGCCAATTAGAAACTAAACTAAATGCACCATGGCTTTTAAAACATATAAAAAAAATTGTTAATATCAAAGTTAAAATGTCTAAGGTATAAACAAAATCATAATGGGATGCTGGGTTACTGTATATGGTAAATAGCTCTCTGGAGGAAACCTTTATTACTCCCTCAGGGCTTTCTTGCAAAGTATAGATTCCTTAATTCCTAGTGGAATATTTTTCATACACCACTGCAGACTATTAAGTACCAGATATTACATTATGTAGTTTAAACTTTGCACTATGCATGAGAAAGACTTTCCTGTCGAGAAAACTATCTCTCTGCTATTATAATCTTTACAATATTAAAATTAATACTGGCTGCAGGGTAGAAGCTTCACTACCAAAATTTGGGGGAGTTTATCATTTAATATATTCATCAGCCTGTGCGTGAAGCTGCTCGTAAGGGAGGGAAGTCACTGCGACAGCGCAAGGGGTATTTACTAATTTGGAATTGCTGGAGAAAGGCAGAGCCGGTGTCACTGCACCCCACCAGTGACATTCTCAGTGCTGGGCTGGCAAAGGGTGTGGGGAGTCAGCAAGAATAATGGCTTTGCAAATACTGAAGGCAATTCATTAAGCTTCAGGACATTTCAAGTTCCACTTGTGAACCATTAACTTGTTACCCAGGAGGGATTCAAAGCTAAGTATTAAAAAGATAATAAAAATGCACCAAGCCTCACGGCAGCCAAAAGCGGATACCTTGTAAATATGTAAAGAGAATTCTTTAAAAATTTGTATTAAGAATTTATTTCATAATCTTTTCTGCATAGCAGCAATGACCCACTTATATCTCCCCACAAATATGAAGGGAAAAATGAAAAGCAGTGTTAAGCTTTATTTTCAAAAATTTTAAGTGAAATTCAACACTCACTTGTAGACTGTGCCTCCATTGCCATGACCGAGGATGTCTCGATACCGTATGTCTTGTTCATTCATCTCCACAAGAAAGAAAGAAAAACAAAAGAGATGTCATGCTGTGGATGGAAATGTCAAGGAAAAGCAACTCTAGGCCATAAACAACAAGCAGTCTGGGTCATTTCAAGTTCAGCTGCAAGAACGAGAAGATCAATACAACATTTGCTGTCCAATTTATAAAAGACGATACCAAGGGACAAAGTGATGGAAAGTTTAATGACAATTTGTTTGCCTGGGTCATTTCATTAAAGTTTGATAAAAGGTGTCAAAATGGAATGATATAATATAGCTCAAGAGGGTCAGGTCACAGATACTGATAGGAAAAGGGTCTCCAGAACAGCACATAAGCAAAGCCAAAGTTGGAGGTGAATGGAAACAATCCAACAGAAAACTGTCATCTTAAGTACAGCTGGAAAAGTTTACGATTTATTCTGAAATCAGCATAATAGATACTAATGCAGTGACAGTTCTGTCAGCAGGATTCCTTCATATTGCTTCATTCACATACCTTTGAACTACAGCAAATATTCTGGAAAAAAAATAGTCCAATAAAAATATTTTTTCTTGAAATCCACAACTAATTGCTTTCCTCAATCTTTCTGCTCACTGGGACAACTCTCCAGATATGACAATATCCTCAGATATTTGAGCACAATCCTGACACAAGCGCCGCCCGTTGCAAATGCTGGAGTGTGGGATCTTTCCAACACAGATTTTCCAAAAGCTTATTGTGCATCACCCTGCTGGGTGAGCCATTCGAATGTAGAACTAGAGTTCGGCCTTCGCCTGTGCAAATACAGTCATACTGATCTTCCACCTATTCAAAAAACAACTACAGCTGTTTTTGGGAGGCACATGCAGACCTGAAATTAAGTATTTTAATGAGAGTAAATTCTGGGTTGCGAGCATTTGCTATTCCGAAAAGATCTCCTCCACCGCTTGATCCTTGTAAGTAACAAGCGTTCCCATTTCTAAAAGGTATTTTTTCCTAGGAACTCATTATCAAATCATTAACTTGTTTCTATCAACTGTTTATATTTGATGGGATATCAAGTTAAACATTTTACATGAGCTGGAATGGCTGCCTAGACTGTCATTTTTGTGGGTCAAAAGGCATCAAAAAAGGCACCTTTAATGATGTATCTGGTCTGCTATCACTGATGTGATTAGAAATCACAGAAGCACATCTGAGATCGCTTCAAATTAGTTATTTCAAGCACCACTAAAACCACAGTGAGAGCCACGCAGGGCTCGCAATAACCTGTAACTATGTGTATTTATCCAGCTTCTAAAATGGCTTTTAAAATTCGTTGGGGACAGGAGCCCTTCAGTGCAGCCCTTGTCCTGAGAGGGGGAACTTTGCCCCCGGCCTCAACTGGAACAAGTAAGTGATGGTAACAAGCTGCAATGCCCTAAAGAGTCAATAAGCACCACGTCTTATGAAGAGAAAATGGAATATTTAATTGATTTAAAAGAGTATGTTTTAAGAACAGAAATTGCCGAATTTGTGTTCTTTCCTTTCACTAACTGAATAAAAAACATAATTATTTCTCACAGGAAATATCTTTCTCTGGGCATTTCTTCCAGTGACATCAAAATCTCAGTTCTGAAAAAATGTGAAATACCTCAAAGCAGGAGTTGACTCTACATTATTACCTATTGGTAGTTAAACCTGGGCCAGGTATCATAAGATGGTATGAAACGGCCCATTCAAGTATCAAGGTTTACAACAAAAATGAAAATTTATTTTATTACTGAAATCCCTCTTGCTTATAGTATCAATCAGAAAATGCAAATAAAAAGGGGGGGGGAAAAAAGACACCTCATAGAGAACAATAACTCATGAATGCATCTTAGAGTGTGTAAAGAATCTATAGTGGATCCCTTGCCCTAAATGTAATTTCTCCCAGACTGCAGCACTCATTAATTTAAAGCACATTCTGTGTTTTAAGGAGTTCTGCTCTTCTAAGCGAGAGGACTTGAATTCTCCAGACTCTGAGGTAACAACAAACATCTCTCTCCTGTATTCCCAGCAATGTTCTTCTGAACAAAACTCTTAAGAGAAATGAAATGAATCCACAAAGCTACGAACACACTTGTATCTGCTTCTTGAGGGGAAAAAAGAAGAATTTTTTTGTAGTTACACAAGTTATAAGCAACAAATGGAGCAGGATGAGAGTTATAAAGCATATTGTTTTTTCTCTTGCTCTTTGCTAACTGGTAAAAGTGGAATATTTTCCCCACGCTGGTCCCCAAAACCCGGTGACAGGAGCAGCTCCGTGCCCAGCAACCGATAAACTGTGATTTACTGGCTCCAATAAAGATGCCAAAAACATGTGACGATTTATTTATTTTACCGGGAAAACTGGATTTGCAATCACAAAATAATAACAATGAACTTGACGGTCAGGACTGGAATATTTAACCTGCAAAACCGAGTTTAATTGGATGCCGATATTAACAGAATTAATGCAAAAGCAAACCAGACTTCAATTATGGATCGGTAAACAAGACATCCCTTGTTTATACCTGCTGGTTTGGAAAGAAATCACTGTCTATCTCTTGTAAATCATTAAAAGCAAAATGCTCAATTAATCCTTATTTTATACGTAGAGGCCTGAGAGAGGCAGAGTCCTCCAGCCGTACCTTTGCTTTCCGAATCGAAGCAATAACGGTTTCGGAAAGCGGTCACACTCCATGAGCAGACAATTGAAGAGATTTAGTAAATCCCACTTTATAGAGCAGAGACTAATCGGAAAACACGAGCCAGTCAAATGTTTCTTATGAACTGTTGACACTATATCAATGCTGAATCAATTGGTGGCATTTACTCTGAGTGACAGAAAAGAAATAAATATTTATATCGCATCACCTATATCAATGAACCTAGGCAGAAAGCTATTTCTAACCTGTCAATATTTGATTATCTTGAAGAATCATGTCCCCTTCTTTTAATGATTAATATGAATTCCTTATTAAACCTAAATGGAAACTACTAGAGGAATATCATTATGAATGCCCGAAAGCATAAACTGCCAAAAAATAATAAAAAATAATAGCCCAACCCATATTTAAGTAACAATAAGTGTGACTTAATTCCCCAAAAGGGGGAAAAGTTAAAGTTACAACTAGAAACGTATTTCCAGTTATGGATCTGTGACCAAATTTTGCAGAACATTATGCAGAATATCAAAAAGCATTTTCTCTCAATAGAAAGCCGTATAACTCCTATCAGAGGAGGGTGAATAAAACAGCATTAAAGCTTAGTTTGAATATTTTTTTTTTTTTTAATGGGTTCAAGTAATATCTTTCAATATCATAATAGGAGGTTTGGTTCCTTTATATCTTTCTAAAATTCTACTACACAGGAAAGACCTCTGTAGTAGTCTGTTACAGGGCATACCAAATCCTAATTTGTGTTATTTAGAACAAATAAAATGCCAAATACAGCTTATGGACTCAGTCACAAAAAGACGCCTTTTAAAGATGTTCAGTAATTCTATTTTAAAAAATAGTAATATTGGAGTAATTATCAACTTATTTTTAAAGTTCAGAATCAAGCAGCGGGTACTTAGAAAATTTTAAGTTCTCCAGCAAAATAGACAGTTTAGCTACAATTTTGAAACATTAGCAAATCCACTTGCTAGAGATCTTCAAACATTAAACTTTGTTTGCACGCAAGGCGTGCTGACAAAGCTTAAAAATACATTTCCAAGCTGTATTCAAAGGATTCGGTGGCAAACAGGCAAGGTTGCAGCACGGGGCTCCCGTTTTCGAGGGGCAACTCTCATTTATTAGAGCCGAACGTTACAGGTGATACCGAAGGACAAGCGGGAGGACCAGCCTTTATCTTCTTGACATGCTCAACTACAACTACTTGATTCATGAAATGCCAATGAGGCTTGGAGAGGTCATTGTGTGAAGGCACTGAATACGCATCTGAGATAATTAAGATTTCAGCCTTCGAAACGTGGAGGGGAAGTGAACAGCAGTTAAGAAAATCAATAAGAGTCTTTTATTTGCAGTGACACAGATGTCTCAGTCAATAGAGCCTAATAGGAGAGCTTGATCGCAACGGACAGGCGCCTGCCGCCAAGGCTACCAAAGGGCTTTCACTATGACAAACATTAAAACATATTTATGTCGCCACTGAAGAATCTGGGATTCTTTTAAGGTAGTTTAATTTAGTGGTATATATTTAACATCGTTACGTTACGGCAAGCCTGCCCGTACGTTCAGCTCAAAATGGGTCAGACACAATTGCTCCGTTTGCCCAGGACATCCCCTTGTCCATCAATCGGTACATTAAACCTTTCACTTCTGGCTGTCAGAATCTCAATGCCTGGAGCAAGAAAAGAAAGTAACAGCACAGCTTTCTACAACTTCAGAGTTGTGGGTTTGGTTTGGGGTTTTTTTTGAGTTGGTTTTTTGTGTGTGTGGTTTTTTATTTTTTTTTTTTTAAGCAGCTGCAATGTAAGGTAATTATAAATAATACACAGCAGTTCCTTGCAAGGACCTTCTAAATATTTGAGTATCTACTGCCCTAAAAAATACGAAGGTCATTCTAACTGAGCGGTTGACTTAGTTATTCAAAATTGATTAACTTTCTTCCCTGAAATTGTGGCAGCAGCGCAACACGTGTGAGGTGCTTCAATCTATTTGGAGCTAAATCTGATTAGCACATCTTGAGAAATGGGAAGCAAATTGCTGTGCCAATCAAAATAAATCAGGCCACATAACTCATTCATATCATGAAGGGTTCCATGGTCCCTCCAGTTCTGTATTAAAAGAACACATTACATCGAAACGAGCAGTAAGCATCTCTCCGCCTATTTGCGGTGTGCCAGTCGCCGCAGCATCGGGCAGTAACGAGATGTGTGTGTCGCCCAGACCCAATTCCCTGCACTTACCTGGCCATTTGCGAGTATTTTCTTCAGCTCTGCAGAAGACTTTTTCAAGCTGAAAAAAATAAGAGGCGGTTATTTTTAATGACTGCACCACGTCGCTCTATAAAATGATGTGAAAAAGAAACAGCAAGCCATCAGGTTTAAGTTCACAGTTACATATTCTGAGTAGATTTAGCTTTAGCAATGCTGACTGATACTCGGTATAGCTGCTCCTCAAACTGCAAACAGCAGAAACAGAGAAGTAATGAACGTTTAAGAAAATCAATATATTTTTCACCTTTACAAACTAGCTTTTTTAGGTACCTGGCTATATTAGCCTTTGAGATCCAAACTATTGCTTGTCAGTTCAAAGAAGAAAAAGGAAAAAAGAGACCTTCACATACCAGCTGTTTCAAAAAACAAGGAGAAAATAAGGTTTACATCTAGTTTTCAGGTGCTTCAGTTTGTTTTAAAAGCCCTTAAGGCATCATCCCTCAATAATACCTATAAACTTGCAGCAGAAATGTGTGCCAGGGATGACGCTTCACCACCTCCCCTGACCACAGAGCAGTGAGTCCATCTCCCGATACAGGCGTCATCCCAGGGACAACCCCAAATTTAAAGGGGGGTGAGTCCAACTTGCCATGTGCATCCATTCCAGGTCACCTTGCTGCTGCAGTCCCTGGGTTTTTCAGGAGAAACTACCGCTGTGCCAGTAATCTTCCATTACACAAAATGATCTATGTTATTTTCTTCTAGCAAGAGAACTTTAACGAACCACAACTATCAGCTTGGTGTGTTTTGTAGGTAAAACTATTGATGGCTTCAAACCATTTCCACCCACCCACAAAGCAGCGTTTCACCTCCTTCCCTGACAAACTTTGCTCCTTGTATGTTCAACACAACAAATTGCCTGGGTAGCAATGTGTCTGCAAAACTTAATCTCAAAGAGACATTCCGCTCTTATCACTGAAGTTAAAAAAAAAGTACAAAATAATATATTCTTGAAAGGCATGTGCACGTGTCTTGATCACAGATCATTATTAACAAGAACAGTGAAAACACAGATTTCGTATTTGGTGGCTTTGTTCTTTAATAGGCCTCTTGTTCCCACGACTACTTTAAAGAAAAATTAAGTTTTCCAAGGAAACATAAGTTGATCTTGTCATCTTTCATGACTAACAATTTGTGAACATGAAACAAAGAGAGACTTTCAATTACTTCAAAACCAAAACTCATAGCACAGAAGGTTTTGGAAAAGGAATGGCAATTAACCACCAAATAAGGTGACAAGAATCTTCTAGAAGCCTCATTTTCAACGCCCTTCAAGAACAAGCTCAAAGTAGAGGAAGAGCTGAAAGCCAAAGCACAACAGTGACAGAAAACAGCTTTATTTAGCTCAGTGTTAGGAGAGGTTGGGAGGAGAACTGCAGTTCATAAAGACATTGAGATTTAAGAGTCTTGGACAAGATCTTCACCTCTGCAACCCACAGCGAATCTCCCCCAAGGGATGGAGCAAACTTTGTCAGAGGAGATGGATACAGGGTATTGGCTTTTTTTTTATCTCTACAATTAGCAAAACTGCTAAACGGAGCATCAGAACCGGTTCTAACGGCACCTGGATGGGTCACCCACTGCAGGACAAGGTGGTATCGGCAACAGGCGCCCACATCCCGTATGGGGCTGGTGGGACTCGGCGGTGGCAGCCAGAGCTTCACCGACCGAACGTGCTCAACGCAACGTGACTCTGCCTTGGATCGTGTTCATTTCTGTCTCTTTTTCTATTTTCAAAATGCTCTCAGAAAGAAAAGGGAGCAGCACATCGATGCACAGATAAATGTAATATTATCTGCTTCATAGAAGAATAGAATAATTTAGGTTGAAAGTGACCTCCAGAGATTTCTATTCCCACATTTCAAATATGCTCTTATATGAAGAAGATGGAGTCAGACCTTTTTTATTTCAAGAATACACAAGGTTTTTTTATGTGAGTTTATTGTTTGTTTTAACATCAATATTTAGTATAATGAATTCCTGTAACAGTTCATGTAGTAAAAGGGAGTTTATGCTTCAGTATTTAAAAACAGATCTCTAGGAGAAAATAGAAATAGTTCTCTTGCATTTTAAGATCTTAATATGGGTTTCAAAATTAGGACTGGAATGTAAAAAGAAAGATAAGGGAGATGGAGTCCAAAACTTTACTGACACTGTTTGAAACAGGGCACCTAAGCTGTTCAAACTTTTCAAAAAACTTACCCCAAAATAATAAACCTACTGAATCAGGTATCAAATGTTAAAATCAAAGAACCCTGGAATGATATGACCAACAAAGATCTGAACAAACAGCCCTTGCGGTAAACAGTGATTTTTAGATCAACTAAAACACATGAGCTCACCCACAAACTGTATTTCAATGCTTTCTAAAGGACAAAGCCACCTGAAACACCCAGCAAAGACTTATTTCTTTCAGCAGAAAAGGATTCTGAAGAACCAGCAGTACGAGTTTAACAAGCTCCATGAATCAAGGTAATTTCTCCTTCCCCCCTTTGCTCCTGCGTGCCCAGCAGTCACGTTGAAAAAAGTTATTCGGCATCAAGCTTATCATCGGCAACTACCACGCACAAGGTTCCATTTTGCTTTAATAAAAGAAAACAAAACATAAGCTCCCATTCTTGACTCTTACCTATTGCTTGGAAGGGAATCCGAGACCGCCGAACTGCTATTATTAGCAGACCCTGCTCGCGTATTTACCTGCAGGCAGGGAAAGGATCTTTATCAGTCGTTTGTGTTCAGAGGACACTATTCTAATTAACCTGTAATTTGCCACGAATTTCTCATTTCACTACGAAGGTTAATTAGCTTGTTGCTAGGCATGCCGGCGGTTGAGGTCTTGCCTGTATGTAGGTTAGCAGGCTATATAATGCACGGACTACAATATACTATCTTGAACACTTAGTTAAATATATGTCCACCATTTATTCTCATTTTTAAAATGACATAATCATGTAATCTATTTCCAGTTTGCTGCACTTCAAACTGGGCATGCTTACAGAAGCAATAAGCATACCCAAATGAAACAAACCACCTACAAGAATTCCATTGCAGTGCCTTCCACACTTAGATAAATTATTGAAATCAAATGAACATGTTGGGGTTTCTTCAACTCTTTGAAGAAGTAGCAGGCGCTATTTGATAAACTGCCTATTAAAATTTAGGGACCTTATTAACAGAAGTTAAAAACAAAAATAAAGGCAACTCCATCTTTAATAAAACTGTATATATAGATATTGCAGCCAACACCCAGCCGATGAATCCTTTGCCCACCCTCACAAAAAAAAAAAAAGCTTGTCAAAGCTCAAGAAAGTGCAGTTTTATTTGACATTTCAATAAGTGGAACACAGCATTACAAATCCATCTAACTTTACTGAAACAATTATTGAAATTCATACCTTCAGGCCATGTATGTTCCGTTTCCCAGGAGGTTTGCAGGCTGAAACAGTAATTGACTAAATTGTAGAACACATCAGGGCCATTTACAAATTTGCTCAAAATGAATCTTTTAAAAAGAAATGAGGGTGACACCAAAATTAGCAGAGAGAAATGATTGAAAAGAGCCTCACAAGACCCAGAGTGGGAATTATGAGCCAGGATTTTTAACTTGCAGGAGTGAGCATTTATAAATGCTAAGAGCTTTCTGACACCATGTAATATAAATTCTAATTTCTGCTTAAAACACATCAAAATCCAGAAAACTGTTGGCTTAAATTATCAGAATCTTTTTGTAATTCAAATTAAAATCAATATCTTATGTCACTATATTTTCACGTTAGATTTTTTTTCTGGCATTTAACAGAAATATTTGCAAGATGTATTTTGAAGGAATCGGCTGCCACACATCATGAATTAGTCACATTGTCAAAGGCAGACAGTTTGTTTTAAATGTGGAAAAAACATGTCAGGGGCAAGGGCAGTGAGTCTCCAGAAACCAAATACTGGATAAATGCAATTCCAAATGCCATATTTTGGACACAAACACAGCACGTTGTGATGTCTCGGTTTACAGAGGGATGTGCTGCTTGAGGAGCGAGTGTTTTTCTGAAGTCTCTCAAACTACATATCGCCTTGTTCCTCCATTCCGCGGATGTGCTTTTGTCAAATGTTAAAGCCACAAAGGCTTCGAGGTACAAGTTACAGACAGTTCCCATTTTAAACATACAAATGGTATGTTAAAGGGCCTGTCACCTGTGATTGATTGTCTGAGGAGGGACGAATTTGATTTTTCTCTTTCTCTAATGCACATGCATTTCACTTCAATTTTGACAGCAGGAAACGGAACTATTTATTAGTCAGAAGGACACAGATGATAGTTATTAAACACATCAGTTAGGGCCAAGCCACGGGAGAGATTAGCATGTGCATCGTAAAGAGGAAAAGTATTATGATACTGCAGGCATTAAAAAAAAAAAACAACCAGAAGACAATAAACTATTCTAAAATACATACATTTTTTTCTAATAGATTAAAATCATCATTTTGAGCTAACTTGAACTAACTTGAATTAAGATATTAGAAGAGTGGGTTTTATTATATATATTTGAATGGTTTTTATTATACATATTTGAATAGTATATTCACCTTGCATGCCACAGATAGGATATATAGAACAGACAGAATATATGTGTACATGCACACATGTTGTTTATGTGTATGTATACACAGAAGTTTATTTTCAGTATGAAGAATGAACTCTGAGTCTTGCTACCTAGACAGCAACAATGCATTTTATTTTAAATAGACAAAATCCCAATTTGTCCCCTTCAAGATCTTTCTATTATGAAATGAATACAGCACAGCCAAGGTAAGAAGATGGCACACGGACATTTACTACTGGCAGGTTTTATGGCAAACAGGAGTTTTCCGAAGCTGACTGGAGAGAACAGCCGGGAGGATTCCCCAGAAGGAAAACAGGCAGGAAGGGAAAAGGACTCAAAAGGAGACTGGGCTTGCAAAAAAGCTCTTAAAAAGGGAAAACCTTAAATTACAGGCAGAAAAGCTGCAGGTTACTGATGGGGCTTTAAAACTGCAGCACATAGAAAGATGAGACCAAGAGGGCATGAAAGAAAAGTGGTTGTAGTAACAAAATTTGGGATGTTCATTAGAGGGGCAGGACAAGAAGACAGGAAAAAAAAATGCAGAAAAGGGCATTTTGTTCACTATTGCAGAGGAGCAGCAACAGAACTTGGCAGTGGCCTGGGTACAAAGGGAGTGAAGAGCAGCTTTAAAGCTGCAACCTGGAAAGAACAGATGTTTCAAGAAGGCGATTTGAAAAGATGAAACAGCAACTCAGCTCTGAAGCAATTCAGAGAAAGCAGCAAGCGACCTGCAAGGAAATACCCAGCAGATATGGGCGCAGTTGAGCCAATGGTGAAAAAGCAGAGATAATATATGAGGATTGTATCCTCAGCAGCACAGAGATGAATTCTGAATCTGTACAGTTGAAGAAGAATATCCTTGGGTGTAAAGGAGACAGAAAAAGAAGAAAGCAGCAGGAATCCACTTGGCTGGTTCTTCAACAATGACCCAAAAGGAGAATTGAAAAGAAAGTTAAGATCAATTTCTAAACTCAAAATGCCCCTTTAAACACTCAGGCATGCCACAACTTACCTAAACTCTTTGCTTAAGGGGAAAGATATCTAACTGCCTTGCGTTTCCAAGAAGGGTTCCCCACCTAGGATCATCCACTCTATCTCCAAGCCACACGAAAGCCTAGCATTTTATTTCTTGTAAGTGGTGTTCAGTGATTTTAGACAGGTTGTACATCAGTAATTAAATGGCCTTCCACAGAAAGAGACAGGTCCAGGAGAAAGGCCGAGACCTGCACATATCAGCCTGGGAAGAGAGAAGGGGCAGAACGGAGCTTCCTCCATCACAGCCTGGAGAAGATAAGGCCCCAGGAAGATGTTACTGCAGTCTTCCGTACTTAAAAGGGGCCTACAAGAAAGATGGGAACAGACTTTTGAGCTGGGCCTGTTGTCATAGGACAAGGGGTGATGGTTTTAAACTAAAGGATCGGAGATTCAGGCTGGACATGAGGAAGAAATTTTTTATGATGAGGGTAGTGAGAGCCTGGCCCAGGTCACCCAGAGGGGTGGTGGATGAACCATCCCTGGAGACATCCCAGGCCAGGCTGGACGGGGCTCTGAGCAACGTGAGCTGGTGAAGATGTCCCTGCTCATGGCAGGGGGGGCACTGGGGGAGCTGGGAAGGTCCCTTCAACCCAAACCATCCTGTGGTTCTGTGATTGTGTCCTGCTGATTGCACCAGAGTCCTGCAGCTCAAACATCTGGGAGTCCCCCTCTCAATCCGATCCTGCTAGCCTGAGCCATAAAAAAAAAAAAAAGTATATTTCCGTATTCCCTTTGAATTCGAGTCTCTTTTCCACAGGAGTGCACTAAACTACCAGGACAACCAGCCTCCTTTTGAGACGCTATTAGCATGTGTTTGAGAAGGCGGTTGGTTAATTGCACAATTCAAACTTCAGAGAGTTGTAAGTAATGGAAGTCTAGAATGTTTAATTGGGAAGCTCATAGTATGATTATTTGTATAATATCAGTTAAGTGAAAAGAGTTTAATTTTTAATTATTTCAATTAATTTATTGCTGGGAGATTTACTTGGAGAATTTAAACCTTATCTGTTTCATCAATTAAGAATCAGAGATTCAACAACTGGATGGCAAGAGCATCTGAATGAATCAGTGGAGTTACGTAACATATTAGTCTTTTTTTAACTATATTTGAGTTCCGAGGGAGCAGCGCATTCCCAAAAACCTAACGAGCTGCCTACAAATTTTTTGTTCAGGATGTAGATGACCTATTTTTTAATTGTCTCAGCCCACATAATTGATTACATCTCTGTCTGTTCAGGAGAACTATTAAAGCACTAGTGATCATTTTGATACCACTAAGTGCCCAAATCTCTAATAAAATATGTCATGTATTGAGCTGCTGTGACAGACATGTTCCCATGTTCAAAATGAACAATGACAGTCACATTCTCCAAATCTGTTCCACTGATTAATGGTATTAAAAGATCTTAACAAAACCCAAATTTTGTAGTACCATAACCTTAAGTTATTCATCTGCTCTGGTTTGAATACATGCAGAACCACCACCAATGAGTTTTTTAAATGTACATAAATATGTACTATGCAAACTGATTCTTGTTAGTCTAATTTACTCCAGTAAATTAGCTATTTTATATGCAATAAATGTAGTTTTCTCTACGCTCCCCACAATAATGAATTCTTCTATCCAAATTAAGAGGTAAACATCATGTTATGTGCATTTAAACCTTCCGAAAACATAAGTGTTGATGAAACAGTTTACTGATATCATCATTGTTGATTAGAATTTGTTAAGCATTACCTCTTGGATATATCTGTAGAGGCTCTATTAACTGTCCATTTACTTGCTGTTCCATTACAGTGGAGTAATACTGCAAAGAGATTAAAGAAATAGATTACTCAGTAATGTATGAACAGTAGTAAGAGCACTTATGGATTGTTTAATTCATTTTTTTTTTAATTGCCGTAGTACACATCAGCTTTTAGAATGCTTTCTTACTATTTGCAGCTTCGCACAATGAAGTGGCACAGAGGAACGTGAGCTCCAGCACAGGGACCTGGTCTTGGCTCAGATAAGCAAGTTTTAGGCCCACCTGAAACACGGGAGTGCTTCAGAAGACTGAGCAAATGAAACATTTACAGCAAACACAGCAGCTGCCACACCTGGAGATGCTGGGAGAAACCAGTCAAACGTGGAAACAAAGAAACGCTGTAAATATAGTAAAGAAAAAAAAAGTGCAATGAGGAGAACTCCAAAGGAGGAAGGAATCTGGAAACTACCCAGGAACACGTGATGCTGAAGCGCAGCCAGGGCCGTATCCCATGTCAGAGATGTCACACGTCCCCCTGGCGTATAAATCTAATGCACAGCAGGGTGTGCAAAACTGCTCTGCAGGGACTGCGAGGAATGAGCTGGAGGGGGGAATGTTATTGATAAAGAAAGGCTCAGAATGGACAAAAAGGGGTGCAAACGTATCTGAGAACGTCAAGACCCAGGAGGACGGAAAACATCTCACGTGGTGTGAGGGAGCCTGGAAAGCTCAAGGACGAGGACAAAAAATGGTACTAAATGAAGAATTAAATATTTGGATTAAATAAATCTAAACATCACAACCAGCCAATCTCGGGGCAGGAGACAGACCGTGCTATGCGTTTACCGTCTATGACCCAGACGTCTCTCATCGCCATGTGTTAAATATCGAAAGCACATCACAAAGCAACCACCGAACGCCTTTGAAGCAAACAGGCTGGCTGTGGGCCAGATCTCCGTGGCATAAATCAGTGTAGCTCCACTGACTTTCATGCTAATTCTCACCAGCCCAGTGTGGTCTAATACTTCAGCGTGTCACTGTTACCGGCGTTCTGTGATACTATTACTCAAACTGGCAAGAATGGATGTCAACGAGAAAAAAAAAAATTCTAAGTCTCTGTGGAATCAAACACATGTATTTTGCTCACATCAATGGCTTCCCATAGGGCAAGAATATTTTTACTTATGCAACTTAAAAGGGACAAAAGTTTATTAACTACCTAACGTTAAAGAGCACTTGTCTTTCCTCTTACAATGGGATTAAACACATGAACTATAGTAAGCAGACGTTACATGGGCACCATTGTCAATTCATGTGCAGAAGTTTTTCAGTGCTTCTGTTTTTCATGTTCACATCAACAGGAAGAAATTTCCTTTTTGAAGAAAATTGCTGAAGGTTTAAGGATCCATGTCCTGTGTGTACATCTCATCCATCTGCTGCTAAAACCCCTTCCCTCCTTAAAATCTCACCACAAGACTTTTGAGGGGGACATCGCATTCATATGAGTGTACAAACACATAAATCCATATATTAAATAACTGCATGACCCGTGTTCTCGCTGTGCTTACACAGAGCAAAGCTACGCATTGCAAAATCCCACTCTTTGGAAATGATCAGGAGGTTTTTCAGGAGTCAAGACTATCCCATAGAATTATTTTGTATCGGGGGGTCATGAAAAACATGCCAAATCCTCCTCCCTGTCCCCACATCCCTTCACAAAAATGTGTCACCTGTACCTAATAGTTGTGGAACTGTGCAAGAATCTGCTCCACCGGGGGCCAAAATTGCTTAAGAAAAACTTTTTAATTACCATTTTAGTAGTGGCATTCTAGGACCTGAAGACATATATATACACATTATAAACATATAGTACATAGTCTCTAGAATAATCAACTAAAAAAAACATACATGAGACTGTTTCCTGCAAAAAAACAAGTGGGGGAGAGAGAGGAAAAAAAACCCAACCACAGCCCTCTCCATTACTCAAGCAGTGATGACAAGTAAATGAAATATCAATCATGTAAGCTGTCAACCTTTTGGGACAGCAATAACTGTTAACAAGTAGGCTGGAAAAATTGTCTGAAAATGACTTGTCCTCCACACACGAGCATTTGAGGTTTCCACGGAAAATTAAGATGCCACTGGCTATTTGGAACATTGTTCAGGTATTCTTTTTAATGGAAAATTTGCCAGTTATTGATCCAGAGCATGTACCCCTTGCTTCCAGAAAGCTGCGAGCAACTTTCCAATCAGTGGCTGTCAAAAAATTACTGCCTTTTTATACCGATACAAGGCGACAGCTGAAGTGCAACTTCACCGCTGCTCAATGTCTGCCTGTAATTAACCGCAAGGCGCAACCCAAAAATAATTTTATTTACCATTCTACAATATTTGCATAGGCATAGTACCAAGAATTTCTGCATATTCTAAAATAAGTCCAGAACTGTCTGAAATAACTTACTGTCAAATTTGAAATCCATAGGACTTGAATATAAGAGGCTGTACAAGACTGAAAACATCTTCCCCAATTATAGTGTCCTATTTGCATGGAAAAGACCGGTATGATCAGGGAATTCTCTTCTTTTTTGTTCTTAAACTGCAAGAAAATCCTTTTCTTTGCTTTTGAAGAATACTGGCAGAACTGGAAACAAACTGCGCCATGTCAGAATTCCTATAAATACTTAAGCAGCTGTTGGATCCTCCAAATATTTGTTGAAGGCCCCAAAATACTCAAAAATGAATATTTCTCTTCCCTGGTATATTATTCAAGATTACAGTAGATTCATTCCTTTTCTTGTAGGCTAAGAACACTTGTTTTCTTATAAACATATCCCAAATTGACACCTATAGGGTGTTAGAAAGTGAAACCATCAATGCAACACAAATAGAAAACTAGTTCAAAACTGAAAGGAAAATTTTCAGAGAAGAAAAGCTGCTGAAGCAGAAAGAAGTCATTTACAGACATCCCATAATTTTCAAGGGAAAGCAGAGTTGAGCAATCATAACTCTAATGTACTGAAACTTTAACAGTGAGCTTGGAAGCACAGCAGAAAGATGACCTTACAAAAGGCATGATTAATCTCATGACCGTGCCAGGAAAATTCAAGTTTTCCAGTTTAACAGCAAAAATGGCAGCAATTTTATAAGGTAAATGGAGAAATATAAGGAATTCCAGTGGGGAAGCATCACCAGTGATCCAGTTGTATGAAACAAAATAAAATAACTCAAACAAGCACAAACTCCCTTGACTGCCAGGAGATTTTTTTCTTACTTTCTTTCATAAAAGCGTCTTATGCTCTTGAATATCAAACTTGTAATACAACGGTTTCTCCTCCTCTGGAAAGAAAACTGCACATGAAAGTGCCTTATTTAATAAATCTCTAGAGTTTCACAGAGATCAATCACCAGCTGGAACCTGAACTTCTTTCAGCCCAGGATTAAGCAACAGGCGATGACTAAAGTCTCTTTAAACCTGGGTCTACCAGGAGATTGCCAGGTGACGAACGTCCAACCTGGGCCTTCGCATGGGAACAGCGCTGGGGTGCAGAAACAGGCCGATCTCTGCAGATACCAAAAGGAACAGAATTTCACTGAAGTCTGGAAAACACGAGCCCCTGTCCCACGAAACACAGATGGGTTTGATGCACTGAGTTCACACACCAAAACTACATTGTTTTGCCAAACTCTACTGTTCCAAGTTAGGGCCATTACCAGAGTGAGAAGTGCACTTTATAAGGAATCAGCATTACATCTGCCTTAGAGAGAAAACACCCATTTGTTATTTTTTGCTTATCAATTCAATTTGAAATGAAACGCTAAATTATTTTTTTCACTTATATCTGCAACATGACAGACACACTGAAGCTATATTCAAATTATTGTGTTTCAGTAAGTAACTGCATACTTTACTTCTGTAGCCAGATTTTATATTTATAGGTATCTAGACAGATTTTACACACATCCAGGTATATAAAGACACAGACAGACACACATATATCTCATACTAAAAAACAGAAAATACATCTTTAAATCCTCTATGAATATTGAGCCTGCAGCTACAATGAAACTCTTCTGTTAGGAGGGGTGAAACAGTCTCCAGACGAAAGTAGATTTTGAAAAATTTTTAGAGCCCAGGGGTTCATTTTTAATGAGCCGTTACTTTAAGTACTGCATAAAAAATACAAGAAATTGATAGTCCATTTAGCCTGCACTATACCTAATGCAAAAGTCATTAAGAGGCATTATTCTTAATGTTTATGATATGATCAGTAAGTGTACAAGTCTCTTTTTTTCAAAAGTCAGGCATGGCCATATATCTCGTGTGATGCAGTTTTTAAACACCTACACTTAATACAGGAATATTATACTGTGAACTTACTGCAGGAATATTGTACTGTGAACACTGCAGCTTGTGTTAACACCGATCAAATCAAAAATACACGAACAGAAAATAATAATAATGGAAAATATCAGCATTTGTTATACTGTACCTACATAGGATAGCATGGCTTTCATTTCTTCATCACTTCTAACAGTAATTCGGTCACCATCCTCATCTTCATCTAACAAAGAAACAATGGAAGAAAACAATGGAAGTTTTAGTATGTAATGTTTTCAGCTCGACTTTTAGAAGTAGATAAAAATATGAAGAATGTATAAGCCAATTATATAGGCAACCAGGTACTCTGAAATAATAATGTATAATAATTTCAAGCATTGATTAAGTTTTGGCAGTTTCTTTCATCAGAAATACTAGAAATTTAAAAAAAAAAAGTTTTCCTCCCACCAAAACCTTCTGGTCTTACTGTCAACCCCACCTCAACTCACCTGCCCTGTGTCACGGTCCTCCCACCCCGTCCCCATCCCTGTGACAAGTTACAGACTTCTCTGCTCCTTCATGACCCGGCAACGCTGACATAAAAACTCTCATCAGATGCAAATTTGCAACGTTTATATAGATTTAGATGTATTTTGTGATCAGCCTGCATCTCTGTTCATCATGTGGGTGAAGAGGCAGCAGGAGCAGCATCGCCCAGGAATGGAGGTTTCACGATGACAAACATGGGGACAAGGGACTTGTGGCACAAAGAGGCTGCTTCAGTGCCCGTGGAAAGGGAGCAGGATTCTGCTCCAGCAGAGCAAAGCACTTGCAAAGAATTATTAACATGAAGACGTGAAGGACGAATAGACTTTCCAAAGACATACGGTGGGATTTGGCAGGTGCGGATTTACCAGGGGCGCTCAATCCCCCCCATCAGCACCAGCTCCAGTGTCACAAACGGCGGGTGCTGAGACATCTCGTGTGGTTCCTCCACCCCGTCCGGGCCCGGTCCCCACGCAAAGCTCTCACGGTGTCACCGACGGGACAGCTGTGCCAGGGGGGCAACGGGGCCTTCACCTCCAAATCAGCTACAAAATGGTAATTTCTTTTTATGGCTCTAGCTTTGGGGGAGAAGGGAGGGCTTAATGATCTGTCTCCAGTTCTTGCCTGCTGCAATTTAAATATCTTCCTTAAATACTTATTAAAAAAAAAAAAACAACAAAAAACACAACACAAAAAAACAAAAACCAAACACCACACACAGGAGGCACATTGGTGTATACCCCAGTTTTACATTTTTGGTTTTGTTTGTTTTTTTGGGGGGTGGTGGATTTGTTTGTTTGGTTTTGTGTTTTGTTGCTGCTAGTTTTTGTTTTTCCCCCCCTTTGGAGAGGGAGCTCTTTATAAATAAAACAATCACAGAACATCCAACCAATCCCAAAGAATGGCTGACAAATTCACACCCTTTTTGGCCAGAAAAGATCTATTGCAGGAATCTCGAGCACACAGGCCCATGCGAGTTGGGATATTTAAAATGCCCCAGACACCCACCTCTTCCTGAAAACTGCTGTGATTCAGGACACATCCACACAAGTGAGGACGGACGGAGCAGAGCAATCCTGCCCGTGCTCCAAGCTGCAAGTGAGCGGGTCCAAAAGCCGCTCTGCCCGAGCTAAAGTGCGCTGGGACACCACGGAGCAACATACACACCGCATTTCAAATGCCTATTAAATATTGAAATACATGGAGATGAGCTGGTGCATTCGCCGGAGCAGTCCGTCTGTCTGTCCGTCCCATGTCTATAGACATACTGTGATATATGTGGTCTCTGCAATCGCAGTCCCTGTGTGTTACATCAGCACCAAAAAGTGCCGTGATGCCCTTGGATGAAAACTCACTCTTGCTCCTAGCTATGCACAAGAATCTGGGAAGGGATCTGAGTCAACACATTAAAATTATCCACGAAAAGGAGTTTGATTGCTTTGCCTCTGAGAACCTTGCAGGTAATTTCTAGGCTATAAGGAAAAAAAAAAAAAAAAGCAAAGTAATGCAAAAAGAGCAAATCAACAAGAGAAATCAGAGAAAAATGTAACATAAACCTCTTGGAATTACACTTTAAAAATGTAGTGGAAGAGACCTATGGGACACAGAGGAACTGGATAGAACTGTTACATCCTACAGGAGCCTGGTCTTGTGGAAATTTAACTGGTGAACCGCCAGATTGTTACAACTACTTGCTGGGGTTGCCAGCCTGCAGCGAGTCACGAATGATGAAAAGATTAAGAAGAATTAGTGGATGGAAACCGAATTGCTTCCTTGCCTGGAAATGTTTTAGGGAGAAAGAGGGAGGAGCTGTAAAACCGCTGCCTGGCCCAAACCCAAGTCCCCACTGCAGCGCGGAATGGGGTAAGAAAGGCAGAAGCAGCAGCTGTTGGAACAGTGAACGCAACAAATGCCGCGAATCAACAAGAGGGATCAGAGTAAAATGCAGAAGAGAGGAAACATATGACAGAGAGAGATGAGTATATGGAGATAAAAGCCATTAAATGTACTTGGCTTGAGGGAATAGACTGAGCTGGGAGCACCAAAAGAGGGGGAGTGGGGGAAAAGTGGAAAACTCTTAGAGCCCACTTACAAAATGTTTATAAATATCACTCCTTATTCATTTCAAATTATTAAGAAATTAACTCTGAAGTTCTCAGAATTGCAAAATTTCTGAAGAGAATAAATTAACAATAGGTTGACAAAAAGGCAGGAAAAAGCCAAAAGGCATTAAAAAAGCCAAATCTAAACCAGCCAGGCAATGCTTGCAAAGAGCAAAACCAGAAGAAAATCTCCCTTGTATCTGCGCAGAGATCCCTTGCCACCCTACCAGGACATTTCAGCAGAGCCCAAACCCGAACTAGATACAAACACACGGGCTCAGAAAGATTTCCAGGCTCCTCTGCTCGCCTAGAGCACAGAACACGATTTTCCAGCACATTAAGGAAGCAAAAGTAGAACAACAACAACAAAAAAATCCTACGTACTGGCTGGATTTTGCTAATGTCACTTAAAATGGAGGAAGAAACCCTTGCAAGATACCAAACAGAGTGCAGCAGATGGCGAACAAATATTATGAAGCAATCTTCGCAAAATCTGCAGCGTGTCACAAATATAGAAAATGGCAGAGTTTGGAGAAAAGGATCATAACAGGCCATATGTTGTGAGTGATTTGAGCTGTAGCGATGTGTAATACGACGGTAAAATCCACATAAAGGTCCAAGAGTAGGAGAACTGCAGCCCCAGGTAGGAGCCGCGATGGCTGGTTCACTGTAGATAACAATAACTGAACAAACGGCGGAGCAGCCTGCGCGGGATGGCAATTACCCACAGCTGAAGAAGCAACGAAGCAGGTGAGAACAAAGCGTAAACCGCTAAAATCCATGCACTTGATATGGAAAAAGTAACCAGGAAAAAAATCACGCATCAATATACATAACATATTTTAGATGCCAGTTAAATGGCAGGGGAAATGGGTTTGTGCAGATGTAAATGGCAGACTAGAGACACGAGCTGAAAGCACAGAAGCAGATGTTAGAAGACACGACGATATAAGTATTTCCAGGAAAAGTTCTACACATGGTACCATTAATATGGGCTACTGCCCTGATTGCAGCGACTGCTACTGGTGCATGAAGTTCAACCAAAGCTAATGTGTGATGTGGGAGGTATGGAAAACAAAATATTAACAAATCATAAAAAAAAAAAAAAAGAAAAAAGAATGGCATGCTCTGCAGCCTGGTTTTGCTCAGGTCTCTTTAGAAAGTCTTGTTTTAAAAAGCAAGGCAGGAGAAACGTTGAGGCTATGGAGAAATAACACTTGTAATCTCCATTCTTAGGTTGCTGGTGTTTTAGGAAAACACTTACATGAAAAAGAATAAAAAGCACTAAATGGCACTTTAAGGACCATAAAACAATATCTCATTTGATTATCTACATGCAGAATTATCTATAAAGCTCTAAAAAAATGGAGCATTGCTAATAAGATTGCGAGGCCCTATCTCATCATATCTGCTCTCTCACCTTCAGCATCGCTACCTGACTCGTGTAACACTCCCAGTCCCCTCCAGCACCTTCTTGCTATTTCATCTCTATCAAAGCAAAACAGTTACATAGAAAAAAAAAATAAAGAAACATTAAAAGGGAACAGTAGGAGCCCTCTACACTTGGAGAGAAAGCTACTTGGTATCTTATCCCCTTAGACACAGATGTTTGACTCGCCTTTGCAGCTTATTGTTCTCCAGATAGGACAATCCTCCAGGAATCCCCTCAAAACTCAAAATAAACAGGGTTCAAAGAACAGAGCAGAAATAGAACTTAGCAGATATAAGCCTAAACCTGCACTAACAATCACCAGGAGCTTCCCTAACTCAGCAAAAACACAACACAACCCCCTTCACGAGAGGCAAGTGCCACCATGGACACCCGCAACCGACGGCTTTTTCTGCTTCGGCCCAGCAGAAGGAAAAATGGCAAAAAAAGGCAAACTAAACCCACAGCAGTCAAAACCCAGATATCTGTTCCAGTGAACGGAAACATTAATTTCTAATATGCTGCTATATTCGGTACGAAATCTGGATGTTGTACCGTATTTCTGTAGAAGCTGCTGCTCTTTTGGTTTCTTCCAGTGGAGGATTAAAATTTTAAACTTAGACCTACAGGTACTTTATACTTTTCATTTAATTTGAGCAATATAATTGCAGTGAGGAGCCAGAGCACGGTAAGGTCATGCTGGTAATTAAAGCTATATTGTAGAAATATGCTCATTCAAGATGTGATTAAATAATAAAATATTGCTTACTTCAGTATCATCATTAAATTTGCATTAATGCATAAATATTTAACTGTAATGTATAATGAGCATAAACATTATTTATTTAAAAAATGACAGCTCTATAACGTGACAAAGGAGACAGTTTATACAAGTCATACTTACACTCAAATGCTGTTGTCGTTGCATCTGGCAAAACTTGACCGATGACATCCTAAAATGTAAAGAAGAATGAGCTATATATCAAATGGGAAATGCCTGAGATGATTTAGAGTAAATCACCTTAACTGGTCCCCAGTGCAGGCAGAAGATTTGAAGTCCTGTTGCTCACCACTGCCCTGAAATTACAAACTTTTAACACACAATACAAATCGGTACAAATCATGGTGCTCTTCTCCTTCCTCTCCAGGCTACCTTCAGGAAAAACTGTTTTCTTTCTAAATAACTCAATCATAAATGCAAATAAGTCAGTGTCGTCTGTTCTTGCAGTTTAAAGAATTGATTTTGTCCATAGGTTACAGAAAAATATATATTAACTCATCGAGGCAAGTCATAAAACCAGAGGTTTTTTTACTTGAGAAAGCACATTTTCTCCCTCAGCCCTTCTGCTTAAATCACTCCAACTCCTCCTTGCCACCTCCAAAAAACTGCCCTGGTCCCCCCTCCCATCAAAACATAACCTCATCCCATGGCTCCATTCCCGCCTGCAGCTCCTGAATAGCCGGATTTAGGGCTCAAATAAATATAGGAGCTGTGAGATTGAAGGCATTTTTGCCGTTTCCACCCCAGAAGCGCCAGTGACGTGGCAGGACCAGCAGCTGCGCGGAGCAAAACATTCCTCTCCACGCCGGAAAGTTTGCGGGACTCTTTATCGTTCTTGTGATTGAAACTTCGTCAAAACTCGGTGGATGGATTCAAATACAACGGCTGCCTCGGGAAAAATAAGGTTAAAATACCCAAAGGAGTGGAAGTACGAAGCTAGAAGGCAACCGAGCCTCGGCGGGATCGCTGCCTTAGGGGAGGTGTGAGCTGCACATCTGCAAACCCATTACAAAACACAGTTTATTTTTTTCCTTTTTTTCCTTTACATAAAGCATTTACTCAAAACTCAGTGAAAGAAAAATCTCTGCTCAGACTGAAATCATCGCGACCTCGCAGCGTATCTGCTGCTGTCAGCCCTCGCGAGGCTGCAATATGTCATGTCAGGGCACGGCAGAAACGCACAGCGTGGGTTTTCTCCTTCCTGCTGCCTCGTTTCAGACAATCTCTCCACTGACAGTGTCACAAAGTGATTAGAAATTAATGAGCACCAGTATTTATGGCAGTACATACCCTGTGAGCATCTCGGGGTGCTAAGCACCCCCCTGTATCAAAGCTTTAGTGATCGCTGCCCTGTCACTTTTGTTTTCTCTATTTTTTTCATTTAGTCTAAACCCAGGAAATTAAACATTCTGTGCAACGTTAAAGAGACTCAATTAATACAATGAGAAAGCAGGAAAAGCAGCCTCAAGATTTCCACACAGCTAAATGAAACAAATAGCACTTCTAAAACTTTTTCTTCTGGTACTTTCATTTCAGATGCTAAAATAAATCAATAGTAATTGAAACTATTAATTGTATACAAAAAGACAAAAGATGTGCAAAACAGGTTACCTAATGAATCTACCAATAGAGATTGCAAACTTGTGGAGCTGAAAATAAGGCGGAGGAATAAAAATGTTGTCAAATTAACACAAACTCTTCCGTTTTGATACTTGTACAGGGTTTGAGAGCTCTGTCAGTCCTCTGCCAACAGCCAGTCCAGTTGGACCCTCTGGCCCTAACACGAAATTAAAGTTTTGCCTAAACAGAAGACTGTGCTGTTAACTAATTATTCCTAAATCGGTTTAGTTAAACATTGAAAATTCCTCAGCAAACACACTTCAATGGTGTTAGATTTAAGCCACTTGTAAAACACTTTTATTATGTGGGCACACAGATGCTTCCACTAAATGGATTAAAAAAATGTTATCAGAAAAGGACCCCAGTTTTGGGGTATTTATGAACTGTATTTAAGAAGTGGGTGATAAATTATTTTATATTTATTTTTTCCTATTCAGAGTAAACTTTTCTGTACATTGGGATTCTTTAAAATGAGTGATAACCAAGTACATGAGTTTAAGAACTATATTCAGCGTTAAGACGAGTTACGGTGTAAATAGTTTAAAAGAAAACCCTACCAATGGTCACAAAAACTTTGCAGCTTTCAGAATTTCTATTTAATAGATGCACCTGAGAAAAGCGTGCCTTGCAGGAGCTGGGAGGGAAATCACAACATTGTGCTCCTGTTACCATATATTATTTTTATCACCTACATACAACTTCTATGCTCAAACACTGAGCAGACCTCTCAGTGACCCGAGCTTAAAGGATTACTCTAAATTTCAACAGATTACGCGTGACAATTTTTTACTATCACAACAGAGACCACAAGCAATAAAATACTACGACTTGCAGACACTGTTCAAGTGGGTTCACAGACACAGCAGCTTCTGTTTTAACGTACAAAAGTGAAAAGCCTCTAACAATGAAAAGAAAAATCAAGAAACAGCAGCTGAAGCAAGAACTCCAAATCTGCTCTCTACAAGAGCTGTGGAGCACTTTTTTGGAGCAAGAAAGCAGAAAATGTGAAAGCATCACTTTAAACAACAGTGTAAATACTGAAATCATGGCCCTCAGTCTCATTTCTGTTCAAACTTGTTTTATCTCAGTATGACATCATGGAGTTATCCTGAATTAACACCAAGTGCTTAAATACTCTGGTGACAGCAAACGAACCTAGACAGCCTGATGAAAAGACAACCCGAAAAACCTCATTGTAATTCCTTGAGTGGTGCCTTTAAAACAAATCTGTTTACTGGTAACTTGCAGGTCTGCAAAGCTGATACACACAGAGCATATCTAAAGTGACATTATGAAGAGCAGCTCTTAGCACCCAGTTTAAGAAGGTAATCCAGAAAATGCCCAAAGTAAAGCACAGAAGTAGCACCACTTCCATGGGTTAAGCATTGTCCTACCATGTCAAGGCCAAGCACCGGCACCAACCAACCTGTGGGTATCAGGATTTCTGTAATACCTGTAAAGGCCCCTTCAAGAGACAGAATTAGAACAGCTGAAAATTAAGAACTGAATCATTTTTTTCCCAGAAAGGGCTGTTGGGCATTGGAACAGGCTGCCCAGGGCAGTGGTGGAGTCACCATCCCTGGAGGGGTTGAACAGACATGGAGATGAGGTTCTCAGGGACATGGGGCAGTGCCAGGGGTAGGGGAATGGTTGGACTCGATCGTAAAGGTCTTTTCCAACCAAAATGATCCTGTGATTTAGTGCATAAAGCACTGCACTGAGCATCAGACTCCTGACTCCAACATGTTATGCTATGGTTATAGACAGAATATTTGGTGACTCCACACCACAGCTTCTTCTCTAAAAAAGGGAGATGGAAATAACCTTGCACACCAGCCTGAGATGCTGCAAGGCTACACTCATTTGCATTCACAAGGTTGTTCACACCTCTGGGATGCTAAATTAACAAAAACCATGTTAAAAAAAAAATCCTGCTCCTCTCAAAGATAATTTCATGACCCAGGTCAGACCCACGTCTGCAGAGGAGCTGGGTGACCTGAACCACAGGTGATCTGTGGCAGCTGCATCTGCTCAAAACCACCATTAACGCAGTGATCTCAACCTGCACCATGTACAAGAGTAAACAGCACATGTGGGCATCCACCTGCTGTTGTTCTCCATAGGCCTCTGCTAAATGGAACAACTGCACAAGGGTTCACTCCTCGCTCCATCAGCTGGGCCACGAGTGCCTACAGCACAGGCAAGGGACATCACCAAACATTTTGTGGCTGTGTGCAACGTCCTACACAAACATCACAGAAGACTGGGAAGAACATCGATGACTGCTGAATGCGAGGATAATGACAGAAACTGGGATTTTGTAAGAAAACCAGAAACGTACACGCCTGTCATGTTCCACCATCATCCACTGACTGGAGAAACTACCACCTATGTCACGAAACATGAAGCTCAACCTGCTTATAACTGGAGAAATACATTTTTAAAAGTCCCGTAGATCTGTTAGATGGCTGCAAACAAATAACTAAGTTGAGCATCAAAATTGTGTGCAGAGGGGGAAAAAAAATCAGAAACCTCTTTCCTCAATGACTTTGATCGTGATGCAGAACAAGACAAGCACTGTGTCAGAACTATTTCAACATCTGTACTATCGTACTTCTGCTTATTTGAGATCTGGCTCCAAAAGGCACGCTGCCTCTTAGCATTGTATCCGAGCTGAATGCACAGGTTCATTTTAACTTCAGGTCAAAAAGCCACATGCTGGCCCCAGCTGCAACCTGATGGAGCAGCCACAGGAACTACAAGAAAAGCTGCAGGTGCAGAGCAAGATACGGTCTGACCACCGAGTTGCAGCTGTGCTGCCTGAAGCCCTTACTACAGCTTTACACACAGGTCCCCACACCCCGCTGCCACCCCAAACAAGGACTCCTGGAGCACCTGAAGGGCCAGCACCCTGTAGGGCCACAGCCTCAAAGTAAACTCCACATGCAGTTTAAGCTTAAGCAGCTCTTTTCTTCAACCCACTTGTTAATGAGTCTACACAGGTGGAGTTTAAGGCCCAAGCTGCTTTGATTCTGAAGCAACAGGATGAAAACTAAAAAACAGAATGGTTTTGCAAAGCCATGACCTCAACCTGACAACAATTCTCTATTTACTTTTAATTAATACAACCAAACTTAACTTTTCATTAATTCTAAACCACCAAAGGATAATCCACATATCAGCAATTATCTCACTTTATTCTGGAAAAAGAGGAAAACATGAAGCAGAATGTGGAGTAAATCTGGCTCAGATTTGTGTCACTTGTCTTTAGGGTTGAGCAGGTTGTCCCCAGCTGGCTGTGTGACCACTGGAAACTCACAGCAATCTCCAAGGGAAAACCGCTCCTCCATCTGCCAAAAGTTCTGCTCCCTCTCCTCCATCTACAGAAAGTCTTGGATAATGCTAAACGTTAGGAAGAATGAAACCTGGAACACCTGCCATCCGCTCCAATTACCTCTGCAGTCTTCTGTAGGCCCAACATTGAATATTTTCCAGCAAATCAATCCCTTAATCCTCATATCTTCTCGGTAAAATGCACCACATTGAAAGAGATCAGGAGAATCTCTCTCCAATATTAACAGAAAAATTTAAATACACACATGATCTGTGGCATAGGAAGATTTTTCTTTTGAGAAATAGGGGCACACGGAGTCTCTAGCTGAGATGTGTTACGTATGAAAGATGATGGGATCCTGAAGAAAATAAGTATGACCTGCACACCAGGATTAGATTTTTCTTTACGCTAAGGCTGCAATTAAGAAGCAACAGTGAGTGGGATAAATATCCACTGCCATTTCTGAGTAAACAGAGGAGCCTCATATACTTGATGTGCAGATGGGGATAAAATAAGTCAAGTAGGGGCTGAGGGCAGCTCGGGGCAAGGAAAATGCAGCAAACCCATAACACAGCAATGCACGAGATCATCAAAAGCAAGAACATCCACAGCCCATGTGTAAAGCCCAAAGTTACCATGCCCGAGCCAGGGAGGCACTGTTCATAATTTCCAAACGACAACTTTTTGGATCACCCCGAAGCGATGCCCATGGCCACTGGTATTACCGCACTCGGAGAAACCGACCCTCAGAGGGTCTGGGACCACCGCTCTGCACCTCGGGTCCTGCTGACAACCCACCGAGAGCAAAACCAGCCCGTGGGGCAGCACCGGTACCAGCCCCCAACCCCGAGGGCACCGACCCAGCCCCAAACTCCTCATTTTCGTCAGCCTCTGCTACAGCCACTTGCCGATTAAAACTTTCAGTTAGCATAAAGCCCATCCCTGAAAAAAAACATCCAACCAAACAAAAAAAACACCAAAAAAACCAACAACACCTTTCGCTTTCCAGGGAGGTTTTTTGTTAGCACTGTCCCCACCCGACCTGGGTGACCGCTCGGTGCTCACGGAGCCGCAGACCCCGCGCAGCGTCCCCGTCCCCTCCCTGGGCACCGGGACCGGGACCCACCAGCACGTCCCTGAAGAGCAGCTGAGGAGCCGAGTGAACGGTCCAGTCGACAGCCCCGCCGTCGGGGATCTTGATGCGGATGACCAGCGCCTGGCTCTCCATGGCGCGGGAGGGGCCGCAGAGCAGCCAGAGCATCCCCGCCCCGCCGGGCTCACATGCTGCGGCGGGGCCTGGGGCTGCTCGGCGGGGCCCGGGGCTGCTCGGCGGGGCCCGGGATGTGCCGCCCCGCCTCGCCCACAGGAAGGACTCGCTGCCCCGGAACCAAAACGGAGGGGCCGGGAGGAGGGAGACATGGAGGAGGGGAAGGAGGAAGGGGAGGAGGGATCGTAGGCGGCGCCATGTTGGGGGAGGAGGCGCCCTCAGCGCTGTGACAGCCCGGGGAGCGGGAACCGCCTGAGGGGCGGAGAAGCACCGATTTTATTATTCCCCCTCCCACCTTATTATGCCTTCTACTTGTAACAGGAAACTCACTGTTGAGACAGCAGAGTCAGGCTCGGATTCCTGCGTTAATTAAAGAGCGTGCAAAGTCCTCAGTGCTGCCCATCTTCAAAATTCAGAGTATTGAGTTGTCCAGTAACAGCTTCTCCTTAAGGACTCATGGAGTGTTTCTCCTCAGGTTATCCAGTCTAACACAGAAAAACTCATACGCTAAGAGAAACCAGTGCCACAGTCCATCCATCCCTGCCCAGGCCCTCCCAGTAGGACACAACGCAAACCAGTCCCTTGGGTACCGTGGCAGGGCTGCTCTCTGTTCTGCTCGTTACTGGAACATCCAAACATCGGTATTAATGTGCTTTAAGCAGTTCTGTCAATAGCCAATAGCTTTTATCTTTCTCCAAATCACAGAACACTCCCCTAAATATCTCCAGTGCTGTCAAGGTTAAATTCTTCCATCAAAGTCTTTCCCCATCAGTTCAGTGGTGCAGCAGAAAACAGCCCATTTCAAAAAGCCCATCTTAAAGCATCGCTCTAACAAAAGAAAATCCCTGTTAGAAGTTATGTCCAGCTTCTTAAGAAGCAGAAAAGAATGGTTACGTGTTGGGGCATGACAGAGATGTAATCTTCCCACCGCAATCACATGCCATCATACGCTGTGTGCGGCTTTTTTAAAAACCAGCTTTTTTGCCTGACTGAAGTCAGAGGAAGGTTCCCCATTCTGCAGCACTAAACCTTCCAGTTCTTTTAGTGGAAGAAAAGCATTAATCTCAATTGTCGGCTATTGATCTGTGTATTTTATCACAATCACATTATAATCTATGACAAACTGAACTATTTGAGTTATATTCTCAATTTAGAGGGAGAAAAAAATTGAAGGTATATTTAATTCCTGAAACATCTTCAAGCTTCCTTATATTAAAATTCTACTTTGTGCTCCAGGAAAAAAATAAAAAAAGGCTCTTTGAATGGCCATTAGCAGAGATAAATTCTCTCTCTGTTCAATAACTTTATAATTTAGTTCCTACACTAGAAATTAATAGAGCTCCAACTCCTAAGTATCTAAGGGATTGGTGCTGTCCACACAGACGCCTTTCTGCTCAAATGAACCTTTTACTCACAGTCCCCGTGTACCTTCAGTCAGGTTCATTTCAATCAGATTCATTTTCTATTACAGTTTTAAGAATAGGATACAAAAATCATAGAATTTCTATAGAACTGCAATTTTTCTAAAATGTCTTTTTCATTTATAAGACTATGGGGAAAACCAACTCAATTTGCATAAATATTATGCAGCTTTTCTGGAGCTAATGATAACCTGTATCCCCCATTCTGATTTGTGTTGATGCAGCTGTAATCAAAGTTCAAGGTTTTTTAAATCTCAGGAAGGAAAACACATCAAACATCTGTTTCTTGACACAGGTTTGTTTTTGCCACATTTTTCTTTAAAACCCATCTTTCCTAAGAATTTTTCCTTCTAATTACACCAACATTTGAAACAAACAGTTAAGTTTCATCATCCTGCAGAGTTGCTACTATGAGAACAGGACTTCACCAAAATCTATTTATGTACTTTTCCTCAATGTTGAGGGAAAAATTTGTGTAGCAAGACTACAGGTAGTTTTAAATTTGTATTATAAAATGTTCTTAAGGTTCAGTATTTGACTGTCCCAAGAATCTCCTCTTTAAAAGTTTCCCACACAGGAAGTTCAAGAATTCCAGAAAGCCACAGATAAAAATAATTAAGCAGTCTGATTTTCTCCACTAAATCCAGATGACAGGCTGTCAGCAAGAAATACGCATGTATTTCCTATTTATAATTACGTAGCCAAAGTTATTGTCTACCCACAATGAAATAACATTCAAAACCTGCAAAGGAACAATATATCAGTTCTTTAATTACAGCAGAATCATGAAGCCCGTGGCTTCTATAAATTCTATTTTAATTTCTGAAGGGAGGAAATATCCTCGCAGACTTTCAAGCTGGTTTGATGCTCACTGCAGTCTGCTGCTGCTCTCTGCTGCTTTCCACTGCGCTTTGAGAGGACAGAGAGCTGGAGATAGCCACAGGGAAAAAAAAATAAATAAATGTTTGTTTTTCAAGAAAAAGCAGAACGCTGACACAGAAGAATACTAAAATTATTAGATTGGTCATGCCGTGGAATCTCACAGGAGTTATCGGTGAGTGGTAGGGAAAAAATGCTGTGCCCCACTGATTGCCTGGAACACAGGTACCGTGAGAATTTGCAAGGCCCTCAAAAAATAAGGAAATACGTTATTACTTCTTTCCCTCTCTAAGTCCCACTGCAAAGGAAGTTATCTACCGCAAGTCATTTTCTATCTTTTCACTACCACAGACATCATATCATGAAATTTTGAGTCTCTCTACTAAAACTCCATAAAAAGAAGACAAGGACAGAACGTGCTGACTCCCCTGGCCCTATGCTTGCCCATTTCTGTTCCAGGACCTGTATCCGGGAGGTTTTCCTGCCATTGCTGGAGGGACTTGCGAGCTTAATTTGAGGAGTGAATCAGGCCAATGCAGGTGAAAAGTGCAACGCTTAGAACTTACAGAGTCCCCTTCACCCAGCATTTCTTGACATAAACGCTATTTTTATAATAACCCTGACAATATGCTCATTGTAAATATTCAGTGGAAACAAAAGCAGGTGAATTATGCCAATTGCACTGGGCTGTATTAGAAGTTGAAGTGCACTAAAACCAGTATTAGGACCCCAAACAACTTTGCTCTAGTCCTGTGCTCAGACTGTCGGAGAGAAGGAAATGAGGCCGGGAAGGAAGCTGAGGAGAGAGCCAGAAAGTCCATTTTCATCACAGCTCACACTGGGCATCTCTGGGAAATTTAAACCTCACTACTATGAGAATTTCCCCAGCTATGACACAGGAATAACACACATTTACCAGACTAAACAGTTAATGTTTGTTAACTACGTGTCCTAAATGTTATTCAACATTTTACTGTATTACCAGTACTGTGCCATATTGCATGTAATTCATATACAGTATGTAAAACAGACTCGGAGGAAGCAGAATCTAAATGCCAGTCTTTGGTTCACTAAATTCAATTTATCATCTCTGCCTCCTCCCTTCTAGATAGGTATTATACATAACAAAGGATAAGGTCTTCATTTCCTAGAGGAAATGGCACTTATCATTGCTTTAGTAGCATATATTTACATATATATATATATTTAAGGAGATTAATATATAACTTTCTCTGTTGGTAAAATATAATGGTGAAATTCACCTTTTTTTTCCCTTCCCACATCTTCAGGTTGCCAGTGAGCGCAGCAAACTGAATTCCCTGAGGCTTATAAAAAAGTAGGTCAACAGCGTCCAGACTTTCTAACCATATTCCTCTCTAAATGCACATCCCAGGAAAGAGTCACCCAAGTGTACCAGCTTGATCAATACATTTATAGATTAAGATCACTTAAAACCAGCATTAAAACTTGCAGAAAACCAGCTGTGTGCCTCCCATGAAACACTTTGCACAGGCTCTCTGGAATAAGAGGCAAAGGAATGTTTGTGAACCAAGTATCAGGTAATAAATTGATCTTAATTTCAGTTCAGTGGGAGCAGAATCTGGCCTCAAATAGATAGATCTTTTAAAACTTTCTCATAGTAAACTTGAAAAAAAACTACCAACCAACAACACACTAACCAAACCGAACACAACATTAAACTGAATTATTAACTGTTCAGTTCTTTCTTTAAATTATGAACATACTTTGAAATACAGCAGATTACAGGTATGTTTTATGTCTATTTTAAAGGCTAGGTATGATACACAGTGTAAACTGTAGCGGTTGGGTTGAGCAAAAATGGCTGTTATCATTAATGTGGTAACTGTACCCCCTCAGACCAGCTTCAGGGGCTGTGTAATTGTTTTTCTGTCAACCTATAAATTCTTGAGTAACAACAAAATTATTGTGATTTTTCCTACTAAATAATTCATGTATCGCAAAGCATGTATGTAACCAGGCCCATGAATCACTAAGCATGTAACAATCATATCTAATGGCATTTATCCTTGCAAGAATAAAAATAGGTTTGATCTTACATCTTGTTCAAAAATTTCTAATGTTCCTGAAAAGTGGTCTATTTTGGAATTTATACTTTAAACCTGAAAGTTTCCTTGATCAGACTTCTTGTCTGAAGGATTGCTTTTAATCATGTTTTACAGTTTTAATTCTATTAGTATTACTAATATCACTGAGAGTAATAAATTGGTTTTATAATGAACTAGAACAGGGCTCATAAAATGTGCTTAAAGTGATGCAATTGCTATTAAAATCACTCCAAGCCATACGGATCTACCTTACCAAGCAAACAGCGACCATAGTGCATCCAAACTGAATTACAACACAAGAATGTTCCATCATTGCAAACCTCTCTATTTATTTAAATGCTGAACAGGTGCATAGTTGAGTTTTCTATAAGACACCCTCATAACTGAAAATGTTAATAATCTGGATCATTTATAACTTGAACTCGGACAAAATCGTGATCTCTGACAGACTGCTGCAGAAAGCTCTCATGCTACGTGGACATCATTACTTTCTAAATGCATCTCGCAGTGCATTTACGAGAACATTATGATGTATTAGCATAAATAATTAAGGTTAAACGCCGCTCATCTATGAGTAATACAAATTTTGTGATACATTAGCCCTCTTTATTTCAGCTGCATTTATTCACTTACTGATTTGCAAAGGTCAGTAATTGACATCAAGTGTCCCAATCATTAATGCAAATTTTGATGTTCTACTACACACATGCTTTATTTAAAAGACTTAAATGAAAACATGGTAATAACATCTTATTATTTTCTAGAAATAATTAAAAAAAAAAATCTTTTAAATGAACTTGGAATATACTAAGTGACAATTACTATTCTACATTCCCTTTGCTGTAATGCCAAAGTTGCCACTTTTTCTTAGGTATATTTAAACTGAACAATACAGCCCAAGAAAACGCAACTTGACATCTGCTTCCATAAATATGTATATTTGTGATGGAATCAAGACAACTCTCAGAATTATTAACTTACTTTTCTGTAGTGAACATGATTAAGTAGTTACAGCAAAAGCCAGTTTAAATTAAGTTGCCAAAGTAAATAATACATGAAGCAAAATCTCCTTTGTTTCAGGAAAAGTTGGTCTAAACCAGAGACCTAAGGACATTCAACTATTAAGAAATACCTGCATTTCATTCAATAATAATGTGCATCAGGGGGATCTATAATTATGGTTTGCAAAGAGATTTTGACATCAAGGATCTTTTTACTGGCATTAGATTCTGGAAGGTGACTATTTAGTCAGCTCACATTTTTCTGCTTTGTTTTTCTTGCCTACAGAATTATTCCAATAAACTTTGTTTCATCAAAAACTGTAAGTCTGTCCATGAAAAAACGCAGTAACACTTCTGAGTGTGGGAAGAACAAACCCTGGACTCTTGTTCTCCTTTTCCAGAAAGCATCAGTAATGGGAGGAATGTCAAGAGGTTTGAGAATGCGTAGAACTGAGGCAAGCAACACTGTAAAACCTGACATTTTTTGCTCCTTCTCAGTCCCATTCTAGCCATCTTTCCTACTAAATCCATCCTTGCCCACCTGAACACCACCCCACCCCTTCTATTCCAGCAGCCGTTTTGGCCAAAGTTTATCATTTGCTCAGAACATTCATCAGAGACCAAGCATTTATTCCACTCCATGGTCGTGTAGGAGCTCCAGACATTCCACATCACTGTTCCCCTTCCCTTCTCCAGCTTCTATCTCAGCCATTAAAAAAATAAAAAAGAATAAAAAAAGAGTAGCCTTTCTCTCTGATGATGAGTAATTAACTTGCCTTCCTCCTCCACCACTGCAGAATTGGAACTGCTTTGAATAAGTAAATTAGCTGATACCAGTGGAGTTGCCCATAAGAGCTTGGAAAAGATTGACAGTTCCTGTCAAATGATTGACTCAAATTAAGGCAGAGGTTATTGATGTAGTTATTGTTTTATGGATTTTCAGTATTTATACAGTTCATTTGGCACAGTGAGCCTCGCGAGCCCCAGCAAGCACACCTGGGGTACAAGCACAGGTGCCTCATGTCAGCAGGTTCTGTTGTGGAACCTGGGACCCTCTGTTTTGCAGGAGTCTTGAGGAACTGAGATCTGGTCATGCCTGCTCAATTTCGCATGCACAGTAAATGCAAGTATGTAAAACCAAAAGAAAAGTCTCCAATTATTCTACCTAATGCTGCTATGCACTCAGAATTACAGCAGGTCAAGATGAGGACAGATCTAACTTCTGCTGAAGTCAATGAGAGGTCAGTTGGCTCCAGGTTCCTCTGAAGGCTGGAGAAAAGCCCTGGATATCACTCCAGGGAAAGAAAGGGGACCCAGAAGGGGTCACAGCAAGTTGTTTTTGAGACAATGTGAGTGTACTAATCATAAACAACTGGGAATATCAATCATTACTATTATCAAAATTAGTATTCACTTACACTGGAAAAAAGTTAAGAACTTCACACTGAAACTGTGTCCACCTGAAGGTTAGTGAGTAGTACATCTTGTAGTGATAAAAGGAGTACCATTACATGTAAAAATTATACTTAAGTACAATGAGCTGCCTGGAACATGTTTGCATTACTAGTCACAAAACTTCCTTAAAACAAACATAAAATCACCCTTGTGTTGTCACAATTTGGAGGAGTAGACAATAACAGAAAAGGGTATTTCTTGGGGCACTATCATTAGTGCCACATAGTCTCTAGTGAAACATTTGTCAAACATACAAAAAGGTATAAAAGTGAAATATAGTAATTAAGACCTGGGTTTTATCGATTGTGTGGCTTAAGTAATTTTTCACAACAAACGTAAGATTTAATAAGTATAAGTAGTTAAAGATCCTGACTTGGCTGTAGTCATTAGCATGTAATTGAACTGGTAAAAAAGATCAGTTAAACCTTGATTACCACCTTATCTTTGAAAGGCAATTAAGGACCTCAATCATTGCAACAAGATTTGATTGTGCAGCCTTTATTGGACATTGATCTTTCAGCAAAGCGCAGTTACATTTTCCATTAATTTACAGTAACACAGTTTAACTCGGATACCTGAGACCATTGACCTGGGTAAGATGTAATGCTAAGCGCTCGTTTAGGTTCAGATGCCCCCCATAGTCATTACTGTTTAAAAAGACTGCGACAAGGAGCAGCTACCTGATCCTCTGGGTTTAGACTAAGGTTTCATTTATCTAAGCAGTTGTTAAGTGAGGTGAAACAAAGCTCTCTGCCTTTTTATGTCATCTCTCACTCATTTAAACATCATTCTTGAATACAGTCAAGAGATAATTAAGGCAAGACTTACAAAATAAACTACACTTTATTTCAAATGGAAATGGCGCAGATCAAATCTGTAAAAAGTTAGAAGGGCCATTTTGTAGTTCAATCATCTATAAAAAATATGGATCAACATTGATATGTGTTGCATATACAACATACACCTAGTATAATAAGTACAAAAAGGAAGCTGCTAATTAAAACAATCACAAATCAATTGTTCTAGACCATGTTCATCCCTGCCTGCCATTGTTCCCCTGAGCCTCACAGAAATTTCTGGAACAAGATGGTATGAATCATCTTGGCCCTCAACATTTCCATCTTGTGTTCAGGCCAAAACTTGAGATAAGTGATAAAAAAAATATACCAACAGGTAAGCATTTCTAGCAAAAAGAGAATGAAAGCCAGATGAAGTATTTTACCTTTTGTTGAAGACAAGTAAGTAGGTTTATATTCATACTTGAAAATTATTTTTGTCATTATGTAATAACTTGAGCGTTATCCCTTATAAATGGCATATTTTCCCTCTTAGGTACTACACCAGGTCACATACAAGCCTCGATGAAAGGAATGAACGATGCTATATTTGCACTCTGCCCTCAGACATCTTCTAGTTCATCCTTTAGCATGATCAACTTCATAAGAGCAAGAGGTCTATTGATTTTCATGTAATACAAGAAAATATTACATTTGCTTAATTGTTACACAGAGAGATCATTGAACAAGAAATCAAGTCCCTGTTTAATGCTGCAAGCTGCACAGAATTGCAGTGATCAATAGGGTAGTTTGTCAAAGATGTTCTCTAAGGAGACTTGCCCATCAGTGTATGGACAAGGAGCCGTGCTGCCTGCACTTATTGAAAACCAGGTAAGCAAAGTCAGCAGGACCCATTATCAGAAATCAAACGAGCTGCGCTGATTGGAGGTGCAACTCCAATGAAGGGCTAGATTTATAGTCTGGTAATTAACAACCATTTCATCAACCTTGTGTTGAGACTGAACCTGTACAGCAAGATATTGACAAGATGCATGGCGATGAATGAGCAGTATTTGCCTTTAAACTTATGAGCTCCAGCTATTTAACTTTATCCAATACAGTGAAAATCAGTTCTAGAAAAATGCTAACAGTCATTTTTATTATTAATGAGGCTTCCTGTAATACTGTCGCTTCATATTTGAGACCCATTTAATTTGTGTCAGGAATATTTTCCAGAATTAAATAGAATAGTGCAAGCACTTTTCTGATTAAAGTCATATTTAGTGTTGCTTTTAGAAAAAAACACATGTATTGCTTCGTTAAGTGGGAAACAGTTCTGTTATCTGGAATTAAGTAAAAAAGTATTTAAGTGAAATTATACTACAGTCATAGCTTGCGAATAATTTCTTTAGGAATAGCGATTACCCTCCAAAACCAGTACCTACCCATTTTACATTTATCTTCCTACTTACAGAAATAGGAATAATGAACTTACGTCACCAGACGTGGTATTTGGGATAAACAACATTATTTGCTGGCACTAAAATTAAGCACCAGTAATATATGCTGTACAGGTGTTTCTATTGTTTGAACTTAATATCTGATAATTCCATATTTCCACTATCCAAATAACACAGCTTTTTCTTTGCCCAGGTTTCCAACTGAATTTAAGTCATTCCATCATTATATGTGCCTGTTACAGCTGTGCTCAGTTACAGCTGGATAAATCAGTTCTTTTGCATCAAAAAATTAGGGTAGTATTCTTCTCATGCTCCTATATTAGTTAAAAAGTCAGCAATTTGTAAATTAGTGCAGGAGACTAAGTCTTCTAGATTATTTCTGTTTTGTTACTTACCTGTAAAGCAACAAAAAGAAAATACTACTACTAATAATGTAGATATCTGGAGAGTTCAAGAATTGCAAGAAATACAAACATATTTTAGATAGTTTATTTAAATATCATTTGAAGAAATGTGATACAGCCATTTTTAACTTCTTGAGGTGGTATTTTTCCAAAGAGTCTCCCGGGCAATTATGAATAGTCAGTGCCATAGAGTCAATCAAACATTCTTGCAATTATGACAGTTAATGCATTATAAAATATATAGTCAGAGTCTAAACATAAGCAGCTCAATGTTTTCAGAGATGTTCTGAAAACACCTAAGGTATTCACAGTTTCCTTGCCCGCATGTTACAATTCAGTTCTCTAAGCTGGTAGATGAGATCTCTAAATTATCACAAGTTTGTTCAGCAGTACTAGTCACAACCCTTAGAAATACTAATTCTTCTCCCAAGGCTTCTACTTTTTCAACTTTACTGACCTCTGCAAAAGTAAATCTCTTATGACCAAAAAGTCCATGAAGCTTCCTGAAGACAGCATGTTCGGTAAAAGAATGCACCATAAAAACCAAAACCAAACAACCCAAACAGTCGCCTTCGGTTCTTTTTAGTCAAAGGGAGCAGATATTTGTAGCAGCTGTAACACAGAAACCCACCAAATGACAGGTACTCGAGGGCATTATTTCAGTACATTGCGCCTTCATCTTCTTTATTTAGAAAATAAATAGTAACTGGGCCATGACTTGTATGAACAGTCTCTGTGACACTGACAAAGAACCAGGAGCCAATTCCATATAGTAAAGTTGGGATGCCTAAGAAAAGACAAAAACATGTTACATACAAAGACAGCAATCCAGGAAAACTAAAACCCCTATTAATAGTAAAGAATAATGACTCCAAAATCAAATTAGAGGAAAAGCATTCCTGCAAAAGCTGCCTTACTAATATTTTGCCTTTACTGAAATGCTTACAAACAGCTATTGGTACAGACCACCCTTCTTGTTATCACGCACACAAGAATCAGAAAGCAGATTAAGAAAAGCAGTAATACGCAGGAATTGATAGAAAAAGAAAACAGGAGGATAGCAGTATGAAAGTGAAACATGGTCATGCATACAGCCTGATTTCTACTGATTTTTATATATATATATGTAAACACTAGTAAAACAACTCTCTGGACATCCACTTAGTTACTAGTTCGGCATTAGTTTCAGAGCAGAGACAGGCAGGAGAACAGGCAGTGACTTCCTAGATCAGCAGGAAGCTGCTCTTGGGAAAATCAGATCAGTAGTCAAGAGTACCAACACCAACAAAACTGCAGTGAGTAGAAAGGTGTATGTATAAAAACTGCTATCATTTCCAGGACTGCTGAGTTACCCACCTATTACAGACAATGGTATTTTACTTAATGTAGAGGAAAAAAATTGAGTTTGATTTAGGCCTTGAATTCAGCTAGGTACAGACACACCAAATTTAATGTGCTTAAAGTTACTCAAGAACTTAATCATTTAAATACAAAACAGGCAGGGTAGCTGCAAGAAAGATGGGGCAGATAAAAGGTCCAACTGTGGAGGGAAAAATAAAATCAGATTTTAAAATATTATTAAGAAATCAATCTTTGTGATTATATTTTCTCAGTACGTCGGTTGGGAAGATCAAAATAACAAGAATAGAAGACATGTTTTGTAAAAACTCACTGAAGAGCAGCAAAGCAGATGAGATTTATTTTTTAAATTAATTATGAAAACAAGAAACTGATTAAATTAGTTGTGCGACTGTCACCATTCAAATAAGTGTATCCGTATACTATGTTTTGAATAATAATGTATTTAAAAACTTGGCTATGTCCTTTTTTTTTTTACATTAATAAGGTGCTGTTGGAACATTTTGATTTATAAGCGCTTACACAGCAGCAGCACTTTCGGATAAAGAGTGGCCCGAGTCCTCCACTGCCTGTATTCAAGACGCAAAAAAATAGCCCACGCACTCTTTAAGAAACTAACTGTTTTGGTTCATCTAACGCTCATGTATTTGCTTAAAGGCCAGAACTTCATTCCCGGTAACAGAACATGGAAAACGCCTCACACCCACGGCCGCCAGCCACCTGAACAACAAGCGCTCGCACCTCTGCTTTAAGGCGGTTTAATTTTTCACTCTCACAACTGGACAAGAAACACGAACTCGGTCAAACCCCGACGAGGATCGATTAACAGCTCAGCGTCCTCAGAGCTGCTGACAGGACGGTGCATTTTGCGAATCGTGTTTTCCTCACGCCGCCCGCTCCGAGCCGGCGGGGGCGGAGGACGCGGCACCGCAGGGGACGGGGAGCGCTGAGGCGCTGCCCGCGGTCGGAGACACCGGCGGGGCCCCAGTCAGAGGCCTCGTACCGGCCCCAGGGACGTCGCTCTCACCGACGAGCGCCGCTTTCACCTCACTCCCCCCACCGCCGTCCCGCCTGCGAGGGGCGCAGCCGCCTCAGGCCGAGGGGAGTCTCTCCGCCCGCCTCCCCGCCGGCGAGGGGAGCTGAGGGAGGCCGCGCACCGGCGCCGGGACACGACTCACCGGCATTGAGGACCTTGAGGGCGGTGAAGGCGACGTTCTGCAGCTCCAGGTCCTGCGGGGCGGCGCGGGAGCAGTGGTACTTGATGAAGGGGAAGCAGCCGGTGCGCAGGATGTGGTAGTTGGCGCCGTTCACCCGCCAGTTGAAGTGGGAGAGGCCGAACTGGTCGTTGCGGACGGCGCTGTACTTGACACAGTATGAGGTCCAGTGGGGGAGGCCGCGCTGCCGCAGGTGCTGGCTCAGCACCTCCGAGGCGGCGGGACGAGGCGCTGCCGCTGCCCCCCGCCACAGCAGCAGCCCCACGACCGCTTCGTGCAGCCGCCTCAGCGCCCGCATCCTGCGGGGCCGCCCCCCGCCCCGACTCCCGCACCGGCGGCACCGGCCGCCGCGCCTGCGCCACCTCCGCGCCTGCGCCCGCCTCGTGTCTGAGGGCGGGGAGAGGAAGGGCTGGTGGCGGCTGCCGTGGGACGGGGGTCTGGAGCGGGTTGTGTGTGTGTGGGAGCAGCGGGAGTGGTCCTTAGCTGTGGGTGTGAGACAGAGCGGGGCAGCCTGTGTGTGCGGCCCCTGAGGAGAGAGGAGGGCCCGGGAAGGGGGAGAGATACGGGAAAGCCCGTTCCTGGGCACCTCACCGCGCTGAGGTGAGGCGGACATCGTGTGAGGAGAAGCGAGTGTGTCAGCCCGCCCGGCACAGACCCAGGACGGGCCAGTCGTCCCCCAGTCGCACGTTATCGCTCGTTACAGCGAGTGAGAATTCCCCAAAGCATCGGGCAATTAGGTTTCTAGAAAGGGTCTTGTGCTGAGGGGAGCAGCCGGTGTGTTGCTGCCACTCCTCACATCAGGTTAACGTGCGCTCAGGAAAAATTGTGTTAAGCTGCGTTGATTTCACTTGGTGAAAGTTGATGGTGAAAGTGTTAGATCCCTCTGAAGAGAAAAAATTTAAAAGCATAGCCTATATTCCACGATATGATTTTTTCTAAATAAAATCTAAGGTTTTGAACCATTACACATTCTAGGCAGGGGGGGGGAACTGTACAGAAAAGTCAACTGAGAAATGGGAATAATTTTTCCTTTTCAATACTGCAAGCAATATCTCAAACTCAGCAATCTTAAACCATTGAGCTATGTAGTATGAATATGCTAATTAATCAATTACTACCCAACAATGTACCCTGTTTATTTGCTGTAATGTACTACATATGTGTAGAGCCAGTAATTATTAATCATCATCAGTAAGAAATTTGACTCAAATTCACCTTCCTATAATGAATAGAGCATATAGTTAGCTTAAATATCTTTATCAGTGGCAACAACGAGGACAGAAAAGCAGTTGGGATGTGATGCTGTGGCTCACTATGGTGGAGGGCTGAACTGGTGTTTCATGGTCAAAAATTATCTCCTATAAAGCTATTGCCTATAAAGTGGACATATGACAACTACTTTGTTTTAAAAGTTTTTATTTCAAGATATTTTGCAGTTAACTTTGTGTTGCTCATATTGTTAAAAGTCCAAGAAGAAGGGAAAAATCCTTCAGCCTCTGGCAGCATCGGCTCGCACTGGTTGAGAGCACATAGCTGCACATCTGCTTGCACAATGTACTGCAAGTCTGTATTTACAAATGCATAGTAAAACATTGCATACTTCAAAAGTATGCAAGGATCATGACCAAACAACTTTAAAATGAGGCTGGAAGTATTACGAAGCATTCTTCCAAATGTCTGCTGTTAATATTTGGTTGCACAATGCAGGTCTCTGTGTTCATTGGATTCTGATACAGTCTGATCATTTGTGCATCAAAACCATCTCCTGAAATGCACATCTTTGTGATGAAGCTAAAACCAGTCTAAGCATTCTTCAGTAAAGATGATATATTAAATTACATTAATGAAGGTTGTGATCGATTGCAGTGCCTAATCTTTAGTGCCTGATTGCTGTAACAATCTGTAGTCTAAAATGAAGTACAGAGGATCCGTGTGCCCCAAGAGGGAGTACCACAGACCTGTGACTGGTGGTTTGTTATATGGGAAGCGATGTTAGGTAATCACTGAGAAATGTTTGGGACTGGGCCAGTCTTAAAATTCCAGGGACTTGTCAGTTTAACCTAGACTGAAGGTGGGAGAGTCTCCTGGACTGTGCCTTGGAATGAGGCCTTGGAGATCCTTCAGGAAACAGGCAGGCTGAATACTTAATTTCAGACTTCTGGAAGTGGTTGTGCTGATGAGCTGCTTTTTTTGCTCTGTGCTCAGGACTGTCATTCTAAATGTGGAAACTTGGGCTGAATGCCTTCCATTCTCCCCCACCCAGGGCTTTAAACCTAACTATCTAAAAATTTCCAGTATCAACTATCCCAGTTTCCAGTATCAACTCCAGGTAGCATTCTCTTGGAAGAATGACCTGAAATGTGTGTCACACATGTTACAGACAGTACATCAATTCTTGCAACAAGATCCATGAAGTGCTGCCAGCAGAACACACATCTTCATTTGCAGCTCTGGCCCATTAAGGAGCATGAAACCTTTATTTTAACTGTCTCCATCTTCTGCAGTTGCTGCCAAACCCCACTGTCCCTCATCTGCTCCCCCAAGCATTCCTCCACACCTTGCAGCTGGGGAACCAGCGTGGGCTTTTGCTGTCATTAGCTGCAGAATTCTTGGGCAATTCCCAATGAGCAGCCAAGCCTGGGCCATCTTTTATCTTTCCCACTTGCTCTGTTTTCTTCCCAGTCTAGATCATGGTCTGAATAGTGCTAAAATTCAAGCTACAGTTTAATGAGTCTGTTATTCCTTTAGTGAGTGTGAATAGGAGAATCATGACTATATTTCTGGTTTTGTTTTTTTATAGATTATAATTTCATTTTATATCTGCTGCATTGCTAAAAAAAAATACAATTTTTTGGCACCAGCAGCATGAGATTTGAATGTGAGAGACTGCAAAGCAGTTTGAATCCTTCCATCAGCTCAACGCTCAGAAGTGTTAATAGTAATTAAAAACTTTTTTTTCCTCAAAATACATTTCACACTTTGCACATACTGAGAAATCTCTCTCACCATGGGAACTTTCAGATGTTCCCCGCAAAAACAGGTACAGTTTTCTTTTGTCAGAATAGAACAAAGACTCGAGGAAGTGCACGTTTCCATTACTCCCAGGACCCTGCAGTCTATTAAGTGCCAGTGAACTAATGAGCCTCTCAGACCTTATGTTCTTCTGCCTTGGATCAAGGCTTAATTTTCCTTAACCCTTAAGAAACCAGCTGTGCTCTCCTGTGCCTCCTCCTTCTCCAGGTTATTGCTTCTCCTGACCAACCTGGGGCATTACAGAGCTTGGATGTGAAGCCAGGTGAGAGTCTACAAAGAGCTTCTTAGCAGTAAAACAGAAGAGAGTGCATTAGATCAGAGAACAAATATATCTCGTCTTGTTGGAAGAACTCCTAAGCAAGTGAGAGATCAATGTTGTACCTACCACAGCTAAAAATACCTCTGGTACTTTCATTTCTAAGACTTACAGGAAGTTCATTCATTGGCTAAATTTCCATTAGAAAAATCTGTATGGGCTCTGGTATATCCAAAACCAAGACCATATTGAAATTACATGTAAGAAAGGAATGAAAATAAACAAGAATTTAAAATATTCTTTTAGATTTTTATTTAAATCAGGGATCAGCATTTATGCAAACATCCTCATCTGCAATTAATTATTTCTGTGACCAAAATAGAAGAGAAAAAGGCTAATCAAAATATAATGTTTGAAGGTAATGATCAAAGACTCAGGCATCAGAAAAACTGGGCACTGATCTACAACTGCTTGGTTACATTTAATTATTTGTCTTAAAAACTGGTTTTACCTGAGCTTTTTGGAAAGTAACCTCAAAGATGTCCCTTGGGACAGTAGTGCCCATCTGATGAAGATGACACACTTTCCATAGTAAAATTCAGAATGTGTTATCTGTTGGGATGAGATTAGAGATTTGATGGACAAAGATAATTGTGCAGAAGTAACTGTTGTCCTTTAATACAACAGCACACAGCAATTCTGACCAAAAAAAAAAGTTCATACTGTCATTTCTGAAATACAGTTTCTGTTTTTAAAATCTTATTAATAGGCTTCACACAGTCTGTCTCACTAAACTGCTTTTCAGCAGTTGCTTTTTGTGAAAGAAGGGGTATTGTAAACACCGCACTCAGAAACCATGGAAATTGCTCTGTCTCGGTTCATATTACTTCATGCGCCAGTGCAGAAGAAAAACCAAACCTGTTCTTACAGATGAGAAAGCGTTTCCAGAAGCATAAAGAATAAGGCACTTAAACATTTTCTGTTAACTATTCTTTCAGAGCATCTGCTTTCAAAGGTTGCTCTTCTTCCAATTTCAGTTTGTTTTCTCCTGTAATTCCTAGAATTGCTTCAATATCTTGAATTGCCGTCTGTAACGGATTCAAGAAATACAAGTTATTTAATGGGTGTTATAATGAAATCTAGCAGCCAAAATGCACAGCTGGCAGTACTTGCCCTGAAAAGGTAACCAGTGTTACACAGGACACGATGCGCCAGTTAAACCTACTATTACTTTGGGGACAGGTGGGGGAATTATTAGTAAATACGTACAAGTCTCAGGTAAATAAAAAATACAATTCGTTACAATTCATACTTCTAATTAACTAACAGGTGTTCTGTTTCACATATGTAAATCACTGTTAACTCACTCTGAAGAAGAGTTCCCTTTTATATTTTTTTCAATGGTTGCCTTTCACTCCTCATATCGAAAAAAAAAGGATTTTTTGCTTGTTTATTCTGCAACACATTGAAATTTAATTCTATGTTTTCTAAAACTGTAACTTCACACTCTGCTGGCCAGAGGATAATATAGTCAGAGTTAAGACTGGAAAGAATCTGATATAAATTATGTGATTTAAGATACAAATCTGTATCTTACCTTTCTACAAAACACTTAAAGACAGGATCTTAGAAACTTCTAATAAAGTTAAAGGTGATGTAGTTCAGCAAAAGAACTCCCTCTGGAAAATGGAGCTATTCTCTGGAATCAAAAAGCTGCATTGTGATGAGTCCTTGTTTCAGGGCACGGGGTTGGATTCATTATTGCTTTTCTGCCTCTCTTTGCCAGCGAGGTCGGCACGAAGGAGTTCAGGGTAGAGGTGGCATCTCCTGGGGGGATGTTCCTGGTGCAAGAAGCCCCTGCGCTCTGTCCTGCCTCCCCCCACCCCACCCCAGAGCATCCTCTGGTACCCAGGGGTGGGTGGGAAAAAATGGGGAATAAAACTGGGATTTGTGAATTGGATGGTGGGGTGAGGGATGTGAACGAACGGGTGAGGTACTCAGTGGCTGCCGGCTGGAAAGAAATCAGCGTTAATTATCGGAGCTCTTATAAACTGGGAAGTTTGTTTCTAATTTCAGCTTCCTACCTTGATGGAGTCCCTTTAAAATAAACCAGACAGCTGTGAGAAAACCATCTGAGGCAGTGCCAAGAGCTCCTTCGCTCTTACAAAGGACAATCGGGAGCATTACATTACAGATGATTCCGCGCTGAAGTATGTCTCTTTTCAAAGAAAAAGTTTCAAACTTAAATTTAACTAACAGGTTCACTGGGAGACTTACTATATTGACCTAGACACTGTCACATATATACCGCTAACAATAAAAAAGGAATGGTTTAGCACTTGTTTATGATACAGCATGAGGTATTTTCAGCCCTTGTACCAAAACTAAGCAGGATCGTTAGTTAATTAACACCTCACCTTAAAATTGGTCTCGCCTTGCATATTAGGTGCTGATATTTCTTGATGGATGATGAAGAGATTGCGAGCAAAGGTCATGAGGACCCCCTGGAGATCCTCTCCGATTGTTCTGTTAATGATATCCAAACAAATGAGTTTACCAATGATTCCCTTCACATGCTTAAAAACAATCGCCCTCTCATTTGTGCCTGTCTGGTGATGGAATTTAATGAGTATTTTCAATCTCACAAGGTGGCAATCTTCAGGGAGATATGAAAGATGAGGCTCCATTTTAACTTGTCAACAGAGAGGATTTGAGTAATAAATAACTTTTATTAATCAACTTAGCAGAAGTAAGCAGGTAGGTTTCAGCTACCACAGAGTTGGGGCTGAGACAGGAGAACACTGTAAACATCTGGATTAGTTCACAAGAACTGTTGCTTCTGCTTACAATTAATGAAAGGCATCTGGAAGAGAAATTTCAGCTGTATTAGCATTTCTTAGATTGTTGTAGCTTTTGAGGCTTTGGTTTCTCAGTGGCACATACAGACTCAATACCTACAATCTTATGGAATGGGATATTATGCAGAGGAAGAATCTCCTCTTTGCAGTTCCCTCCCCATCACATGCTCACTCTATGGACTGACTATCTTAGCCTCACCCCCCCCACCCCAATCCAATAAAAGAAGGATTTCTGCTGAGTTGTTGAGCTGAATCAGGTCCTGGAGAGGTGTAGAAGCACCAGAGACAACGCAAAGGGAGGGTCAGGAGGAGGACTCCATAGCCGGGTCCGGGAAGGAAAGAGCTGACCTTTCAGCATCAGTGGGCTCTCAGGAGAGCTTAGGGACTCACAGAACCCTTTCAGATGCCTAAATCGCTTTTTAAATGGCTCCTGTAGATATTTTACACATTCTTGTTTAGTGATTTATTTTCCAATTAATCTTGCAGCTCAATCATCTCAGCTGCTTACGTTGTGACTGCAGCTGAGTGCAGAGCAGAATAGGAATATCTGAGCTTTAAACAAATCCAACTCCCCTGTTTACTCCCAACAGCCTCATGCACAAGGAGCTGGGTAGAGGCTGGAAGCATCAGAGCCCTAGAAACAATCTTCAGGACTCATTTAGCTCATTCCCTGTGCTAGGGCAAATCAATGCCACTTATACAATCCTGACAGAGGTTTGTGTAATCTGTTACTAAACACTGTCAATGACAACTGCACCGAAAAATCTAATTAGTTCTTCCCTCACTATCAGAAATTTTTCTTACGCTGAACATGAATCTTTCTTGCTGCAAGCTCATTTCTCCTTATCCTACCAACAAAGACATGGAAATTAGATTTTTCCTTCCCACAGAGGCTTTTTATGTGCTTGAAGACTGTCAGCAGATCTCACTTCTGCATCCTCTCCTCCACACCCTTTAGTCTTGCCTTGTAAGCCAGGCTTTCTAGAACTCTACACATTTTCCTTGCCTCCCTCTGAGCAGAATGGAAGGATTCCTTCCAACGTACCCCCAGGTTGTATTCTTTCCCTTTTTCTATAAGATCATGACATCATGACTAGCAGGCAGTTTGCAAACCACTGCAATGCACAGATCATTTTCTGTAAAGCCAGTTCCTCATGTTCATTCCTGCTATCTCAATGTAATTTCTTGCACCTGGTTCCAACTGACTGTAATTCTGTTTTTCATATTGCTTCTTCAATTTGTCAAGATCATGTTGAATTCTATTCCTGCCCTCCAAAGTACTTGCAGTCACATCCAGCGCACAAGGAAGCTGTTTTCTTACCCAGGTCATTGACGAAATAACTCCAGCATCAAAGGAGTACAGAACAGACTGAGAACAGATCCTTTCAGCCCCTCACTCATCATGTCATATTTGGGCAGTAAACTTTACATAAATTTTCTCTGAACGGAAGTTTTCAGTGAGTGGACTGTAGATTTCTGCAGGTGACACTTTTTTAGACTTCTTAGGAGAGGCTCATAATGTCTAAAGAACTACTAAACTCCCAGATCTGCTGTTGCCTGACTGCTGTTGATCGCTTATACAGAATATAAAAAGGCATTAAACTTCAACCTCCTTTGCATCCTGTATAGCATGCTTTTAACAATGTTGCCTGTGAAGGGAAACCTGTGGTGATCTGTGTGGTCTCACAGCTAAACTGGCAGTGACCTGCAGGGGTGTTCAGTCTGCAATGCTCTCAGCCTTTCATCTCAGCAGATTCCCGTACCTTTTTTGTTACTAAAATGCTGAAAACCACCCCAAAACTGTACAAAAGGCCAACCTTACAATAAACCATTCTACTTTCCTAAAGAGGAGGTGACAGTGAACTTGAACATGCGGTGGCCTGACTGTTCCTTTCCCTGGTGACCATCTGTGTGTGCCCAACTGGCTATCAGGCCAGGGAACCGCCAGTGCAGACTTACATCATTCCCAGGCTGGATCGCTTCTGATCTTCGTACAATATAAAAACCGTTCCCTGTTTTTCCTGTTAAATCAAAAGAAAAAATGCTTTAATTATTCCTAAAATAGTGATAACTATAATAAATGCATTAAACATGCAGAGTAAGTACATAACCATATCTAAGAAAGGCTAATTTTGAATTTTGTGTCATGGATTATTGCTCAGTGTAAGCAGATTATTGTTACAATTTATTATAGAGAATACAACACATTAACTTTACGTAAATAGAATACATAAGACAGAGTCTATTCAATAGCAAATATTTTTGTTCCAATGTAGTTAGAGTTGGTCATAAGTATCTTAAAAACTATTTCCTTACACAGTTATTTTTACCAGTTAACTCCTAAAAGCCTTACACACACTTAAATTAAGAGTGAAAATATATTTAGTTTTCCATTTTTTAAAGTTTACCTCCTGCTCTGCTTCCTCGTGGCTGGATACTGGTGACAGTTTGGTCAGCAGCAAAACTCACTGTTTGACTTTCAGATTTGCTGAGTGACAAACAAACATCTGCCACCCCTGGGGGGGTTTATACTGAGAAAACACATACAATTCTGCATTTCCCAGTGAAGCCTTAGGATCAGAAATCTCTATCTCTATCTGCTGTTCTGTCTTGTGTAACATCTTCTAAACTCTTTTACATTTCATTCAGCACTGCAGTTCTTCAAGACTTATACCCAGCTAAGTGTTATCATATTAGACTAATTTTTACAGGGACTACCAAAGACCTTGATGCAATTCAGAGTTCATTAATTAGCATTGTGAAAACAATTTAAAATAAAATCAGTCCCGATGTATACCAAGCAAAACTGTAGCACACCACCTTGCTGTGTTTTTAACAGAACACTTTAACATTATATTATGCTAAACAGAACACTTCAGTTTCACATTGTGCTAAGTGGTTTCACCATATTAGAATTCAGATACAAAAATTATGCAGAGTGAATATCGCATTTTCTAGTCTTTCCCGTTTGTACCTGGAGGTCAAATCCAATGCCGTGAGCTTGACACATCTGGAGGAGAAGGTTGTAGGAGACCCCTGAGAGGCTAGAGTGTCTCAGCTGAGCGCTTGCTGCCGCACACCAGTTGCTTCTTGGAGCAGGCTGGAGAAAACACCACCACAGGCTTTATTTTCATACCATTTCTATCAGAAACCAACAATTTACTCTTTAAATGGCCTCTTCTCAGTGAACTCATGTGAGTATGGAGTAAGGCTCCATTTGGACGAACTCATGTTAACACAATGTCTATTCAGCATGGACATTTCCACGCAGCAAAATTAAATCCTCACCTCATGCTGTACGTGAAACCTTATATTATAGATCTGCTCTACAGAATCCCTCTTTATGTACCACAATTTGATATTTTCACAGCTTCATTGGTAACTGAGCCCTGTGAAATCATTCTACGTGGATCCTCTGCATCTCTCCTGCCCTGCGGTAACACATGTTGCTCTAGAGTCAGCTCTTCTCGGTAACAGAAATTCCAAAGCCTATCATCAGTAGTTTTTGAAATGGGGTTTCTCCAAGACTGAACATTCTGCTGCAGCGTTACTATGCAGAATTTTTCCAGCAAGTCTTTGGGGAGACGAGGCCCCAAGGAGCTACACAACTGACACCGGTGGACTTCGCACTGTGGATAAACACCAGCACTGCATTGAGTTTAAACTCTTACCCATGTGTAGGACAAAGAACTGGGATGTTGCACTGAGCAGAACTGAATGGAGACATTCGCCTAAACCAAGACTTATTTTTAACACTGGACTGTTCATTCAGAGTGCAGATACTGCACATCGAAGCATGTAATTTACAGTATTTTTTCTAAAATGATATTTGTTTTGACATTGACTCATTTACGTTGACATAGTTGAAATCCTTATATAATACATCTCTGCCTGAAAATTAATCATGTTTATAATATTCTGAGAATTAATAACACCCATTGCTCAAGTCATTAACTTAAAAAAGGAGCTTCCAAAATCTGTTCTCTGCAGTAGGGGACCACAAATAAATGAATGCTTGATAAAATAATCCAAGTAGCAGTTTAACAAGCGTAAACTTGAATGTGGCTGCAATAACACAGAACTATTGTTTAAGGGTTGGCATCAGGTTGATGAGGTGCTTATTTCAGCTACAAAGCATGCATACACATGCATAATGAACTGCAGGATGAATTATTAATGTGTTGCTTATTTAGCCTCATCTGTCTAGAAGATAATGTATCCTAACTATAATGAGTGATTGGTTTTGTACATAATTACAGTAGCAGCAGTATCTAGGAAATTTGTTCTTTCAAAGAAGGATTTCTAAAAATAAAATCATCACACAAACTCGGTTGCTGCTCCATTTTATCAAAATCAAACCTACCAGGACTGAGAATATATAATAAATTAAAAGGGACAGAATCATTATTAACATCATAATTTTTACACAAAGTGTTTTACTTAATCATTCATTACAGATCATGTGCTGTAAAAGCATTTGTCTCTTGGTTTGTTTGTTTCTTTTTCTAAAGATATTTTCCAGAGAGAGTGCATTTTTTGTAGTTAACTCTTAAGGAGATAAAAACCTCTGAAATAAAGAAGAAAAATAAAGGATATTGTGCCAATTTATGTTAAATCTGACAGAATTTTAATTAAAAAAAAGTTGCTACTTGATTACTTTTCATTTCTGAAACTTGTACTACTGGGACCAATCATATCTAATTTACTTCTCTCCAACTAAAAGTGGTCGCTTGACAAGAACAATAGATCAAGAGCTCATTAACCTCTAAATTACAGCTCCATGACATTTTTGGAATGGTGCTACATTCCTCCTCTATGGATGAAAAAAGAAGAGTTGTGAATCTTCTGTAAAACGTGTAAAACTGCATCTGTTTTATGTCTATATGTGTATAGGTACATATCCATACATTTCTTATTCTCTGACCATTCTAGAGGCCTTTCTTCCCTTTTCAGAGGGATGGTCTTGTGGTTCATAGAGTATTAAATCCTGTGCCAAGACTGATCTACCAGCTGAGCCTGACCTGGTGATAGAAAATGGAAAGATTGACGCAGAACTGACCGAAGGTTCCGGGTTGAACTCAGGTGAGAGCTGGGAGGGGTTGAGGTGTCCAGATCCTTCCCCAGCTGGAGTCCCGCTGGTTTTACCCCCAGTTTTGTGCAAGAAAGTACAAAGCTAGAGCAGAACTTCAGTGCTTGAACTTCTGATCCCAAATCAGAGCTGATGGTTCAGATTTCTTGACTGCTTTGAAGTTACTCCTGTAGTCATGGCAACTTCTAAATTAGCCCATTTTTTACAACTTGAAAACTACCTAATATATTTAGAAGTTAGTTACTACCACAAACAATATTACTGAGTACAAAGGATGAATAATCAGGTAGCCATAAGCATCCAGAACCTTCCTCTTAATTTCTAACCTGATGGTATCCTATTTACTTTATTAATCTTCTAAAATCTAAAAGTAGCAGTTTAAAATCTGAAACAGGCAGATTCAGCTCCTCCAGAACAGACATCTAGGACAGATTTTTGACTTTTCAGTAATTAATAATTTTATTTGTAAACAAATAGCTGCTTACAGTTTTTGTCTCCTCATGCTGAATACGTTGGCTTTTCATTTTATTTGATCCAAGAGATACTTCAAAGCGGCTGGAGTGACAATCCAGGCTTCCATCTGTCATGTACAACATGAGCTGAGTCAAGGCCAGCTGGTCACTATAGCAAAGGTCAAGGTCTGTTGCCCATACCTAATCAACACACAAACAGGTGCATTCAAATTAAAAAGAAAGAGAAAACAAGAAGGGTGAAGCTCAGCAATCGTATAAAGGAACAGTTATGCCTTTATTTTCACGCGTGTTGGTGTCCATACCTATGGTTTCCTTGTGCTGGTGCATCATTGGCACCAGTTCCAAATGGGAACTTCAAAAATAACTTTTAAGAGAAAACCAAGAGGCTAAGGACAAAACAGTGACCTATACTACCAAGATTTTAGCACCAATTAGAACTAGTAGAGAGGCTCAACAGCTGTTAAGCCTGGATCACATTAAATAGGTGATTATCTAAATACTAAACATCACACCTGGATTTTTTAGCTGAAAAATAATTAAGGTTAAATAAAGCCAACCTTCAGTTCTGAATAGGTATTTTGAGATAGAAAAAGGGAAGTTCCAGAAGGCAAAGCTAAAGTGAGTAAAACAAGTAGGGAAGTGTGAAATCCACATGCAAGAACACGTGTTGGTCAGCACAGGGGCGGAGTGAAGCCCGTTCCCAGTGCGATCCAGGGCCTCATCAACTGACGGAGACTTTGGCACGTAGAAAACCATACGCCTGTGCTGTGGTTCTGCTTCCACTTGCGCCGCTGGTTTGTAGCAGAAGGAAATACTGTGGATCGATTCTGCTCCTGACACCCTGAGCGGGGCTTTACCCAGGAGCTTTTCCCCACTTAAAAAACGTTTGAGCCTACGACGTCAATGAGAAATGGTAACGCACACAAATATCTGCCCTACAATGGATGCTTTTAGAACAAATCCAGCAGTGAGTGACTTGAATAAGCCTTTGAATGGTAAATGGCGTCATTATAAGGATATTAAGAGGTCAAGCAGTCAAGGCCTCTTGGTAAACTGGAGTTAATTTCTGAATCATATGCACATAGTAATGCCCTTTTTATAATGGTGAATAAATCACATCAGTAACAGTTGTTAATATCTGGCTGCCAAGTATCTGTTGCTGTATTAAATATCCTATTTGTCAACTTAAATATTTCCTGCTGCATGGTATAAAATGCAAATCTGATGCTAATGGCTGGCTTTACGTAGTAATAAGGGAATGTTCCCCAATTACAATGCTTAATTTTCTTCAATAATTTATTCTTTATCATCACTTCTGCAAGGCAGGAAGGAACTTTCATATTCATGTGTACTTTTCCAGTATGCACTAACCTTTTCAATGAGCTGAATAGTAATTATAAACTATACATACTGTAGAAGCATTACATTAATTTCCATAAATATTATCAACAAACCAGTAACATCCAATGTGTCTTGAACCTTGTTTGAATTGGATTTTAGATTCTCAGTTAAAGCTTTGCCTCCAGAAAGAGATGACAGGGCTACGTGGAGGGACCGGCGACCACTGAGCATCTTGGATATCCAAGGGCTGTTCACCACCTTGGACAAAGTGAACTGGTTGCTCCTAATCCAGACCCCGAGTTCGCACCTGAATTGCTCCAACCTCCAAAGCTACACCAGCGCGATCTGGAAGTTTTGCTGATGCACAAACAGACAGGCAGGAGGCGAGTTTGACTGAACATGGACCATAAAATGGCTGAGAAGCACAGAAGCAAAGACATCACTGTGGCCATAGCGCTCTGGGTAAGTACAAGGGCTGTGTTTGGGCCATGTGTAGAGAATGGGTTGAGCATTTCACAGCAGATAAAGCATTAAAAACTGCAGCAAACATAAACAGCCGCTAGCACAAGCCAAATTCATTACGCCCTGCTCAAGATTCAGATAAACCATACCAAGCATGCAATAGCACTTCCGTTTTGCAAGAGGCACTCAACAAATCCTATGTTGTCACTAACTAAAACTACATGTAAGCGACAACATTTTAATTTCAGATGTAGAGACCCATTAGTTTCTGTGTGATCCATTTAATGTAATCTGAACAACAACCCAGCACACCAGCCTGGCCCTAAGTCCACTGTCACCTTCCCAGTCGCTGCCCTGGGAAGGCACAGAACCATTCCTGGAAGAAGAGAAAAAGCTTTTTACCAGGGCAAGTTTCACGATGGAAATCACGAGACCAACCAAACACTGGTTTAGGGTGTTTCTGTTTACTTTCAGAGTGTATCAACTAGTTGTTTTGGATGTGGCTTCATCATCTGACCTTTATCATTGACCTTCTTGCTGTCTACAACTGCCTGACAGGAGGTTGTAGCATGGGGGGGTGTTGGTCTCTTCTCCTGAGTAACAAGCGATAGGAGAAGAGGAACTGTCCTCCAGTTGCACCAGGGGAGGTTCAGATTGGATATTACAAAACATTTCTTCATTAAATGGGTTGTGAAGCAGTGGAACAGGCTGCCCAGTGCAGAGGTGGAGTCACCATCCCTGGAGCGGTTTAAAAGACACGGAGATGAGACTCTTAGGGACATGGTTTAGTGCTAGATTTAGGTTATAATGAGCTTAAGGATCTCTTCCAACCAAAATGATTCTATTCTATGATTCTATCTTAGACTGACAACAGTCTTCCCATTCCCTACATAATTAAGGGCTTAGATCCACAGGGTGGACTGATGACCCTCCTGTGTAAGGCAGACAGGTGTCTGTCCCCCCTCTGCCTGTTACTGAGGGAGAGCTCAAAACACCCACTGAAGCTTCAGTTACATGCCTGAGTAAAGTCATTGTACTTTTTGCTTTTTAACTACAGGTTGTAGATCTCAAGCACAAGGGGGAGGAAGGCAAACATAGCTGGGAACCTCCTGTCCACCCTTATTGCAAGGTAAAGCAGCCAAATGGTGATTTTAACGCGTGCCAGCTGGGATCACCCTGAGGATCCTTTTCCTGGCTCAGGATCCTCAGAGAATGCCAGAATATGGCCATGTCCCTTTCTGCCCTGGATACATCCCAGAAAATCCCTAATGTGGGGAGAAAAGAATAATCAGATGGCATGAAATTCCAGCTTTGTCCTGGCAGGGGATTCCTTTTGGCCACAGAAATCCAGAAGTGCCCTTTAAATCCCCTTTGTGCTGCTACAGAAAGAGGAAAGACGTGGGGCACGGGCAATGGGTATAGCTTTATTTTCATGGGTAATTTTGTCCCATTTCATTAGTTCAAATGAAGGCCAGATCATTAGTACCTAGCTGAGTAAATCCTTTGATGGAACAATGTCTAAGTCCCATTCCAGTTCCTGAAGGTCACAAATGCTCTTTGCAAAATTATAGCAACTGGATTGCAACAGGTTTTCTTTCAAAGTTCTATAAAGTGGGTGTCAAAAGCTTCTAGGATGCCTTGAAAATCTGAGCTGTGGTGTTGTTTTTGGGTTTCCTTTTTTGTTTGTTTGTGAGGTTTTTGTATTTCTTAGTGGCTTGGGGTTTATTTATTTTTTATTTTATGAAATCAAGCAATGTCTGTGGAGGTCAGGCAGTTAATAACCAGATGAATTATCATCTACTCCAGTAAATCAGGAGGTGTTTGAAGAAGGCCTGTGCAAATGTCAAGTTTAAGTAAAGATAAAGAATGGTACAATCGTACAGATTAACAAATATCTATTACTTGAGTCCATCCTCATTTTCTGAGGCTATACAATAAGGGCACGTATGCAATCATAGGTATTTACAATTGTAGGTATCACATCCTAATAGGATTAAATAGCCAAATAGCATAACATGGGCTTTCACCTGAGATTTTGGGACTTTCAGGACACTCTTGTGTTCAGAAATTAAGCTGGAACAGAGGTCACTTGTGAATCTAGAACTGAGATTTGATTTTCAAACAACAAATGGATGTTCAAAGATAATCAGATTTGGGTTTTTATGATGACTTCTGGCTTTAAAAAAAAAAATAAAATAGAGGCAGCAGCTAAGATTTTAGATAGTTTCAAGACTGGTTTTAGATTAAGCTAAGCAAAGGAACTAGGACATTCCAGAATCCCACCATTTGAAGAAAATAGGTAGAGATACATCCTGCAAACCTTACTGGCTGTTTGTCCAAGGAAATAAGCTGAAGTGTAGAAGTGCTGCCTTTGGCACAGGCTGCCCAGCGCTGCCCGGAGCTGCTCTCCTTCGGCCTACGTCTCGGCATGGACACATCTCAAGTGAATCAAGTCACAATTACACTGAAATTCTTTACAACTGCCATAAAAATGCTTCAGCTTTAAAACGTAAACTTGAGAAGAAAATATAAATTCTTAAAGAGTTACTAAATTATAGCTTTTCTTTCTCCAGTTTAACTGGTTTATCTGCATCCGGTATTGATATCTGCGTTATTGTAAAGAGCACACCTGCTATTTTTAAAGAAGTGGTTGAATGATTCTATAAGAATGACAATTAGTAAAATATTAATACAGCTAGGGTGTTGAAAAGAGCTTCTTTTGTGACTTAAAAAATTCGCAATAGAATTGATTATTTCAGCAGTGATTGCAGACAGGATCTTATCTGGCTGCCATCTCGTGGCAGTTGTTGGGATGATCCGGTGCAGGCCTGAAAACTTAAATTTTAGGGCCCTAGAACTGGCCCTAACCTCTATCCTGCTGAATTTAAGACTGGGGAGCTGCTTAATGAAAACACTTTGGCTCTTATCTGAAAATAACACATAAACATTCCCAGCTCTTCAATTCTCCTTTCGGTATGTTCTGCCTTATCTGGAAGGAGCTGAAGCACAAGTGTGATGGAAGCGGCTGAGGGACCTGGGGGGTTCAGCCTGGAGAAGAGGAGCTGAGGGGAGACCTTCTGATCTCTGAACTGCCTGAAAGGAGCTTGGAGCCAGGGGGGGTCGGGCTCTGCTCCAAAGGAACAAGCACCAGGACCAGAGGAAACGGCCTCAAGTTGCGCCAGGGGAGGCTGAGGTTGGATCTTGGGAACAATTTCCTGCCCACAGGGCTGTCGGGCATTGGAACAGGCTGCCCAGGGCAGTGGTGGAGTCACCATCCCTGGAGGGGTTGGACAGACGGAGATGAGGTTCTCAGGGACATGGGGTAGTGCCAGGGGTGGGGGAATAGTTGGACTCGAAGATCTTGAGGGGCTTTTCCGACCAAAATGACTCTGTGATTCTATCTTTTCCTTTGTGCCGAAACTGAACTTAAGCCAGTGTTTGCTCACTATTGCTGCAAGAGGTACAGGGCTGTGTAAGCTATTAAACCAATGAAAAAGGTGACTTATGACCCTGCTTCTCCAAATTATCTGTACACAGATCTATGGATGTAAGTAAGTTTATGCAATCAAGCAGCCCCACTCAATTAAATGGACTTACTTAGGTGCCAGCTCCTTGACAACTTGGGGTCTGAGCAGCATTCAGTCAATACTGTGCAAGACTTTCCTTCAAAGGGTCAGGGCTTTGCTCTTTAAGATCAGTCTTGGCAAACAGAGCGGGAATCAGAAGTGATTCAGTCCAAGTTATGCATCTAAGTTCTCTCCTCCACTTTTCCCCCGCCCCAGACACTGAAAACAGCACATCTCCATCTCTCCTTCCCTCGGGAGCAAGTCACGGGTGTTTATAACTGAGGTAGAAAGAGATTCATGAGGCAAACAGAGAATTGTGTCAAGTCCCCAGCACCTGCCTGTCAGATCAGGTGTGAAGACAATCAGACAGGAGTTGGATCCTCCTACAGGCACTTCCCTCAATGCTGTTGGTTGTAAACCGCAACCTCCTCCAGTTCTATAACCACCTAAGGAAGAGCTACATTTAGATGGCAGACAGTACGATCTGTCTCAGCAGTGGCATGGGGACAGCACCCCTCTTGTCACCTTTTGGCCAGTGTAGGCTGCAAGAGAGTAAAGACACCGCTGTGTCTGTGATGGATAAAGCTCCATGGTGACCCCACAATGAGTTTCTCATTCCTCCATTCCCGCTGACTTCCCTGTTTGACAGCCACGTGTTGCTCCTCACCCATCACACAGTCTCGTTGCTACTAGAGCTCCAAGGGAACACAGCAAGATGACAAGAGCACATGAAGGAAAATACCTGCTAAGAGCAGCAATCTTTAAAAGTATAAGCAATACCCGTTTCTTCATAGCAAAATTATTTTTATGCTTATGACATAGAGATTTTTGAAAGCTTTCAGAGTGAGGAGCCTGAAACCCACAATACATTATTTCTTTGCTCTGAAGTCCCCTTTGCAGGATCGCACTGGGGAAATATGTGTGAAAACACAGATTGTGGCACACAGTCTGCAAAAGGCAGGAATATGTTTTCACTTATTTGGCCCTTCACATTTCTTAAAGAGTTGTATTAATCTCGCATGTAACTTTATGAAGGTTTCAGGGATTTTAAAGTATTTAAGTACTCAGGCTGTATTGATAACAGATGTTCAATGATATATTTAATTTTTAGTTTTACAGAAAATATCATGTATCAGTTGATATTTTCTGTAAAATATAATTTTGAAATAATGCCCAAATGTACCATTCTTCCAGGAAATGTATCTGAGCCTTTCAGCTACTGCATTAAAGTGGGCACTTCTGAATTTAGTGAGCAAATGTTCTGTGAGTCTAATAGGATTTCTTGTTTGCCCAAAAAAATGGTGCTTTCAGGAGCACAATCTTTTATGTAAGCTCTCTCTCATAAGACAGATGGCATCATTAATTGCCTCTACATCTAGTTAAATTTTAAAACCTGTGCTTAAATAATGTTAAAGTTGTGGTACATGCTGACAAACACAGGAAATATTCAGGTAGAATCAATTGGAAACAACGGAAGAAAACCAAGACAGAAGAGACAGGAATAACAAGAGGCCACAATAAACATCAACTGATTTAATACAGCCTTGCTCATGCCAGGAAATGTCACAACTTTTATAATCAAAGAAGCATTTCTGCATTTTGGTGAACTGGCTTGAGCGAAGCAATTGGCACAACTCCCATGACTTCAGTGGGTAAGAATGTCATCTCTTAATCCTTTTAAAGCACCTTCATATGGAAGTTGTCCAATGTGGCTTATCTGCGGTTCTAATTACAATACCTGCATAAATACTTTTTTGGGGAGTCAAATGTAACCGTGATCTGTATTTCAAAGCTAATATTATTCTGATTCTCTGGTTTACCACAGTCATCCTACAGCGGTATCAGTTACCAAAAGTCTGATTTTAAGCCTTTTCTGAGCGTACAATGGAATACTGTGATCACAGCACCGCCAAGAGCCAGCTTTGGCCAATAGATCCCATATGCTAACTCTGGTTTTAAATACAAGCCCTGTGTCTACAGCGTTGCCTCACGCCGTACAAGCCGTGATGTTTGGACACCCAGAGGGATTTGAGCACATACGGCCACCCTGTCTCTCAAAGTCCACCCACACCACACAGCCCCTTCATTTAAATGCAGATATGGTCCCTTTGACAGGAAAACATTTTTTTAAGCCTCCTAATTGAAGATGTAGAAGAAAACATCAAAACAGAAAAAACAAAGCAAACAAACAAGGAGATGCACTGAAAATACAAGAAATAATTGAGATTTGATGCTGAAATAATGAATAAGCATCTGTATCCATAGGCTGTTTTTGACTTTGTATAATTGTACTCAGTAAGCTCAACAATACTAATCATCACTAAAAATAAGGATTTTATGTTCTTTAGAAATGATTTCATTTTCTTTACTCTTCAAACACAAGGCTACTACCAGAACACTGAAAGCTGAGTTTCTTCACCTTGATTTTACTTCATTTTGTTTTATTTCAGTCTGGCATTATGCTTTAGGTTTGTACACCTGTCATAATATTCAATCCTTGGCCAATCCTTGGCCAATATCGACCAGATTTGGAAGAAGGTAAAATCATCAAATCCATTTAACTCCCATGAGATTCCCATGTAAGTAAGTGGACAGAGGAAAGAGACCGTCCAGTGGGAAAGGCTGCAGGGGGAGTCCAGCTGGAGAACGTGTGGGATTTGCCGTCAAGGCACAGGTCTGTGGGAAGCCTGGCTTCACTGCTCTTGAGCTCACAGAAATATTTTTAATTTTAATCAGAATACAGTATTCAATAATGCCCTTCAGTTGGTTTTGACGGTATCTGAGTGGTGAAAGAATTAAATAGATTATGTTGTGACAAACAAATCTGATTTTATGAATGGAACAAATGCCAGGTTCATCTAGCATAGAAACATGGGAGATTAATATTTTGTTACAAACTATGATCAAGGCTGATCATCAAAATTTCTGCCAGGGATTAAATTGTTTCTTTAAATCTATTATCTTACCTATTTGTTCCTTGGCTCTGAGAGCAGCGTGTGTTGGGACAAGATTCTCTGTCACTTACCAGATCTGAATGTTCCATTGTGCATGAGGGACAGTGGCCGCCCTCGTGGCCCCGCCAGCCAGCCCAGGCAGCAGCAGATGCTGGAGTCAAAACCCTTCTGCTCTCCTGAGTTATTACATTATTTTTTGTGTTGTCAAAAGGTCTGATAGAGCTGACTATGAGGTTTTATAAACTCTGGCAGGGAGGACTAGGGTCACTAGAGTGGTTCTGATTTTACCTTTTAAAAAGACACTGTAACTCATCTACGGAAAGGACTCTCCTGGGCAGGATTCCATGGGAAAGTGTTTATTTAGTTCCATTTTGCTCAGTTATGCCTGCTGTAAGTCACACCGTGCTTCAGCACTCCAGAACTGCACTGGCTTCCTAGTAACATTTGCCTTTCTAGATAATTCAAGGTGTTAACCTTGGAACATCATCATTTTAAATGCTTATTTTTCAGCCGAGACTCCCCTGACCTCTGCCTTTAATGTGCCCACAGAGCGATGTTTTCAGGACTGGAGGAAATACAATTTACTGACAGACGCTCTCGTCAAACTACTCTTGATACCAGCCATGCAGGACACCTCAGAGCTTTGAGAAACCAAAAGGGCTCTGCTAAAACCACTCAGCCTGTGCAGCCCACGGGGAAGACTCGTTAGGATGAGGATCCACAGAGGGAATTCCACAGGAACATTTGTGCTAGAGATAAAGAGCTCGAGCTATCGTGTGAGCACATTTTAAGAAGTTACTGCCCCTCAACTGAGATGCTGTAGATGCTCCCAGGCCCCTGCAGCTGGGAAACAAAGGTTATTTCAATCTCCGCAGCGATACCTTTAACCACACACACTGTCACGTGTCACACAGTGACCTCTGTCTGTATTTTGATTTTGGGGGATAATCTTGCAGCCGGTGTGAGATTGCCTCTACTTTCTTGCAGTAAATTCTGCTTCTCAGACATTCTAAAAGCCAACTGGAGAGCAAAAGTAGTTTGGGTGAGCATTTTTTCCTTTTCCTTCCCAACAAACTGATATCCCACAGTCAGCTGTTCTGTACCAGCCAAGAGACGGTAATTCCTGACCCAGGGCTGGCACTTCTTGAGGCGGAACTTGACTGCTTTCCATTATCTCCCTCTGCTTCAATTAGCCATTATGATTAAACCAAATTGTTCATCACTACCATCCTATTTGCTATGAGAAATTGTCAATATTGCCTCTTCCTTAGATTCATCCTCAAACCTCATATCTGCATTCTTACAGACACTGGCTTACTCAAAAGAGTACAATAATCCCTGTAATTATTTTTACAGAGCAAAATACAAGAGATTCAGAACATTTTGAAATTAAAATAATCTAATCATCTTAGCCATAAGATCATCATCTGTAATTACCAGCTTAATACAGAATGCACTTATTTTAGGGAAAGAAAAGTCATTAGAAGAAGTTAAAATATGATTTTCTTATTCACCCAGCTCTGAAAGCAGCCCTCCAGGCTGTGTTGGTTTGTTTCTCCTCAGGCTGATGGAAAAAGGTTCCTCAGGTCTGGCCTAATTTTTATGCTATTGTTAAAATAACCATGTGCTCTACCTCCCTCCACTTCTCACCACTTAGAAATAAAGCTTGTTCAACAGAGCAAGCAGATATTTCTTGATCTCAGGGCGACAGTGTGAAGTAACATAGCTGCCCCACTCACCTGCTGCTCCATAGTTTGTGGATGGACGAAAGTCACAAAGTCAACGGAGAAGTAACCAAGCACTCCTTTCGATTTACAGGTTTCTCCAATTTTTAAGCAGAGGGAACTGAGAACTGCCGGATCAACAGAAGACTGCGGAATGGTGGTGCCAGATGATCGCAAAGGACCATCAGCATGGAGCTGCTCTCCGGAGGACACGATTTCTATCTTGCCTGTTGGCTCTATCAGCATATCCACTGTCAGGTTTGTGACTTTTTCTGCACACGGGAAGGCTTCTATCACACCACCTAGCAAGAAATGAATTAGCTGTGAAGCTGGTAATCAAATTCACATGTGATGCTCTTCAGAGTGCACAGAATGAAACCATCCCGCTCCCATTGTGCTCAGCCGTTGCAGGGAGGGCCGTTACGGAGATACAGTGAGTAAATAAGCGTGAAGGGAGCAGTGCAGCTAGAACCCAGGAATCTCCTAGAAGAGAATGAAATATCTCATTTGTTATAGCACTGCACAGTTCAACTAGTGGCTTTTGAGCTGCAGAGGCTTTGCAAGCAGTTCCGAACTATATTCATCCACATGAGAAACTTGGTGTGTAGGTGGGAAGGTTTGTACACAACAACTTCTAGCACGGTTTCCCACTGGGAAATCACAAAGAAAACTGCTTGTCACTCTGGATTTGCCTTTTTACTGCATATAATGCCAGAACTCAGTTAGGATAAACTAATATGTCACATAAATTGGTTTTATATATGTTAACTGGCATTATTTTTCAAAAGCTTTGAATCATCATCTCTTTCACAGATAAAGACGTATATGAAATGTATATATCCATTACATATAATACAAAACATTGGTAGGGCAGAATCAGCACAGAAATTTACTACTGAACCACAAACACTGCATCTTTTCGGTCCAAAATTTGCCATACAAATATAGGGCGTTAACATGTCTGTGTGAAGCCCGCTCCCAGATGTGCTGATTTTCCAGCGATCAGAGAAGGGTTTTATCTGCACTGCCTCTCCCAGACAGACCTGGGCTGTTCTGAGCTCTGGGCCAGTTGGGCACTGGCCCCCTTCCATCCGAAGGTGCCACGGGAGGGTTTAACGCCGGAAGCCCAGCTGAGGGCTCGGCACCACGCAAATAAAAACTCTCCAGCTATCAGACTGGAATTTTGGTTGGAGGGCAAGAGCAGGGCCATGGGCTGACGAGAGTCTGTGCTGGTCACCGTAAGGGACAATGTGACACCACGTTACGGGTCCTCAGTGGTGACACTGCCTGCCTGGAAGGCAAAAACTGGGGAGAAAAGCTCAGGTCTTCTCCAGGTCAGTTAAAGATTATGAGCACATTTCACTTCATGCAATGTATGTACAGAGCATCCAGAGTTCACATATCGTTCCCTTCCAGGTTGTATGGGAGAGAAACGGGAGTCTGGCAGGTGTTTGCTCACCAGCACCTACAAAAGCTGAAATATTCTCACATCTACCTATGTGCAAACTCACATGCCAGCGTTCCCTGAAGCCCTTTGCAAAGGGTGAGGGCCTCCAGTACCCAGGATTAAAGAGTTGGTGCTTAGTGATTCAGAATCACATAATCCAGGATTAATATAGGTTAAATGCTTGGATAGGACATATGAATGATAGAACACTTGCCTATAATTCATTTGTAAATGAACATTTGAAGCATCATGGAGAAATAATAGGAGATAAATATTTAAATGGGCCCAAGATTAACAAGAATATGGCATACAATATGGTATAATTACTCCTTATAACACTTAACAGCGACTTTGCAGTCTTATTTACCTTGACTAAGAAATGTTTGGAGGAATTTTTCCCATGTAGGGAATCGTTTCTCATTGACTGGCTGTACGTGCTGTGCTAAAAGGCCCGGCAGCTCCTGGGAGATCTTCACCAAAGCTGGCTCCTGCAGAAACAAATTAAATAGAACCACAAGCAATTTTACTACAGAAATGAAAACTGCTTGTGGGGTGATTAAAAACCAGGCCTCCAACAGGCAAAAAAAAAAAAAAAAAAAGGGCAAAAAAAATGTGGTTACTGTTTACCCACAGTCAGGAAGCCTTTTTTAATTTTTCTACTTCCTACTCCTCCCTCCTATTGGAAGCTGTCCTCTGAAAGACATACCCCCCTTCAGTACGGCATCTATTTCATGATAATTTATATCAATAATTTGATCTGGCAACTGAAAATGCTAAGCACATGGTAACTGCTTGGGGATCAATACCAGCAGTCAATAACTTCTACATTGTTTGTATTTTGAAGCTGCCACCTATTGAAATTGTCACATAGGCCAGAAATAGTTTTACTGATTCTATGTTTAAGCTCTTACATCAAACCAAACACCTTTTAGTTAGTTTAAAACAAAACAAAAAACTAGGAAGAATGATCAACTCAAAGTGTTTCTGAAGCAGGAGATATCCTTTTATACTCTCCAATCTAACCAAAATTCACAAGTGTATTTGTGCCTCTGGTCGAATCTGATGATTCATACTATAGGAGATAAATCAGCTTTTTCTGAGTTTCAGATTCTTTACTATGTTATCACACAAAACAAACCCATTAAATACAGAAACTGCATTGCTTTTACTGTTCAGAAACGTCCCAGAGCTACAGAAGCATATAAAGTGCAAGGACCCCGACTCTCTTGCTTCAGGCTCCTTTTCTTGCTGCTTCAGAAGCATTCGCTCCTTCCCCTGGGTCTCTTTGCTTCTGTTTTACATCCTCTCTCTTCAGCATCCCAAACTTCAGGAGATGACCAATCATCCTCTGATCCTGGCAATGTCCTAAGCCACATTCATATCATCTTGGGCTTTGGAGGAATGATAAAACCTTATGGCTAAAATCTAACAATAGGAGAAAAAAAATATATCTATTTTTCCAGACCAGTGAACTTGAAGAGATGGGCTTTGTCATGCAGCGCACAATGTGACGTAACCAAAAATACAAATTCAAAATCAGCTTACTGTGATTTATCTGCCAGAATGAGGAGGATGGGCCAATGACCAGGGAATCAACTTTGCATGTAGGAGCCCTAGATATACCTTGTTCCTGAACACAGTCTGCCTGAGACTTCAGGGAAGGGACTTTCTGGCTGTGCCACAGCATCTGGCCTTGAAAGGGGGACAATTGCTGTCCCTACCACACATGGAATTGAGAGAAAAAATGCCTTCAAAATATTGAGGTGCTTAGATAATGATGCCGATCTGGGGTATGTAGGCTCCTGTCATATACAAGGAGAAAAGATACTACAAAATAGTTTTAGCCAGTATACCATAAGCATCATGACCTTAACTTTATGGCAAAAACAAAGGACCACAAAGCCCGTGAGATCCAAGTTCAGAATTTACCAGATTCGGGTCTTGCACTGCTCATTTCCTTAAAACCTCTAAGGAGGAATTCAGGTTTTGGCTGTCTCAGCTGACCAGAACAACAGAGCAGGGAGCAAGTATCACTTGGCCTTGTCTTGATTTGTATTTGCGTTGAAATATTGCTAAGGCAAGAAGTCACGAGACTAGGTGATTCATTGCATGGTGAAAATCAACGCAGCTTTGGAAAGACGATGTGAGCCACGACAGATGTCACCGAGTTGCTGACTTACAAATCGGTTTGCGCCTCTGAGCGTGTTCAGCAATACCTCTGTCACACCGAGTCTCATCCCTGAGATCTCATCACTTTGGGTATTGTGCAATTTAAACAGAAACATTAAAAAAAAACCCAACAAACAGAAGAAGTCTGCAATGGTTGCCTGAAAGCTTTTGATAAATTACTGGGGAAAAAACTAATAATCCCAGCTGGATGCATGGAAGCATTTGAGAGTGCTGTGACCAAGCTCGTATCAGTAAAAAATAAACTACAGGCATGTGAACTGGGGTAAAATTTCCATGGGAGTTGAGGGCAGCTGTGCCAGCTCCATGGAGAAGTGCTGGGGACGGCTGTGTGTCCTTAAAACAGAATCACAGAGTCCTAGAATGTCTCAAGTTGGAAGGGACCCATAAGGATCACCAAAAGTCTAACTCCCTGTTCCTCACAGGACTACCTAAAACAAAACCATATGACTAAGAGCACTGTCAAGATATTTAGAATCATTTTGGTTGGAAAAGCCCCCCCAAGATCTTCGAGTCCAACTGTTACCCTACCCCTGGCACTACCCCATGTCCCTGAGAACCTCATCTCCACGTCTGTTCAACCCCTCCAGGGATGGTGACTCCACCACTGCCCTGGGCAGCCTGTTCCAATGCCCGACAGCCCTGTGGGCAGGAAATGGTTCCCAAGATCCAACCCCAGCCTCCCCTGGCACAACTTGAGGCCGTTTCCTCTGGTCCTGGCGCTTGTTCCTGGGGAGCAGAGCCCGACCCCCCCTGGCTCCAAGCTCCTTTCAGGCAGTTCAGAGATCAGAAGGTCTCCCCTCAGCTCCTGTTCTCCAGGCTGAACCCCCCAGGTCCCTCAGCCGCTCCCATCACACTTGTGCTCCAGCCCCTTCACATTTGAGATCCCTTTGTAAATTTTTATACCAGGTTTTGGAAATAACAACCCTGGTTTACCTGCACAAGAGCCCCAGCTTGACAGAAGCCTGCCCTGACACAGAGCAGAAGAAAGACTTGGCACCTGAGTCTTGAGCACCAGACCTCTCCTTGGACAGAGTTGTTTTCAAGGCTCACACATGGCTATGAAAGAAAGCTCCATAAAGTGGCTGCAAAATAGAGCAGAACTTTCAAACTTTACCATGTACCGAAGGGCACAGCTACCTGGCTCACAAAGAGGCCGTTGGTAAGACACAAGTTCTCCATTCACCTCATCTACACATATAGTAACTTTGTGTGCTGGTACTTGCTGTCCATATGATGGATGTTAGACAGGCAAGACTGTGGTACTAATAACTAACCCAAGAAAATCTGAAAAATGTTCTTGAGATCAAACCAAATGTGTATGTAACACTTAATGCCATGATAATCAAGGTGTTCATGGAAGGGAGTCAGGCAACCACTTTTTAAAGAGCAGCACCTGGGATTCTAGTTAAAGGGGTTTTTTTGCAACTCTAAGCTCTAAAAAGGCAATAATCCTGATTATAGGGAGTTTTAGTAGGCAAATTCAAGCCCAGATCTAACATTCGCTCATGAAGTCAAACCTTTTAAAAGGAGCAGTGCTTGGTAGGCTAATTTAATTTAAATTGGACGGTATCTCCAGCAGAGTTTACCAATGTTTTATCTCTTGATGTGGCCCAAACCAATTCAGAATCATAGGCTCAATGGAAAGAGAGCATTTGTTGAAATCTTTCACCTGATGTTTCTTAGCACCAGTAAAAAAGGAGCAGCCCAAGTACTGGTTACGTCATGGAGAAATCTTTCAATCTATCCAAATCTGCTTTGCACCTTTTTATAACAATGAATAAATATTACACCTTTTTTTCCCCAAGGATAAAATAATTCCTTACCCTTCTGCAAGCTGAATTTTGAAAGGCTTTCTTAGAATGGCAGTTGCAATAAAAAATTAGGACCAAACGTGGCACATGTTGAAGGCATTGGTAGGAAATCTACTTGAGACATCAGTCACAGAAAAGCCTGTTGAGAAGATAAGTAAATAGATAGAAAGAAGAAGTAGACTTAGAAATAGGAAGAAAGACCTGGGGACAGAAAGAGGCTGCGGAGCAGAATGCGTGAGAAAGACTTAGGGCTTTTTAGCTAAAAATCAGACTGAAAGGCAATTATTTAGACCTTGCAAGCAAATAGAGTGAAGAAAGTAACTCCAAATAAGTAAAGCTGCCTGGGCCAGAGAAGAATAAAATCAGCAGAGAGATCCTCAGCAATACAAACTGCCACAGCTCTGCTCAAGTCAATGAAGCTGAGGCAATTTATGCCACTTTAATGGCACTATGACAATTCATACCATTTATACCGTGTATCCTTTACACTGCGATCAGTGGAGCTCCGATAACTTATTCCAGCTGCCTTGGCATGAATTGGTCCAGTGCGGCTTATTCTGATGGTCTCAGCATCGCCAGCAAACGCGGTTATATTGGAAGAGGCCAGTGACTCTCCAAATAACCATCATTATTTCCTATTTTGAAAATTAAACCAATTTAACATTTTTTTCTAATTCAGACAGGTACATGCTGGCCAGAACCACAATCTACTGCACTGAACAAAACCATTTGAGATGTTTATAAAAATGGAAATGTTTTTGGAAGCGATACACTGTGAATACCCTATCTGCTCAAAGTTTGCATCCTGATTTAAAGCCCAGGCATTTAATTGTTAACTGCAAATTTTAAAATTAAAAAGTGCCAATTTTGCTTCCACGAGCTGGAAAAGTATGTTCTGATAGAAGGTAACATCATGTAAAACAGCCATCATTACCAAGTAACACAAATGTTTTTTGTATGTAAAATTGCTTTGTAAAATATTTGCTCCATCTGCTGAAAGTAGCAAAGACAATTTTCCCCGATAGCTAATGGCCCATTTCAGCTGGATGGCAAGCGATTCACCGGGGCTGCGCCTTGCATTAAGCAGGATGGCAAAAAACAGCGCGCAGAATTCTCCACTTATGCCGTATTATCTACTCGCTGCTTCCTGAGAGCCCGTCCCTCATTATCACGGCCTTCGCCGTGGATCAGCACACAGGACCGGGGTTGCTTCGACTCAAGAGGCTTTTTGTCAAAGCGAGGCACATATGCTATGCTTCAATACAAGAGCACAAAACAGCCACTTTCCCTGACGACAAGAACAAGGAGGTTAGTTCTCTTTCAACTTTCCAGCACTTAAACTGCTGTTCCTTTTTTTCACACCACATGGGGCCACGGTTTTCTCTTCGGGCTCATGCTGGCACTCCGCACGCTGAGGATTTCAATATATAAAGATCAAGCACTTATTTTAATTCTAAATCCAACTACGTACACACACACACACAAAAAGCAAAAAAAAAACCCCACTGGCCTAATCCACCCCCCCCTCAATTGCCTGTTCCATTGTAGACTTTGCTATTTGCCATTCCTCCATTGAGAAGCGCGTGTTTACATTGTGCCCCCAACTCCTTCAACATCTGCTAACAGACCAATAAAAAATAAATAAACCAGGATTGTTTAGAAAGAGATCCTTTCTATTTCCTCCGAACACTCCTAAACGGGCAACGGCAATATGCTGCCAGATCCCTTTTTGTCTCAGAAAACAATATACGCGGAGAATATAGAATTGCTGCAGCCTGTGCTACCAAAAAACAGACAGAAAGAGGATTTTGAATCTCTGTGAGCTTCTCAAATAATTTTGCGTGTCTATGCACAGCATGTTAGTTTGAGGTTAGGATAAATTTATTAAATGGTTTGCTTTTTCAATCAAAAAAATCCTGCATTGCTATTTTATGCATAAAAGCATGTCCTTTGCAGGGCTGCAGCACTCGTCTTTCAAGGTTCCCTGCAACTACCTTCGGAGCAAAGAAAATGTAACATAATTATCATAATCTTCAAAAAAATCTCTTGTTAAAAAACTCACGTTTATTTCAAACGCGGCATTTGTAAATTCAGGACACTGGGATGTTAATCCTCATACAAAATAAGTAATATTTGAATGAGACTTGTCTATATTTGAATGAGATCTCTGCAAATGCATAGATAGTACAGATGCCCTCAGATTAATAACATTTTTCTAATGATTTTATTTTTCTCTGTTACAATCTCTGTAAATTTTGTTTGCTTTTGTTCACTTGCCCTCCTTTCTGGCTCATATCTCTAGAGAAAGGATTCTAATGAATTCCAAAAATCTGATTTCAAAAAGAGAAAAGACATCATATAGATAATCCCCGTCACTTCCCAGGAATTTTGTCTAAATTGCGGAGCGGCAGCGCTAAAGGAATTGTCAGACAAAACCTGCATTGCGTTTCACAAACACCACACGGCTAAACTTCTTTCATTCGTAGAGTTGCCTCTGTGCTACTTTTTGGATTTTAGCAAAACAAACATTTTTAAAATAATCCAAGCAGGCATTTTATTGGCTGCAATAACATTAACGGATTTCAGATTTCTTTAGTGCTCTTGCTTTATCCTCTCCTTCCACGCTGTTATTGCGGCAAACTGGCACTTAAATTCAATTGATTCAAAATATTCAGGATCCATATGGCCTCAAACCCTGGAGCTGAAGTTCTGATATTGCCTCACTGCTGTTTTCCAGCATTTGCCTCTACTCCAGTCCCCAGATGGTGGAAGTAACATTTAAACCTCCTTTCCTCTGCCTTGTACAATAGACCTTGGCACCATTTCAACTGTTTACTCCGGTAATTAACAGCACTGATACCACAACAATTACAACTCCTACAATCTTAACACAATAATGCTATGAATTAGTGAGAGCTAATGGCTGGAAGGTATAGTGGTTCCAGACTGCGAGATCTGTGCATTTTTAGAATAAAATAAAAGGTACAAACAGCACGCTTGCGGTAGACAATGATTACCTAGTAATTAGTTTACACAAAGCTTCCTATTTAATGGCAAAACGCTGTAATTAACGCGTGACAGAAAATCAAAGGGTACTTTGTAAGCATATGAAAAATTAACACTGCAGGCCTATAGCTTTATGTACTGATTAGAAGCATATTAAATCAATAGGACATACAAACCCACAGCTTGCATATCTGATTATCTAAAGTCTTAAGAATGGATATCATGGCTTTAAATTAACCAAGGGATACAATTATCCTGCTTTATTTTACTGAGGATTTAAGAGTCACCTGAAACATCACTATGACAGCATCATAGATATATTAATAAACTGAATAAGAGCACTACAGTCTGTTCACAGAGACAGTGAATATTTAAACTATTTAGGATATATTGCTGACAGAGCGTTGCCCATGCTAGAAAACAACCTGCAACTCTATTGCTTTATAGCTAATCAGGTTCTTCATTAACTCCTTGGGTGCTTTTTTTTTCCCCTAAGAAACATCCCACCAGCTGGAAGAAATTTTAAAAGCCTGTCAAAATATTGCAAATTGATATTCTGTGGATCTGTCAGAATTTCTGGCCCTCTTCAGGCTGAGAAAATTACCACACCTGCAATTGCGAGTGTACAAACCCAGCAGCAGAGACGACGTCCCAAAGTCTGCCCGGGGGTTCCTCAGTGTTACACTAACACCAACTCCACTGCTTGCAGTTTATTCTGGTTTCAGTAGTATTTGTGGTGCTACCCCAGAACAAAGCTGGTGGCATTCCAAAAGGTGATGGGAGCGGTGAAAAGGAGAATGGACAGAAAAGAAGGAAAAAAGCAGTGTTGGGAGCTACCCTGTGTTCCCAGGCTGTCAGAAACAACCGTGTGCCAGCAATGCCATATTTCTGAAATTACACCTTTGACAGTATTACGGTTGGTTTTATTTTGATCTATTTACATCTGTTTACTCTTTACTCTGAATTCTTCAGTAAAGAAGCAAGATGTGATCTGTAAACTTCAGGGTTCTTAACAGGAATGCAATTCATTCAACCAGTAAAGAATATGCTCACAGCTATTCATGATTTTCAGATAATCACAAAGTTTATCTGTTACTTATTACAGGACTTCTGAAAGTTGAACACATATTTTTTTTTAACTTAAAAGAACATCTAGCATTTCACATCATTTTATCTTGGCCTTTGAAACGGTCATTTTCCAATAGCAATCAATACAAAATCTGCAACCAGTGTCTGAATGTTGCTTTATGCAACTCAGACCAAAAGTCATATTTCTCAGATTTATCACCTTTTGAAAATATGTTGATTTCCTCTTACACATTTTAGCGAATTAACCGAGATATAGTCTGTAAGGAAAAGAAACCGTGACAAAATCCTGTGACACAGCTGGAGGCCGCAAGATTCAAACACTCTAACAGTTAAAACACGAGGCTGCCCAAGTGTGCTAAATCACTTTTTTCTTCTACAACAGATATTTAATGGAGTGTTTTGAAATGGTTGTGTAGCCTTGGTCAGTTCTAATTGAGAGAATATTTGTTGCCTGTGTTTCTGCATCTTGTTTTAATCTTGTGTTTTCAGGTCTTTTCTTCTTTATCCCCATACTTACCTCCTTTTTGTCTTCAGTCTAATCTTTGTTATCTTTAGGATTGCTACTTGGTAAACTCACATCATGTTGCTGGTCCTGGTGGTTAATTAAGAGTTGCAGTGTAATAAAAGGTAATTCTAAAATTAATTTTACTAGTAATTTAACCTAGTGATTTAGATAGTATTTAGAGTTCTATAGTTATATACAGGAAGGGATCTCTGCATAGTCCTGTGTTATTTTATGTAAAAGGGGAACTGTTAAAAGAAGAAAAAAAAAAGGGCAACACTATCAGGAGGGTGATGTTATCTTTCATCTAAAAGGAAGGGAGGATGCAAGTGTTCTGAGAGTCTGAGGTGGCATTTTGAGCCCCAAGATTTGGAGTCAGAGACCAGGAGACATCACAAACTTTGACAAAAGTTCAAAAAGAAACAAAAGCACCAAATAGACTTCTGTAGACCACTTTTTCACCAGTGTCCATCTGGAATTCTGAGGGGCATCTGAGCAACTTTCTCCAAGGTCATGAAAAATGGCTGGATAAGTTCTGCTTAGCCCCCAGTCTTGTCTCTGATGGTGCTCACAAGTGGATGCCCAGGAAAGAGCATTTAGACAAGGTTCTTAGGGACACAGTTTAGTGCTAGAGTGAGCTTACATTATGGTTGGACTCGATGATCCTGAGGGTCTCTTCCAACTGAAATGATTCTATAATTCTGTTCTATGAAAGGATGAAATCAGAGTCAGCGTTTCCGTTCCCCAGATACTCTCCCACAACCTCCAACAATTTGCAACTCAGAATCCCTCTAAGCCAGAAACTGTCAGCAATAAGAGTCAATAATTTTCCATGAATTTATGCAGTTTTCCAGTAAGGGTCCATTTAAGTATAGGTGAGATTTTCCAAAAACGGACTTGCTGGCTTCTCAGCATATTTCGGAATACCAGTGAATAATAAGCATTGCAGACATCTTTCTCTAGGTATTTTTCTGCTGTGCACGGACTGAGTCTTTAACTGGTACAGAAAACAGGTTGGCAAATCATGCTCGAATGGCACAAGAGCATTTCACGCAGCACATAACGCCTTACATGCACATGTTAAACAGTTCAAAGTCTTATTTCCTCCCTACAGTAGTAATTCACATTGCAAGATACAATTAAACTGGTAAGGTGTCTCTACTTACTGATGTTTTTGCTCGTAACTGGGGCCAGATCTTGATATTCTTTAGCAAACTGAAGAACGTCTCCACAAATGGCCTCACAAGTGCCAAATGTGCATTTGTGGAGGCAGCAGTTGTCTCAATATTGAATATTATTAGAATCTGGGCCTCAGGATGAAATTTTTTCTCTGCTGACAGACTTCAGCAATGCCCAGTGGCATGAAGGCCTTGCCGAGACGTTCAGCATAGTTTGTGAATTCAGCCCTTTACTCAGCTGCAAAATAATTGTTCAGATAACTCAGATGCTGCATTAACAAGGTAAAATACATCGGTAATCCTGTCCCGCACTTCTGTTTGCCCAATGTTATCTTTGAAATGAGGAATCTAAAATCAGTCTCATTTTTAGATGGAATGGATTTTTACACAGTTCAAACTCACGAACTACATTATTTTTAATCTGTTGCCTACTACATACCAATGAGGAAAATCTGGGTATCGTGTCTTAAACTGCTATGCAAATGAAGCTATTTGTAAGTATTAACATAATATAGTGCTTACAGTCATATTCTCATTTCTAATAATTCTACCAGAATGGAGAGTCTTTTCACTGTACTCTTAGCCTGCAGGATAGTCTTTCATCAAGAAGCTGAATTTTTCAATAACCTGCCAGCATCCGTTTTGTATGTGGCAGCCTGTGCCGTTGACACAATGTCTTCATTATCAAAAGAAACAGGTCTACATACTGTAATAGGACATTAAAGCATGCCTCTGCTCATAAACTAATGCTTTGATGTTTAAAAGTGTATTCCTTAACAAAGGATGATTTTAATCCTCAGCTCTCAATGGTAACACTCATTGGAGACTGCAATTCATTATATATAAAAAAGGTCTCCTGTTCTACAAAAGAGGGCTAAACTTGGAAGGCAGAAAAACCTGAACACACATATTCAAACAAGATGCTCAAAATGGCAGCAAGTTTCATGTTTTGCCCAAGCCCACCTTCATACTGGTCTGGATTTATGGAAGCTTTCCTACTGGCTCTAGGAAATTAGGTCAAATACGTTATTCCGTATAGATTTTCCAACTTCTAACAAATGGTTGTGTTCAGGGCTTCTAATGGGTTGATTCCTGGTTGCATCAAAGCTCAACATAAATGCAGCATAAAAGGGAAACCAAAGAATGCCAGTTATCACTGTGTCCTTTATGCAGAATCACTTGGCCGTGAAATAATTGAAAAGGCACAGAAACACGAACACTAATGTTAACACCAGGTAATACCACATATACAGGGAATTTATACCAGGAAAGAACTAACTGGAACTAGTCCCATGGGCTCAGAGGTTGGGAGCAGGAGCTGGATAGATGAGTTTTATGTCCCAGAGAGCTCAGTGGCCGGAGATGCTTCTGCTGGCGTTTCACTGCTCGACTTGCACCAAGCGAGGGATCTTTAGCACATCAGAGAAATTAGCCCTTCGGCTTTATACAATAAGCTCTATTTTATAATGCGGAATTATTTGGTAGTTGTCAAATGCAGCAGAACTGTAATCAGCATAATTTGAAATTTTAATATACAATATAATTCAATCAAACAAAAATTTCAAACCCGTTTTGACCGAATTAAAAAAAATCAAAAGAGCTATAATGAGTAGTTTATGTAAATTAAACAATTCTTTCTGGATACATTCCTTCTGGCTTTAAAACCATTATATGAAGAATGAATTTGGCACAATATACGGAAATATCAAATGCTTATTGAAATTAACACATTTAAATACCAATGAATATTTAAACTACAAATAATTCTCTGAATGCCAGAACTAATGAAGTCTGGTTTCATATGGATTTTTCTGTGGTTGAAATGTATCATCTCACAGCTTCTCTCCATCATGTGGATTCTTTGGAATCTACTAGTGCCTGAGTTCATGCTCTACCGTTTCCCTCCACTGGGTATTTTGGGGATCTCTCTCCTCACCTAAACACCCGCTGTAATGAAACAGGCAGGAGTCTAATGATCTCTGAGACCTCAAGTGTTCCGGCGTACACAGCTGAAAAGAGCTAACAGGTTTAAAAGTTATTAGTGAGGAAAAATGTACTGAAAAAATAATCCTTGGAAAGCCAGATTAATAAGCAACCAGTTTGTATGTGGCTTCAAATGGATTATTGTTTAACCATATTAGTCCAACGCTTTGTTCCAATAATTCTAGGTTTCTCTGTAGTTGTAAGTGTGAACTGCCTATTTACTTTCATTTATATGTCCTCAATTTGAATAAAAACACTGTGTAAAATGTGCACATTATTGCATATGAGTGAAGTGTTATGACACCCAACTTATTCCACAGTTGGATGCCAGACATCCATTTATATTTTGGAATATTTAACTGTTTTATTTGAATTATTGTTATCTATTGCTTTGTACAAGCTAGTCTGGGCTCATCAACTCTGACCAAAGTCTTAAAATGAAAGATCAGAGGAAGACGTGAGGAAGAAGTCCAGTGGACTATTAAGAAGCCGTGACAACAAGATACCCCACTCCTTCGTTACTCACATGTGCGCTCTTCTTACTCCACCTCTCAGGGCTGTACCTCTGACACTCTTTTTGAAGCCAGGGGTAGCATTTCAAATGTGGAATAACATCACAATAGGCAGTGCCATTTCCTCCAGATCCCTCGTTCGCTTTAAACAGCCAGCGCCGCACATCCATATTGTCAACAATGAGCTGGCTGAGAGCACGAATCATCTGCGGAGCAACGACAAAGATATTTTACACTATGACAATATTAAATTGTTCCTCAATTTAGACTTCCAGTTCTAAATATTTGGACTTGAAATTTATTTTTTCTCGGAGATGCTTGTGTTGTTACAGTTCTTTTGGATACATAGGGAAAGCAACCTTCAACATTTTTTGATGAAGAATCTATGGCCTTTGTCCTTTATTTGAGTCCACCAAACCACACCCTTCAGTGGTCGGTGACGCTGTGATCTGCAGAGAGAAATTTGCTTGTCCAGGTTTTTGTCTCATCAGGATTTTAGGTTTTGGATAATCAGTATTGCTCAATAAATGTTTGTGATGGGGAATGACAAGGGATGGACTCCACGATTTGCAAAATCTGAGGAACAGTTGTGCCAGATTCTAACACCAGCCAAAACATCTGTGAAATTTTCCTACTGGAGAGTACATTATGTGGTTATAAATGTACGAAGGAGTTACCAAGCAGGCTTTATAAAAATGCTAATTATTTATTTGTGTATGTATACAGATTTAAATGACTTTAAAATGCCTTTTGCCCAGCTGGTGTAGGATGCAATTAGCTTCTTAGAAACTGCAAATGCCTTTGAACCTGGTAAAAGTGTTATCAGATCTTGTTGCATTGGCCTTCTGCATTTTTACAGAGGGACTTTTGTTTCTTTTTTAAAAATGATAACCTGAAATACAATTACACGTGTGTTCCAGCTGTTATTACTTGTGGCTTTTGAGAATCGCATAAATGTGTTTTTCTTGATGACTCCCCTACAGTAATGGAAAAAGATCAATAATATTGTAAGGACTGTACCAATCACACAGAATTATGTGCTATCTTTAAGTGAAAATTGAATTGTCCTTTAACATAGTGTCACCTTGCTTTGATTATTTAACCTAAAAATGTCAATATTTCATACAAGCAAACAACAGAAGTAGAACTTCCATAACACTGTAGTATGAATCAAAAATATTAGATCCAGATAAATTATTTAACAATAAATCAAAGAATTGTTTTTCAAATCGTTGATCATACATTCATTTCATCTACTATAGAAGTTGCAATTTATTTGTGTAGCTCAGATTGTTTTCAGTGTTAAAGATGATTAATAAAAAGCAAAGCACTGTGAAAAGCCTAAGAAGTAGGAATTCCTGCAAACCATGGCACTGGTTATTTTCCTGTATGAGATGTAGCACCACCATAAACATATTTTTTTAAAAAGTCAGTACCTGTCATACTTAGATTATTGCAAAATCAGCGTATAGAATGTAATACTGAGGCACTGAATAAACATATGTAAACAGAACATAGTACAGAAAAGTTTTGTGCCTTGTAAGTTTAGTTTAGTAACATCTTGTTCTTTTTTACTGGTCATGCTAACAAGACAGGTGAATTTAGCAGTGGGAAGCCAGGTATGAGGTAAAACTCCAGTTGCAGATATGCTCAGTGAACCTCAATTTGAACGGATTGACTTCCTAAGGGGAAGAAATTCTCCCTTCAATAAATACTAAATTTTCCCAGAAATCCTTGTTATATTTTCAGTCACTGATAAAATTCCTATTAATTTCATTGAGGCCGTGACTTCATGGAGCAGCAACAGAAACTGTTTGAAATAACGGAACCAAACGCCCTTACTTATCCTCAAAAAAGAACATGAAGAACACCAGAACAATTGTGTTTCTTCCTGACGAGGATACAAATTGCACTTAACGGGTGAGATACAACCAAAAAAGAAGCAACCTCATACATTATTTAATTAAACCCAGTTAGGGTCTAATCAATGTTATAAATTGGATGAAGTTTGTGTCCTATCGAGCAAAAAGAGGCATCTGCACGAGGACACATCCTGGCCCACGTCCTGCTTACCTGGTCCATGCTGGAGATGTCAGACTCTCCAGGAGGGGTTGGCACACGAGCGCTGGCAAAAATGCGTTTACTTCCAGACTTGGTACTATAGAGATGAGCCACTTCTGGCACCGAGCCCAATATAGGGACATTTAGCATGTCAGCCACTGCTAAATCATCTTTGTGGGGAACCCCTCCTATAATGTAGGCATCTCTGCTCTGGAGAAGAATTTTTATTTTTTGGATTGTCTTGGGACTGTACTTCAGTTGAGTGGCCAGGCACATGTGATGCTTCTGTATAAAGATAACATTATTCTTGTTAAAAGGTGTTCTTCTCTGTTCCATGAACCTAATTTATAACATTGCACACGATAAATACATTATTAATAGCAGGCTGGGTTATGACCTATCCTGTAGCTTAGCAGTTTAAATTGATAAAAGCTGTTGGGGTGAGGCTCCATAATCGTGCACATCTTTAGTGTGTTGGAAATGGGCTCGCTGGGAATAGAACTAATTACTACACATCTGTATTTATTTGATCCATGTGGAATTACCCTTCTGTCAGTCGGCAGAGAGGCTGGTGGCCTTTGGATAATAGTGATTCATCTCAGCAACACTTCTGGCATGGTTTAACTCTAAAGCTCCTAAAAATCAATACAAAAAAGAAGAAAAACCCCTATAGCAGGGATGGTATTTCACCATACAGTTCACCAGTATTTTAAGCGATTGTCTGAGAATAAAACACTTTGATTTACAAAAGCTTTCACTGATCACATTAAATTACTGGGAATATACATTTCCATTACACAATAGTTCTGATAGCTCATGTGAACACAGCTGCAGAGCACTCAAAGAGAGGGTGGGATTTTGTTGTTTAAAATAAAGGGGTCTCAACTTCAAGAAATTTTTCATTTCTTCTAAAAAAGAAGATCTATTCTGAACAAAGCTACTCATGACATGCTATAACCTCTAAACTTATACTAAGAATATTGGTCATAGCAGGTGAAACCTCAAAACTATTTTCTACAACATATCATATGCATGGCCTGCAGATAACCCAATTATCTTTCCAAAGGTATAGAGGCACCTCGAGGTTGAGACAGACAGGGATGGACATTATACAGCAATAGTACAGACACCTCCACTGCCATAAATTGCCATAAACAAATAGTCATAACAAGAAGGAAATCTTCCCATTGAGATTTCATCTAACTTAAGCCCTAGTCAGGAAAGTAAGTACTCCTGGATTTGCCAGGAATTTTCAGGAGAACCCAGAGTACTTTCCTTCAAAGTCCTGGACTGGAGAACCCAGAATGTTTTCCCTCAAGGTCCTGGATGCTCCTTCACAGGGGCTGAAGTATAAATCCTGATTCTACTACTTGGATGATGACGACAGCGGAAAAGGAAATGAGAAGCCCCTGGAAGTAGACAAAAGGAATCCCCTTTTGTCAATACCAAACACACAGCTCCAAAAAAAGCACTCAAGTTTCTCTGTAAAGAAATCAGACATACTGCAAGGAAAGTGAGGATATAAGTCAGAAAAATTAGATACTCTTCAACATTCTAGTAGGAAAAAGGGAGTCACAGAAGTGTAAGGGCAAAAAGAACAACAAACAAGTTTCCTGGAGCCTTTTCCTTCTGTAAGTTTGAAAACCGAGACTCTTCATGTTCCGATTGATTTGTTCCCTCTCTCCTGGGCGTGGTACAAAAGCAGGAGATGGCCCGTTCAGTTGGGCTCGTGGCCGTGGAGAGAACAGGATCAATTTCCAGCCCCGGTCACTCACTCCCTGGGGCCACGAGTGGTGATGTAGGGGCGAGATTTGCTTTGTGTCTCTCAATAATGGATTTTACAGTTAATTAAGGAGTGCAGGAAACAGGCTGTAAAATCTAGTTCATTCCTGCTCCGAGTGGTACAGCTGCCATGATATACAGTTGTGCGAGTGAAAGCAGGTAAAAGCAAAACTGAGGAATCCTCAGAATTCCAGCACGACTGCACAAAATAGTGGTTGGCAGGTTAACAAAAAGCCAGTTCTTGGTTCTCTCAAACCTGTTGATTTTTTTTATAAACTTCTCAGGATCAGAGAAGCCACCCTTGGCATCAGTTTTACTATTAATATGATGAGCAAAGTTACCACTCTGCTGTTTCAATGTGCAGCTAGTAGAGAATCAGGGTAGGGTCACCTTTTGTTAGAAGTGTTTCATGTTGCACCTGGATGCACTGAGTCACAAGAGGACACTCTAACAGCCAGCAGCTGTCTAAGGACAGGGGCATTTGGACACCCTTTTCTCACAGGACTACGTGTGTCTGGTGTCTTCCAGATTTTCCTTCCATCCAGTTCCATCAGAATATCCAGGAAACTGGGCAAGGCTGATTTGTGCTTCTAGAGTTGCTCAAAGGAGCCTGCTAAGGTGGCCTTCAAGCCATATGTTCATATATTAGGGATATATGTAGATAGATTAGGTACAACAAAGGTTTTTCATAACAGAAACCATAACCCTTACAGACGAAATGACAGCTAAATCCACATCCTCTCCTCACAAAAGATACATTTCTTGGACACATTAGTTGATAGATGGTAAAGAACATATGCTCAATGAAAAGAATGTAGGTTGAGGATTTTGCATACGTTGCACTGTGCTGAAGAGCCAAGGGGATACCTCAGCCTGGTGTCAGGTAAAACCCATGATTGTAATTGTTAGGTCCCTTCATCAGGGCATGTAAACGTTTCCCAGTAAATCACAGCTGCACAATAAATTTTCACAAAGCTGTTCACTCTTTTCTTTCTGGAAAAGAAACTTTGTTGGGAATATTTCAACAGAAATGGGAAGAGGGAAGGCTATACACAAGAGACGCATGCTTGAAAACAACCTGCTTCTACAGCAAAACTGCTTCAGCCAAATCACCACGACCAAAATAGTCCATGAGAGAAATGTTCCATTCCCGGACAGCCTGTCCGGGTTTAGCACATTTTTATCCTTAATATGATGTGTTCTATACAATATTTTTAGGATGTTTTATGTGGAATGCTTATTAAAGCTTCCAATATTTGATAGGTATTGCTGGAAAAATAAGCAGTATCCAGATGGAAAAAAAACCCCAGCTACAATTGTCAAACTGCAATTTAAAAAGCAAAAATATATCACTGGTATTTATCAAGGATTTACCACCCCAATAATTTTACTTCACAAGGTGAAGGCCCAGCACAGGCAGCTCTGATTCTTGTAGGTTTCTAGTGTTGAGATAAAAGCACAATGCTAAAGCAAAGCCAGCTCCTAAAAACACAAATATCATCTCTTGATGCTTTTTCTCCAGCTTCAGAGAAAACATAACACATTCATATCTACAGAATTCATTTGAACTATGGCAAAACCATCAGTCAGCTCCGACTCGGGGTCCCTCCATATACAGCGAAAGAGCTGAGCACTTTTCTCACATAGATGTTTCCAGACTATTTCAACAGAAAAGGATTTATCCACACATGCGAGTGTTTTGCTGAACAGCTACTATAGAACTACATTTGAAAAGCAACACATTTACAAAATATAGAAAAGCTTATTTACCTTCTGAAGCCATTAGTTTGAATCAGTATATGGTACAACAAATAATTGTTCAACAAAATAACTAGAAGAGGGTTACTAATATATATTAAAAACAAGAGCAGGGCTTTAAGCATAGACCCTGGAGATACAAACGGACCCCTAAGTTTCATAAAAATAAAATCTCAGCTAAGACACTATAAACTGAATATGTACAATATAAAATTATTCTCCACTGCAGATAATCTTCACTGCACTGTAGTATTTTCAGAAACATTGTGTGTAGTGTACATTCATTAAAATCTCTTTTTAGACCATGGACCACATGGATTTAAAACTTACTTGACAGGTTTAGAACTAATATTTCTATATTATCTAACCTATGCAGTTTTAAGTTCTGTTCTTTAAGTAGTTCTGAATTGGATTTAATTAAAAGAACACTACAAACACACATATGATTGAATACTGGGCTGCCTGGAGATTAAGTTTGAGTAATAAGAATGGTTTACTGATATGATTTGCTTAGAGATATAAATCTATCAAGTTCCCAGTCCCAACTATATAGTAAGAAGGGACAGTGGTCTACAAATAGCCAATATAGGACTATCTCAACTAAGTCTATAAAACTAAACCGGGATATTTATTTCCAATGCTCTAACTAGTAGTCTAATCAGTAAAGCCCTTAAACTTGCAGTAATATTTCACTGATGTGTACCAGAGCGTTACAAGTTATAAAATTTCCAATTTAATTTTACTGCATCCCTCAAGCTGTAGTAATTAGAAGACAAACTCACAGGGAAGCTGTTTATAGCTTCAGGGGTGAGAATTTTGAACCTGTCCTGCAGGTCAGCCATGTCCTCAGGGTTCCCAGATCTAACAGCTGCCTGCAGACCCAGGAGTTTATTGTAATACCGCAGTAACTCCTCACTCAGCTGAAGGGGGCAGATGTAGATGACGTCCACGTTGGCATCTAAAACAAAGGGGCACAATGTTCATTACTGGAAGAAAGGTAGAGTCTATTCAGAACAGCAATCTGAGAATTCCTGATCATTTGCTAACAAATAGCTTGCCTAAAAAAAACCCACTGAAAATAAAAATGAGATCCGTAATTCCCAAATCTTAGTGGTTTAACTGCTTTTTCTGTGCTTCAGCATTTCTCTGAAGACAGGTCAGCAACCCAAGGAAATAGCTAGTTTTCAGAATTCAATTCTGCAGAACATATTGGGGGCAGAATTTTGCAAGTGTTGCAGGGGGATTTATATGCACGACTCACATTAACATCAATGGGAATTGCACACTGCTTTAAAAAAACATATCCCATTAACTTCAGTAAATTATAAAACTGAGCAGTTAAGTTTAGGAAAATGATGAAATTCCCTTTTCATACGCTGCCTGGATTTTGTACGGCCTGTTCCTATTCTTGTCCTGTCCGTACAAAAGCTCACAGCAGGACACCATTAATAACTATCGCTGAGCGTGTGAGTGTGCAGATTAGCGAGTTAAATACCACAGTGTGAAAATCTGTTTTTCTGCATGTAAAACAACTTGGGCTGAAAGACAGTGTATACACAAACACTTAGAGGTGAGAAAGTGGCATTCTTTAATATACACTGGTTTGGGAAATTTTAACTACTCTGCTCCTCTAAAATATTAATGTAAGAGATGAGTTAATGAATTAATGGGCCTTGCAACAGCAATGGAATATGCTGCCAAAAAGCACTGCTAGGTTTTGATCCAGCTCCTGCTGAAATGGGTAGGAAGTCTTTCATTGTCTTCACTGGGCACAGGAACAAGAGCCTGGAAAGTGCCAACTGCTCCCACACGGGAAGGAATCAGAGGCAGAGCACGTATCGGACTAAGGAAACCCTGAGCCTCATGTTGGAATAAAATATCCCACATTCACTTGATCTAAAAATGTAAGGCCAGAAGCTCAACTGAAGCATTTTAGTAGAACAGCATCTGACGATCAGCCCTGTATCTGAAGCTCCAACAGAGCATACATATATATATATAATACAATTCATTATCGTATAAATTTTTAAAATAATTAAAAGAACAGTTCATTAGAACTGGTAGTCAATACTCTGTTGTTTTTAGGCATTTACTCAGAGCTGCAAAACAAGCCTGAAAATTTACCAGCTATGGTACAAAAAGACTCCTCGCCAAAATGGGCTGTGATGCTGAATGGACTGCACCGTCAGAAATGGAGAAGCCCAGGAGAAATTGTTGAATAAAATGCTGCAATACATTTTACTACTCTTAGCACTGCCCTATAAAGAGATATACAAGTCTGCATTGGACACGGTGGGGCTCCAGAGACAGATTAGCTCATAGCAGATTACAACAAGCAAGGAAATCCTCTGGTACTCTAAAGAAAAGGAAAATCAATATGGTAAATATCAATGCTCTTCTGCCAGGCACAGGTAAAGCATCTGATCTAGTTAATAATTTAGGTAATGTTTAACTAGTTTGTGTCTTACTCATGGTCTATTTTACAGTAGAACCAATTTTCATGTTCACAGATTTAAAATGAGAAAATGCCTGTTCAGTGTGTTGACTTTATCCCTTTAAGTTTGTAACTATCATTTTAGAAACAAACAAAAAATCTATGTTAAAAAAAATAAAACTATTGCAGAAAAACACTATTAGTGCCTAGATAATATATAAAGGCAATTACATTATTATTTTAGGCAACTGTAAATTTCTGGATCTAATATATTTTTGTTACGAACTTACTAAGTGGTATTTATAAAATAATAATGATACTGAAATATACATGAATCATGTAAAGCATGTCATTCCAGGGAGCCAATGAAGTTGGTCACTGACAAATAATGTTCTTCACTGCTCTGCTTAACAGAGGACTGTCATTCTAGGAAAAACTTTTAAATGCATGTGTTTTCCCTCATTTACTAATTAAAAAAAAAAATCAGTTTAAATAAGGGCTTGCTCTTTTCTAGCACATCTCTCCATATGAGCCTGAATGAACACTAGAATTAGCTACCTAATTTTGTAGAACACTAAACACTTTTGATCATTTGTGGTGCTCAGCATGCCCCAGGGTGAGGCTGCTTTACCTTAGCACAGAGCTGGCAAGAGTCAGCATTGTTCTTCTTATGAATAACATGGGCAGGAGCAAGTGCCGTAGCAGATAAATTACTTTGAGCTTATCTGTTCTCTATATTTAACACTAATACAAAATGTCCTCATCGGACATTCTATGGGCAAATAACAATCAAAAAAGAGGCAGCCAACAGCTCATAACGTACCCAGTATGTCACACAGCCTCCCCATCTGCAAGTTCTGCTGGAGAGCGAGATTGGGAATATGCTCACGGGTGCACTGGGAATAGCCTGGAAAACAAGTAAAGCCCCCCCGCCGCAACCTGTCTTCAGAAAACCCATGGTACATATTTGAAAGAAATCCGAATTTTGGATTTAAAAAAAGCTGAAATAAAAAGATTTTAAATCCCAAATGTGTTATAGCACTAATTACATCAGCTGTATGAATTTACTTCTATTAGTGAACTGATGTAACATCATGTTTTTATGTCATGAGATTTTAAATACAGACCTAAACATTCCAGACCTATAGAGCTTTATAATTTAAACTTGTAGACTGAGTATTTTGAGTCTTCTACATTGCTGGATATTTTTTTTTTTTAAACAGTGAAAAAAAATGACACCATCGTGAAGGAAGAATCCTGGTACGTTTCATCTTTCACACAGATAAAAGGCACCAAAGCCACTTCATTAAGGAGATGTCGCAGTGATACCTGATCATTTGCTGCAGAGGAGGAATGAGGGGCAGCCTGCCTGAGCTTGGCTTATCTAGTTAGGGACAGACTTCCAACTGATTGCACACTCACATTCCAAAAGACTGCAGTAAATGCCATGACCGCTGTGACTATAATCTCTAATCCTGTAATTTTTAAATTCAGCTAATTCTAAATCAATCAGTGTGTATATAGAAACACACACAACTGTGCAACATGAGTTGTGAGTCACAACAGCTGTGACTGAATCCATAAGGAAGTTCAATGTAACATTCAGCATAAAATCTCACCTGACCCACTAACAAAATCCTCACAACATTTCACATTTCTGCACATTTCCAATTATTGGAAAGTGGAAAGTAGCTGATTTCCCTACTCTAAACTGTCCTCTTGAAAATACATGTGTTTTCAAGAACTAAATGGAGGCAGAAAAAACAACATGCAAATATCACTTGGAAAATCAGTAATTATTTGAAAGGGATAATAGTTGAAGTAGCAATCAAAAGTCAGAACTTGCATGTTGCTGTGGTTCTGCAGATACACTAGAGCATCACACCAACTACCGCATGTACTCTTCTCAGATACGTTAATAAAACATATTAATTCACAATATATTAGCTGCCACTGACATGACCCCATTAGATGTAATGAGAGGAATATTCACTCCTTTTGAATCATTCACCTTCCGATGGACATTATGAACCACGTTAATCCTCACACCTGATACATTTTGAACATGGTTGCTCAGCTGACAATGCTTATTAAAGGCAGAGGTTTAATATTCCTTTCCTTGCAGTTTACACAAAACTAACCCAAATGAACTCCGTGTACTCTGATCATACTCTATGCATTCTGTATAACCTGTGCCATCATCTCTGGTTTGTTATGTACAGCTGCTCTGTGTATCACTAACATTTTGCTCCACAGCATTTGGTCTCAAATGCATGAAACATTTCAGATAAATTTGCATTTTCCAGAAGCCAAAGCTCCTATCTGGATTCAAAGCACCGCTACTTTAGTTGATCTATACCTGCAACCTGGCTAAGTTAAAACTCAAAATGGAGACAGTAATGGGGACAAAACACTCGAGGATGTGGCTGCTCATTTGCACGAGGCATCAGCGCATCTCAGCAGCTCACTGGTGGGGCTGCTCTGCGGGAGGGGCGACCTTGCAAAGCAACATCCAAGAATTTTGATTTCTGAGTTCAGTGGTACTGACAGGACACCAAGGGCCTTCCTTCCTCCTTCACAGGAGTTTTACGGTCGTGTGTGTGAAATGACTTCAGTGGAATGCTCAGGCAGAGTTATGGAAGTACTAAAATAAGAGGTGTTTGAATTAATGGTAAAAGGACGTGCTTGCACCTCCCCTTCCAACTTCAGCCATGACCTAATGCCTTTTAACTACTATTTTCTTAATAAATTTGCTAATCTCTAAGTGTCTTCTCTCAACAAACAGTCCACGACAGTTTTCAAACTCGCCTTTGGGGCGGACACAACGTGCCAGTTTAAGTGACCATGGGGCAATATCTGATGTGGAAGGAGGAAAACGAGCTGTCAAGGATTCCGCCATCTTGTGCTTCCCGTGCTTGGGAGAGGTCTAATTAATAATACCCAACTTTTCTCACCATACTTGTCACACCTACTGTTCAACTGAAACTGCTTTTCAAAAGGATTCATGTGTCACACATGAGAAATATACAGTAGGTTATATAAGGTGACAATTTATTGTAAATGTCACTATTCAGGTAGAAAGATTGATCATGTCACATAAAAACAGTTGAATGAAAAAAAAAAAAGAAACAGTATTTGAAGCCCAAATACTACACAAGTGTATTCATCCGTTAGAGTGTGGGAGTAAACCTGATTAGAAAGTTCAAATTCCTTTTTCCCTACAATACCTGGCAAAAGTGCTAAACAATCTTTAAACAACAGAATCTACTTACTTTTTTAGCTATGCTAGAAATGCAAAGTTTTTGTTTTGGTGAAATAAATGGAAACATTTGCTCCTCACAGCAGTATAATTTAAATCCATCGCTATCCCTTCTCCTGGATTATTTCCAGAAACTTGACAAGAATCCAAAACTGTTGTGAAAATGAAGACTGGTGAGAAATTCACAGTTATGACTGTCTCCATTTGCTGGAAATTCCACTTCCATGGGAAGAAAACGCAGAGTCTGATTTGCCCTAAATGCTGATGTCAAGGAAATGTGAGTAGAGAATTTCAGGCTCTATTTTTGATTCACAAAACTGAACAGAGAAACCGCTAACAGTGTATCAAACTCCTGTGTCTTGGTGTTTATCTGCTCTGCCCCAGTTCTTCTAATTTAGACACATTTTTACGATTACCCAGACCCAGATCTTAAAAAAAAAAAAAAAAAAAAGTCCTGCTGAAATCAGCCATCATTTTGCATGTTTAGTCCTCTTAGACTGAAACAAATGTTAGTTGTTTAAATTGTTCATCTTCCTAGAACTCTGCTCAAACAGACTTCTTAACTGTAACATTTGATAAAGAAAAGGCGGCAAAATATTTCAGGGTATTTAGC